>NC_091979.1:163839532-165216919 GCF_044704955.1 Pristiophorus japonicus | reverse complement strand
AAAGGATGCGAAAGGCAGGAGGCAACAGAGCAAAGTAGCACTGGGGTAAGTGTAAACCACAAGGTGATAAGAAGGGACAATATGTTTGAATATAAAGGGGCTGCAGGAGGGGTCAAAACTAAAAATCATAGTTTAAAAACTAGTATTAAAACACTCTACCTAAACGCACGCAGCATTCGAAACAAAGTAAGTGAGTTGACGGCACAAATCATTACAAATGGGTATGATTTGGTGGCCATTACAGAAACGTGGTTTCAGGGTGGCCAAGACTGGGAATTAAACATACATAGAAACATAGAAAATAGGTGCAGGAGTAGGCCATTCGGCCCTTCTAGCCTGCACTGCCATTCAATGAGTTCATGACTGAACATGCAACTTCAGTACCCCATTCCTGCTTTCTCACCATACCCCTTGATCCCCCTAGTAGTAAGGGCTTCATTGAACTCCTTTTTGAATATATTTAGTGAATTGGCCTCAACAACTTTCTGTGGTAGAGAATTCCACAGGTTCACCACTCTCTGGGTGAAGAAGTTTCTCCTCATCTCGGTCCTAAATGGCTTACCCCTTATCCTTAGACTGTGACCCCTGGTTCTGGACTTCCCCAACATTGGGAACATTCTTCCTGCATCGAACCTGTCTAAACCCATCAGAATTTTAAACATTTCTATGAAGTCCCCTCTCATTCTTCTGAACTCCAGTGAATACAAGCCCAGTTGATCCAGTCTTTCTTGATAGGTCAGTCCTGCCATCCCAGGAATCAGTCTGGTGAACCTTCACTGCACTCCCTCAATAGCAAGAATGTCCTTCCTCAGGTTAGGAGACCAAAACTGTACACAATACTCCAGGTGTGGCCTCACCAAGGCCCTGTACAACTGTAGCAACACCACCCTGCCCCTGTACTCAAATCCCCTCGCTATGAAGGCCAACATGCCATTTGCTTTCTTAACCGCCTGCTGTACCTGCATGCCAACCTTCAATGACTGATGTACCATGACACCCAGGTCTCCTTGCACCTCCCCTTTTCCTAATCTGTCACCATTCAGATAATAGTCTGTCTCTCTGTTTTTACCACCAAAGTGGATAACCTCACATTTATCCACATTATACTTCATCTGCCATGCATTTACCCACTCACCTAACCTATCCAAGTCGCTCTGCAGCCTCATAGCATCCTTCTCGCAGCTCACACTGCCACCCAACTTGGTGTCATCCGCAAATTTGGAGATACTACATTTAATCCCCTCGTCTAAATCAATAATGTACGATGTAAACAGCTGGGGCCCCAGCACAGAACCTTGCGGTACCCCACAAGTCACTGCCTGCCATTCTGAAAAGTCCCCATTTACTCCTACTCTTTGCTTCCTGTCTGACAACCAGTTCTCAATCCATGTCAGCACACTACCCCCAATCCCATGTGCTTTAACTTTGCACATTAATTTCTTCTGTGGGACCTTGTCGAAAGCCTTCTCAAAGTCCAAATATACCACATCAACTGATTCTCCCTTGTCCACTCTACTGGAAACATTCTCAAAAAATTTTAGAAGATTTGTCAAGCATGATTTCCCTTTCACAAATCCATGCTTACTTGGACCTATCATGTCACCTCTTTCCAAATGCGCTACTATGACATCCTTAATAATTGATTCCATCATTTTACCCACTACGGATGTCAGGCTGACCGGTCTATAATTCCCTGTTTTCTCTCTCCCTCCTTTTTTTAAAAAGTGGGGTTACATTGGCTACCCTCCACTCGATAGGAACTGATCCAGAGTCAATGGAATGGTGGAAAACGACTGTCAATGCATCCGCTATTTCCAAGGCCACCTCCTTAAGTACTCTGGGATGCAGTCGATCAGGTCCTGGGGATTTATCGGCCTTCAATCCCATCAATTTCCCCAACACAATTTCCCGACTAATAAGGATTTCCCTCAGTTCCTCCTCCTTACTAGACCCTCTGACCCCTTTTATATCCGGAAGGTTGTTTGTGTCCTCCTTAGTGAATACCGAACCAAAGTACTTGTTCAATTGGTCTGCCATTTCTTTGTTCCCTGTTATGACTTCCCCTGATTCTGACTGCAGGGGACCTACGTTTGTCTTTACTAATCTTTTTCTCTTTACATAGCTATAGAAACTTTTGCAATCCGTCTTAATGTTCCCTGCAAGCTTCTTCTCGCACTCCATTTTCCCTGCCCTAATCAAACCCTTTGTCCTCCTCTGCTGAGTTCTAAATTTCTCCCAGTCCCCGGGTTCGCTGCTATTTCTGGCCAATTTGTATGCCACTTCCTTGGCTTTAATGCTATCCCTGATTTCCCTTGATAGCCACGGTTGAGCCACCTTCCCTTTTTTATTTTTACGCCAGACAGGAATGTACAATTGTTGTACTTCATCCATGCGGACTCTAAATGTCTGCCATTGCCCATCCACAGTCAACCCCTTAAGTATCATTTGCCAATCTATCCTAGCCAATTCACGCCTCACACATTCAAAGTTAGCCTTCTTTAAGTTCTGGACCATGGTCTCTGAATTAACTGTTTCATTCTCCATCCTAATGCAGAATTCCACCATATTATGGTCACTCTTCCCCAAGGGGCCTCGCACAACGAGATTGATAATTAATCCTCTCTCATTACACAACACCCAGTCTAAGATGGCTGCCCCCTAGTTGGTTCCTCGACATATTGGTCTAGAAAACCATCCCTTATGCACTCCAGGAAATCCTCCTCCACCATATTGCTTCCAGTTTGGTTAGCCCAATCTATGTGCATATTAAAGTCACCCATTATAACTGCTGCACCTTTATTGCATGCACCCCTAATTTCCTGTTTGATGCCCTCCTCAACATCACTACTATTGTTTGGAAGTCTGTACACAACTCCCACTAATTTTTTTTGCCCTTTGGTGTTCTGCAGCTCTACCCATATAGATTCCACATCATCCAAGCTAATATCCTTCCTAACTATTGCATTAATCTCCTCCTTAACCAGCAATGCTACCCCACCTCCTTTTCCTTTTATTCTATCCTTCCTGAATGTTGAATACCCCTGGATGTTGAGTTCCCAGCCCTGATCATCCTGGAGCCACGTCTCCGTAATCCCACTCACATCATATTTGTTAACATCTATTTGCACAGTTAATTCATCCACCTTATTACGGATACTCCTTGCATTAAGACACAAAGCCTTCAGGCTTGTTTTTTTAACACCCTTTATCCTTTTAGAATTTTGCTGTACAGTGGCCTTTTTTGTTCTTTGCCTTGGGTTTCTCTGCCCTCCACTTTTCCTCATCTCCTTTCTGTCTTTTGCTTTTGTCTCCTTTTTTGTTTCCCTTTGTCTTCCTGCATTGGTTCCCATCCCCCTGCCATATTAGTTTAACTCCTCCCCAACAGCACTAGCAAACACTCCCCCCAGGACATTGGTTCCGGTCCTGCCCAGGTGCACACCGTCCAGTTTGTACTGGTCCCACCTCCCCCAGAACCGGTTCCAATGCCCCAGGAATTTAAATCCCTCCCTGCTGCACCACTGCTCAAGCCACGTATTCATCTGCGCTATCCTGTGATTCCTACTCTGACTAGCACGTGGCACTGGTTGCAATCCTGAGATTACTACTTTTGAGGTCCTACTTTTTAATTTAGCTCCTAGCTCCTTAAATTCGTTTCGTAGGACCTCATCCCTTTTTTTTACCTATGTCGTTGGTACCAATGTGCACCACGACAACTGGCTGTTCTCCCTCCCTTATTTGAATGCCCTGCACCCGCTCCGAGACATCCTTGATCCTTGCACTAGGGAGGCAACATACCATCTTGGAGTCTCGGTTGCGGCCGCAGAAACGCCTATCTATTCCCCTTACAATTGAATCCCCTATCACTATCGCTCTCCCACTCTTTTTCCTGCCCTCCTGTGCAACAGAGCCAGCCACGGTGCCATGAACTTGGCTGCTGCTGCCCTCCCCTGATGAGTCATCCCCCCCCAATAGTACCCAAAGCAGTGTATCTGTTTTGCAGAGGGTTGACCACAGGGGACCCCTGCACTACATTCCTTGCACTGCTCTTCCTGCTGGTCTTCCATTTCCTATCTGGCTGTGGACCCTTTCCCTGCGGTAAGACCAACTCGCTGCACGTGCTACTCACGTCATTCTCAGCATCGTGGATGCTCCAGAGTGAATCCACCCTCAGCTCCAACTCCGCAACGCGGTCCGTCAGGAGCTGGAGGCGGATGCACTTCCCGCACACGTAGTCGGCAGGAACACTGGTGTTGTTCCTGAGTTCCCACATGGTACAGGAGGAGCATAACACGTGACCGAGCTGTCCTGTCATGACTTAACCCTTAGATAGGCAACAACAATGCTAAAGTTTACTCACTGTTATAGAAGAGAAAAAAGAAAAACTGCTCACCGATCACCAGCCCAATCACTTACCCCCTTGGCTGTGACGTCACCTTTCTGTTTCTTTCTACTTCTTTTTTGCCTTCTCCCTGTAGCTGCAGAAGTACACCTCTCGCTGCCGCTGTGCCTTTTATAGGCCTCAACAACGGACCTCCTCGACGCTGCTCCCGACTGCCGCCGACGCTGGGCCCCGGACTCCCTGCTGTGCCTTTTATAGGCTTCACCAACGGACCTCCTCGCGCTGCTTCCGACTGCTGCTGACGCTGGGCCCCGGACTCCCTGCTGGGGTATCCCATACAGGGGTATCTGACAATTCAGAAAGATAGACAAGAAGGGAAATGAGGTGTGGTAGCTCTGTTAATAAAGGATGATATCAGGGCAGTTGTGAGAGACGATATTGGCTCGAATGAACAAAATGTTGAATCATTGTGGGTGGAGATTAGAGATAGTAAGGGGAAAAAGTCACTGGTGGGCATAGTTTATAGACCCCCAAATAATAACTTCACGGTGGGGCGGACAATAATCAAGGGAATAATGGAGGCATGTGAAAAAGGAACGGCAGTAATCATGGGGGATTTTAACCTACATATCGATTGGTCTGATCAAATCGCACGGGGTAGCCTTGGCGAGGAATTCATAGAATGCATACGGGATTGTTTCTTAGAACAGTATGTTACAGAACCTACAAGGGAGCAAGCTATCATAGATCTGGTCCTGTGCAATGCGACAGGAATAATATACGATCTCCACGTCAAAGATCCTCTCGGAATGAGTATTCATAGTATGGTTGAAATTGTAATACAGATTGTGGGTGAGGAAGTAGTGTCTCAAACGAGCGTACTATGCTTAAACAAAGGGGACTACAGTGGGCTGAGGGCAGAGTTGGCTCAAGTAGACTGGAAACACAGACTAATCGGTGGCACAATTGAGGAACAGTGGAGGACTTTTAAGGAGCTCTTTCATAGTGCTCAACAAAAATATATTCCAGTGAAAAAGAAGGGTGGTAAGAGAAGGGATAATCAGCCGTGGATAACCAAGGAAATAAAGGAGAGTATCAAATTAAAAACCAATGCGTATAAGGTGGCTAAGGTTAGTGGGAAGCTAGAAGATTGGGAAAATTTTAAACAACAGCAAAGAATGACTAAGAAAGCAATTAAGAAAGGAAAGATAGATTACGAAAGTAAACTTGCGCAAAACATAAAAACAGATAGTAAAAGCTTTTTCTGATATATAAAACGAAAAGAGTGACTAAAGTAAATGTTGGTCCCTTAGATGAGAAGGGGATTTAATAATGGGAACTGTGGAAATGGCTGAGACCTGAAACAATTATTTTGCTTCGGTCTTCACAATGGAAGACACAAAAACCATGCCAAAAATTGCTGGTCACGGGAATGTGGGAAGAGAGATAATCACTATTACTAGGCGGGGGTAGTGCTGGACAGGCTAATGGGACTCAAGGTAGACAAGTCCCCTGGTCCTGATGAAATGCATCACAGGGTATTAAAAAAGATGGCGGAAGTTATAGCAGATGCATTTGTTATAATCTACCAAATTCTCTGGACTCTGGGGAGGTACCATCGGATTGGAAAGTAGCTAATGTAACGCCTTTTTTAAAAAAAGGAGGCAGACAAAAGGGCAGGTAACTATAGGCCGGTTAGTTTAACATCTGTAGTGGGGAAAATGCTTGAAGCTATCATTAAGGAAGAAATAGTGGGATATCTAGATAGGAATAGTGCAATCAAGCAGATGCAACATGGATTCATGAAGGGGAAATCATGTTTAACTAATTTACTGGAATTCTTTGGGGATATAATGAGCATGGTGGATAAGAACATAAGAACATAAGAATTAGGAACAGGAGTAGGCCATCTAGCCCCTCGAGCCTGCTCCGCCATTCAATAAGATCATAGCTGATCTGGCTGTGGACTCAGCTCCACTTACCCGCCCGCTCCCCGTAACCCTTAATTCCCTTATTGGTTAAAAATCTCATACGAACATAACGACAGAGGTGTACCGATGGATGTGGTGTATTTAGATTTCCAAAAGGCATTCGATAAGATGCCACACAAACGGTTACTGCAGAAGATAAAGGTATGCGGAGTCAGAGGAAATGTATTAGCATGGATCGAGAATTGGCTGGCTAACAGAAAGCAGAGAGTCGGGATAAATGTGTCCTTTTCGGGTTGGAAATCGGTTAGTGGTGTGCCACTGGGATCGGTGCTGGGACCACAACTGTTTACAATGTACATAGATGACCTGGAAGAGGGGACAGAGTGTAGTGTAACAAAATTTGCAGATGACACAAAGATTAGTGGGAAAGCGGGTTGTGTAGAGGACACAGAGGCTGCAAAGAGATTTCGATCGGTTAAGCGAATGGGCTAAGGTTTGGCAGATGGACTACAATGTTGGAAAATATGAGGTCATCCACCTTGGAAAACAAAACAATAAAAGGGAATATTATTTGAATGGGGAGAAATTACAACCTGTTTAGGAGCAGAGGGACCTAGGGGTCCTTGTACATGAATCGCAAAAAGTTAGTTCGTAGGTGCGGCAGGTAATCAGGAAAGCGAATGGAATGTTGGCCTTCATTGCGAGAGGGATGGAGTACAAAAGCAGAGGTCCTGCTGCAACTGTGCAGGGTATTGGTGAGGCCGCTGCTGGAGTACTGCATGCAGTTTTGGTCACCTTACTGAAGGAAGGATATACTAGCTTTGGAGGCGGTCCAGAGACGATTCACTAGGCTGATTCCGGAGATGAGGGGGTTACCTTATGATGATAGATTGAGTAGACTGGGTCTTTACTCGTTGGAGTTCAGAAGGATGAGGGGTGATCTTATAGAAACATTTAAAATAATGAAAGGGATAGACAAGATAGAGGCAGAGAGGTTGTTTCCATTGGTCAGGGAGACTAGAACTAGGGGGCACAGCTTCAAAATATGGGGGAGCCAATTTAAAACCGAGTTGAGAAGGAATTTCTTCTCCCAGAGGGTTGTGAATCTGTGGAATTCTCTGCCCAGGGAAGCAGTTGAGGCTAGCTCATTGAATGTATTCAAATCACAGATAGATAGATTTTTAACCAATAAGGGAATTAAGGGTTACGGGGAGCGGGTGGGTAAGTGGAGCTGAGTCCACGGCCAGATCAGCCATGATCTTGTTGAATGGCGGAGCAGGCTCAAGGGGCTAGATGGCCTACTCCTGTTCCTAATTCTTATATTCTTATAATCTTATTCATTGCAAGAGCAAATTTACTCAATCTATCTCGCTGATGGTATCAAGCTGACTCATCAATTTGAACAATCTCTGCCCTTAAATATTTAGCTGACATTTATGGATTTGAATAACTGTCAGTGTAATTGAAAAGCAGCTGCCAATCATGCCCATAACTAAACCGATCACACATCACAGTTTATGTTTAAATTAGTAGCTTCATACCTCTCGCAAGCCTGCAGCCTTGGAGAAAACTAAACAAATCATCCTTATATCAACATTGATTAAGCTTGTGGATAAAATGTTGAAATGAATTTTAAAAAAAAATCTCTGATCTTGTAATTGAATAAGAAGGACCACGATTGAACTAAAACTAGATAAATATTTTTCATTTTTGTCCTAAGACACATATGGAGTTATTGCACAGATCAGCTGAGAAAATCATACTAATGTATGTGTGGGAGTTTCTTCACAGAGCAGATAGCAAATATCGGTTTGCTTGTAATTTCCAAAGGCTGCAGACAGTGATGGCTCTGGGGATAATATCAACTCAACCCCTTTATACTGTATTCTTTAGTGATACTGAGGCCTTGAAGTAAAACCATTAGCAAAAGTACTCAAAGACACACAATTTAGCTAAATTTAATACATTTATTTTGAAATATATCAGCTTTTTTGTCTTTATTATGTCATAAATCTTAATTTGAACAATGTTGACTGGCTGCAGAAAAGCAATGTTATGTGAAAAGCTTTTGAAAAATAGTTTGAGCAATCTGATTGGTTCAGTTTGTGCTTTTCCTATTAGTAGATTTTCCGCACTGTTCAAAAATCATCATACAAAATCCACAATAATTTAATCAAAATACTGTGATTTGTTACACATCATAATCCATATCATTGTGTGGACTATTACAACTCCATCATCTAAAGTAAGAAGCTAAAATAATTGTTCATATGATTTAGCTCATTGAAGATTTGCAATTCAAATAAGCTTAAACACCCAGTAGAAAACAGTGACATTGATAAATACTATCCAAATAAATTGGAAATTCACTCAGGTTCAATCATTCCTGTTAATTGCCAGACATTTCTTATTTTTTTCATAAATGTTTTCTTTTTCAGAAATTGTATTAAGACTGAACTGTGAAAATAAAAATATCTAGCCCTACACGGAAAATAACAGTTGACAATTAACCGTAGCCCATAATATTTCAAATTGAATTGCATTCAATCGGCCTCAGCCAACTAGCAAGGAAGCTGCATTAGAATTGAGATTCAAACAACTTCTATTGAGCTTTTATTCTTGCTCATATTACTCCTTTGCTCTCACCAGGAAAGCCATTTTCAACCAGAAGCTATTTATTTACATGGATTTTTTTTAAGTGTAAAAGATGAAAAGCTTCAATTCTTTGTTTCCAAATGCCAGTAATAATAGATAAATTTAAATTGATTTTCAATGCTTTCCCTGAGCGTAACATGCAATTGGAAAACCATATTTATTGTACAATCGCAACCCATACCCTACAGCCAGATGAACTGCCCTGGATATACAATCAGAACTTATATTGTTGGGATATCTCAGCATGTCTCTCCTCCAAAAAGAAAACTGCTAGCCAACCATGTAACCACATATCATGACACCTTGACATCTACATTCCTGTCCCATGGCCTTATCCAGTTTTATTACAAGCAGACCCGACATTACAGCAGGGGTTTACCTGTAGGCTGTTATAACAACATTAGAAACATGGAATAAAAAAAGATTACTTGTCCCATCAAGCTCATTCCTTCGAGCGGCCATCCAACTTATCAAGCACACTATCCAAACTATTTCACCTAAGGGAAAGTTCTGCAGAATGACTTCCTGATTCTCAAAGTTAATCAAATGAACTTTAAAATATCTATTCATCCTCACATTTCTACTATTCAACGTTGGCCCTAACCAGACAACACCTCTTCCTTCCAACTCCACACAGTCTCAAAAACACAGGAACTGTCAACAGAAGAACATAAGAAATATGAGTAGGCCATTTGGCCTTTCGAGCTTGCTCATGGCTGATCTTCTACCTCACCTCCACCTTCTATCACTATCCCCATATCCCTTGATTCCCTTAATAATCAAAAATCTATTGATCTCTGTCTTGAATATCCTCAATGACGGAGCATACTCTGGGGTAGAGAATTCCAAAGACTCACAACCCTCTGAGTGAAGAAATTTCTCCTCATCTCAGTTTCAAATGGCTGATCCCTTCTGATAATGTGACCCCTAGTTCTAGACTCCCGAGCCAGGGGAAACATCATCCTCGTATTTATCCTGTCAAGCCCCTTAAGAAATGTATACGTTTCAATGAGATCATCTCTCATTCTTCTAAACTCTAAGGAATATAGGCCTAGTCTATTCAATCTCTCTTCATAGGTCAATCTCCCCCATCCCAGGAATCAGTCTAGAGAACCTCCCTTATTTACCCTGCTAGTTAAAGTCGCAAAAAACTCTCAAAAATTTACTTGTCCCATCAAGCTCATTCCTTCGAGCGGCCATCCAACTTATCAAGCACACTCCTTTCATAAATCCATGTTGACTTCGCCCATAATAATAGATTCTTGCAATTTCCCTGCTACTGATATCAAGCAACTGGCCTATAGTTCCCCATTTTCTCTACTAAAATCTATCAATTTAACATTTAATCCCATTGTTAACAAATAATTGTTCGCCCCTTTTTCGAAGAAATTAATCAACTTAAAATTAACTGTATTTGCTGTGTGTCTATTTCACTACAGTTTTCATAGTCGGAAACAGTTGAGAATCATTTCTGCATGACACAAGGCATAACATTCTGTTTTGAACACCTAGCAAGGTAGTTCAACTTTTAGAATTAATTAAACTCACAGCATGATATAACCATACTATCGATGCCTAATTATATCACTTAGGCCAATCATATCTTTCAGTATTTATGACATTAAGTTTCAGGCTAAGATTAGGGCATTACTGAATCCCATGATGATCCCTCTTCTTGTGTGTTTATACATAAATCTGATGATTCAATACAAACCATAGTTCTAATTCCAATTTTAATTTCTACCTTTTGAGAATCTAAGATTTTGTGGCCCATTGCAGTAGAAAGCTTAGATGGCCCCAGTCAAGATAAGTAATTGGTTTGTTGGCTGGACAACTGATAAATGATGTACCTCTGTGCACTAAATTAATACAATCACTAATTTCTTGAGTAGTATGGCAATCACCAGTTGTCAAATTCTCACGCTAATACTGCTAGCACTAACTTGGAATACGAAGCATCAAACTCCCCAAAATCTGGCTGAACTCCAAATAACCTGAACTCACCTACTCCTGTGCAGAAGAAATCAGAGAACCAGTTCACTTTTGACAGCTCTCACAGACCACCTTGAGAGTGATAATCGTGGAGATCTGAAAACCGCTTGGCAGCAGATGTTGTAATGTCAGCACAGGGAGAAAAGTTAAAGGGGAACATACTTGAATACACGTATAAAAAAACACACCTTGCTCATATCCAGAGGTCACCAAAAGGTATGTGGACTTCAATTCCACATCCACCACTTACACTTCCATGCAATGGTTTTCCTCTTATTGCCCTGCTTGTAATGTGGGAATCAGCTGAAAAACTCTGAAGTATATCTTTGTTGCCTTGTACTAACATAATGACATCCCACAATTTTTCATGATAATCGGAGTACCCAAATATTATATTGTGATATCATCAGGAGTAATTGGAAAAAGCCAGAGCTTTACTTAACTTATCTATTAGAAACCCTTGTAACAAGCTTCTTAAAATGTATGTTTTTAATTGATCTTTTATCAAATCTTGGTCCTCGTTTATATTTGCATTTCGTGCTTCCACACTGGGTCACATATTTAAATTAGCCCTTCAAATATTTAAGTATATCGAAATCAATGCTAATATTCTCTGGGTAAGTAATCCTACATTTTAGAAATTGCACATACTGATTACACACCTCAATCAGAAACCATTGAAAATACTTCATGAGCTTCCATTTCCCTCGATTCTGGGGAGGTCGCAGTGGATGGGAAAACCGCAAATGTAAAACCCCTATTTAAAAAAGGAGGCAGACAGAAAGCAGGAAACTATAGACCAGTTAGCCTAACATCTGTCATTGGGAAAATGCTGGAGTCCATTATTAAGGAAGAAATAGCTGGATATTTGGTAAAGCAAGTCCAGCAGAGTCAGCATGGTTTTATGAAAGGGAAATCATGTTTGACAAATTTGCTGGAGTTCTTTGAGGGTGTAAGGAGCAGGGTGGATAAAGGGGGAACAGTGGATGTGGTGTATTTGGATTTCCAGAAGGCATTTGATAAGGTGCCACATAAAAGGTTATTGCACAAGGTAAAAGTTCACGGGGTTGGGGGTAATATATTAGCATGGATAGAGGATTGGCTAACTAACAGAAAACAGAGTCCGGATAAATGCATCATTTTCTGGTTGGCAAACAGTAACACAAACAGTGCCACAGGGATCAGTGCTGGGGCCTCAACTATTTACAATCTATATCATTGATTTGGATGAAGGTACCGAGTGCAATGTAACCAAGTTTGTTAATGATACAAAGATGGGTGGGAAACCAAGTTGTGAGGAGGACACAAAAAACCTGCAAAAGGATATAGATAGGCTAAGTGAATGGGCAAAAATTTGGCAGATGGAGTATAATGTGGGAACGTTTGAGGTTATACACTTTGGCAGAAAAAATAAAAAAGCAAATTATTATTTAAATGGAAAAAAATTACAAAATGCTGCAGTAAAGTGGGACCTGGGGGTCCTTGTGCATGAAACACAAAAAGTTAGTAAGCAGATGGAGATAAAAGTAGAGAAGTCCTGCTACAACTGTACAGGGTATTGGTGAGGCCACTCCTAGAGTACTGCATACATTTTGGTCTTCCTATTTAAGGAGGGATATACTTGCACTGGAGACAGTTCAGAGAAGGTTCACTAGGTTGATTCCTGAGATGAAGGGTTTAGAAACATAGAAATATAGAAAATAGGTGCAGGAGCAGACCATTTGGCCCTTTGAGCCTGCACCATCATTCAATATGATCATGGTTGATCATGCAACCTCAGTACCCCACCCCTGCCTTCTCTCCATAGCCCCTGATCCCTTTAGCTGTAAGGGCTACATCTAACTCCCTTTTGAATATGTCCAACGAACTGGACTCAACAACTTTCTGTGGCAGAGAATTCCATAGGTTCACAATTCTCCGGGTGATAAAGTTTCTCCTCATCTCGATCCTATATGACTTACCCCTTATTTTAGACTGTGACCCCTGGTTCTGGACTTCCCCAACATCGGGAACATTCTACCTGCATCTAACCTGTCCAATCCCGTCAGAAATTTATATGTTTCTGAGATCCCCTCTCATTCTTCTAAATTCCAGTGAGTATAAGCCTAGCCGATCCAGTCTTTCCTCATATGTCAGTCCTGCCATCCTGGGAATCAGTCTGGTGAACCTTCGCTGCACTCCCTCAATAGCAAGCACCAAAACTGCACACAATACTTAAGGTGTGGTCTCACCAAAACCCTGTACAACTGCAGTAAGACCTCCCTGTTGCTATACTCAAATCCTCTCGCTATGAAGGTCAGCATGCCATTTGCTTTCTTTACTGCCTGCTGTACCTGCATGTCTACCTTGAATGACTGATGTGCCATGACACCCAAGTCTCTTTGCACCTCCCCTTTTACTAATCTGCCACCATTCAGATAATCGGCCTTCGTGTTTTTTGCCACCAAAGTGGCGGCAGAGGAGAGGCGGGAGTTCGAGGTGCATGGAGAGGCCTATAAAGGCCCGGCGGCAGCAGAGGAGAGGTGGGAGTTCGAGGTGCATGGAGAGGCCTATAAAGGCCCAGCAGCAGCGGGAGGCGGCAGCAGAGGAGAGGTGGGAGTTCGAGGTGCATGGAGAGGCCTATAAAGGCCCAGCAGCAGCGGGAGGTGGCAGCAGTCGGAGAGGTGGGAGTTCGAGGTGCGTGGAGAGGCCTATATAGGCCCAGCGGCAGCAGGAGGCGGAAGCAGTCGGAGAGGTGGGAGTTCGCGGCCTATAAAGGCCCAGCTTGTGCAGCTGCAGCGGGGAGAGAAGGCAAAAAAGAAGTAGAAAGAAATCAAAAGGTGACGTCACAGCCAAGGGGGTAAGTGAGTGGCTGGTGATTGGTAAGTAGTTTTTCTTTTTCTTTTCTATATCAGGAAGTAACATTTTGCATTGTTGTTGCCAAATTAAGTTTATCGAAGGGTTAAGTCATGGCAGGACAGCCCGGACACGTGTTATGCTCCTGTACTATGTGGGAAGTCAGGGACACTTCTGGTGTCCTTGACGACTATGTATGCAGGAAGTGCATCCGCGTCCAGCTCCTGATGGACTGCATTGCGGCACTGGAGCTGAGGGTGGATTCACTCTGGAGCATGCACAATGCTGAGAATGTCGTGAACAGCACGTTTAGTGAGTTGGTCTCACCGCAGGTAAAGGATACACAGCCAGATAGTAAATGGGTGACCAACAGGAAGAGCAGTGCAAGGAAGGTAGTGCAGGGGTCCCCTGCGGTCATCCCCCTGCAAAACAGATACACCGCCTTGTGTACTGTTGAGGGGGATGACTCATCAGGGGGGAGCAGCAGCAGCCAAGTTCATGGCACTGTGGCTGGCTCTGCTGGACAGGAGGGCAGGAAAAAGAGTGAGAGAGCTATAGTGATAGGGGATTCAAATGTAAGACGAATAGATAGACGTTTCTGTGGCCACAACCGAGACTCCAGGATGGTATGTTGCCTCCCTGGTGCAACATTCTGAAAAGGGAAGGTGAACAGCCAGTTGTCGTGGTGCATATAGGTACCAACAATATAGGTAAAAAATGGGATGAGGTCCTACGAGACGAATTTAAGGAGCTAGGAGCTAAATTAAAAAGTAGGACCTCAAAAGTTGTAATCTCAGGATTGCTACCAGTGCCACGTGCTGGTCAGAGTAGGAATCGCAGGATAGCCCATATCAATACGTGGCTTGAGGAGTGGTGCAAAAGGGAGGGATTTAAATTCCTGGGGCATTGGAACCGGTTCTGGGGGAGGTGGGACCAGTACAAACCAGACGGTCTGCACCTGGGCAGGACCGGAACCAATGTCCGAGGGGGAGTGTTTGCTAGTGCTGTTGGGGAGGAGTTAAACTAATATGGCAGGGGGATGGGAACCTATGCAGGGAGACAAAGGGAAATAAAATGGAGGCGGAAGCAAAAGATAGAAACGAGAATAGTAAAAGTGGAGGTCAGAGAAACCCAAGGCAAAAAACAAAAAGGGCCACATTACAGCAAAATTCTAAAGGGGCAAAGTGTGTTAAAAAGACAAGCCTGAAGGCTCTGTGTCTCAATGCGAGGAGTATTCGGAATAAGGTGGACAAATTAACTGCGCAGACAGCAGTTAAAGGATATGCTGTAATTGGCATCACGGAGACATGGCTCCAGGGTGACCAAGGCTGGGAACTCAACATCCAGGGGTATTCAACATTTAGGAAGGATAGGCAGAGAGGAAAAGGAGGCGGGGTGGCGTTGCTGGTTAAAGAGGAAATTAATGCAATAGTAAGGAGGGACATTAGCCTGGACGATGTGGAATCGGTATGGGTGGAGCTGCGGAATACCAAACGGCAGAAAACGCTAGTGGGAGTTGGATACAGACCACCAAACAATAGTAGTGAGGTTGGGGACACCATTAAATAAGAAATAAGGTATGCGTGCAATAAAGGTACAGCAGTTATCATGGGTGACTTTAATCTACATAATGATTGGGCTAACCAAACTGGTAGCAATGTGGTGGAGGAGGATTTCCTGGAGTGTATTGGGGATGGTTTTCTAGACCAATATGTCGAGGAACCAATCAGGGAGCTGGCCATCCTCGACTGGGTGATGTGTAATGAGAAAGGACTAATTAACAATCTTGTTGTGCGAGGCCCCTTGGGGAAGTGTGACCATAATCTGGTAGAATTCTTTAAGATGGAAAGTGACACAGTTAATTCGGAAACTAGGGTCCTGAACTTAAGGGAAGGTAACTTCGATGGTATGAGATGTGAATTGGCTAGAATAGACTGGCAAAGGATACTTAAAGGGTTGATAGTGGATAAGCAATGGCAAACATTTAATCACATGGATGAACTTCAGCAATTGTACATCCGTGTCTAGAGTAAAAATAAAACTGGGAAGGTGGCTCAACCGTGGCTAACAAGGGAAATTAAGGATAGTGTTAAAACCAAGGAAGAGGCAAATAAATTGGCTAGAAAAAGTAACAAACCTGAGGACTGGGAGAAATTTAGAACTCAACTTAGGAGGACTAAGGGTTTAATTAAGAGGGGAAAATAGAGTATGAGAGGAAGCTTGCAGGGAACATAAAAACTGATTACAAAAGCTTCTATGAATATGTGAAGAGAAAAAGATTAGTGAAGACAAATGTAGGTCCCTTGCAGTCGGATTCAGGTGAATTTATTATGGGGAACAAAGAAATGGCAGACGAATAGAACAAATACTTCGGTTCTGTCTTCACGAAGGAAGACACAAATAACCTTCCGAATGTACTAGGGAACAGTGGGTCTCCTGAGAAGGAGGATCTGAAGGATGTCCTTATTAGGCGGGAAATTGTGTTACGGAAATTGTTGGGATTAAAGGCCGATAAACCCCCGGGGCCTGATAGTCTGCATCCCAGAGTACTTAAGGAAGTGGCCCTAAAAATAGTGGATGCATTGGTGATCATTTTCCAACAGTCTATCAACTCTGGATCAGATCCTATGGACTGGAGGGTAGCTAATGTTACACCACTTTTTAAAAAAGGAGGGAGAGAGAAAACTGGTAATTATAGACCAGTTAGCCTGACATCAGTAGTGGGGAAAATGTTGGAATCAATCATTAAGGATGAAATAGCAGCGCATTTGGAAAGCAGTGACAGGATCGGTCCAAGTCAGCATGGATTTATGAATGGGAAATCAAGCTTGACAAATCTTCTGGAATTTTTTGAGGATGTAACTAGCAGAGTGGACAAGGGAGAACCAGTGGATGTGATGTATTTGGACTTTCAAAAGGCTTTTGACAAGGTCCCACACAAGAGATTGGTGTGCAAAATCAAAGCGCATGGTATTGGGGGTAATGTACTGACGTGAATAGAGAACTGGTTGGCAGACAGGAAGCAGAGAGTTGGGATAAACGGGTCCTTTTCAGAATGGCAGGCAGTGACTAGTGGAGTGCCGTAGGGCTCAGTGCTGGAACCCCAGCTCTTTACAATATACATTAATGATTTAGATGAAGGAATTGAGTGTAATATCTCCAAGTTTGCAGATGGCACAAACTGGGTGGCAGTGTGAGCTGTGAGGAGGATGCTAAGAGGCTGCAGGGTAACTTGGACAGGTTAGGTGAGTGAGCAAATGCATGGCAGATGCAGTATAATGTGGATAAATGTGAGGTTATCCATTTTGGAGGCAAAAACACGAAGGCAGAATATTATCTGAATGGCGGCAGATTAGGAAAAGGGGAGGTGCAACGAGACCTGCGTGTCATGGTTCATCAGTCATTGAAAGTTGGCATGCAGGTACAACAGGCGGTGAAGAAGGCAAATGGTATGTTGGCTTTCATAGCTAGGGGATTTAAGTATAGGAACAGGGAGGTCTTACTGCAGTTGTATAGGGCCTTGGTGAGGCCTCATCTGGAATATTGTGTTCAGTTTTGGTCTCCTAATCTGAGGAATGACGTTCTTGCTATTGAGGGAGTGCAGCGAAGGTTCACCAGACTAATTCCAGGGATGGCAGGACTTTCATATGAGGAGAGATTTGATCAACTGGACCTTTATGCACTGGAGTTTAGAAGGATGAGAGGGGATCTCATAGAAACATATAAGATTCTGACGGGATTGGACAGGTTAGATGCGGGAAGAATGTTCCCGATGTTGGGGAAGTCCAGAACCAGGGGACATAGTCTTAGGATAAGGGGTAAGCCATTTAGGACTGAGATGAGGAGAAATTTTTTCACTCAGAGAGTTGTTAACCTGTGGAATTCTCTGCCGCAGAGAGTTGTTGATGCCAGTTCATTGGATATATTCAAGAGGGAGTTAGATATGGCCCTTACGGCTAAGGGGATCAAGGGGTATGGAGAGAAAGCAGGAAAGGGGTACTGAGGAAATGTTCAGCCATGATCTTATTTAATGGCGGTGTGGGTCGAAGCGCGAAATGGCCTACTCCTGCACCGATGTTTCTATGTTTCTATAACTTCACATTTATCCACATTATACTGCATTTGCCATGCATTTGCCCATTCACCTTACCTGGCAAAGTCACCCTGCAGCCTCTTAGCATCCTCATCGCAGCTCGCACTGGCACCCAGCTTAGTGTCATCTGCAAACTTGGAGATATTACACTTAATTCCTTCATCTAAATCATTGATGTATATTGTAAGTAGCTATGATACCAGCACGGAACCCCGCGATACCCCACTAGTCACTGCCTTCCATTCTGAAAAGGACTCGTTTATTCCCACTCTTTGCTTCCTGTCTGCCAACCAGTTCTCTATCCACTTCAATACATTATCCCCAATACCATGTGCCTTAATTTTGCACACTAATCTCTTGTGTGGGACCTTGTCAAAAACCTTTTGAAATTCAAAATACACCACATCCACTGGTTCTCCCTTATCCACTCTACTAATTACATCCTCAAAAAACTCCAGAAGATTTGTCAAGCATGATTTCCGTTTCATAAATCCATGAATACTTGGACTGATCCTGTCAATTCTTTCCAGATGCGCTGCTATTAGATCTTTAATAAAATTGATTCCAATATTTTCCCCACTACCGATATCAGGCTAACCGGTCTATAATTCCCTGTTTTCTCTCTCCCTCCTTTTTTCAAAAGTCGGGTTACATTAGCTACCCTCCAATCCATAGGAACTGATCCAGAGTCCATGGAACGTTGGAAAATTACCACCAATGCATCTACTATTTCAAGGGCCACTTCCCTAAATACTCTGGGATGCAGACTATTAGGCCTTGGGGATTTATCGGCCTTCAGTCTCTTCAATTTCCCTAACACCATTTCGTGACTGATAAGAATTTCCCTCAGTTCTCCCTTCTCGCTAAACCCTCATTCCCCTAGTATTTTCGGGAGGTTATTTGTGTCTTCCTTAGTGAAGACAGAACCAAAGTATTTGTTCAATTTGTCTGCCATTTCCTTGTTCCCCATTTTGAATTCACCTGATTCTGACTACATTAGTCTTCACTAATCTTTTTCTTTTCACATATCTATAGACTAATCTTTTTCTCTTCACATATCTATGGACTTATTTGATTTATGAAGATAGGTTGAGTAGGTTGGGCCTATACTCATTGGAGTTTAGAAGAATGAGAGGTGATCTTATTGAAACATATAAGATAATGAGGGGCTTGACAAGGTGGTTGCAGAGAGGATTTTTCCACTCGTAGGGGAATCTAGAACTCAGGGGCATAGTTTGAGAATAAGGGGTCATAGAAACATAGAAAATAGGTGCAGGAGTAGGCCATTCAGCCCTTCTAGCCTGCACCATCATTCAATGAGTTCATGGCTGAACATGCAACTTCAGTACCCCATTCCTGCTTTCTCGCCATACCCCTTGATCCCCCTAGTAGTAAGGACTACATCTAACTCCTTTTTGAATATACTTAGTGAATTGGCCTCAACATTTTCTGTGATAGAGAATTCCACAGGTTCACCACTCTCTGGGTGAAGAAGTTTCTCCTCATCTCGGTCCTAAATGGCTTACCCCTTATCCTTAGACTGTGACCCCTGGTTCTGGACTTCCCCAACATTGGGAACATTCTTCCTGCATCTAACCTGACTAAACCCATCAGAATTTTAAATGTTTCTATGAAGTCCCCTCTCATTCTTCTGAACTCCAGTGAATACAAGCCCAGTTGATCCAGTCTTTCTTGATATGTCAGTCCCACCATCCCGGGAATCAGTCTGGTGAACCTTCGCTGCACTCGCTCAATAGCAAGAATGTCCTTCCTCAAGTTTGGAGACCAAAACTGTACATAATACTCCAGGTGTGGCCTCACCAAGGTCCTGTACAACTGTAGTAACACCTCCCTGCCCCTGTACTCAAATCCCCTTGCTATGAAGGCCAACATGCCATTTGCTTTCTTAACCGCCTGCTGTACCTGCATGCCAACCTTCAATGACTGATATACCATGACACCCAGGTCTCGTTGCACCTCCCCTTTTCCTAATCTGTCACCATTCAGATAATAGTCTGTCTCTCTGTTTTTCCCACCAAAGTGGATAACCTCACATTTATCCACATTATACTTCATCTGCCATGCATTTGCCCACTCACTTAACCTATCCAAGTCACTCTGCAGCCTCATAGCATCCTCCTCGCAGCTCACACTGCCACCCAACTTAGTGTCATCTGCAAATTTGGAGATACTACATTTAATCCCCTCGTCTAAATCATTAATGTACAATGTAAACAGCTGGGGCCCCAGCACAGAACCTTGTGATACCCCACTAGTCACTGCCTGCCATTCTGAAAAGTACCCATTTACTCCTACTCTTTGCTTCCTGTCTGCCAACCAGTTCTCAATCCACATCAGCACACTACCCCCAATCCCATGTGCTTTAACTTTGCACATTAATCTCTTGTGTGGGACCTTGTCGAAAGCCTTCTGAAAGTCCAAATACACCACATCAACTGGTTCTCCATTGTCCACTCTACTGGAAACATCCTCAAAAAATTCCAGAAGATTTGTCAAGCATGATTTTCCTTTCACAAATCCATGCTGACTTGGACCTATCATGTCCCCTCTTTCCAAATGTCATCCATTTAAAACTGAGATGAGGAGGAATTTCTTCTCGCAGATGGTTGTAAATCTGTGGAATTCTCTGCCTCAGAAAGCTGTGGAGGCTGGGTCATTGATTATATTTAAGGTGGAGATAGACAGACTTTTTAGCGATAAGAGATATAAAGGGTGATGAGGACCGGGCAGGGAAGTGGAGCTGAGCCCATGATCAGATCAGCCTTGATCTTATTGAATGGCGGAGCAGGCTCCAGAGGCCAAATGATCTAATCCTGCTCCTATTTCTTATGTTCTTATATTCTTCTTTGCTTGTTCAATCAAAACCAAATTATATTTAAATAGCTGAACAGTGAACTCTCCTCCTCTGTGCATTATAAATAAATGCATCGGAGTGAACACTTCTCCTGCTTTTAGCAATTATATGAAACCATCTGACTCAGAATGAACAAGTTACCAAATTGTATTGCCTTCCATCCTTGTAATCATTTAAATATCATCCTATTGTTTTGGCAAACTGAAGGTAATTAAATATTTTTGGACAGAATGAATCATAAACATTATTCAGCAGATCTTTGCATGTTTCAGCAAAAACCCATACGACTCTAATAGAAATTGAAATCTTCAGCTGTCCTAGTGTGAGCTCCTACTGGTCAACAAGAAGCACATAGGATGACACTGCAGTAACAATGGCCCGGAATTTGCGAGAGCGGGGCATCTCCTAGCATGCCTCTTTTGTTGGATTTTTTCCCTCGTTCTTCAGCTCGAAAAATTTTGTGGCAGAAATTGTTGGAACTATGAGTTGATAAAGACACACCAAAATCAATGGGGCATCTGGGACCTTGCTGACGGACAAGACGAACAGTGTATCTTAACCATTGAAATTTAAGGATAGAGAAAGAAACAAGATGAATGACAGAGAAGGAAATGTAGTGAATTTGAGTCAAATTAGTCACAGAATGAGAAATAAAGAGAAGGAAAGAAATAATGGATTAAGAGAGAAAGAAAAGAGACAGAAAGTAAATGTAAGAAACAAATCTCTAGAGACAATATGCTACCTGCAGGAGTGGGACTCTACAGCTTCAAGTGTTCCCTTTCTGGACCCCGAGGTTGAACGGCATTGCAGGAAGATAAATTTAATCATTAAAAGGGTCCTTACATCGTTAAGTACTAGCTTTAAATTTCTGCAGCAAGGTTAATTTGTTATAACAGTGCAAATGCAGTTATTTCTTGAACTCACGGGGAGATTGAAGGCGAGCTCCGGTTTTCGCAAGGCTAATGGTGGAGCAGCGCAAATCATCCAGCACTTTGTGGGGATTCGCAATCCATGGCGTATCTCTTCCTAACCACAATATATTTTTTTACGCACTAGTAATGGCGTGCGCATTTAACTCACCCTTTTTTTCTAGCAAATTCTAGGCCAATATGCTGAAGTATTTATGTATGTTATTAAAGAGAATGTAGGTTTATACATTAGCACTACAGTGTTCCAGCTCGCAGTTGTGTTGCTACAGGAACATTATTGCACAACTGCATTCAACTTAGAAACATAGAAAATAGGTGCAGGAGTAGGCCATTCGGCCCTTCGAGCCTGCACCACCATTCAACAAGATCATGGCTGATCATTCATCTCAGTACCCCTTTCCTGCTTTCTCTCCATACCCCTTGATCCCTTTAGCCGTAAGGGCCATATCTAACTCCCTCTTGAATATATCCAATGAACTGGCATCAACAACTCTCTGCGGTAGAGAATTCCACAGGTTAATAACTCACTGAGTGAAGAAGTTTTTCCTCATCTCAGTCCCAAATGACTTATCCCTTATCCTTAGACTATGTCCCCTGGTTCTGGACTTCCCCCAACATCGGGAACATTCTTCCTGCATCTAACCTGTCCAGTCCTGTCAGAATTTTATATGTTTCTATAAGTTCCACTTCATCCTTGCAACTCCCTCAAAAATAGCATTAAAGTTTAGAGCCACAGTCATCTTCACTGCCACAGGCATCTTCACAGCCACAGGCAATCCGGTCCTTGTCCTGCTCTGAAGTTGGAATTGTGGCTGAAGTAGGTGGCAGATTTCAGTGATGACCAATTTGGTAAAGTGCAAACGTCACAAGCATTGGTTGTCACTGAAGTTCAGGAAGGAGAATTGTTCCTTAAACACCCTCTGCGGATATGACCTACTGCTAAGAGCCCTTGTCCTGCTCCTCCTCCTCCTTTTTCCAGCAGCTCTGCATGGTCTCTGTTGATTCTCCCAATGAATGCAGTGCTATTGTATCAGGAAAAAGTTTTTCTTCTATTTATCCTTTGATTTATATCATGTACATATGAATGCAATAAATCATGATGCAACTTAAAAAAAGTGTGCAATTTCCATTCTGCTGAATGATGTAAACTTATTTCCCATGAAAAGTATTCATCAAGTTTGAAAATTCAGTAACTGTCAAATTGATAGATTTGGTTCTCTCCTGGTATTTCTTGCCGCTGGTATAAACTACAGCTACTGTCTCTATTTAATGATTGTAACAAAATTACCCCGTGTCATTTTGGGACCTTTACTACATGACCTGTTTTAATTTGCATTATGATATTGATAAAAGGTTAGCTTCAGTTTACAAAGATTTAACCTAATATTTACAGAATTTAGAATGCTAATTAGGAAACAAGGGGAAGTCATTGTGTACAAAATAAGAATTGGAGCAGAAGTAGGCCATTTGGCTCCTCGAGCCTGCTCTGCTATTTAATAAGATCATGGCTGATCTGATCATGGACTCAGCTCCACTTCCTGCCCGCTCCCCATAACCCTTTATTCCCTTATCGCTCAAAAATCTGTCTATCTCCGCCTTAAATATATTCAATGACCCAGCCTTCACAGCTCTGGGCACAGAATTCCATAGATTTACAACCCTCTGAGAAGAAATTCCTCTTCATCTCGGTTTTAAATGGGCGGCCCCTTATTCTGAGACAATGGGCCCAATTTTGGCCAACCTGTTTTTTTTGGCATACTTGGCCTTTATGCGCCGTTTTTGTGTGCTGGAAATGGCGCCGGAAAAAAATGGCCCCATCTTGGCCGTTCTGAAGAGTCTGGAGTGCCCTGGCGCGGCACAGATTAAACAGTGGGGCCCTGCGCCGAAATCCGTGGCGGCAGCGTCGCGCATGCGCAGTGGCATCGGGTCCGGGGTTCGCACATGCGCAGTCACGCCGAAACTTGCAGCAGTGTCCTGCCTGTGTTGCTGTTTGTATGGAAATTAAGATGCCGCTTTCGGTTGCCCCCTGCCCCCACCCCCCGATATGAAGGCCAGCCAGCAGCTCTCTCTCCTCTCCTGCCCGCTCCCCTGGACCCACCGATGCCGCGTTCGGTTGCCCTGCTTCGCACGCTGCCCCCCCCACAGCCCTGGCCGAAGGACTTGCCAGTGCATGCCGAGCCCAGCCAGCCTAGCCCAGCTTCTCCTCCCCCTCCCTTCCTTCAGCCTCCCGATGCGTCTTTCCCAGGCCGAATGGCTTCCCATACAGGGCGGCCCGCTGTCTTCCCCGGCCGAGTTCAAGTCACGGTAGGATTTACTACAATTCTTTATTTGTTATTCAATTGTTTACCTGAGTTCTTTATTTTTAATGAGTTATTTCAACTTTCAATTGCAATGTTTGGTGCTTGGGTGCAGGTCCTTACTTACTTACCTGCGCTGATTTCTTAACTGCCCGTTCAGTTTAAGGTAGGATTTGATGCAGTACTTTTATTTGTTACTTTCATTATTTACTTCACTTCTTTATTTTATATTGAATTATTATTACTGCTTGTGCTTTCTTTGGTGATTGGTGGTGCTTGAAATGTTGTTTAGGTGCAGGGTTCCTTCTATTTTTTTATTTTTTATTTATTGATTGCTTATTACTTTGGCCTTGGTGCTTTAGGTACAGGGTTGCTTCTATTTTCTTTGTTGATTTAATTGCTTATTACTTTTTGTGCTTTGTTTGGTGCTTGGTGGTGCTTGAAATGTAGTTACTTGCACCGATTCCGTAACTGTAAGTAAGGTCTTTCTGTGCAGACAAAAGTGGGCACATACGCTGCCCTAAGTTAGTTTGGGACAACGTTTTTCTGGCCAAATTGGCATAAATGGTGTAAGTGGCTGGGAACGCCAGCTTTTGAAAAAAAAAACTGACCGAACACAAAACTTAACTAACTCACATACACTGGTGCAAATTAAATGGCCATATTTGCAACTTTTAAGATATACCAGAAAAATTAAGTTGCACCAAAAAAACCAGTGCAACTCATGGGGAAATTTGGGCCCAAATTTGACGCTGACTGCCGCCCACTGCCACTGATATTCCTCCTCGGGTTCCGCCCATTGCCAGTTTCGATCTGATCTGGATCGAGCGGAAGGGGAGAGCCACCGGGAAACGCCCGCTGATGTCAACAGATGGCCGAGTGGCGTAAGTGACCTCCCGCCTGCCGAGATGCCAGATTGGTGCGGGCGGGAATCGATGCCAGAATGGGGGCGGACCGCTGCAAGAGGCTAGTCTGTCCCCGACGGTAGATATGAAGAGCTGAAAAAAAAGGTGAGTACTCATATTTTTATTTTTTTCTTTACAGGGACTTACCTGTCTGGGGTCCTCTGAAGGTGTTCCGATGATTTTTTTTAATGCATTTTCTTTGCAGGTCTTCAACCCTCCGTGGGCCCGACTCCATCCTCGGTGGCATTTGGGCAGTATTATATATGTAAACCTGTAAATACCTTGTTTAACCACCAGAGGGCTCATCCCCTGAAGTCCCAAAGAATCTCACAATCCCTTGGGAGCACCTGTGCATAAGAAGGCCTCACAGGCTGGAGAGGCACTCTGGAGACCTGCAATAAAGGACAACGATCACACATTACTTTAAGCTTACAATATCTGGTCAGATTCTTTATTCAAGACATAACAACTGGCGACGAGATACAGATAATGAACCCCACTGCAACAATGCAGAGAACCGTAGGCATCCTGGGGAAATTTTCAGTGGGAGATGATTGGGAAACCTTCGTGGAGCGACTCGACCAATACTTCGTGGCCAATGAGCTGGAAGGAGAAGCAAACGCTGCCAAACGAGGGGCAATCCACCTCACCATTTGTGGGGCACCAACTTATGGCCCCATGAAAAATCTGATCGCTCCAGCGAAACCCACAGAGAAGTCATACGATGATTTGTGCACACTGGTCTGGGAGCATCTAAACCCGAAGGAAAGCGTTCTGATGGCAAGGTAGCAGTTCTACACGTACAAGAGGTCTGAAGGCCAGGAACTGACGAGCTACATCGCTGAGCTAAGGCACCTTGCAGGACATTGCGAATATGAAGGATACTTGGAGCACATGCACAGGGACTTCTTTGTACTTGTCATTCGCCATGAAGTAATACTTTGCAAACTTTTGACGATAGAGACCCCAACCTTGAGTAAAGCCATAGTGATAGCCCAGGCGTTCATCACCACCAGTGACGATACCAAACAAATCTCTCAGCACATGAGTGCTGCTGCAAGTACGGTGAACAAAATAATGTTGTTTTCAAATCGTAACGTACAGGGCAGGACTTACATGCCTGTAGCTGCACGTCCACAGATGTCTGAGTCCACCATCAAGGGTGGTGAATGCAAGGCCATTAACACCTTGTTGGCGCTGCGGGGGTGTTCATCGTTTCCTTTCATGCCACTTCAAAGGATACATTTGCAAGGGCTGTGGAACAATGGGACACCTCCAATGTATGTGCAGACGAGCTGCAAAACCCTGATAATCTGAAAACCACCATGTTGCAGAGGAGGACAGATCCACGGTGGATCACGATGAACCAGAGCCTCAGACTGAGGCAGCAGAGGTATATGGGGTGCACACATTTACCACAAAGTGCCCCCCGATAATGCTGAAGGTTGAGTTAAATGGACTCCCAGTGTCAATGGAGCTGGACACGGGCACAAGCCAGTCCATAATGAGCAAAAAGACTTTTGATAAATTGTGGTGCAGCAAGGCCTCAAGGCCAGTCCTGACTCCCATTCGTTCTAAACTAAGAACATATACAAAGGAACTGATTCCCGTAATCAGCAGTGCTACCGTAAAGGTCTCCTACGATGGAGCGGTGCATGAGTTACCATGCTGGGTGGTACCGGGCGATGGCCCCACGCTGTTCGGCAGGAGCTGGCTGGGAAAGATAGGCTGGCTGGGACGACATTTGAGCGCTCTTGTCCATCGCCAACACTTCATGTGCCTAGGTCCTAAACAAGTTCCCCTCGCTGTTCGAACCGGGCATCGGGAAGTTCCAAGGAGCAAAAGTGCAGATCACTTGATTCCGGGGGCGCGATCCATCCATCACAAGGCGAGAGCAGTACCGTACATGATGAGAGAGGGTCGAGATCGTGCTGGACCGGCTGCAGTGAGAGGGCATCATTTCGCCGATCGAATTCAACAAGTGGGCCAGTCCGATTGTTCCAGTCCTCAAGGAAGACGGCACCGTCAGAATCTATGGTGATTATAAAGTAACTATCAATAATTTCTCACTGCAGGATCAATACCCACTACCAAAGGCAGATAACCTATTTGCGACGCTGGCTGGAGGAAAAACGTTCACGAAGCTGGACTTGACCTCAGCCTACATGATGCTGGAGGAATCATTGAAGGGCCTCACCTGCATCAACACGCACAATGGTCTCTTCATTTACAACAGATGCCCATTTGGGATTCGATCACCTGCGGCGATATTCCAGAGGAACATGGAGAGTTTGCTGAAGTCGGTCCCGCGCACGGTGGTCTTCCAGGATGACATCTTGGTTACAGGTCAGGACACCGTCGAGCACCTGCAGAACCTGGAGGAGGTTCTTAGTTGGCTTAATCATGTGGGGCTCAGGTTAAACGCTCGAAATGCATTTTCCTGGCACCTGAAGTGGAGTTCCTGGGGAGAAGAATCGCGGCGGACGGCATAAGGCCCACCAATTTGAAGACGGAGGCAATCAAGAACGCACCGAGACCACAGAACGTGGCGGAGCTGCGGTCATTTCTAGGACTCCTGAACTACTTTGGTAACTTCCTACCGGGTCTTAGCATGTTGTTAGAACCACTGCACTCTTTACTGCATAAAGGAGATGAATGGGTATGGGGTAAAAGCCAAGTAAATGCCTTTGAGAAAGCTAGGAAACTGTTATGCTCAAACAAATTGCTTGTGTTGTATGATCTATGTAAGCGTTTGGTACTAGCATGTGATGCGTCGTCATACAGTGTCGGATGTGTATTGCAACAAGCTAATGAATCTGGGAAATTGCAACCGGTTGCTTATGCATCCAGAAGTCTGTCTAAGGCTGAGAGAGCCTACAAAAAGAAGCGTTAGCGTGTGTTTATGGGGTAAAGAAAATGCATCAATATCTGTTTAGGCTAAAATTTGAATTGGAAACCGACCATTAGCCGCTTATATCCCTCTTTTCTGAAAGTAAGTGGATAAATACGAGTGCATCGGTCCGCATCCAGAGATGGGCGCTCACGTTGTCTGCATACAACTGCACCATCCACCACAGGCCAGGCACAGAAAACTGTGCCGCTGCTCTCAATAAGCTGCCATTGCCCACCACAGGGGTGGAGATGGCACAGCCCGCATATTTAGTTATGGTAATGGAAGCCTTCACGAGTGAGCAATTATCTGTTACCGCCTGACAGTTTAGAACCTGGACGAGCCAGGACCCCTTACTGTCCTCAGTAAAAAATTGTGTGCTCCATGGGAGTTGGTCTAGTGTCCCGTTAAAGATGCAGGAAGTAATAAAGCCGTACCAGCGGCGCAGAGATGAAATGTCCATACAGGCCGACTGCCTCCTATGCGGTAATCGGGTAATGGTGCCAAAAAATGGCAGGGACACTTTCATTAATAACCTCCACAGTACCCACCCAGGCATTGTAATGATGAAAGTGATAGCCAGATGCCACGTGAGGTGGCCCGGCATCAATGCAGACTTAGAGTCCTGCGTTCACAAATGTAACACACATTCGCAATTAAGCAATGCACCCAGGGAGGCGCCACTAAGTTTATGGTCCTGGCCCTCCAAATCGTGGTCCAGGGTCCATGTCGACTATGCAGGCCCATTCTTGGAAAAAATGTTCCTTGTGATTGTAGATGTGTACTCCAAATGAATTGAATGTGAGATAATGTTGGCAAGCACGTCCCCTGCCACCATTGAAAGCCTACAGGCCATGTTTGCCACACACGGCCTGCCTGATGTCCTTGTGAGTGACAATGGGCCGTGCTTCACCAGTGCCGAGTTCAAAGAGTTCATGACCCGCAATGGGATCAAACATGTCACATCTGCCCCGCTTAAACCAGTGTCCAATGGTCAGGCTGAGAGAGCAGTGCAAACAATCAAGCAGAGCTGAAAGAGGGTAACTGAAGGCTCACTGCAGACTCGCCTATCCCGAGGCCTGCTTAGTTACTGCACAAGACCCCTCGCTCACTGGGGTTCCCCCGCTGAACAGCTCATGAAAAGGGCACTTAAGACAAGGCTCTCGTTAGTCCACCCTGATCTACACGAACAGGTAGAGAGCAGGTGGCTTCAACAGAATACTTATCATGATCGTGCAAATGTGCCACATGAAATCTAGATTAATGATCCTGTATTTGTGTTGAACTATGGACAAGATCCCATGTGGCTTCCCGGCACTGTTGTGGCCAAAGAGGGGAGTAGGATGTTACTGGTCAAACTTTCAAATGGACTCACCTGCAGAAAACACTTGGACCAAACCAAATTCAGATTCACAGACTATCCAGAACAACCCACAATAGACTCTACCTTTTTCGACCCCCCAACACACACACAAGTGGCAACCGACCCAGCGGTTGACCATGAAGCAGAACCCATCACCTGCAGCAGCCCAGCAAGGCCAGCTGCGCAGCAGCCCAGCGAGGATCCAACAAACGACTCACCAAAACCAATATTTGCACCAAGACGATCAACCAGGGAAAGGAAGACCTCAGATCGACTCACATTGTAAATAGTTACACTATTGATTTGAGGGGGCTGGGGGGGGGGGAGAGGGGGAGTGGGGGAGAGTGTTGTTATATATGTAAAGATGTAAATACCTTGTTTAACGACCAGAGGGCTCATCCCCTGGAGTCCCAAGGGATCCCTTGGAGCGCCTGTATATAAGAAGACCTCATAGGCTGGAGAGGCACTCTGGAGACCTGTAATAAAGGACTACGGTCACACATTACTTTTAGCTTACAATATCTGGTCAGATTCTTTATTCAAGATGTAACAGGCGGCGAGTGCCTTTGCCGCTGAGATTGGGAGCTCACGCCGGCTGCCGCCCAAATTGGCAGCATAAGTCCCTCATTTGCTGCCCGCTGCCCCTTGAAGGACCTTTTTGATAACCCCGCCCAAAGTACCGTCAGGTACCTCGGCGGCCATCGGCGGTCCTTTGTGCAGCACTTGGGCGGGCGGAGGCCTTCACCAAATTCAGGCCCTATATCCCCTAGTTTTATTTTCCCCTATGAGTGGAAACATCCTCTCTGCATCCACCTTGTCAAGCCCTATCATTATCTTATATGTTTCGATAAGATCACCTCTCATTCTTCTGAACTCCAATGAGTATAGGCCCAAAGTACTCAACCTATCTTCAAAAGTCAACCCCCTCATCTCCGGAATCAACTTAGTGAACCTTCTCTGAACAGCCTCCAATGCAAGTGTATCCTTCCTTAAATACGGAGACCAAAACTCTAGGTGTGGCCTCACCAATATCCTGTATAGTTGTAACAGGATGTCTCTGCTTTTATACTCTACCCCTTGCAATAAAGGCCAACATTCCATTTGCCTTCCTGATTACTTGATGTAACCGCATACAAACCTTTTGTGTTTCATGCACAAGGACCCCCAGGTCCCTCTGTACTGCAGCACTTTGCAATTTTTCTCCATTTAAATTATAATTTGCTTTTCTATTTTTTTTTTGTCAGCATGGATAATCTCACATTTTCACACATTATACTCCATCTGCCAAATTTTTGCCCACTCAGTTAGCCTATCTATGTCACTTTGCAGATTTTTTATGTCCTTCTCACAATTTGCTTTCCCACCCATCTTTGTATCATCAGCAAACTTGATTGAAGTATGCTTTTCCATATGTCCTGCTACTGCTTCCTTAATAATGGACTCCAGCTTTTTCCCAACGACAGATGTTCGGCAAACTGGTGTATAGTTTCCTTTCTGTCTGTCTCCTTTTTTAAATAGGGGCATTAGATTTGCGGTTTTCCAATCCGCTGGGACCCCCCCAGAATCCAGGGAATGTTGGTAGATTACACCCAAAGCATAGACTATCTCTGCAGCCACTTCATTTAAGAATCTAGGATGTAAGTCATCAGGTGCAGGGGACTTGTCTGCCTTTAGTCCCATTATTACTGAGTACTACTTCTTTAATGCTAGTGATTGTATTATGTTCCTTCCTTCCTATAGCCGCTCGAGTGTCCACTATTGGGATGTTTTTAGTGTCTTCTACCTTGAAGACCAATAAAAATTCTTTGCCATTTCCCTGATCCTCATTATTAATTCCCCAGTCTCATCCTCTAAGGGACCAACATTTATTTTAGCCACTCTTTTTCTTTTTATGTACCTGTAGAAACTCTTATTATCTGATTTTGTATTTCGTGCTAGATTACTTTCATAATCTATCTTCCCTTTCTTTATTTTGTTTTAGTCATTCTTTGCTGGCTTTTAAAAGTTTCCCAATCCTCTGACCTCCCACTGGACATAGCCACATTGTATGCCTTTGTTTTCAATTTGATACACTCTATTATTTCCTTAGTTAGCCACGGATGGTTATCCCTTCTCTTATAGTTATCCCTTCTCTTTCCTTCACATTGGGATATATTTTTGTTGAGAGTTAGGAAATATCTCCTTAAATGTCTGCCACTGCTCAGCAACTGCCCCATACTTTAATCTATTTCCCCAGTCCACTTTAGCCAACTCTGCCTTCATATCCTTTGTAGTCTCCTTTAGTTATTTCCTTCTAGGTTTAGTTGCCCTTTAAACTGCAAACACCTACACTTGTGACACTCGGTATAATTTTTTGGTACCTTGTAATCTTTCCTGTTAACTTTATAATGTCAGCCTTTAAGTAACAGTCTGAACAATGGGTATTAGTGAGCCAATTACATTATCCTTTTAAATAACTGAAGCTGATGTCCCTCCTCAATTAGCTCTCCCACATAATCTTAATTCAGGTTTATTTTATTTGCATGTTAATCAATGCCAGCTGAAGTACAAAAGAGAGACAATGTGCTGTTTTGAACCCCGAATGGGTTTCGGGTGGGCAGGGGAGTGGGGTGACTGCGGAACGTATTTGCTAGCCTAAATTAGAGGCTTGTGGGATTTTAATACCCCAGGTCTCACCTACATACCGTCAGTCAGCTGCCTGCCCGAAACACGTGGAAACCGCCAGCTGGCCGGCGGGCAGGAGAGGAACTTTGGGCAGTCACTGGCTGCCACTAAGGGAAGGTTCGCTGGCAAGCAGGTAATTCGTGTGGAGGGAGTTTCGGGAGGGTCTCGCAGAATGGATTGAAAGGGTGGAATGGTGCAGCCTGGTCAGGGGAGGGCACTTCTGCCCCTCAAAGAAAAATGTTAGACTTACCTTGGAGGACCTTTTCTGTCTGTAGACCAGTTACAGACCTGCTTTGGCCTGGTAGGAAAAGCCATGGCACTTTTTCTGCTCTGGCCCTGGTTAAAATGCAATCGGGGTAACGTTGACATAAGAGGTTCCCAATTTACATAATGGCCCAGAAATTGCGGTCGGAGGCTTCCGAACTGACAAATTTCTTCAAATTTTCCTGGTGGTCCTGGAGGTACAGTGACGTGTGGTCCTGGGCCTCTACGCCAAGGCCTGTGTAGAGGCCCATGCATTCCAGCGACATATGCGTTTTGTATGAGTCCCTGGGATCACGTGGGCCGGCCCAGCCAATCCAAGTAGGGGATCCCCATTCATACTTACGATGAATTCCGTACATATGAAACTCACCATAAATATGAATGGGAATACCCCAAAAACACTCAAGCTCATAAAATAAAAAAAAAATTGAATCATATATTTAAAATTAATCAAAATGGAATTTAAATTCAAAATGGAATTTTTGAAAAATAAATTTACATATTTTAAAGGGTCTAAAAATAAACTTACCTTATTTAAATGATTAAAAACAATCATTTTTCTGTCCTTTAAATGTCTTATGCTGATAAAAGCAGGCCTTACGCTGGCTTTTATCAGTCGTAAAAATTTCAAGGGCATTCGCTGGGCAAATAGCCCAACTCACCGCTCGCGGAGGCCCTTTACTTCTGGATGTGTGCGATCTGGGGGGGAAGGAGATTGGGGGGGGTGGGGGGGAAGGAGAAGGGGGAGGGAGGCTGAACGGGCTGGGCCCGAGACTTCGGGCAGGGCCCCCCAGCACCAGATTTACAGGTAGGTGGCGTTGGGTCGGGTCGAGGTGGTGGTGGGAGAGAGGTCGGTTCGGTTCGGGTCGGGGGGAGGGAGGGAGGGAGAGGGAGGTCAGGTTGGGTCCAGTCCGGGGGCGGGGGTGGGGGGAGCGGGTGCCGAGTCTGGTCCGGGGGCGGGGGGGGGGGGAGCGGGTGTCTGGTCCGGGGGTGGGGAGCGGGTGTCGGGTGTCGGGTCCGGGGGGGGTGGAGGGAGCGGGTGTCAGGTCCGGTCCGGGGGCGGGGGGAGCGGGTGTCGGGTCCGGTCCGGGGGCGGAGGGGGGGGGAGTGGATGTCGGGTCCGGGGGCGGGCGGGGGAGCGGGTGTCGGGTCGGGTCCGGAGGCTGGAAGCGGGAGTCGAGTCGGGTCAGGAGGAAGCAGGAGCTGGCCGTGGGAGGAGCTTTATTCACGCAGCCCCAGTGAGGCCATTCGGCCAGGGCTAGGGGCTGCGTGCTTCGGGCCCCTCCAACACAGTTTCGGCCGCCTGGAGCTACTGCACTGTAGCGCCCATTGTAGCGCGCATGTGCAGAGATCTTGGCACTGTTTTCAGCCGAGGGCCAGAGGACCTGCAGGGAGGTGGAGAATCTGGAGGGTTTTTTTAGGCGCACTTTGTGGCGTGAAAAACGGGTGTCCAGGTCGGGACTGCGCCGTTCTAGGCGCGGCTCGAAACTTGGGCCCATTATGGGTAGAGCTGCAGAACACCAAAGGGCAAAAAACGTTAGTGGAAGTTGTGTACAGACCTCCAAACAGTAGTAGTGATGTTGGGGAGGGCATCAAACAGGAAATTAGGGGTGCATGCAATAAAGGTGCAGCAGTTATCATGGGTGACTTTAATATGCATCTAGATTGGGCTAACCAAACTGGAAGCAATATGGTGGAGGAGGATTTCTTGGAGTGCATAAGGGATGGTTTTCTAGACCAATATGTCGAGGAACCAACTAGGGGGGAGGCCAACTTAGACTGGGTGCTGTGTAATGAGAGAGGATTAATTAGTAATCTCGTTGTGCGAGGCCCCTTGGGGCAGAGTGACCATAATATGGTGGAATTCTACATTAGGATGGAGAATGAAACAGTTAATTCAGAGACCATGGTCCAGAACTGAAAGAAGGGTAACTTTGAAGGTATGAGGCGTGAATTGGCTAGGATAGATTGGCGAATGATACTTAAGGGGTTGGCAGTGGATGGGCAGTGGCAGACATTTAGAGACCGCATGGATGAACTACAACAATTGTATATGCCTGTCTGGCGTAAAAATAAAACAGGGAAGATGGTTCAACCGTGGCTATCAAGGGAAATCAGGGATAGTATTAAAGCCAAGGAAGTGGCATACAAATTGGCCAGAAATAGCAGTGAACCTAGGGACTGGGAGAAATTTAGAACTCAGCAGAGGAGGACAAAGGGTTTGATTAGGGCAGGGAAAATAGAGTGCGAGAGGAAGCTTGCAGGGAACATTAAGACGGACTGCAAAAGTTTCTATAGATATGTAAAGAGAAAAAGGTTAGTAAAGACAAACGTAGGTCCCCTGCAGTCAGAATCAAGGGAAGTCATAATGGGGAACAAAGAAATGGCAGACCAATTGAACAAGTACTTTGGTTCGGTATTCACTAAGGAGGACACAAACAACCTTCCGGATATAAAAGAGGTCAGAGGGTCTAGTAAGGAGAAGGAACTGAGGGAAATCCTTATTAGTCGGGAAATTGTGTTGGGGAAATTGATGGGATTGAAGGCCGATAAATCCCCAGTGCTTTTTGGACTGCATCCCAGAGTACTTAAGGAGGTGACCTTGGAAATAGCGGATGCATTGACAGTCATTTTCCAACATTCCATAGACTCTGGATCAGTTCCTATTGAGTGGAGGGTAGCCAATGTAACCCCACTTTTTAAAAAAGGAGGGAGAGAGAAAACAGGGAATTATAGACCGGTCAGCCTGACCTCAGTAGTGGGTAAAATGATGGAATCAATTATTAAGGATGTCATAGCAGCGCATTTGGAAAGAGGTGACATGATAGGTCCAAGTCAGCATGGATTTGTGAAAGGGAAATCATGCTTGACAAATCTTCTGGAATTTTTTGAGGATGTTTCCAGTAGAGTGGACAAGGGAGAACCAGTTGATGTGGTATATTTGGACTTTCAGAAGGCTTTCGACAAGAGATTAATGTGCAAAGTTAAAGCACATGGGATTGGGGGTCGTGTGCTGACATGGATTAAGAACTGGTTGTCAGACAGGAAGCAAAGAGTAGAAGTAAATGGGTACTTTTCAGAATGGCAAGCAGTGACTAGTGGGGTACCGAAAGGTTCTGTGCTGGGGCCCCAGCTGTTTACATTGTACTTTAATGATTTGGACGAGGGGATTAAATGTAGTATCTCCAAATTTGCGGATGACACTAAGTTGGGTGTCAGTGTGAGCTGCGAGGAGGATGCTATGAGGCTGCAGAGTGACTTGGATAGGTTAGGTGAGTGGGCAAATGCATGGCAGATGAAGTATAATGTGGATAAATGTGAGGTTATCCACTTTGGTGGTAAAAACAGAGAGACAGACTATTATCTGAATGGTGACAGATTAGGAAAAGGGGAGGTGCAACGAGACCTGGGTGTCATGGTATATCAGTCATTGAAGGTTGGCATGCAGGTACAGCAGGCAGTTAAGAAAGCAAATGGCATGTTGGCCTTCATAGCGAGGGGATTTGAGTACAGGGGCAGGGATGTATTGCTACAGTTGTACAGGGCCTTCATGAGGCCACACCTGGAGTATTGTGTACAGTTTTGGTTTCCTAACTTTAGGAAGGACATTCTTGCTATTTGAGGGAGTGCAGCAAAGGTTCACCAGACTGATTCCCGGGATGGTGGGACTGACCTATCAAGAAAGACTGGATCAACTGGGCTTGTATTCACTGGAGTTCAGAAGAATGAGAGGGGATCTCATAGAAACGTTTGAAATTCTGACGGGTTTAGACAGGTTAGATGCAGGAAGAAGGTTCCCAATGTTGGGAAGTCCAGAACCAGGGGTCACAGTCTAAGGATAAGGGGTAAGCCATTTAGGACCGAGATGAGGAGAAACTTCTTCACCCAGAGAGTGGTGAACCTGTGGAATTCTCTACCACAGAAAGTTGTTGAGGCCAATTCACTAAATATATTCAAAAAGGAGTTAGATATATTCCTTACTACTTGGGGGATCAAGGGGTATGGCGAGAAAGCAGGAATGGGGTACTGAAGTAGCATGTTCAGCCATGAACTCATTGAATGGCGGTGCAGGCTCGAAGGGCCGAATGGCCTACTCCTGCACCTATTTTCTATGTTTCTATGTTTTCCGCTGCCTGTGCTTGATTTTTGCGTGATCTCGGCGATGAGACTCGAGGTGTTCAGCGCCCTCCCAGATGCACTTGCTCCACTTCGGGCGATCTTTGACCAGGGACTCCCAGGTGTCAGTGGGGATGTTGTACTTTATCAGGGAGGCTTTGAGGGTGTTCCTGTAATGTTTCCTCTGCCCACCTTTGGCTCGTTTGCTGTGAAGGAGTTCAGAGTAGAGCGCTTGCTTTGAGAGTCTCGGGTCTGGTATGCGAACGATGTGGCCTGCCCAGCGGAGCTGATCAAATGTGGCCAGTGCTTCAATGCTGGGGATGTTGGCCTGGTCGAGGACGCTAATGTTGGTGCGTCTGTCCTCCCAGGGGATTTGTAGGATCTTGCGGAGACATCATTGGTGGTCCAGCGACTTGAGGTGTCTACTGTACATGGTCCATGTCTCTGAGCCATACAGCAGGACGGGTATTACTACAGCCTTGTAGACCATGAGGTGGTGGCAGTTTTGAGGGCTTGATCTTCAAACACTCTTTTCCTCAGGCGGCCGAAGGCTGCACTGGCGCACTGGAGGCGGTATTGAATCTTGTCGTCAATGTCTGCTTTTGTTGATAAGAGGCTCCCAAGATATGGGAAATGGTCCACGTTGTCCAGGGCCGCGCCGTAGATCTTGATGTCTGGGGGGTAGTGCTGTGCGGAGAGGACAGGCTGATGGAGGACCTTTGTCTTACGGATGTTTAGCATAAGGTCCATGCTTTTGTACGACTCAGTAAATACATCAACTAGTTCAGCCTCTATGTCCACAGACGCAGGCGTTGTCCACGTACTGTAGCTCGACGACAGAGGTTGGTGTGATCTTGGACCTGGCCTGGAAACAGCGAAGGTTGAACAGGTTCCCACTAGTTTTGTAGTTTAGTTCCGCTCCAGTGGGGAGCTTGTTGACTGAGGTGGAGCACGGCAGCGAGGAAGATTGAGAAGAGGGTTGGGGTGATGACTCAGCTTTGTTTGACCCCGGTGTCATGTATTCAACTATCATTGTAACCCATGTATAAGCTGACCTAAGTTGTACATCTTGAGAACATTGACCACAAGGGGGTGAACTTGTGGGAGACACTCCTAACCTGGACTTTCAGGTATTAAAGGGGAAGCTCCATCCACCTTCAGCACTTGAGGTCTTGGCAATAAAGGACTCGTCACAGAGTGACCTTCTCTCAAGTATGGGCCTCGTGTGCATTTATGCTGTATAGAAAGGACATATCATTGGCAACAAGAAACTGGGATTTAAACCACGCAAGCTTGGCCACTAGCAGCACAGACAAGAGGTACTGTGTTGGTGATGATTGGGACGACTTTATTGAGAGACTACAGCAAAGTTTTGTCACTAAGGAATGGTTGGGACAGGATTCGGCCGACAAACGCAGGGCTCATCTCCTGAAGGTTTGTGGATCCAGAACATACTCCTGATGAAGGACCTTCTAGCGCCAGAGAAGCCGGCGGACAAGACGTTCGAAGAGCTCAGCAAGTTGATCGGGAAACACCTTAAACCGGTGAGCAGCATGCACATGGCGAGACACGCACCGGCGGCGTTAAGAGCAAAGCGTTCCAGACTCCGTGGCAGATCTCTGGCGGCTGGCGAGCCTATGTAAGTTCCCAGATGCATGCAGAGCGGAGATGCTGCGAGACTTTTTTTTATTGAGGGCATCGGGCATGCTGGGGTTTTCAGGAAACTGATTGAGACCAAAGACTTGACCTTGGAAGCGGCGGCTCTGATAGCCCAGACATTTATCTCAGGGGAGGAAGAGACCAGAATGATGTATGACAAAAATTTTGGCCCAAATGCGGCAAACGACCAGGGAGTCAACATTGTGAACGCAGCACACAGTTCTCTAGGCAGACAAGGGCAATCGGACATGCCCCAGCATGTACTCAAACCCAAATGGGGAATTCAACAGAGACAATGGCCAGCTGAACGGCGATTCATGCCATCGCAATGGACAATGCGGCCAGTAATGGGGCCATCAACACCTGTTAATGGTGCGCTTAAAGACAGTTACAGAGACAGTCAGAGACGATCAACTGGTAATGGACCTTTTGTTTCCAACAACGGGGCCTCCAGCTCAGACTGGAGGTGTGGAGACAAACACCCAGCCAGAGCTTGCCGGTATCAGCAATATACCTGCAGAAACTGCAATGTCAGCGGTCACTTGGCACAAATGTGCAGGAAGCCTGCAGCCAGGTTGATGTACGAGGAGGACGGGCCCGATGTAAGCCCGAGGAGGCCAAATGGACACTGGGGGAAATCGCTGGAAGCTGAAGTCCAGCGAGTTCATGTGGAGCACATATACAGTTCATATACCAGGACGCCACCGATAATGATGAAAGTGCTTCTCAATGGCATCCCAGTATTAATGGAGCTGGACATGGGGGCCAGCCAGTCCCTGTTGAGTATCAAACCGTATGAAAGGTTGTGGGTGTCCAAGGCCAGGAGGCCAAAATTATTGCCGATTGACACACAACTACGGACTTATACAAAGGAGATCATTCCGGTGCCAGGCAACGCCACGGCAGACATGACCCACAAAGATTCGGAGAACAGGTTGCTACTCTGGATTGTCCCAGGGGACGGTCCTGCATTACTGGGGAGGAGTTGGCTTGCTGTCATGAACTGGAAATGGGGCGATGTCAATGCAATTTCCTCTGTGGAGCGAGTATCATGCTCACAGGTCCTGGACAAATTTGACTCATTATTTCAACCCGGCATCGGCACTTTCATGGGGGCCAAGGTAGTGATACACATAAACCCGGACGCCAGGCCAGTACACCACAAGGCCAGAGCGGTGCCGTACGTGATGCGGGAAACGATAGAAGGCGAATTGGACCGCCTGCTGAGGGAAGACATCATCTCGCCAGTCGAATTCAGTGACTGGGCGAGCCCGATCGTGCCGGTGCTCAAGGCAGATGGGTCGGTCAGGATATGTGGCGATTACAAGGCCACCATCAATCGGGTGTCACTCCAAGACCAGTACCCGCTACCGAGAGCGGAGGACCTCTTTGCGATGCTTTCAAAACCTCAGCTTACATGACCCAGGAGCTGGCGAGTGAGTCAAAGAAGCTGACCACTATCACGACACACAAGGGGTTGTTTGAGTACAACAGATGTCCGTTCGGGATTCGTTCGGCCGCCGTGATCTTTCAGCGAAATATGGAAAGCCTCCTCAAGTCGATTCCAAGGACGGTAGTTTTTCAAGACGACCTCCTCATCATGGGTCGCGATACTGAAGAACACCTCCATAACCTGGAGGAGGTGCTACGCAGACTGGACCGGGTAGGGCTGCGACTGAAAAAGGCGAAGTGCATCTTCTTAGCTCCAGAGGTAGAATTCCTGGGGAGGAGGGTAGCAGCAGACGGGATCAGACCCACTGCGTCCAAAACGGAAGCGATCCAGAGAACACCCAGACCCCGTAACACGACGGAGCTGTGTTCGTTCCTGGGGCTCCTGAACTATTTTGGTGACTTCCTTCCCAAATTGAGCACACTGTTAGAGCCACTACATGTGCTCCTGCACAAAGGTCACGATTGGGTCTGGTGGGACAGCCAGGAAAGGGCTTTTGATAGAGCATGCAATTTGTTATGCTCCAACAAACTGTTAACATTCTATGACCCATGTAAGAAACTTATTTTAACGTGCGATGCGTCGTCCTATGGGGTCGGGTGTGTGTTGCAGCATGTGAATGCCAATGGTCAGTTACAGCCGGTAACTTATGTCTCCAGAAGTCTGTCCCAGGCAGAAAGGGGCTACGGGATGGGAGAAAAGGAAGCGCTAGCATGTGTATATGCAGTAAAAAAAATGCACCAGTCCCTGTTTTGCAGGAAATTTGAGTTGGAGACAGATCACAAACTCCTATACGTTCCTTTTGACTGACAAGGCCATAAATGCGAATGCATCGGCCCGCATACAGAGGTGGGCACTTACGTTAGCCGCCTATGACTACATAATTCGGCACAGACCGAGCAATGAAAATTGTGCCGATGCACTCAGCAGGCTACCACTAGCCACCATTGAGGGGGCAACTGAGCATGATGCTGAGATGGTCATGGCTGTTGAAGCTTTCAAAAGCGAAGGCTCATCTGTGACAGCCCGTCAGATTAAAGTCTGGACAAATAAAGACCCGCTACCGTCTTTAGTTAAGAAATGTGTCATGAATGGGGACTGAGCAGCCACGTATGGGGCATGCCCTGAGGAATTTAAACCGTTTCATAGGTGCAAGGATGAACCCTCGATTCAGGCCGATTGCCTACTGTGGGGAAACCGAGTAGTCATGCCCCAGATGGGCAGAGAGGTGTTTATCAGAGAACTTCACAATGAGCACCCGGTACCATTGTCATGATGAAGGCAATTGCCAGGTCACCCGTTTGGTGGCCAGGGATAGATGCAGACCTGGAACTTTGTATTCGCAGGTGCAACACGTGTGCTCAGCTGGGCAACGCACCCAGGGAAGCCCCCCGTAGCCCCTGGCCCGCCAAGCCATGGTCACGCATCCATGTGGACTACGCAGGTCCTTTCATGGGAAAAATGTTTTTGGTTGTAGTAGACGCCTACTCCAAATGGATTGAGTGTGCCATTTTAAATTCAAGCACATCCTCTGCCACGGTAGAAAGTCTACAGGCAATGTTCGCCGCCCATGGTCTATTGGATGTCTTGGTCAGCGACAATGGCCCGTGCTTCACAAACACTGAATTCCAGGACTTCATGGCAGGCAATGGAATCAACCATGTCAGAACGGCACCGTTCAAGCCGGCCTCAAATGGTCAGGCGGAACGAGTAGTGCAGATAATTCAACAGGGGATTATCTAAGGGGGTTGCTTATCACGCCTCATGTTGGCCAATAGATCCCGACCACACTCGCTCACAGGTGTTCCACCTGCAGAGCTGCTAATGAAAAGGACGCTCAAAACCAGATTATCCCTTATACACCCTACTATGAAAGAAATTGTTGAGAGCAGGCGTCAGTCACAATGTGACTGCCATGACAGGAATGCGAGGGCGCGATGTATTGATGTCAATGACCCTGTTTTTGTCCTTAATTACGCTGCAGGGCCCAAATGTCTTGCAGGCACTGTGATTGCCAAAGAGGGAAATAGGGTTTTGGTAGTTAAACTTACCAATGGTCAAAGCTGCCGCAAACATGTGGATCAAACTAAAAGGAGGTTCAGCAACCCCATAGAAGAAGCAGAGGAAGAACAAGATGTAGAGTTTACTCCACCACAGGTGACCGAACACTGGAACCAAGTGGAGGAGAGCCCAGTCACTGTGGGCAGTCCGGACAGGCCTGAGGCACCGCAAACAGCAGACACTCAGGCCAGCGCCCAACAACCGGAGCCCCAACTCAGGCGCTCTACAAGGGAACGTAAACCACCAGAGAGACTTAACCTATGATCCCAATAAGACTTTGGGGGGTGGGAGGTGATGTCATGTATTCAACTATCGTTGTAACCCATGTATAAGTTGACATAAGTTGTACACCTTGAATATTGACCACAAGGGGGCGAACTTGTGGGATTCACTCCTAACCTGGACTTTCAGGTATAAAAGGGGAAGCTCCACCCACCTTCAGCACTTGAGGTCTTGGCAATAAAGGTAACTCGTCACAGAGTGACCTTCTCTCAAGTATGGGCGTCGTGTGCATTTATACTATATAGCAAGGACATATCACCGGTCCAGATGTGGATTGGGTCTGTGATGGATCTGTTGGTAAGGATCACGGCCTGAATGTCATCGTGGAGCAGGCGGAGGATGGTGGTGAACTTTTGGGGGCATCCGAAATGGAGGAGGACGCTCCATAGACCCTCGCGGTTGACTGTCAAAGAGCTTTGTAAGATCGAAAAAGGCCATGTATAAGGACTGGTGCTGTTCCTGCATTTTTCCTGCAGCTGGTGTGCTGCAAAAATCATGTCCGTTGTGCCCCGTAGGGGACGAAATCCACACTGTGATTCCGGGAGGAGCTCCTCAGTCATGGGGAGAAGACGGTTGAGGAGGACTCCAGTGACGACTTTCCCAGTGGCTGATAACAGCGAGATTCCTAAATCGTTGCCACAGTTGGGCTTGTCCCCTTTTTTTAAAGATGATCATGATCACTGCATCTCTGAGATCTCCCAGCATGCTCTCCTCCCTCCAGATGAGCGGGAGGAGGTCATATATTCGCGCAAGCAGTGCCTCTCTGCCATACTTCAGTGCCTCAGCAGTGATTCCATCCGCTCCCGTAGCCTTGTTGTTCTTAAGCTGTCTGATGGATTTTTCTACTTCGTGCAGTCTTGGGGTTTTACTGAGGTGGTGGTGGGTTGCATGCTGCAGGATGGAGTTGAGAACACTCTGGTCAAAGACAGAGTCTCGATTGAAGAGACCTTCGAAGTGCTCCTTCCAGTGGGCCCTGACTACCTTGGTGTCATTGAGGAGTGTTTCCCCATTCTTGGCCAGCAGTGAGGTGAGAACACTCTTTGACCCGAGTGTTCTCAACTCCATCCCGCAGCATGCTACCCACCACCACCTCAGTAAAACCCCAAGACTGCACGAAGTAGAAAAATCCATCAGACAGCTTAAGAACAACAAGGCTACGGGAGCGGATGGAATAACTGCTGAGGCACTGAAGTATGGTGGAGAGGCACTGCTTGCGCGAATATATGGTGGCAAAAACATGTAGGCAGAATATTATCTTAACGGCGTCAGATTAGGATAAGGGGAGGTGCAACAAGAACTGGGTGTCATGGTACATCAGTCATTGAAGGTTGGCATGCAGGTGCAGCAGGCGGTGAAGAACGCAAATGGCATGTTGACCTTCATAGCTAGGGGATTTGAGTATAGGAGCAGGGAGGTCTTGCTGCAGCTGTGCAGGGCCTTGGTGAGGCCTGACCTGGAATATCGCATTCAGCTTTGGTCTCCTAATCTGAGGAAGGATGTTCTTGCTATTGAGGGAGTGCAGCGAAGGTTCACCAGGCTGATTCCCGGGATGGCAGGACTGACCTATGAGGAGTGACTGGAGCAACTGGGCCTGTATTCACTGGCGTTTAGAAGAATGAGAGGGGATCTCATAGAAACATATAAAATTCTGACGGGACTGCACAGGTGAGATGCAGGAAGAATGTTCCCAATTTTGGGGAGTCCAGAACCAGTGGTCACAGTCTAAGGATAAGGAGTAAGTCATTTAGGACCGAGATGAGGAGAAACTTCTTCACTCAGAGAGTTGTTAACCTGTGGAATTCTCTTCCGCAGAGAGTTGTTGATGCCAGTTCGTTAGATATATTCAAGAGGGAGTTAGATATGGCCCTTACGGCTAAAGGGATCAAGGGGTATGGAGAGAAAGCAGGAAAGGGGCACTGAGGTGAATGATCAGCCATGATCTTATTGAATGGTGGTGCAGGCTCGAAGCGATGAATGGCCTACTCCTGCACCTATTTTCTATGTTTCTATGTTTTATGTAGGTGGCCTTGATGCGATGAAGAATCCTCGCACATCATGGCTGTCGGCCAGCTGCTGTATCTCCTGTGCTTTCTCCATCCACCACCTGTTCTTTAGGTCCTGGTTTTTTTGTTGGACCTCAGCCTTGAGCCGTCTGTAATGCTGCTTTCCTGCTCCTGAGTTGGGTTGTTGTTTAAGCTCAGAAATGTCCTGCACTTGCAACCTATTAGCTCTTGGATCTCTTGATCATTCTCATCAAACCAATCCTGGTGTTTCCTGGTTGAGTGACCGAGTATCTCTTTGCAGACACTGGTTATAGAGGCCTGGAGGGCAGAACAAACGCTGTGGGCATTCTGCGTCTCGGGGTCATCAAGGCACGCCAGGTTAGCTGTGAGTCACTGACTGTATAGGGCTCTCTTAGCTGGGCCTTTAAGTGCCCTGGCATTGACTTTGACTGCTTCTGCTGCCCCCTCCGCTTTGGGGCTATGTTGATGTCAATAATGCATCGGATTAGGCGGTGGTCCGTCCAGCAGTCGTCAGCTCCTGTCATGGCGCGGATGATGCGCACATCTTTGCGATCCCTGCCTTGGACGATGATGTAGTCGAACATATATTAACTGTGAGTCCACAAAAAAACATGTTTTTGGATATTTGAAGAATGCTTCATTTTAGTAAGGCTCTTTCAAATGACCAAACAAGTATCTGTGTAGAAAGGTGGGGATTGGTCAGTTCGTACAAACATAGTAATGTAAGGGAAAGGGACATTTCATGAAAAGGTAGGTAATACTGCAACCCTAAGATACCCTGGTCAGCTTTGGGTGCTTGTGTGATCATATGCTTTTGAACCATATGATTGGAATTTGTTTTGTACAATTATTGTTCCATGTAAGGAATGAAACAAAAAGGAAGTATAAAAAGAGGACTTCAATATAACTAAATTGTGAACACATGCACAAATCAAATCTCATTATGAAATCAAATCAAATACTCCTACTCCACAGGAATCATGATCTGTTACATGTATTACTGTCTGTTCAGGAAAATTAGGAACCAGGGACATCAAAGGGTTCTGAAAATGTTGTTTGAACTTTTCTATCCTGCAAAATGCGAATCAAAGGCCACAACCCATTCTTGGAGTTCACAGTTCTGCTATGTTATCATAAAGGGTTGGAACACAGTAAAATAGGAATAGGAGTTGGCCATTGAGCTCCTCAAGTCTAACTGCCATTCAAGTAGATCATGGCTTATTTGTATCTGAACTCCATTTACCCGCCTTGCTTCCATAACCATTAATACCCTTGCCGAACAAAAATCTATCAATCTCAGTTTTGCAATTTTCAATTGACCCCCAGGCTCAACAGCTTTTTGGGGGAGAGTGATCAAGATTTCCAGTGCTTTCTGACATCACCCCTGAATGGCCTAGGGTTTGATTTTAAGGTTATACCTCCTTGTTCTAAACTTCCACACCAGTAGAAATAATTTCTCTCAATCTACCCTATCAACTCCTTTGATCATCTTAACAGATACATTTTGAGAAATAGGCAGAACGTGGTAGAGTTTTAAATAGGCACCAATTACTTTCCAAACACATTGGCTGGAATTTCCTGTACCTGCGCAGGTCGGGTGCAGGTGGTTGCCATGGCAGGTTGCAACCCCGTTCTTCATTTCTTCCCACTCTTGAGAGCGACTTTCCCTTAATGGCGCCTATTGAGGCAGCCCTGCGTGTTACCCGGCTTTTTAAATGGTGTGGGTCTCTTGACCTCATCAATGGCGCATTTTCAGCAAGGATATTTAAAGGAGCCATGGCCACATTGCATTTGAAGGTTCAGTTGGAATTGTGCAGGCACTGCACTGGACCATTGGAATGTTGGAAATGCGAGCAAACATGACTACACAGAGACAGAGGGCTGCACCCAAATTCTCAGATGACTCCCTCCATATGCTTGTGGAGGGAGTGGGAGCACACAGGGAGGCCTTCTTCCCTTCCCATGGGGGGAAGAGACCTCCCCAGAAGACCAAAGGAGCCTGGCTCCAAATAGCAGAGCAGATCAACAGCAGCGATGTTGTCAGGAGGACCTTGGTGGAGTGCCAAAAATGGTGAGTGCAAAGCCGCTCAACTTCATCCTGCTGTGTCTCTCATCACATCCCCATCACTCTGCCTTCCCATACCCAACATATTTACTCACACCAATATACCTTGCATGTCGACCCATCCCCCTCTCTCTATTTATATTATCACATCCCCATGTGACTAACCACCCCTAACATGCAACCTCATCCGAATGCAATCACACCAACTAACACACAAGGAGGCCACTTAGCATTCCCACCCAACTCCATCATAATCCCCCTCTAAAGATGAAACCCATCCATTTCTTATGCTCATTCCAACACTCTCACTCAACCTTCTCATCTTTCCCTCCTTGCAGGTGAAGAGAGCTCACAATAAGAGGGAGAGGGAGAGAACTGGAGGTGGCCCTCCATCATTGGCCACCTTAACTGCAGCAGAGGAAGTTGCCCTGGAAGTGTCAGGTGTCACCGAGCAACTGGAGGTAGGAGACGGGGAGAGGGGGACATCTCAGTAACATGGTGACAGAATTACATCTCATATAGCCACATGCGATACAGCAGTCACTCATATGGGGACGCACCAACGTCAGTGTCCTCGCCCAGGTTAACATCCCCAGTATTGAAGCACTGACCACACTCGATCAGCTTCGCTGGGCAGGCCACTTAGTCCTCATGCCAGACGCGAGACTCCCTAAGCAATTGCTCTATGTGGAGCTCCTTCATGGCAAATGAGCCAATGGTGGACAGCGGAAACCTTATAAGGACACCCTCAAAGCCTCCCTGGTGAAGTGCAACATCACCACTGACACCTGGGAGACCCTGGCCGAAGACCGCCCTAAGTGGAGAAAATGCATCCGGGAGATGTTGAGCTCTTCGAATCTCAACACTGCCAGCGTGAAGAGGTCAGGCGCAGGCAGCGGAAGGAGCGTGCATCAAATCAGTCCCACCCCCGCTTCCCCCGACGAATATCTGTCCCACCTGTGACAGGGTCTGTGGCTTTTGCATTGGACTGTTCAGCCACCAAAGAACTCACGTTAGGAGTGGAAGCAAGTCTTCCTCGATTCCGAGGAACTGCCTATGATGATGATGTCAGCAGTCAGTGAATGTTCATCATATGCATAATGATATCTGTACCCATTCTTCATATGATAAATCTAATTCATCTCTTTACTGTCGCACAGGCCCATCAAGAGCCCCCACTGTCCAGGAAGATGAGGAAGATGACTCCTCAGAGGAGCTTCCAGCCTCTGAGGGCACACCGTCACCAGTATAAGTGTACCCAGCACTAGCGCAGATACGCACACCTCGGTGAGTGCCACGCAAGTTAGAGTAGTGTTGTCACCTGGTGTCTCACACGTGAGCAAGAGCAGATGGTGGAGACAGGGACAGCAGTGGAATCTCCTCGCCAGAGGGCAAAGGACACACCCAGCTCTGCTCAGCTGCATGCAAACACTGAGCCTCGGGGGCCAACCAGGAGAGATCATGGGGGTGCAACAAGAAGTAAAGGAGGCTTTGACAGGTTTTGTGACTGTGATGTCTGCATATGTGCAGAGAATGGAGGAGTCCATCTCCAACATGAGCACCACCATGTTGCAGTCAATGGTGACTGCAGGTGGCTCATAAGAGGGATGGTGAGAGGGGACATGAAAGTGGGGATCTCCAGGCATGCACTCCTCCTTCCTGATGCCTTGTTGTTCTTCAGCTGACTTTTCTACCTCATGCAGGGCTGGGGTTTTGCTGAGATGGTGGCGATAGCATGCTGCAGGATGGAGTTGAGGACATTCCAAGGCATTGTCAACATTTTCACCAAGGCGTACAAAGGTCCTCCACCAACTTGACCCCGTCACACAGCACTGCCCCCGGTCATCAAAATCCACAGCACAGCCTTGGACAACGTGGACCACTTTCCATACTTCGGGAGCCTACTATAAGCAAGGACAGACATAGACGACGAGGTCCAACCCCGCCTCCAGTGCGCCAGCACAGCCTGCAGTTGCTTGAGAAAGAGCGTGTTCGAGGTTCAGGTCCTCAAATCTGGCAACAAACTTATGGTCTACAGGGCTATGGTGATACCCACCCTCCTGTATGGCTCAGAGACGTGGACCATATACAGCAGACACCTCAAATCGCTGGAGAAATACCACTGGTCAGAATAAAAGTGTTTTGTAATGACAACATTGATTCTGTATATATATAAATGTTAAAAGTGTAGATTATATGGAAAGGCTGCAGTGTTGAAACAAAATGGATGACTTCCCCAAGTTCATGTCTCCATGGCTTTGAAACTCACCAAACTAGAAAAGGTGTTAACTGGAAAGTCATTAACCTAGTCAAAGGGTGGCGCCGACCCTCGAGACAGACACATGTGTGAGGAGAGACAATAAGGAACTGCCCTGGAACCAAGACCCAATCCTGGGGCTTTCTGAGAAACAATGGACTTAAGGGATATAAAAACGCAAGCACAAAGCTTGCTTTCTCTCTTCTTCTCTCCTGAGCACACGGCAAACCATCCTCTCAAGACCAGCCAAAACAGCAGGCCGTGTGCTCAGCCAGCCAGAGGAAAGTGACGTATACCTTTTTATACCTTTTTATAAATCATTATTGTAACATTGTATCTGTTGTAACTCAGTCGATCCTTAGGATAGCTGACGACTGCTGATAGATGTGCATGTGTGTGTGTTTAATAAACTATTCCGAATTGTTTTAAAAGAGTCAGTCTTGCTGTCTATTTAATGCTAAAGATTTAGAAATCTTACAACATTGGGGGCTCGTCTGGGATCTGGCGAGACAGCTTTTGATTATTCTTTTGAACAATTGGAAATTTTGGGAGTTGCGATTCTAATCTGTGTTGCGAAGTATAAACTATAAACGGTTAAACGAAGCGGGAGAAGTTGCGTCTTAAGGAGCAGTCATCTCGATAGTTGGAACTGTTTAAGTTGGGACCCACCAGTAGTTAAATTCAAAAGACACAGGATGAAGGGATAGATCATGAACAGAAAGCCAACAAAAAGAAATGTTGAGATAGTTTATAAGGAGAAGTTGTCCAAAAATGTATCCATAACGGACATAGAAAATTTACAGGCACAGGAACCATACTTCCGTAATGGCCAACATGCATCCTTTGGGGAGCTCGTGGCATTTATCCAGGAGAAAGTAGATCAAGACGAGCTACGGGCAAATGATCTCTTGGCATTCAGCGCATTTTATTGTGCCCGGAGAGATGAGGAATTAATGAGGCAGGACGTCAAAGTGATACAGGATTTAAAAGAATTGCAAGTAAAAGAGATTCAACTAAAAGAAAAAGAGATTCAAGGTATAAAACAACACAAGGAAGAAGGCCTCTAACTTGTGGAGCAGTTAAAAGAGATAGAAATACAGCATTTAAGACAAGAAATTGGTCAATTAAACCACAGTATTAGGCAATTAGAAAGAGGGGCCGAATAGGCAGCTTAGTTGCTACAACAACAAAGCCTCTCAAATTTAAATGCCATAGCAGCCATCATTGAAGCAAATGAAAACAAAGTAGAGTTAAAAAATATAAATTGGAAAATTTGGGGCTCCAGCAAGCGATAGAAGATGCTAGGGGCACATTAAGGGAAGTAATTAAGAAGCCACATAGGGAGGCAGACCACTCCCAGTGCCAACTAGAAATAGCGAGGCTAAAAAGGAAGTTAGGGGAGCAGCAAGCCCTGATATCTGCAGTATCACGGGGAGCCATAACAGAGACAGCAGAAGGGGAGTAGGGGGAGACAGATTTGGAAGAGGAAGGCAGTCAGTATAATCCCCAGGATGGTGGTGTAGGTTGGGCTATCTTGGAGACACAAGAGCCAATCGTAGCCGTAGTAACCACTTCTTTACGACGTAATATGCATGGTCACATCACCAGTAACCATACCGACTCATGGCCCATATCTGGTGCTGACGTCACGGCGTGTATCCACGAATTGGGGCCCATTAATGATGGGGATAACCCACTGGAAGTAAATAGGAGGCGGGCAAATTTCAGGAGGGGTCACCCCGAGTTGGAAGAGAGAGACTTAACACGAGTCCTCCTCTTGGCCTGTTCCACTTTCCTAAAAGATAATCTGCCAGATGCAGTCCTCCAGCCTGGCACAGCGGCCGATGCACTCATGACCGAGATCCTAAACCATTTAGAGATCGAAAACTTGAACTTAGTGGCTCTGCTTAATCAGACCAAGCAGCACCCAGAAGAGACCCCTGGAGCCTTCAATAATTGCCTGTACAATATCTATCAATGCAACCAGAACCAGGCACCCACAAATGCAATAGTAGGAAAGAATCAGGAACAATTTAAATCAATGTTCCTGACCCAACTCCACTCTTCAGTTAAAACCACCCTGGGCATAGCCATGAGGCCCACCAATCAGTGGACAGATAAAAAGAGCAGCGCTCAAAGAGCCTGGGAGATGGTAAAAGACCAGTTAAAGGTGAAGTCACCACCCACTGCAAATAAACCAGTGTCAACAGTGGAGGGATCTCGAAACTACCTCTTTAAGGGACAGTGCTTTAATTGTAAGAAGGTAGGCCGCCTATCAAAAGACTGCAGCAGATCCAGACTGGCACCGACCCATGATGCAATACATAGATACCTCCCGAGGGATGAACCCAAGCCCTCTGGGATGGAACAACAATTGGCTCAGTTAATAACCCTTTTAAAGAAGGACAAATCCAAGTCCTCTGGGACAGATCAATGATTGGACCAGTTGATAACCCTCATACAAACCCAAATTGCCATGGGGAGGATGCAAAATCATTTACTGGTGCACACAATCACCGATGCATGCTCATTAGAGAGACCCATTCAAGGATCCACCCTATGACAGGGTTCGGCCCCCAAAGACTGGTCGGAAGTGGGGTTCCAACGTGATGGTAGCGGGAGACCAGTAGTCCTTGTTGTCTTAAAAAGGGACAGGCAGCAGATTATGCTTATCGATACTGGCTCAGCCTTTACCATCATCCACACCCCATACCCTGAACGCCATGCAGCGGCGGGCAAAGGTTGTATGACCCTTGAAGGGTTTAACGGTGATACAATCAACGTGTATACAGGGAAGTCCACTGAATTTCAGTTGGGAGGCCTCACCTGTAAAGTCCCAGCGCCGATGCTGATGACCACCTCCGACAGAAGGGGAATTATAGGGACTGATCTGTTGGATCAGTATGGTGCGGTGATAGATTATAATCAGGACTGTGTTTGGATGGGATTGAGAGATAATGCAGGAGTGATAGAAATTTCAGATGCTCACTTGGTTTTTGCTATTAAAAAGCCATCTGCATATGACCCACCGGGGAGCGAAAATGAAGTTGTGGCAAAACTAATTCAGGAACACCAAGCGGTGTTTGCCACATGCAAGTTTGACTGTGGAAAAATGACAGGCGAAGAATCTATTGAGGGACCCCACCACTCATTCACTAAACAGTATCCCATCCCAAGGGAGAGTCACCCTTACATCCGAGACACCATAAAATCCCTAGTCGAGCAGGGTGTTCTTAGGACACGCACTTTAACGACCAATTCACCCACATGGCCGGTTAAAAAGCCTGATAGCAGCTGGCGACTGACTATTGATTACAGAAAGTTAAATTCTGTAACACCAGTCTGCTCACTGGTAGTAAGAGAAACTCCCACCATATTATCTAAAATTCCTGCTGATTCCAAGTACTTCTCGACCCTCGACATCGCCAATGGATTCTGGCGTATCCCTGTTAAAAGGGAAGACCAGGACAAATTTGCATTCACATTTGAGGACCAGAGCTACACCTGGACATGGCTGCCTCAGGGGTTCCACTATGCCTCCACGATATTCCACAAAAGAATGGCTGCAATTTTAAAAGACTTTTCCAGCTCTACCTGCTTGCTGCAGTACGTAGATGACCTACTACTGGCAACCGACAGCATGGAGGAGGATTTGTCTCTTTTGCACGAACTTTTGACATTGTTGGCTCAGGCGGGACGAAAGGTGAATCCCCGTAAGACTCAATTAGTAATAGAATGGGTCACCTTTCTAGAAGTGTCCATTTCTCCAGAGGGATCATCCCCCGACACTCACAAGGTGGAGATAATACAGCGACTGCCGTTATCCACTTCCAAAACAGCCCTATGATCATTCTTGGGTTTAGTAGGGTCCCAAAGAAACTTTATCCCAGGCTTTGCAGAGTGTGCAAAGCCACTGAACAATTTAATAAAACTGCAGGGCGATGACATACGCCTGGCATGGACTGATGCTCACACCCAGTACGTGGTTAAATTAAAAACTGCAGTGATAGAGGCTGCATGTCTGATCCCTCCTGATCCCACGCAGCCCTTCCATTTGGAGGTCAGGGCCACAGAACAAAGCCTCACTGCAGTTCTGTGCCAAATGCGAGCTGGTCAACTACAGCCCATTGCATATTAGTCTCGAATCCTGCAGGGGGCAGAAAAGACGAATACCGCATGCGAGCGCCACCTACTGTTACTGGCCGTCTTCTGGTTGGTACATCACTTTACCTTTATTACTGGGTTACAGACTACAATCCTGCACAGCGGACACACACCTCTGAAACTACTGATGAAACCTGGAGATTCGCTAGTTTCCTCACAGTGCCTCAGCAAATGGACATTGGAATTTATGGAAAGAGACATTGATACCATTTTCAAACCCACCGCATTGCTGCCACAATTTCTGATCTATGAGGGGGACCTGAATGAATGTCCGTTACCCCTGATTAACTTTGAGACCCATCCTGTGTAGAAAGAGCTCATAGAGGGTGTCCCTAGATGTCTATATTGATGGGTCCTCATATCACATTGAAGGATCCCCTCATACCGGGTATGCTGTGGTATTGCCAGAAAGAACCATCCAACGAAGATGCAACAGACAGTCTTCACAATATGCAGAAATCACCACACTTCTAGCTGCTGTGAAGGAAACCTCAGATAGACCTGTGAATATTTGGTCCGATAGTGCCTATGCTATAAACACCATGCTCTCCCTGCCCCTATACCACAAAAATAACTATTGTATGATAAACGGTAAGGCCCTGGTCCATGGGCTCTGGTTATGCCTGCTCTGGTCATACCGTAAACAGCGATCCCAGCCCTGCTTCATAGGAAAGGTAGCAGCCCATAGAAAAGGGGGTCCACATAGTGAGGGAAATTCCAGAGCAGACAGAGCAGCCAAGGATGCTGCAATTGATGGGGAGATAGAGGATATAGTTGTTGAGCCCTGCAATGCTGTTAGCAGGCCTCCCCAACAGGTCACCTAGATTTAAAATCCCTGCAGCAGCAATATTGGTCATATGCTGTTGTAAGCGCCTGGCATGAGGAAGGCAGCCTCCTTCCTCAACCAACAGCCTGGGCTCCCAATACCATACTATCACTGCCCCTGACTCAGATGAGCAGTTGCTGATGTTAGAAGAAAGCCAAACGTCTGCCTGGTGGTGTGTGTTCCGCCAGAGGTAGGTCAGGAACTGCTCTTCCTCTTTCACTCCCACCCCACAGCAGGGCACTATTCGGCCCTGGTAGCCTTCTATAAGGTAGCATCCACAGCTTGGTGGCCTTCCATGAGGGAAACAATCAACCAATACGTGGCATGATGCCTACCGTGCCTGCAACACAATCCTCCCGCATGCACTAACCGAGCCTTGCTTCAAAGTGCGCCCCCACCTCAAGAGCCATGGACTCACCTCCAGATAGACTTCATTGGGCCACTTCCACAGGCACAAGGCAATTTTCAGCTTGCCCTAGTGGTGATGGATCAATTCACTCAATGGATCGAAGCATTCCCCTGCTGTTCCAACACTGCAATCACAGCAGCCAAAACACTATTGAATCATGTGTTTTGTAGGTGGGGAATACCAGTACAAGTGGACAGCGATCAAGGTTCATACTTTATCAGTAAAATGTTTACCCACCTGCAGGAAATGTTGGGGATAAAACAGAAATTACATATTGCTCACCACCCCCAGTGATCCGGAGGGGTCGAAAGGGGGAACAGGATCCTCAAGTTAACGTTAAAAAAATTGTGCGTGCACCACCCCACTCAATAGGCTAACATGCTGCCAATGTGCTTAATGGCAATGAGGTCCACACCTCACAAAACAACAGGGGTCTCCCCATATCAGACCATGATGGGGAGGCTCATGAGAACACCAGGCCAGCTAACACTAACAGGGATGAGTCCCCTGACAATGAAACCATGTAATTCCAAATGGCTGGAACAAGTGGTAGATCACACGGATCAGATGAATCGATTTGTGGCCACCAAATTGGGGAAGTCAAAAAGACAAATTAAAAGGTACTTTGACAAGAAAGTACATCCCTTTGAATATGAGGTGGGAGACTCAGTAATGATTCCAATTATGGGAAAATGCCTTTGAGCCCAGGTGGTGGGGACCACATACGATTATAGACTGATTGAACCCCGCGGTTTATTTGATTCAGTTACTGGGGAAAAGGGTCATTAAGTACAAGAAGTGGTTTCACATTAATCAGTTAAAAACTGCCAAAGGGTAAATACTGCACTAATCTTGTTTCCCACAGACCATGTTACGGATCCTCACGATTGTCAGGACGATACTGGCCACGATTGAAACTGAGGGAAGATGGAGAAGCGGGAGCTGCAGCATGACTCACGAACATCATTAATGTGCTTCGAGAAACGATGGTGCACTGAAGATTGTATTATAGTAAATCTCCTACGTGTGACATACACCTTACGAGGTGGGGAGCAAATCAGGCCGTCCACTTTTATCTCTCTCTCTCTAAGTTTAAAACCCATTATACAGCGGTCATCCACCTCACAGAAACATAAACAGCAGAGCCATCAGAACCCTCTCAATGTTTATGATATGTGAGCCCTGAGGAGATAAATCATATGAGGAGTCAATAAAGATATTTCCCCCTAAATGTGGGGAGTTTGTAAGAATAAAAGTGTTTAGTAATAACAAAATTGATTCTATAAATATATAAATGTTAAAAGTGTAGATTATATGGAAAGGCTGCAGTGTTGAAACAAAATGGATGACTTCCCCAAGTTCATGTCTCCATGGCTTTGAAACTCACCAAACTAGAAAAGGTGTTAATTGGAAAGTCATTAACCTAGTCAAGGAATGGCGCCGGCCCTCCAGACAGACACATGTCTGAGGAGAGCCGATAAGGAACTGCCCTGGAACCAACACCCAATCCTGGGGCTTTCTGAGAAACAATGGACTTAAGGGATATAAAAACGCAAGCACAAAGCTTGCTTTCTGTCTTCTTCTCGCCTGAGCACACAGCAAACCATCCTCTCAAGACCAGCCAAAACAGCAGGCCGTGTGCTCAGCCAGCCAGAGGAAAGTGATGTATACCTTTTTATAAATCATTATTGTAACATTGTACCTGTTGTAACTAAGTCAATCCGCAGGATAGCTGACGACTGCTGATAGATGTGCATGTGTGTGTGTTTCAGAAACTATTCCAAATTCTTTTAAAAGAATCAGTTTTGCTCTCAATTTTATGCCAGAGATTTAGAAATCTTACACACCAACGATGTCTCTGCAAGATCCTGCAAATCCCCTGGGAGGATAGACGCACCAATGCCAGTGCTCTCGATCAGGCCAAGATCCCTAGCATCAAAGCACTGACCACACTCGACCAGCTCCGTTGGGTGGGCCACATTATCAGCATGCCCGACTGAAGACTCCCAAAGCAAGCGCTCTACTCGGACCTCCTACACATTAAGCAAGCCCCAGGTGGGCAGAGGAAACATTTCAAGGACACCCTCCAAGCCTCCTTGATATAGTACAACATCCCCACCGACACCTGGAGTCCCTGGCCAAAGACCACCCTAAGTGGAGGAAGCGCATCCGGGAGGGCGCTGAGCACCTTGAGTGTCGTCATCAAGAGCATGCAGAAAACAAGCGCAGGCAGCGGAAGGAGTGTGCGGCAAACCAGACTCCCCACCCACCCTTTCCTTCAACGACTGTCTGTCCCACCTGTGACAGAGACTGTAATTCCCGTATTGGACTGTACAGCCACCTGAGAACTCACTTTTAGAGTGGAAGCAAGTCTTCATCTATTTCGCTGGACTGCCTATGATGATGATGATGATGATGGAAGCGGGGGCTCCTCTGTAAGCACACACACTTCTTTCCCATTGCCCCACTCAGTCAGAGGCCCACATGGCTCCTGGGATTGCAATGGCCAAGTCTGTCCCTGCACAAATACCGGAGGAGCAGACTTTATCGGGGCCATCACAGGCTCCAAAACTCAGAGGACATCTGCCAAAAGTGTCTGTGCAATCACAGCAGGGAAGTGAGCAGACTGCCTCTACCTCTGCTGAAGACACAGGGGTAGCACCTCATAGAAGCATGCGTAAGAGAAAATGACAAATAGATGCACAAGGGCTCTGAGGTTTTTCTAATTTCCTTCCTGACCCGCCTCCAATCGCACCCGCACGGACGCCAGAAAGTTCCGGCCATTAAGTAGCATATTGACAGATGATGCAAAACAAAATCGATGACTAACAGCCAATAAGACATCAGTTTGAGATGTATTGTTCTCAGCATGGAGTTGTCTGAGAGTTGGGGAATGTTTTGTCGTGAGAGTTCTCTAGATTAACGTGACAATAAACCTTTAGCAAAGTAACTGGAGGAAGAAAACCGTATCTGGAGGCCCCACTGACAGATTTTGATTGACAATTTGCAGGAGAGACAAACTAAAATAATTAGACAGGAAACTCTCCTATTCTCTGGTTGTTACTATGTGGTTAAGATGTAGTTTCAGGACGTAACATTGGGTTGATTTTGATTGTCCTCACCTGGTATTAATGAGGAAGTAACGGACTCAAAATTGGGTCAGTAGCCTTACCTCCTCATTAACACTGGCAAAGCGACTGGCTCCATATTAAATGGGCCCCACCATCAGCTGTCCTAAGCACCCGGTTGATTCGGGTGATAGGCCCTTTTAATATGGAAAATGGCATAGAAACCGATTGCCATTTTAGGTAGGACCTGTTCAGAGCCTGTGCCAACCAGTTCATGGCAATGGAAGAAAAGAGGCACCCTAAAGATAAACGTTAAACTTGTTTATTAACATGATGAACGGCACAACATTTTACTTCTGTTTTCCAAGCTTATAGCAGAAAACGCTAGTGGGAGTTGTGTACAGACCACCAAACAGCAGTAATGAGGATGGGGACAGCATCAAACAAGAAATTAAGGATGTGTGCAATAAAGGTACAACAGTTATCATGGGTGACTTCAATCTACATATTGACTGGGCTAACCAAACTGGTAGCAATGCGGTGGAGGAAGATTTCCTGGAGTGTATTAGGAATGGTTTTCTAGAACAATATGTTGAGGAACCAACTCGAGGGCTGGCCATCCTAGACTGGGTGATGTGTAATGAGAAAGAATTAATCAATAATCTTGTTGTGTGAGGCCCCTTGGGGAAGAGTGACCATAATATGGTAGAATTCTTTATTAAGATGGAGAGTAACACTGTTAATTCAGAGACTAGGGTCCTGAACTTGGGGAAAGATAACTTCAATGGTATGAGACGTGAATTGGCTAGAATAGACTGGCGCATGATACTTAAAGGGTTGACGGTGGATAAGCAATGGCAAACATTTAAAGATCACATGGATGAACTTCAACAATTGTACATCCCTGTCTGGAGTAAAAATAAAACGGGGAAGGTGGCTCAACCGTGGCAAAGAAGGGAAATTCAGGATAGTGTTAAATCCAAGGAAGAGGCATATAAATTCGCCAGAAAAAGCAACAAAACTGAGGACTGGGAGAAATTTAGAATTCAGCAGAGGAGAACAAAGGGTTTAATTGGAAGAGGGAAAATAGAGTATGAGAGGAAGCTTGCAGAGAACGTAAAAACTGACTGCAAAGCTTCTATAGATATGTGAAGAGAAAAAGATTAGTGAAAACAAATGCAGGTCCCTTGCAGTCAAATTCAGGTGAATTTAGAATAGGGAACAAAGAAATGGCGGACCAGTTAAACAAATACTTTGGTTCTGTTTTCACGAAGGAAGACACAAATAACCTTCCGGAAATACTAGGGGACCGAGGGTCTACTGAGAAGGAGGAACTGAAGGATATCCTTATAAAGCGGGAAATTGTGTTTGGGAAATTGATGGGATTGAAGGCCGATAAATCCCCGGGGCCTGATAGTCTGCATCCCAGAGTACTTAAGGAAGTGGCCCTAGAAATAGTGGATGCATTGGTGATCATTTTCCAACAGTCTATAGACTCTGGATCAGTTCCTATGGATTGGAGGGTAGCTAATGTAACCCCACTTTTTAAAAAAGGAGGGAGAGGGAAAACAGGGAATTATAGACCAGTTAGCCTGATATCAGTAGTGGGGAAAGTGTTGGAATCAATTATTAAAGATGTAATAGCAGCGCATTTGGAAAGCAGTGACAGGATCGGTCCAAGTCAGCATGGATTTATGAAAGGGAAATCATGCTTGACAAATCTTCTAGAATTTTTTGAGGATGTAACTAGTAGAGTGGACAAGGGAGACCAGTGGATGTGGTGTATTTGGACTTTCAAAAGGCTTTTGACAGGGTCCCACACAAGAGATTGGTGTGCAAAATTAAAGCACATGATATTGGGGGTAATGTATTGACGTGGATAGAGAACTGGTTGGCAGAAAGGAAGCAAAGAGTAGGAGCATAGAAACATAGAAACATAGAAAATAGGTGCAGGAGTAGGCCATTCGGCCCTTCTAGCCTGCACCGCCATTCAATGAGTTCATGGCTGAACATTCAACTTCAGTACCCCATTCCTGCTTTCTCGCCATACCCCTTGATCCCCCTAGCAGTAAGGACCTCATCTAACTCCTTTTTGAATATATTTAGTGAATTGGCCTCAACAACTTTCTGTGGTAGAGAATTCCACAGGTTCACCACTCTCTGGGTGAAGAAGTTCCTCCGCATCTCGGTCCTAAATGGCTTACCCCTTATCCTTAGACTGTGACCCCTGGTTCTGGACTTCCCCAACATTGGGAACATTCTTCCTGCATCTAACCTGTCTAACCCCGTCAGAATTTTATATTTTATATGTTTCTATGAGCAACCGGGTCCTTTTCAGATTGCAGGCAGTGACTAGTACTGGGACCCTAGCTATTTACAATATACATTAATGGTTTAGACAAAGGAATTGAATGTAATATCTCCAAGTTTGCAGATGACACTAAGCTGGGTGGCAGTGTGAGCTGTGAGGAGGATGCTAAGAGGCTGCAGGGTGACTTGGACAGGTTAGGTGAGTGGGCAAATGCATGGCAAATGCAGCATAATGTAGATAAATGTGAGGTTATCCACTGTGGGGCCAAAAAATGAAGGCAGAATATTATCTGAATGGTAACAGATTAGGAAAAGGGGAGGTGCAACGAGACCTGGGTGTCATGGTACATCAGTCATCGAAGAAGGCAAATGGCATGTTGGCTTTCATAACGAGAGGATTTGAGTATAGGAACAGGGAGGTCTTACTGCAGTTGTACAGGGCCTTGGTGAGGCTACACCTGGAATATTGTGTACAGTTTTGGTCTCCTAATCTGAGGAAGGACATTCTTGCTATTGAGGGAGTGCAGCGAAAGTTTGCCAGACTGATTCCCGGGATGGCAACACTGCCATATGAAGAAAGACTGGATCGACTAGGCTTATATTCACTGGAATTTAGAAGAATGAGAGGGTAATCTCATTGAAACATATAAGATTCTGACGGGATTGGACAGATTAGATGCAGGAAGAATGTTCCCGATGTTGGGGAAGTCCAGAACCAGGGTTGCAGTCTAAAGATAAGGGGTAAGCCATTTAGGACTGAGATGAGGAGAAACTTCTTCACTCAGAGAATTGTGAACCTTTGGAATTCTCTATCACAGAAAGTTGTTGAGGCCAGTTCATTGGATATATTCAAAAGGGAGATAGATGTGGCCCTTACGGCTAACGGGATCAAGGGGTATGGAGAGAAAGCAGTCATGATGTACTGAAGTTGCATGATCAGCCATGATCATATTGAATGGTGGTGCAGGCTCAAAGGGCCGAATGACCTACTCCTGCACCTATTTTCTATGTTTCTATGTTCCTATGTCCTTGTGGCTGACCCTTAAAGATGTAAGATTCTTTCGGACGAAGCCTCCGACCGGAGAATTTTTACGAAAGTGTCTGGTGGTCCGGGAGGAGCCTGAGATTCCGGTTGGGAGGCCTTCTCTTCCAGCGCTGCGAAGTGCGCTCCTGTCCTCCAGGTTCCCACACACAAGGTGCAGTCACGTGTGACTGCTCAGCCAATCAGGTACTGTATTCCACAGCTTTCTCGTTAATAGCAATGAGAACTCCGTATCTACGAGTTCTCATTGCTATTAATGAGGAAATAAAACCAAACATACTAAATGCCACAATAAAAAATAAAAAAAAAACTCACATAATTAAAATTAATTGAAATTAAAGTTAATAAGTGTCTTAGAAAAAAAAATTCCGATTTTCCAAAAGTTTTTTTAATTATGGGTTAAAATAAATTTACTGTGGTGGGCAGTGTTTTTAACAATAAAATGTGTTTTTAAATTTAAAAAAAATGTTTTTGTGTGTTTTAAAACTCTTACACCAGTAAAAGTAGGCTGTGCGCCTGCTTTTATCAGGCGCAAGAGTTTTCAGGACATTTGCTGGGCAAGATATGGGTAAATATCGCAATCTTGCCCATGTGAATGTCCTCGCTCCCGAGATGCAGAGGATCTTGACAGGAGCTTGACAGATCGGAAAAGTCGGTTTTCAGAGCATGCGCATTGTGCACTGAAACCAGCTTTTACAATGCCTTTCCGGGTCCGTGCACACTCTGTACAGATCTGGGGAGCCCGGAATTTCTGGGTCTTTGGGCCCAACTTTGGCATGACTTGCATCACTTTTTTTGGAATAAGTTGTTTTTTCTGGCATAAGTTAAAAGATGCCATTTTCCCCCCAAAATTTGCTCCAGAGTAAGTCAGTTAGGTACAATTTTTTTTAGGTCATTTTTTTTCCAAAAGGGGGCGTTCCCAGACACTTATGCCAGTTTTGGCCATTTATGCCACTTTTGCCAGCAAAAACTTACTCCAAATCGACTTAGGTCAGAGTATGTGGCCAGCTCTGAAAAACCTTGCGGGCAATGAAGAAAAAGCAGCGCACATTCGGCAGACATTAGGTCAGGGATAGGGAAGGGGAGGGAACTGGAGAGGACCTCAACAACCAAGCGCCAAACATTGCAAGGAAAAGCTCAAACAATTAAAATACTAATAAAAATGAAGTAAATTCTACCGTGATGTCACCGGGGGGGGCGGGGGAGGGGGTTCCGCTACGCAGAGCGACCGGAGAAATGCGAGCTGCTGGCCGTGATGTCACTGGTGGTTGGGGGGGGGGGGGCGGTGGGTAGCCAGAGAGAGAGAGAGAGAGAGGCTGGTATACAAAACACTCTTTCTCCCCCCCACCCCCCCAAAACACTTTTTCTTCCCCCCCCCGCCAAAACTCTCTTCCTCCCCCTGCCTCCAATCAAAACTCTCAAGCATAACCAATAAATAAAAAATAAAACCGAAGTCCTACCTCGCCTGGGAACTCAACGGGCCGGCCAGCCGGTGCAGGAGGCCACTCGGCCAGGGATAGGGTGCGGTGAGACCGGTAGGCATCCTTTCGGCTGGGGATAGGAGCTGCGAGCATCGGGTCCTGCTCACAGCCCGCAGGACACGCTGGGAGGGCAGGAGCATGCGCGTAGACTTCACTGCGCATGCGTGCAGGTGCCGGCACTGTTTTCTGCGCTGGCCTGTTGCTCCGCCCCCCACTTCACAATGCACGCCACGCCGGGACTCCAGGGACTCGGAAGAGCGGCCAGGATGGGGCCCCTTTTTTCTGGCGCCCTTTCCAGCGCGCAAAGTCACACACTTAAGGTAAGTGCGCCCAAAAAAGGGGTTGCGCAAAGTTGGGCCCTTTGTTTTTAACTTGTATCTCCTAATGTGAGTGGCTAATCCTATGACTGAGGGCAACTTCTTAATGGAACTTAATGGAACTTGTATATATGGGAATGCAGATGTTACATCGTGTGGTGGGGGCGAGGGATGGTGTTGAAGATCTAAGGCTTAGAACTAGAATTGGAGAAAACTGATTCGAGTGAACAGTGAGCTCCCCTAATGGTTAGTCAGTAAAGATGCTAATTAATTTTAACCAGAAATCCCCAAATTCTGTTCCTGGTCTGTGATAAGTTGACATAACATGACTAGGCAAATGGGACTATATAATTAGCCTCATTGCCCTTGGGTAAGGAATGGAGAAAATCAACCGTAGTTTCCATTCATGCCTTTTACATGTTGGAAAGTGTGCATGTGTGTATTCTGGGTGAGGCAATTGACTGATACATTCAAAAGAGAAGGGGAGAAAACTGGAGTCGGGGAAAGTGTTGACAGAGGGAACCAGTGCAACTGTGCACATTCAGAGACTGAACTCCAAGTCATAGTCAACATCTGAGGCGTACAAAAGCATGGGCCTTACTCTAAACATCTGTAAGACAAAGGTCCTCCACCAACCTGACCCCGCACACAGCACTGCCCCCCAGTCATCAAGATCCACAATGTGGCCCTGGAAAACGTGGACCACTTTCCATAACTTGGGAGCCTATTATCAGCAACATCGACGACGAGATTCAACACCGCCAGCCTTCGGCCGTCTGAGGAAGAGAGTTTCTGAAGACCAGGCCCTCAAATCTGGCACCAAGCTCATGGTCTGCAGGGCTGTAGTAATACCCGCCCTCCTGTATGGCTCAGAGACATGGACGATGTGCAGAAGACACCTCAAGTCGCTGGAGATTTATCACCAATGATGTCTCCGCAAGATCCTACAAATCCCCTGGGAGGACAGGCACACCAACATCAGTATCCTCGTCCAGGCTAACATCCCCAGCATTGAAGCACTGACCACACTCGATCAGCTTCGCCGGGCAGGCCACATCGTTCGCATGCCAGACACGAGACTCCCAAAGCAAGTTCTCTATGTGGGGCTCACTCACAGCAAACGAGCCAAAGGTGGGCAGCGGAAACGTTACAAGGACACCCTCAAAGCCTCCCTGATAAATTGCGACATCACCACTGACACCTGGAAGTCCCTGGCCAAAGACCGCCCTAAGTGGAGGAAGTGCATCCAGGAGGGCATTGAGCACTTCGAGTCTCAACGCCGAGAGTGTGCAGAAATCAAGCTCAGGCAGCGGAAAGAGTGTGCGACAAACCAGTCCCACCCACCCTTTCCCTCAACGACTATCTGTCCCACCTGTGACAGAGTCTGTGGGTCTCGTATTGGACTGTTCAGCCACCAAAGAACTCACTTCAGGAGTGGAAGTAAGTCTTCCTCGATTCTGAGCGACTGCCTATGATAATGATGATGATGATGATGGAATTTTGCTCTATACTGTGCTAGTGCTGTGCTGAGAGTTTTTAACATGACAGAGCCAAAAATGTATTGCATTGTTACTACCAGCATTTACTGATGTGAGTGACACTACAGTACCTCCAAGAGATGATCTTGCATCATTTCTGCTTTGCACAGTAATTTAGGTAATCACCAGTCACGTATTTATTAGAAGAAAAGTGCTTTTCATACATAGTGTACATTTTTTTAGATCTTCTTTTGCATGTGGGTGACATTGGCAAGGCTGCATTTATTTTCCGTCCCTAATTGTACAGAGAAGATGCATTTTGGCAAAAGCAGATACTGGAAACCTGAAATAGAAACAGAAAATGCTGGAAAACACTCAGCACGTCAGACAGCAGCTGTGGAGAGAAACAGAGTTAATGGCCCCGATAGTAACTCAGAGGCGTGTTGGGAGCAGGAAGTTCTGATATCACATGGAAACCTGGAAGTCAGTTCAGCACGTCTGTCAGTGGCATTTTAATGCAGCCAGCTGATTATCATTTTACTTGTGGGTTTGCTGTCGATTGCGTGGCAGCAGGAGTAATGAGGACCTGTACAAGAACATAAGGAAAGGGACAGGTGTAGGCTATTGGACACTTTGAGCCTACTCCGCCATTCAATGAGATCATGGCTGATCTTCTACCTTAACTCCACCTTCCCGCACTATCTCCATATCCCTTGATTCCCTTAGTATCCAAAAATCTATCGATCTTGTCTTGAATATACTCAATGTCTGAGCATCCACAGTCTTCTAGGGTAGAGAACTCCAAAGATTCACAACCCTTTGTGTGAAGAAATTTCTCCTCATCTCAGTCCTAAATGGCTGACCATTACTCTGTAACTGTGACCCCTAGTTCTAGACTCTCCAGCCAGGGAAAGCATCCTCCCAACATCTACTTTAAAGCCCCTTAAGAATTTTATATGTTTCAATGAGATCACCTTTCATTCTTCTAAACTCTAAATGCTTGACAGGATCTGAACTCCAGTATTTAAAGGGCCAAACCAAAGATGGAATATGGAGGAGTTTGGAGTTGGAACCAAGAGAAGACAAGGTGTGACAATGGATTCAGGATGCTCAAAGGCTGCACCCCACTTCAATTACGCCTCCCGTGATATACTGCTGGGGCTGTGAGGAGCCGGAGAGTGATACTCTTCCCCAACACTGGGAGGAAAAAACCTACTGCTGCCACAAAGGAGGCATGGTTGGAGGCGTTCAAGATCAGCAGCAGAAACATTATGCTACGCTCCTGGATTCAGTGCAGGAAGTGATTTAATGACCTAACCAGGGAGGGAAAGGTGAGTACAGTTACACATTCACCTACCCTCTCACTCTACCTTGTCATGCCTACTCCATCACATCACTCCTCACATCGACTTACCTTACAAGCATACCCATTCTTCTCTTTCTATGCACTTCCTCACATCCCCATCTATCCATCCAATTTCATGCCTCTCCCTGATAGTCACCCTCATCAAATGCACCGCATCCATCGGGTGAACACATGCCACTACAATCACTCATAGGTCTATCCTTTGCCCCATTGCAGGAGAAGATTTCCCAGCTAACAACTGCAGACAAGGAAGTGCTGGCGACCAGTGGATTTTCGGTATCCCTGGCCATCGGAGATGGGGAATTCCTAGCTACCTGGTGACACAATTAAATATCAGTGAACAATATATCATACAACAGTCAGTCACATTGACCTGATTTCAATGATGAGTGAAATATGATCAACCTTCATAATGATAGTTTGCAACATACTTCATATCTTTTCTCTCTGCCAGGAACTTCAGACGCGCAGCAGTCCATGGACCTCATGGATGATGAATGATCTGAGGGTGTACCTTCACAGGACAGTAGCTCCGATACTCACACTTCAGTGTGACCAGTTAAACATATAGTTGGGTTTTCACTTGGTGAGCAAGTCAGATGGTGGTGGCAGGGATAGCAGTGGAGAATCCGCAACAGAGCCCTCTCTAAGCTCTGCTCAGTTAGACACAGTGCTGTACCCTGAGGGCTGTTGATAAAAAGGAGAATCATTGAGGAGCAGCAGATACTGTGTGATGCACTGACAGGCCTTCCATGTACAATGACCATAACTGAAGAGAGAATGAAGCAGTCTGCCTCAAGCATGAGTGGGATGATATCACAGGGCAATGCAATGATGCCTTCTTGCATGGATAAAGTAGTCAACTCTGTGAAATATTAAACGTGGCAATAAAATAAGTCCATGCACACCTCGACCACGGCTGTGTACACTCTGGATGCCAACATGTGTGCCACATTAAATACAATGACAGACACCTTAGCGTTGTAAAATTATAGAGCTAAAAATTCGGAGGATTTCACGCAGGCTGTTACTGCCCAATTTGGGGAAAAAAATGGACAGCTTTCTTGCTCTTTTCGCTTCGTTGCATTAGATGTCGATTACACACACACACACTCAGTTGTAGTAATGGCAGGATCAGGTCTTTTATTTAAATATTCATACTAAACAAATCCAATATGAATGCTACTGAGACACAAACACTTCACAAGCCAACTTTCTATTTGTTCCAATTTCCAGTGGCTGCTTGTGAGGCACACACCTTCCAAATGTCCAGTGTCTACTGTCCAGTGTGTGTGTCGAACAAAAAACAGTTCCATCTCTTATACCTAAAAAGCCTTTGAACTCTTGTTTCCTTGCATAGTACATTTAGACAATTAACATACAAACGATGTCGACTCAAATGGCATTGTCCTGAAATCATAACTAACTGCTTTCTGAATTACTATACACGAATAGTGACTTGGATAGGTTAGGTGAGTGGGCAAATGCATGGCAGATGAAGTATAATGTGGATAAATGTGAGGTTATCCACTTTGGTGGTAAAAACAGAGAGACAGACTATTATCTGAATGGTGACAGATTAGGAAAAGGGAAGGTGCAACGAGACCTGGGTGTCATGGTACATCAGTCATTGAAGGTTGGCATGCAGGTACAGCAGGCGGTTAAGAAAGCAAATGGCATGTTGGCCTTCATAGCGAGGGGATTTGAATACAGGGGCAGGGAGGTGTTGCTACAGTTGTACAGGGCCTTGGTGAGGCCACACCTGGAGTATTGTGTACAGTTTTGGTCTCCTAACTTGAGGAAGGACATTCTTGCTATTGAGGGGGTGCAGCGAAGGTTCACCAGACTGATTCCCGGGATGGCGGGACTGACCTATCAAGAAAGATTGGATCAACTGGGCTTGTATTCACTGGAGTTCAGAAGAATGAGAGGGGACCTCATAGAAACGTTTAAAATTCTGACGGGTTTAGACAGGTTAGATGCAGAAAGAATGTTCCCAATGTTGGGGAAGTCCAGAACCAGGGGTCACAGTCTGAGGATAAGGGGTAAGCCATTTAGGACCGAGATGAGGAGAAACTTCTTCACCCAGAGAGTGGTGAACCTGTGGAATTCTCTACCACAGAAAGTAGTTGAGGCCAATTCACTAAATATATTCAAAAGGGAGTTAGATGAAGTCCTTACTACTCGGGGGATCAAGGGGTATGGCGAGAAAGCAGGAAGGGGGTACTGAAGTTTCATGTTCAGCCATGAACTCATTGAATGGCGGTGCAGGCTAGAAGGGCTGAATGGCCTGCTCCTGCACCTATTTTCTATGTTTCTATGTTTCTATGAACCAGATCATCGCTTCGCATAGTAACAAAGGTACATTCAAATAGTTAACATACAGATAAATTCATTATCCTGAAGTCAAGTCTCACTGCCATAAATCGACTCCCACCATGAAGTATTGTAAACACACAGGTGATCAGATAGACACATTTCAATGGTTAAATGGCTCCATATCGTCTAGAGGCCTGTTTCGATCCAATCATCTTGTTTTAATCCAAACTTCAATCTTCAACTTTTAACCCTTTCGATATCTCCAGACCACGCCAAAGGAAAATGTTTCAGAAATGTGGGCTTGCGCTCCCACTGTCTGCCACATTAAGTACACCTTAGCCATGGCCTTACAGTTGTAAGATTATTGAGCTAAAAATTCGGACGGTTTAACGCAGGTTGTTACTGCCCAATCCGGGGAAAAAAATGGTGGCCGCCACACTTCTGCTCATTGCTGGTGGGTTGCGTGGCGGCCGCTATTTTTGGCTGGGCGGCAGCGCTGCCAATGTCTGCAGCCATGAACATTATGTAGATTATGCAGACCATGACTTCAGTGAGTGCACAATGCTCACTTGACGCCCGATGTGCTATTTTCAACTTCGCCGCTCCACTTATTGACATGCCTTAGGTGCGATGAGCTGAACAAGCAAGAAGGAGGCTCAAGCAGTGTTATTTAAAGGGATCACCAGCAACTACTTATTTGTTCAGTTTGAATAGCTCTGTGGAACTTTATGCAACTCCAGCAGCTTTCTAAACTTCTTTCATGTTCCTGAGATAACTTGGATGTTGGGGCAAATGGAGAACGCCTTCATTCTTATTTAAAGACTTCTGCTCACAACGTTTGCTCACAGTCATGGGGGCTCTACTAGCAGTCCCCCTCATGTTGGAGTATCTTAGGTAGCGCGAGCGGAGGCAGTGAAGAAGAGGAGATGTGCACAGAGGGATGAGCAGGAGGGCCAGGAGGGCTCTCAACAGGAGGCCTTACCCACCTAGTGTCTTCTGAGAGCACTTCTCTTATATCCACTTAAGCAAGGAACAGTGTATTAGGAGGTTCTGCCTCACCAAAGAGTTGGTCACAGAACTCTGCAACCTCCAGCAACCACACCTGCAACCTGAGAGCAGGGTGACCACGGCTTTCCCAGTAGCCCTCAAAGTCACCATGGTCCTCAATTTCTTCGCCAGCGGATCCTTCCAGTCTGCAGCAGGAGACATAGCTAACATCTTCCAGTTCACCATCCATCGCTGCATCCGGGAGGTCACGGAGGCTATGTACACCAGGAGAAGGGACTGCGTTTTCTTCTCTCTGAGCAGAAAGAGGATAGTGGGCTTCCTCATGATGCAGGCCATCATCGATTGCACCCACGTGGCTTTGCGGGCACCGCATAACGATCCTGAGATCTTCCATAACCGCAAAGGCTACCACTCACTTAATGTGCAGTTGTGCGACCAAACCCAGCACGGCATGATGGTAAATGCCTGGTATTCTCGCATCAGTCATGATGCCTTCATCCTGCATCTGTCCTGTGTGCCAGCAATCATCCAGCACCACCTCAAACCAGGGTGGTTGGTTAGAGAGAAGGGTTATCCGCTCTGCACCTGGCTGATGTCTCCCCTCCACAACCTCACCACTCGTGCTCAGTACTCATAAAATGAGAGCCATGCTGCCATCAGGAACATCATTGAGCAGATCATTGGGCTGCTGAAAAAATGGTTTTGCTGTCTTGAATGCTCGGGAGGAGCTCTCCAGTACCCAAAGGAGCGGGTGTCCAATTTTGTGGTGATCTGCTGCGTGCTTCATAAGTTGGCCATCATGTGAGTGCAACTCTTGCCAGCAAGGATTGCAGGACTACCTCAGGAAGAGGAAAAAGGAGAGGAAGAAAAGGAAGAGGAGGAGGATGAGGTCGAAGGGAGGAGGCAGGCAGCAAAATCCTCTTTGGTATGAGCTGTCCGTGAATGTCTCATCAGACTCTGATTCCAGTGACTGAAACCCTAGATCCCCATAGCTCACCATATCCTCATCAACCATATCCCCATCATACTATCCCTTTGCACGGAATATCACAGCATCCTCCTGGGCATAAAGTTGAAATGAGAGCCACCACAAAACAAGATTCTAAACAAAATGATTAAAATTATCAAGAATCAATTCACACATGCTACATCAACTAATCACCCTTGTGCAATCCCTTAGTGCCTGTCGCTCGGGTGCCCTTTCCTGATCTAGTGCGCCTACAAAGTCATCATTATCATCAGCATCATAGGCAGTCCCTCGGAATCAAGGAAGACTTGCTTTCACTCCTGAAGTGAGTTCTTTGGTGGCTGAACAGTCCAAAATGAGAGTCACAGACCCTGTCACAGGTGGGACAGATAGTCATTGAGAGAAGGGGTGGATGGGACTGGTTTGCCACACGCTCTTTCTGCTGCCTGCGCACTGATTTCTGCATGCACTCGGCGTTGGGACTTGAGGTCCTCAGCATCCTCCTCCACTTAGGGCAGTCTTGGGCCAGGGACTCCCAGGTATCAGTGGGGATGTCGCACTTTATCAGGTGTCCTTGTAATGTTTCCGCTGCCCTCTTTTGGCTCATTTGCCATTAAGGAACTCCGAGAAGACCACTTGCTTTGCGAGTCTCGTGTTTGGCATACGAAATATGTGGCCTGCCCAGCGGAGCTGATCGAGTGTGGTCAATGCTTCAATGCTGGGGATGTTGGCCTAGACGAGGACGCTGATGTTGGTGCGCCTGTCCTCCCAGGGGATTTGTAGGATCTGGCAGAAACATCGTTGGTGATATTTCTCCAGCGACTTGAGGTGTCTGCTGTACATGGTCTATATTTCTGAGCCATAAGGGAGGGCGGGTATTACTACAGCCCTGTAGCCCATGAGCTTGGTGGCAGTTTTGTGGGCCTGATCTTCAAACACTCTTTTCCTCAGGCGGCCGAAGGCTGCGCTGGCACACTGGAGGCGGTGTTGGACCTCGTCGTCAATGCCTGCTCTTGTTGATAGGAGGCTCCCGAGATATGGGAAGTGGTCCACGGTGTCCAGGGCCATGCCGTGGATCTTTATGACTGGGCGGCAGTGCTGCGCGGTGAGGACAGGCTGGTGGAGGACCTTTGTCTTACGGATGTTTAGCGTAAGGCCCATGCTTTCATACGCCTCAGTAAATACGTCGACTATGTCCTGGAGTTCAGCCTCTGTACGTGCGCAGACACGGGCCTACAAAGTGCTCCCCCAGTGGCTGCAGCATGGCTGGTGGAAGGCTGCTGAATTTCTGTGGGGGAGACTGCAGATTGCCTTGCAGGATGACCTCGAGCAGCTCATGACCTAGAGGACCCAGCTGTAGACTGCACCATCTCGGTATGGAGGGCAGCAGTTGGGCTGGCTGGCTGACAGTGGCAGTGGCAGTGGTGGGAACAGGAATGCTATCATCCTGAGAGAGGACAGCAGGGTCCTGCTCCACTGACCCACTGTCTTTCCCCTGGGGCGGCACCTCGGTATTACTAGCAATCTGTTGAAGGACAGATTACTGGCCTGCTGTAAACCCTGTTTGACAGTAGTAAACCAGGGGACTGGGGAAAAGCAAGCTATGCATGCGTACAGCATCAGCAGCTTGTAAGTGAGAAGAGATTGTGGGATAAGGGTGAAGTGGGATATGAGAAGGATTAGGAATGAGCATACCGTTGTTGTCCCCAAGGGCTTCAACCTCACTCTCCATGATTTTCCATCTAATATTGTTGAGCACTCACTCCTCCAGTTGGCTTAGGGCCTGTATGCAGCTTGCCCCTCGCCTGTCTGCCGTTGCTCTTGATAATTATGTGCGAACTTTAAGAGAAAGGGAAGTGTGTGAGTTGGTGTGGTGCAATGTGTTTGGGTTATGTGCCTGTCATAGTTGAATTAGCTGTCGTGTGCAAGGTGTGAGATGTGACTGTTAGTGTTGCAGCAGTGGTAAGGTTGTGAGAGTGAAGTGAAGCTATGATTGTGAGATCAGAGTGGTGATAGGTAGAGATTGTTGGTAGGTGAGGGATGGGGTGTGGTGCACTGAGCAATGTGTGAGGCTTGTCGTGCAGATGGTGGGATATGGCATTTGCTGACTTGACCTGCCGTGTGAGATCATTAAACTACTTGCATCATTGCATGGAGAACCTGGGACCACACTGGTGGCTGTCACATAGAAACATAGAAACATAAAAATTTACAGCGCAGAAGGAGGCTATTTCGGCCCATTGTGTCCACGCCGGCTGACAAAGAGCCGCACGGCCCTCGGTCAGCAGCCCTGAAGGTTACATATAAACCTACGAACAATGAACAATAGCGGAAAGGCAAAGAGCACCCAGCCTAACCATTCTGCCTCACACAACTGCGACACCCCTTATACTGAAACCTTCTACACTCCACCCCAACCGGAGCCATGTGATCACCTGGGAGAGGCAAAAACGAGATAAAAACCCAGGCCAATTTAGGAAGAAAAAAATCTGGGAAGATTCCTCTCCGACCCATCTAGCGATCGAAACTAGCCCATATCTCATCATGAACATAGTCGGATATCTCCCACTACAGCCCTCTGGACATATGGGCCGATGGCTTCCTGCCAGCTTACGGGAAGAGGACAGCCCGCCTCCTCTCCACAGCCACCACCAGTGCCTCCAGAGCCCTGTCTGAAAATCATCTTGCTCTCTCTCTGTACTGAGGCTCAGCCATCTCTTTGTAATTGTGTAAGAGGGAAAATTTGGCATTAGGGGAATATACGAAATGTTTTAAGTTAGTTATCCAGAAAAGCGGTATGGCTGAAATCCTATTTCCTGTACTCAATAAACCTCACTGTGTTTCAAAGGTTTATGGGCACATTGGAATGTTAGCTTATCTCTCTTGCTTGACCAGATGGAATTTCCCATTGTCACTTGTGATTCCTTGTTCTGGTTATTTGCTTTTCTGGGTTTCCTGTGATAGGGCCTCCTGTAATTCATCGTTCTGATATGTTATTTCTTTTACACACCCTTATAAAATGGACCACTACAAAGACCGAGGTTAGCTCGTTTAAATTCCGAGGTGAGGTCCAGTCCTAACCATGTAATTATAACAAAGTTCGATAACCCCAATAACCAGAAGGCTGCCAGGTCAGCATATTCTAACAAGTTGAGGTCACCCGAGGAAGGCCTGAAGCTGGTCTGTCAATCCAAGTTATTACTGATAAGGTAACCAATCAGGAGTCGTGGGAGGTTGTATTGGGGAAGCAAATGGTCTTTTGAACATTTTATAAAGGATGGCTGATTTTGCTGTTCAGCAAGCCTTTCCACTCACTGTGTTGATAAATCGCTCCCGGACAGTTCGTGATTAAAATATTGTTGAACCTTGCCTTCCATCTCCATCGATTAACTCCGAGGGTTACTACACGGATTGGGATGAGTGTCGACCTGTTATATCAGGGGGTCCGCTCGTGGAAAGAAAAGCCTTTCCGCTGTCCCCCTACAATTTGGCACTGCGAGCAGGGTGCAGACTTCCCGAACGGAACAATGATCTAGCTGTTGGGGTGAGTATGTTTTGATTTACTACCTTCAAGTTAGAGCTGTGACATTGTAGACCGGAAGGGAAGAGCATCTGTACAAAAGAACCAACTGTAGTAGACCCCGAAGGGACAGAGGCAAAGGACAAGGATGATCAAGGGGTGAGAGGAGGTTGAGGGTATACTCTGAGACGCGCATGTGTAGGAGGCGTGGCAGTGCGAGAGGGTATGACGCAAAGGGAAGACTATATAGACGATGTCCTCATAGGGACGAGACATATTGTTCCAGAAGCGGTACGGGTGTACGGCGCAGAGACGAGACATATTGACCCGGAAGTGTGGCAGTACGAGTGTACGGAGCAAAGGGGAGACATATAGACGACGTCCTGCATCCTGAACACGAACTTAAGGGAATACCAGAAACCCTTATACTTTCCCTAAAGTAAGATGGGAAAAAGCTGATAAAAAGGTGAATAAAATAGATGAGGAAACAGAACCCCAGGCCAGCCAAGAACAGGAGGAAGAATGTAGCTGGGGACCAGAAGGGTCTCTATTAGATTTGCTCGGCAAAAAATACGCAAAACTAATAGAGACAATGAAAAAGAAAGGGTCGCAGCCCGAGGATACCCCTGATAGACTGACAAAATGGTGGGATAGTCAGACCAAACACAAGGTTGAAATATCGGGAACAAGTAAAAGAAATAGACACCCAAAAATAAAGTGATCCAGGAACAACTGCCAGCAGCCCCCATCAATTAGAAACAGTGGGAGGGAGTGGGGATAGGACACACGAAGTCTGTTATAACTGCAACAGACGGACAAACGTGGTGGAAATGTAGAGAGAGAGAGGCTCTTTGTAATGCAAGAAATGAGGGGTTGAAATTAGTTGCTACGGTGACAGTTTAAAAAAAAAGCAGGAAGCAATTATAAAGGAGATGTTTAGTGGGAATCCAAACCATGAAGTGTAGGCATATAGCAGCAAAAAGTGCTAAAACCTACAGAGTCATGGTGCAGATTATAAAACAAACATTAAATGGTAGGACACTGTAAAAGTGTAGAGGATCAAAGGGACCTTGGCGTGTAGGTCCACAGACCCCTGAGGCTAGCAGGCTAGGTAGATAAGGTGATTAAGAAGGCATATGGAATTCTTGCCTTTAACAGTCGAGGTATGGAATGTAGGAGCAGAGACATCATGCTTGAACTGTAGAAAACTCCAGTTAGGTCACCACATTACGGGGAAGATGTGATTACACTGAAAAGGTGCAGAGGTGATTTACAAAAATGTTGCCTGGACAGGAGAATTTTGGCTGTGGCTCCCCCCACCTTTTCCAAGTGGCATTGGGAAGTTTAATTTTGGAGTTTTTGAGGCTAATTAACCTATTACAAACCAAACTTTTAAAATTCTCTGCTATCATGTGCAAAGTTGCTTTTCTGAATGTTTATTTTGAGAATAAAAACACGGAGACTTTATAAAAGGAACATGTTTAACTGGAGAGTTTAAACTGAAAAAGGCTGTAAGCTGAAGTCGACATTGATTGATGGTGTCTGTGTTTGTCAGCTTTTGAAACTAAGGATGTTAACTCTTTCACAGACAGCTGTGAACCCTGTTTTAGGAAGCCTTACAAATAGATTTTACTGGACCACTGCTCAGCCAAAGGGAAAAAAATCATGAAGCAGGCTTGCGCCCTGTTAGGGATTAAACAAAATTCCACATCCCATACCACCCGGAGCCCTCCGGATTGGTAGAGCGAATGAATAGGACCCTAAAAACAGCACTGGCTAAGGCAATTGAGGAGACCGGACAAGGGTGGGTTGAGTTACTACCACGAATCCTTAATGAAATTAAGAGCAACCCGTAACTAGACAACCGGACTGGCCCCCTTTGAACTAATAACAGGAAGAGCCATGAGGCTGCCAGAAGTGATGGTTACCGGGAGTGAAGATGTAGGACCTTACAAGGACAAGATACAGAGGTTCATGATGGAACTCTCACATGAGTTATGAGTGCAAGCCAGAGACCAAAAAACGATTAAGGATTTAGAAAGGGACACGAAGGAACAAAAGGCTCAGGTACCACAAGTAGGTAGCCAGGTCATGGTAAAAATAAAACCCGAAACACCAGGGTTCTCACCAAAATGGACCGGATCCCGCCAGGTGATCATGGTTAGCGATACATGCGCCTGCATAGACATGGGAGGTATCGGCAAATGGAAACACTGGACTCAGTTGAAAAGATATGGGGCCCAAGTTTCGGCCTCAGTTGCTCCTGATTTTTTGGAGCAACTGGTGTAGAACGGAGTATCTTAGAAATTCAAATTCTCGGCATTTAGTTTGCTCCAGTTCTAGTCAGTTAGAACAGTTTCACTTTAGAACAGAATTTTTTTTTCAAAAGGGGGCGTGTCCGGCCACTTATGCCTGTTTTCAAAGTTTCGGCAGTGAAAACTTACTCCAAACTAACTTAGAATGGAGTAAGTGAAGATTTTTGTACGCTGGAAAAAACCTTGTCTACACTTTAGAAAATCAGGCGTAGGTTACAAATCAGGCGTAGGGAATGGGGTGGGGGGGGGGATTTAAAGGGAAGTTTACAAACATTAAACACTTCAGTTTTACAAATAAAGAGCCATCATCAATAATAAATGATAAAAACATCAATAAATCAACGAATAAATCAATCCAAAAAAATTAATAAGAAATTATTTAAAAAAAAACAATAAATAAAACATTTTCTACTTACCGACTGCAGCACCGGGAGCCCTCCAACAGCGTGCTGGGATGCCCCCCCAGTGTGTCTCTGTCAGTGTCTCTATCTCTCTGTCTGTCTGTCTGTCTGTGTCTCTCACTCTCTGTCTGTCAGTGTCTGTGTTTCTGACAGTGAGGGGAGGGAGAGGAGGGGGGTAGAGGGAGAGAGAGGGGGGCAGGGGGAGGGGAGGGATGGGGAGAAGGGGGAGGGAAGGGGGAGAAGGGGGGGAGGAGACGGGGAAGGGGGGAGAGAAGGGGGGGAGGAGAAGTGGAAGGGGGGAGGAGGAGGAGAAGGGGGGAGGAGGAGGAGAAGGGGAAGGGGGGAGGAGGAGAAGGGGAAGGGGGAGGAGGAGAAGGGGGAAGGAGGAGAAGGGGGGAGGAGGAGAAGGGGAAGGGGGGAGGAGGAGAAGGGGAAGGGGAGAAGGGGAAGGGGGGAGAAGGGGAAGGGGGGAGAAGGGGAAGGGGAGGGAGAAAGGAGAAGGGGGGAGAAAGGAGAAGGGGAGGGGAGAAGGGGGAAGGAGAAGGGGGCGGAGAAGGGGGAGGGGGAAGGAGAGGGGTGGAAACAACCTCTCTGCCTCTATCTTGTCTATCCCTTTCATGATTTTAAATGTTTCTATAAGATCACCCCTCATCCTTCTGAACTCCAACGAGTAAAGACCCAGTCTACTCAATCTATCATCATAAGGTAACCTCTTCATTTCTGGAATCAGCCTAGTGAATCGTCTCTGTACCCCTTCCAAAGCTAGTATATCCTTCCTTAAGTAAGGTGACCAAAACTGCACGCAGTACTCCAGGTGCGGCCTTACCAATACCTTATACAGTTGCAGCAACACCTCCCTGCTTTTGTACTCCATCCCTCTCGCAATGAAGGCCAACATTCCATTCGCCTTCCTGATTACCTGCTGCACCTGCAAACTAACCTTTTGGGATTCATGCACAAGGACCCCCAGGTCCCTCTGCACCACAGCATGTTGTAATTTCTCCCCATTCAAATAATATTCCCTTTTACTGTTTTTTTTCCCCAAGGTGGATAACCTCACACTTTCCGACATTGTATTCCATCTGCCAAACCTTAGCCCATTCGCTTAACCTATCCAAATCTCCTTGCAGCCTCTCTGAGTCCTCTACACAACCCACTTTCCCACTAATCTTAGCGTCATCTGCAAATTTTGTTGCACTACACTCTGCCCCTCTTCCAGGTCATCTATGTATATTGTAAACAGTTGTGGTCCCAGCACTGATCCCTGTGGCACATCACTAACCACCGATTTCCAACCGGAAAAGGACTCATTTATCCCGACTCTCTGCTTTCTGTTCGCCAGCCAATTCTCTATCCATGCTAATACATTTCCTCCGACGCCGCGTACCTCTAGCTTCTGCAGTAACCTTTTGTGTGGCACCTTATCGAATGCCTTTTGGAAATCTAAATACACCACATCCATCGGTACACCTCTATCCACCATGCTCGTTATATCCTCAAAGAATTCCAGTAAGTTAGTTAAACATGATTTCCCCTTCATGAATCCATGCTGCGTCTGCTTGATTGCACTATTCCTATCTAGATGTCCCGCTATTTCTTCCTCAATGATAGTTTCAAGCATTTTCCCCACTAAGATGTTAAACTAACCGGCCTATAGTTACCTGCCTTTTGCCTGCATTAGCTGCTTTCCAATCCGCTGGTACCTCCCCAGAGTCCAGAGAATTTTGATAGATTATAACGAATGCATCTGCTATAACTTCTGCCATCTCTTTTAATACCCTGGGATGCATTTCATCAGGACCAGGGGACTTGTCTACCTTGAGTCCCATTAGCCTGTCCAGCACTACCCCCCTAGTGATAGTGATTGTCTCAAGGTCCTCCCTTCCCACATTCCTGTGGCCTGCAAATTTTGGCATGGTTTTTGTGTCTTCCACTGTGAAGACGGAAGCAAAATAATTGTTTAAGGTCTCAGCCATTTCCACATTTCCCATTATTAAATCCCCCTTTTCATCTTCAAAGGGACCAACATTTACTTTAGTCACTCTTTTCCGTTTTATATATCTGTAAAAGCTTTTACTATCTGTTTTTATGTTTTGCGCAAGTTTACTTTCGTAATCTATCTTCCCTTTCTTTATTGCTTTTTTAGTCATTCTTTGCTGTTGCTTAAAATTTTCCCAATCCTCTAGTTTCCCACTAACCTTGGCCACCTTATACGCATTGGTCTTTGATTTGATACTTTCCTTTATTTCCTTGGTTATCCACGGCTGGTTATCCCTTCTCTTGCCGCCCTTCTTTTTCACTGGAATATATTTTTGTTGCGCACTATGAAAGAGCTCCTTAAAAGTCCTCCACTGTTCCTCAATTGTGCCACTGTTTAGTCTTTGTTTTCAATCTACTTTAGCCAACTCTGCCCTCATCCCACTGTAGTCCCCTTTGTTTAAGCATAGTACGCTCGTTTCTGACACAACTTCCTCACCCTCAATCTGTATTACAAATTCAACCATACTGTGATCACTCATTCCGAGAGGATCTTTTACTTGGAGATCGTTTATTTGTCCTGTCTCATTACACAGGACCAGATCTTGCTCCCTTGTAGGTTCTGTTCCATACTGTTCTAAGAAACAATCTCATATGCATTCTATGAATTCCTCCTCCAGGCTACCCCGTGCGATTTGATTTGACCAATCGATATGCAGGTTAAAATCCCCCATGACTACTGCCATTCCTTTTTCACATGCCTCCATTATTCCCTTGATTATTGCCCGCCCCACCGTGAAGTTATTATTTGGGGGCCTATAAAATACGGCGACAGAGGTCCCGGCACTGTTTTCAGTGCAGGGACCTAGCTCCGCCCCCCACAGCTCGTGCTGCGCCGTGCCGAGCTGCAAACGACCTGCAGGGAGCCGGAGAATTTGTAAATTTTTTTAGGCGCACTCTGTGGCGCGAAAAACGAGCGTCCAGGTCGGGGCTGCGCCATTCTAGGCGCGGCCCGAAACTTGGGCCCATGGATCCTAACCAACCGGTGGCCACCGGGAAATGTTATGTTTTGCAGGATTTTATCCCTCCTTGGATCAGGAGCATCCACTGACAGAGGAAGTAACGGACTTCAAGGCCTGTATTACAGGGATTCGGAAAACATTAGTTGCGATCTGGATTCAGGAATCCTAATGGTGATAGTTGGTATAACGGTGGATTTAAATTGCAGCATTGGACTAACGGGCATAAAACAACTTAACAGAGAATCTAACCGGCAGAAGGGGTGGATCACTAACGAGGGCATAACACTAGCAGTAAACGTGACCGCGGTGAGCTTTGTATTAGAGGAAGAATGAGGAAGTTGCACTCACAGTGAGGGGGTACAGATAAGGTGCACACCCGCCTTCACTCAATTTTCCAGAAAACCACAGCAAGGGGATACCAGGTGGAAGATATGTCAGGCCTCCCCGTGCGTGGGTACCGAGCAGTGGTGTTGGGACATCCTTATCCAAGACAGAACCCCCACCACTGCCCCGACAAACACTCTAGTGACAGCGACTCTCCCCAGTACAGCCACGCAAGCCCCTCCGACATGTCCACTCATGAGAGCTGGAGCCAAAGGGGGAGCTTGTAATAAAGGAAACTAAGGAAAAGATATATTTTGGGGTACGTCAGCGAATACTTACAGTAGTCTTAAATCTAACAGATATCACCCTTCCTAGCTTTTGTGGGACTAAAACCAGAACCTGACCCAATGAATCCTCGAAGGCCCGGGATCCATGAGATTTAATATCAGAAAGGGAACGGAATGAGGTCAGACGAAAAGGGGAATATTGGAAACGCTAGGCATGAGTTATGCGGCGGGGGTTGCAACGGTAAATACTATAAACCTGTATGCAATAGACGACCGAGTTAACACCTTAACGCAAATCTTAAGGGGTTTATTGGGGAGGGAAATAGATAGCCAAGCCCACCAAGCGCGGTTGGGAGATGGTGCAGAAGGAGAACTGTTACAAGTGGCCCACACATTACAGGAACATGCCAAGACCATAAATTTGATCCATGCAATGGGAAACGACCTAAGTAAACAATTGCAAGCTGGAATAGTTTGCTCCAGGTATGGGACATGGATACTTAGTGAGGTACAACATAACCTGGACCAACTCCAAAATGGGTATAAACCAGATTGGGTCCTGAACGACATATTTAATAATTGGACTCTAGACAAAACATGAATAACACGTGCGAGATATGGAAAAATAGTCACGCACGGGTGCCAAAATTTAGATGTATTACTGGAGATGTGAATATGATCGGATTTGTGTTATCAATACCACAGTATGATGTAATAAAGGGAGACCCCTTATACCAAATCGATAATATTGAAGAAGTAAGAAACCGAACATGGTTGCGTTATCATGAACCTTCCAGACATATGATTAAAAATAACAATAGTACCAAAGGCATTGACATAACCGACTGTTATAAAAATAACCAAGTGATTTTGTGTCGAGGCACGCCAAGAATGACGGAGGATGATTGCGGATTCTACCAAACTAATGGATGTACACTAAGTATTACCCCCCCGGGACGCGATTCCGAAACAATCGCCGCTCCACAAGGGAAGGGAGACTGGCACGAGAGTACAGGAGCAACCAATCTGACAATTAAGGCCAAGGGAGGAGTCACCCCCTGCGCCATCGTCAGACCTAACCTTTGTTTCAGCCCCATGGGGGAGATAGACATAAATGGATACTGCATACCTACCGAAACAACAGAAATTGTCCATGGGACGGTCATGAACATCATCCGAGAAGGATACGAGAAGGCGGTATGAGAACCGCATGGAAGGCAAATACCTGAATTAAGTGAGGAACAATTGCAACTGGTACAAGGGATCCAAAACCAAAGACGACAGTGTTATATATGTATACTTGCATTTATTCTGTACAGCCACCAGGGGGCTCATCACTGGAGTCCCAAGGGATCCCATAATCCTTTGGGAGCACAGGTATTTAAGGAGTCTTCACAGGTTGGAGAGGCACTCTGAAGACCTGCAATAAAAGACTACGGTCACACTTTACTTTGAGCTCACAGTGTTCAGTCTGACTCTTTCTCTATACACAATAACTGGCGACGAGATACAGATAGCGAACCCAAAGATGCAGAGAACAGTGGGCATCCTGGAGAAATTCTCGGAGGGAGATGATTGGGAAACTTTTGTGGAGTGACTCGACCAATAATTCGTGGCCAACGAGCAAGATAGGGAAGAGAGCGCTGCCAAACGAAGGGCGATCCTCCTCGCCGTCTGCGGGGCACCAACGTATGGCCTCATGAAGAATCTGCTCACTCCAGCGAAACCCACAGAGAAATCGTACGACGATTTGTGCATACTAGTCCGAGAGCATTTGAACCCAAAGGAAAGCGTTCTGATGGCGAGGTACCGGTTCTACACTACAAAAGGTCTGAAGGCCAGGAAGTGGCGAGTTATGTCGCTGAGCTAAGATGCCTTGCAGGACATTGGGAATTTGAAGGACATTTGGAGCACATGCTCAGAGACTTTTTTGTACTTGGCATTGGCCATGCAACCATACTTCGCAAACTTTTGACTGTAGACACCCCAACCTTGAGTAAGGCCATAGCAATAGCCCAGGTGTTCAAATCTCTCAGCACACAAGTGCTGCTACAAGAACTGTGAACAAAGTGATGTTGTTTTTGAATCGTAACGTGCAGGGCAGGACACACATACCTGCAGCTACACATCCGCAGATGTCTCAGAGTCCACCGTCAAGGATGATAAATTCAAGGCCATTAACACCTTGTTGGTGCTGCGGGGCTAATCATCGTTTCCATTCATACCGATTCAAAGAGTACATTTGCAAGGGCTGTGGAACAATGGGACACCTCCAACGAGTGTGCAGTCGAGCTGCTAAGCCTGTTAAACTTGCAAACCACCATGTTGCAGAGGAGGACAGATCCACGGAGGATCACGACAAACCAGAGCCTCAGATCGAGGATGGTCCCACGCTGCTCGGCAGGAATTGGCTGGGAAAGATACGCTGGAACTGATACGACGTCCAAGCGCTATCGCCCACTGACGACACTTCGTGTGCCCAGGTCTTAAACAAATTTCCTTTGCTGTTCGAACCAGGCATCGGGAAATTCCAAGGGGCAAAAGTGCAGATCCACCTAATTCCGGGGGCGCGACCCATCCATCACAAGGCGAGAGCAATACCGTACATGATGAGAGAAAGGGTAGCGATCAAGCTAGACCGGCTGCAAAGAGAGGGCATCATTTCCCCGATCGAATTCAATGAGTGGGCCAGTCCTATCGTCCCAGTCCTCAAGGGAGATGGCACCGTCAGAATCTGTGGCGATTACAAAGTAACTATCAATCGTTTCTCCCTGCAGGACCAATACCCACTACCAAAGGCTGAAGACCTCTTTCAACGCTGTCGGGAGGAAAGACGTTCACAAAGCTGGATCTGACTTCAGCCTACATGACGCAGGAACTGGAGGAATCATCGAAGGACCTCACCTGCATCAACACGCACAAAAGTCTTTTTGTTTATAACAGATGCCCATTTGGAATCCGATCAGCGGCAGCAATATTCCAGAGAAACATGGCAAGCTTACTGAAGTCGGTCCACAGCATGGTCTTCCAGGATGACATCTTGGTCACAGGTCGGAACCTGGAGGAGGTTCTTAGTCGACTCAACCACGTGGGGCTCAGGTTAAAATGCTCAAAATGCATTTTCCTGGTGCCTGAAGTGGAGTTCCTGGGAAGGAGGATTGCGGCGGATGGCATCAGGCCCACCAACGCGAAGACGGAGGCAATCGAGAATGCACCGAGGCCACAGAACGTGATGGAGCTGTGGCCATTTCTGGGACTCCTGAACTACTTTGGTAACTTCTTACTGGGTCTCAGCACAATGTTAGAACCACTGCATGTCTTACTACAAAAAGGGGACAAATGGATTTGGGCAAAAGCCAAGAAATGTCTTTGTAAAAGCGAGAAAATTGTTATGCTCAAATAAATTGCTTGTGTTGTATGATCCATGTAAGCGTTTGGTACTAGCATGTGATGCGTCATCATTTGGCGTCGGGTGCATATTGCACAAGCTAATGATTTCGGGAAACTGCAACCGGTTGCTTATGCATCCAGGAGTCTGTCTAAGGCTGAGAGAGCCTACAGCATCATTGAGAAAGAAGCGTTAGCATGTATCTATTGGGTAAAGAAACTGCATCAATACCTGTTTGGGCTAAAATTCGATTGGAAACTGACCATAAGCCACTTACATCCCTGTTCTCCGAGAGTAAAGGTATAAATACCAATGCATTGGCCCACATCCAGAGATGGGCGCTCACATTGTCCACATACAACTACGCCATCCGCCACAGGCCAGGCACAGAAAACTGCGCCCATGCTCTCAGTAGGCTGCCATTGCCCACCATGGGGGTGGAAATGGCACAGCCCGCATATCTAGCCGTGGTTATGGAAGCATTTAAGAGTGAGCAATCACCCGTCACTGCCCGGCAGATCAAAACCTGGACAAGCCAGGACCCCTTATTATCTCGAGTCAAAAGCTGTGTGCTTCACGGGAGCTGGTCCAGTGTCCCAGAGGAAATGCAGGAAGAGAAAGCTGTTCCAGCGGCGCAAAGATGAAATGTCTATACAGGCAGACTGTCTTCTGTGGGGCAATCGAGTAGTGATCCCCAAGAAGGGCAGAGACACCTTCATTAATGACCTCCACAGTACCCACCGAGGCATCGTAATGATGAAAGCGATAGCCAGATCCCACGTGTGGTGGCCCGGTATTGATGCGGACTTTGAGTCCTGCGTTCACAGATGTAATACATACTCGCAAGTAAGCAATGTACCCAGGGAGGCACCGCTAAGTTTATGGTCTTGGCCCTCCAAACCGTGGTCTAGGGTACACGTCAACTACGCAGGCCCGTTCTTGGGTAAAATGTTCCTTGTGGTTGTAGACATGTACTCCAAGTGGATTGAATGTGAGATAATATCAGCTAGCATGTCTGCTGCCACTACTGAAAGCCTGGGGCCATGTTTGCCACACATGGCCTACCCGATGTCCCGATGAGTGACAACGGGCCATGTTTTAGCAGTGCTGAGTTCAAAGAATTCATGACCCGTAACGGGATCAAACATGTTTAAACCAGCATCCTTTGGTCAGGCAGAGAGAGCAGTGCAAACCATCAAGCAAGGCTTGAAGAGGGTAACTGAAGGCTCTCTGCAGACTCGCCTATCCCGAGTCCTGCTTAGCTACCGCACGAGACCCCACTCACTCACTGGGATCCCACCTGCTGAACTGCTCATGAAAAGAGCACTTAAGACAAGGCTCTCATTAGTTCACCTTGATCTACATGAACAGGTAGAGAGCAGGCGGCTTCAACAAAGTACCTACCACGATAGCGCAAATGTGTCACGCGAGATTGAAATCAATGATCCTGTATTTGTATTAAATTATGGACAAGGTCCCAAGTGGCTTCCCGGCACTGTCGTAGCCAAAGAGGGGAGCAGGGTGTTTCGGGTCAAACTTTCAAATGGACTCACTCACTGGAAACACTTGGACCAAATCAAACTCAGATTCACGTGCTATCCTGAACAACCCACCTTGGACCCTAACTTTTCTGATCCCCCAACATACACACCAGTGGCAATCAGCACCACGGTTGACCACGAAGCAGAACACATCATCCGCAGCAGCCCTGCAGAGCCCAACACACCAGGCAGCCCAGCAAGGCCAGCTGCACAGCAGCCCAGCGAGGGCCCAACAAATGATTCAGCAAGGCCAGCTTTCACACCGAGACGATCAACCAGGACAAGAAGGGCCCCAGATCAACTCACATTGTAAATAGTTACACTATTTACTTTGGGGGGAGTGTTGTTATATATGTATACTTGTACTTACTCTGTGCAGCCACCAGTGGGCTCATCCCCTGGAGTCCTAAGGGATCCCATAATCCCTTGGGAGCACAGGTATTTAAGAAGGCTTCACAGGTTGGAGAGGCACTCTGGAGACCTGCAATAAAAGAGTAAGGTCACACTTTATTTGAGCTCACAGTGTTCAGTCTGACTCTTTCTCCATACACAACAGACAGTATATCCAGCTAATGGAAGAAATAGACAACCTACAAAGAGACACTAATACGATGCTGACCAATCAGCCTTGGTACTCAAAACTGTGGGACATTGGACTTAATATTCAGATCCACCCATGGATAAGGATTATATTACATGTACTTGTTACAATACAGGATCTGGTAGTGATAATATTGGTGGGGTTAACCTGTGCACGAATCAATCTCAGCAGGCGACACGCTACGGCACGTGGTTAATGCAATGAGGGACAGAAATTCGAACAGTCCAGCAGAAAGAACTTACCTTATATAGCCCTGGGACGAAAGTCACAGGAGGTCCTGAAGATTGGGAAATGGCCACCCAGACGGATGGACATACCTGGCGTAGTTTTTGGGGAATATGGCCTACTTGGCGTATAGCCAAGGGCCAAAGGGAGGAATTGTAAGAGGGAAAATTTGGCATTGGGGAATATACGAAATGTTTTAAGTTAGTTATCCAGAAAAGCGGTATGGCTGAATTCCTATTTCCTGTACTCAATAAACCTCACTGTGTTTCAAAGGTTTATGGGCACATTGGAATGTTAGCTTATCTCTCTTGCTTGACCAGATGGAGTTTCCCATTGTCACTTTTGACCTCTTGCCCTGTTTATCTGTCCCTCTGGGTTTCCTGTGATGGGGCCTCCTTAATTCATCGTTCTGATATGTTATTTCTTTTACATACCCTTATAAAATGGACCACTACAAAGGCCGAGGTTAGCTTGTTTAAATTCCGAGGTAGGTCCAGTCCTAACCATGTAATTATAACAAAGTTCGATAACCCCAATAACCAGAAGGCCACCAGGTCAGCATATTCTAGCAAGATGAGGTCACCCTAAGAAGGCCTGAAGCTGGTCTGTCAATCCAAGGTATTACTGATAAGGTAACCAATCAGGAGTCATCGAAGGTTGTATTGGGGAAGCAAATGGTCTTTTGAACATTGTATAAAGGATGGCTGATTTTGCTGTTCAGCAAGCGTTTCCACTCACAGGCGACTGTGTTGATAAATCGCTCCCGGACAGTTCATGATTAAAAGATTGTTGAACCTTGCCTTCCATCTCCATCTATTCACGTCAAGGGTTGCTACATGGATTGAGACGAGTGTCGACCCCTTATATCAGGGGGTCCGCTTGTGGAAAGAAAAGCCTTTCCGCTATCCCCCTACAATTTGGTTGTGCTTCCAAGTGGAGTTCCAAGTGGAATGACAATGAGGTGCTGCTGCATCAATGCACCTCCCATTTAAGTAGTGGATACGGCCTAGATTGCCATGACATGGAATTAGACTGCACTCAATATTGGCCCACCTGATGCACGGTAAGCGCTGAGATCAGCACTATAATCATGTTAATGAGGACTGAGCACAAATTTTGCAGGCTACCTCGACCAGCTTGGCCGACGCAGCTTAATAGCGCTGAGCTGTGACTCTGCCCGTTTTCGGGTCATACTGAATTTTTACTTATTTTCTTTATATACATATATATGCATGCAGCTACTAAGTTGTTTATTCACACACACATATAATATATATATATAGCACAGTAGACTACAGCCGAACAGAAACACATTGAAAAGGCATAAAGTTATGAAGAATCAAGCCCTTGGATGATTTGAGAGAAATAAGAAGACTGGGAGCTGCTGAATCGCAGAAACTAGACAGATAAGGAAGAGGCCACTCTGCAAAACAGCACCTGTTGAAATGACTATGTATGATGGAAAATAACAGAAGGGAAGATATCATCTGAGATGTTATGAGAAGTGTGAAAGAGCCAATCAAAGGGAGTGAGGAAAATTCATGCTTGCTAGGGAGAGAGCAGTGTATATGGAGGAAGTCCTGACCGTTGTAAGTTGTAGAAAACAGGAGGATTCACAGAATTCTCAGAGACACCCAGTGGTTAATATAGGCCGGGGCATGGTCAGAGGGGTGTAGCCAACTCTTACTGCGACTTTTATCCAAGGCACAAACGGAGTGGTATAACTTAGAATTATATCTCATAAACTGCAGCTTAAGACACAGTAAATGTATTATTTCTTGCTTGTGCTGAATAAAGTTTTAATCACTGCCACCAATAAGATTAATGTTGAATCATTGAAATCAAAGATCTCACAAAGAGATTCTTTCACGGTGCTGCACTGATCTGCACTAAAGTCTTCTCCAGCAGAGCTGAAGCAATGAATTCTCCTTAGATAAAGTGATTATAGTATCATAAGGTTTAGATTAGCTATGGAAAAGGACAGGATAGTGTAAAACTACTTAACTGGAGCAAGGCCAGTTTCAGTGGATTGAGAATGGATCTGGCCTGGGTAAATTCTAATCAAAGATTGGTAGGCAAAACTGTAACCAAAAAATGGCCTGCCTTTAAAGAGGAGATGGTTCAGGTACCGTCAAGGTACATTCCCACGAGGGGGAAAGCTAAGGGAACCAAAGTCAGAGCTTCCTGTATAACAAAAGAGATAGAGAGTAAGATGAAGCAGAAGAAGAGTGCATCTGACAGAAATCAGTTTCAACATACAAGTGACAACCAGGCTGAATATAGAAAGTTCAGAGGGGAAGTGAAAAAGCAAATCAGAGGGGCAAAGAGAGAGTATGAGCATGGATTGACAGCGAGCATAAAAGGGAATTCAAAATATTCCATAGGCATATAAATAGTAAACGGGTAGTAAGAGAAGGGGTGGGGGCGATTAGGGACCAAAAAGGAGACCGATGCATGGAGGCAGAGGGCACGGCTGAGGTACTAAATGAGTATTTTCATATGTCTTCACCATGGAAGAAGATGGTGCCAAAGTCATAATGAAAGAGGAGGTAATAGCGATACTGGATGGTAAAAAAATTGATAAAGAGGAGGTACGAGAAAGACTGGCTGTACTTAAAGTAAATACCTCACCAGGACCAGATGGGATGTACCCTAGGGTGCTGAGGGAAGTTAAGGTGAAAATCGCAGAGATATTGGCAATAAACTATCAATCCACCTTAGATACAGGAGTGGTGCCAGAGAACGGGAGAACTGCAAATGTTACACACTTATTCAAAAATGCGTGTAAAGATAAAGCCAGCAACTACAGGCCAGTCAGTTTTATTAGTGGGGTAGTTAGAACGTTTTTAGAAAGGATAATCAGAGACAATATTAACAATCACTTGGATAAGTGGGGATTAATTAAGGAAACATCGAAACATAGAAAATAGGTGCTGGAGTAGGCCATTCGGCCCTTCGAGCCCGCACCACCATTCAATAAGATCATGGCTGATCATGCACCTCAATACCCCTTCCCTGCTTTCTCTCCAGACCCCTTGATCGCTTTAGCCGTAAGGGCCATATCCAACTCCCTCTTGAATATATCTAACAAACTGGCATCAATAACTCTTTGTGGAAGAGAATTCTACAGGTTAACAACTCTCTGAGTGAAGAAGTTTCTCCTCATCTCGGTCCTAAATGGCTTACCCCTTATCCTTAGACTGTGACCCCTAGTTCTGGACTCCCCCAACATCGGGAACTTTCTTCCTGCATCTAACCTTTCCAATCCCGTCAGAATTTTATATGCTTCTATGAGATCTATTCTCATTCATCTAAATTCCAGTGAATATAAGCCTAGTCGATCCAGTCTTTCTTCAGTCCTGCCATCCCGGGAATCAGTCTGGTGAACCTTCGCTGCACTCCCTCAATATCAAGAATGTCGTCCTTCAAATTAAGAGACCAAAACTGAAAACAATATTCCAGGTGAGGCCTCACTAAGGTCCTGTACAACTGCAGCAAGACCTCCCTGCTTCTATACTCAAATCCTCTTGCAATGAAGGCCAATATGCCATTTGTTTTCTTAACTGCCTGCTGTACATGCATGCCTACTTTCAACGACTGATGTACCATGACACCCAGGTCTCATTGTACCTCCCCTTTTACTAATCTGTTCCCATTCAGAAAATAATCTGCCTTCATGTTTTTGCCACCAAAATGGATAACCTCATACTTATCCACATTATACTGCATCTGCCATGCATTTGCCCACACACCTAACCTGTCCAAGACACCCTGCAGCCTCTTAGAATCCTCCTCACAGCTCACACTGCCACCCAGCTTAGTGTCTTTTGCAAACTTGGAGATATTACATTTAATTCCTTCGTCAAAATCATAATATATATTATAAATAGCTGGGGTCCCAGCACTGAACACTGCCTGCCATTCTGAAAAGGATGCATTTATTCCCACTCTTTGCTTCCTGTCTGCCAACCAGTTTTCTATCCACGGCAATACATTACCCCCAATGCCATGTGCTTTAATTTTGCATAATAACTCTTGTGTGGGACCATATCAAAAGCCTTTTGAAAGTCCAAATACACCACATCCACTGGTTCTCCCTTATCCACTCTACTAGTTACATCCTCAAAAAATTCTCAAAGATTTGTCAAGCATAATTTCCCTTTCATAAATCCATGCTGACTTGGACCAATCCTGTCACTGCTTTCCAACTGCGCCGCTTTTACATCTTTAAGAATTGATTCCAGCATTTTCCCCACTACCGATGTCAGGCTAACCAGTCTATAATTCCCTGTTTCCTCTCTCCCTCCTTTCTTAAAAAGTAAGGTTACATTAGTTACCCTCCAATTCATGAAACTGATCCAGAGTCTACAGACTGTTGGAAAATGACCACCAATGCATCCACTATTTCTAGGGCCACTTCCTTAAGTACTCTGGGATGCAGACTTTCAGGCCCCGGGGATTTATTGGCCTTCAATCCCATCAATTTCCCGAGATCACCATTACCTGACTAATAAGGATTTCCCTCAGTTCCCCCAGTTCCTCTTTCTCGCTAGACCCTTGGTCCCTTAGTATTTTCGGGAGGTTATTTGTGTCTTCCTTAGTGAAGGTAGAACCAAAGTATTTGTTCAATTGGTCTGCCATTTCCTTGTTCCCCATTATGAATTCAACTGATTCTGACTGCAAGGAACCTACATTAGTCTTCACTAATCTTTTTCTCTTCACATATCTACAGAAGCTTTTGCAGTCAGTTTTTATGTTTCCTGCAAGCTTACTCTCATACTCTATTTTCCCCCTCCTAATTAAACCCTTAGACCTCCTCTGCTGAACTCTAAATTTCTCCCAGTCCTCAGGTTTGCTGCTTTTTGACCAATTTATATGCCTCTTCTTTGGGTAGAGCTGCGGAATACCAAAGGGCAGAAGACACTAGTGGGAGTTATGTATAGACCACCAAACAGTAATAGTGAGGTTGGGGATAGCATCAAACAAGAAATTAGGGATGCGTGCAATAAAGGTACAGCAGTTATCATGGGCGACTTTAATCTACATATAGATTGGGCTAACCAAACTGGTAGCAATACAGTGGAGGAGGAATTCCTGGAGTGTATTAGGGATGCTTTTCCAGACCAATATGTCGAGGAACCAACTAGAGAGCTGGCCATCCTAGAATGGGCGATGTGTAATGAGAAAGGACTAATTAGCAATCTTGTTGTGCGAGGCTCCTTGGGGAAGAGTGACCATAATATGGTAGAATTCTTTATTAAGGTGGAGAGTGATACAGTTTATTCAGAGACTAGGGTCCTGAACTTAAGGAAAGGTAACTTCGATGGTATGAGATGTGAATTGGCTAGGATAGACTGGTGAATGATACTTAAAGGGTTGACGGTGGATAGGCAATGGCAAACATTTAAAGATCATATGGATGCACTTCAAAAATTGGATGTTCCTGTCTGGAGTGAAAACAAAACAGGGAAAGTGGCTCCACCATGGCTAACAAGAGAAATTAAGGATAGTGTTAAATCCAAGGAAGAGGCATATAAATTGGTCAGAAAAAGCAGCAAACCTGAGGAATGGGAGAAATTTAGAATTCAGCAGAGGAGGACAAAGGGTTGAATTAGGAGGGAGGAAATAGAGTATGAGAGGAAGTTTGCTGGGAACATAAAAACTGACTGCACAAGCTTCTATAGATAAGTGAAGAGAAAAAGATTAGTGAAGACAAACGTAGGTCCCTTGCAGTCAGAATGAGGTGAATTTATAATGGGAACAAAGAAATGGCAGACCAATTGAACAAATACTTTTTTTCTGTCTTCACAAAGGAATATGCATATAACCTTCCAGAAATACTCGGGGACCGAGGGACTAGCGAGAAGAAGGAACTGAAGGCAATCCTTATTAGTCAGGAAATTGTGTTCGGGAAATTGATGGGATTGAAGGCTGATAAATCCCCAGAGCCTGATAATCTGCATCCCAGAGTACTTAAGGAAGTGGCCCTAGAAATAGTGGATGCATTGGTGATCATTTTTCAACAGTCAATTGACTCTGGATCAGTTCCTATGGATTGGAGGGTAGCTAATGTAACACCACTTTTTAAAAAAGGAGGGAGAGAGAAAACGGGGAATTATAGACTGCTCAGCCTGACATCAGTAGTGGGGAAAATCTTGCAATCAATTATTAAAGATGAAATAGCAGTACATTTGGAAAGCAGTGACAAGATCTGTCCCAGTCAGCATGGATTGATGAAAGGGAAATCACGCTTGACAAATCTTCTAGAATATTTTGAGGATGTAACGAGCGGAGTGGATAAGGGAGAACCAGTGGATGTGTTGTATTTGGACTTTCAAAAGGCTTTTGACAAGGTCCCACACAAGAGATTAGTGTGTAAAATTAAAGCACATGTTATCGGGGGTAATGTATTGCCGTGGATAGAGAACTTGTTGGCAGACAGAAAACAGAGAGTGGGGATCAACGGGTCCTTCTCAGAATGGCAGGCAATGACTAGTGGAGTGCCGCAGAAGTCAGTGCTGGGACCCCAGCTATTTACAATATACATCAATGACTTATATGAAGGAATTGAGTGTAATATCTCCAAGTTTGCAGATGACACTAAGCTGGGTTGCAGTGTGAGCTGTGAGGAGGATGCTAAGAGGCTGCAGGGTGACTTGGACAGGTTAGGTGAGTGGGCAAATGCATGGCAGATGCAGTATAATGTGGATAAATGTGAGGTTATCCACTTTGGGGCAAAAACATGAAGGCATAATATTATCTGAATGGCGGCAGATTATGAAAAGGGGAGGTGCAACGAGACCTGGGTGTCATGGTACATCAGTCATTGAAAGTTGGCATGCAGGTACAGCAGGCGGTGAAGAAGGCAAATGGCATGTTGGCCTTCATAGCTAGGGGATTTGAGTATAGGAGCAGAGAGGTCTTAATACAGTTGTACAGGGCCTTGGTGAGGCCTCATCTGGAATATTGTAATCAGTTTTGTTCTGCTAATCTGAGGAAGGATGTTCTTGCTATTGAGGGAGTGCAGCGAAGGTTCACCAGACTGATTCCCGGGATGATGGGAGTGACATATGAGGAGAGACGGGATCGACTGGGCCTGTATTCACTGGAGTTTCGAAGAATTGAGAGGGGATCTCATAGAAACATATAAAATTCTGACGGGACTGGACAGGTTAGATGCAGGAAGAATGTTCCCGATGTTGCGGAAGTCCAGAACCAGGGGACACAGGGATAAGGGGTACGCCGTTTAGGACCGAGATGAAGAGAAACTTCTTCACTCAGAGAGTTGTTAAACTCTGGATTTCTCTACCGCAGAGAGTTGTTGATGCCATTTCGTTAGATATATTCAAGAGGGAGTTAGATATGGACCTGACGGCTAAAGAGATCAAGGGGTATGGAGAGAAAGCAGGAATGGGGTACTGAGGTGAATGATCAGCAATGATCTTATTGAATGGTGGTGCAGGCTCGAAGGGCCGAATAGCCTACTCCTGCACCTATTTTCTATATTTCTATGTTTCTATTCAACACTATCCCTAATTTCCCTTGTTAGCCACGGTTGAGCCACCTTCCCCGTTTTATTTTTACGCCAGACAGGGATGTACAATTGTTGTAGTTCATCCATGTGATATTTAAATATCTGCCATTGCCTATCTACCATCAACCCTACCATATTATGGTCATTCTTCCCCAAGGGGCCTCGCACGACAAGATTGCTAATGAATCCTCTCTCATTACACAAGACTCAGTCCAGGATGGCCTGCTCTCTAGTTGGTTCCTTGACATATTGGTCTACAAAATCATCCCTTATTCACCTAAGGAAATCCTCCTCCACAATATTGCTACCACTTTGGTTAGCCCAATCTATATGTGGATTAAAGTCACCCATGATAACTGCTGTACCTTTATTGCATGCATCCCTAATTTCCTGTTTGATGCCATCCCCAACCTCACTACTACTGTTTGGAGGTCTGTACACAACTCCCACTAACGTTTTCTGCCCTTTGGTGTTTCGCAGCTCTACCCATATAGATTCCACATCATCCAAGCTAATGTCCTTCCTTACTATTGGGTTAATTTCCTCTTTAACCAGTAACGCTACCCCACCTCCTTTTCTTTCCTGCCTATCCTTCCTGAATATTGAATACCTCTGGATGTTGAGTTCCCAGCCTTGGTCACCCTTGGTGAACAATGAGGAGGATAGTGATAGACTTCAAGAAGTCATAGATAGGCTGGTGAAATGGACGGTCATGTGGCAGATGAAATTTAACACAAAAAAGTGCAAAGTGATACATTTTGATAGGAAGAACGAGGAGAGGCATTATAAACTAAAGGGTTCAATCCTAAAGTTGTTGCATGAACAGAGAGACCTGGGGGTTATATGTGCACAAATCATCGAAGTTCGCAGGGCAGGTTGAGAAAGCGGTTAAAAAAGCTTATGGGATCCTGGGCTTTATAAATAGAAGTATAGATTACAAAAGCAAGAAAGTTATGATGAACCTTTATGAAACAGTGAATGTTGAAAGAAGATTTGATAGGAGTGTTCAAAATCATGGTGGGGTTAAACAGAGTAGATAGAGAAAAACTGTTCCCATTGGCAGAAGGGGCGAGAACCGAGGACACAGATTTAAAATGATTGGAAAAAGAACCAAAGGTGACGGGAGCAAAAAAGCTTGACATGGCAAGTGGTTAGGATCTGGAATGCACTGCCTGAAAGGGTGGTGGAGGTAGACTCAATCAAGGTTTTCAAAGGGGAATTGGATAAGTACCTGAAGGAAATGAAATTGCAGGGCCATGGGGAAAAGATGGGGCAGTGGGAATAGCTGATGTGCTCTTGCAGAGTGCTGGCATGGGCTCGATAGGCCGAATGGCCTCTTTCTGTGCTGTAACCATTCTATGATTCTAAGTGCGGCTGGCCCATGAGTGGGATGATGGCGAAAGGGGACATGGAAGTGGGGACTTCATTCTAAGTGCTTTCACTTCTCACCCATTACCCCTCATGTTGCCTCATCTCCCAATGGCCGAGTATGCCCTCACCCAGGTGCAAGTGGAACAGTTTTTGGCGGGGCCCTCAAACGTTCCATAACCGAGAGCTCATTGGCGAAGAGTATCTCAGCAGTGGGATCTGAGCGGCCTGCCTCTACCTCTGCTGAAGCCAAAGGAGTTGCACTGCATAGAAACGGTAGGAAAAGGAAGAGTAAAGATTTGTAGTTGCACAAGGATATGCACATGGGAGTGAGAGAAAATGTTATGTTGTTGAAGTTTCTTTAGCAGAATCACATAAATGTTATTAATTTGCATCAGTTTCCCATCTTGCCCATTCTTGGTTGCTGGGTGGTAAGTCATCTTTTAACTTGCTGGATAGTGAATAGGAAGACATGAATAGGAAGACACCAATGGGGGGCAAGTGCAAGGGGTGGTTGCTTGTTTGCAGGATTGCTTTGTATCAGTAGCATCTGGTGGGGCAGGGGAAAGGTAAGAGTGGCTGTTGCATGTGGTTCTGACATCGGCCCACTGTGTAAGATCTCTAAATCTCTGGCATTAAGTTGCCAGCGAAACTGATTCTTTTAAAACAATTCGGAACAGTTTATTAAACACACACACATGCACATTTATCAGCAGTCGTCAGTTACCCTATGGATCTACTTAATTACAACAGATACAATGTTACAATAATGATTTATTAAAAAGGTATACATCACTTTCCTTTGGCTGGCTGGCTGAGCACACGGTTTGCTGTTTCGGCTGGTTTTCAGCAGGAAATCTTAAAGGAGGCTTTACCGCCCCTTCCCTTCTACACCCTCCCAAACTACTGCTCCTCCTCAATGGGGTCTCAGGGTCTTCGGCAAGGCTGGTACTCGGTTGCTGACTTGGATCCACAGCCACACATGATGGCCTAGCAGGACATCCCTGATCATTTCGGACCTTTGAAGACCTGGCTGCAGACTGCAGAGCCTCAGCCTGGTTGGAAGCACTCTGTTGTAGATGGGGTGCAGAGAGCGGCAGGTGTGAAGGCGGAATGATGTCGTCCTGAGAAACGACATCACAGTCCAATTAGCCCAACAGGTTGATACTCCCCCAGACAGAGCATCATCATCTGCAGAGATCTGGGTGAAGTCAGAATCATGCGCTGGGTCGGCAACGTTACGTTCCTGTTCAACAGATGGGGCCACAGACCGGATGGCAGCAGTCAGTGTGTCTGTTGAATCTATTTGTCTCTGCATCAAGAGTGTCAGCGATTGCAGTACACCAGAGAATTGACTCCGGACACCACATAATGACATTTGAGTATGGAGACCTATAATAGCATTGGCCTGGTGCTCAATGGCCACAGCTTCCATTGGTATCTACCAAGGATGGGCTTGTGGGCTGCTGAGAGCCATGAGCAATAGTTGAGGTGGACTCCTCCATCCTTACAGCTAGTGCATCAAGATTCTGTGGCACACTTGCTAGTGCACCCAGAGATCGCGGCGCAACTGCAGGAATAGTCTTGCGACAACCTCTAGGTCGGACTCATCGTCAGAGTGCTGCTGAGCATCACTCAGGTGCACACTAACCCTCCGGGGAGCTGGATCCCGGGCTTCCCCTCCCCTGTGGCATGGCTGGAGGCATCACCCACCTCCACCTTCCTCACCACCCCTTGGTCAGTGCGCTGCCGGCCCCGCTCTTCGTCGATGCAGCCTCCTGTGTCAGGTCAAAGGAGGTGTCATCCTCCTACTCCTCCTCATCCTCTTGGTCGTCGCCACAATCTGCACCCGTGGAAGGCGCCCGAGAAGGCCTCGGTGGATCTGGCTGGTCATCTGAAAGCACAAATACAGAACAGTGGTTACCTGCAGGGGAGAAGGTCAGGAACGGGAAAGGCATTCGTGAATGTCAGTCTCATGGAAATAGCTGTATGTTGATGGCGTGAGGGCCAAGTGTCCTGCAGGTCGCTGCAAAGGAACTCAACATACCGTCATTGTCCCGAGGGGGGCCGGCCGCACCCACTGCCATCGCATCAACTTGGACGCCCATCAGGGCAACTATCCGTTGCTCCAAAGGTGTGAGCACTTGGAGACTAGCTCCACTCCACCAGTTCGCATTTGCTCCCATTGGTTGTGTGCGAACTTTAAAAAGAAAGTCGGAGTTAAAGGCCTTCTATCAGTGTGTCCCAAGTGCCTTACACATCCAAGATCCAACACCACCTCCAATGTGCCAGTGCAACCTTCGGCTGCCTGAGGAAAAGAGTGTTTGAAGACCAGGCCCTCAAAACTGCCACCAAGCTCATGGTCTACAGGGCTGTAGTAATACCCGCCCTCCTGTATAGCTCAAAAACATTGACTATGTACAGTAGACACCTTAAGTCGCTGGAGAAATACCACCACGATGTCTCTGCAAGATCCTACAAATCCCATGAGAGGACAGACGCACCAACATTAGCATCCTCATCCAGGCCAACATCCCCAGCATTGAAGCACTGACCACACTTGATCAGCTCCACTGGGCAAGCCACATAGTTCGCATGCCAGACACGCGACTCTCAAAGCAAGCGCTCTACTCGGAACTCCTTCGCGGCAAATGAGCCAAAGGTGGGCAGCGGAAGCATTACAAGGACACCCTCAAAGCCTCCCTGATAAAGTGCGACATCCCCAACGACACCTGGAAATCCCTGGCCAAAGATCACCCTAAATGGAGGAAATGCATCCGGAAGGGCACTGAGCTCCTTGAGTCTTGTCGTCGAGAGCTTGCAGAAATCAAGCGCAGGCAGCGAAAAGAATGCGTGGCAATCCAATCTCACCCACCCCTTCCCTCGGCGACTGTTTTTCCCACCTGTGACAGAGACTGTGGTTCTCGGATTGGACTGTACAGCCACCTAAGAACTCATGCTAAGAGTGGAAGCAAGTCTTCCTCGATTCCAAGGGACTGCCTATGACGATGATGACATACTTTACTACATTTTACTCTATATCAGTCTTCACAGCTCAATGTAACTACCATTCCCGGCGTGGACTTGCTGTGGTAATGCTTGAATTAGGGTGACAGGAGCTAACATTAATGGCGGAGCTATCATCTTCAACACGTCTATGAAGACTGAGGAGTCAACAACATGAGGGGTGGGTCTGCAGAACCAAGTAGCAAGGTTAACAGCACATGCAGGTCCTGCAGTGGGTGAGGCCACAAATGGGAATCTTGACTGTGGCCTCTTCCCCTTGAGCACGGATTAGGAAACACTACATTGAGCAGAGAGTGCACAGTGAGGTCAGAGCATAGCATGTTATAGTTTGAAATTAAAGATACTCAGGTCATTCCACTTTTACCGACATTGCATTGCTGTCCTTGGGACCATGTCACTCGCAGACACTCGCCCTGCTATTTCCCTCCATAGCCTTCGATACATTTGGGGTTGGGGTCTCCTCCCAGCCTCTGTCCTCAGCACCTGCCAACGCCTCTTCAGGGCATCAAGGAGTGCATCCAATGTGGCATCCGTGAACCGGTGGGCACGCTGACGAGCTGCTGCTGCAAGGTCTGCCATGCTCCCCATCTGGGTGAGTGTGTAGGAAGTGAATATACCCACGAGGTGTTGAGGTGCCCAATCAACGCCTCAATTCAATCCAGGTGGCGCCACAATGCTTGTGCGCAGCTCCAAATGCTGCCTAAATCCCGGATGTTGAGCCCACGCTTAACGGCCCACTTTGTGCAGCGTATCGCATCCAGGTAAGTGTGCAATGCCATGATTTTCTGCTGCTATCAATTCTTTAGGTGTCAACACTGAATTTCATGTTTGGGGACCGCGCCTGAAGCGAGGCGTTAAAAATGTTTCTCATGCGGTGACACCGCCTCAAAAATGGCGGTACCGAATTTCGACTCCATTTTGTTTAAGATTTTAAATACAAGCCCCTACATTTTTCTACTTTTTGCTGCACAGAAATACCTTCATTATGCTTGGTACTATCATGCAACATCAGTGGTTATGTTGACCCATTCTATTTCTCGTAAATGTTATTTGAATACAAGTGCACTTAAAATAATTCACAAATGTTTAGCAGTTGTTGAATGAGTAGATGGCAAAGAAAATTACTCATCAGCTAGGATAATTAAACAGTATTTGTATCTGGTAGTATTGCTTGCTTCTGAGAAATATCTTTCTAGATCACAAGGCCTAGCCGCATTGATAAAAACACAAAATATTCAGTGATCTATAAAAATAGAATTATTACTAATAAATTATATAATATTATCTTTAAAGATTATTTATAGATTGACATCTGGTGATTTCACCAATTTCAGTTGAGGGTTGGCAGAGGAGCACTAGCACTAGGTGACACATTTCTCCATTTCTTCAGTCAGGAAAGCAATCAAACAGACTGCTGTTTTGTAAAAAAAACATCAGCTGGTGAGCCTTGGAGTTATGCCAGTTAAAATATGATTAGTAAAGAGAAGTACCAGCTGGCATTACTGCTTATTTTACTTTTAAGTGCTGCTTTTTATCTTGTCCAAAACTATTTCCAACATGGTAAAAGCATCTAAAAAAAACATCAATAAGTTAATCTCTTGTACTGTTTAGAGACCAGGGTAGAATCAGAACATAAGTGTTGAATGAGAGGTGTTAAGGAAGTGCAGCCTGGATGTAAATGAATATGAAACAGAAGGTATTGAGTAACTGGGTAGAGTAAATGCATTGCAAGATTTAAGGGTTAAGGTCACTCTTTTAAAATTGACAGAACATAGAGGGTCGCAGGGAAATTCAAAAGTAATGGGCATGTGATTCACCTTGCAGTTAATTTTTAACCCCACCATTGATGGCTGAGCCTTCTATTTCCTAAACTCATCCTGGCTTCATCTCTCCTCAACTTCAAAACCTATCACTTGAATCTCTCAATTCTTGCTTGAGTTTGACTTTACCACGATTTTGTGCAACACCCTGGAACATTTTACTCTGTGAGAGGTGCTATAAGAATAAATTTTGCTGTTGCTGAGAATTGGTACAAGATATGAACATAGGAGCAGGAGTAGGCCATTCATCCCCTTGAGCCTGTTCCGCCATTCAAGTAGATCATGGCTGATCTGTACCTCAACTCTGTTTACCCTTTCATCCATTTGACTTGATAGATATAGCTAATAGAAATCTGTCGATCTCATAGAAACATAGAAACATAGAAACATAGAAAATAGGTGCAGGAGCAGGCCATTCAGCCCTTCTAGCCTGCACCGCCATTCAATGAGTTCATGGCTGGACATGAAACTTCAGTACCCCCTTCCTGCTTTCTCGCCATAACCCTTGATCCCCCGAGTAGTAAGGACTTCATCTAACTCCCTTTTGAATATATTTAGTGAATTGGCCTCAACTACTTTCTGTGGTAGAGAATTCCACAGGTTCACCACTCTCTGGGTGAAGAAGTTTCTCCTCATCTCGGTCCTAAATGGCTTACCCCTTATCCTTAGACTGTGACCTCTGGTTCTGGACTTCCCCAACATTGGGAACATTCTTCCTGCATCTAACCTGTCTAAACCCGTCAGAATTTTAAACGTTTCTATGAGGTCCCCTCTCATTCTTCTGAACTCCAGTGAATACAAGCCCAGTTGATCCAGTCTTTCTTGATAGGTCAGTCCCGCCATCCTGGGAATCAGTCTGGTGAATCTTCGCTGCACTCCCTCAATAACAAGAATGTCCTTCCTCAAGTTAGGAGACCAAAACTGTACACAATACTCCAGGTGTGGCCTCACCAAGGCCCTGTACAACTGTAGTAACACCTCCCTGCCCCTGTACTCAAATCTCCTCGCGATGAAGGCCAACATGCCATTTGCTTTCTTAACCACCTGCTGTACCTGCATGCAAACCTTCAATGACTGATGTACCATGACACCCAGGTCTCGTTGCACCTTCCCTTTTCCTAATCTGTCACCATTCAGATAATAGTCTGTCTCTCTGTTTTTACCACCAAAGTGGATAACCTCACATTTATCTACATTATACTTCATCTGCCATGCATTTGCCACTCACCTAACCTATCCAAGTCACTCTGCAGCCTCATAGCATCCTCCTCGCAGCTCACACTGCCACCCAACTTAGTGTCATCCGCAAATTTGGAGTTACTACATTTAATCCCCTCGTCTAAATCATTAATGTACAATGTAAACAGCTGGGGCCCCAGCACAGAACCTTGCGGTACCCCACTAGTCACTGCCTGCCATTCTGAAAAGTACCCATTTACTCCTACTCTTTGCTTTCTGTCTGCCAACCAGTTCTCAATCCACTTCAGCACACTACCCCCAATTCCACGTGCTTTAACTTTGCACATTAATCTCTTGTGTGGGACCTTGTCGAAAGCCTTCTGAAAGTCCAAATACACCACATCAACTGGTTCTCCCTTGTCCACTCTACTGGAAACATCCTCAAAAAATTCCAGAAGATTTGTCAAGCATGATTTTTGTTTCACAAATCCATGCTGACTTGGAACTATCATGTCACCTCTTTCCAAATGCGCTATTATGACATCCTTAATAATTGATTCCATCATTTTACCCACTACTGATGTCAGGCTGACCGGTCTATAATTTCCTGTTTTCTCTCTCCCTCCTTTTTTAAAAAGTGGGGTTACATTGGCTACCAGCCACTCCAGAGGAACTGATCCAGAATCGATGGAATGTTGGAAAATGACTGTCAAAGCATCCGCTATTTCCAAGGCCAACTCCTTAAGTACTCTAGGATGCAGACCATCAGGCCCTGGGGATTTATCTGCCTTCAATCCCATCAATTTCTCCAACACAATTTCCCAACTAATAAGGATTTCCCACAGTTCCTCCTTCTTACGAGACCCTCTGACCCCTTTTATATCCGGAAGGTTGTTTGTGTCCTCCTTGGTGAATACCGAACCAAAGTACTTGTTCAATTGGTCTGCCATTTCTTTGTTCCCCGTTATAACTTCCCCTGATTCTGACTGCAGGGGACCTATGTTTGTCTTTACTAATCTTTTTCTCTTTACATATCTATAGACGCTTTTGCAGTCGTCTTAATGTTCCCTGCAAGCTTCCTCTCGTACTCTATTTTCCTTGCCCTAATCAAACCCCTTGTCCTCCTCTACTGAGTTCTAAATTTCTCCCAGTCCCCGGGTTCGCTGCTATTTCTGGCCAATTTGTATGCCACTTCCTTCAATCCCATCAATTTCGCCATTAAAACATTCTACCTAAACGCACGCAGCATTCGAAATAAAGTAAATGAGTTGACGGCACAAATCATTACAAATGGGTATGATTTGGTGGCCATTACAGAAACGTGGTTGCAGGGTGGCCAAGACTGGGAATTAAACATACAGGGATATCTGACAATTCGGAAAGATAGACAAGAAGGGAAAGGAGGTGGGGTAGCTCTGTTAATAAAGGATGATATCAGGGCAGTTGTCAGAGATGATATTGGCTCTAATGAACAAAATGTTGAATCATTGTGGGTGGAAATTAGAGATAGTAAGGGGAAAAGGTCACTGGTGGGCGTAGTTTATAAGCCCCTAAATAATAACTTCACGGTGGGGCGGACAATAATCAAGGGAATAATGGAGGCATGTTAAAAAGGAACAGCAGTAATCATGGGGGATTTTAATCTACATATCGATTGGTCAAATCAAATTGCACGGGGTAGCCTGGAGGAGGAATTCATAGAATGCATATGGGATTGTTTCTTAGAACAGTATGTTACAGAACCTACAAGGGAGCAAGCTATCTTAGATCTGGTCCTGTGTAATGAGACAGGAATAATAAACGATCTCCTCGTAAAAGATCCTCTCGTAATGAGTGATCACAGTATGGTTGAATTTGTAATACAGATTGAGGGTGAGGAAGTAGTGTCTCAAACGAGCGTACTATGCTTAATCAAAGGGGACTATAGTGGGATGAGGGCAGAGTTGGCTAAAGTAGACTGGGAACATAGACTAAACGGTGGAGGACTTTTAAGGAGCTCTTTCATAGTGCTCAACAAAAATATATTCCAGTGAAAAAGAAGGGCGGTAAGAGAAGGAATAACCAGCTGTGGAATAACCAGCCAAGGAAATAAAGGAGAGTATCAAATTAAAAACCAATGAGTATAAGGTGGCCAAGGTTAGTGGGAAACGAGAAGATTGGGAGAATTTTGAACGACAGCAAAGAATGACTAAGAAAGCAATAAAGAAAGGAAAGATAGATTACGAAAGTAAACTTGCGCAAAACATAAAAACAGATAGTAAAAACTTTTACAGATATATAAAACGGAAAAGAGTGACTAAAGTAAATGTTGGCCCCTTTGAAGATGAGAAGGAGGATATAATAATGGGAAATGTGGAAATGGCTGAGGCCTGAAACAATTATTTTGCTTCGGTCTTCACAGTGGAAGACACAAAAACCATGCCAAAAATTGCTGGTCACAGGAATGTGGGAAGGGAGGACCTTGAGACAATCACTATCACTGGCGGGGTAGTGCTGGACAGGCTAATGGGACTCAAGGTAGACAAGTCCCCTGGTCCTGATGAAATGCATCCCAGGGTATTAAAAGAGATGGCAGAAGTTATAGCAGATGCATTCGTTATAATCTACCAAAATTCTCTGGACTCTGGGGAGGTACCAGCGGATTGGAAAGCAGCTAATGTAACGCCTCTGTTTAAAAAAGGGGGCAGACAAAAGGCAGGTAACTATAGGCCGGTTAGTTTAACATCTGTAGTTGGGAAAATGCTTGAAGCTATCATTAAGGAAGAAATAGCCAGACATCTAGATAGGAATAGTGCAATCAAGCAGACGCAACATGGATTCATGAAGGGGACATCATGTTTAACTAATTTACTGGAATTCTTTGAGGATATAGGTGGATAGAGGTGTATCGATGGGTGTGGTGTATTTAGATTTCCAAAAGGCATTCGATAAGATGCCACATAAAAGGTTACTGCAGAAGATAAAGGTACGTGGAGTCAGAGGAAATGTATTAGCATGGATCGAGAATTGGCTAGCTAACAGAAAGCAGAGAGTCGGGATAAATGGGTCCTTTTCGGGTTGGAAATCGGTGGTTAGTGGTGTGCCACAGGGATCGGTGCTGGGACCACAACTGTTTACAATATACATAGATGACCTGGAAGAGGGGACAGAGTGTAGTGTAACAAAATCTGCAGATGACACGAAGACTAGTCCGAAAGCGGGTTGTGTTGAGGACACAGAGAGGCTGCAAAGAGATTTAAGTAGGTTAAGCGAATGGGCTAAGGTTTGGCAGATGGAATACAATGTCGGAAAGTGTGAGGTCATCCACCTTGGGAAAAAAAACAGTAAAAGGGAATATTATTTGAATGGGGAGAAATTACAACATGCTGCGGTGCAGAGGGACCTGGGGGTCCTTGTGCATGAAACTCTTTTTGGAAAATTCTACATTTTAAAACAACGGCCTCCCCGTCGGGGAATTGAACCCCGGTCTCCCGCGAGACAGGCGGGGATACTCACCACTATACTAACGAAAGTTAGTTTGCAGGTGCAGCAGGTAATCAGGAAGGCGAATGGAATGTTGGCCTTCATTGCGAGAGGGATGGAGTACAAAAGCAGGGAGGTCCTTCTGCAACTGTATAGGGTATTGGTGAGGCCGCACCTGGAGTACTGCGTGCAGTTTTGGTCACCTTACTTAAGGAAGGATATACTAGCTTTGGAGGGGGTACAGAGACGATTCACTAGGCTGATTCCGGAGATGAGGGGGTTACCTTATGATGATAGATTGAGTAGACTGGGTCTTTACTCATTGGAGTTCAGAAGGATGAGGGGGGATCTTATAGAAACATTTAAAGTAATGAAAGGGATAGACAAGATAGAGGCAGAGAGGTTGTTTCCACTGGGCGGCGAGACTAGAACTAGAGGGTACAGACTCAAAATACGGGACAGCCAATTTAAAACCGAGTTGAGAAGGAATTTCTTCTCTAAGAGGGTTGTGAATCTGTGGAATTCTCTGCCCAAGGAAGCAATTTATGCTAGCTCATTGAATGTATTCAAATCACAGATAGATAGATTTTTAACCAATAAGGGAATTAAGGGTTACGGGGAGCGGGCGGGTAAGTGAAGTCCACGGCCAGATCAGCCATGATCTTGTTGAATGGCGGAGCAGGCTCGAGGGGCTAGATGGCCTACTCCTGTTCCTAATTCTTATGTTCTTATGCTCTTATGTTCCTTGGCTTTAATACTATCCTTGATTTCCCTTGATAGCCACGGTTGAGCCACCTTCCCTTTTTTATTTTTATGCCAGACAGGGATGTACAATTGTTGTAGTTCGTCCATGCAGTCTCTAAATGTCTGCCATTGCCCATCCACTGTCAACCCCTTAAGTATCATTCGCCAATCTATCCTAGCCAATTCACGCCTCATATCTTCAAAGTTATCCTTCTTTAAGTTCTGGACCATGGTCTCGGAATTAACTGTTTCATTCTCCATCCTAATGCAGAATTCCACCATATTATGGTCACTCTTCCCCAAGGGGCCTCGCACAACGAGATTGCTAATTACACAACACCCAGTCTAAGATGGCCTCCCCCCTAGTTGGTTCCTCGACATATTGGTCTAGAAAACCATCCCTTATGCACTCCAGGCTTTCGACAAGGTCCCACACAAGAGATTAATGTGCAAAGTTAAAGCACATGGGATTGGGGGTAGCGTGCTGACATGGATTGAGAACTGGTTGTCAGACAGGAAGCAAAGAGTAGGAGTAAATGGGGACTTTTCAGAATGGCAGGCAATGACTAGTGGGGTACCGCAAGGTTCTGTGCTGGGGCCCCAGCTGTTTATACTGTACATTATTGATTTAGACGAGGGAATTAAATGTAGTATCTCCAAATTTGCGGATGACACTCAGTTGGGTGGCAGTGTGAGCTGCGAGGAGGATGCTATGAGGCTGCAGAGCGACTTGGATAGGTTAGATGAGTGGGCAAATGCATGGCAGATGAAGTATAATGTGAATAAATGTGTGGTTATCCACTTTGGTGGTAAAAACAGAGAGACAGACTTATCTGAATGGTGACAGATTAGGAAAAGGGGAGGTGCAACGAGACCTGGGTGTCATGGTACATCAGTCATTGAAGGTTGGCATGCAGGTACAGCAGGCGGTTAAGAAAGCAAATGGCATGTTGGCCTTCATAGCGAGGGGATTTGAGTACAGGGGCAGGGAGGTGTTACTACAGTTGTACAGGGCCTTGGTGAGGCCACACCTGGAGTATTGTGTACAGTTTTGGTCTCCTAACCTGAGGAAGGACATTCTTGCTATTGAGGGAGTGCAGTGAAGGTTCACCAGACTGATTACCGGGATGGCGGGACTGACCTATCAAGAAAGACTGGATCAACTGGGCTTGTATTCACTGGAGTTCAGAAGAATGAGAGGGGACCTCATAGAAACCTTTAAAATTCTTGGACAGGTTAGACAGGTTAGATGCAGGAAGAATGTTCCCAATGTTCGGAAGTCCAGAACCAGGGTTCACAGTCTAAGGATAAGGGGTAAGCCATTTAGGACCGAGATGAGGAGGAACTTCTTCACCCAGAGAGTGGTGAACCTGTAGAATTCTCTACCACAGAAAGTTATTGAGGCCAATTCACTAAATATATTCAAAAAGGAGTTAGATGAAGTCCTTACTACTAGGGGGATCAAGGGGTATAGCGAGAAAGCAGGAATGGGGTACTGAAGTTGCACGTTCAGCCATGAACTCATTGAATGGCGGTGCAGGCTAGAAGGGCCGAATGGCCTACTCTTAGAAACATAGAAACATAGAAAATAGGTGCAGGAGCAGGCCATTCAGCCCTTCTAGCCTGCACCGCCATTCAATGAGTTCATGGCTGAACATGAAACTTCAGTACCCCCTTCCTGCTTTCTCGCCATAACCCTTGATCCCCCGAGTAGTAAGGACTTCATCTAACTCCCTTTTGAATATATTTAGTGAATTGGCCTCAACTACTTTCTGTGGTAGAGAATTCCACAGGTTCACCACTCTCTGGGTGAAGAAGTTTCTCCTCATCTCGGTCCTAAATGGCTTACCCCTTATCCTCAGACTGTGACCCCTGGTTCTGGACTTCCCCAATATTGGGAACATTCTTTCTGCATCTAACCTGTCTAGACCCGTCAGAATTTTAAACGTTTCTATGAGGTCCCCTCTCATTCTTCTGAACTCCAGTGAATACAAGCCCAATTGATCCAATCTTTCTTGATAGGTCAGTCCCGCCATCCCGGGAATCAGTCTGGTGAACCTTCGCTGCACTCCCTCAATAGCAAGAATGTCCTTCCTCAAGTTAGGAGACCAAAACTGTACACAATACTCCAGGTGTGGCCTCACCAAGGCCCTGTACAACTGTAGCAACACCTCCCTGCCCCTGTATTCAAATCCCCTTGCTATGAAGGCCAACATGCCATTTGCTTTCTTAACCGCCTGCTGTACCTGCATGCCAACCTTCAATGACTGATGTACCATGACACCCAGGTCTCGTTGCACCCTCCCTTTTCCTAATCTGTCACCATTCAGATAATAGTCTGTCTCTCTGTTTTTACCACCAAAGTGGATAACCTCACATTTATCCACATTATACTTCATCTGCCATGCATTTGCCCACTCACCTAACCTATCCAAGTCACTCTGCAGCCTAATAGCATCCTCCTCGCAGCTCACACTGCCACCCAACTTAGTATCATCCGCAAATTTGGAGATACTGCATTTAATCCCCTCGTCTAAATCATTAATGTACAATGTAAACAGCTGGGGCCCCAGCACAGAACCTTGCGGCACTCCACTAGTCACTGCCTGCCATTCTGAAAAGTACCCGTTTACTCCTACTCTTTGCTTCCTGTCTGACAACCAGTTCTCAATCCACGTCAGCACACTACCCCCAATCCCATGTGCTTTAACTTTGCACATTAATCTCTTGTGTGGGACCTTGTCGAAAGCCTTCTGAAAGTCCAAATATACCACATCAACTGGTTCTCCTTTGTCCACTTTACTGGAAACATCCTCAAAAAATTCCAGAAGATTTGTCAAGCATGATTTCCCTTTCACAAATCCATGCTGACTTGGACCTATCATGTCACCATTTTCCAGATGCACTGCTATGACATCCTTAATAATTGATTCCATCATTTTACCCACTACTGAGGTCAGGCTGACCGGTCTATAATTCCCTGTTTTCTCTCTCCCTCCTTTTTTAAAAAGTGGGGTTACATTGGCTACCCTCCACTCCATAGGAACTGATCCAGAGTCAATGGAATGTTGGAAAATGACTGTCAATGCATCCGCTATTTCCAAGGCCACCTCCTTAAGTACTCTAGGATGCAGTCCATCAGGCCCTGGGGATTTATCGGCCTTCAATCCCATCAATTTCCCCAACACAATTTCCCGACTAATAAAGATTTCCCTCAGTTCCTCTTCCTTACTAGACCCTCTGACCCCTTTTATATCCGGAAGGTTGTTTGTATCCTCCTTAGTGAATACCGAACCAAAGTACTTGTTCAATTGATCCGCCATTTCTTTGTTCCCCGTTATGACTTCCCCTGATTCTGACTGCAGGGGACCTATTGCACCTATTTTCTATGTTTCTATGTTTCTATGTTTCCTTCTTCTTCGATAACAGGGCAGTGTGGCCCCGGGAGTGTCGTCGAGGCTGGAGAGGCTTGTTAAAAACTGCTGCGGTGGTCGCACTCTCCTTTCTCCCTCTGATGCAATGCCATACATTCGTTACAACAGGGCCCCAGTTATACCTCAGGAGCTGATCTAATCTTTGGCCAGGGAGCGTACAGTACCCTTTGGTGCTTGACCTGATGGCCTCTGCATTTCACTCGACAAGTGAGACACCATAAGTAAAGAGTAATCATGAGTTGACTTACAACCAAAACGTGCGACGCTATTCTGGTCCCGGCAGGCCCTTCTATATTCCTGAAAATGTCCCAGCAAGGTGGAATTGTGATCTCTATAATTTTTCTCCCTATCTCAATTGTTTTCTGTTCTAGAGTATAGAAATGTTTTTGTGAGATTACTACAGCATCTAGCAGAGCGGTAAGATGTTTGGGTCGAGGGGGAATTTCATAGCTTAAATGCACAACATAATCCTGCAGGTTGGTGATGTTTTCTCTCACAGTGAGGTGAACAGTGGAGGGTTCGGGAATGGGGACAATCCGTTCCTGGGCCACTTGAACTTCTGCCTCGGGTTTAAAACAGAAACTGCTGTCACTCACCGGACACCAGAAGTGCTGTCCATGCTGGTAGTGGGGGGCACTGGTGGTGACACAATATGTCCCAGCCCCTATGTATGTTACCAGTGGAGGGACATGGTCTTGTGCCATTACCTCCATGGTACAGTTGATAGGCTGTGCGCCAGCAGCTTTAAACCCACACTGTGGTTTAGAATAGACATTCAAGTGTTGGGGACACAGTATTATGTATGCACCCCGGCTCCGACACCCGGAGAGGTCAGTACCCGTCATAGCGTGCTCCCACTTTATCACATACGGCGGGACCGCTGTGAAACGAACCTGTGCACCGCCTTGAATGACTCCAATGTTCACCTGTATACTGGTGTGGGTCGGGCTGACCCACCCATGACCGGCATCCATCGTACTATCCCCATGATGGTGTGATTAGAATGCCCGCAATCTACTGGGACAGGGTAGGCTTCAGAAGCTAGGCGGAACTGACGTGGGCTTAGTGAATTATTATATGGATGAAGGGCCGTGAGATGCTTGTTACTGATCCAGGAAGGGACTAAACCTTGTTTTATATCCTCCAGGTTTTCGCGGCCCTCGCCCAACAACCATGTCCCATACAGCACGCACAACTCGTTCTGTGTAGCCTGGTCGGAAGCATTCCCATCCTCCGGTATGAGTGTATGGGGTAGGGAATTCTTTGAGGTGTGTGACCACATACACCACCACTGACAGTTCAGCATGCTGGGCACTCATAGTACTGGGGAGTTTAATCGCCAGGGCAATGCCTGCCTTTGGGTCAAACACTCCGCAGCATGTGAGTCGTTCGCCCGCATATACCGTGCTTGAACCGTCCATATAGATCTCTCGGCCGGTGGGGTATAACCCGGCCCGAAAGCCTATGTCAATTTCCCTTACCCCTTCTACGGAACACCGGTGGGCTGTCCCTGGATGGATCATGTTGGCTGCGAGCCTTGGCTCGCAGAGACCCTTTAAATTAGGTCCATCTGAGAGAGGAGTAGGGTCCAGCGAGCAATGTGGACACTGCTCACCGTCCTGTCCTTGATTCTCCCATCCAGAAGCATTTGGGTGGGTGTATGGTGGGTAAGGACTGTGAGAGGCGACCCCCCTGTGAAGATCAATGATCTTTTCACAGCTCAGTGAGTGGCTAGGAGGTGTTGCTCACAGTTGGAGTTTCCCTTCTCCACGTCCGTGAGTATCCTGGAGGAGTAGACCACTGGTCTCAGCCGGCTGTGCCGCTCCTGGAGCAGTACTGCGCTTAGACTGTCTCCGCTGGCTGCTACTTCCAGGAAAAACTCTTTACCCCCATCAATAGCCCCTAGAGCTGGTGCGGTCTGCAGGTCTTTCTTGAGCTGGATAAATATTGCTTCGCAACCTTCGTCCCAATCCCACTCCACTCCCTTGTGTAGGAGTTGGAGTGGAGGGGCTGCTGTGGCTGCATAATCCTCAATGAAATCACCTCAGTACCCAGTTAGCCGTAGAAAAGATCTTACTCCTGTTACTGTGTTGGTGGCTGGTAACTCCTGCACGGCTTCCCTTCTGGCTTTGTCAATGGCCCTTTCCCCAGTGCGCACAGCCAGTCCCAGGAATTTTACTTCCTTCTGGCCGATCTGTGCCTTCTTGGGATTCACTTTAAACCCATCTTTTTTCAGCAGCTCCAGCAGCTCAGCCAGCAGTGGACCATGCTCCTCCCCCTTCCCGGTAAATAGGTGCAGGTCGTCCACATACTGCTGGGGTCTGCTGAAGCTCTTTAAACAGTTGGCCAAACATTGGTGGAAAATGCTAGGGCTGTTGTGAAAGCCCTGAGGGAGACAGTTCCAAATGTATTGCTGTCCTTTAAAGGTAAAAGCAAACTTGTACTGATCTTCTCTTCGTAAAGGGATAGACCAAAACCCATTGGAAATATCCAGCACCGTGAAGGTCACGGAGACTGCGATACTTCCAATGAGGTTGGCGACGGCAGCAACCGTGGGCGCACAGGCGGGGATGTTACAGTTGAGTACTCGATAGCCACCGTGGCTCTCCAGGAGTTGTCCAGTTTCCTAACCGGCCATAATGGAGAGTTCACATGGGTAGCTATTGGTCTCAATACTCCCTGTTTAACCAAAGAACCCAAGGCTGTTTCCATGTCTGCCTCCACCTTCCTGGGGAAGTTATACTGTTTCTGTGGTCAGGTCATGGGGTCCCCATCTATGCTAACCTCGACCCCGTTTATCCTTCCACAGTCGTGTTTGTGAGTGGCAAAAGCTACAAGGTTTGCCCTCACATACTCTTGGTACTCCATCGGAGTGTTACTGATCAGTGCTTCAAGGTTGTAACCCTCCTTTGGCTCCATGGTGCACAACGTCCCTTTTCCCTGTTTTACTGGGCTAACCACCACCTCACTCACCTGTCCCGTACATACTGCCCCCCAAAGACAGTGGTTTCTTAAATCCACTAGGATCCCGTGGCCTAGAATGAAGTCAGCCCCCAGGGTGCCCCTCCCTTCCTGTTCCCACTTCATCAGGACACAAGTCCACTTAGTGTGGAGTGTTCCAGAATGAATAGAGAGCGGAACGGAGAATGAGCCAGCTTGCTCAGCGCCTGTGAAACCCACCAAGCTGTATGGGACCCCGCTAGACAGAGGTGAGGCGGCGGGGTTAGCTGCATAGACAAGGGTGCTTGGTGTACTGGTATCCAGCAGATAAGTCCCTTTCACCTTTTCCACTTCCATCTGAACGGTCGGTCTGCCCCACGCATCATACTCGAGGGAACACAGGTGAACAGGTGACGGCTGTCCTAGTCACTGTTTTGGATGGGATGAGGCAGATGGGATTTCGATACTGGTGGTGGTGGCTACCATCCCAGGCCATTTAGCATTGTTCGGAGCGCAGTCATGATTGTGTCAAACATGTGGGGAGTGACTGGTTTCTTGGTCTCGGTCTTTTGGGCAGGGGCTGGAGAATTCTTCCCTGTGCTACTCTTCTATGGATTCCTACAATCCTTTCTCCAGTGCCTACTCTTTCCACACCCGAAACAGGTACGTTTTGTATCGGAGGGGTTACCCCCTCCTGGTGCCATTTCCTCTTATCCTGACTAGGTCTGATTTCATGGACCCTTCCCTTGGGTGGGTGCTCTTCCGTCCCACTGCTGTTCCAGTAGGCTAGAGTCAGTTGCCTGACCACTCCCTGCTCGGTGGCCTGGGGATCTCTCGTGTCAAACCAGGCCTCAGCCTTTGTTCTGATCCGTGGTGAAATGTTTGCCACCAGGATTTGGAGCCAGCGGGCTCTTTCGTCCCGGGTTAGGTGATCCTTGTTGTGTCCTTACACACTACTATAAATTCACACAAGGCACATTCTGAAGACAAAGTCACTCTGTGACCTAACCTTTATTCACAGGACCAAGAAGTGATGAAGGTGGGTGGAGCTTCCCCTTTTATACCTGAAAGACCAGGCTAGGAGTGTCTCGCACAAGTTCACCCCCTGTGGTCAAGGTGTGCATTTCTTAGGTGTGCAGTGTTGTTACATGAAGGTTACAGTTACATGAAGGTTACATACATGACAATCCTGGTTGAAGTCCCCACCACAGGCGCTCTGGTACACAAGCCACAGTCTGTCTGCGAAAGCCTGTGGGGTTTCCCCTGTGAGCTACACTGTCTTCTCCACTCTGGAGAAGGGACTCCCATCATTACAGTCCATGACTTCTTGAATGTCTTCCTGGACAACGGCACAGGTACTCTGACCCCTTTTGCTCTCGGCAGAGAGGGACTGGTACAACTTGTGGTCCAGTGAGAGGAGGAGCATTTTTGCTATCTCGGCATCATCGCACCCGTTAATGTCCCCTGCCTGTTCCACTTCCATCAAGTGGACCGAGGGGTCTCCCTTTGGTGTGAGCTTTCCCAGGTGGCTTATCATAGCCCTAAGTTGTTGGGTAGTGTGAGGAACCACAAATTTACTTTCCGGGGCCCCCGACCCCCAGTGCCGTTGGGCGGGCCGAATTTCTGTTGCCGGACCGGGCACATCGGCCCCGGCTCTGGCTCTTCCTGCTCTGGCTCGCCCACCTCTCCCTGCTGCCAAACCGAGCTGAACCTCGGCGCCAGAGGTGATGGTGGTCCGCTATTCCTGTCCGCCCTGCAACCCGTCCACCCCTCCTGCTGCCAAATCGTCACCGGCGCCACAGGTGGTGGTTGAACAGTTTCTTCCTTCTCTTCCAGGTTTACCCAGGCCGTACCTGGGTTTATTAGGCATATCATGCCTGTGGGCTTTGACAGAGCAAGGGTTAAACTCTTGATTTGTTGCTGGCATGGAACGTGGACTCCTGACTCAAACCCATTAGTGCTGGCTACTTTATAAGCTGCCTGTAGGTCTCTTAACTTCTCCTCCAGCTCTTATACTCTTTTGCTCTTGAAGGGTGAGGCGAGTGTTTTCCTCCCGCAGTATCTTTTCATTATTCATAACCTCGGTAACTGACACTGAAAATAGTCCTGACTGTTCTTGAACCTCTCCATTAGCTGCGCCTTTCCATGCTTCAGCTTACGGAGTTCTCCCCATAACCTTTCTCCTGCCATAGCCCTTTCATGTGATGTCTCTGCACATTCCCATAGTTCTGCCTGTAGTGACTCAATGGTTTTATCTAGGAGTTGGACTGTCGCTGGAGACAGACCAACCAAATTGCCTTTTCTACTGATTTGTTATGGTCTTTGCTTGCTGTCCACTGGGCCGCAGCATCTCCCGGACGCTCAGCACGCAATGGACCAAGCACCCAATCTTTAATGACATTCACTTTCTTATACACATAGGAGGAAATCCCCTCTTCCATCTTGGTTCTTTCTTCCAAAACAGCACTTTTTGCATCACACCCCTTATACAAAAGTCCTGCCGTGATCGCCATTCTGTAGGGGGTGATGTGTGGGGTCAGGTTCACCTCTGCCCTTCTGAGCAGTTCCACTCGCTCCCACTCCCTGGATTCTAGACTTTGGATTTATTTGGGGGATGTGACAAAGTGCAAGGGACAACTGGTTTGGTGCAAAGAACTTCAATTTTATTAAGGCCAAGAAAACACAATATCAAACTTGTAATCATTCAAATAAAGAACACTGTATCACACATTCAAAGGCGTTACAGACAATAATACACCTCCCACCTCCCAATGTCTAACTCTGACTAGATTAAACTCAGGGCAAACAGAGACTATGCTCACAAATCCTTTATTGTCAGTTGGTGGTGGTTCGCGATTTCGGGGTTCGCTGGACTCTGTACGTTCTGCTTGCCATACTTCAAACGTCGTAGAGGACTTCTGACTGCGTAGTCTTCAGTTGGGTGGTGTCCGCTGATGCGGTAGGGTATGTATTGGACTTATGGGGTGAGTAACCACTTTCTTTCATTAGCAATAGATATCAAAAGTCTCTTTAGATAATGCTTCACCTGTTGGTAGTCAGGACTAGATTGTAGAGTGGAAACTTTTGAATCTTAGGTTTCTTCTTTGAGGAGTTTTGTTTCGGAGTTGGTCGATCGCGGTGTTTTCGATGGTACCACGTTGTCTGTGGTCGGTTGCTGCTGCGATGTTGATGTCCGGAGTTACTGGGGCTGCTTTCTCTGCCATGGTGATGTTCTTCCTTCTTCTTCGATAGCAGGGCAGTGTGGCCTCGGGAGTGTCGTCGAGGCTGGAGAGGCTTGTTAAAAACTGCTGCGGTAGTCTCTCTCTCTTTTCTCCCTCTGATGCATTGTACACATTTGTTACAACAGGGCCCCAGTTATATCTCAGGAGCTGTTCTAATCTTTGTGCCAAATCAGCCCTGAGTCTTGTTTAATTTTTGGTGGGCTTGATATATCTTTGTCATATTTTGGCGGGCCCATTGACGTTAACCTGCCTCGGTTATGTCGATCTTTAAAATTTGTTTCTTGATGGGGAAAAATTAGCTTTGGTATTTGCAATGTCTGCCTAGGCCTGGGTTTTCCATGCGGGCTGGATGTGCCATTGTCATTATGTATATGTGCTGGAATGGATTTCTTGCTCAGGGTGATGGCTGGCTTTCTCTGGGTTGATTGTTGCTATTTTAATATCTCCCGGGGAGAAGGATTTTCGAGTTTACACAATTCTCCAGACAATTTGTTTAGCTTCAATACCCCAGACAGTTTCAATACTCAAAACTGGTTTCTTTTGAAGGATAGTTATCCTTTAGTTTTCAGCCCTTCCCACACGGACCCAATCTGCCTTGTAAAATCCCAAATTCGATTAAAACTCGTAGTTTCTTCCATGTGCACTTCAGGATCTCAAACTTTCTGGGTGATAGTTCCAAATGAAATTTCCTTTCCAATGAGTCCAAACACTGGGGGGGGGGGGGGGGTGGTGGAGGGGGGAGGTTTCCCACGAATTTTGCAACCTTACAAAATTGAGCACAATATTAGCGCCTTTGCAGAAGCTGCTCAGGAAAGGAGATGACTGGTGTGGGGTGAACAAAGACAGAGCCTTTGAGAAGGCTAGAAATCTGATGTGATCCCACAAGCTACTGGTACTGTATGACCCATGGAAACATCTAGTTTTGACCTCTGATACGTTGTCCTATGGGTTTAGCAAGCCAATAAGTCAGGCAAACTAAAACCAGTTGCATACGGGTCCCAAAGTCTGTCCAAGGCGGAAAGAGCCTACGGCATGGTAGAGAACGAGGCTTTAGCATGTGTTTATGGGGTGAAAAAAAAAATGTACCAGTACTTGTTTGAGCTGGAAACTGATCAAAAGCCGCTTATATCATTGTTCTCGGAACATAAAGGTATCAATACTGTTATGTCTTCAGATGCTCTAATAATGACTCCACGAGACAATGTGTTGTGCTTGAACTGAAGTGACTTTAGTCCATTTAATGTAACTCCAGAGCGAGGATTACACATGGTGGCCTGCCTTTTAAACTAGGCCTGGTACCCCTGTACAGGTAACCTACAAGTCTCCCACTGCAGTGCCCGCTGGTAGCACACCTTGTAATAGTACAAGCAGTAACCATGTAGGATACATGGCATCACTCTTCCCCAAGTCCTTAATGCAAATCACCTCCGCATTGACTGTGCTCTGGGCTTAGCTCTATCTGGTTGACCCGTGGAGGGTCGTTTCCATCTTGGGTGAGTAGGTGGTGTTTCTTTGGCAGCAGAGTTGCTGCCGGTTTCTGTTTGTGCGTCCATGACCACTCCATTCTCTCAACCGCATCCCCTCCCCCCGCCGACATACAGATTGTGCCGTTGGCTCATTACATTCATATACATTCAAGTCCCCCAAAAAATTTGCATTTACAGTATTGCATTCTTGGTACCGTGGTGAGCTATGTACATTTGAATGGTAAGGTACATATTTGGAATCTACTTGAAGTCAGTGCTAGGGTCAGCACCGGTGTGTGAGGACAAACTAGTTCCAGAACTGCTGGATGGTGTCCAGGTAGTCTGGTGGCGGTGCGGTGCCCAGTGCTGGCAGTGGGAACCCGGTTGGCTCAAGTTTCCTGCTCTCGGGACTTTTGCCATTACTTCTAGCGTCGGGCAGGTTCACAGATGCCTGTGACCTCCCTATCCTTTCCTTGCGCCCCAGATGCCTTGCTCCCTGAGGAGCAATTGTCTAGCAGTGCACAGGGAACTGCTGACTCACTTGCCTGGGCGTTATTTGGTTTGGGATCCTGGCTGGTCCCAGCCCCATTTGGGAGAACTGTTGCGGGTGACCCTTCGTTCCTGGTTGTAGCCTTGGTGACGATAAGGTCTGGGGGCTGCGCCTTAGCGCAGTTTGCTCTTTCAGGCTCGTGGCGGTTGGTGCCATCAGGTGCCTGAGAGGTAGAGCTGATTGGGGGCAGGGTATCGATACCGGTGCCGGTGCCCTCCTGAGATCGCTTGCTTTGCATATATATTAGCTACTTGTGGCCACGCTCCGTGGTGCATCAGTCTGGTCCCACGGACGCAGGCTACAGCATTGGATAGCTCGCTGGACCTGTGTGCCCCCGATAGGTGTTTGCCCGCTGCATTGACTGTATGCAGTTGAAATCCTACATCGCACAACGTTTCAGTACTTATTATAAATAACCTGTAGCTCCGATCGCAATCACGTGACTTTTCCTTGCTTATTGCATGTACACAATTCTGATCATCAATTACACATTTTACATGATCGCAATCACGTGACTTTTCCTTGCTAATTGCATGTCATAGGCAGTCCCTCGGACTCGAGGAGGACTTGCTTCCACTCCCAAAGTGAGTTCTTTGATGGCCGAACAGTCCGATATGAGAGCCACAAACCCTGTTACAGGTGGGATAGACATTCGTCGGGGGAAGGGGTCGGTGGGGCTGGTTTGCCGCACGCTCCTTCCGCTGCCTGCGCATGGCCTCTTCATGCTCCTTGCGTCGAGCCTCAAAGAGTTCAACACCCTCCCGGATGGACTTTCTCCACCTCGGGCGGTCTGCGGCCAGGGTCTCCCAGGTGTCAGTGGTGATGTCGCACTTTACCAGGGAGGCTTTGAGGGTGTCCTTATAACGTTTCCGCTGTCCTCTTTTGGCTCGTTTACCATGAAGGAGCTTCGCATAAAGCATTTGCTTAGGGAGTCTCGTATCTGGTATGCGTACTATGTGGCCTGCCCAGCGAAGCTGATCAAGTGTGGTCAGTGCTTCTATACTGGGGATGTTAGCCTGGTCAAGGACACTGATGTTGGGTCGCCTGTCCTCCCAGGAGATTTGCAGGATCTTGCGGAGACATCGTTGGTGATATATCTCCAGCAACTTGAGGTGCCTTCTGTACATCGTCCATGCCTCAGACCCATAAAGGAGGGCAGGTATTACTACAGCCTTGTAGACCATGAGTTTGGTGGTAGATTTGAGGGCCTGGTCTTCAAACACTCTTTTCCGCAGGCGGCCGAAGGCTGCACTGGCGCACTGGAGGCGATGCTGAGTCTCCGCAGCAATGTCTGCCTTTGTTGATAAGAGGCTCCCGAGATATGGGAAATGGTCCACGTTGTCCAAGGCCGCGCTGTGAATCTTGATGATTGGAGGGCAGTGCTGTGTGGCGATGACAGGCTGGTGGAGGACCTTTGTCTTACGGATGTTAAGCGTAAGGCCCATGCTTTCATATGCCTCAGTGAATACATTGACTATATCCTGGAGTTCAGCCTCTGAATGTGCATTGATGCAAGCGTTGTCCACATACTGCAGCTCAATGACAGAGGTTGGGGTGATCTTGGACCTGGCCTGGAGGTGGCGTGGATTAAACAGCTTCCCACTGGTTCTGTAGTTTAGTTCCACTCCAGTGGGGAGCTTGTTGATATTGAGGTGGAGCATGGCGGCGAGGAAGATTGAGAAGAGGGTTGGAGCGATAAGGCAGCTGTGTTTGACCCCGGTCCGAACGTGGATTGGGTCTGTAATGGATCCATTGGTAAAGGTCATGGCCTGCATGTCATTGTGAAGCAGGCGAAGGATGTTGACAAACTTTTGGGGGCATCCGAAATGGAGGAGGACGCTCCATAGACCCTCACGGTTGACAGTGTCAAAGGCCTTTGTAAGATCGAAAAAGGCCATGTATGAAGCCTTGAGCTGCTCCCTGCATTTTTCCTGCAGTTGGCATGCTGCAAAGATCATGTCTGATGTGCCCCGTAGGGGACGAAATCCACACTGTGATTCCAGGAGGAGCTCCTCGGCCACAGGGAGAAGACGATTGAGGAGAATTCAATTGCATGTACACAACTCTGATCATCAATTACACATTTTACATCTAACTCACAGTTGCTGTTGCATTGATTGAGAGTGTGGAACTGTCCCTTTAAGTGTGGTGAGTTGTGGGCCTCCTTTAAGAGAGCCTTGCTATTTTTCCCCCAATCCTCTTCTTCGCTTGGTGCCACGGGTTGCTCCATCAGCGCTGCACCTTGTGGTCTGGCCACTGCCATCTTTTTCTTCAGCGCCTCACTTCATGGTTTGGGCGCCATCTTTCTTCCATCCACGATGTCGACTGATGTGATCCTCTTCTCCCCGGGTTCTGCCACCGAAGCTAGGAATTCGACTCTGGGTCTGATTTTCTTTCTCCGGAGTCCTGCCACTAGAGCCTGGAAAGTGGGTTCGGGTCGTCTCAGCTGGATCATCTCCACGCAGTCATGCTGAGCGGTCTGTGTCTCGGGTGCTGTGCTGGTCTGCTCTCTGGTGCCGGATCCAACCTCAGGTGGGGGCTTGCTTTGCCTCTTAGCGCGGGGGTCGTCGATCGCTGGCAGGATTCAATCTTCCCAGCTCCAATTGATCTTCTCCATCCACCTTCTTCCGAGTAGTGTTGGTCCATCACCTGCAACAATCCACAGGGATAACTTGTGCACCACGCCATCATGGAGTACCTTTACATCCGCACTACCAACGACTGGGATAAGTTCATTGGTGTAGGTGCGCAGCTTTGCCTGAACCGGGACCAACTTGGATCGTTCAGCTTGATTGTCCCATAGCCTCTCAAAGGCTTCTTTATTCATTATTGACTGCTCGCCCCCGTGTCCACTTCTATGAAGACTGGAGCAGCATTTATCTCGACTTCCATCCTCAATGGAGAACATTGGGTGGTGCAGGTAAACATGCTATAAACCTCATCGTGGGGCTGAGCTGCCTCTCTGACTATCGCTTTATAATCCGCGCTGGATTCATGGCCATCTGCAGACTCTTCACCAACACAGTGAGTCATATTTCTTTTACACATTCACTGGAGGTGGCCCTTTGTTCTGCAACCTTTACATACATAGTCTTTAAAACGGCACTGGTGAGCCCTGTGATTCCCTCCACAACTTGATTAGCCCCCTCGGCGGAATCTGAGTTAAGGGACTCGGGGGTCTGTTCTCTCTCCCCTGAGAAGATTCACATTCTACAGTCTAGCCTCTAAAAGGCGCCATTCTGTGCACAGTACCTGCTGGGTTTGAGTCCCGTGGATGAGTCATCTGCCTCGAGCTGCAGGTCGAGGTCATGAATGCTTGGCTCACGGAGATGGCCTTCTGCAGTGTGACTGTGGTATCCACAGTTAGTAGCTTATGAAGAAGGCCCTCGTGGCCGATACCTATGACAAAGATATCCCGCAGCGCTTCGGTGAGGTGGTTGCCGAAATCACACAGTGCCGCCAGCCTCCTGAGGTCTGCGGCATATTTCGCGATCTCCTGGCCTTCGGGCCATCAGTGTGTATAAAACCGGTGTCTGGCTGTGAGGATGCTCTCTTTGGGCTTGAGTTGTTCTTGGATCAGCATTTCAAGCTCCTCGTACATCTTGGTCATTTTCTTCGCTGATGCCAGCAAGTCCCTGACGAGGTTATAGACGGTGGGCCCACACCTGGTTAGCAGGCTAGCTCTGTGCTTATCAGCCAGTGTGGCCGGATTGTCGCCTGCCAGGTCGTTTGCTGTGAAGAAATAGTCAAACCTCTCCACAAAGGCTTCCCAATCATCACCATTGGTGAACTGCTGCAACGTATCAAAGTTAGCCATTTTCATGTGAAGGTCCGTAATCTCATCGTCAATTGTTATGTCTTCAGATGCTCTAATAATGACTCCACGAGACAATATGTTGTGCTTGAACTGTAGTGACCTTAATCCATTTAATGTAACCCCAGAGTGAGGATCACACATGGTGGCCTGTCTTTTATACTAGGCCTGGCACACTTGTACAGGTAACCTACAAGTCTCCCACTGCAGTGCCCTCTGGTGGCACACCTTGTAATAGTACAAGCAGTAACCATGTCAGATACATGACAAATACCAATGCATTATTCCGCATCCAAAGGTGGACGCTGACATTATCTGCCTATGATTATGTCATTTGCCATAGACCAGGCACCGACAACTGCGCTGATGCATTGAGCCGGTTACTGTGCCCACACCGGAGGTGGAAACTCCAATGCCCGCAGAACTACTCATGGTCATGGATGCCTTTGAGAGTGAAGGGTTGCCTGTCACTGCTCAACAAGTTAAGACTTGGACCAACCAGGATCCGACCCTATCGGTTGTAAAACGTTTTGTTCTTAATGGGGACTGGTCGACCATCCTCAAGAAAATGGGTGATGAAACCAAACCGTACAGCCGTCGCAAACATAAGGTTTCCTTCCAGTTCGACTGTTTACTGTGGGGCAATCGTGTTGTAATGCCCAAGAAAGGCAGGGCGAGATTTGTACGGGAATTACATATTACGCATCCTGGTATTGTCATGATGAAGACCATCACCAGGTCCCATGTTTGATGACCTGGCATTGACTCGGACTTAGATTCATGCGTGCATCAGTGCAGCACTTGCATGCAGTTAAGCAATGCCCCAAAGGAAGCTCCGCTCAGTCTGTGGTCATGGTCATCCAAACCGTGGTCTAGAATCCACATCGACTTTGCGGGCCCATTCCTCGATACAATGTTTTTTGTGGTGGTGGATGCATACTCCAAATGGATAGAATGTGTGATTATGTCATCCAACACTTCCACTGCCACCATTGAGAACCTGAGAGCCATGTTTGCCACACATAGAAACATAGAAACATAGAAAATAGGTGCAGGAGTAGGCCATTCGGCCCTTCGAGCCTGCACCGCCATTCAATGAGTTCATGGTTGAACATAGTCTGCCAGACATTGTTGTCAGCGACAACGGACCGTGTTTCATGAGCCTGGAGTTTTAAGAGTTCATGAAACGCACTGGCATAAAACACGTGAGGTCAACCCCGTTCAAACCCGTATCCAATGGTCAAGCAGAGCGGGTAGTTCAAACCATCAAGCAGAGCCTGAAATGCATAACTCACGGTTCCTTGCAGACACACCTGTCACGCATACTGCTCAGTTACAGGACAAGGCCACACACACTCACCGGGGTCCCACCTGTGGAACTATTGATAGAAATATAGAAAGATAGAAACATAGGCCCCAAGTTTTGACATGATTTGCTTCTGATTTTTAGGAGCAACTGGTGTAGAACGGAGTATCTTAGAAATCGGAATTCTCGCCATTTAGTTTGCTCCAGTTCTAGTCAGTTAGAACAGTTTCACTTTGGAACAGAATTTTTTTTTCAAAAGGGGGCGTGTCCGGCCACTTACGCCTGTTTTCAAAGTTTCGTCAGTGAAAACTAACTTAGAATGGAGTAAGTGAAGATTTTTGTACGCTCGAAAAAACCTTGTCTACACTTTAGAAAATCAGGCGTAGGTTACAAATCAGACGTAGGGAATGGGGGGGGGGGGGTTTAAAGGGAAGTTTACAAACATTAAACACTTCAGTTTTACAAATAAAGAGCCATCATCAATAATAAATGATAAAAACATCAATAAATCAACCAATAAATCAATCAAAATAAAATTAAAAATAATTTTTTTTTTAAATCAATAAATAAAACATTTTCTACTTACCGACTGCAGCACCGGGAGCCCTCCAACAGCGTGCTGGGATGCCCACCCCCGCAGTGTCTCTGTCAGTGTCTCTATCTCTCTGTCTGTCTGTCTGTGTGTGTCTCTCATTCTCTGTGTCAGTGTCTGTGTTTCTGACAGCGAGGGGAGGGGGTAGAGGGAGAGAGGGGGGGAGCAGAGGGAGGGAAGGGAGGGAGCAGAGGGAGGGAAGGGGGGAGCAGAGGGAGGGAAGGGGGAGGGATGGGGGAGGGGGGAGAATGGGGAGAAGGGGAGGGGAGAGGAGGAGAAGGGGGGGAGGACGAGGAGGGGGAGGGGGGAAAGGAGATGGGGGGGGAAAGGAGGTGGGGGGAGGAAAGGAGATGGAGATGGGGGGGAAAGGAGATGGGGGAGGGAGGCTGAACGGGCCAGGCCCAGCCGGGCCCGAGACTTCGGACAGGGCCCAAGACTTCGGGCAGAGCCCGTCCCCAGCACCAGATTTATAGGTAGGTGGCGTTGGGAGGAGCGCGGGTCGGGGGGGTGGTGGGAGGGAGGTCGGTTCGGTTTGGTCGGGGGGAGGGAGGGAGAGGGAGGTCAAGTCAGGGGGAGGGAGGTCAGGTCGGGTCCAGTCCGGGGGTGGGGGGGAGAAGCGGGAGTCGGGTTGGTGTTGGGTCCGGTCCGGGGGTGGGGGAAGCGGGAGTCAGGTCGGGGTCGGGGTCGGGTCCGGTCCAGGGGAGGGGGGGGGAGGTGGGGAAGTGGGTGTCGGGTCGGTGTCGGGTCCGGTCCGGGGGCGGGGGGAAGCGGGAGTTGGGTCGGGGTCGGGTCCGGGTCCAGGGGCGGGGGGGTGGGGGGGGAGCGAGAGTCGGGTCCAGTCCGGAGGCGGGGGGCGGGAAGCGGGAGTCGAGTTGGGTCGGGAGGAAGGAGGAGCTAGGCGTGGGAGGCAGCCTTATTCACGCAGCCCCAGTGAGGCCATTGGGCCAGGGCTAGGGGCTGCGTGCTTCGGCCCCTCCCACACAGTTTTGGGCACCTGGAGCTACTGAACATGCGCGTCCACTGTAGCGCACATGTGTAGAGGTCCCGGCACTGTTTTCAGCGCAGGGACCTGGCTCCGCCCCCTACAGCTCCTGCTGCGCTGCGCCTGGCTGCAAACGACCTGTAGGGAGCTGGAGAATCTGGAAGTTTTTTTTTGGCGCACTTTGTGGCGCGAAAAATGGGCGTCCAGGTCGGGACTGCGCCGTTCTAGGCGCGGCTCGAAACTTGGGCCCATAGAAAGTAGGTGCAGGAGTAGGCCATTCGGCCCTACAAGCCTGCACCACCATTCAATAAGATCATGGCTGATCATTCAACTTCAGTACCCCTTTCCTGCTTTCTCTCCATACCCCTTGATCCCTTTAGCTGTAAGGGCCACATCTAACTCCCTCTTGAATATATCTAACGAACTGGCCTCAACAACTTTCTGTGGTAGAGAATTCCACAGGTTCACAATTCTCTGAGTGAAGAAGTTTCTCCTCATCTCGGTCCTAAATGGTTTACCCCTTATCCTTGGACTTTGACCCCTGGTTCTGGACTTCTCCAACATCGAGAACATTCTTCCTGCATCTAACCTGTCCAATCCCGTCAGAATTTTATGTTTCTATGAGATCCCCTCTCATTCTTCCAAATTTCAATGAATATAAGCCTAGTCGATCCAGTCTTTCTTCATCTGTCAGTCCTGCCACCCCGGGAATCAGTCTGGTGAACCTTCGCTGCACTCCCTCAATAGCAAAAATGACCTTCCTCAGATTAGGAAACCAAAACGGTACACAATACTCAAGGTGTGGTCTCACCAAGGCCCTGTCCAACTGCAGTAAGACTTCCCTGCTCCAAAACTCAAATCCCCTTGCGATGAAGGCCAGCATGCCATTTGCCTTCTTTACTGCCTGCTGTACCTGCATGCCTACCTTCAATGACTGATGTGCCATGTCACCCAGGTCTTGTTGCACCTCCCATTTTACTAATCTGTCACCATTCAGATAATAATCTGCCTTCCTGTTTTTGCAACCAAAGTGGATAACCTCACACTTATCCACATTATACTGCATCTGTCATGCATTTGCCCATTCATCTAACCTGTCCAAGTCACCCTGCAGCCTCCTAGCATCCTCTTCGCAGCTCACACTGCCACCCATCTTAGTGTCATCTGCAAACTTGGAGATATTACTTTCCTTCGTCTAAATGATTAATGTATATTGTAAATTGCTGGGATCCCAGCACTGAACCCTGCGGCACTCCACTAGTCACTGCCTGCCATTCTGAAAAGGACCTGTTTATTCCCACTCTTTGCTTCCTGTCTGCCAATAAGTTCTCTATCCACATCAATACATTACCTCCAATACCATGTGCCTTAATTTTGCACAATAATCTCTTGTGTGGGACCTTGTCAAAAGCCTTTTGAGTCCAAATACACCACATCCACTGGTTCTCCCTAATCCACTCTACTAGTTACATCCTCAAAAAATTCTAGAAGATTTAACAAGCATGATTTCACTTTCATAAATCCATGCTGCCTTCGACCGATCCTGTCACGGCTTTTCAAATCCGCTGCTATTACATTTTAATAAATTGATTCCAGCATTTTCCCCACCACCGATGTCAGGCTAACCGGTCTATAATTCCTTGTTTTCTCTCTCCCTCCTTTTTTAAAAAGTAGGGTTACATTAGCTACCCTCCAATCCATAGAAACTGATCCAGAGTCCATGGAATGTTGGAAAATGACCACCAATGCATCTACTATTTCTAGGGCCACTTCCTTAATTACTCTGGGATGCAGGCTATCAGGTCCTAGGGATTTATTGGCCTTTAATCCCATTAATTTCCCTAACACCATTTCCTGACTAATAAGGATTTCCCTCAGTTCCCTCAGTTCTTCCTTCTCGCTCGACCCTCAGTCCCCTAGTATTTTTGGGAGGTTATTCGTGTCTTCCTTAGTGAACACTGAACCAAAGTATTTGTTCAATTGGTCTGCCATTTCCTTGTTCCCCATTATGAATTCCCCTGATTCTGACTGCAAGGGACCTACATTAGTCTTCATTAATCTTTTTCTCTTCACATATCTATATAAGCTTTTGCAGTCAGTTTTTATATTCCCTGCAAGCTTACTCTCATACTCTATTTCCCCCCTCCTAATTAAACCATTAGTCCTTCTCTGCTGAATTCTAAATTTCTCCCAGTCCTGAGGTTTGCTGCTTTTTCTGGCCAATTTATATGCCTCTTCCTTGGATTTAATACTATCCTTAATTTCCCTTGTTAGCCACGGTTGAGCCACCTTCCCTTTTTTATTCTTACGCCACACAGAGATGTACAATTGTTGTAGTTCATCCATGTGATATTTAAATGCCTGCCATTGCCTAGCCACCGTCAACCCTTTAATTATCATTCTCCAGTCTATTCTAGCCAATTCACGTCTCATACCGTTGAAGTTTCCTTTCTTTAAGTTCAGGGTCCTAGTGTCTGAATTAACTGCATCACTCTCCATCTTAATGAAGAATTCTACCATATTATGGTCACACTTCCCCAAGGGGCCCATGCACGGCCAGATTGCTAATTAATCCTCTCTCGTTACACAAGACCCAGTCTAGGATGGCCTGCTCTCTAGTTGGTTCTCCAACATATTGGTCTAGAAACCATCCTTTATACCGAAGAGAGGCCTCAAAATCAGGCTCTTTCGAGTCCATCCTGACCTTAACGATCATGTTGAAACCCGACGTCAACGCCAGCTGTGGTATTACGATCGCGCCACAGTGTCACGCGACATAGCTGTAAATGACTCAGTGTGTGTACTTAACCATGGTCAGGGGCTCAAGTGGCTCTCGGATAAGGAGGGTAACCGGGTGTATATGGTTAAGCTCAAGAATGGGCAGATGTGCAGGAAACACATTGATCAAATCAAGCTAAGACACACTGATGAACCGGAATAGTTGGAAGAAGACACCGCAAGCTTAGACGACCAACCAACTCACGTTCAGCCATCAGAAGAACCCACTGTAGTCAACGCCCAGCCCCAAGTCGTGAGAGACTCGGAAAGCACTGGGACGATCAACCAGGGAGCGAAGGGCTCTGGACGGTCTGAACTTGTAATATGGACTTGTGCCAAGAACTAGGGGGGAATGATGTAATGTATGTACATAAGGTCTGCCCACCAACAGGGGGCACTACCATTGGAGGTCCTAGGGTCATAGGTACACTCGTGTTGGGCCCGGTATATAACCTGAATTTCACCTTTGTATCTTCACTTCTGGAAGCCATTAAAGACTGACCAGGTTACACCTAGTCACTGGCTCACAGTACGGAGTTCATTGTACCATTTCATATACCACAGCTGTCATCTTGAGGAAGAACAGCACCTTCCATTTCCAACGGTCCACTGCTACTCCTCCAGGGCAAAGCCTCAGCATCTGGCGCAATCTGTGGAAGCACAGATAACTGGGGGAAGGGTGGGTGGGATGAGGTGAGAGCCACCAAGGATTGCAGTTCAGGATGACATTTGGCAAACGGATATGAAGAGTCAAAGAGGAGGGGTGAGACTGATTAGGGAACAAGAGGGTGCATGATGCTTGCATGCACTGGGTGTAGCTGGTGAACTGAGCCTCCAATTTTCATGTGGCTTTGTAACAACCCACACCATGGGTTGGAACACAGAGAGAAGGGGCCGTTCTACAAAGACTTTACATTGTGTGAGACAGTTATTTTAAACTGATGACATTGGTGCACTAATGTAAAGGTTACTCAGCTAGATAACCCTCGTGAGGGCGTTAAACTTCTTGCGACATTGTGTTGCAGTTCACCCCACTGTGTCTCTTGCTGATGCGTCTTGTGCCACCTCCCTCCAAAGCTTCTGAAAAACTCTTGGAACAGTCCTCCTTCCTCCAGGAAAATGCAAGATATGCCACCTTCTCCCTACAGCCTCTATCAATGCTTCAGCGGCCATGGCTGAGAAGCGGCATGCTCTATGGTGACCTTCCTGCTCCTCCATTTTCCCACTCTGCTCAAAGTGCACAGATGCAACTGAGCATGCGCATAAAACCTTGAATTTTTACGCTGAGGTTTTCGCTTGGAGTGGCCGAGCACAGGTGTAAAATGCCTGATTTAGTGCCCCCTCTCAATTTAGCTGCGTTTGCAACAAATTTTCCAGTCAGAGACGCAAACTTTTAGAGGGCGCTATACATATCGGCCCGCCATGAATAACGCTGCAAAATGTTTGGAACTGAATTTCCCGCCCAAAAATGTTTAATTTATCATATATTAAAATCTCAAAAAACAATGAATGTCTGAAGGAATGAGGCTCCACACTTGAAATAGTTCATTTTCAGTGCCAGAGAGGTTGATTGGCAGTAATTAACACATCACATTATTAAAAGGGTACTTACGCTTGAAATAAAAATACTTAATTTTCTGTGGCGAGTTTTGTTCATATTTATCGCACAAATACAGCAACTTCATGGCATTCAATGCTTGTCAATGGTGAAATGCCGTTTTCACAAAACTAATGGCAGAGCAGCACAACTCGGACAGCAACTTTTCAACACTTATATTTAACCACACACCTACTCCTTGCTTGAAGTTGCTGTACCATTTACAGATAAATAACAGCGAGTGTCATTAGACTCACTGTTATTTTGACAGCAAAATGTGGCTCAATGTTTCTCTTGCTCCTAGAGTAGCCTAGGAATATAATTGCTAGACGATAAAAAGACCAATGTCCATGTAGTTCGCCTTCTATCATCCTGGTAGTCGCATGACACAACGATAATGAAGTTGTTGACTGTAGCAAGCAATCTCTGTCAAATTTTTTTATTCATTCACGGGTTGTGGACGTCCCTGACAAGGCCAACATTTATTGACCATCCCTAATTGCCCTTGAGAAGTTGGTGATGAACCACCTTTTTGAATACAACTGAGTGGCAGGGCCACATCACTCTACAACAGGCCCAAAAATGATACATTTAGTTAATTAGCCACTTGAGTTGTAACATAGCAGATGAATGATTATTTCAGCCAATAATAATTTTCTTGCCTGCTTGACAAGCGATATTTTGCAGCTATAATACACTGGAGGTCAGATTTGACATTGAGACTCTTTGAAAGGTGTGATGCAATGGGCACATGATAGATGCAAGACTTAGAAATACACAAATATTTAATTCTCCACCAGTAAACTGAGTTATTTCAAAACTCAGTGGAATACATAGGGCACAGAATAGACAAAGATGGTTTAGAATCATAGAAACATAGAAAATAGTTGCAGGAGTAGGCCATTCGACCCTTCGAGCCTGCACCACCATTCAATAAGATCATGGCTGATCATTCATCTCAGTACCCTTTTCCTGCTTTCTCTCCATACCCTTGATCCCTTTAGTCGTAAGGGCCACATCTAACTCCCTCTTGAATATATCCAACGAACTGGCATCAACAACTCTCTGCGGTAGGGAATTCCACAGGTTAACAACTCTCTGAGTGAAGAAGTTTCGCCTCATTTCAATCCTAAATGGCTTCCCCCTTATCCTTAGACTGTGTCCCCTGGTTCTGGACTTCCCCAACATCGGTAACATTCTTCCTGCATCTAACCTGTGCAGTCCCGTCAGAATTTTATATGTTTCTATGAGATCCCCTCTCATTCTTCTAAACTCCAGTGAATAAAGGCCCAGTCAATCCAGTCTCTCCTCATATGTCAGTCCAGCTATCCCGGGAATCAGTCTGGTGAACCTTCATTGCACTCCCTCAATAGCAAGAACGTCCTTCCTCAGATTAAGAGACCAAAACTGAACACAATATTCCCAGTGAGACCTTACCAAGGCCCTGTACAACTTTAGTAAGACCTCCCTGCTCCTATACTCAAAACCCCTAGCTATGAAGGCCAACATACCATTTGCTTTCTTAACCGCCTGCTGTACCTGCATGCCAACTTTCAATGACTGATGTACCATGACACCCAGATCTCGTTGCAGCGCCCCTTTTCCTAATCTGCCACCATTCAGATAATATTCTGCCTTCGTGTTTTTGCCCCCAAAGTATACTGCATCTGCCATGCATTTGCCCACTCACCTAACCTGTCCAAGTCAACCTGCAGCCTCTTAGCGTCCTCCTCACAGCTCACACCGCCACCCAGTTTAGTGTCATCTGCAAACTTGGAGATATTACACTCAATTCCTTCATCTAAATCATTAATTTATATTGAAAATAGCTGGGGTCCCAGCACTGAGCCCTGCCGCAGCCCACTAGTCACTGCCTGCCATTCTGAAAAGGACCCGTTCATCCCAACTCTCTGCTTCCTGGCTGCCAACCAGTTCTCTATCCACGTCAGTACATTACCCCCCAATACCATGTGCTTTAATTTTGCACACCAATCTCTTGTGTGGGACCTTGTCAAAAGCTTTTTGAAAGTCCAAATACACCACATCCACTGGTTCTTCCTTGTCCACTCTACTAGTTACATCCTCAAAAAATTCCAGAAGATTTGTCAAGCATGATTTCCCTTTCATAAATCCATGTTGACTTGGACTGATCCTGTCACTGCTTTCCAAATGCGCTGTTATTTCAACTTTAATAATTGATTCCAACATTTTCCCCATTACTGATGTCAGGCTAACCAGTGTATAATTACCCATTTTCTCTCTCCCTCCTTTTTTAAAAACTGTTGGAACATTAGCTATCCTCCAGTCCATAGGAACTGATCCAGAGTCGATAGACTGTTGGAAAATGATCACCAATGCATCCACTATTTCTAGGGCCACTTCCTTAAGTACTCTGGGATGCAGACTATCAGGCCTCGGGGATTTATCGGCCTTCAATTGCATCAATTTCCCCAACGCAATTTCCCGCCTAATAAGGATATCCTTCAGTTCCTCCTTCTCACTATACCCTTGGTCCCCTAGTACTTCCGGAAGGCTATTTGTGTCTTCCTTCGTGAAGACAGAACCAAAGTATTTATTCAATTGGTCTGCTATTTCTTTGTTCCCCATTATAAATTCACCTGAATCTGACTGCAAGGGGCATACGTTGTCTTTTCTAATCTTTTTCTCTTCACATATCTTTAGAAGCTTTTGCAGTCAGTTTTTATGTTCCCGGCAAGCTTCCTCTCATACTCTATTTCCCCCCTCCTAATTAAACCCTTTGTCCTCCTCTGCTGAATTCTAAATTTCTCCCAGTCCTCAGATTTGCTGCTTTTTCTGGCCAATTTATATGCCTCTTCCTTAATTTCCCTTGTTAGCCATGGTTGAGCCATCTTCCCCATTTTATTTTTACTCCAGACAGGGATGTACAATTGTTGAAGTTCATCCATATGATCTTTAAATGTTTGCCATTGCCTATCCACCGTCAACCCTCTAAGTATCATTTGCCAGTCTTTTCTAGCCAATTCACATCTCATACCATCGACGTTACCTTTCCTTAAGTTCAGGACCCTAGTCTCTGAATTAACTGTGTTACTCTCCATCTTAATCAGGAATTCTACCATATTATGGCCACTCTTCCCCAAGGGGCCTCGCACAACAAAATTGCTAATTAGTCCTTTCTCATTACACATCACCCAGTCTAGGTACATCCAACGGAAAGCTGGATGCAATCAGAAATGCATCCACTCCCACGAATGTCACTGAACTGCCATCATTTTTGGGTCTTTTGAACTATTATGGGAAGTTCCTACCAAATTTGGCTACAGTGTTACATCCACTGAATGAGCTGTTGAAAAAACAAGTCCTTTGGAAGTGGTCAGAAGAATGCGACACAGCATTCAAAGAATGCAAAAGCTAGTTAGTAGAGAGTACCACATTAGTTCACTATGATCTACCTAAGGAGATCAAGCTAGCATGTGATGCCTCTCCGTATGGAGTTGGGGCAGTCATCTCTCATGTATGACATAATGGTAGGAGAGACCAATTGCTTTTGCTTCACACACTCTCAAGGGACAGAGCACAGAAAACTGGGGAATCACTGGGCTGAGGAATGATACATCAACGACAGACAGATAGAATGATTTCAGGGGCAGTTTTAGGGTTGTGCAATTGCACAGGGCCCAGAGGCAGCCAGAATCGGCCAACAGGACTCAGCGCTCGGTTCGGACTGCCAACCCAAACATGCGGTCATTCTCAGAACCTGCAAACTGTGTAATCGGAAGGGGAATCCCCAACCCTGGCTAGACACCTGGCCCGACACGTCATGCAGTCACCCAGGGGCTTCTGCACAGACAGTTGTCAGAGGGCCAGTCCTACTGTTTGTGCAAGTCATTGGTATGCCTATTAAAACATAACAACCCCAAACTGACTCTTTGCAGGAGGGCCTCTCAAGGCAAACACTGCTCCTGAGTGGTTTAAGAACCTGCTTTGTTTGATCCTTGTTTATGATTAATTGTGAAGAAGGCTCAATCAAGGGGCAGACACTATTGAATTGAAGGCAATGAACTGCAAAATTAAATTACATTAAATAAAAGCATCTTGAGGAGGTGAAACATTTACATTTTGTCCCTTCTGTTATAATATAACTAATGTTGGTAAATCCTGTGACATATGAAGATATTGTTGACTTTGCCAGTGACTCAGCCACAAATTGGATCCGGAATCATGCTTGCAGAACTTGTTCTGAGTACAAATTTGCAAAACTATTCAGCGCATTTTAAGAATATAAGAGCTGCAAAGGGGTTATTTACATCTACTGTATGAAAAATAGATTATCAACTGAATGTAAATGATGCTTTTATTTAATGTAATTTAATTTTGCAGTTATTTATCTTGTCTTTCTAGGTGTGTATTCAATCCTGGCCTGAACATACAGGTTTCCCTGATTGGAAGGACAGGTAAGTTTTCATACAGATCTCTGCAATTTTAGTGCAATTTGGCAAAATGACTTAAAACAATTTGCCGAAATCCCTTCCCCCATCACCATGTGTTGTGGAGATGTTCCTCTCCATTGCCAAGAGCATATATCAAGAATAAGGAGTATGAATCTCTCACCTAGCACTCCAGCATGCTACACTACTTATTTACAATACTTTTCTGATTTTCAGTGGCAACAGTTTGAAAAGCAACATGTGTAGGAGTGCTCAGAGAGCTCTCCCTATAGTAAGTCCTTGTTCTGAAATAAATCAGCATTGTGACCTTATTCATTACCTGATGAAACCATTGTCAAGAAAGGAGCAAACAAGTGGCACATGAAAGAACATCAAGTAAACTGTGGTATTACAAAAGGTACAACATCATCCAGTTTAGGAGAATTAGGTTTCTTCAATTGTGCATGGCCATTGTTGTGTTAATGTCAAGGGTATTAAACATCAGCTCATATTACAAATCAGACTTTGCATGAATTATTTCCATAATAGATTATTTATAGTTCTAAGGAAATCTTCAATGCATGTTTCTGAATTTTTATGACAGCTGTTAAAATCTGTCTTTGATAAATAGAAACATAGAAACATAGAAAATAGGTGCAGGAGTAGGCCATTCGGCCCTTCTAGCCTGCACCGCCATTCAATGAGTTCATGGCTGAACATTCAACTTCAGTACCCCATTCCTGCTTTCTCGCCATACCCCTTGATCCCCCTAGCAGTAAGGACCTCATCTAACTCCTTTTTGAATATATTTAGTGAATTGGCCTCAACAACTTTCTGTGGTAGAGAATTCCACAGGTTCACCACTCTCTGGGTGAAGAAGTTCCTCCGCATCTCGGTCCTAAATGGCTTACCCCTTATCCTTAGACTGTGACCCCTGGTTCTGGACTTCCCCAACATTGGGAACATTCTTCCTGCATCTAACCTGTCTAACCCCGTCAGAATTTTATATGTTTCTATGAGGTCCCCTCTCATTCTTCTGAACTCCAGTGAATACAAGCCCAGTTGATCCAGTCTTTCTTGATAGGTCAGTCCCGCCATCCCGGGAATCAGTCTGGTGAACCTTCGCTGCACTCCCTCAATAGCAAGAATGTCCTTCCTCAGGTTAGGAGACCAAAACTGTACACAATACTCCAGGTGTGGCCTCACCAATGCCCTGTACAACTGTAGCAACACCTCCCTGCCCCTGTACTCAAATCCCCTTGCTATGAAGGCCAACATGCCATTTGCTTTCTTAACCGCCTGCTGCACCTGCATGCCAACCTTCAATGACTGATGTACCATGACACCCAGGTCTCTTTGCACCTCCCCTTTTCCTAATCTGTCACCATTCAGATAATAGTCTGTCTCTCTGTTTTTACCACCAAAGTGGATAACCTCACATTTATCCACATTATACTTCATCTGCCATGCATTTGCCCACTCACCTAACCTATCCAAGTCGCTCTGCAGCCTCACAGCATCCTCCTCGCAGCTCACACTGCCACCCAACTTAGTGTCATCCGCAAATTTGGAGATACTACATTTAATCCCCTCATCTAAATCATTAATGTACAGTGTAAACAGCTGGGGCCCCAGCACAGAACCTTGCGGTACCCCACTAGTCACTGCCTGCCATTCTGAAAAGTACCCATTTACTCCTACTCTTTGCTTCCTGTCTGACAACCAGTTCTCAATCCATGTCAGTACACTACCCCCAATCCCATGTGCTCTAACTTTGCACATCAATCTCTTGTGTGGGACCTTGTCGAACGCCTTCTGAAAGTCCAAATATACCACATCAACTGGTTCTCCCTTATCCACTCTACTGGAAACATCCTCAAAAAATTCCAGAAGATTTGTCAAGCATGATTTCCCTTTCACAAATCCATGCTGACTTGGACCTATCATGTCACCTCTTTCCAAATGCACTGCTATGACATCCTTAATAATTGATTCCATCATTTTACCCACTACCGATGTCAGGCTGACCGGTCTATAATTCCCTGTTTTCTCTCTCCCTCCTTTTTTAAAAAGTGGGGTTACATTGGCTACCCTCCACTCCATAGGAACTGATCCAGATTCAATGGAATGTTGGAAAATGACTGTCAACGCATCCACTATTTCCAAGGCCACCTCCTTAAGTACTCTGGGATGCAGTCCATCAGGCCCTGGGGATTTATCGGCCTTCAATCCCATCAATTTCCCCAACACAATTTCCCGGCTAATAAGGATTTCCCTCAGTTCCTCCTCCTTACTAGACCCCCCGACCCCTTTTATAACCGGAAGGTTGTTCGTGTCCTCCTTCGTGAATACCGAACCAAAGTACTTGTTCAATTGGTCCGCCATTTCTTTGTTCCCCGTTATGACTTCCCCTGATTCTGACTGCAGGGGACCTACATTTGTCTTTACTAACCTTTTTCTCTTTACATATCTATAGAAACTTTTGCAATCCGTCTTAATGTTCCCTGCAAGCTTCTTCTCATACTCCATTTTCCCTGCCCTAATCAAACCTTTTGTCCTCCTCTGCTGAGTTCTAAATTTCTCCCAGTCCCCAGGTTCGCTGCTACTTCTGGCCAATTTGTATGCCACTTCCTTGGCTTTAATACTATCCCTGATTTCCCTTGATAGCCACGGTTGAGCCACCTTCCCTTTTTTATTTCTATGCCAGACAGGAATGTACAATTGTTGTAGTTCATCCATGCGGTCTCTAAATGTCTGCCATTGCCCATCCACAGTCAACCCCTTAAGTATCATTCGCCAATCCATCTCAGCCAATTCACGCCTCATACCTTCAAAGTTAGCCTTCTTTAAGTTCTGGACCATGGTCTCTGAATTAACTGTTTCATTCTCCATCCTAATGCAGAATTCCACCATATTATGGTCACTCTTCCCCAAGGGGCCTCGCACAACGAGATTGCTAATTAATCCTTTCTCATTATATAACACCCAGTCTAAGATGGCCTCCCCCCTAGTTGGTTCCTCGACATATTGGTCTAAAAAACCATCCCTTATGCACTCCAGAAAATCCTCCTCCACCGTATTGCTTCCAGTTTGGTTAGCCCAATCTATGTGCATATTAAAGTCACCCATTATAACTGCTGCACCTTTATTGCACGCACCCCTAATTTCCTGTTTGATGCCCTCCCCAACATCACTACTACTGTTTGGAGGTCTGTACACAACTCCCACTAACGATTTTTTGCCCTTTGGTGTTCTGCAGCTCTACCCATATAGATTCCACATCATCCAAGCTAATGTCCTTCCTAACTATTGCCTTAATCTCCTCCTTAACCAGCAATGCTACCCCACCTCCTTTTCCTTTTATTCTATCCTTCCTGAATGTTGAATACCCCTGATGTTGAGTTCCCAGCCCTGCTCATCCTGGAGCCACGTCTCCGTAATCCCAATCACATCATATTTGTTAACATCTATTTGCACAGTTAATTCATCCACCTTATTGCGGATACTCCTTGCATTAAGACACAAAGCCTTTAGGCTTGTTTTTTTTAACACCCTCTGTCCTTTTAGAATTTTGCTGTACAATGGCCCTTTTTGTTCTTTGCCTTGGGTTTCTCTGCCCTCCACTTTTCCTCATCTCCTTTCTGTCTTTTGTTTTTGCCTCCTTTTTGTTTCCCTCTATCTCCCTGCATTGGTTCCCATCCCCCTGCCATATTAGTTTAACTCCTCCCCAACAGCACTAGCAAACACTCCCCCGAGGACATTGGTTCCGATTCTGCCCAGGTGCAGACCGTCCGGATTGTACTGGTCCCACCTCCCCCAGAACCGGTTCCAATGCCCCAGGAATTTGAATCCCTCCCTGCTGCACCATTGCTCAAGCCACGTATTCATCTGAGCTATGTTTCTATGTTTCTATGTTTCTAATACCTCATACAAGTGGCTTAATTTCATGTGTAAGCCTAGACACTGAAGCCTAGGTTTTCTGATCACTGTTGTTTTAACATTGGTGTTGACCTATTTAATGTTAATGTAACACTGATCAGAAAACAGTGTTTTTGGACTAAATGAGAGGGAGGAGGGGAGACAAATCACACTTGTGTTCAATTCTCTCCACATCTGACATTCATTAATCAATTATTTTTTTTTATTGTCTTAACTGATTAAATATATTCTATTTAAAAAAGAATGTAAAACATCTAAATCAACACCTGTTCAATTCATTATAAACCATTGAAATCAACAATACTTTGCACTGGTATTTTAAGTTTAACTTAAAAAAATGTCCCAAGGTGATTTAAAGAGGGGAATCAACAAATAAAAGAAACCACAGTGCGAGACTGAAGTTTGGTTTTTAGAAGTAGAGAAGAAAATGACAGAGGCAGCGGAGTTTATGAGAGTAGCATTAAGGCAGCTGAATGTTTTGCTCCCCATGGTAGGATGTGTACTAAAGCCCAGATTTGGAGGATTGACGGGTGTGGGAGAAGGGATAAGAAAGGAGGAGTTCCAAATATTGAGTAGGTGAGGCCATGGAGGCATTTGAAGATGAGGATGGGAACAAGAGGTGGGAAATTGAGGTTGGTCGGGAATGTGGTGGCAGGCTTCACCACCTCATTTTCCTGCTGTCCCATCAAAGTATGGGCGGAGGAAAATCCATAGTATTGTGATCCTAACAGATGAGGCTGCACAAAGAGGAGTTAAAGTAACAGTGACCTCAATCTTTATTAAGACACTCCAAAGTGAGGAACAGGACTTAGGGGCCGGCTTATATAAAGTGCTCCCAAGGGATGCTGGGATCCCTTGGGACTTCAGGGGATGCACTCCCTGGTGGCGGAATGTGGGAGTGCATGCTTTACAGATACACAACATCACTCCGCGCCAAAGTCAAAGTGAAAACTATTTACAAGGTGAGGCGGTCGGGAGCCTTTCTTTCCCTGGTGGACCGCCTCGGTTCAAATGTCTGTTCTGGTGTGTTCGCTGTGCCCTCGCTGGGCTGGTGTGTTGTTGGCCCTGCAGGGCTGCTGGGTAAGCCTGGCCTTGCTGGGCTGTTGGGCATGATGGGTTCGATTTCCTGGTCCGGGGTGGTGGCGTTGATCCTTTGGGTGTGTGTTGTGGGCTCGAAAAAGGTGGTGTCTGCTGTGGGTTGTTCAGGGCAGTCTGTGAACCGCATACTTGTTTGATCCAAGTGCTTTCTGCAAATTTGTCCATTGTCTAGTTTGACTACAAACACTCTACTCCCTTCTTTAGCTATCACCGTGTCAGCGATCCACTTGGGACCATGTCCAGAGTTTAGTACATACACAGGGTCATTCAGATAAATTTCCCGTGACACAGTGGCGCGACCATCATTTACATTTTGTTGCTGCCGTCTGCTCTCTACCTGATCATGCAGGTTGGGGTGAACCAGCGAGAGTGTGGTTTTAAGTATCCTTTTAATGAGTAGCTCAGCCGGGGGCACCCCTGTGAGTGAGTGAAGTCTCGTGCGGTAGCTGAGCAGTACTCGGGACAGGCGGGTTTGGAGTGAGCCTTTTGTGACTCGTTTAAGGCTCTGTTTGATTGTTTTTACGCCCGCTCTGCCTGCCCATTGGAGGCTGGTTTATACGGGGCCGAGGTGACATGTTTGATCCCATTGCGGGTCATGAATTCTTTAAATTCGGCACTGGTGAAACATGGCTCGTTGTCACTGGCCAGTATGTCAGGCTGGCCGTGGGTGGCAAACATGGCCCTCAGGCTTTCAATGGTGGCAGTGGCGGTGCTTCCCGACATTATTTCACGTTCAATCCATTTTGAAAAAGCATCCACCACCACCAGGAATATTTTACCGAGAAACGGGCCCACATAGTCGACATGGATCCTCGACCATGGTCTGGAGGGCCAGGACCACAAACATAGTGGTGCCTCTCTGGGCTCAACTGAGCACACACGCTGCATTGCCGTACACAGGACTCTAAGTCAGAGTCGATACCGGGCCACCACACGTGGGATCTGGCTATCGCTTTCATCATTGCAATACCCGGGTGTGTGCTGTGGAGATCCGAGATGAACGTCTCCCTGCCCATTTTGGGTAGCACTACGCAGTTAGCCCACAACAGGCAGTCTGCCTGAATGGACAGCTCGTCCTTTCGCCGCTGGAACGGCTTGATTGGCTCTTGCATTTCAACGGGGATGCTGGCCCAGCTCCCATGTAGTACACAGTTTTTTACTAGGGACAGCAGAGGATCTTGGATGGTCCAAGTCCAAATCTGGCGAGCCGTGACAGGTGATTTATCATTTTCAAACGCTTCCATGACCATCAACAAGTCTGCGGGCAGTGCCACCATCAACAAGATTGCAGGCTGCGCCATTTCCACCCCCGTGGTGGGCAATGGTAGCTGACTGAAAGCATCCGCACAGTTGTCGGTGCCTGGCCTGTGGCGGATGGTATAGTTATACGCTGATAGCGCGAGTGCCCACCTTTGTATGTGGGCTGAGGCATCAGTATTTATCCCCTTGTTTTCAGCGAACAGGGATATGAGGGGCTTGTGATCGGTTTCCAGCTCAAATTTGAGGCCAAACATGTACTGATGTATTTTCTTTACCCCAAACACACACGCTAATGCCTCTTTCTCAATCATGCTGTAGGCCCTCTCGGCATTAGACAAGCTCCTGGAGGCATAGGCGACAGGTTGCAACTTCCCCGCACCGTTAGTTTGTTGTAATACACACCCGACTCCGTACGACGACGCATCACATACTAGCACAAGTCTTTTACACGGGTTATACAATGCAAGCAGCTTGTTGGAGCATAAAATGTTTCTGGCTTTCTCAAAAGCAATGACTTGGTTTGTTCCCCATACCAGTTCTCACCTTTATGCAATAACACATGTAGGGGCTCTAAGACGGTGCTTAACCCCGGTAGGAAGTTACCAAAATAGTTGAGGAGTCCCAGGAACAACCGCAGCTCCGTGACGTTCTGTGGCCTGGGCACGTTTCTGATAGCCTCGGTCTTGGCGTCTGTGGGCCGAATGCCGCCTGCGGTGATCTTTCTCCCCAAAAACTCCACTTTTGTTGCCATGAAGACGCATTTCGACCTCTTCAGCCGCAGCCCTACGTGATCCCGTCACTGGAGGACCTCCTCCAGGTTTTGTAGGTGCTCGACGGTGTCCCTACCCATGACCAATATGTCGTCTTGAAAAACCACCGTGCGTGGCACCGATTTGAGTCGGCTCTCCATGGTTCTCTGGAAGATCGCTGCAGCCGACCGAATTCCAAACGGCATCTGTTGTAGATGAACAGTCCCTTGTGCGTGTTGATGCAGGTGAGGCCCTTTGAAGACTCCTCCAGCTCCTGCGTCACGTAGACCTGTGATATATTCACAGAACACAGCACACACAGCTTCCTAACATGGCAGCCTGCTCTCTCGGAAGTCTCCGGAAACTGCCAAGTTCTGTTCAATGATTAACTATGCACTTGCAGTACACAATACGTCCACATCCACAGTGAGGAGCTACAAACATTACAAGCTTACAGACATTACACTTCTCCCTCCTTAATGAAGAAGCCATCATAACAACCATCATACATAACTTTCATGTTTATGTATAACACAGGATATAAACTTATTTTTCTTCCATATTTACAAATTTAACTTCACCACTTGTTTTCTGTTTCGAAGAGGATACCTTCGCTCTTGAACAGAACCTTCCAAACATGGTGTCGAATCTAAACTCATTTGAGGCTCATCCTGAGGAACGTTTTCCTCCATGGAATTTCCTTGATTTTCATTTGAACGCACTCTAACTTCAGGCTCCTTGTTTTCCTGACTCGGACTCAAAATTTCATTCTGATTCTCTCCTGGATTTGCTTCCAGTACCTTGAATTTAGGATTTGCTACTGGTGTATGAAAACTATCTGATGAGTCAGAAATAATTGAATCATTCCCACCTTCAACTCCTTCCATGTCTGTAGGTAAAATATGATCAATATGAACAAACCTAACCAGTCCATTATCAAACATCTTTTCCAAATATGTGCGAGGACCACATATCTTCACCACTCTTCCTGGTAACCACTTTAACCATTTATGGTGATGGTTCTTCACTCTCACCTTCTGGTTTAATTTCACACTTCTCTCTTTTACTCTACCTTTATCATGATTCTCTTTCTGTCTTAATTGTGTCTCTTCTACGGACTGTGCCAAATTTGGCTTTAACAACGAGAATCTGGTTCGTGGCTGTCGTTTGAGAAACAACTCTGCTGGTGTTCTACCAGTAGTTGTATGAGGAGTATTTCGATATGTAATCAAAAAATTAGCCAATTTGTGATCCAATGACAGCTGTCGTTTCCTTGGATTAGGATCTAACATTTGTTTTATGAGGGCACGTTTTATAATTTGTACAGTGCGCTCTGCTGCACCATTCGAAGCAGGATGGTATGGTGGAACCTTGGTATGTTTCACACCATTTTTACTCGTGAATTGTGCAAAATCTTCTGAACACAATTGTCGTCCATTATCCGAAACAAGTTCTTCAGGGAGGCCAAATGCAGAAAATAATTTTCGCAAAATGTCCAATGTTTTACTTGTAGTTATTTTCCACATTGGAAACACCTCAACCCACTGCGAATGGCTATCACAATGAATAATTGTTGTCCTTCTAACTCAGCAAAATCAACATGTAGCCTTTGCCACACCCTGGGAGGCCATTTCCATGGCTGTAATGGTACTGGTGGTGGTTGCTTACCGATTGACATGTCGTACACTGCCTCACGATGTACTCTATAACTTTATCAAGACCTGGCCACCATAAATAACTGTGTGCAAAACTCTTGGTCAAGCACATTCCCAGATGCTGGTCATGGAGGTCCCCAATAATTTGGACCTGAATTTATTTGGTATAACCACTCTTGCACCCCACGTTATACAATCTTTATCGACTGATAATTCATTCCTGTGAATGAATAATGGATGTGTATCTTTGTCTGTTACCTGGTCTGGCCATCCATTTGCAATATATTCATACACCTTTGACATCACTGGGGCACGTTTGGTTGCTCTACCAATCTCTTCAGCTGTGACTGGCAGTTCATCAATGTATGAAAAATAAAACACTTCTTCCCTATCGGATGTAACTTGTGATGGGGAAGGCGATCTGGACATTGCATCAGCATTACTGTGATCAGCTGATCGTCTGTCAATATCATATGTATATGCTGACAATATCAAAGCCCATCTCTGCAGCTAAGGTTGGAACTGGGGACTTTGGATGGAGGATTGCTGTTAGGGGCTTATGGTCCGCGTAATGATGGTAAACTTACGACCATACAAGTATTTGTGAAACTTCTTGACCCCAAAAACTAATGCCAAAGCTTCCCTTTCAATTTGCGCATAATTACTCTCACTGGTACTGAAAGTGCGTGAAGCAAAAGCAATTAGTCTCTCCTCCCCACTACTTAATACATGAGAGATTACTGCCCCAACTCCATACGGAGAGGCATCACAGGCCAACTTAATCTCCTTAGATATGTCATAGTGAACGAACATGGTGCTCTCTATCAATTTGCTTTTACACTCCTTGAATGCTGTATCGCATTCTTTTGACCACTTCCAATGGGCCTGTTTTTTCAAAAGTTCATTCAGTGGATGTAATACTGTAGCCAAATTTGGTAGGAACTTCCCATAATAGTTCAAAAGACCCAAGAATGAACGAAGTTCAGTGACATTCCTGGGAGTGGGTGCATTTCTAATTGCATTCAATTTTTCCATGGTTGGATTAAACCATCTTTGTCTACTCTGTACCCTAAGTACTCCATTGAGTTTTTCAATAACTCACACTTACGAGCAGACACTCGTACTCTGTGCTTCTCTAGCCGTTTGAGGACTTCATTCAATATGTTATTATGAATTTGCCAATTTGGTGCTGAAATTAGTATGTCATCCAAATAACATACTACTCCTTCAATACCTTGCAAAATCTGGTTCATCACCCCTTGGAATATAGCAGGGGCGGAATACACTCCAAACGGTTATTAAATTGATATAGGCCTAGATGAGTATTTATAATCAAACATGACTTGGACTCCTCATCTAGTTCAAGCTGTAAGTAGGCATTCGTAAGATCCAGTTTTGAGAAGATCTGACCACCTGTCAGTGTTGTGAACAAATCTTCTATATTCGTCAATGTATTGGGGACATTACCCTCTAGAACCTGGTTTGCGGTTACTTTATAATCAGCACACAATCTTACCTTACCATCGGACTTAGGTACAACAACAATGGGTGTAGCCCAATTACATCAATCTATCTTACAAATAATGTTCTCAGTCTTTAGTCTTTTGAGTTCTTGCTCAACTTTCTCCTTGAGTGCATATGGTACGGAACGTGGCTTGTAGTAAACCGATCTAGCGTCCTTCTGTACCCTGACACGCGCCTTGAAGCCTTGTATCGGACTGCCCGATTCACAGAACACCTTCGGATACTGCTTGATAACCTCATCCGTTGATGAAAATCTCGCCTCCACACAGAAAATCGTATTCCAAACCAGCTTCAGTGAGCTTAACCAATTTCTTCCTAGTAAGGCAGACTTGTGTCCTTTCACTACTATTAGAGGCAAGTTCTGAAATTGATCTTTATATTTCACCGGTACGGTGATACGACCTATCACAGGAGTTTTCTCTCCCGAGTAGCCTCGCAGCTCTATCTTGGACTTATCCAGTTGGAAATAAGGCATTTGTCGCGGTACAGTGACTCCGGTACTACACTCACAGATGCACCTGTGTCAATTTCCATTGGTATCTTGAATCCAATCTTGGTATCTTGCAACATTTATGTGGATTTTGATGCTTCCTTAATTGTTGTCTGTTAACCTCGTGCTCCTGATGATGTGTAACTCTAACATCTCCTCGTCCTGTTGTTGTTCTTCCATGCTATGTAGTCTCTTGGGATTTCTACTCATAGCTTTGAACGCTGGACTCATAGCTTTAAAAGCTGGTTTACCCTTCAGTCGGCATGCCTTCGCCAGATGCCCAGTCTTTCTGCAGAAGAAACAATCTGCCTTCACATATGGACAACTTTGAGCAATGTGTTGTCCCAGGCACCTATAGCATGACTTCGATGCTCTGGTAGAATTTCCAGTTTCTGAGACTTTCAGCCATGCCCGTCTTTTACTTTGAACCTGCAGGTGATTTACCTCGGTTGACTGACAACCGTAATCATTATTTAATTCTTGGGAATATTGTTCGGCCATGCCCATCGACCTCGCTGTCTGACAAGCAATCTCAAAAGTCAAGTCATCCGTCGTCAATAACTTCCTTCTGATCGCATCATTTTTCACCCCACAAACAAAACGATCCCGTAATGCTCGGTTTTGAAAGTTTCCAAAATCACAGTGCATCGATAGCTTTTTTAATGCTATGATGTAATCACCGATATTTTCATCAGCCTTTTGATTCCGAATCCCGAAACGATAGCTTTCAGCAATTTCTAACGGTTTGGGGGTTATAGTGCTGCTCCAGCTTCATTAAAATCTCTTTACGCGTTGTGTCAGGCACAAGCAGATTTACAAGGGTTTTTTATAATGCCGGACCTGCCTCCGATAAGAAGATTGCTCTCTTACGTTCCAACACAGCCTGGTTCTGGACTGCATTGTCTGGATATTCGATTATGTTATTTGCAGTGAAATACATTTCTCGCCGATCCACATACACTTTAAAACGTTCCTGGTCATGTCTATATTCACCCAAATGTCCCAATAAACCTGCCATTTTAACCTCTTGCTGTTCACACCATATGCTGTATTTTACCTCGGATTTTGTAGCTTGTTTCCAAAGACAGAAACTTCCAAAGTCTCTCTGTCGGCTGGCTGAATTCTTCACCAACAAAATTTTAGCTTTAAATCATCCGAAAAATCCCATCTCAGTCGCCAACTGTGATATATTCACAGAGCACAGCACACACAGCTTCCTAACATGGCAGGCTGCTCTCTCGGAAGTCTCCGGAAACTGTCTAGTTCTGTTTTATGATTAACTATGCATTTGCAGTACACAACACGTCCACATCCACAGTGTGGAGCTACAAACATTACAAGCTTACAGACATTACAAGGCCGAAGTCAGGTCGAGCTTGGTAAACGTCTTGCCTCCTGCCAGCTTCGCAAAAATGTCATCTGCCTTAGGTAGCGGATATTGGTCCTGTGGCGAGAAACGATTAATAGTTACTTTATAATCGCCGCAAATCCTGACCGTGCCATCACTTTTGAGTACTGGAACAATCGGGCTGGCCCACTCGCTGAATTCCACTGGAGAGATGATGCCCTCGCATTGCAGCCTGTCCAGCTCGATTTCCATTCTCTCCCTCATCATGTGAGGTATCACTCGCGCCTTGTGGTGAGTGGGTCGTGCCTCTGGGATCAAGTGGATCCGGACCTTCGCCCCGGAAAAGTTTCCAATGCCTGGCTCAAAAAGGGAAGGAAATTTGTTAAGAACCTGGGTACATGAGGCCTCATCGACATATGATAGCGCTCGGATGTCATCCCAGTTCCAGCGGGTTTTGCCCAGCCAGCTCCTTCCAAGCAGTGTGGGGCCATCGCCCGGGACAATCCAGAGTGGCAGTTCATGCACTGTGCCCTTGTAGGTGACCTTGACCACGGCGCGGTCCAGGACAGTGATAAGCTCTTTGGTGTACGTTCTCAGTTTCGTGTGGATGGGGCTCAGGGCTGGTCTGAGTGCCTTGTTGCACCACAGCCTCTCAAACAACTTTTTACTCATGATGGATTGGCTAGTGTCAGTGTCCAGTTCCATGGCTACAGGTAAGCCATTCAATTTTACATTAGCATTATAGGTGGACATTTCATCAAAAATGTGTGCATCCCGTGTACTTCAGCATCTGCCTACTCTCTCTGAGGCTCGAAATTGCTTTGATCCACCATGGACCGATCTTCCTCTGCCACGTGGTGGTTAGCAGGTTTTGCAGAGCTTGCAACATTAATAGGCTGAATGGAAACCACCACAACGCCAACAAGGTGTGAATTGCCTTACATTCATCCTTTGTTGCGGACTCCGAGTCATCTGGGTCACCTGAGGCATGCTGGCAGTTGCAGACTCGTGGTTTCTGCCCTGTACATTTCTGCTCGCAAACACAGTTCCAGTTAATTTATGAACATTGCTATCACTTGTGTGTTGAGAGATTTGTTTGGTGTTATCACTGGTGGACATAAACGCCTGTGCTATCACAATGGCCTTACTGAGGGTCGGTGTCTCTACAGTCACAAGTTTTCGTAGGATGGTCTCGTGGCCAATGTTGGTACAAAAAAGTCTCTGAGCATTTGCTCCAGATAGCCATCAAACTCACATTGTCCTGCAAGTCGCCTTAGCTCGGCGATGTAGCTCGCCACTTCCTGACCATCAGATTGCTGGCACATGTAGAACTGATACCTCGCCATCAGCACGCTCTCCCTCGTGTTAAGATGCTCCTGAACCAGTGTACACAGCTCCTCATACGACTTATCTGTGGGTTTCACCGGAGCCAGAAGATTCTTCATGGGGCTGTAGGTCGGTGCCCCGCAGGCTGTGAGGAGGACCGCTCTCCTTTTTGCAGCGCTTCCTTCGTCGTCCAGCTCGTTGGCAACAAAGTACTGGTCTAGCCATTCGACATAGGCTTCCCAGTCCTCACCCCCTCCAAGAACTTCTCCAGGATGCCCACAGTTTGCTGCATCTTTGCGTTGAATTCGTATTCTCGTCGCCAGTTGTTGTGTTCCTAACATAGATGGGACTACACACAGGTAGGTTGAAGTAACAGTGACCTCAGTCTTTATTAAGACACTCCAGAGTGAGGAACAGGCCTTAGGGGCCGGCTTATATACAGTGCTCCCAAGGGATGCTGGGATCCCTTGGGAATTCAGGGGATGCACTCCCTGGTGGCGGAACATGGGAGTGCATGCTTTACAGATACACAACAGATAGAGTTTCAAGGTAATAGAAGCATGGATAATGGTTTTGACCGTGATAGTGGTAAGGTTAGCGCAAAGCCGGGCGATGCCATAGATGGGAAAGTAAACGGTTTTGGTGACGAATAAGGAATTTCTATTGCCAACCATTGATGTGATTGACAAACATACCACCCTGTCTCTTTTATGTGTCACCAATGAAAATATGTTATTTCTTGTACTTTTGTATTACATGACTACTAAGTATGAATAACTTTAAGTTTGAACTATGTCCTATGGTGCTGGTGCCCACTAACCTCCACATGTACTTGCCACCAGTATTTCTGAAGCCGCTAGTTAAACAGTCGATTAGTAACTGTCTCAGAAGGAAAGCTATTGTGAGGTCTGAGATCTTGTTGGAAAACCGAATGACAACATTTAATGAACAACACTTATCTTGTCACAGAACTTGGTCTCTCACTGCTAGTCTTTCTCCTTTTCTGTGCCAATATGATATAAAAATTGGGCATTTATATTGCTGTATCTCAGAAAGTGCTGTCAAGCTGAGGACCTCTCTATTTCTTGGCTTCAGATAATGAACCCAGCCACATGTCAGCAGGTTCAACTCATGCTCCTGTAAGTCCCAATGATTTTTTCAGCCAGTATTATAAACCTTTCAAAAATGTCTTTAGATTGAGTGTTCTTCGACATCAATTTTTGTCAGTTGTCACAATTGTACTTTGAGAATTTCCATTTGTTTTTGATGGGCAATCACACTAAGTTTTCTCAGAATATAAATCTACGTTCATGGTTCTGGTTGTATAACTAAAGTATAATTACATTTTTAATTGGGGGAGTGTTTAATGAAACACTGCAAAAACAGGTCTTGATAAGAGGTCGAGCAAGGAGCCTTGATAAACAAACTATCCAAGAGAAGGTAACCAGAGGTCCAAACAAGAGATAGGCAAAAGTATGATCACATGGGATGAGAGGGTGAGTTTTTCATTTGAAAGTTGAGACAAAGAACTCGACATCCCATTGGGCACCTTGGTTTGCGAAGAGCCCTTACAGATTACATAATCCATATCTCCATCTTCTACCCTAGGCCCACCTCGAAAAAGAGAATAAAAGAGATATCGAAAGAGCCTTCAACACAGACGATGCAGAGAAGACTTGTTTGTGCACACCAACCATCTGTCCAATCGGGACTGATATCAGCTGCTTGTCACGGTTGTATGTCTGCTATGTCTATTCTGATTACGTGTTGTATTTGACTATATTTGAACTGCCGCTCTTTAATAAAATGCCTTATAACTTCTAATAAAAATTGGGTAATCTGTGTGTGACCTGTGATCCAAATCTTACAATATCACTTCTGCCCAGTCTTAGCCTTCCTGCTCTCCTGAAGGGACTGCCATTAATGGTGGACTGCAGGTAAAGGGTACACAGCCAGATAGGGAATGGAAGACCAACAGGAAGAGCAGTGCAAGGAAGGTAGTGCAGGGGTCCCCTGCGGTCATCCCCCTGCAAAACAGATACACCGTTTTGGGTACTGTTGAGGGGGATGACTCATCAGGGGAGAGCAGCAGCAGCCAGGTTCATGGCACCATGGCGGGCTCTGCTGCACAGGAGGGCAGGAAAAAGAGTGGGAGAGCGATAGTGATAGGGGATTCAATTGTAAGGGGAATAGATAGGCGTTTCTGCGGCCGCAACCAAGACTCCAGGATGGTATGTTGCCTCCCTGGTGCAAGGGTCAAGGATGTCTTGGAGCGGCTGCAGGACATTCTGAAAAGGGAGGGTGAACAGCCAGTTGTCGTGGTGCATATAGGTACCAACGATATAGGTAAAAAACGGGATGAGGTCCTACGAGAAATTAGGGAGCTAGGAGTTAAATTAAAAAGTAGGTCCTCAAAAGTAGTAATCTTGGGATTGCTACCAGTGCCACGTGCTAGTCAGAGTAGGAATCGCAGGATAGCTCAGCTGAATACGTGGCTTGAGCAGTGGTGCAGAGGGGAGGGATTCAAATTCCTGGGACATTGGAACCGGTTCTGGGGGAAGTGGGACCAGTACAAACCGGATGGTCTAGGGGGAGTGTTTGCTATTGCTGTTATATTTTGCAGAACTTGAGGCCAACCCTGATGATGCAGAAGAAGGTTCAGATGTGGATGAGCCTGAGGAGGAGAACATCTTCCAATTCATTCATGGGGGTCAGGGGGAGGGGATGGAGCTAGGTAAAGCTCCCACTGTTGTACTGACTTTGGAGGAATTGCCGCTCATGCAGGTGACAGCCCCTTCCGTGACTAGTGGTTTGAGTGTTGGTGGGACATTTCATGTTTTCACACATTCCGAGATTGCGGGTCCCACTGGTGTGGTGCAGTGAGGCACACCCATGGCCCCACCTTCCGAGGTTGCAGGTCCCAGTAGTGTGGTGTGGTGCAGCGAGGCACACCCAGGGCCCCAATTCCGAGGTTGCGGGTCCCAGTAATGTAGTGTGGTGCAGCAAGGCACACCCAGGTCCCCACCGTCTCAAGATGCGGGTCCCAGTGTTGGGTTGCGAGCCACACCCATGGGGAGGAGGGGAAGCATCTAACAGATGTGGTTCAGATGATGTCATTGAGTGCGGAGAGCACTGACCTTACCCGATCACTCCTGGGTGCCATCAGTGGGGTGAGTGATGAGGTAGTGGGACTGTCGGGAGAAGTAACAGCAATGACACGAGAAATGGGCAAGAGATCCGGGAGCATCAGTGAGGGAATAGTGGCCTTGAGGAAGGGAATGCCAGAGGTAGTGCAAACCACGTCACATAGAAACATAGAAACATAGAAACATAGAAAATAGGTGCAGGAGTTAGCCATTCAGCCCTTCGAGCCTGCACCGCCATTCAATGAGTTCATGGCTGAACATGCAACTTCAGTACCCCATTCCTGCTTTCTCGCCATACCCCTTGATCCCCCGAGTAGTAAGGACTACATCTAACTCCTTTTTGAATATATTTAGTCTCAACAACCTTCTGTGGCAGAGAATTCCACAGGTTCACCACTCTCTGGGTGAATAGGTTTCTCCTCATCTCGGTCCTAAATGGCTTACCCCTTATCCTTAGACTGTGACCCCTGCTTCTGGACTTGCCCAACATTGGGAACATTCTTCCTGCATTTAACCTGTCTAAACCCATCAGAATTTTAAACGTTTCCATGAGATCCCCTCTCATTCTTCTGAACTCCAGTGAATACCAGCCAAGTTGATCCAATCTTTCTTGATATGTCAGTCCCGCCATCCCTGGAATCAGTCTGGTGAACCTTCGCTGCACTCCCTCAATAGCAAGAATGTCCTTCCTCAGGTTAGGAGACCAAAACTGTACACAATACTCCAGGTGTGGCCTCACCAAGGCCCTGTACAACTGTAGTAACAACTCCCTGCCCCTGTACTCAAATCCCCTCGCTATGAAGGCCAACATGCCGTTTGCTTTCTTAACCGCCTGCTGTACCTGCATGCCAACCTTCAGTGACTGATATACCATAACACCCAGGTCTCGTTGCACCTCCCCTTTTCCTAATCTGTCACCATTCAGATAATAGTCTGTCTCTCTGTTTTTACAACCAAAGTGGATAACCTCACATTTATCCACATTATACTTCATCTGCCATGCATTTGCCCACTCACCTAACCTACCCAAGTCACTCTGCAGCCTCATAGCATCCTCCTCGCAGCTCACACTGACACCCAACTTAGTGTCATCCGCAAATACGACATTTAATCCCCTTGTCTAAATCATTAATGTACAATGTAAACAGCTGGGGCCCTAGCACAGAACCTTGCGGTACCCCACTAGTCACTGCCTGCCATTCTGAAAAGTACCCATTTACTCCGACTCTTTGCTTCCTGTCTGCCAACCAGTTCTCAATCCACGTCAGCACACTACCCCCAATCCCATGTGCTTTAACTTTGCACATTAATCTCTTGTGTGGGACCTTGTCGAAAGCCTTCTGAAAGTCCAAATACACCACATCAACTGGTTCTCCCTTGACCACTCTACTGGAAACATCCTCAAAAAATTCCAGAAGATTTGTCAAGCTGATTTCCCTTTCACAAATCCATGCTGACTTGGACCTATCATGTCACCTCTTTCCAAACACGCTGCTATGACATCCTTAATAATTGATTCCATCATTTTACCCACGACTGATGTCAGGCTGTTTTCTCTGTTTTCTCTCTCCCTCCTTTTTTAAAAAGTGGGGTTACATTGGCTACCCTCCACTCCACAGGAACTGATCCAGAGTCTATGGAATGTTGGAAAATGACTGTCAATGCATCCGCTATTGCCAAGGCCACCTCCTTAAGTACTCTGGGATGCAGTCCATCAGGCCCTGGGGATTTATCGGCCTTCAATCCCATCAATTTCCCCAACACAATTTCCCGACTAATAAGGATTTCCCTCAGTTCCTCCTTCTTATTGGACCCTTTTATCCCTTTTATATCCGGAAGGTTGTTTGTGTCCTCCTTAGTGAATACCGAACCAAAGTACTTGTTCAATTGGTCTGCCATTTCTTTGTTCCCCATTATGATTTCTCCTGATTCTGACTGCAGGGGACCTATGTTTGTCTTTACTAACCTTTTTCTCTTTTCATATATATAGAAGCTTTTGCAGTCCATTTGAATGTTCCCTGCAAGCTTCCTCTCGTACTCTATTTTCACTGCCCTAATCAAACCCTTTGTCCTCCTCTGCTGAGTTCTAAATTTCTCCCAGTCCCTGGGTTTGCTGCTATTTCTGGCCAATTTGTATGCCACTTCCTTGGCTTTAATACTATCCCTGATTTCCCTTGATAGCCATGGTTGAGCCACCTTCCCTTTTTTATTTTTACGCCGGATGTACAATTGTTGTAGTTCATCCATGCGGTCTCTAAATGTCTGCCATTGCCCATCCACTGTCAACCCCTTAAGTATCATTCGCCAATCTATCCGAGCCAATTCACACCTCATACCTTCAAAGTTATCCTTCTTTAAGTTCTGGACTATGGTCTCTGAATTAACTGTTTCATTCTCCATCCTAATGTAGAATTCCACCATATTATGGTCACTCTTCCCCAAGGGGCCTCGCACAACGAGATTGCTAATTAATCCTCTCTCATTACACAACACCCAGTCTAAGATGGCCTCCCCCCTAGTTGGTTCCTCGCATATTGGTCAAGAAAACCATCACTTATGCACTCCAGGAAATCCTCCTCCACCGTATTGTTTCCAGTTTGGTTAGCCCAATCTATATGCATATTAAAGTCACCCATGATAACTGCTGCACCTTTATTGCATGCACCCCTAATTTCCTGTTTGATGCCCTCCCCAACATCACTACTACTGTTTGGAGGTCTGTACACAACTCTCATCAACGTTTCCTGCCCTTTGGTATTTGTAGCTCCACCCATACAGATTCCACATCATCCAAGCTAATGTCTTTCCTTACGATTGCATTAATTTCCTCTTTAACCAGCAACGCCACCCCGCCTCCTTTTCCTTTCTGTCTATCCTTCCTAAATGTTGAATACCCTTGGATGTTGAGTTCCCAGCCTTGGTCACCCTGGAGCCATGTCTCCGTGATGCCAACCACATTGTATCTGTTAACTGCTATCTGCACAGTTAATTTGTCCACCTTATTCCGAATACTCCTCGCATTGAGGCACAGAGCCTTCAGGCTTGCCTTTTTAACACACTTTGACCCTTTAGAATTTTGCTGCAAAGTGGCCCTTTTTGTTTCTTGCCTTGGGTTTCTCTGCCCTCCACTTTTACTCATCTCCTTTCTGTCTTTTGCTTCTGTCTCCATTTTGTTTCCCTCTTTCTACCTGCCTTGGTTCCCATTCCCCTGCCATATTAGTTTAACTCCTCCCCAACAGCACTAGCAAACACTCCCTCAAGGACATTGGTTCTGGTCCTGCCCAGGTGCAGACCGTCCGGTTTGTACTGGTCCCACCTCCCCCAGAACCGGTTCCAATGCCCCAGGAATTTGAATCCCTCCCTGCTGCACCACTGCTCAAGCCACGTATTCAGCTGAGCTATCCTGCAATTCCTACTCTGACTAGCATGTGGCACTGGTAGCAATCCTGAGATTACTACTTTTGAGGTCCTACTTTTTAATTTAGCTTCTAGCTCCTTAAATTCCTCTCGTAGGACCTCACCTTGTTTTTTACCTATATCGTTGGTACCAATGTGCACCACAACAACTGGCTGTTCACCCTCCCTTTTCAGAATGTCCTGCACCCACTCCGAGACATCCTTGATCCTTGCACCAGGGAGGCAACATACCATCCTGGAGTCTCAGTTGCAGCCGCAGAAACGCCTACCTATTCCCCTTACAATTGAATCTCCTATCACTATCGCTCTCCCACTCTTTTTCCTGCCCTCCTGTGCAGCAGAGCCAGCCACGGTGCCATGAACTTGGCTGCTGCTGCCCTCCCCTGATGAGTCATCCCCCTCAACAGTCCTCAAAGCGGTGTATCTGTTTTGCAGGAGGATGACCGCAGGGGACCCCTGCACTACCTTCCTTGCACTGCTCTTCCTGTTGGTCTTCCATTCCCTATCTGGCTGCAGATCCTTTACCTGCAGTCAGAACAACTCGCTACACATGCTAATCACGTCATTCTCAGCATCGTGGATGCTCCAGAGTGAATCCATCTTCAGCTCCAATTCTGCAACGCGGTCCGTCAGGAGTTGGAGGCGGATACACTTCCCGCAGATGTAGTCGGCAGGGACACCGGAAGTATCCCTGAGTTCCCACATAATACAGGAGGAGCATATCACATGTCTGAGCTCTCCTGCCATGACTTAACCCTTAGATACACTTAATTTGGCGACAACAATGTTAACAGGTTACTTACTGATATAAAAAGAAAAAGAAAAGCTACTCACCAATCACCAGCCAATCACTTACCCCTTTGGCTGTGACGTCACCTTTTGATTTCTTTCTACTTCTTTTTTGCTTTTTCTCCCGGCTGGAGCTGCACAAGCTGGGCCTCCAGTCTCACGCTGGTCTTTTGTAGGCCTGGGACGCTGCCGCTCTGCCTCTCTGACTCCCGCTGGGCCTCTCCGACTCACACTGGCCTTTTGTAGGCCTGGGACGCTGCCTCTCCACCTCTCCGACTCCTGCTGGGCCTCTCCGACTCACACTGGCCTTTTGTAGGCCTGGGACGCTGCCTCTCCACCTCTCCGACTCCTGCTGGGCCTCTCCGACTCTCGCTGGCCTTTTGTAGGCCTGGGACGCTGCCTCTCCACCTCTCCGACTCCCGCTGGGCCTCTCCGACTCACGCTGGGCCTCTTGTAGGCCTGGGACGCTGCCGCTCCGCCTCTCGACCTCCCGCTGGGTCTCCCCGACTCACGCTGGCCTTTTGTAGCGTGATATGATGATCCCTTCTTGCGGTTTCAGATAGTTACCCACCAACATACACAATTTCCCATACTCTTTTTCTGCTAGATGTGCAGGCGAGAGAAGATTCTTCATGAGGCCGTAAATTTTCGGAGCACAAACGGTGAAGAAAACTGCCCTGCGCTTATCTGCATAGGCCTCTGCCTCCATGCCGTTGGCCATAAAATACTGATCCAGACGGTCAACAAAATCCGCCCAATTGTCCTCCACGAATCTCTCCAGGATTCTCACCGTGCCCACTGTGCATGTGAAGGTTCTTAAATTACCTCATCGCCAATTGTAAAGACTCAAGAGTCTGGTTACTGTAAACTGATCCATCTTCATTCCAGCCCCAGAGTGCCTGCGTGACAAAGACACCCAGCTTATATACAGGTGACCAAGCACACATGCCACATGCATACAGCCTGATGACCTCTGTCTGCAGCGCCCTCTGGTGTCTGGTGACCCCCAAGCATTAAAACATTACAAGTACTGATTCTTTTTTCCAGGCAGGACCCATCAAAGCAGCGACCCTCTCTTCCAAGAGTGTCAGTGGGTGCAGATTTGCCAGGCCTCCTCCTGTTCGAGTTCTTTCCCTTTTATTATGTGTCATTCTCCTCTGCAAAGATGAAAATGCAACTTTTAGAGAGGGTGTCTGGGTGAGACATATACAGCTGGTCACATTTACAATTGCATTGAATAAATAAAAACATTACTTACACTAACTACTTGGCCAAGGTTCTGCCATTTCTTTTTACACTGGCCACCAGATCTCGTGGTGGTCACCACTGTGCAGTAATCTTCTGCAACTCGGTTCCAGCGTTTCTTCATTTCTTTGGGTGGAACTTTTATATTACTTTTGTTGGTGTCCAGCTCCTGCCATCTGGTCTCAATCACAGTAACTAGTGCCTCCACTTCATCCTGTAAGAAATTCTTGGCCCTTGTACTGCGTTGCATCTTGTATTGCTCCAGCTGCGATTTTTCCACTGCTCTCACAGCACTCCTTCTCTCACACACAACTGGCTCTTTAAAAATGGCTGATTGCCAAATCCGAGCTGTACTGAGCATGTGCATCCATTGCAAAGACGTCAAAAGACGAACTTCTTTTTCCCGCACATGTGCAGAAGGTGCGGCTTCATTTTTCGGCACAGGCAGCAGGCTCCACCCCTCGAGGTGACTGGACATGCTGCGCGGCGCCAAATTCGAATTATACATCGGGGAAACATTGGCAAAACATTTCTGCCAGATTTCTGGTCAGAAAAACGGGCGTAACTCTGGCAATACGCCAGAAAACGGACTTGGGGAAAATTGAGCCCTTGATGCTAATTTCAAAGAGAAACTTAGTCCACAATCACTACCAATCACTTACCTGCCTCACCTGTGATGTCACACTGCAGAGTTCTCCCCACCTGGAGCCGTGCGATCTTCTGGGAGAGGCAAAAAACCCAGGCCAATTTGGGAAAAAAATCTGGGAAAATTCCTCTCCGACCCAACCAGGTGATCGAAACTAGTCCAGGAGATCACACTGGTCGTGTTAGATTCTTTGAAGTTGCAGTCTGCTGCAGCTTTTATCCACACTCTCAGGCCTCGGTCTGCTCCCTCTCAGGTACGCCGCCGCTCTGTGGAAAAAGTGAGGAAAAACAAGGCAAAGCAACACCTCCGGCCCCCACTTCACCGAACTCTCCCACTTACCAAACTCTCAGTTTCCCACTCTGAGCCGCTGCACTGCAGCCTACCAGCACACAGCCCTCTGTTTTTAAACTGCTTCTGGCTCAGATGAGTCACCGCTGGTCAGCTGTTTAAAGAAGCGGTTTTAACTAGTTTTAACTAACTGGCTAATTAACAAACTACTGGAGAGTGAGCAAAGAGATCAGGGACTGGCTCAGGCCGAAAGCTACCTGGGAACCTTGCACACACCTGAATAAACTTATTTTTGTGCTTGCACACCAGCTGTACATTGATGGAGAGGAAGCCCTTTTGGTTGATGAATACTCTTGGCTGATCTGGGGGTGCCTTAATTGCCACATGCACGTAGTCGATGACACCCTGCACCTGTGGGAAGCCAGCTAGAGTTGTAAACCCGAGCAGTTCACCGGTACGCTCGCGGCCTTCCGCGAGAGGTGGGCGCCGGAGGGACTGGAGTGCATCGTTACCCCTGGCAACCAAATTTTAATTTGATTTTATTTGTTTTAAAATTAAATTTGTTTTGAATGCCGGTTTTAGTGTCCTCCTCCCCTTTTATAGGGGGCACTTGTAAATTACATGATTTTAGAGCCCAAAAAAAACACACACAAAAAAAAACTACAAAAATACAAAAAAAAACAAAAAAAAAAGGGCCTTGGAAATGTTTGTTGTGTCCCCCAGATCGGGGGCACTTGATTTAATGTTTGCCTGTTTACTTTTAAAAGAGTTGTAAACCCGAGCAGTTCACCGGTATGCTCGTGGCCTTCCGCGAGAGGTGGGCACCGGAGGGACTGGAGTGCATTATAACCCCCGCCAACCAAATTTTAATTTGATTTTATTTATTTTACAGTTTAATTTGTTTTAATTGCCGGTTTTAGTGTCCCCTTCCCCTTTTATAGGGGACACTTGTAAATTACATGATTTTAATGCCCAAAAAAAATCACAAAAGGAAAAAAACACAAAAAAAACACAAAAAAGAGGGCAGGTATAAGTGTCTGGAGTGTCCCCCAGATCGGGGGGCACTTGATTTAATGTTTATTTTGTCCCCCCCCCTAAAAGAGTTGTAGAGCTTGAAAAATGTTTGGAGTGTCCTCCCCCTTTAATCAGGGGGGCACTTGATTTAATTGGTTAATTTGTTTACAACCAAAAGAGTTGTAAACCCGAGCAAAAAAAACAAAAAAACCCAAAAAAAACATTTATTAGAAAAAGGGGCAGTTAAGTGTCTGGAGTGTCCCCCAGATCGGGGGGGGGGGGGGGTACTTGATCTAATGTTTATTTTGTTCCCCCCCCGAAAAGAGTTGTAGAGCTGTTGATCTTGTAAAATATATGGTTTTAATGCCTCCCAAAAAAATCACAAAAAACCCCACAAAAAAACCAAAAAAAACATTTATAAAAAAAAGGGGCAGTTAAGTGTCTGGAGTGTCCCCCAGATGGGGGGGGGCACTTGATCTAATGTTTATTTTGTTCCCCCCCAAAAGAGTTGTGAACCCGAGCACATGCTCACTGATAGCCATCATTGGTGGTAAATGTTGGAATCAATTATTAAAGATGAAATAGCAGCGCATTTGGAAAGCAGTGACAGGATCGGTCCAAGTCAGCACGGATTTATGAAGGGGAAATCATGCTTGACAAATCTTCCGGAATTTTTTGAGGATGTAACTAGTAGAGTGGACAAAGGAGAACCAGTGGATGTGGTGTATTTGGACTTTCAAAAGGCTTTTGACAAAGTTCCACACAAGAGATTAGTGTGCAAAATTAAAGCACATGATATTGGGGGTAATGTATTGACATGGATAGCGAACTGGTTGGCAGACAGGAAGCAGAGAGTCGGGATAAACGGGTTCTTTTCAGAATGGCAGGTAGTGACTAGTGGGGTGCCACAGGGTTCAGTGCTGGGACCCCAGCTATTTACAATATACATCAATGATTTAAATGAAGGAATTGAGTGTAATATCTCCAAGTTTGCTGGATGGCGGTGTGAGCTGTGAGGAGGATGCTAAGAGGCTGCAGGGTGACTTGGACAGGTTAGGTGAGTGGGCAAATGCATGGCAGATGCAGTATAATGTGGATAAATGTGAGGTTATCCACTTTGGTGGCAAAAACACGAAGGCAGAATATTATCTGAATGGCGACAGATTATGAAAAGGGGAGGTGCAACGAGACCTGGGTGTCATGGTTCATCAGTCATTGAAAGTTGGCAGCAGGCGGGAAGAAGGCAAATGGCATGTTGGCCTTCATAGCTAGGGGATTTGAGTATAGGAGCAGGGAGGTCTTACTGCAGTTGTACAGGGCCTTGGTGAGGCCTCACCTGGAATATTGTGTTCAGTTTTGGTCTCCTAATTTGAGGAAGGACGTTCTTGCCATTGAGGGAGTGCGGAGAAGGTTCACCAGACTGATTCCAGGGATAGCTGGACTGACATATGAGGAGAGACTGTATCGACTGGGCCTGTATTCACTGGAGTTTAGAAGAATGAGAGGAGATCTCATAGAAATATATAAAATTCTGATGGGATTGGACAGGTTAGAGGCAGGAAGAATGTTCCCGATACTGGGGAAGTCTAGAACCAGGGGTCACAGTCTAAGGATAAGGGTTAAGCCATTTAGGACCGAGATGAGAAGAAATGTCTTCACTCATAGAGTTGTTAACCTGTGGAATTCTCTACCGCAGAAAGTTGTTGAGGCCAGTTCGTTACATATATAAAGAGGGAGTTAGATGTGGCCCTTACGGCTAAAGGGATCAAGGGGTATGGAGAGAAAGCAGGAAAGGGGTACTGAGGGGAATGATCAGCCATGATCTTATTAAATGGTGGTGCAGGCTCGAAGAGCCGAATGGCCTACCCCTGCACCTATTTTCTATGTTTCTATGTAAAGTTGACATAATTGCATGCCCTGGCAAAAATGCCATCAGTCTCCTGTGTGATGCATTTGTGATTTGCTGACTGCGAGATCCTGCAGATGTTTCTGGCAGAACCCAGGAAGGAGCCAAAGGCTAAGAAGTTGAGGGAGATGATCACTTTAACAGCCAGTGTATGAAGTGTGGCCACCAGGTCCAATTGGCAGCAGGTCTTCTTCTAGCAGGCTGGAAATTTCTTCCATTATTAATAATAACCAAATGATGCGATAGCTTGAGCGTCCTGAAAAACTGGTGTTCCGACATGTCCTGGAAGCTCATCCACTGCTTGGACACCCTATGTTGCGGGTTAGCCTCCTGCGAGCTGTACCTCTTTGCTGTTAGAAATTAGGAATACCTGAAAATGATACTGTGTTTAAATGATTGTATGTTTCTGCTAGAGGCAAGTAAAGGGTTAATGTATAAGCTATGTTTTACGCTTTCCTCAGACAATGTTTTTAATGAGTTAGATTAGAGAATGCACAACATTTTGACTTGGTCTTTAATTAGGCCCAACCTAATGTTTCTTCCATTATTAATAATAACCAATTATAATGCAAAGGTAGAATTTGGAGTTTGTGTAACAGAACTGCTTACAAATATAATTAAAAGGTATAAAAGACATATGGCCTGAAATTGGTGGAGTTACCGGCCGATGCCGCCGAGTTTTCTCAGCGGTCTCCCTGGTTTCTGGGCACTCTCCCCTCCGGGCGAGTTTGGTGAAGGCCTCCCGCCGGCGGGGAGAGAAAGACCACTGAGTACCTTCCACTGGCGTGTGCCGGCGTGCGCTGCCCAGAAGAGTCCTCCCGCCCGCCGAGCTGCCAGTTTGGTCCGGGCAGTCCTCCGCTCCAACAGGGGAAAAGACCGCCACGTGGAGACAGGTCTAACCTCAATGGTAAGTACGAAGACCTGCAAAAAAAAGTTACGTCGACTTCTTTTCTTTTTTTTTTGCAGGGATTTAGGTCGATGGGAACCCCTGAAGGATTTCTAGTGGATTTTTCAAATGTTTTGAAAATGTTCCATTTCCCCCTTCCCTGGGTCCGACTCAATCCTCGGCGGTACTTTGCCGAGGATTTCATTTTCTGCCGAGATTGGAAGTTACGACCCGCTGCCGCCCAAAATCGGTGCGTAAGTCCCATTTTTGCCGCCGGGCGGTCTTTCCCAGATTTTTCCATGACACTTGCACCCAAAGTACCATCAGGATCTCAGCAGTCCTTTGGATGGTACTTGGGTGGAACTTAGCGTTCACCAATTTTGGGTCCTTAAAGAATAAAAGGAATGGGAGTTAGGGTATCCATGACGACTGGCTGAAGTGAGACAGGTCTCGCCTGGGGCCTTTGATTTAATGGCCTAAGGTTATACCTGAGACATGCACCGGTTGGAGCAGGGAGGGTAAGACAGGGTGAGCTAAGAGACTATAGCTATGAGGGAACAGAGCCTGATGGGATAAGAGGGGTCCAGATGGATGGATTGGCTGTAAAAACTATAAACAAGAAAAGATGTGTAATGGTTGTAAAGACCCCTCCTTTGGGGTGGGTCTTCATCGACAAGATGAGACTAAGAACTAGAAATACTATTGGGAAATGAGTTTTTAAGGGAGCCTCCATAGGTCGAATAGCACTGTCAATAATTCGATTCCAGGCCCAGCCCTAAAAAGAGGATAAAAGAAACACCATGAGGGCTCATTCAGACAGATCAGGAATGGAGAACCACACAAGGCTGAGCTGGTTGAATGCTCTTTCGAGAGTGGACCCCGCTCATTGAAGTCAATCACTCGGGGTTCGAGACAGAAGGAAGATATGCCATAAGCTGGAGAACAGCTTATCATGGTCGTATGCATTTGCTGTATAACTCGCATGTTATATTCCATCTTAAACTCTGATTAAACATAATTTGGGCCCGAAATTCATGGCTATCCATTTCTTGGCGACCACCAGGCGGAAGGTCCATTTTTGGTGCCCGCTGCCGCTGGGTCCAGTCGGGAGCCGCTTTGGTTGCCGTTGTGTGGGCGGCAGCGGGAGCGCCAGCGGGTGTCAATTGGCAGGCAGGGGCGGGCGGGAGCAGGACTCGGCGGGAAGCGTCATCAGAGCACGTCATGTGGAGGCCTCTCCACTCGGGTTTTTTCGGAGGGCCTCCACTGCGCATGCGCGGAATTTAGGCGTGTTTTTTTTGTAGTTTTGTGTAGGCTGTTGTAGTCCGTTTGAGGCCCTTGCACGCTAATTGAGGAAGTGCTCAGGGCCATATAAGGACACCATTCAATTTCACCTGCGAGGGGAGAGGAGAGAGAGGAGAGAGAGACAGAGGAGAGAGAGACAGAGGAGAGAGAGAGAGAATGCAGAGGAGAGAGAGGAGAGAGAGAGGATAGAGGAAGGAGAGAGGAGAGAGGAGAGAGAGAGAGGATAGAGGGAGAGGAGAGAGAGACAGAAGAGAGAGAGAGAGAGAATACAGAGAAGAGAAGAGAGAGAGAGGAGAGAGTTGGAGGTTAGAGACCAGAGGTGGCACTGGAGAGGGGCCAGTCTGAGTTGCAGAGGGGGCAGTGCGACATATTTATACTCAGACTCGAGGAGCCATTCCTCTCATCATAGAGGATGAGTGGGTAGAAAGCATCAATGAAGACTGGCAGAACCAGGCCCAGAGCTCCACGGTTCAATGAGCAAGAGTTGGAGGAGCTAGTGACAGAGGTAGAGCGCAGGTACAGCAAACTCACCCGGGGGGCATTTCAAGCCTTCACCAGCCCAATACCGATGTCTTTGGATGGACATAGGTCAGATGGTCAGTGCAACGGGAAACGTGGAGCAGGATGGGGACCAATGCCGCAAATGGTGGAACGATGTGGTGGCGGCAGCTAAAGTGAGCACAAGTTTATTCACCCCCTCTTGTCCAAGGCTAAAAAGGTTGTGTGTGTGTATGTGTGTGGGAGTGTGTGGGGAGGGGGGGGGGCATGAGCAAAGGTGGTAAAGGCTGCACTGTTTCTTTGTGCAGAGAAAACAAGCAGCCAAACAGGCAAGCCTGAGTGCGACTGGAGGGGCCCACAAGATGTGATGGAATTGACCGGGCTGGAGGAGCGTGTGTTGGTATTGGTGGGACATCGCCACATTCCAAGCACAAACGTTTCTGCAGATCCAGTGCTACCGCAGGGTAAGGCTACACTCATCTCTGTTGTTAGTGACGGCCATGGCGTGAAAGTACTTGCAATGTTAATGCACTCACGGTTGAACGCAGACTTTGTTGCCCATTATTGGTGTGGACATGTAAGAAAGGGTCTCCTTGCTGGTATAATGTGAGATGGAATGGTTCACAACTCACTTTCACCCCCACCCCTCACTACAGACTGAAATGTTGTCCTCTAGTTGCAGATGCTGACTCGGACACCACGGATCTGGACAGACCATCGACCTCTGGCCTTCACAGAGGCCGTCACACCCCAGCATCACCCACCCCGACATTCTCCAGACCCGAGGACATCGGATTCTTCCTGCACCCCCAGCCCACATCACCCATGTCCACCGCTCCCACCTCTGCCACCCAGGGCCAGGAAGAAGATGAGAGAGAGGAGGGAGAAGGGCCCATATTTGTACCCTGGGAGGATCCGGAAGCACCTGACATCAGCCCCCTGCCAAGTCAGCCAATTGTCCGCAGAATCTTGGCATCGGGCTCAGATTTCCTGGGGTTTCCAACAGACTCCACTCAAGCAAGGTCAAGCAAGCACAGAGTCCGTGGTGCAAAGGGAAGCAAGGCCCCAGCACCCAGCAGCATCAAACAACCACCTGCGGATGCAGGACAGCTCGCTCTATTGAACCAGATAATCCAACTCTCAACCACCAGCATGGAGCTAGGTCACGAGATGCAGCAGACCAAGGCTGGGATAGCTGCCAGCATGGCCACAATCACTCAGCAGCACGATGAAAGGATGGAGCGCTTCCTCACAGTGTTCGAGCGCACATCAGAAAGTGTCGAGGCCATAAGGCAGGGGATGGCTTCTGCACGCGTGGTGCAAGCCCTCGACTCCACACCCTCAAGACACACAGATACAGAGGAGCAGGAGATCCCTGCGCCTTTGGTCACGCACCCTACGTTCTCACCGAGACGCACACGTCTGCACACATCCCACTGCCCTCCAACACAACCTCCTGAGCCAGAGGCAGTGAGGGGCAGGGGACGGCTACTCTGTCGTGTAGGCGTGGGGAGGAAGAGGAAAGCAGGCATGGCTGCAAGGGCGGGGGGTGGGGGGAGAGAGGTGGTGCTGCCTCCTTGTGTAAATGTCTGTATATGTGATAATATTATGTAACATTTGTCATTGTGCACTTGTAAATATACTCACATTGTTGACCCTCTGTTTGTGCATGTGTCATTTTAATGTCATATTGCATTGCGCCAACCACACAACTGTCCCTCAGGTCATCTGCTTCATCAGGAATATCTTCCCACCCACATCCGACTGCAGTGTAAAATGGGTCCTGTCATCAGGCCATCGCAAGACGACAATGAATGCAGGAAGGCTGCCATTCAATTACTGTAGTTTACCAAGTTGCAGGGCAGACCTTAAGGCTTGCACTTCAACCCTCTTTTTGCGAGGCCAAAGATGGAGGAATGCCACCCCTGAGATGACATGGTCATCAGTTACATTGCAGTATATTGTGTGAGACAATGAATGAACCAGCTTGGATGTACAACATGTGAGATGCTGAACACTTGTCAGTCACTCATAATAATTTTCCCTTTGCCATTGGCCTTCTCAATGAAGGACTTTCAACAAGGTGCAACAAAAAAGCCTCCATTAGCTTACACACATTTCAGTCGGTTTTATCACAACAATTTAAACATCACCATCAACTAGAAAGTAATGCAACATTGACCTAACTTCTTTCCGGCTGTCCCACTGATATGTGCAGAATCCGACTGGCTGCCGTGATGTGATGGCCACCAGCACTCCCACCCAGCCGATGTGCCAGAGCTGCCCCAATGCACACCATCTCTCCCTCCCTCCCTCCGAGCCGATGTGCGATTGCTGCCCGCTCACACTGCTGCCTCCCTCCCGCCCTCCTGATTCAATCTGATCATACTGCTGCCTCCCTCCCTCCTGCCCTCCCGACCTCCCGATTGAAGCCGCTCACAATGCTGCCTCCCTCCCGATGTGCGATTGCTGGCCCACGGCCGCCCAGCTCAGACCTGCTTTTTCAGAGCGGTCCTTCTGGCGGGCGGCAGGTCAGCGAGAATGCAACAAAAGTGCTCAAAATGGCGATTATCTGACATCTGGCATGGGTGGGCGGAACCCTTCTCCACCAAACTTCCGCCAGGCGGATCCTTGACGGGAGATGAGCGGTTCCAGAGGAATTGTCCAGAAAATGGCCATTTCCGGCAGAAGTTCAGCGGCAGTGGGTGGGACATCGATGAATTTTGGGCCCAATATATTCACTATATTGGTTTGCACTCCAATCTGGTAATTAAAGTGACCAGAGATAACCTTAACAGGCAATTGTCAACATTGGCGAGCCAGCCAGGAGTACAAAAGGGTTATTCTGGTCGAAAAGAGTTAAGGATGGTTTTGGTTTATAAAGATACTAGGCGTTGTTATCAAGATAGCAGCTGCGTATTTTAGAGACAAAGTTGCGAACAGTCTCGCGAATAAGTTAGGGACCTTGGGGACCCAAGCGGTAATCAAAATAGTGCATGTGGAAAGAGTTATTCTGAGGTTTGGGGCGAGATAGCATTGCATAGATAGCATGTAAAGTTAAGGAAGCCACAAATAGGTTGGCTTACGCAGCCCACCTATGTGCTGTTCGCTTGGGAGGCAAAGTTGTACTCCTGAAAGAGAGAAATGCACAACTTGAAAGGGATTTACAGGACTGGCAGGACCGACATGTTACAGTCTCTGCCCTTCTCCGTCAAGAACAAGTCTCGGCAGATGAAGCACAACTTGCTTCAAGATGCTACCAACTGGTCTATGAGAATAATAAGGCTTTAGAAATTAAAAATGACTCCCTGATCTCGCAACTTGAGGACGTCAGGGGTGCCTTGAGAGAGTTGCTCGAGAAACCACCTCGGGCGAATGCTAATCATACTCACTGCAAATTACAAATCCTGGAATTGATGGTAAACTGAGGAGACAAACTACTGCTGTTGCAGCTGTTAGTCGCCTTAAACCTGGAAATCCCATTATTAATTTGGACAATCTAACAGGAAAAGTCCACTGCAATAGTAACCCCATTTACCAAAATAGTCCCTCACCTCCTCCCTACCCAGGACAAACTGCTGTGGTAGAAGCCAAGCAGGTTAATATAGTCACTACTACCACTCGATTTGATGACCTTAAACCCTTGGACAATGAATTTGATAATGATACCTCTTCTGTAGCCTCCAACCTGCCTCCAACTGAGGAAATATCTACTACCTTTAGAAGCTTGACCCCGCCAGAGTGCAAAGCATTGGCTGAAGAAATGGGGTCAATACACTGGGGGACAAACCCAGTCACCCTAACAAGGGACTGGGATGATTTCCGTCGCTGTCACCCCAAGTGAGAGTTGGCAGACTTAAAACAAATTCTGTTGGCAGGTGCCTCAAAGCAACTCAAGGCCTCACTCCCACGGGAAAACCTACGATAAAAATAAGGGTTGGTGGATGCAATTTGTACCCATTTGGGAATGAATTCCATCAATTTCACCCACGCGACTGGGGAAGTCTGGCAAGAAGCTAGCAAACACCCCATGGCCTTTGCAAATCGAGTGCATGATTTGTACGACCAGTCCCAGGAAAAACGTGACGGTCAAGAGTTTTGGGAAATGGAGGGATTTAATCTGATATTCATCAATGCTCTCTTACCCCCAATAAGGGACATTCTTGGTATTACCGTCCATCAGGGAACCCCGTGGGCTGATTTGATGGAATCTTGCATTCGAGCTTGGGACCGGGTTAAATTGTACTCACCCCTACTGAGTCCAAAGTGTTGGTGGTGGAGGGTCCTCTGATTCCACAAACCTCACCCCAGTCGGGAGACAACAACAGTGTAATTTGTTATAACTGTTATAAGCCTATGCTCGCAATTGCCATGATAGACGTCCATATAATAACCCACATTACTAATCTCCAATCCATGAGGTTAACGAACTTGAATTGAAGGCTTTGCAGCAGGAGGTAGAATGCCTTTCGGCATTATTTGAGACCATGAAGCACAGTCAGGCAGGGGGGCAAAATGTTTCGGCTGTTTCTCGTAGCGGAGATGCACTCCCAGCCTCATGGCCCCAGTGACGATCACTAGCCTCTGTTGTGACCACGTCTTCTCCTGTCTTGTATGGGGAGGACAGATGACCCTTTGTTTGGGCTACTGATCATGGATGCCGCCACTATGTTTTGTCAGTGGATTCCGGTTCTGCCGTGACTATTTTACATGACCCCGATCCTTTCAGCTATTCAGGCATTGCCCTAAATCTTAACGGCTTTAGTGCTTCTACTCAGTTAGCTAACCAGTGATTGAGCTCCATAGTCTTGTCTGTCAATGGGAATTCCTTCGATGACCCTTCTCCTGTATATATGGCCACCCATGACCAGAAAGGTATCCTCGGAAGCGACGCGCTGTCCTCAACTACATAATAATTGTCTTTGGTAGCACTTTAATGAGGGACCATCAACACCTGTTTCCGATGCCCATTCGGTATATGCGATTAAAAAACCCGAGGACGTTGCCCTACTTAGGACTGAAGACCCCATGGGCAATACATGAATTCATAAATTTTGAGAGGTTTTTGCTAAGTCCAAACTTGATTGTGGTAGAATGCCAGGAGATGAGGAGATTAATGGACCCTCCCACTCTCCTGTTAAGCAGTATTTCATTCGGCTGTGAGTAAACCTTATGTTCGGTCTATTATTGATTCATTGTTAAAGCAGGGTGTTATCCGCACTTGCACTTTTCCCACTAAATCTCCAATCTGGCCAGTTAAGAAGCCAGACAATAGTTGGTGTCTAACAATTTATTATTGCAAGCTTAATTCAGTAACCCCAGCTTGGGCCCCCACTCTCCTGTCCCAGATTCCACCAGATAGCTGCTACCTCTCCAAATTGGACATTTCAAATTGGTTCTGGAGTATTCCTGTTTGGGCAGAAGATCAGTATAAGTTTTCCATCACCTTTGAAGATCAAAGTTATACATGGACATGTTTGCCTCAAGGCTTTCACAATGCCCCAACTATATTCCACAGATGGCTCAGACACTTAAACCTATCTCGAAACCTGACTGTCTACTGCAGTATGTCAAAAACCTCTTGCTTGCGACACCTAACAAACAGACTCACATTGAACTAATGAAAGAGCTACTAGATCTTCTTCTGAATGCTGGACTAAAAATTAATCTAAAAAAGGCACAATTATTAGATCTGAAAGTTGTGTTGCCTGCCAGGGTTAATGACATCTCCTCGCGGCTGGAGAAGAACTTGGACTAGGAAGGGGAGGATCCAGTTGTCGTGCCACATGGGAACCAACGACATAGGTAGAACTAGGAATGAGATTCTGCTGAAAGTGCTTAAGGAATTGGGTTCCAAATTAAAAAGCAGAACCTTAAAGTTAATAATTTCTGGATTGTTACCTGAAACATGTGCCAATTGGTATAGGGATAAGCAAATTAGAAAGTTAAATGTGTGGCTCAAATAATGGTGTGGGAGGCAGGTGATTTGCTTCATGGGGCACTGGCACCAGTACTAGGGAAAGAGGGAGCTGTTTAATTGGGATGGGCTCCATTTGAACCGGGCTGGAACCAATGTCCTGGCGAATCGAATAACTAGGGCAGTAGACAGGGTTTTAAACTAATGAAGGGTTGGGGGGTGAGGATTCAGGAAAGAGTAAATTTAAAAGCAGCCAGAGAAATGTCAAGGCTCCAGAGCAGAGCAGAGTTTTGGGTAAAAATAAACAGAGTGGATCAGGAAGGGACAGAGAGAGTAACAAATGTAATAGAGCATCACTAACAAAAGTGACATCAGGGAAAAATCGAAAAAGTCAAAGCAAAAGGCACTATGGACTGGACTTTGCATTAGTGTCCAGATCGCCCAAAAGTGGACGATATTTCCAGCGTTAGCGTTTATATTGGTTTTTGTGATCGCTGGAATATCACCCATTTTCAAACCTGCTAGTTTCCACTTTATAATTTGGGCGTTAGCTGCAGCGATGTGAAATGGGCGTTAGCGGTTTTTTTCAGTTGTGCAAGGCTGCCGTCCATAGCAATGGTCTTTTCCCGCATTTCAGGAGGTTAGGGGTCATCTGCATATGCGCAGGAGAGAGAGAGAGAGCAGAGAGAGAGAGAGAGGAGAAAGCTGGTGGAGAGATTGTACTGTTTTGGCGAGCCTGTGGTCAATTTTAGTTTTTCTTGTGATTATTTGAGATGGAATCAATTGAATTAACTGAAAGAAGGATGAGTGAGGAGGAGGAAGAAGGAGTGGCGGAGGTGGGAGAAATGGAAGGACGTAGGCGCGCAAAGTGCTTTATTGAGGAGGCCAATGCTGCCTTAGTGGCAGAAGTGGAACGTAGGCGGGCACAATTGACCCTGGGTGGGTGTGGGAATCCCCCTTTCCCTGGGTTTTTCAAAGGATTTGGAGTGAGATAGCAGAGGTGATATCTGCCATCACCCATGAGGTCCGTGAGCCGAACCAGTGCCGCAAGCGCTGGAACGACCTTGTTGGATCAGGCGGGGTAAGTATTACATTTATTTATATTTATTTATATAATAAATTGTAATTGTAATTGTAATGATGCAATGATTAATTTAAATGCAGATCTGATGCACTGTAGTTAGACCGGTAATCATTTAATCCAAACCTCGATCTTAAACAAGCTATTTGCAGACGGTAGATAAAACCATGCATGCGATATGTATAACATTTACGGTGTGTTGTGTTCAGATCTGTCAGTAATCTGCTATCTGTTGTGTCTATATCTGTAAAAGTACCTAGCAATGATCTTATGCTATGCCATGCTGTTGTCACCTTTTGCAGAAAAAACTTTCGAATAGGACCGAGCAGCGGTGCACGGGTGGCGGCCCAGCGGACCTATGTGCCCTCACTGATTTGGAGGAGCGGGCGCTGGCACTTGTGGGCATCCACAACTGGTAGGCCACCCATGCTGCATTGGAACCTGTCCTCATGCCACGTGAGTAAAGTATAAACCATTGGGTGATGTAAAGTAAATTAATGTCACTCATATCCATATAATATATGATGATATGATGTATTTTATTGATGCAATGTTATGTAATGTTATGTAATTAGTGATGGGATCATGAAAATCAAAGTAATGCAGATTTTGTACTATCATGATGTTCATTAAATGTGATGTGTGTAATTATTTTTATAGCGGCAGTGTTGCTTTCGTGCATCTGCCTGTGTAGCGTTTGGATTCCCATGTGATCCTAGCACCTCATTCTCTTCTAATTACCTAATTTATGTTTTCCAGCTCAGCCAAGAGCGCAGGTCCTCAAATTGGAACCGTGGCAAGCTATGGATCCGGTGGCGGCGGTACTTGTTTTGGGGGTGAGGAGCCCCGTATCTCGCCCGTCATGCTGCAGGTCCTCCTCTCCACTGAGGACTGTGAAGAGGTGGAGGAGGAGCCTGCAGCAGTAGCTTCCAGTGTTCCTGTGGCCACGTCCTCCTCGACCGTGGAGATAGCGGGCTCAAGCACTTTGTCGCAGGGCACCCCGAGTGAATCCATGCTGGCAATGACCCCGCGGAGGTTGGTTCGGCGCAGTAGGACTGCTCCAAGAGCAGTCAATTTGAGCGTGGATATGGTCAACTTGTTCAGGAGGAGTGTCGAAGTTGTCAGGTGCTCCTCTAGGCAATGGGAGGTTTATCTGCCATGCTATCCGCTAACATGATTGAGAAGATGACACGGATAGCGGAGGCCCTAGAGGTAATAGCAAGGAACACTGGTGCCAGAGGGCATTCAGTGTGCCCGGAATCCGGCACTGCACCCCAAGCTGCCACACCCCCCTTGCCAGAGACACATGCGAGTCAGGAGGAAGCTCTTGCTTCTAGCTCGGAGGGCCCAAATAACAGATCTGCCATCACCACTCTACACTGAAGCAGTGCTTGAGGAGCACTGCGGCAAAGCGGCTTGGAGTTGGCAGGGGAAGAGGAAGAGGTGGGGTACAGACCCGGGGGGTGAAGGAAAGGAGGGGCGTGGCCACAGGTAGGGATGGAGGGAGGGAAGGAGTGTTTTTTAAAATTTGTTGCACGTTTAATTTTTTGTTAAATTGTTGCCTGTAGAGTGAGTGGGTGGGTTATTAGTTTAGTTGTTTAAATTGTTTGTTGTTTTTAAATTTTTTACTGTTGGGATGGTTTGGGGAGGGGCGGGGTGCATGCGTTTTTATTAAAATCCTTGTTGTATTTGTTGTTTTTTACTGTGTTGTTAAAATGTTAAAATATTCAAAGTTTGGGTTGGGATGGGGGAGGGGGTTACTGTTGTGTTCTGTTACGTTTTTTTCTGAATAAAAAAAATTCTTTAACATTAAAATTTTTAAATTTAACTTAATATTGTTGTGCATTGTCTTCAGATAGTTGTAACGTTAAACACTGGTGAGTCCATACCATGAAAGGTGAACATTAAACATAATGTAAATCAACTGTAACTGTAACTCTCACAATGTAATACAAAACATTTATTTATGAGCTTCAGACACAACAGTCTTGAAGCTGCGTAGCCACCACGGGCCCTTTCCTGCGGTCCAGAGAGGGGTGCGGGCATGGTTTCAATATCAGCCTGATTGTCTTCCCCGAGGTCATCGTCCTCTTCCTCCTCTCCTCTCTCCTGAGGTGGACCGGCAGTCCCATCTGGCAATTCTTGTCCCCTCCTAATAGCCAATTATGCAGCATGCAGCACACCACAATGAATTGAGCGACCTGCTCAGGGTGGTATTGTAATTCGCCTCCTGAGTGTGCTGCTTAAGCAACGATATTGTTTGTGGCTATGTGGCTTTCGTTGTATCGCTTCTCGGCTTCTGTCTGGGGCTTACGCAGGGGGGTCATCAACCAGCTGGTAAGGCCAAATCCTTTATCCCCCAGCATCCAACTGTGTAATTGTGGCTGACTCTTAAAAACAGGGTCAGAGATAGCGCTCTCACGCAGGATGTGCACATCATGGATGCTGCCTGGAAATTTTGCATTTACTGCCATGATTATTTGCTTGTGGTCGACAACAAGTTGCACATTCAGGGAGTGGAATCCCTTTCGGTTCCGAAAAACCTCTGCATCCTGAAAAGGTGCTCGCATGGCGATGTGCGTGCAGTCTATTGCTCCCTGCACCTTGGGGAAGTTTTCTATTCTCGAGAAACCGAGAGCCCTCTCACTCTGTGCCTCCCTGGTCTCAGGGAAGCTTATAAAGTCCATCCTGTGTGCGTAAAGGGCTTCAGTCACCTGTCGAATGCAGCAATGTAAGCATGCTGAGAGATAGCGCAAATGTCGCCAGCTGAGGCCTGAAAGGAGCCCGATGCATAGAAGGAAAGTGCCGCAGTAACCTTGACTTCAACAGATAGTTTTATATTCACCTGATGGTGCTGTTAGGCTGCAGATCTCCCCTAATGAGCTGGCATATCTCACTGATGAACTCCTTTCGGAAGCGCAGTCTCCTAAGGCACGTGTTCTCGGACAAGTTCAGATACGACCGCTTCTCCCTGTAAGTGCGTCGGGTGTAAGTTCTCCTCCTCCTCAGTCGCAACCTCTTTGATTGGGCACTTAATGCTCTTCAACATACCTTCTCCCATCTCTAGTCTGTAGCATGTGAGTAGTCATCAATACTGGTTGAGAAATTACAGGCCCCATTACAATTACAATTATACGTATTCTTCAGAAATAATAAATTTTCCTCCGAAAACTCGTAAAAGAAAGTCAATTTGTCCATAATATAAGAACATAAATAAGAACATAAGAAATAGGAACAGAAGTAGGCCATACAGCCCCTCGAGACTGCTCCGCCATTCAATAAGATCATGGCTGATCTGATCATGGACTCAGCTCCATTTCCCTGCCCGTTCCCCATAACCCCTTATCTCTTTTTCGCTCAAGAAACTGCCTATTTCTGTCTTAAATTTATTCAATGTCCCAGCTTCCACAGCTCTCCAAGGCAGCCGGTCCACCTCAGGAGAAAGGAGAAGCGGAAGAGGACGATGACTTCGGGGAAGACAATCAGGCTGATGTTGATAAGATGTTTCTTCAGATATTCACCTTAAAATAACTCACAGATTAAATCAAAACTCCCCACAACTTGAAGCAGTCTTTTATATGAAAAGTCCTTTGATTTACAAAATCGATTCCATACCACTGGATTAAGGTCAGGAGAGTGCAGCTTTTTTTCAGCGTTTTTTTGGGCGAGCAATCTTTTTGGCGATATATGGCCGAGATGACGAAAGTAACGCTCGGAGATATTCTGGGCGGTCATAAAAATATGGGCAGGCGGTTTAACTAATTCTTGGCGGTAACTTGATGCCGAAACTAACACTGTCGATAAATGGGCAATAAATGGACTTTAGTTTCCATTATTTGGGAAAATGAGTGATAAATGGGCATTAAACTTCATCTCAGCATTTAAATCGGCGGTAAGTGGGTGGTAGCGAGGCAAAACTAATGGAAAGTCTAGCCCCAAATCTGAATACGTGAAGCATTTGCAACAAAATAGATGAATTAATTACACAGATAGAAATTAATAGGTTTGATCAATTAGCCATTATGGAGATGTGCATGCAAAGTGATCAAGGGTGGGAACTAAATATTCCAGGAAAGGTTGGGTGGGGAGTCTGGTTTGCCGCACGCTCCTTCCGCTGCCTGCGCTTGTTTTGTGCATGCTCTCGGGGTGAATACTAATGGAAAGCCAAGTGGCAAGAAAATAATACAAGAAATAACCTGTCATGTATTCAACTATCATTATAACCCATGTATAAGCTGACCTAAGTTGTACACCTTGAGAACATTGACCACAAGGGGGTGAACTTGTGGGAGACACTCCTAACCTGGATTTTCAGGTATAAAAAGGGAAGCTCCACCCACCTTCATCACTTGAGGTCTTAGTAATTAAGGTAACTGGTCACAGAGTGACCTTCTCTCAAGTATGGGCCTCGTGTGCATTTATACTGTATAGTAAGGACATATCATAACCCACAATGCTGTGCAGGATGGTGTATTAACAGTGGGGTAGGTAGTTGTAATAACACAAAAGAAAGGGAAGATCATGGCAAATAAACCAGTAGCAGGAATGAAATCTGTCCCGAAATGACAAAAGATCCCGATAATGGTTTAGAAGTAATTCGCACACATGAGAGCCTGTATAATGATGTTAGATATGAGATTGTCCCAGTGATATTTAATCTCTCAGCAGTCCAAGTGCCAAAGGGCCTGTGCAACCACGCATATGAACTATTTTACAGTTATCTGGTGAGGCAAATAGTTAAGGATTTCGTAGAAAGGAATGCGGGAAAAGACAGTGACGAATCTTGGCCCCCGATTGATGGACAATAGTACGAATCAGTGGTAGGGGGTAACGATACAAATAAGTTGAGAAGGAAGCAAGGATTGGGATAATGGATAGGAATAGGAACCGCAACAGGCACTGCAGCATAGAATACAATAGACATGGAAGCTACGTGGGAACATGATGAGGCTATGAGGGGACAATTGAAGGGAATTTTAACCAAAATAAATAAGGGAGTTTCAGACCAAATTAAACAATTGCAAGAAGCACTAAAAACCACTGTGGACATGGTATACAATTTTCAAGAGATTCAGGATAAGCTTAATGAGATAATTAGAGAATCTGAAGGAAGTAAGGACCAGTCTTCTAAGGGTATCACTTGTGCTATGTATGTGGGTTTCCTATTGGATCAGGAACAGAAGGGTCTGACAGACATCGAAAATAATCAGATTACCTAACTTTGTGAATGACAAACATTTAGAGAAATGGTTTAACAAGACTGAACCATGGTGTGCTGCTAGGAAACATGGGTTAGCTTACTATGCCAAATTACCATGCCCAGATGGGGAGAATAATGATTATCTAGGGCTAGACTTCCCCAAGAGCCCCTCAATGCTTGATTGCCCACCCAGAAAAATCACTAACGTTTGGTAAGTAATGCTGATGAAAATTTCCACTTTTAAGTTAAAACTAATTAAAATGAATCGCCTGGCGAGAAAATGGATCTTGCACCATTATTCTTGGCTGTTTTCTCAGCGTTTAAGGGGAAACTAAGTAAAACGTGCAGCTTTTAAAAAATTTAGTCCGAGGCTGCGGTTGGGCTTAGGGAGGGGGGAAAACTTAAAAAAAATGTCACTAAAATAAAAGTAAAAAATCATTCGCAGGACAGTTTTACACCTAATCACCATTTAAAAATGTTTTAAAAATAAATAAAGAACCTTTAACTTACCTTTCTTTGCAGAGTACTCACCTACCGCCCTGTTTCAACAGCTTTCACAGGGCGGTTCCCTCGGCGATCTGGACGGGCTTCCATTGAGACAAAACTTATGCCCTGGCGATTTTCTCGGCGTTACACGTCAGCGGTTTGGTCCCGGTGGGCATTTTCAGATTTAGGCGATACCATTGAAAAACAAAAGGGTAAACTTTCGCCGGGCAGAGAAACAGCTGTACCACCGAGAAAATCGCTAAGTACCCGCCGAAAATGAAAGGAAAGTTTAGCCTCCTCGGCCCTTAATTTGGTTGTTGTACTAAAAATAAAAGATCATGGATGTGTAGATGTGACAGTCTCGAGCCCGGGATACCAATGTATGGGTTCACTGTAGATGAAGTATCACCTACTTGCAACATTCAAATACAAACATAGGGCAATAATCACACTTGGGTTAGTTACCTGGGTCAGGGACGTTGTTGTGTGGCTACCTCTATTACCCAATATACCCACAAGCTGGACTCCTGTCGGGTTCGATGGCCAACATTCTGCTTAAGACCTACTGAAATGACTAGGGTAGGAAATGCCCATTTGATTCCCATAAGAACTCACAATATAACCCAAATACAAGTAAATATTACTATGCAGCAGGAGACCCTAGAGGCAGTGGTAAAATTTGGACATCCGATTGCACAACTATCTCTCAGTTTAAAGTCTATTATTGAAAGAAATAGTACCTCCAAGAAACACGGCTAAAATGCAGCAAGACAATGCCCAAATCAAGAAAGCAATAAGTAAGTTAGGGGACCACAAATGGTGGGAAGTAGCGTATAATGCCAGCCAGCATCCTTGGGCATGAATGATATCAGCAACTCTAGTAATCGCTCAATACCTGCTCTTAATAGTTCTAATTATAATGTCATGCTATTTGAGAGGTTTGCCATGCCGATTAAACCGTCGAACCAACAATCTTGGGTTGGCCCAGTTGGTAGCGATTCGTAAATGAGAGGTTGAAATAGAGTTTTCTCCCTCTCAAGGGGGGGAATATGTTAGAAATTAGGAATACCTGAAAATTATACGATGCTAAAATGATTGGATGTTTCTGTTCGAGGCAAGTAAAGGGTTAATGCATAAGCTATGTTTTACCCGACAATGCTTAAGTTTCCCTTTCCTCAGACAGTGTTTTTAATGAGTTAGATTAGAGAATGCATAGCATTTTGACTTGATCTTTAATTTGGCCAATGAAGGCTCAAGCTAATGTTTCTTGCATTATTACTAATAACCAATTATAATACTAAGGTAGAATTTGGAGTTTGTTTAACAGAACTGCTTGCAAATAAAAGTTAATTGGTATCAACGACATAAAATAGAAGGAATGGGAGTTAGAGTATCCATGACGACAGGCTGTAGTGAGACAGCTCCAGCCTGGGGCCTTTGATTTAATGGCCTAAGGTTGCGCCTGAGACATGCACCGGTTGGAGCAGGGAGGGTAAGACAGGATCAGATAAAAGATTATAGTAAAAATTCCCCTCCGCCTGTGCCGTGCCTTTAGCTGTCTAGGCCCTACGCCCTGGAATCCCACCCCTAAACCTTTCCATATCGCTCCTTCTTTATGAGGCTCATTAAAACCTACGTCCTCGACCAAGATTTTGATCACTGTCCTAACGTCTCCATATGTGGCTCGGGGTCCGTTAACAATCTTGTGAAGCGCCTTGGTATATTTTACTGCATTAAAGGTGCTATATAAATGCAAATTGTTGTTGAAGCAGCACAATATGTATGGACGCAATTACAATGGTTGACAATGCACCGTGATCTGTAAAATAGACTGTCATTAATTGTGGTGGGGCCCAAATATTGCATATTCCACAGGTACATTAAATAACCTTTCAGCATTGATACTAGCTGGTTTTGCTTGGACACACGCGAAAGGAAAAATTATTACAGGTGTAGTGGCTGTGGGTTTCTTTTAGTTGCTATTTTTCCTTCCAGCGAAGGAACTTGCAGGAACTGCAAGTTTCTAAGTTACCTGTTCTCACAATTTTGCTAATGGGTGTTAAATTAAAATTAAAACCTGACTTCCTTTTTTTTGAACGGAGGCAACAGATCAATTATTATCTGTCTGTTACACTGAAGGATCATTAATTATCTTCTAAACAGTATTACACTGCAACCTTGAGTAATGTAATGTCTTACTTTATGCAGGAGATGGCACTATGGTTAATACAACCAACATCCTATTTCTCACTCTCAGCTCTGAATATTACGCAATGAATGATGAGAGAATCGCGTCCTCGCACTTTATATTTCCTCACGTGTAAGACATAAGGCTTTGGACTACGTGCTTTCAGCACTAATACATTTTCCAACTGTTAGAGACTTAGCACTATTCCACAATGATTGACCGCCCTGAGTTTCATAAACAACAAGGAGAGCTTCTAAATCCAGGGAGTTAGGTTTATAAAGGAAGGATTTCAAACGTTTTTTTGGTAAGAAATCCTAGGTGTCTTGCTCTTGTGATAAACTATTTAGCTCGATCAATTGGAGAAAGTTCGACAACAGACTCAGTCCGAATGTAAACGACAATTACTATCCAAGCCACTAAAATCATCTGTTGGGAGTTTCACTAAAAGCAAAATAATACCAGTCCACGAGTTTGCCGATCGCCAACTTAACTTATGCCCTACGCAAGTTTTCAAAGTGCTGGGGAAGAATTTGAGGATTTAGAAGAGCTCGGTGTCGGAGATAGTCAGTGACTGGACAAGCCGGAGTGTTCCCGAACTCTGAAACCCAGCAGGCGGCTGCAGGATGAGGGGATGGTCGGTACTGAGTTCTCTGGGAGTAGTGTACTGCTGCATTACTCTGAATCCACAGGTAAGGTTCGGGACCAGCTCCTCTTCTGTAAGGCTTGAGCAGGAAGCAGCCAGGACTATCGCCACCCCATTAAAAGCATCTCAGCTCAGATCTATTCTCTTGTGCTAGCCGTGATATACATGGTATTGACCGTAAGGTTAGCCATTAATTGGACGTTAGATTGGCTGTATTGTTATTTATTCTGTTATTTAACCTGTCGAATGTTAAGTATATTTCCGAATAGTACTTTTTTTGCCTGTTACATTGGTTGTGAGCAGTGATTTAATACAAATTGTAGCAACATATAATTTTGATATATGTCGATAACAACACATAGCCCAATTAACTCACAGAAATAAGACTTGCTTTATATTTATTGTTTGCAATAGATTTTAAGAACTATAGCAGCTATCACTGTTCCATCTGCAGCCATTAGGGGAGTCTCACTGACGGTTCATATCAGATCTGAAGAAGCCGCTCCTTTTCATAGTTTAAAGCTGATTATTGACACGCCTGTATTGGAATTATGACCATAAGATTTTCTTACTCCACTAACCCCCTCAAAAAATGATCTAATTACACGTGTTAAAGATGGAACTTGTGCTCCTCAATAAACATAAGAACATAAAAAACATTTAAATAGTTGTTTTCTTCAGGATTGTCCCTGCAAAGATCTGTTTCTGTATCATTGTGCCTTTTTATAAATTTGAGGCTAACAATGGTGAAAGAACAATTTAGGACCGGTATGGGGTGGGGGAATCTATATATAAAAGGTGATTGAGAATGGGCTTCTGCATAGGACTGTGGAGGCAAAACACTTAGATTCGGTCATTGAATAGAATTGGATAAATTCCAATGAAGGGGGTAATTTTGCAGGGTTATGGGGAAAGAGCAGGGGTGTGGGACTAACTGGATAGCTCTTCTATGATCCTTCTGTCCTGTAGACACGAGACTCCCAAAGCAAGCGCTCTACTCAGAACTCCTTCACGGCAAATGAGCCAAAGGTGGGCAGAGAAAAAGTTAAAAGGACACCCTCAAAGCCTCCCTGAAAAAGTGGAACATCCCCACTGACACCTGGGAGTCCCTGGCCAAAGACCAACCAAAGTGGAGGAAGTGTACCCGGGAGCACGCTAAGCACCTCGAGTCTCATCGCCGAGAGCATGCAGAAATCAAGCGCAGGCAGCGGAAAGAGCATGCGGCAAACCTGTCCCACCCTCCCCTTTCCTCAACGACTATCTGTCCCACCTGTGGCAGGGACTGTGGTTCTCATATTGGACTGTTCAGCCACCTAAGGACTCATTTTAAGAGTGGAAGCAAGTCTTCCTCGATCCCGAGGGACTGCCTATGATGATGATGATGATGTGATGAGGGTTTAAGTTGTTCTTCAATTTTGGGTGGTTGAGTTAAGATGGGCTATGTGCGCTCCGTCTTTTGTGTTTATTCTGTGGAAGTAACTGTTGACAGATATAACAACACTCAATAGATTTAATAAGATTCAGTTCTGTGGAGGGGAGGTTGACTTGATGAGTTATGAATCACATGTGTTCATTGTATGGAAGTTATCAGAAGTTGTTATATCATTAAGAGATAAGTGATGTGGCATGTGAGCAAACGTTTCTTGGTTGTTAGATATTCCTTGAAGGGACTTGCAGTACCTGATTTGTCTCCTGGGACTGCACCATTTCTGAGGCTGACTGTTCTTGTCTGACATGGGCAGCAGTTTCATTAGAGACTGATCCATAAAGTATTGACAGCAGGTTTCAGGGGAGGGAGTACGGAAGCTAAAGGATACATAAACTCCATTAATTTTCTGGTTTTATCGTTGTCCACTTTTCTTCAGAAAAAGGGACAACAATGTTTAAACTAAAGATACAAATATAAATTCAAGTAACTATTCATTTCCTCAAAGGGGTACTGAGCAGAATACAAGAGCGGTCCTAAAGATTTATTTCCATGAGATTTTCTTCTGGACCGCTGAAAAGGGTTTCTTCTAATAGCACAGATACATTGAAGGGGAAGCTAGATAAGTACATGAGGGAGAAAGGAATAAAAGGATATGTTGATAAGGTGCAATGAAGTAAGGTGGGAGGAGGCTCGAGTGGTGCATAAACACTGGCACAGACCAGTTTGGCTGAATGGTCTGTTTCTGAGCTGTACATCTGTCTAATTCTATGTAATTAGAAGGTTGACTTGACTCAGTCAATGGCATCCTTGCCTCTGAATCAGAAGATTGTGGGTTTTACGCCCTACTCCAAGAATTGAGCATGATGTAAGCCAATACTTCAGTGCAGTACTGAAGTCATTGGGGTTTCAGGTAAATATTAAAGAGCCTATAAGACTAATCGAAGAACAGGTGAGAGGGGCAATTCCTACTGTTTCATTGCTGTATGCGGGGATCTTGCTGTGCTGCTGTATTTGCTTACATGAGAACAGTCACTACACCTCAATGAATTCATTGTATGTGAAGCGTTTTTGGACAGAATAAGGTGTTACATAAATTCAGGTATTTTTTTTGTTTCTGCCTGTGGAAGTAATGCAGATGGGGAAAAGAGGTATGGAGTGAAATAGACCGAGAAGGGGCGGCACCAGTGACTTCCTGCCCAGATGCCATCCCAGCTGTTCTGGTTTGCATCATCTCAGGGCATGGGCTGAAAGAAGGGTGCCTCTTGCTAATTTGCAAGGATGAATTGCTGGTGATGTTTGAGCCTCCATTTGTGGACTTGGGAAGGATCAGGCCTAACCATGTAAACGCCTTGTTCCCATCACCATCAGCCTCTCCCCCCTTCAAAATACAGACTCACATGCAATACAAATCCAGCAAAATGCTGGCCTCTTTGTCAAGCAGCTACACTCCTTCAAGTTGCCATTCTGGAAGAAGGATATAGAAGATACAAGTTGGGATACAATACAATAAGACAACATTTGTTAATGTGACTGTCACCATTTCAAAGTTTTTATTGGGACCTTTCTTTGTGATTTACCTTACAGTATTGAGAAACAATTAAGTAAGATTTACAAACCATCTTTTCCTGAAGACTGTGCTCCTTTAAGAAATAGGAAGTAAAAGATTATTTGACCTAACGTGATTACTGTGTTGTGACATTGCAGTGCCATGCACTGGTTATAGGATAGGGGTGGATCAGAGTTGATTCATAATTTGTGGCCAGTGAAATTATTTGGAAATCTTGAAAATAGTTTTAGTGAACATAGATGCAACTGGATTTGTCCCCAATAATATGCTCCAGGAAGCAACAAAAGACAATAACAACAACAACTTGTATTTATATAGCGCCTTTAACATAGTGAAATGTCCCAAGGTGCTTCACCGGAGTATAAGGTAAATCACAAAGAAAGGTCCCAATAAAAACTTTGAAATGGATTTGTGAAAGGGAAATCAGCTTGACAAATCTTCTGGAATTTTTTGAGGATGTTTCCAGTAGAGTGGACAAGGGAGAATCAGTTGATGTGGTGTATTTGGATTTTCAGGAGGCCTTCGACAAGGTCCCACTCAAGAGATTAATGTGCAAAGTTAAAGCACATGGGATTGGGGGTAGTGTGCTGATGTGGATTGAGAACTGGTTGGCAGACAGAAAGCAAAGAATAGGAGTAAATGGGTACTTTTCAGAATTGCAGGCAGTGACTAGTGGGGTACCGCAAGGTTCTGTGCTGGTGCCCCAGCTGTTTACATTGTATATTAATGATTTATATGAGGGGATTAAACGTAGAATCTCCAAATTTGCAGATGACACTAAGTTGGGTGGCAGTGTGAGCTGCGAGGAGGATGCTATGAGGCTGCAGAGTGACTTGGATAGGTTAGGTGAGTGGGCAAATGCATGGTAGATGAAGTATAATGTGGATAAATGTGAGGTTATCCACTTTGGTTGTAAAAACAGAGAGACAGACTATTATCTGAATGGTGACAGATTAGGAAAAGGGGAGGTGCAACGAGACCAGGGTGTCATGGTACATCAGTCATTGAAGGTTGGCATGCAGGTACAGCAGGCGGTTAAGAAAGCAAATGGCATGTTGGCCTTCATAGCGAGGGGATTTGAGTACAGGGGCAGGGAGGTGTTACTACAGTTGTACAGGGCCTTGGTGAGGTCACACCTGGAGTATTGTGTACAGTTTTGGTCTCCTAACTTGAGGAAGGACATTCTTGCTATTGAGGGAGTACAGCGAAGGTTCACCAGACTGATTCCCGGGATGGCGGGACTGACCTATCAAGAAAGACTGGATCAACTGGGCTTGTATTCACTGGAGTTCAGAAGAATGAGAGGGGATCTCACAGAAACGTTTAAAATTCTGACGGGTTTAGACAGGTTAGATGCAGGAAGAATGTTCCCAATGTTGGGGAAGTCCAGAACCAGGGGTCACAGTCTAAGGATAAGGGGTAAGCCATTTAGGACCGAGATGAGGAGAAACTTCTTCACCCAGAGAGTGGTGAACCTGTGGAATTCTCTACCACAGGAAGTTGTTGAGGCCAATTCACTAAATATATTCAAAAAGGAGTTAGGTGTAGTCCTTACTACTAGGGGGATCAAGGGGTATGGTAAGAAAGCAGGAATGGGGTACTGAAGTTGCATGTTCAGCCATGAACTCATTGAATGGCGGTGCAGGCTCGAAGGGCCGAATGGCCTACTCCTGCACCTATTTTCTATGTTTCTATGTTTCTATTATGAGATGAAACATTTGACACTGAGAAGTTAGTGCAGGTGACCAAAAGCTTGGTCAAAGACGTAAGTTTTAAAGAGCGTCTTGAAGGAGGAACGAGAAGTAGAGAGGCGGAGAAGTTTAGGCAGGGAATTCCAGAGCTTGGGGCCTAGGCAACAGAAGGCACAGCCACCGATGGTTGAGCGATTATAATCAGGGTGCTCAAGAGGGCAGAATTAGAGAAGCGCAGATATCTCGTGTAGTTGTGGGGCTGGAGGAGATTACCGGGATAGGGAGGGGCTATCCCATGGTGGGATTTGAAAAAAAGGATGAGAATTTTGAAATCGAGGCATTGCTTAACCGGGAGCCAATGTAGATCAGCGAGCACAGGGATGATGGGTGAGCAGTACTTGGTGCGAGTTAAGACACGGGCAGTCGAGTTTTGGATCACGGCATAAGGCAATGTAAGACGCAATCCTGACTTCTGAACAAACAGAAACAAATATTAAAATACAACCTAGTCCCTATACTGATAGACATAGCTCAGAGAAAGGAGCAAGCTTTCAACCTTATCTTCGCACATTAAGTTTCATAGCGAGGTCTGCAAAAGACAGTTTCTTGATCATGTAGTTGCAAAGATCCAAGTGAGTGGTGGATTGGGTGAGTGGGTGTATGGTATCTGTCTCAGAATTTGGCAATATATTACACCCACCATGTACCAAGATTTTGGGAACACTTCTGGAAATAAATTGCTATGAAAAGTTTTCCAAAAAAGTTAAACTGCTGCAACCTTGTGGGTTTCTAAAATTTCTCTAACAGACATTTTCATTCAAAATGGAAGTCACAGCAGTGTACATTTGTACCACATAAAAATACCAGTATCCAACTTTAAAGGGACAATCTCTTCATGAGAGAGTGTTTGGAAAATCTCTGTCTGTTTGCTCACAAGCACAAGGCTGCGAATTTCCTTGGAGCTGCTCCTGTGCCATGCTGTAACTTTGCCAGAAGTGTGTTGGAGCAGCTCCAAGGACATTCCCAGCCTTTAAATCTGATGCGTATCATATCTTGGTGAAAATAAAACAGTTAACCTTTCCCTTAAAAACAAAAACGTCTGCTGAGCGTTTTTTTCTTTTAAGTGAAGAAAATGCTCCTTTATAAACAGAACTAATTAACTGTCCAAACAAGAATTTGTTCCATGGAAAGTTACATAATAATTGGGCTTAATTTTCCCCAAGCCCGTTTTCTGGCGTATTAATAAGAACATAAGAACATAAGAAATAGGAACAGGAGTAGGCCATACGGCTCCTCGAGCCTGCTCCGCCATTCAATAAGATCATGGCTGATCTGATCATGGACTCAGCTCCACTTCCCCGCCTGCTCCCCAGAACCCCTTATCCCCTTATTTAAGAAACTGTCTATTTCTGTCTTAAACTTATTCAATGTCCCAGCCTCCACAGCTCTCTGAGGCAGCGAATTCCACAGATTTACAACCCCCTGAGAGAAGAAGTTACTCCTCATCTCAGTTTTAAATGGGCGGCTGCTTATTCTAAGATCATGCCTTCTAGTTCTAGTCTCCCCCATCAGTGGAAACATCCTCTCTGTATCCACCTTGTCAAGCCCTCTCAGAATCTTATATGTTTCGATAAGATCACCTCCCATTCTTCTGAATTCCAATGAGTAGAGGCCCAACCTACTCAACCTTTCCTCTTAAGTCAACCCCCTCATCTCCGGAATCAACCTAGTGAAACTTCTCTGAACTGCCTGCAAAGCAAGTATATTCTTTCATAAATATGGAAACCAAAACTGCACACAGGAAAGGGGTACTGAGGTGATGATCAGCCATGATCTTATTGAATGGTGGTGCAGGCTCGAAGGGCCGAATGGCCTACTCCTGCACCTATTTTCTATGTTTCTATGTTTCCAGGTGTGGCCTCATCTATACCCTGTATAGCTGTAGCAAGACTTCCCTGTTTTCTACTCCATCCCCCTTTGCAATAAAGGCCAAGATTCCATTGACCTTCCTGATCATTGCTGCACCTGCCTACTATCCTTTTGTGTTTCAATCACAACTCAGTCACCGGCGAGCGCGGGGTGCCCCGAGCCCGTGCCCGAGCCCTTGAACAACACCACAGACGGGCCCGGGCGCGGGCAAGAAAAGGAAAAGGGGGGGGCGGAGCGGGAGGCCTCGGCAGACATGGAGGTCTCCCTGCCTCAGCGCACCCCCAGCAACAAAAGGAGGCGCCGCTCCGTTGAGGCGGAGAGGGAACAACATCCCTCCGCGGAGGAGTCGGTGCCCGCCGCGTGTCCCGCGTCCCCCACCAGCGCCCCCAAGCAGCGCCGTAGGCGGGAGGAGTCTGTCCCCGGGGAGGGTGAGACAGTCGAGGCTGCCCAGCCTCTGCCTCCCGGGGATGGCGTGGAAGATCTGCCTGTCGTGGGGGGCGTGGGGATCGTGGAGGAAAGCATTGCCGCCGGGCCGGGCGTCCCGGGAACTGAGGCGGGCGGGGCCGAAAAGGCCGAACCTGAGCCCGCCCAGCCAATATCCAACTTCCCCCGGGATTTGCTCGACCCGGCAGAAACACAAATTAACAATTTTAATGAAACTGTAGATGCTGGGCCGGGGGGTGGCAGCGGGGAGGGGGAAGAACACCCACCCTCGCCCCTTACTTTGGAGCTGGAGCACTTGGGGAGCCTGGGGATTTCCTATGGCCGGGTCTCTCCTTGTTCCCCGGTTCCTGGGGCGGAGGGGGAACCCCTTGCGCTGTCGTTTCCCGACCCAGCACCATTTTTTAAAGAGCCCAGTGGGGACTCCTCTGCCGACGATCCTGGGGGTGGACGTGAACGTGTACGCCCCTCAGCCCGGCCTGCAGCAAACGCGCTTCTTTGAAGAGGTGTCCGCTCTTCTTGGCTCCGTCGACGTCGGCGACTGCATTGTCCTCGGGGGGGATTTTAACTGCACCCTCGAGGCGAGGGACCGCTCCGGTGCCCCGCAGTGCATGACGGCGATGGAGAAGTTGAGGGACCTGGTCGGGTCCTTCGACTTGGTGGACGTCTGGCGAAATCTCCACCCCGACTCCAGCGCCTTTACTTGGGTGAGACCTGGAGTTGGATGGTCTAGAGTCGACCGCCTTTATGTGTCTCGGGCGTACGTTTCCTGCGTCCCGGCGGCCTCCATGCGGCCGGTGCCGTGTTCGGACCACCACCTGGTGTGGGCGGAGCTCGCTTCGCTCCGCGCGAGGACGGGGTCCGCGTACTGGCACTTTAACAACCGGCTGCTGGAGGACGTGCGGTTCCAGGACTCGTTCCGTCGATTCTGGTCCGACTGGAGAAGGAAGCAGGGGGGCTTCCCCTCCTTGAGGCTATGGTGGGACGTGGGCAAGGCTCACGTCCGCGTCTTCTGTCAAGAGTATGCGAGGGGGTCGACCAAGAGGCGGGCGGCCAGGGTCGGGCGCCTAGAAAAAGAGGTGCTCGACCTGGTTTCCCGTCTCGGTCAAGTCGTCCAGGACCCGGCCCTGCGGACGGTGTACGAAGCGAAGAAGGCCGCGCTGAAGGACCTGCAGCTCGTCGGGTCCCGAGGCGCGATCGTGAGGTCGCGGATCCGGTTCCTGCGGGATCTGGACCGTGGCTCCCCCTTCTTCTACTCGCTGGAAAAAAGGCAGAGTGTCCGTAAGCAGCTCTTGACGCTGCTGGCCGACGACGGCTCTCTCGTCTCGGATCCGGAGGGCGTCAACAACAGGGCCCGTGAATATTACGGGGCTCTGTTCTCTCCGGATCCGTCCAGCGAGGAAGCGCGTAGAGTTTTGTGGGAGGACCTGCCGAAGGTCAGCCCGGAGGACGCCGAAAATTTGGAAGCTCCGCTAAGCCTGGCGGAGCTGACCGGTGCCCTCGCCCGGCTCTCGAGGGGAAAATCCCCGGGGCTGGACGGGCTGACCGTGGAGTTCCACAGGGCGTTCTGGGACGTCCTGGGGAGCGACTACGCGCGGGTCCTGGGGGAAAGTCTGGCGACCGGGGAGATGCCCCTCTCTTGGCGCATGGCAGTCATCGTCCTGCTGCCTAAGAAGGGCGATCTCCGCCTCCTTAAGAACTGGCGCCCGGTCTCCCTCCTCAGCACGGACTACAAAATCTTCGCCAGGGCGATGTCTGCTCGCCTTGGTGCCGTGCTGGACCACATGATCCACCCCGACCAGTCCTACACGGTCCCGGGCCGGACAATCCACAATAACATCCATCTGGTCCGGGACCTCATCCATTGTTCCCAGGAGGCTGGTCTGTCGGTCGCCTTCCTATCCCTCGACCAAGAGAAGGCGTTCGACAGGGTGGATCACGACTCTGCGCGTTTTCGGGTTCGGGACGCATTTCGTCCCCCGGATCTGACTTTTGTACGCCGCCGCGGAGTGTCGGATTAAGGTTAACGGGTCCTTGACGGCGCCCCTTCGCTTTAGGAGAGGGGTGCGCCAGGGATGCCCCATGTCCAGCCAGTTATATGCCATCTGCGTGGAGCCTTTCCTGCGCCTCTTGCGGACGAGGTTGACGGGACTGGCTCTGCAAGAGCCGGGCATGGAGGTCGTCCTCTCGGCTTACGCCGATGATGTGCTCCTCGCGGTAGAGGATCCCGCTGACCTGCGGAGGATGCGTGAGTGCCAGGAGATTTACTCGGCCGCGTCCTCCGCCAGGATCAACTGGGAGAAATGTTCCGGACTCCTGGTGGGTCAGTGGTGGGTGGACTCCCTGCCGGAGGAACTCAGGTCTTTTGCCTGGAGCACGACCCATCTCCTCTATCTGGGAGTCTACCTTAGCCCCGACGAGGGAGCCTGGCCGGCGAACTGGCAGGAGCTGGAGGCCAAGGTCGCCGCTCACCTAGGGCGCTGGACAGGACTGCTCCGAGTGCTGTCCTACAGGGGTCGAGCGCTAGTCATAAACCAGCTGGTGGCCGCAATGTTGTGGTACCGGCTGGTCACTTTGACCCCTCCCCCTGTGTTTGTCGCCAAGATACAGAAGAAGCTGGTGGACTTCTTCTGGAACAACAGGAAGCACTGGGTCTCTGCTGCGGTCTTGAGTCTCCCGCTTGAGGAGGGCGGTCAGTCGTTGGTGTGCGTCAGCGCCCAGCTCGCGACTTTCCATCTTCAGACCCTGCAGAGATACCTTTACGTCGAGCCCCCTCCTAGGTGGTGTGCTCTGGCGACGTATTTCTTCCGCCAGCAGCGCGACCTCAATTATGACACGCAGCTCCTGTTTGTGAACTTGGGGGGTGTCAGGACCGCCCTCCGGGAGCTGCCTGTCCTTTACAAGGAACTCATCAGGGTCTGGAACAAAGTCTCCACCAAGCGCAGCTCTCCGCCGGCTGGAGTGGCGGCCGTCCTGCAGGAGCCGCTGCTCGGGAATCCGTACCTCCACGACCGAGGTTTTATGTGGCGGTCGGAAGAGAGGGCTGTGGCTGGTGAGGTGACCAGGGTCAGATGGCGGAGGAGCAGGCTGGATGGCGCCAGACACGCTGGCGCGGCGCCTAAATTCTGCCAATGTCTGCCACGCGGCCGATGCCATCGAGTCGCTAAAAACAGCTCTGCGCCCTGACTCCGTTAGGTGCATCAAGGAGGCTCAAGCACGTGGGGAGATCCCGTCCGAACTGACCCCCGTCCGGACGGAATTCCTCATTGGCGCCAAACCCCGGAACCTCCCTCGGAGGCCGGCGCCTCACAACTTGAGCCGCCTCGGGGAAATCCCCTCCGTGCCCTTCAGTTCCGCGTGGAGGAGTTTCCTGTATGGGCTGCTCCTGCACACTCTCAACTTTGCCATCCTCGCCTGCCATCCGGACACGCCATGGCGTACCATCCTGCCGTCCGGAGGAGGCGGGAGTCCCCGATGGAGGGCACTCTACGCAGGGGTCCTCCCACTATTTGTCGGGGACTTGGCCTGGAGAGTGGTGCACGGAGCAGTGCCGTGCAATAAATTTTTAAGCCGGTTCACGGATTCCCAGGCTGCCTGCAATTTCTGTGGTCTGGAGGAGTCCGTGTTCCATGTTTTTATTGAATGCACGAGGTTGCAGCCCCTGTTCCATTTTATGAAGGGGCTGCTCCTGAAATTCTGGCTGCACTTCAGTCCCACTCTCCTGATCTTTGGGCACCCTGTGCGGAGGGGAGCGGGTAGGTCCGAAGGCCTCCTCGTAGGACTGCTCCTGGGCACGGCCAAGGGTGCCATCAGCCGGTCCAGGCAGCGGGCGGTCGAGGGGGTCATTCAACCTGACTGCCTGCCTCTCTTCCGCTCTTACATCCGGTCCAGGGTGTCCTTGGAGATGGAGCACGCGGTGTCCACCGGTACGCTCGCGGCCTTCCGCGAGAGGTGGGCACCGGAGGGACTGGAGTGCATCATCACGCCCGGCAACCAAATTTTAATTTGATTTTACGTTTTAAAGTTTAATTTGTTTTAATTGCCGGTGCTTTTAGTGTCCCCCTCCCCTTTTATAGGGGGCACTGGAAAAAGGAAAATTTGATTTTAGTGCCCAAAAAAAAACCCCAAAAAAGGAAAAAAAAGAGGGCCTTGTAAATGTCTGGTGTGTCATCCAGGGCGGGTGGCACCGATTAATGTTTTTGTTTTGCAGGTAAACTCCAAAAAGAGTTTCAATCACAAGTACCCCCAGGCCCCGCTGTACTGCAGAACTTTGCAATCTTTCTCCATTTAAATAATAACTTGCTCTTTGATTTTTTTCTGCCAAAGTGCATGACCTCACACTTTCCAACATTATACGTCATCTGCCAAATTTTTGCCCACTCATATAGTCTGTCTAAGTCATTTTGCAGATTTTTTGTGTCCTCCTCACACATTGCTTTTCTTCCCATCTTTGTATCGTCAGCAAACTTGACTACGTTATACTCAGTCTCTTCCTCCAAATTGTTAATATAGATTGCAAATAGTTGGGGTCCCAGCACTGACCCCTGCGGCACCCCACTAGTTACTGGTTGCCAACCAGAGAATGAACTATTTATCCTGACTCTCTGTTTTCTATTATTTAGCCAATCCTCTATCCATGCTAATATATTATCCCCAACCCAGTGAACTTTTATCTTGTACAGTAACCTTTTATGTAGCACCTTATCGTGTGACAAATTTGCGCGGTCATGGTACACACTTTGTTGATGCCGCTTGCCCTCCACGTGATCATGGAGATCAGGGTGGACAAGAGAGAGCCTTGTTTTAAGCAGCCTTTTCATGAGCAGCTCAGCTGGGGGAGCCCCGGTGAGTGAGTGGGGTCTGGTACAGTAGCTGAGCAGCACTTTGGGACAACCGGGTCTGCAGCCAGCCTTCCGACACTCGTTTCAAGCTTTGCTTGATGGTCTGAATTAACCGTTCTGCCTGGCCGTTGGATGCGGGCTTGAACGGGGCAGATGTGACATGTTTGATCCCATTGCGGATCATAAATTCCTTGAACTCAGCACTGGTGAAGCACGGTCCATTGTCGCTGACTAGGACATTAGGCAAGCTATGCATGACAAACATGGCTCGTAGTCTTTCAATGGTGGCCGTGGATGAGCTTACAGACATTATTGCATATTCAATCCATTTTGAGTAAGCGTCCACGACAACCAGTAACATTTTGCCTAGGAATGGACCCGCATAGTCTACATGGATCCTCGACCACGGTTTGGATGGCCACGGCCACAAACTTTGCGGTGCCTGTCTGGGTGCATTGCTCAACTGAGAGCAAGTGTTGCACTGGTGCACGCTTGACTCAAAATCTGAGTCGTTGCCAGGCCACCACACGTGAGATCTGACTATGGCTTTCATCATTATTATGCGTGGGTGGGTGTTGTGCAGTTCGCAGATAAATGTGTCTCTGCCTTTCTTGGGCAAGACCTCGCGATTGCCCCACAAAAGACAGTCCGCCTGCAGGGACAACTCGTCTTTGCGTCTGTGGAACGGCTTAATTGCTTCCTGCATCTCCACTGGGACACTGGACCAGCTCCCATGGGGGACACAGTTTTTTACCAAGGACAGTAAAGGATCCTGGCTGATCCAGGTCCTGATCTGGCGAGCCGTAATGGGGGATTTCTCGTTCTCAAATGCCTCCATGACCATGAGCAAGTCCGCTGGCTGTGCCATTTCCACCCCGGTGGTGGGCAATGGTAGCCGACTGAGTGCATCTGCGCAGTTCTCTGTGCCTGGTCTGTGGCGGATTGAATAGTTGTATGCCAACAGCGTGAGCACCCATTTTTGGATGCGGGCAGAGGCATTAGTATTAATCCCTTTGCTCTCAGAGAACAGCGATATGAGCAGCTTGTGGTCAGTTTCAAGCTCGAAGTTGAGGCCAAATAAGTACTGGTGCATTTTTTTTTACCCTGTAAACGCATGTCAGGGCCTCTTTTTCAACCATGGTGTAGGCGCTTTCGGCCTTGGACAAACCGGTTGCAAAATCCCCGAATCATTAGCCTGTTGTAACACACACCTGACCCCGTATGACGACGCATCGCAAGCTAACACTAATCGTTTACATGGATTATACAGGTCAAGCAGTTTGTTAGAACACAATAAATTTCTGGCTTTCTTAAAGGCAGCCTCTTGTGAATTCCCTCATACCCAGTCACCCTCCTTGCGCAGCTCTATCAGGGTGCTTAACCCAGGTAGGAAATTACCGAAATAGTTAAGGAGTCCCAGGAAAGACCGCAGCTCCATCACATTCTGTGGTTGTGGCGCATTCTTGATGGCCTCCGTCTTAGTATCGGTGGGTCTGATGCCTTCTGCTGCGATTCTCCTTCCTAAGAATTCGACGTCCTGTGCCAGGAAAACACACTTCGAGAATTTCAACCTGATCCCCACGCGATCCAACCGACTAAGAACCTCCTCCAGATTCTTCAAGTGCTCCATGGTGTTCCGACCTGTAACCAATATGTCGTCCTGGTGAGCACTGCGCAAGGAACCGACTTTAGCAGGCTCTCCATGTTTCGCTGGAAGATCGCCGCGGCCGACTGAATCCTGAACGTGCACCGGTTGCAGATAAATAGACCTTTGTGTGTGTTGATGCAGGTGAGGCCTTTCAATGACTCCTCCAGCTCCTGCATCATGTAGGCCGAGGTCAGGTCTAGCTTGGTGAACGTCTTCCCTCCAGCCAGGGTTGCAAATAGGTCATCTGCCTTGGGTAGCAGGTACTGGTCCTGCAGCGAAAAACGGTTAATCGTTACTTTATAGTCCGCGCAAATTCTAACCGTACCGTCCTCCTTGAGTACCGGGACAATTGGACTGGCCCAGTCGTTGATTTTCACTGGCGCGATGATTCCTTCATGTTGCAGCCTGTCCAGCTCAATTTCCACTTTTTCACGCATCATGTACGGTACCGCCCAAGCCTTGTGGTGGATAGGTTGCGTACCGGGAACCAAATGGATCTGCACTTTCGCCCCCGAGAAGCTTCCAATGCCTAGCTCGAATAACGATGGGAACTTGCTTAGAACCTGGGTACATGAGGCTTGTCGACGGACGAAAGCGCTCGGATGTCGTCCCAGTTCCAGCGGATTTTCCCTGGCCAGCTTCTGCCAAACAACGTGGGGCCATCCCCTGGCACAATCCACAGCGGGAGTTCGTGTACTGCTCCATTATAGGAGACTTTGACTTCTGCACTACCAATTACAGGGATTAGTTCCTTGGTTTAGTGTGAATGGGGCTGAGCTTGGGCCTGTGTGCCTTCTTTCCCCACAGCCTGTCGAAGGCCTTTTTACACATTATGGACTGACTTGCCCCCGTGTCCAGCTCCATAGATACTGGAATGCCGTTCAGTTCAACTTTCAACATTATTGTTGGGCATTTTGTTGTGAACATGTGTACCCCATACACTTTTGCCTCCTCCGTATGAGTTTCCAATTCAGTCTGATCCACTGTGGATCGATCTTCCTCTGCAACGTGGTGGTTTGCAGGGTTTGCAGGGTTTGCAGCTCGCCTGCACATTCGTTGGAAGTATCCCATTGTTCTGCAACCATTGCACGCATAGTGCTTAAAGCGGCATTGATGGAGCCGCTGATCACCTCCGCAGCGCCAACAGGGTGTTAACTGCCTTGCGTTAACAGATGATGGCGGAATCTGGGTCAGTTGAGGTCGGGCCACAGCAGCCGGCGTGTACGTTCTGCTGTGTACATTCTGCTCAAAACCGACATTATGCACAGTATTGGCCGAAACTTCTTTGTTCTGCGAAATCTGCTTGGTGTTGTCGCTGGTGGACATAAATGCCTGGGCTATTGTTATGGTTTTACTCAGATTCGGAGTTTCTACAGTCAACATTTTGCGAAGGACTGTCTCATGTCCGATGCCCAGTACAAAAAAGTCTCTGAGCATTTGTTCTAGGAATCCCTCAAACTCACAATATCCTGCGAGGCGCCTTAGTTCAGCGACATAGCTCGCCACATCCTGGCCCTCCGATCGTTGACACGTGTAGAACCGATATCTCACCATCAAAACGCTTGATTTAGGTGCTCCCGGACCAGCGTACACAATTCTTCATAGGATTTCTCTGTTGGTTTTGCGGGGGCCAGGAGATTCTTCATGAGGCCATAGGTTGTTGCCCCACAGACATTTAGGAGGATCATCTTTCGTTTGGTGGCATTCTCATCCCCTTCCAGCTCATTGACCACAAAGTATTGGTCAAGTCTCTCCACGAAGGCCTCCCAATCATCACCTTCTTAGAACTTCTCCAGGATGCCAACTGTTCTTTGCATTTTCGCGCAGCTGTTCGTTACCTCGTCGCCAATTGTTATGCTCATAATAATTGCTGTGTGTAATGAGCAAGTATGACCTCAGCTCCTTTATTAAAGTTCCAGAGTGCAGGTACCTCGTGGGTGGCCCGCTTATATACTGTGCTCCCAAGGGATACTGGGATCCCTTGGGACTCCAACAGGTGGGCCCTCTGGTGGTCAGGTGTAATGCAAGTTAGAAAAGGTTAAATACATAACACACAGGACCAGAGTTACACCCATTTTTCTAGTGTCCTCTACCGTAAAGACTGATACAAATATTTATTCAGAGTTTCTGCCATCTCCATGTTCCCCATCACTAATTCACCGGTCTCATCCTCTAAGGGACCAACATTTACTTTAGCCACTCTTTTCCTTTTTATATACCTATAGAAACTCTTGCTATCTGTTTTTATATTTTGTGCTAGTTTACTTTCATAGTCTATCTTCCCTTTCTTAATCATTTTTTTATTCATTCTTTTCTGGCTTTCAAAAGCTTCCCAGTCTTCTGTCCTGCCACTAATTTTGGCTACTTTGTATGCCCTTGTTTTTAATTGGATACCGCCCTTTAATTGGATACCGTGCAACGAGACCTGGGTGTCATAGTACATCAGTCATTGAAGGTTGGCATGCAGGTACAGCAGGCGGTTAAGAAAGCAAATGGCATGTTGGCCTTCATAGCGAGGGGATTTGAGTACAGGGGCAGGGAGGTGTTGCTACAGTTGTACAGGGCCTTGGTGAGGCCACACCTGGAGTATTGTGTGCAGTTTTGGACTCCTAACTTGAGGAAGGACATTCTTGCTATTGGGGGAGTGCAGCGAAGGTTCACCAGACTGATTCCCGGGATGGCAGGACTGACCTATCAAGAAAGACTGGATCAACTGGGCTTGTATTCACTGGAGTTCAGAAGAATGAGAGGGGACCTCATAGAAACGTTTAAAATTCTGATGGGTTCAGACAGGTTAGATGCAGGATGAATGTTCCCGATGTTGGGGAAGTCCAGAACCAGGGGTCATAGTCTAAGGATAAGGGGTAAGCCATTTAGGACCGAGATGAGGAGAAACTTCTTCACCCAGAGAGTGGTGAACCTGTGGAATTCTCTACCACAGAAAGTTGTTGAGGCCAATTCACTAAATATATTCAAAAAGGAGTTAGATGAAGTCCTTACTACTAGGGGGATCAAGGGGTATGGCGAGAAAGCAGGAATGGGGTACTGAAGTTGCATGTTCAGCCATGAACTCATTGAATGGCGGTGCAGGCTAGAAGGGCTGAATGGCCGACTCCTGCACCTATTTTCTATGTTTCTATGTTTCTATGTCCTTTATTTTTTTAGTTAGCCATGGACAGCTATCTTTTCTCTTACACCCTTTCCTCCTCACTAGAATATATTTTTCTTGAGAGTTGTGTAATATCTCCTTAAATGTACATCAACCGTCCTACACTTTAATCTATTTTCCCAGTCCACTTTAGTCAACTATGCCCTCATACCTTCATAGGCTCCTTTATTTACGCTTAGTACACTGATTAGAGATCCAACTTTCTCACCCTCCATCTGAATTTGAAATTCAATCGTGCTATGATCACTCATTCCAAGGGGATCATTTCCTAGGAGATTGTTTATTAATCCTGTCTCATTACACAGGACCAGAGTTATGCTCGTTTTTCTAGGCCAGAAATGCAGCAGAAATATTTTGCCAATGTTTCCCCGATGTATAATTCGAATTTGGCGCCACGCAGCGTGTCCAGTTCCCTTGGGAAGTGGAGGCTGCTGTCTGCGCCAAAAAACAATGCTGCACCTTCTGCCCGGGTAAAAAAAGTTTTTGATGTCGTTCCAATGGACGCGCATGGTCAGTACAGCTCGGATTTGGCAATTGGTCATTTTTAAAGAGCCAGTTGTGTGTGTTACAAGTGTTGCGTGATGGCATTGGAAAAATCTCAGCTGCAGCAATACAAGATGCAACGCAGTGCAAGGACCAAGAATTTCTTACCGGAAGAAGTGGAGGCACTAGTTACTGTGATTGAGAACAGATGGCAGGAGCTGGATACCAGCAGAGGTCACATAAAAGTTCCACCAAAAGAAATGAAGACACACTGGAATAAAGTTGTAGAAGATTACTGCGCAGTGGTGAACACCATGAGTTCTGGAGGCCAGTGCAAAAAGAAATGGCTGGACCTTGGTCAAGTAGTTAGTGTAAGAAATATTTTCATTTATTTAATGCAATTGTAAATGTGACCAGCTGTATATGTCCCACCCAGCAGAAAGACACACTCTCTAAAAAGGTGCATTTTCATCTTCGAAGAGGAAAGTGGCACACAACAAAAGGGAAAGAACTCGAAGAGGAGGAGGCCTGGCAAATCTGCACTCACTGACACCCTTGGACGAAAGGGTCGCTGATTTGATGGGTCTTGCCTGGAAAAAAAGCAATCAGTACTGCACAAGCTGGGCCCACACTCGAGGGAGAGGGTAAGTCCGACAAATTCATCGTGGTCCTTCAAATCAACCTGCTGCCTGGCCTGCGATGTATGAGCCTACTCATGCCACCCATCCTGCCCCCTCCTCCGCTGCTAACCATTTGACTGTTCTGTTATATTTTGCAGAACTTGAGGCCAACCCTGACGATGCAGAAGAAGATTCAGATGCCAGAAGAGGAGAACATCATCCAATCCATCCATGGGGGTGAGGGGGAGGAGATGGAGCTGGATGAGCTCCCGCTGTTGTACTGACTTTGGAGGAGGTGCTGCTCATGGAAGTGACAGCCCCTTCCGTGACTAGCGATTTGAGTGTTGGTGGGACATTCCATGATTTCACATCTTTTGAGGTTGCGGGTCCCAGTGGTGTGATACAGCAAGGCACACCCAAGGCCCCACCATCCCAGGTTGCGGGTCCCAGTGGTGTGGTGCAGCGAGGCACACCCAGGGCCCCAACATCCGAGGTTGCGGGTCCCAGTGTTGTGGTGTGAGCCACACCCATGGGGAGGAGGGGAATGAGAGCTCGACCGCTCTCTCCTGAGGTGCAGCATCTAACAGTTGTGATTCAGATGAAGTCATTGAGTGCGGAGAGCACTGACCTTACCCGATCACTCCTGGACATCATCAGTGGGGTGAGTGATAAGGTTGCGGGACTGTCGGGAGAAGTAACAACACTCTCACAAGAAATGTGAATGATATCCGGGACCATCAGTGAGGGAATAGTGGCCATGAAGGAGGGAATGTCAGAGGTAGTGCAAACCACATCACTATCCATGAGGAAGGGAATGTTGCAGGTCGTTGAGACATTGTCAGGGTGCATGATATTCTGGATGAAATAAATATAGTGAGAGAATAAGTATTAAGGGGTTTAGCAGCTTTGAAAGTAGATAAGTCCCCAGGTCCAGATGAAATGCATCCCAGGTTGTTGGGCGAAGTAAAAGAGGAAATAGCAGAGGCCTTGACCATCATTTTCCAGTCCTCTTTGGATATGGGCATGATGCCGGAGGATTGGAGGACTGCTAATGTAGTACCCTTGTTTAAGAACGGATAAAGGGATAGGCCGAGTTATTACAGGCCTGTCAGCCTAATGTCAGTGGTGGGAAAATTATTCAAAAAAATCCTGAAAGACAGTATAAATCTGCAGTTGGATAAGCAAGGAATAATTAGGGACAGTCAGCACGGATTTGTTAAGGGAAGATCGTGTTTGACTAACCTGATTGAATTTTTTGAGGTTGTAACCAAGAGGGTCGATGAGGGTAATGTGTATTGTTGTGTATGGAGAAAGAATCAGACTGAACACTGCGAGCTCAAAGTAAACAGAGAAATATAGAAACAAAGAAAATAGGTGCAGGAGTAGGCCATTCGGCCCTTCGAACCTGCACCACCATTCAATAAGATCATGGCCGATCATTCACCTCAGTACTCCTTTCCTGATTTCTCTCCATACCCCTTGATCCCCTTGGCCGTAAGGGCCATATCTAACTCCCTCTTGAATATATCCAATGAACTGGCATCAACAACTCTCTGCGGTAGGGAATTCCACAGGTTAACAACTCTCTCAGTGAAGAAGTTTCTCCTCATCTCAGTCCTAAATGGCTTATCCTTAGACTATGTCCCCTGGTTCTGGACTTCCCCAACATCGGGAACATTCTTCCTGCATCTAACCTGTCCAGTCCCGTCAGAACTTTATATGTTTCTATGAGACCCCCTCTCATCCTTCGAAACTCCAGTGAATACAGGCCCAGTTGATCCAGTCTCTCCTCATATGTATGCCCTGCCATCCTGGGAATCAGTCTGATGAACCTTTGCTGCACTCCCTCAATAGCAAGAATGTCCTTCCTCAGATTAGGAGACCAAAACTGAACACAATATTCCAGGTGAGGCCTCACGAAGACCCTGTATAACTCAAAGCCCCTAGCTATGAAGGCCAACATATCATTTGCCTTCTTCACCGCCTGCTGAACCTGCATGCCAACTTTCAATGACTGATGAACCATGACACCCAGGTCTCGTTGCACCTCACCTTTTCCTAATCTGCCGCCATTCAGATAATATTCTGCCTTTGTGTTTTTGCCACCAAAGTGGATAACGTTACATTTATGCACATTACACTGCGTCTGCCATGCGTTTGCCCACTCACCTAACCTGTCCAAGTCACCCTGCAGCCTTTTAGCGTCCTCCTCACAGCTCACACTGCCACCCAGCTTAGTGTCATCTGCAAACTTGGAGATATTACACTCAATTCCCTCATCCAAATCACTAATGTATATTGTAAATAGCTGGGGTCCCAGCACTGAGCCCTGCGGTACCCCACTAGTCATTGCCTGCCATTCTGAAAAGGACCTGTTTATCCCGACTCTCTGCTTCCTGTCTGCCAACCAGTTCTCTATCCACGTCAGTACATTACCCCCAATACCATGTGCTTTAATTTTGCACACCAATCTCTTGTGTGGGACCTTGTCAAAAGCCTTTTGAAAGTCCAAATACACCACATCCACTAGTTCTTCCTTGTCCACTCTACCAGTTACATCATCAAAAAATTCTAGAAAATTTGTCAAGCAGAATTTCCCTTTCATAAATCCATGCTGAATTAGACCAATTCCGACACTGCTTTCCAAATGTGCTGCTATTTCATCTTTAATAATTGATTCCAACATTTTCCCCACGACTGATGTCAGGCCAACCGATCTATAATTCCCTGTTTTCTCTCTCCCTCCTTTTTAAAAAAGTGGTGTTACATTAGCTACCCTCCATTCCAGCGGAACCGATCCAGATTCGATACACTGTTGGAAAATGATCACCAATGCATCCACTATTTCTAGGGCTACCTCCTTAACTGCTCTGGGATGCAGACGATCAGGTCCCCTGGAATTTATCGACCTTCAATCCCATCAATTCCCCTAACACAATTTCCCGCCTAATAAGGATTTCCTTCAGTTCCTCCTTCTCACTAGACTCTCGGTCCCCTCGTATTTCCGGAAGGTTATTTGTGTCTTCATTCGTGACGACAGAACCAAAGTATTTGTTTTCACTGATCAGCCATTTCTTTGTTCTCCATTATAAATTCACCTGAATCTGACTGCAAGGGACCTACGTTTGTTTTCACTAATCTTTTTCTCTGCACATATCTATAGAAGCTTTTGCAGTCAGTTTTTATGTTCCCAGCAAGCTTCCTCTCATACTTTATTTTCCCCCTCCTAATTCTACCCTTTGTTTTCCTCTGCTGTATTACAAAATTCTCTCAGTCCGAAGGTTTGCTGCTTTTTCTGGCCAATTTATATGTCTCTTCCTTGGATCTAACACTATCCTTAATTTCCCTTGTTAGCCACGGTTGAGCCACCTTCCCCGTTTAATTTTTACTCCAGACAGGGATGTACAATTGTTGAAGTTCATCCATGTGATCCTTAAATGTTTGCCATTGCCATTGCCTATCCACCGTCAACCCTTTAAGTATCACGCGCCAGTCTATTCTAGCCAATTCACGTCTCATACCATCGAAGTTACCTTTCCTTAAGTTCAGGACCCTAGTTTCTGTGTCACTCTCCATCTTAATAAAGAATTCTACCATATTATGGTCACTCTTCCCCAAGGGGCCTCGCACAACAAGATTGCTAATTAGTCCTTTCTCATTACACATCACCCAGTCTCGGATGGCCAGCCCTCTAGTTGGTTCCTCAACATATTGCTCGAGAAAACCATTCCGAATACACTCCAGGAAATCCTCCTCCACTGCATTGCTACCAGTTTGGTTAGCCCAATCAATATGTAGATTAAAGTCGCCCATGATAACTGCTGTACCTTTATTGCATGCTTTCTTGTTTGTTGCTGTCCCCAACCTCACTACTACTGTTTGGTGGTCTGTATACAAATCCCACTAGCGTTTTCTGCCGTTTGGTATTCCGCAACTCCACCCATACCGATTCCACATCATTCAGGCTAATGTCCCTCCTTACTATTGCATTAATTTCCTCTTCAACAGCAACGCCACCCCGCCTCCTTTTCCTCTCTGCCTATCCTTCCTAAATGTTGAATACCTCTGGATGTTGAGTTCCCAGCTTTGGTCACCCGAGAGCCATGTCTCCACGATGCCAATTACATCATATCCGTTAACTGCTATCTGCACAGTAAATTCGTCCACCTTATTCTGAATACTCCTCGCATTGAGGCACAGAGCATTCAGGCTTGTCTTTTTAACAAACTTTGCCTCTTTTGAATTTTGCTGTAATGTGGCCCTTTTTGCTTTTTGCCTAGGGTTTCTCTGCCCTCCACTTTTACTTTTCTTCTTTCTATCTTTTGTGTGACCTTAGTCTTTAATTGCAGGTCTCCAGAGTGTCTCTCCAAACTGTGAAGCCTCCTTAAATACCTGTGCTCGCAAGGGATTATGGGATCCCTTGGGACTCCAGGTGATGAGCCCTCTGGTGGCTGTACCGAGTAAATACAAGCATACATATATAATAACACTCAACCCGCAAAGTCAATATTGAAATTATTTACAATGTGAGTCGATCTGGGGCCCTTCTTGCCCTGGTTGATCGTCTCGGTGTGAAAGCTGGTGTTGTTGAATCATTTGTTGGGCCCTCGCTGGGCTGCTTGCAGCTGGACTTGCTGGGCTGCCTGGTGTGGTGTGTCCTGCTGGGCTGCTGTGGATGATGGGTTCTGCTTCGTGATCAACTGTGGTGCATATGGTGGGTGATCAAAAAAGTTCGGGTCCAAGGTGGGTTGCTCAGGATATTCCACGAATCTGAGTTTGATTTGGTCCAAGTGTTTCCGGTGAATGAGTCCATTTGAAAGTTTGACCCGAAACACCCTGCTCCCCTCTTTGGCCATGACAGTGCCGGGAAGCCTTGTCCATAATTTAATACAAATACAGGATCATTGATTTCAATCTCACGTGACACATTTGCGCTATCATGGTATGCACTTTGTTGAAGCCGCCTGCTCTCTACCTGTTCATGTAGATCAGGGTGAACTAATGCGAGCCTTGTCTTACGTGCTCTTTTCATGAGCAGTTTAGCAGGTGGGATCCCAGTGAGTGAGTGGGGTCTCGTGCGGTAACTAAGCCTGACTCGGGATAGGCGAGTCTGAAGTGAGCCTTCAGTTACCCTCTTCAAGCCTTGCTTGATGGTTTGCACTGCTCTCTCTGCCTGACCATTGGACGCTGGTTTAAACGGGGCAGATGTGACATGTTTGATCCCGTTGCAGGTCATGAATTCTTTGAACTCAGCACTGGTAAAACATGGCCCGTTGTCACTCACCAGGACATCGGGTAGGCCGGTGTGTGGCAAACATGGCCCGCAGGCTTTCAGTAAAGGCAGCAGACGTGCTAGCCGACATTATCTCACATTCAATCTGATTGGAGTACGTGTCTACAACCACAAGGAACATTTTATCCAAGAACGGGCCTGCATAGTCGACGTATACTCTAGACCACGTTTTGGAGGGCCAAGACCATAAACTTAGCGGCGACGCCCTGGGTACATTGCTTAACTGCGAGCATGCATTACATCTGTGAACGCAGGACTCTAAGTCCGCATCGATACCGGGCCACCACACGTGGGATCTGGCTATCGCTTTCATCATTATGATGCCTGGGTGGGTACTGTGGAGGTCATTGATGAAAGTGTCTCTGCCCTTCTTGGGCACCACTACTCGACTGTCCCAGAGAAGGCAGCCTGCCTGTATAGACATTTCATCTTTGCGCCGCTGGAACGGCTTTATCTCTTCCTGCATTTCCACTGAGACACTGGACCAGCTCCCGTAAAGCACACAGCTTTTGACTAGAGATTATGGGCCCAAGTTTCCACATGATAAAAAACGGGCACCCCTCTGAGCTGGGCGCCCGTTTTTCGCGATTAAAACGGCGCCGGAAAAAAAACGAGCGATTCTGGAGTGTTCTGCAGCTCCTTGTCTGCTTGGCGCAGCGCACAGGGGGGCGGAGCCTACACTTGCGCTGATTTTGTAAGTGGGAGGGGGCGGGTACTATTTAAATTAGTTTTTTTCCTGCCGGCAACGCTGCGCGTGCGCGTTGGAGCGTTCGCGCATGCTCAGTGTGAAAAAAACATTGGCACTCGGCCATTTTTGTAGTTCTTTGTAGTTCTTTGTAGCTGTTTAGTTTTTGAACATTTTTTAATAAAAGTACATTGCCATCAGCACAGAGGCTTCTTGTAGCAGTGAGAAGGGTGCAGGAAGCCTCAGAAAGTTGAGGCAGCTGTTTCCCGACGACCTCCCCCTTTTGCCGTCGGGAAATGGCTCCTCAATTTCTGAGGCTTCCTGCAGCCTTCTCTCTTTCCCGCCAGCCGTCTGGAACGGCTCCATTCCCTTCCCCCTCCCGCGTTCGGTCGGCTCCCTCCCTCCCCCCCCCCCCCCCTCACCGCGTTCGGTAGGCTCCCTCCCTCCCGCGTTTGGTCGGCTCCCTTCCCTCCACTCCCCCGCGTTCGGTCGGCTCCCTTCCCTTCCCCCACCACCCCCCGCGTTCGGTCGGCTCCCTTCCCTCCCGCGTTTGGTTGGCTCCCTTCCCTCCACTCCCCCGCGTTCGGTCGGCTCCCTTCCCTTCCCCCCCCCACCCCCCGCGTTCAGTAGGCTCCCTCCCTCCCGCCCGCCCGCGTTCGGTCGGCTTCCTTCCCTCCACCCCCCCGCGTTCGGTCGGCTCCCTTCCTTCCCCCCCCCCACCCCCCGCGTTCGGTCGGCTCCCTTCCCTCCCCCCCACCCCCCGCGTTCAGTAGGCTCCCTCCCTCCCGCCCGCCCGCGTTCGGTCGGCTTCCTTCCCTCCACCCCCCCGCGTTCGATCGGCTCCCTTTCTTCCCCCCCCCACCCCCCGCGTTTGTCGGCTCCCTCCTCCCCCCCGCCCTGCCCACGTTCGGTCGGCTCCCTCCTCCCCACCCCCCCGGCCCGCGTTCAGTCGGCTCCCTCCTCCCCACCCCCCCGGCCCGCGTTCAGTCGGCTCCCTCCTCCCCACCCCCCCGGCCCGCGTTCGGTCGGCTCCCTCGTTTTGTGAGGCTTGCTGCACCATTCTTCCTGGCTGAAGCACTTTCACACAGGTAGGAAGATGGTTTATTTAATCTTTTCTTTGCTTATAAATGTTTATTCAGGTTGGATTTATTTGTATAATATTTGTATAAGTATAAATAAGGATTTATTGTAGAATTTAATGAGTTCCCTTCCCCCCCCCTCCCCCCCACCTCGTTCTGGACGCCTGATTTGTAACCTGCGCCTGATTTTTTAATGTGTAGAACAGGTTTTTTCAGTTCTACAAAAATCTTCACTTGCTCCATTCTACTTTAGTTTGGAGTACATTTTCACTGTGGAAACTTTCAATTCAGGCGTCAGTGGCCGGACATGCCCCCTTTTGAAGAAAAAATTCTGTTCCAAAGTAGAACTGTTCTACCTGACTAGAACTGCAGAAAAAAAAATGTGGAGAATTGCAAATTCTAAGATAGTCCGTTCTCCACCAGTTGCTCCTAAAAATCAGGCGCAAATCATGTGGAAACTTGGGCCCAATAAGGGGTCCTGGCTTGTCTAGGTTTTGATCAGCCGGGCAGTGATGGGTGATTGCTCACCCTCAAATGCTTCCATAACCGTGACTAGATCTGCGGGCTGCACCACTTCCATCCCCTTGGTAGCCAATGGCAGCCTACTGAGAGCATCGGCTCAGTTTTCTGTGCCTGGCCTGTGGCGGATGGCATAGTTTTATACGGACAACGTGAGCGCCCATCTCTGGATGTGGCCCAATGCATTGGTATTTATCCCTTTACTCTCGGAGAACAGGGATATAAGTGGCTTATGTTCAGTTTCCAATTCGAATTTTAGCCCAAACAGGTATTGATGCATTTTCTTTACCCCATAGACACACGCTAACGCTTCTTTCTCAATCATGCTGTCAGCTCTCTCAGCCTTAGACAGACTGCTGGATACATAAGCAACTGGTTGCAGTTTCCCGAAATCATTAGCTTGTTGCACTACACACCCGACGCCATATGACGATGCATCACATGCTAGTACCAAATCCTTACATGGATCATACAACACAAGCAATTTGTTCGAGCATAACAATTTTCTTGCTTTTACAAAGGCATTTTCTTGGCTTTTGCCCCAAACCCATTCGTTCCCTTTTCGTAGTAAGACATGTAGTGGCTCTAACAGTGTGCTGAGACCCGGTATGAAGTTACCAAAGTAGTTCAGGAGTCCCAGAAACGAGCGCAGCGCCGTCACGTTCTGTGGCCTCGGTGCGTTCTCGATTGCCTCCGTCTTCGCGTTGGTGGGCCTGATGCCGTCTGCCGGAATGCTGCTGCCCAGGAACTCCACTTCAGACGCCAGGAAAACGCACTTTGAGCCTTTTAGCCTGAGCCTCACGCGGTTGAGTCGACTAAGAACCTCCTCCAGGCTCTGCAGATGCTCGACTGTGTTCCGACCTGTGACCAAGATGTCGTCCTGGAAGACCACGGTGTGCGGGAGCGACTTCAGTAAACTTTCCATGTTTCTCTGGAATATCGGTGCCTCCGATCCGATTCCAAATGGACCTTTGTGCATGTTGATGCAGGTGAGGGCCTTTGATGATTCCTCCAGTTCCTGGGTCATGTAGGCTGAAGTCAGATCCAGCTTCGTGAACATCTTTCCTCCCGCCAGCACTGCAAAGAGGTCGTCGGTCTTTGGTAGTGGGTATTGGTCCTGCAGGGAGAAACAATTGATAGTTACTTTGTATTCGCCACAGATTCTGACGGTACCATCTCCCTTGAGGACTGGGACGATAGGTCTGGCCCATTCGTTGAACTCGATCGGGGAAATGATGCCCTCTCTTTGCAGCCGGTCTAGCTCGATCTCTACCCTTTCTCTCATCATGTACGATACTGCTCTCGCCTTGTGATGGATGGGTCGCGCCCCTGGAATTAGGTGGATCTGCACTTTTGCTCCTTGAAATTTCCCAATGCCTGGTTCGAACAGCGAAGGAAATTTGTTTAAGACCTGGGCACACGAAGTGTCGGACGTCTTCCGAGTTCCAGCGTAACTTTCCCAGCCAGCTCCTGCCAAGCAGTGTGGGACTATCACCCGGTATCACCTAGAGTGGTAGCTTGTGCACCGCTCCATCGTAGGAGACCTTTACGGTAGCATTGCCGATTACAGGAATCAGTTATTTTGTGTAAGTTCTTAGTTTCATGCGAACTGGAGTTAAGACTAGCCTTGTTGCACCACAACCTTTTGAAAGTCTTTTTGCCCATGATGGATTGGCTTGCGCCCGTGTCCAGCTCCCTTGACACCGGGAGTTCATTTAGTTCAACATCCAGCATTATCGTAGACAGTTCGTTGTGAATATGTGCACCCCATGTATCTCTGCCTCCTCAATCTGAGGCTCTGGTTCATCGTGATCCTCCATGGATCTTTCCTCCTCTGCAACATGGTGGTTTGCAGGTTTAGCAGGCTTTGCAGTTTGCCTGCACACTCGTTGGAGGTGTCCCATTGATCCACAGCCCTTGCAAACATACCCTTTGAATCGGCATGAATGGAAACGATGATCACCCGCGCAGCGCCAACAAGGTGTTAATGGCCTTGCATTCATCACCCTTGATGGTGGACTCTGAGACATTTGCGGACGTGTAGCTGCAGGTATGTGTGATCTGCCCTGTACGTTACGATTCGAAAACAACATCACTTTGTTCACAGTACTTGTAGCAGCACTTGTGTGCTGAGAGATTTGCTTAGTATTGTCACTGGTGGCAATGAACGCCTGGGCTATCGCTATGGCCTTACTCAAGGTTGGGGTCTCTACAGTCAAAAGTTTGCGAAGTATGGTTTCATGGCCAATGCCAAGTACGAAAAAGTCTCTGAGCATGTGCTCCAAATGTCCTTTAAATTCGCAATGTCCTGCAAGGCATCTTAGCTCGGCGACATAACTCGCCACTTCCTGGCCTTCAGACCTTTTGTAGGTGTAAAACCGATACCTCGCCATCAGAACGCTTTCCTTTGGGTTCAAATGCTCTCGGACCAGTGTGCACAAATCGTTGTACGATTTCTCCATGAGTTTTGCTGGAGTGAGCAGATTCTTCATGAGGCCATACGTTGGTGTCCCACAAACGGTGAGGGAGGATCGCCCTTCGTTTGGCAGCGCTCTCTTCCCCATCTAGCTCGTTGGTTACGAAGCATTGATCGAGTTGCTCCACAAAAGTTTACCAATCCTCTCCCTCCGAGAATTTCTCCAGGAGGCCCACTGTTCTCTGCATCTTTGGATTCACTTTCTGTATCTCATCGCCAGTTGTTGTGTATGGAGAAAGAGTCAGACTGAACACTGTGAGCTCAAAGTAAAGTGTGACCTTAGTCTTTTATTGCAGGTCTCCAGAGTGCCTCTCCAACCTGTGAAGCCTCCTTAAATACCTGTGCTTCCAAGGGGTTATGGGATCCCTTGGGACTCCAAGGGATGAGCCCTCTGGTGGCTGTACAAAGTAAATACAAGCATACATATATAACATGTACGATGTAGTATATATGGACTTTAGCAAGGCTTTTGATAAGGTCCCGCATGGTAGACTGGTCATGAAGTTTAAAGCCCATGGGATCCTGGACAAAGTGGCAAGTTGGATCCAAATTTGGCTTAGAGGTATGAAACAAAGGGTAATGATTGATGGATGTTTTTGGGACTGGAAGGATGTTTCCAGTGGGGTTCCACAGGGCTCAGTACTGGGTCCCTTGCTTTTTGTGGTATATATCGACGATTTAGATTTTAATATAGTAAATATGATTAAGAAGTTTGCAGACGACACTAAAATTGGTGGTGTGGTTGATAATGAAGAGGAAAGTCATGGGCTGCAGGAGGATATCAATCTACTTGTCATGTATTCAACCAGCATTGTAACCCATGTATAATCTGACCTAAGTTGTACACTGTGAGAACAATGACCACTAGGTGGGAGACACTCCTAACCTGGACCTTCAGGTATAAAAGGGGAAGCTCCACCCACTTCCATCACTTGAGTGCTATGAAATAAAGGACAGGTCACAGACTGACCTTCTCTCAAGCGTGGGCCTCGTGTGCATTTATACCGTATAGTAAGGACGTATCAATGGCGACAAGAAACTGGGATTTAAACCATGCGAGCATGGCCACTAGCAGAACAGATGAGAGGTACTGTGTTAAGGAATGGTTGGGACAGAGATTCAACATTGTTAAAGCAGCACACAGTTCTCCAGGCAGACAAGGGCAATCGGGCATGCCCCAACATGTAGTCGAACCCAGAGGGGGAGTTCGACAGAGACAATGGCAAGTTGAACGGCGATTCACACCATTGCAAGGGATAATGCGGCCAGTAATGGGGCCATGAACACCTGTTAATGGCGCATCAAGGACAGTCACAGGGGCAGTCAGGGACGATCGACTGGCAAGGGACATTTTGTTTCAAACATCAGCTCATGCTGAAGGCATGGAGGCACACACTCAGCCGGAGTTTGCAGAGGTGAACAAAATACCTGCAGAAATTGCAGAAATGAACGCTGGGGGAAATCACTGGAAGCTGAAGTTCAGCGAGTTCATGTGGAGCACGTATACAGTTCATATACCAGGATACCACCGATAATGATGAAAGTGCTCCTCAATGGCATCCCAGTATCAATGGAGCTAGACACGGGGGCCAGCCAGTCCCTGATAGGTATCAAACAGTTCGAAAAATTGTGGGCGTCCAAGGCCAGGAGGCCAAAATTATCGCCGATTGACGCACAGCTACGGACTTACACAAAGCAGATCATTCCGGTGCTAGGCAGCGCCACGGTAGTTGTGACCCACAAAGATTCGGAGAACAGGTTGCCACTCTGGATTGTCCCAGGGGACGGTTCCGCACTACTGGGGAGGAGTTGGCTTGCTATCATGAACTGGAAATGGGGCGATGTCAATGCAATTTCCTCTGTGGAGCGAGTATCATGCTCACAGATCCTGGACAAAGTTGACTCATTATTTCAACCCGGCATTGGCACTTTCATGGGGGCCAAGGTAGTGATTCACATAAACCCGGATGCCAGGCCAGTACACCACAAGGCCAGAGCGGTGCCGTACGTGATGCGGGAAAAGATAGAAGGCGAATTGGACCGCCTGCTGAGGGAAGGTATCATCTCGCCAGTCGAATTCAGTGACTGGGTGAGCCTGATTGTGCTGGTGCTCAAAGCGGATGGGTCGGTGAGGATATGTGGCGATTACAAGGCCACCATCAATCGGGTGTCACTCCAAGACCAGTACCCGCTATCGAGAGTGGAGGACCTCTTTGCGACGCTATCCGGTGGCAAACTTTTTTCAAAATTGGACCTGACCTCAGCTTACATGACCTAGGAGCTGGCGAGTGAGTCGAAGAAGCTGACCACCATCACGACACACAAGAGGTTGTTTGAGTACAGCAGATGTCCGTTCGGGATTCGCTCAGTCGCCGCGATCTTCCAACGAAATATGGAAAGCCTCCTCAAGTCGATTCCAGAGACGGTGGTTTTTCAGGACGACATCCTCATTACGGGTTATGATACTGAAGAACACCTCCAGAACCTGGAGGAGGTGCTATGCAGACTGGACTGGGTAGGGCTGCGACTGAAAAAGGCGAAGTGTGTCTTCCTAGCTCCAGAGGTAGAATTCCTGGGGATAAGGGTAGCAGCAGACGGGATCAGCCCTACTGCGTCCAAGACGGAAGCGATCCAGGGAGCACCCAGACCCGACGGAGCTGCGTTCATTCCTGGGGCTCCTGAACTATTTTGGTAACTTTCTTCCCAAATTGAGCATGCTGCTAGAGCCGCTACACATGCTCCTACGCAAAGGTCGCGAATGGGTCTGGGGGGACAGCCAGGAAAGGGCTTTTAATAGAGCACGCAATTTGTTATGTTCCAACAATCTGTTAACGCTATATGACCCATGTAAGAAACTTGTGTTAACGTGCGATGCGTCGTCCTATGGGGTCGGGTGTGTGTTGCAGCATGTCAATGCCAAGGGTCAGATTATACATGGGTTAGAATGTTGGTTGAATACATGACACTACTGGTCAGGTTGGCAGAGCTGTGGCAAATGGAATTTAATTCAGTGAAGTGTGAGGTGATGCACTTTGGGAGGGCTAATAAGGAAAAGTTATACACATTAAGTGGTAGGCCACTTAACAGTGCAGATGAACAAAGGGACCTTGGAGTGCTTGTCCACAGATCCCTGAAAGTAGCAGGCTAGGTGGATAAGGTGGTTAAGAAGGCATAGGGAATGCTTGCCTTTGTTGGCCAAGGCATAGAATAATAAGAGCAGGGAGGTTATGCTTAAATTGTATAATACTTTGGTTAGGTCACAGCTGCAATACTGCTTGCAGTTCTGGTCATCGTATTATAAGAAGGATGTGATTGCACTAGAGAGGGTGCAGAGGAGATTTACTAGGATGCTGCCTGGAATGGAGAATCTTAGTTATGAGGACAGATTGGATAGGCTTGGATTGGAACACAGGAGCTTGAGAGGAGACCTCATCGAGGTGTACAAAATATTGAGGGACCTAGACATAGTGGATAGTAAGGGCCTATTTCCATTGGTGGAGGGGGCTATTATGAGGGGGCATAGTTTTAAGGTGGTTGGTGGAAGGTTTAGAGGGGATTTGGGGGGTCGCTTCTTTGCGCAGAGTGTTGTGGGGATCTGGAACTCGCTGCCTGGAGGAGTGGTGGATGCAGTAACCCTCACCATTTTTATGAGACTGTTGGATGGGCACTTGAAGTGCCGTAACCTGCACGGTTATGGACCTAGAGCTGATAATTGGGATTAGACTAGATGACCTTTTGCTGGTCGGTGCAGATATAATGATAAGTACTGCAGGGAATAGAATACAACCAGGTATGATCTCCTGGACTAGTTTCGATCACCTGGATGGGTTGGAGAAGAATTTTCCCAGATTTTTTCTCCCTAAATTGGCCTGGATTTTTATCTGGTTTTTGCTTCTCCCAGGAGATCACATGGCTCCAGTTGAGGTGGAGTGTAGATGTTTTTAGTATAAGGGGTGTTGCAATGGTGTGGGGTGGACTGGTTGGGTTGGGTGCTCTTTGCCTTTCCGTTACTGTTCATTTGTTTGTATGTAACCTTTAAGGCTGCTGACAAAAGGCCGTGCGGCTCTTTGTCGGCCAGCGCAGACACGATGGTCCGAAATGGCCTCCTTCTGTGCTGTAAATTTCTATGTTTCTCTGTTTCTATGTTTCTATAAGGGACGGCATGTTGGAGTTAGCTGCTGGAATAAGGGAACATGCCCAGACCCTGCGCCCATTGACAGAATCAACTGTCACTCCTGCTCCAATCCCCACACCAGCCTCTGAAGAGTTCAAAGTTGGGTCCTCCAATTTGCCGCCTGGGCCCTCCAACTTGCCGTCTGACGCTGACATCCCCCACCCTCAGTACCCGAGATGTTAGAAGGAATAAGCTTGGTACCAAGTCCAGAAACACTGCGCCACCGCCTGTGGGCAAGGGTGCTGGAGAGTCCAAGACCGAGCACAGCGGGCGGTGTTAGAATAAAGGGGATGAGAGATGGCCGCAGCCTTTCTTTGCTGCTGTTGTTGTTGTTATTATTGTTACTGTTGTAACTGTTCTCAATTTACAAGTTTTTGGAAGTTATGTAAATTTACGTTTATAAGTTATCTTAAAGTTTTTAAGTGATCTTAAGAGTGATCTTAAAGTAAAGTTTGATACAAGAATAATTTTATTAAAGTTAAGTTATTGTAAACTTTTGAATAAAATATATTTTACATTAAAATTGAACCAACACAACACAACATTACGGAACAGCTCCAAACAGTGGAATAGTTGTCGCTGACTTAAATTTAACCTTTGAAAGAAGCTCAAAATGGCAGGAAAGCAGGCAGCACAGGTTCGTAGTTGTATCTCTCCAAGCCTGTATGGATGACCCACACTCAAAGGTCTTGTGACTTCTCCTCTCTGCCCCCACCCCCACATCTTGTGACTTCTCTCTCTCCTCCCCCCTCCCTGGGCTCCAAGCCTTCCAATTGGCACCTCGCTCTCTTTCTCTCCTCCCCCCCACCCCCCCACGGCTTGTTTTCTAGCCGAGCCGCTGTGTCCGGGTCCGAGGCCGATTCTGCCAGCCAAACCTCCAGGCCTTTCTTCAGGACGTTCGCTAGTGACATGTGAATGAGTAAAAAATGAGAGAAATTCTGAAATCCAACAAATTTACACTTCTACGTTGACAGGTAAAAAAACATTGAACTTTATTATTGATTTTGACAGTGTTCTTGACTCCCTCCAAAATCTTTGATTTATAAACAATAGCAACTTTCAGCGCAGATTTGTGAAGGTGCGCTGGTTTTCTTAACTCACCAGAAGGTTGTTCGGGAGTGACCAGATACGTCGCCCTAAGAGAAAAAAATGTTGGTCAAACTGCCAACAATTGAAAAAACCGGCGCAGACATGAGGGAACGTCAAACTATGACATAAAAAAAAACTGGCCTAGAAAAATTGTACCTAAGTAAATTACACCGGCGCAGATTGCAGGGGGAAACTTTGAAAAAAATTAATTCGGCAGAAAAAACGGCGCGTGCCAAAAAAACGGTGCAAATGACCGGCGAATATTGAGCTCCTAATGAAAGCCAGGACATTCATTTCAAATAAATTGGAGGGAGAGCTCGAAAGAACTTGTTCTGTATATGACACTCGATCATTTCCTCAGGATGTGCCAAAGCACTTTGTGTCCAATTAATTAGATTGGAAGTGCAGTTACTGTTATGTAGGGAAATGTGCCAGTCGAATAGTGTCAGCAAAATCCCACAAACAGCAAATTACTGAACAAAAAGCATGGAATGAATTCACAGGTGAAAGTGTTGATTTATTATACTGGATATAGAATTTTCTGATAATAAGCTGGTAATAATTTGTCAGTAAGTGTGCAGTTCTGACAGGTTGAAGTAGTTAATTCTTCAGTGTGAATATCAACATGCAGAAGTGCCACAGAGAATACTGGCAGTTCACCAGCAAAAAGAGAATAATTAAATCATTGAGTAACATTTATTGTACTCCCTATTTATTATAAAATGTGACAAGATGTCCTCGAGTGGTTTTCAGGTAGTAATTTAATCTTTATCAAGGTTACAAGAATTCCCTTGTAAGTACTATCAGGTATCTATTCTCTCTGTAATCCCTTTAACTAACCTATAATCAACATCCACAATAACAGAAACTGAAAATATATTGATGGAATACAAAGTTTCACATTTAGTCGATTTTATATGTATCAGTGGGACAAGGTTGTGTTGTGCAAACATTTGAGATATTTATATCTTGGCATAGAGGCATGGGGGGAATTTTCACTAGCATCAGTGAGTGGGTTTGGAGCGGGTGGGTGGTTAAAAGTGCCAGACAGCGCATTGGGAAGCCAGCTCCAACCCGCTATTTTCCACATTTAATTGCAGCGAGTTAGGCAGGAGGGGCAGGTTACTAATTTCAATATGTTAATGTCCCAGTAAGAGCAATATTAACTTTGGTTTTGTGATTTAACTGTGGGTGCACGGGTTTCGCGGGCTTCCTGGAACTCGCCAGTGAAAGCTAGGCGAGAACACGGCGGCAATTGAGTGGGCTGAAGAAATGGCAGGCAAGTGAAAATAGGAAACTCCTTAGGGTGTAATTACATATCATTCCTGTCTATTGGCATAGCACTAGAGGAAACTGTTTATCCCTCCATTAACTCCTTCGCCTCTTCACTTCTCTGCCCTCCCATCTTTTTGATCAGGCATTCAGTCACCCTTCCTAATCTCTCCATTTCCCAGTCTCTTAACATTTGGACGGCACCTTCGGACATTTTGTACACTGAAGTCACAAGCTGTTGTTGGAAAGTGAGCGAGTTGAAAAGTTTCAGAAAGGGAGAAAATGATAAAAGTTAGCTGTAGCAAATAACACATTTCGAGGTTATGATGGGAGTTTATTAAATCATTGTTTACATTTTAAAAATTCATGTAAATTAATTCATTTTCTACTCGATAATTAATAATTTCATTGTGATGCTGCACAGTAGTTCTATTTCAAAAAGAACGGCCTGGCACACAGCCCTCCCAGGATTGTCTTTCTCTCACCCCCAAAACAATGAGCTATGTTTGAAGTTTTAGTGACTATTTTTCGCAGCAAGGACCTTTTATACCTTTTGATAATTAAAGCAATAAATTTGATTAAAATATTTTTGTAGAAGTAGTTCTTAATTGCTGCCCAATGGAATCCGATACAATAGGAAATTATACAGCTACCTCACATTAACTAATTTCACCTCAATACACTTAACCTCTTAAGTCTTGAACCTAATATGTTAAAAAGGATGTTCAAAGGCTTCCTGTGAGGAGCTATGGAGTCCTACAAAACAGCAAGATCCCACATTTGCTCCTTAATCCTTAATCTGTGCAGAGTTAAGTGCTCTTGGCTATAGCAGTGGAAAGGTGCTACAATTGGACTCAGCAGCCCTGGGTCAAGGAGACTAAAATTTAGTCAGGGTTATCCACTCATGATCACTATCCACGACCCTTATTGGAAGTGCACCTGGGTGCGGGCAGGATTGAGCTCAGCTGTGATGTTGCTTGTGCTCGAGTAGCTTGCCAATATTCACACATGAATAATAGTTGAGGTATTGGGGGACCCCTGGCAACTCTGGGTCCACACCCAAGCAAGAAGTCAATAGCTTCAACAGAGGAAGGGAGAAGAGAAAATAGGCAAGAGAAAGAAAAGTACAGGGTATGTGGAAAAAAAGGAGGATTTTGTTTCCTTATTTAATTGAGAAGAGATTAACTGTGAACCCCTACATGTTGAGTTCCCAATCTAGTCCGGACCTTTAGGGATGGATGCAGTCAAGGTGCTTCCCACAGTTTTGGGCGGAAAGGACAGAGTCAGAAAGTGATTCCAACCCATGGCATTCTTGTACATTACTACCTGCCAGGAAAAGTATGGAAACAAACTGATTAGTAAGACAAGTGAGATGTCTCAAAAAGTTAATGAAACAAAAATGTTATATATTACAGTCTGTCTGGTTGAATAACTTGTATTTCTGTGACTAATTTCTCACTCATCAGGGGAGATGTACAGTGACAGCATGGCAGGACAGATGGCACTGCTGTCTTCACACTGATGAGAAATCTCGCTCGACTCTTAAAATGATCATTCCATTTATATCCTAAAAGAAATCTATACAGTAGCTGAACAATAACTTCAATAAGTATTCCAGTAGCAGGTTCAAGGAACCCAAACCTCACACACAACTCAGTGTTCTACTTTGGGCTGAAAGATTATAATTTATTCAAATCTTCATTCCCAGAAGGAGGATTTTCAATGCAACAGGAAAGAGCTGCTCAGAAGGCAGTGATGTTACCGGGTAATATGCAAATGATGGGAAGTTGAACGACATTGTTTTAATAAAAATACATCCAACTGCCTTTAATGTCAGGATTCAAGTAATATTTACAAACAATTCTTCCACTTTAGTATCAAGTTTCAATTACAATACAGCCTTCTAATTCATTGCCAGTATTATTTTAATCTCACTTGGATTCCCATGTTACACAAATTATTTCTTGAAAATGTTGTGTTCCTTCCAGATTAATGCTCATGATGTTATTACCAAAGAAGAGCAGATATACCTTCTGATTGGGGAAAAGGCAAACTGTGACCTACATATATTGAATCAAACTGAAAAAGGTAAGACTTTGCTACAGTGTTTAATTTGTTTCTCCATCAAACAGATCTGTCAGTTTAGATTTTTTTTAATGAGAAATCTGTGATAAAAGGGCCAAGGTCCATAGCGCACGATACATCAAGGCTGAAAATAGTAGGAGAGAACACAAAATAAATTGAGAAATTAATTGTTAGCTGATACCAATTTTTGGTTTTAAAATACTGTGGGGTTGAAATTGGGTACCACCGTTTTTGTGGCAGTGGCACTGCCTGAGTGCTGGTTTTAGTGCCGGGCGTTAGGCGCGACCTCAAAGTCCTAAATGCAGTTTTTATGCCCAAAGATGAGAGAGCAGCACTAAAAAGTGGCGTTGCACACTCATCCTTGGACGAGAGCTCAAGAGACCTACTGAATTTCCCGACAGGAGGCTGCCGCCATGCTAGAAAAATAACAGGAAGAGAAAGAAAAGAACTAAAACTTCTATGAGACACACACACAAATCCTCGCTCTTAAAACTAATGAAAACATGCAGAAGTAAATAAAGAGAAAAACTTACTTTCCTTTCTGGGTAATTCTGCCCGAGATTCGCTCTGATACGATAGCTTTTTCCCAGCAGCCGTACAAAGCAAATGTCGTGACAGAGATGTCAATGAGGCATTGTACGCTGGATGACATCACCACGCGGGTGTCGTTAGCCAGCGCAGTGTTGCCTCTTGGCGCCTCTGCCAAAGAGCCGAATGAGTTTAGATCGAGGCATCGACACCGCTTACCGACGACAGTAGGCATTTGCCACCCATTAGCCGCCTACCACACACAGTAACGGACGGCGTCCAGAACAGAATTTTGACCCCTGTAGGTTGTTGGGAGAAGAGCAGTTTAAGAGAGGGAAGTTCCTTCAATTTTGAAGTCCTGGAAAAGAATGAGTTAGCGTATGAAACAATGTAGTAAGTTTTGATTTCAACACAGATACAGACAGGGGGAAGAGTGTTTAGGATGGTATACAGGATTTCAAGGGTGCGTTTACAGTACAACGGTAGCATTAGTGCCACATGGTTTTGCTTTGCACTGACACTGAAGTTATAATGTAAATGCAGCTGAAATCTGGTGTCAGGGCATGCCTCGTCACTGGAATGAAGCACAGTGACACTCCCTGGAGGAAAGAGTTTCACTGCAATTCAAGAGAAACTTCTTTACCCAAAGAGTGGTTAGAATCATAGATTCATAGAATCATTGAAGTTTACAGCAGGGAAGGAGGCCATTTTGGCCCATCGTGTCCATGCCGGCCAACAGGAGACTATCCAGCCTAATCTCACTTTCCAGCTCTAGGTCCGTAACCCTGCAGGTTACGGAACTTCAGGTGCACATCCAAGTACTTTTTAAATGTGGTGAGGGTTTCTGCCTCTACCACCCTTTCAGGCAGTGAGTTCCAGACCCCCATAACCCTCTGCGTGAAGAAATTTCCCCTCAAATCCCCTCTAAACCTTCCACCAATTACTTTAAATTTATGCCCCCTGGTTGTTGACCCCTCTGCTAAGTGAAATATGCCCTTTCTATCCACTATATCTCGGTCCCTCATAATTTTATACATTTCAATGAGCTCTCCCCTCAGCCTCCTCTGTTCCAAGGAAAACAAATCCAGCCTATCTAATCTCTCCTCATATCTAAGATACTCCACTCCCGGCAACATCCTCGTAAATCTCCTCTGCACCCTCTCCAGTGCAATCATGTCCTTCCTGTAATGCGGTGACCAGAACTGTTTTATACAGTTCAAGCATAATCCCCCTGCTCTTGTATTCTATGCCTCGGCTAATAAAGGCAAGCATTCTGTATGCCTTCTTAACCACATTATCTACCCTGCCACTTTCAGAGATCTGTGGACATTCACTCCAAGGTCCCTTTGTTCCTCTACACTTCTCAGTGTCCTACCATTTAATGTGTTTTCTCTTGTTAGCCCTCCCCAAATGCATCACCTCTCACTTCTCTGGATTAAATTCCATTTGCCACTGTTCTGCCCACCTGACCACTTGATTGATATCTTCCTGCAGTCCGCAGCTTTCTTCTTCATTATCAACCACACAGTGGATTTTAGTATAATCTGAAAACTTCTTAATCATACCCCCTAAACTCAAGTCTAGATCATTAATATATATCACAAAAAGCAAGGGACCTAGTACTGAGCCCTGCAGAACCCCACTGGAAACATCCTTCCAGTCACAAAAACACCCATCAACCATTATCCTTTGCTTCCTGCCTCTGAGTCAATTTTGGATCCAACTTGCCACTCTGCGCTGGATCTCATGGGCTTTTACTTTCATGACCAGTCTGCCATGTGGGATCTTATCAAAAGCTTTGCTAAAATCTGTCCACACTATATCATACGCTTTGCCCTCATCGACCCTCCTGGTTACCCCCTCGAAAAATTCAATCAAGTTCGTCAGACACGACCTTCCCGTAATAACTTTGGGCCCGAATTTGCCGAGGAGTTGCTCTGTTTTTTTTGGAGCAACTTGATTTTTCTGGAGTATCATAAAAATCCCTATTCTGCACATTTAATTTGCGCTAGTGTAAGTGAGTTAGTTAGGATTGTTTTAGTTTTGTTTTTTTTTCAAAAGGGGGCGTTACCAGCCACCTATGCCTGTTTTGGCCATTTAAGCCAGTTTGGACAGCTAATAGTTGCTCCAACCTAACTTAGGCCAGCGTATGTGGCCACTTGTGGCCGCACAGAAAACCCTTGCGAAGAGTTAAGAAATCAGCGCAAGTAGCCAGAGATTGGCGGCGGGGGGTGGGGGGGATCAATTATAAATAAAAAAAATAAAACTTAAGTCCTACCTTCATAACTCGGCCCGGGAAGTCTGTGTGCCCGCTGGTGCGAGAGGTCACTCTATTGGGGATAGGTGCGGGTGGATGGGACGCTCGGGTGGGAGAGAGAGCGCAGGTAATTAGTCACACACAACACAGCAGGCTGGGTTCGCAGAATACGGAGGCTGCATGAGTCAACTCCGAGGGATTAGTGGACTTCTCTCTCCAAGGACTGCTGACTCCCCCTCATCTCCGATCAAAACACTCTCCCCCTCCCCGATCAAAATGCTCTCCCCCCCCCACCCCGATCAAAACACTTCCCCAGCCGGATCAGAACACTCCCCCCCACCCCGGATTAAAACACTCCACCCCCCGGATCAAAACACTTCCACCCCACCCCGGATGAAAACACAACCCCGCCCCCCCCCGGATCAAAACATTCTCCTGCCACCCGATCAAAACACTCTCCCCTCCCTCCCCCCCCCCCGATCAAAACACTACCCCCCCCCGCCGGATCAAAACACTCCCCTCACCCCCCCCAGATCAAAACACTCTCCCCCCCCCGGATCAAAACTCTTCCCCCCCCGCCTCATCAAAACTCTGCTGCTCCTCTCCGCCCCCTTTCCCCCCGCTAACAAAGCACAACCATCAATAAATAAAAAATAAAACTCAAGTTCTACCTTGGCCTGGGAAGTCAGAGGGCTGGCCAGGAGGCCACTCGGCCGGGAATAGGTGCGGGACTCTCTCTATGGCGTGCAGCAGCCTGGCGTGCGTCGTGATGCCACTCGGCCTGGGATAGGGGCAGGACATCGGGTCCCACGCTGCAGAGGAGCTACTGCGCATGCGCGAAACCTCCAGTGCACATGTGTTGAGCTGCCGGCACTCTTTTGAGCACCGGGCCCTAGCTCCGTCCCCCAATGGATTTGCCAGGCTGCACCAAGCACATGGGCAGTCAACAGAGCAGGGAGAATATGGAGATATCTTTTTGGCGCCGTTTTGAGCATAGAAAGTCAGTGCACCTCCCGTGAGTGTGCCGAAAAAAACAGAGAGCCAAATTTGGGCCCATAGAATGTGGAACTTGCTGCCACAAGGAGTGGTTGAGGCGAATAACATAGATGCATTTAATGGGAAGCTAGATAAGCACATGAGGGAGACTGGAATAGAAGGATATGCTGATAGGGTTAGATGAAATAGGGTAGGAGCAGGCTCATGTTGAGCATAAACACCAGCAGAATGTGGCAGATTAGGAAAAGGGGAGGTGCAACGAGACCTGGGTGTCATGGTACATCAGTCATTGAAAGTTGGCATGCAGGTACAGCAGGCGGTGAAGAAGGCAAATGGCATGTTGGCCTTCATAGCTCGGGGATTTGAGTATAGAAACATAGAAAATAGGTGCAGGAGTAGGCCATTCGGCCCTTCTAGCCTGCACCGCCATTCAATGAGTTCATGGCTGAACATTCAACTTCAGTACCCCATTCCTGCTTTCTCGCCATACCCCTTGATCCCCCTAGCAGTAAGGACCTCATCTAACTCCTTTTTGAATATATTTAGTGAATTGGCCTCAACAACTTTCTGTGGTAGAGAATTCCACAGGTTCACCACAGGAGCAGGGAAGTCTTACTGCAGTTGTACAGGGCCTTGGTGAGGCCTCACCTAAAATATTGTGTTCAGTTTTGGTCTCCTAATTTGAGGAAGGACATTCTTGCTATTGAGGGAGTGCAGTGAAGGTTCACCAGACTGATTCCTGAGATGGCAGGATTGACATATGAGGAGAGACTGGATCACTGGATCCTGTATTCACTGGAGTTTAGAAGGATGAGGGGGGATCTCATAGAAACATATAAAATTCTGACGGGACTGGACAGGTTAGATGCAGGAAAAATGTTCCTGATGTTGGGGAAGTCCAGAACCAGGGGGCACAGTCTAAGGATAAGGGGTAGGCCATTTAGGACCGAGATGAGGAGAAACTTCTTCACTCAGAGAGTTGTTAACCTGTGGAATTATTTACCGCAGAGAGTTTTTGATGCCAGTTCGTTGGATATATTCAAGAGGGAGTTAGATATGGCCCTTATGGCTAAAGGGATCAAGGGGTATGGAGAGAAAACAGGAAAGGGGTACTGAGGTGATGATCAGCCATGATCTTATTGAATGGTGGCGCAGGCTTGAAGGGCCGAATGGCCTACTCCTGCACCTATTTTCTTTGTTTCTATGTTTCTAGATCAATTGGGCCAAATGGTCTGTTTCTGTGCTGTACATTCTATGTAATTCACTTCGGAGTCAGTTCAGATCTTCACAGGCAATTTGCATTGTACAAGTTTACTGTCTATGTGAAGCCAAAATTGTTTTGCACCTGCCATTAAACATGTGGTGTGAATGCACTGCAAGGCAACAAGGCTTGGAAAGTCAAAGAGCAATAACCATCGTGATACTGATGAAACAGAGGAAGGCAAAAAAGGGTAAGGGGAGTGATATTGGAGTATTGAGTTAAGGGAGTTGATAATCATATGACTGTAAGGTAGTATATAATATAATAGGTTCACAGTTTGGAAGTGATAAAGGGTATCATGTGATGGTTAACATAGGGGCTATAGTAAAGGAGGAAGTGTAGAAACCGCAGCAATGTGTGACTCGGCAGAAGGATTAGAATTGATTGTTTGTCTTTGTTACAATCTAACTTTGACTCTTGTCTATACTTACTTGGAATATAATAAGGCGTACACTGGCTAATTTATGCCATCATGAGAAGAGTGAATTACAATTATATTTATCAATTTAAATAAGTGTGTTACTTTGGTAATGGTATCTTCAAATTTGTTTAGAACCAAATTAAATAAACAATATTCAGATGAACACATATTGAAGAGTCAATAACCCACAATTATCAGATTAAATGCCACCAATCTGCTTTACTGAGGCCCTGTAAAAGAATGCAATTCTTTATTTAAAAGATGAGGTAGGTTTTTGTCTTTACTGCCTGGACATTAAGCATTGCCCTGCGGAATGCAGGAAGGAAAATCTATCTGGGAGGATCAACGGCCAGCTATAAAACCCACAGGATTTGCCTTCCATTGAAATTAATTGGAGGAAAATCCAACAAGGTCTGTTAGGGTCAGCAACCCCCATCATACCCCCGACCCCACCACACCACTGTGCTCCGACCTGGTGATGCGTAATGCCCCAGTGGCAAGGAAATCTACTCCGCTATATTGGAACTACATTTAATCCACCAATACAGTTCATTTGTGGAGACATTTGCCTACAGCATTGTATGAAATGTATCCAGTGTTTAGATTGATGATGGAAAATGATCAGTATTTGTGAAGAGCGAACCTGCTTTAGACATGCACTACCTCTCCTTGGAACTGGGAAGTTGATCTAAGCAGCACTGGATGAGGTTAGCTGTTACTACAATTTTAAAACCAATTTCATTTGAAAATAAGCTCTGGATACGTACGGCTGGTATTTCCTCTATGATCCTACCCGATGGCTTGAGCCATTTCTGTCCTACCCACCCTTGCTTCCTGGAACCATCTGGTGGAAGGTGGGGGTAGGTCTGGGATAGCAGCAGTAATGGCCTTGAAGAGGTCTGGTGGAGGGAAAGTGTATATTATAGGCCTCCTCTCTCTCCGTTTTGGCTCAATGTACTTACTTTTTCAGCCTTTGGTCTTGGGATTTTCCTGCCTTGCTGGTGGGAATCCCGCCAAGAGCCCCCCTGTATCTATGACTTCCAATATGGAAAAATGTGTCCCTGTTGCAACAAGGCTGAGGGTTGGGCCAAAATCCTGCATTGCCACTACCTTGCCATTACCAGCAATCTCCAGCCTGTGATGATTTGATGGATTTTATTTATAACGATTATTTTAGAAAAAACTTTACATTATAAAATGTTTTTTATTCATTCTCAGGATGTAGGCTTCACTAGCAAGGCCAGCATTTATTATCCATCTCCAGTTGTCCTTAGAAGGTGGACCTTCTTCTTGAACCGCTAGCGGTTTGATACAACTGAGTGATTTGCTAGGCCACTTTAGAGGGCAATTAAGAGTCAACCATGTTGGTATGGGACAGGAGTCACATGTCATCCAGACTGGGTAAGGACGGCAGGTTTCCTTCCCTAAAGGACACTAGTGAACCAATTGAATTTTTACCACAATCCAACAGCCATAAGGTCACTTTTACTGAGACCAACTTTTTATTTACAGACTCTTTACACTTATTTCAAATTCTCCAACTTGCATTCTGGGATTTGAACTCATGTTTGCAGATGACACTAAGCTGGGTGACAGTGTGAGCTGTGAGGAGGATGCTAAGAGGCTGCAGGGTGACTTGGACAGGTTAGGTGAGTGGGCAAATGCATGGCAGATGCAGTATACTGTGGATAAATATGAGGTTATCCACTTTGGTGGCAAAAATACGAAGGCAGAATATTATCTGAATGGTGACAGATTCGGAAAAGGGGAGGTGCAATGAGACCTGGGTGTCATGGTACATCAGTCATTGAAAGTTGGCATACAGGTACAGCAGGCGGTGAAGAAAGCAAATGGCATGTTGGCCTTCAGAGTGAGAGGATTTGGGTGTAGGAGCAGGGAGGTCTTACTGCAGTTGTACAGGGCCCTGGTGAAGTTCACCTTGAATATTGTGTGCAGTTTTGGTCTCCTAATCTGAGGAAGGACATTCTTGCTATTGAGGGAGTGCACGAAGGTTCACCAGACTGATTCCCGGGATGGCGGTACTGACATATGAAGAAAGATTGGATGGACTAGGCTTATATTCACTGCAATTTAGAAGAATGGGAGGGGATCTCATAGAAACATATATAATTCTGACGGGATTGGACAGGTTAGATGCAGGAAGAATGTTGCCGATGTTGGGGAAGTCCAGAACCAGGGGTCACAGTCTAAGGATAAGGGGTAAGCCATTTAGAACCGAGGTGAGGAGAAACTTCTTCACTCAGAGAATTGTGAACCTGTGGAATTCTCTTCCACAGAAAGTTGTTGAGGCCAGTTCGTTAGAGATATTTAAGAGAGTTAGATGTGGCTCTTACGGCTAAAGGGATTAAGGTGTATGGAGAGAAAGCAGGAATGGGGTACTAAAGTTGCATGATCAGGCTCGAAGGGCTGAATGGCCTTCTCCTGCACCTATTTTCTATGTTTCTTTGTTTCTATGTTTCTGGATTATTAGTTCAGCCTCTGGATTATTAGTCCAGCAACATAATCATGACATTATTGTGCTTAAAATATGAAACTCGCTAGTCCAAGGAGTGGTTGAGACGAATAACATAATTGCATTTACAGGGAAGCTAGATAAACACAAGGAAGAAAGGAATAGAAAGATATATTAATAGGGTTAGATGAAGAAGGGTGGGAGGAGGCTCATGTAGAGCATAAACACCGGCATAAATCAGTTGGGCCAAATGGTCTGTTTCTGTGCTGTACATACTATGCAATACTATGTAAGGACTGTTCTTTTAAAAAAGAAAATCCACTGATCTTTCTTGTCATGAAAAAATAGACTTACATTTGATCTCTGTGTTTGCTATTTTTGTTATTAATATTGCAAATTTTCAATGTCCACTTTGCTTAATATTCATATTGCAGACCTTCCCCATCACTTAATCTACTTGCTGCCAATGAAAGTCTATACAAGAGACATTAAGGGCTTGTGAATGTGTTGGATATGAAACTGATTTTATTGCACAATCCGAGCATCTCATTAATCTATCCATTATGGGAAAAATAATTTGCAGCCAAATACATTGGCTACTTTTTCCCAGCTGGGTAGCTTTACTTAAACTGGAACATTAATCCACAATACAGAGGAGGAGTGCCAGTGCTCCAGTGCTGAAACTCTAGAGCTTTGCCTGGAATTGTCATAACTTGAGAATTGTGTGGGTGCGAAAACCATGGAAACTTACTCTTTATTTTTAGTGAAGCTGTAAAAGACTCATTACTATCCCATCTGTTTGCCACGGTTTTGCTATGTCTGTCATGGTTTGACATAATTGCACATTGAATCAAGAATTGAGTCAAAAATGTGCTGTGGTATTGGCAACGTAAAACTTACTCATTTATTTAACAATCTTCAATCATTTGTTGCATTTTTAAGTCAAATGTATCAGAGTTATAACTGCCATTAACAATTCCTCACTGTCTACTCCTAAAACTAAAATTGATCACACACATACGTATAGTTTTAAAAAAATTATCAACTTACTCACAAACTTGGCTCCAATAACTCTTTCCCTGCCATCCCCCACAAACATCACAATGCTGGCCCATGGAACATTCCTGGTTCTGGTTACATCCTCCCACATACTTCATGAATGCTACCTATCCAATTAACTCAATGGGCTGGATTTAAGGGTTTTATATTTTTTGGGGGATAATGACAGCGGGTCGGGAAAGTTAGCAGCCGGGAATAGTCTGCACCTCAGTCGGTAAGTTTGGGCAGTTGGGCCCTGCATCAGGGGGCGCATGGATGGGAAATTCCCAAGCTAAAGAGCCGGCCCACGAGCATTCTGAGAGATGCCTGGAGGAGGGGGGGAATGACACACCCCTAAAAAAAACACAAAAACATTCCCAAAACATTGCCTTCATCACCACAACACAAATCGTTAAAAAAAAATGTTTTTAAATCACACTTATCTTAGGGATCCATTACTCACTCCTTCGCCGACAGGATGGTTGGACCGCCCTGATTTCCCGGGTCAGGCAGAAGTTCAAACTCGCAACGAGGGACATTGCACACTGGCACAGCTCTTCCGGGCAGTGCTGCTCTACGCCAACGCAAAACCGGACCCAAGGATCACTGCGGAGCACTGGAGGCTGACCGTCCACCCAGAAGACCTCACTGCCACCATTGTCGCTGCTCTGGGGCAAAATGTGGAGCACAGAAGACCTGAAAATCCAGCCCTTAATGTTGTAAGGCCTGATATAAAGAAAGACTTCCATTTATAGAGCACCTTTCACAACCTCAGGATGTCCCAAAGCACTTTACTGCCAATGAAGTACCTTTAAAATGTAGTCACTGTTGTAATGTGAGAAATGCAGTAGTCAATTTGCGCAGAGCAAAATCCCACAAACAGCAATGTGATAATGATCAGATAATTTGTTTGTAGGTGTTGGCTGAGGGATAAATATTGGCCAGGACACTGGGGAGAAAGCCCCCGCTCTTCTTTGAAATAGTGCCATGGAATTTTTTACATCCACCTGAGAGGCTAAACGTCTCATCCGAAAGACAGCACCTCCGACAGTGCAGCACTCCCTCAGTACTGCACTGGAGTGTCAGCCAATGGACCATAAATTGCGGCCTATCCGGGTGGGTACAATGTGCGCATGTGCCTGAAGAGGCCCCGCAAGTTCTGGGTTCAGGCGTGCACTGCGTATGCGTCTAAACCTGGCAGTTGTGATCTGTCAAAATGTCTTTTGCTAGATCGTATGAATGCAAAAGTAAAGGGCCTCTGTGGGCGGAGGGTTGGGCTATTTGCCCAACTCCAGCCCAGCGAATGTCCTTAAAACTCTTACGCCTGGTAAAAGCAGGCTTTACCAGTGTTGGGGTAAAAGGAAAACTTCTCTCCCTCGGGGTGGACTACCTAATATAGGTAATCGACACCTCGCCCATCGCCCTCCATATAACGACCACGGAATCAAACAAACAAAACCTTCAGTTTAGCCAGCTTTATTTCGAGCAAATGCAAGGGAAGGTTCAGTTGTGGAACCTTCAAAATACAAGAGGTTTTGAGTATAATTTATACAGGTTTTGGAGAGGAGCTACCATCCTATAAAATCATCGCTAGGTCTATTGCTATCAGCGGAGTTACATTGATTTGTCGACTCTTATCAGACTGGCTCTGAGTGGTACATGCAACTGTCCATCTCCCATCATATGTTAATTGTGTTGTTCCATGATTTGAACTTTGCCATAGCCTATATGACTCCTGAAGTAACTGTTCCCAAAATACTGGCTTTCTTATCCCTTCCTCAGAGAATTCTAATCAAAATTGTAACTGCCGACTTCGGCTGTTTTGTTAAAAGTGTTACTAAGGTTAACCATACAGTTTTAGTGTGTTATAAGTGTGCTATACCTACATAAGCAAGTGTTACATACATAGGCAATTATTCCTCAGACCCTCCTTATACTGATTAGTTCACTACCTTCAGCATTGTGTTATGACCACCTATCTGTCTGCTCTTTGCCTGCTACAATTCTATATTCCTTACAACCACCGTAAGAATTTTAGAAGATAGAAAAAATAAATTTTATGACTAATTTTTATATTAGGAACCATGCATTAAGCTAAGTTTATTTTTAACATTATTAAAACATATTAAAAACATTCAAAACAATTTTTTTTTTCTAAAATATTTAATTTAATTAAATTTCTATTAATTTAAATGGGTGTAGTTTTTTTTAAATTTAAGTAAAGTCTTTTCTTTGTTTTTGGGGGTATTCCCATTCATAGTAATGGCAGCTCCCTACAACAAAACTGTGAAGTTAAAAAACATCAGGGGCGTGGCCTATTCAAATTAACTTTTTTGACAGGTCTTGTGGGTAGTACTATTTTCCGAACAAAGCCATAGGCTTCGCGCATGCAGCATTCCTGGGCAGCGTGACGTCATGAACTACCCAGGATTCTGCTAGTTCAAAATGGAATTCTCCGTGCGCGCAGGGACTGAAGGTAGGTGCGGATCATATTTGATGGTCAGAGGCTTGCGTCCGTGGAAAGGCTCCGACCGCAATTTTTGGCCCTATATTTTGTGTACAAGTCCCTGATTTGAAACCACAGCATTCTGACTTAGAGGAGGAGAAAGCTTGAGCCATGGCTGTTAAAGAACCCCAATAGAAACTAAACAAAATGTTATCATACAGGAGATCATTTCAGATGTACAAGACCACAATTTCCAGGCACCCTCCACAAGCCTCCATAGACCCCCTCTCATACTGGAAATTAAATCAATCATTGAGCAGAGGATTCACAGGTCTGGGAAGGGGAACTTTGGCAGAGGCACGGGATAAGCATCAGTTCAGGGCTTAGTTCGGATTCTGACAAAGACGCTTTGCAATTGTCTTGGTTCGTTACTCAACACCAACAACAACATAAAAAGTTGCAGACCTCAGTAGGGGTGGTAATCAGCATTCAACCAAGGATTCCCCTCCACAGTTGTTAACGGGGCCCTCAACTGCGTCCGTCCCATTTCCCGCACATCTGCCCTCACCCTTCCCCTCCCTCCCAGAACCACAATAGGGTTCCCCTTGTCCTCATCTTCCATCCCACTAGCCTCCACATTCAATGGATCCTATTCTGCCATTTCCGCCACCTCCAGTGTGATGCCACCACGAAACGTATCGTCCCTTCATCTTTCAGCATTCTGAAGGGACTATTCCTTCCACGACACACTGGTCCACTCCTCGATCACCCCTAACACCCGCTGTCCTTCCCATGGCACCTTCCCAGGTAAGCGCAGGAGATGCAACACCTGCCCTTTTACCTCCACCCTTCCCACCGTCCAGAGCTCCAAACACAACTTACAGGTGAAACAACGATTTACTTGTACTTCTTTCAATTTATTATACTATATTTACACTGGGGAGATCAAAAGCAGATTGGGTGATTGCTTTGCTGAACGCCTCCATTCTGTCTGCATGCACAATCTTGAGCTTCTGGTCGCTTGTCATTTTAATTCTCCACCAATCTCCCACTCTGACCTCTCTGTGCTCGGTCTCCTACAATGTTCCAATGATGTTCAATGGAAGCTTGAGGAACAGCACCTTATCTTTCTAAAGGGCACTTTACAACCTTCCTGACTCAACATCGAGTTCAACAATTTCAGATCATAAGCACTGCTCCCATTTTTTCAGACAGCAGGTGCTGGCAATGGTTCTGCTATTGCCATTTACAGCTCCTGTAGACACATCTTTTGTTTCTTTACTTAACCGATTAACACTCTTTTTGCTTTGCATCATCATCCCTTTTGTCATTTAATCTCTCCTGCCTTCCACTCTTTTACAGATCTTCTCTGTTTTTCTTTCCTCCCCTCTCCCGTTTCCCTGCCCTTACACTTGCTTAACAATTGTTACATCTCTAACATTTTCTAGTTCTGACAAAAGGTCATCAACCTGAAACGTTAACTCTGTTTCTCTCATCACAGACGCTGTCTGACCTGCTGAGTATATCCAGAATTTTCTGTTTTACCTCAGCACCATCTGCTCAAAGAATTAATAATCCATAGCAACAGCGGAGATAAATACCAAGAGAGGATAAATTACTACTGAAAGAGAGAGAATTAAATAACATGAAAGAGAAAGAAAACACAAGTGAAGGAGCAGAGAGCAATCTTTTTTTGAGGATTTCCTATTTCCAGTATCCACAACTAGCTATCTTTTATGATGTTATTTCTATCTGGAGGCTCAATGATCTTATCTTTAATAAGGATTTCCATAACTTATCCAAAAATAGACGTCAAATTCACGGGTCAATATTGCTACCTTTTTTAAAAAGAGGAGTACAATTTGCTGTTCTCTAGTCCCCAGGCACCTCTCCAATATTCAATGATTTCTGGAAGATTTGTGACAGAGTTCTTGTAATTTCCTTCTTTAGGATCCTCAGATGCATTTTATCAGACCCGTGTGATTTATGAACGCATTGCCAGTAGCCTGGAGTCTTTTTGTGGGCCCAAAACTGTTGCTTTTCCTGGGTCCACACAAATAAAAAATTGCTGGGCTCGTTTTGAGTGGCTTCCAGCAATCCGGTTAAGGATCACTCAACACCTGACACATAGAAACATAGAAACTAGGTGCAGGAGTAGGCCATTCGGCCCTTCGAGCCTGCACCACCATTCAATATGATCATGGCTGATTATGGAACTTCAGTACCCCATTCCTGCTTTCTCTCCATACCCCTTGATCCCTTTAGCCCCAAGGGCCACATCTAACTCACGTTTGAATATATCTAATGAACTGGCCTCAACAACTTTCTGCGGTAGAGAATTCCACAGGTTAACAACTCTCTGAGTGAAGAAGTTTCTCCTCATCTCGGTCCTAAATGGCTTACCCCTTATCCCTAGACTGTGACCCCTGGTTCTGGACTCCCCCAACATTGGGAACATTCTTCTTGCATCCAACCTGTCCAATCCCATCAGAATTTTATATGTTTCTATGAGATCACCTCTCATTCTTCTAAATTGCAGTGAATATAAGCCTAGTCGATCCAATCTTTCTTCATATGTCAGTCCTGCCATCCCGGCAATCAGTCTGGTGAACCTTTGCTTCACTCTTTCAATAGCAAGAATGTTCTTCCTCAGATTAGGAGAACAAAACTGCACACAATACTCAAGGTGTGGTCTCACCAAGGCCCTGTACAATTGCAGTAAGACCTCACTGCTCCTATACTCAAATCTTCTCACTATGAAGGCTAACATGCCATTTGCTTTCTTTACTGCCTGCTGTACCTGCATGCCAACTTTCAATGATTGATGTACCATGACACCCAGATCTCATTGCACCTTCCCTTTTACTAATCTTTCACCATTCAGATAATAATCTGCCTTCCTGTTTTTGCCACCAAAGTGGATAATCTAACATTTATCGACATTAAACTGCATCTGCCATGCATTTGCCCACTCACCTAACCTGTCCAAGTCACCCTGCAGCCTCTTAGCATCCTCCTCACAGCTCACACTGCCACCCAGCTTAGTGTCATCTGAAAACTTGGAGATATTGCATTCAATTCCTTTGTCTAAATCATTAATGTATATTGTAAATAGCTGGGGTCCCAGCACTGAACCTTGCGGTACCCTATTGTAGAGGGTGGTGTGTGGGGTCAGGTTCACCTCTGACCTTCTGAGCGGTTCGAATCATTCCCACTCCCTGGGTTCTAGACTCTAGATTTATTTGGGGAACGTGATAAAGTGCAAGAGACAACTGGTTTGGTGCAAAAGAACTTTGGTTTTATTAAAGACAAGAAAATACAATGTCAAACTTATAATTACTCAAATAAAGAACAGTACATCACACATTCAAAGGGGTTACAGTGAATAATACTCCTCCCACCTCCCAATACCTAACACTGACTAGGTTAAACTCCAAGGCAAACAGGGACTATGCTTACCAATCCTTTACTGGTAGTTAGCGGTGGTTCACGATTTCGGGGTTCGACGGATTCTGTAGGTTCTGCTTGCCATACCCCGAACGTCAGAGAAGATTTCTTACTGCGCAATCTTCAGTTGGGTGGTGTCCGCTGATGCGGTAGGGCGCGTTTTGGACTTATGGGGTAAGTACCCATTTTCTTTCGTTAGAAGTAGGTTTCAAAATCCTTTTAGATAATGTTTTCACCTGTTGGTAGTCAGGCCTAGGTTGTAGAGTGGAAACTTTCGATTCTTCGCTTTCTTCCTTGTGGAGTTTTGGTTTGAAGTTGGTGCCTGACCTGATGGCCCCTGCGTTTCACTCGGCAAGTGAGACACCATAAGTAAAGAATAATCGCGAGTTGACAGACAACCAAGATTTGGGAAGCTATTCTGATCCTGGCTGGAATTTCTATATTTCTGAAAATGTCCCACCAAGGCGGAATTGTGATCTCTAGAATCTTTCTCCCTATATCAATTGTTTTCTGTTCTAGAAATGTTTTTGTGAGATTACTACAGCTTCTAGTAGAGGGGTAAGATGTTCGGGTAGAGGGGGAATTTCGTAGCCAAAATGTGCAACATAATCTTGTAGGTTTGTGATGTTTTCTCTCACAGTGAGGTGGACAGTGGAGGGTTCAGGAATGGGGACAATCCGTTCCTGGGCCACTTGAACTGATGCCTCGGGTTTAAAGCAAAAACTGCTGTCACTCACCGGACACCAGAAGTGTCCATGTTGGTAGTGGGGCGCACTAGTGGTGACACAGTACGTCCCACCCCCTATGTAAGCTACCTGTGCCATTACCTCCATAGTACAGTTGATAGCTTTAAACGCGCACTGTGGTTTTGAATAGGTGTGGTGTTGGGGACACGTATTACGTGTGCACACCGGCTCCAGCACCCGGAGAGGTCAGTACCCGTCATAGCATGCTCCCACTTTATGACATAGGGTAGGACCGCTGTGAAACGAACCTGTGCACCTCCTTGAATGACTCCAATGTTCTCCACCCTGTATACCGGTGCGGGTCGGGATGTCCCACCCATGACCGGCATCCTTAGTACTATCCCCATGATGGTATGATTAGATCTCCCACAATCTACTGGGACAGGATAGGCTTCAGAAGCTAGGCAGAGCTGGCACGGGCTTAATGAATTACTGTACGGGTGGAGGGCTGCGAGGTGCTTGTTACTGATCCAGGAGGGGACTAAACCTTGTTTTAAATCTTCCAGCTTGTTGCGGCTCTCGCCCAACAACCATGTCCCATACAGCACACACACCTCGTTCTGTGCAGCCTGGTCGGAAGCATTCCTATCCTCCCGTATGAGTGCATTCACTGTCTGTGCATGTTTTTCCAGCTCAGCCACAATTTCTTGTAAATGGATCGTCATAGCCTGGCACTCGTGTAGCTCTGAGCCAACTATTGTGTTTTCCTATTTTAGGATCTTTCTCACTTGGTTCTTTAGACCATTTATCTGCGTTTGCAGTTCGAGATCATCTAGGCTATTTATCACAGAGGATCCTGTACTATATGCAGTAAAAATGTCGTTCAAGGTTCCCCTTCTAGGTCTCCCCGTGCCCATGGTGTCCCTAGCATCTAGGGTGTATAGATCTACTTTGTCTACATTCACAAAGTCTAACTAGTAAAATTTCTTGAACATTTCTCTCAGTAGGGCCTGGTATAGCTATTCTGTTTCCTTCAGGCACCACACAGGTAAGTGCACCTCGAAGGTTTAAAATAACTGAAGCTACTGTATAGTGTACCCCCTGGTATAACACCTTTTCGGTCGGTACCAATACTAATCTGTTCCCTGGTCCCTTGCTGGTGGTAGGACATCTTTCTATTATTGTTCGTATTGGTGGGGTTGTGGGCAGGGGTTTCTTAATGTGTGCTCTAAGTTTGGTGGTGTTAATTGGGAGTGGAGAGTGTGGGACCGCATACCCGCTTAGGCTGGAATCCCACCCAATCCCTGCCCCCTCATCTTGCCATTGCCTGGCGAAGGCGATTGATATGCCTGCGGGACAGATCTCCTCTGACCCCCACATGCAGATGTAAATTCCCTGTTCAGATCCCACCACTTGTTCCAACACACCCCGTGTCCCTGTGATGGTACAGTACATGTCATTACCGAGTCTTTCCCAGTCAGATTCCTGGTCCTCCGCGTCCTTGCTCAGCTTCCTGAGCCACCACCATCTACCCAGGGGAATCTTCCCTTTACAAACGCACACGTTTTCCTTCCGTAACACTGACCCGCACAGCAACGACCCATATCCTGGGGCATGGAACGGATGCCTCTCCATAGGTAAACCCTTCCTGGCTGGAGTAGTGAGTGGATTTAGACCCCAGCCACCCTGGCCACCTTCCCTCGTGGGTATAAATGGCGAGCTCTTCCACACCCGGTGTGCCACCCCCTGCAGTCACGATTGGTGCTCTCTCTCCTGAGCACCCATAAATGAGGAATTCTTCCACATCTCCTTGGCCGCCGCTGCTCATCCTTATCAGGGCGAGCAGGAACAGGACCCTTCTCATGTTGTTTGCTTTCCTGTAGGGGCACATAAAACAGATTGTCCAGCCCTGAGAAAAGCTCTTTGGCTTGCCAAAAGGTGATTGAGTTCCAATTTGGGCTTATTTCTTCTCGGAGAACACAATTAAGTCTTTAATTGACTGGCTATCTTATCCAGTTCCCGTGGGAACGGATGTCTGTTTTTAACTTTAATCATAGCCATTTTACTCTTATCGTTCTTGCAGTGTTTCTTTTACTGCCGACAAGATGGGGTCTTTTCCTTTCCCCAATAACTAGTACATATGTCACTATTTAGTCACCGGCTGTCAACTGAAACTCTTACATTCTATATTCATCTAAACATTCTTATCCTATTCTACTCGTTCCACTCCTTCCTTATAAGTGGTTCCTTTTCGATCGTAGTGACATGAAATCATTGCACGCATAATCCACACTACGCTGGATTCTTACTAAATACACTTTAACTCATATTCTATTTCTGTACATCTGCCACCAGTCTCCGGGGGCCAGGTTAATTCCTGTCCTTCTCCTTTCTTCTCTGGCCTCTGGGTTTCCAGTGGGGCAGGTAGTAAGTCGGCCTGTACCGCAGGACCCGGAGTGTCCTGACCGGAGGTGGATCAGAGTCCCACACTATTGGGGGAATGTCCCCTCTGGTGCTATAGCACACCGCTGCTTTGGGGGTGGCTGCCTGGTTTTTTCATCCCCTTGGGGTTCTACTTGGTCGAGGGCTACGGGCTGAGGACTCCCAATTGGTGGCTGGTCCACCCCTATCTCTTCCGTAGGTCCCTCGTCGCCTGAGGCTACCGGCTGGAGGTCCCTGCTCGCAGGCTGATCCCTGATCCTAGGTACCCTTTTGCGGCTGGTCCTTCTCCTGGGGCTGAACCACTTAACTTGGGGCACTGGTGACCACGGTATCTTTGACCGTGGTGTACGGGGAGTCCTTCTCAAGGCTCTGACTGCTGGAGGTGGGTCCGAGTCCCAAATGATTGGGGAGATAGCCCCTCCAGTAACACAGTCCACCGCCTCTCTAGATGCAGTCTGTGGGTCTGCCACGTCCCCTGTGGGATCTCCACAGTCGGGGGCTGCTGACTGAGGATCCCTGTTTTTAGTACGGTTCCATGTTTCTGGCTGTTCTTTACGCTTTGCTGCTATCCTGGGGTTGAAAAGTTTGCACTGTTTATGTGGAACCACTTTGTACGCCGGGGGATTTTCACGGCATAGACCATGAGGCTTGCCTTGTCGACAATGTGGTACGGTCCCATGTGCAGTGCCTCAAAAACTCCTACTCGAGCGTAGTTCCTTACCATGACCTGGTCCCCTACCTCCCATTCGTGGTGTTTGCAGGGTTCTAGCAGCAGTCAGTTGCTCCGATGCTGTTTTCCCATGTTGTTAGCAGCCTGCCAGGAATCTGTTTAAGGTGTTCAAACAGGTTCCTGACAAAGCTGTCCCAGCTTGCTTCCCTAAGTTGACCTTCCATGAGTACCGGGGCTAATACATGGGTGGGGGTTCGAATAGCTCTGCCGGTCATGAGCTCGTACGGGGAGTACCCCGTGCTCTTTGACTGGCTGGCCCGGATCTCCATGAGGACCAGTGGTAGGACCTCTACCCACCTCTTGGGTGAGTCCCCTGTCTCTTTACACAACCTTTCCTTTATAGTGCAATTTAAATGCTCCACAGGCCCGGATGACTGCGGGTTGTGGGCGACATGCCATTTCCCCTAATGCCGAGCACCTTAAAGGTCTCCTGCATCACCTGCTCAGTGAAGTGACTCCCTTGGTCGGACTCCACATACTAGGGTAGTCCCCATCGGGAGAACACTTCTCTGACCAGGATCCTAGCTGTTCCCAGGGCAGTGGCTGTTCGGCATGGGAAGGCTTCCACCCATTTGGTGAATACGTCCACCAATACTAGGCAGTACTTGTAGCCTCCCTGGGCAGTGGGTAGGGGCCTGATGTAGTCGATCTGGATCGATTGCCAGAGTCCCGCTACCCTCCTGATATGTCCCATAGACACCTTTCTTTTCTGGGGGTCAGGGTTGTTGGCAGCACACACGAGACAGCTGGCACAGAACTCGCGGACGTATTCCCTGAGTCCTGGCCACCACCCTGCCTGTTCCACTCATTGCCAAGTGGTCTCAGGTCCGGGGTATCCTGCCCCTGGACCCTCATGGGCCAGCTGGAGGAATTCGCTCTGGTGTTTTTGTGGCACTACCCATTGTTTCCCCCTGAACATCATGTCTTCTTTAATGGCAATATCTGCGGTGCCGTACGGGCCGTCTACCTTTCCCCTTTAGCTCGCGTGTTCAGGACAGTTTTGAGGATGGGATCTTGGGTCTGAACCGTTTTCAGGTCCGGGAGCAATGTTACCCCTGCCCTCCCTGTCATCCCAATCCTGCCCCTGACTGCTGTGATGGGGCCCGGGTTGTATGGATCCCAGGGCTTGCCTGTGCAGGCACCTTGCTTGGCCAACATGTCAGCCTGCTGGTTTCCCTCGCTATGGGGTTCAGTGGTGGAATGTGCCTTCACTTTATGTATATAGATCTTCCCTTCCTCCCCCACAGCTATCATGATCTTTTCCAGTAAGTGTTTAATCACCAGGGGTCTCCCGCCTGTAGATGTATATCCGCGACGGGACCAGATAGCCAGGTACTCCATACATGAATTGCATGTGAACATATTATCCGAGCAAATCATGTATGGGGTCGGGAATTCTTCGGGGTGTGTGACCACGTATACCACCGCTGACAGTTCAGCATGCTGGGCGCTCATAGTACTGGGGTGTCTAATCGCCAAGGCAATGCCTGCCTCTGGGTCATAAACTTCACAGCCTGTGAGTCGTTCACCCGCAGATACCGTGCTTGAACAGTCCACATAGATCTCTTGGCCTGTGGGGTGTAACCCGGCCCGAAAGCCTATGTTAATTTTCCATCCTCTTCTATGGAACACCGGTGGGCTGTCCCTGGATGCATCATGTTGGCTGCGAGTCTTGGCTCGCAGAGACCCTTTACCCTTAGGTCCATCTGAGAGAGGAGCATGGTCCAGCGAGCAATGCGGGCATTGCTCACCATCCCGTCCTTGATTCCCCCGTCCAGGAGCATTTGGGTGGCTTTATGGTGGGTAAGGAGTGTGAAAGGGGACCCTCCTGTGAATATCAGTCTCTTTTCACAGCCCAGTGAGTGGCTAGGAGGTGCCACTCACAGTTGGGAGTATCCCTTCTCCACGTCCGTGAGTACCCTGGAGGAGTAGACCAGTGGTCTCAGCCGGCTGTGCCACTCCTGGAGCAGTACTACACGCAGGCTGTCCCCACTGGCTGCTACTTCCAGGAAAACTCTTTACCCCCATCAACAGCCCCTAGAGCTGGCGCGGTCTGCAGGTCTGTCTTGAGTTAGATAAATGCTGCCTCGCAACCTTCGTCCCAGTCCCACTCCACTCCCTTGTATAGGAGTCGGAGCAGAGGGGCTGCTGTGGCTGCATAATCCTCAATGAAATCTCTGCAGTACTTGGTTAGCCCTAGAAAAGGTCTTACTCCTGTTACTGTTTTGGTGGCTGGTAACTCCTGCACTGCTTCCCTTCTAGCTTTGTCTATGGCTCTTTCCACAGTGTGCACAGTCAGTCCCAGGAATTTTACTTCCTTCTGGCCGATCTGTGCCTCCTTGGGATTCACTTTAAACCCTTCTTCTTTCAGCAGCTCCAGCAGTTCAACCAGCAGTGGACCATGCTCCTCCCCCTCATCGGTGAATAGGAGCAGGTCGTCCACATACTTACCAACTGCTGGGGTCTGCTGAAGCTCTTTAAACAGTTGGCCACACATTGGTGGAAAATGCCAGGGCTGTTGTGGAAGCCCTGAGGGAGACAATTCCAAGTGTATTGCTGGCCTTTAAAGGTAAAAGAAAACTTGTCTGATCTTCTCTTCTTAAAGGTATGGACCAAAACCTGTTGGAAATATCCAGCACCGTGAAGGTGGTCGCAGAGGCTGGAATACTTCCAATGAGGTCGGCAACGGCAGCAACCGTGGGTGCACAGGCGGGCATGTTACGGTTGAGTACTCGATAGTCCACCATGGCTCTCCAGGAGTTGTCTGGTTTCTTAACCAGCCATAATGGAGAGTTCACATGGGTAGCTATTGGTCTCAATACCACCTGTTTAACCAAAGAATCCAAGGCTGTTTCCATGTCTGCTTCCGCCTCCCTGGGGAAGTTATACTGTTTCTGTGGTCGGGTCATGGGGTCCCCATCTATGCTAACTTCGACCCCGTTTATCCTCCCACAGGATGCTGCAAGGTTTGCCCTCACATACTCTTGGTACTCCATCGGAGTGTTACTGACCAGTGATTCAAGGTCGTAACCCTCCTTTGGCTTCATGGTGCACACCATCCCTTTTCTCTGTTTTACTGGGATAACCATCACCTCACTCTCCTGTCCCGTACATACTGCCCCCCAAAGACAGTGGTTTCTTAAATCCACTAGGATCCCGTGGCCTTGAATGAAATCAGCCCCCAGGATCTCCCTCCCTTCCTGTTCCCACTTCATCAGGACACAAGTCCACTTGGTGTGGAGTGTTCCCAAATGAATAGAGAGCGGAATGGAGAATGAGCCAGCCTGCTCGGCTACTGCGAAACCCACCAAGCTGTAGGGGGTGAACAGGCTGTGCCTGTCCTAGTCACTGTTTAGGCTGGGATGGGGCAGATGGGATTTCTGCACCGATGGCGACGACTACTCTCCCAGGGCCAACTAGCATTGTTCGGAGCGCAGTCATGGAAGTATCTAACGTGTGGGGAGGGACTGGCTTTTCGGTCTCGGTCGTTTGGGCAGGGGCTGGAGAATTCTTCCCTGCGCTACTCTTCCAAGGATTTCTACAATCCTTTCTCCAGTGCCGACTCTTTCCACACCCGAAGCAGGTTCATTTTGTATTGGAGAGGTCGCCCCCTTCGTGGCGCCATTCCCTCTTATCCTGACTAGGTCTGATTTCCTGGACCATTCCCTGTCCGCCCCACAACTCGTTCGCCCTGCCTGCTGCTGAACTGGTGTAGTCGCCGGCGCCACAGGTGGTGGTCGAACAGTTTCCTCCTTCTCTTCCAGGTTTACCTGGGCCATACCCGGTCTTTTGCCTTGGACAGAGCAAAGGTTAAACTCTTGATTTGTTGCTGGCGGGACCGTGGTCTCCTGACTCAAACCTGTTAGTGCTAGCTACTTTGTAAGCTGTCTATACATCCCTTAATTTCTCCTCCACCTCTGTTACTTGAAGGGTGAGGCGAGTGCTTTCCTCCCGCAGTATCTTTTCATTATTCCTAACTTCGGTAACCTGTCACTGAAAATAGTCCTGACTGTTCTTAAACTTCTCCATTAGCTGCACCTTTCCATGCTTCAGCTTGCGGAGTTCTCCCCATAACCTTTCTCCTGCCATAGCCCTTTCATGTGATGTCTCTGCACATTCCCAAAGTTCTGCCTGTAGTGACTCGATGGATTTTATCTCGGAATTGGACCTGTCGCTGTGGACAGACCAACCAAATTGCCTTTTCTACTGATTCTTTATGGTCCTTGCTTGCTGTCCACTTGGCCGCAGCGTTTCCCAGATGCTCAGGGCACAATAGACCAAGCACCCATTCTTTAGTGACATTTACTTTCTTGTACACATTGGAGGAAATCCTCTCTTCCATCTTGGTTTTTTCTTCCAAAACAGCACTCTCTACATCACATACCTTATACCAGAGTCCTTCTGCGGTCGCCATTTTGTAGGGAGTGGTGTGTGGGGTCAGGTTCACCTCTGACCTTCTGAGCGGTTTGAATCACTCCCACTCCCTGGGTTCTAGACTCTGGATTTATTTGGGGATGTGATAAAGTGCAAGAGACAACTGGTTTGGTGCAAAAGAACTTCAATTTTATTAAAGACAAGAAAATACAATGTCAAACTTATAATTACTCAAATAAAGAACAGTACATCACACATTCAAAGGGGTTGCAGTGAATAATACACCTCCCACCCCCCAATACCTGACACTGACTAGATTAGACTCCAGGGCAAACAGGGACTATACTTATCAATCCTTTACTGGTAGTTAGCGGTGGTTCATGATTTTGGGGTTCGCTGGATTCTGTAGGTTCTGCTTGCCATACCCCGAACGTCAGAGAAGACATCTTACTGCACAATCTTCAGTTGGGTGGTGTCTGCTGATGCGGTAGGGTGCGTTTTGGACTTATGGGGTAAGTACCCATTTTCTTTCGTTAGAAGTAGGTTTCGAAGTCTTTTTAGATAATGTTTTCACCTGTTGGTAGTCAGGCCTAGGTTGTAGAGTGGAAACTTTCAATTCTTCAGTTTCTTCCTTGTGGAGTTTTGTTTCCAAATTTGTCGATCGCGGTGCTTTTGGTGGTACCACGTTGGCTGTGGACGGTTGCTGCCGCAATGGTGATGCTCTTCCTTTTCAATTTCAGGACGTCGAGGCTGGAGAAGCTAGTTAAAAACTGCTGTGGTGGTCTCTCTCCCTTCTTGATGCTCTATGATGCCAGACTGCTGTGTGCATACCTTCAGCTAAGCATCTGAGGCAGTAGCATACCCTTTGTTAAAGCAGGGCCCAGTTATACCTTTGGAGCTGTTCTAATCTTCGTGCCAAATCAGCCCCTGATTCTTTGTTTAATTTTGGTGGGCTTGATATTTCTTTGTCATATTTTGGTGGGCTCATTAAATGTTAACCTGTCTCGGATGTGTCGATCTTCTAAATCTGTTTCTTGATGGAAATATTAGCTTTGGTATTTGCAGTGTCTGTCTGTGCTTGGGGTTTTCATGCAGGCTGGATGTGCCATTGCTATTATGTATGGGCTGGAATGGTTTTCCAGATCAGGATGATGGTTAGCTATCTCTGGGTTAATTGTTGCTATGTTAATGTCTCCTGGGGAGAAGGGTTTTCGAGTATCCACAATTCTCCAGACAATTTGCTTTAGTTTCAATACCCCAGATAGCTTCAATATTCAAATTAGTTTCTTTGAAGGAGAGTTCCTTTAGCTCTTAGCCCTGCCCACACAAACTCAAGCTGCTTTGTAAAACCCCAAATTCGATTAAAGTTCATAGTTTCTTCCATGTGCACTTTAGGATCTCAAACTTTCTGGTAGATAGTTCCAAATTAAATTTCCTTTCCAATGAGTCCAAACATTTTGGGGGGGTTCTCCCACAAATTTTGCAGCCCTTCACCACTAGTCACCACCTGTCATTCTGAAAAGGACCCGTTTATCCTGACTCTTTGCTTCCTGTCTGCCAACCAGCTCTCTATCCACGTCAATACATTACCCCCAATACCATGTGCCTTAATTTTGCACACTAATCTCTTGTGTAGGACCTTGTCAAAAGCCTTTTGAAAGTCCAAATACACCACATCCACTGGTTCTCCCTTGTCCACTCTACTAGTTACATCTATAGAGGCTTTTGCAGTCAGTTTTTATGTTCCTTGCAAGCTTACTCTCATACTCTATTTTCCCCCTTCTACTTGAACCCTTTATAAACCAGTCCTCAGGTTTGCTGCTTTTTCTGGCCAATTTATATGCCTCTTCCTTAGATTTAACACTATCCCGAATTTCCCTTGTTAGCCACGGTTGAACCAACTTCCCCGTTTTATTTTTACGCCAGACAGGGATGTACAATTGTTGTAGTTCATCCATGTGATCTTTAAATGTCTGCCATTGCCTCGCTACCATCAACCCTCTAAGTATCATTCTCCAATCTATTCTAGCCAGTTCACGTCTCATACCATCGAAGTTACCTTTCTTTAATTTCAGGACCCTAGACTCTGAATAAACTGTGTCACTCTCCATCTTAATGAAGAATTCTACCATATTATGGTCACTCTTCCCCAAGGAGCCTCGCACTACAAGATTGCTAATTAATCCTCTCTCGTTACACACGACCAGTCTAGGATAGCCTACTCTCTAGTTGGTTCCTCGACATATTGGTCTAGAAAACCATCCCTTATACATTCCAGGTAATCCTCCTCCACAGTATTGCTACCAATTTGGTTAGCCCAATCTATATGCAGATTAACGTCACCCATGATAACTACTGTACCTTCATTGCGCGCATCCCTAATTTTCTGTTTGATGCCATCCCCAACCTCACTACTACTGTTTGGTGGTCTGTACGCAACTCCCACTAACGTTTTCTGCCCTTTGGCGTTTCGCAGCTCTACCCATATAGATTCTACATTGTCCAAGCCAATGTCCTTCCTTACTATTGCGTTAATCTCCTCTTTAACCAGTCATGCCACCCAACCTCCTTTTCCTTTTTGTCTATCCTTCCTGAATATTGAATACCTCTGGATGTTGAGTTCCCAGCCTTGGTTACCCTGGAGCCATGTTTCCGTAATCCCAATTACATCATATCCGTTAACAGCTATCTGCGCAAACAATGCAAGTTCCACCATTTGTACCTGAGTTTTGCATTTGGAGTCCTACAACTGGATTAAGACCCTGATTTCCACAGCTAAGGAGCCGAATACCTGTTTAAGGTGGGCACCTTGGATGACATTCATGTTGCCCAAGGCAATTTGGCATTTGGGGCACTTCTGGCATCGTTTGGGCACAGCAGATTGTGACTCAAATTATGAAGTAGAACGCCAATATTATACAGAAAAAACGGGTGGCCGTGAGTTGAGTTTCTCCCCCTTTGAGTATAAAGACCGAGCACATTTCATGTGTTAGCTGCCCAGTTTGTCTTGCCATGACGCATAGGCTGTATTTTGAACTCTGCAAGTGTACATTTACAAAGATTATATTCTGTTTTTGCTGAGAAACAATATTGATTATTTCTTCCTGAAAGTATTTATTTCAATTTCTTAAAGATTTCAAAGGATCTTGTCTGATTTTTGCTTAATCTTTGGTGAACTATTTTTACATTATTATTACTATACTGGACTTTTCAACATCATGCCAATACTGCTTGCCTCTGTAAATAATGCTAGTTATTAATAATCATGTTCAATATTTTAGCCTTTAACAAAATGTGTCTGACAAGGTTGATTTGAAATGCATATGATGTAATGGAATCCTATGTGCTATTCAGTAGTAAATTTACAATAAAAGGGAGATCTTTTCCTCTGTGACATGATGTATCCCATATATTACACTGAAATACATAGAAGTTACAAGACGGAAACAGGGCCATTCGACCCAACCAGTCCATGTCGGCATTAACCCCCATTCAAGCACCTTGTTCCCTTTTTATCCTCTTTTTGTTCATCCACCTATCCAATCTAATCTTGAATGCTGACTTTGTTTCTGCTTCAGCTACTAACCCTGGAAATGAATTCCACTTCCTCTGTGGAAAGAAATTTCTCCTGTCCTCTGTTCTAAATCTCTTACATTTAATCTTGCAACTCTGACCCTTCATTCTCCACCCCATAACTTTTGGAAACAGTCCGCTTCTATCTATCTTGTTTCATCGTTTCATAATTTTAAAATCTTCTCTCATATCGCTCCATTTGGTGTCCGCAGATTTCCGGTTCAATGAAAATGAGGCCTGAAGCCCAATGTTAGGTGTGCCTTATTGTTTTATTCATTCATGGGGTGTGGGCATCGGTGGCAAGCGATCACTTATTGCCCATGAAAAAGTCCCTGGCCAAAGACCGTCTTAAGTGGAGGGAGTGCATCCGGGAGGGTGATGAGCACCTCGCATCTCATCGCCAAGAGCATGTGGAAATCAAGCGCAGGCAGCGGAAAGAGCGTGCGGCAAACCTGTCCCACCCACCCTTTCCCTCAACGACTATCTGTCCCACCTGTGACAGGGAGTGTGGTTCTCGCATTGGACTGTTCAGCCACCTAAGGACTCATTTTAAGAGTGGAAGCAAGTCTTCCTCAATTCCGAGGGACTGCCTATGATGATGATTGCCCATCTCTATGGCCTTGGTCAATCAATTTAGGAGCAGGAGTTGTTCCCTGCACACCCTTTTATGCGCTCAAAATGAATTTTTCCCCCTACATTTCCTTATGTGTTTCTTTGTATTTGTATTTCTTCATATCAGGGAGAATCCAATTAAATCTGTGTTGTGGCCGCTCTAAAATTTCAATATCCTTCCTGTAGCTTATTTAGGTTTTATACCCATCATTACCTCTTTGCTTTTATATTCTAAAGCCCTTGTGATAAAATCTATAATTCCATTAGCATTTTTTTTGTACAGCCTTATCAAGCTAAGGTGCAGCCTTTAATGTCCTGTAAACCTGTATCCCCAAATCCCTCTGCTTTTACACAGTTCTGAGACTACTTCCATTCGAAGAATAATTGCTGCTGTTTTTCGTTACCAAAATATACCGCCTCACACTTATTGACATTGAATTCCATCTGCTTCTTTTTAGCTATGATCCCCCATTTTACCCCTATCTCATTGCAGATTCCTTTGGTTTTCTAAGAAATTAACTCAACCTCCTAATTTGGACAATTTTGACAACACTCCCACAAGGCCTGTATATTAAACACGTGAATTTAAATTTCAGTTCATACGGAGAACGTGCTCACCAATGGAAGCTGATTTTTGTGATGAGAGTGAGCAAATATTATAATGAGCAAGCTCAAATCATAAAAGTTTCTCCAGTGGCTGCTCATGAGATTTATGCTTCCAAATCATTCTTCTTTTGAATAGTAAGCCCTTGAGATCTGGATCCATAGGCTCCTCAGACAAGGAGTGCTCCTTTCTCCTCCCTTTGTGGGGCAATAGCAGTCGATCCTTCTTCCACTCCCAGGTCCTCCAATGAAAGCCCTCCTGACTTAGTAATACTTCCTACTGAGTGGATGTATCTGGGCTGGTACTGGAGCAAGTCAGATGCCAGGACTAAGCTGGTGAGAATGGAACAAAATTAATTGATCTTGATGATCCTTGCCTGTTCCTCTGAGTGGCTGGTCTCTTCCTTCAAGACACACTAGGATTTCAGAAAATCTGAGAAAGTGTTCCCTCGACAAATATTGCTTAATACCCTGGTGCATGGTACTGTAGTTGTATCTATAACTTGGTGTGCTGAGTAATTACTAACAGATGAATATTCAGATGTATTGGCTTGACTGGCTTTTTTCAGATAAATTTCATGCAGAGCCAAAGGAATAAAACCCATTTTCCTGTTATGCAGTTGTGGAAAACATATTGAGGGTTCGTTCTTTCATGAAAGAGCTTGTTCTTAAGCCAAGAAAGGTAGTACAAAGAGAGCTGGGTCATAGTGGCTGAGAGAGTCATTATCAATGGTGCAGCAGCAAGACTGAGGGGTACAGAAGTGTTGGAGGAGTAGAGGGTGTGCTTACGGGGGCAGATGAGTGGAGGGAATTATTGAGATATAGTCATGAAAATGAGGATGAGGATTCTAAAGTCAATTTGCTAGTGAGCAATGATTCAGTGGAGCTTGGCATGGAAGGGGGCAATTGCGGCGGGGCTTTGTGTGGGTCAGGATACAAACCATATTGTTTTGAATGTGTTGTGATTTGTGGAGGGCAAAGGTTGGCTGTGAGAGCATTTGAGAAGTCAAGCCACAAGGCGGTATAGACATGAATTAGATTTTTAGGAAGGGTTGGGGAAGAGGTAAGGGCAGAGAGGCTAATTTTACTGTTTGGTATCTTATCAGCAACATGCTTTTATATTCATAATGTACTTTCTGTTATAAAAATCATTAAAGGAAATCGTGTGTCATTTGCGACTATCTGACAAACTTAAGATGACAGAGCTAGTGGACTGTAAAACTATCAGATTGCCGATTCGCCAGTCATATTGTAACAAAAGTGTAGTACAAGTTGAACCTCCCTTATCCGGAACCCTTGGGGCCGGGCCTGTTCTGGATAAGGGATTTTTCTGGATGAGGGGTGGTCACATTAAATTGGATGGTACAGGTACTGAGTAAAGGGATATTGGGGCTGGCTTAGGGCTGGGAGTGCGGCAGAGAGACCATGAGGGGGGGAGGAGGTGTGCGGTGGATCGCGAGGTCAGGCCAGCGATTGCGGGAGTCGGCAGCGAGGAACGACTTCAATTTGTTCATGTCGGAGTTCTCCGGATGAGAGGTGGTTCTAGATAAGAGAGTTCTGGATAAGGGAAGTTCAACCTATATTTTTGTTCATATTTATGGGTTCTCTCTTTGTACTACCTTTCTTGGCTTAAGAACAAGCTCTTTCATGAAAGAACGAACCCTCAATATGTTTTCCACAACTGCATAACAGGAAAATGGGTTTTATTCCTTTGGCTCTGCATGAAATTTATCTGAAAAAAGCCAGTCAAGCCAATACATCTGAATATTCATCTGTTAGTAATTACTCAGCACACCAAGTTATAGATACAACTACAGTACCATGCACCAGGGTATTAAGCAATATTTGTCGAGGGAACACTTTCTCAGATTTTCTGAAATCCTAGTGTGTCTTGAAGGAAGAGACCAGCCACTCAGAGGAACAGGCAAGGATCATCAAGATCAATTAATTTTGTTCCATTCTCACCAGCTTAGTCCTGGCATCTGACTTGCTCCAGTACCAGCCCAGATACATCCACTCAGTAGGAAGTATTACTAAGTCAGGAGGGCTTTCACTGGAGGACCTGGGAGTGGAAGAAGGATCGACTGCTATTGCCCCACAAAGGGAGGAGAAAGGAGCACTCCTTGTCTGAGGAGCCTATGGATCCAGATCTCAAGGGCTTACTATTCAAAAGAAGAATGATTTGGAAGCATAAATCTCATGAGCAGCCACTGGAGAAAGTTTTTTGCATTTTGTTGAGATGCTGAGGAAGTAGGAAGAGTCTACATCACACACTTCCTGGCGAAAGTGACAGTCAGGAGATTTCTGTGCCGACTCAGCTCCTGGAGGAGCTTTTAAAGACATGAATGATTTTTTGAGTGGCACTGCCACTGTTTCAGTAGATTCTCTGAGGGCCAACCTGAACACAATACTTTCACAGGGCTTTCAAGACTTGATCAGGACGATTGTGTTTGTAATGCTGACCAGTAGCACATCTGAGTCTGTGCCCTGGTCCAGTGTGTGGCAAGAAGAATTAACAGAGGCTTCTGTCTCTCATGATAATAATATTGTGCCTACTTCTTTAAAACTCCTTCACATGCAAGTACCTGGGAGAGTTTCAGACCTGGGTCTAACTCCCCTGGACAGCGGAATTAAAAAATGGCAACTGGTAGCAAGTCCCTCAGGGACAGCAGATTCACTAAAACGAGAGTCACTTCAGTCCTCAAAGGCTCAGAGAAATCTTCCCAGCCACCCACCTCTCAATCTCCCAGAAGTAGCAGATTAGTTGCTGGATGAGGGGGCAACTCTCGGATTGTTTGTGAGTAGCGGAATTAAGGTATGATCTCTTCGGCCCCGCTGCCAATCTGGGAGAAAAATACTTCCTATTTGCTGATCCATTCCGTGATTCTGTACCCTATTGGTGGCTGCTCTACCCATAATATGCTGTGCACTCATTTGATGACGAGGTTCAGTACCGCCTCCAGTGCGCCAGCATCGCCTTTGGCCGCCTGAGGAAGAGAATGTTCGTAGATCAGGCCCTCAAATCTGGTACCAAGTTTATGGTCTACAGGACTGTAGTGATACCCGCCCTCCTGTATGGCTCAGAGACGTGCACCATATACAGTAGACACCTTAAATCACTGGAGAAATACCACCAGCGATGTCTCCGCAAGATCCTGAAAATCCCCTGGGAGGACAGACGCACCAACATCAGTGTTCTCGATCAGGCCAAAATCCCCAGCATCGAAGCACTGACCACACTCGACCAGCTCCGTTGGGAAGGCCACATTGTCCGCATGCCCGACACAGGACTCCCAAAGCAAGCGCTCTACTCGAAACTCCTACAGGCACCTGGGAGTCCCTGGCCAAAGACCGCCCTAAGTGGAGGAAGAGCATCTGGGAGGGAACTGAGCATCTCGAGTCTCGTTGCCGAGAGTATGCAGAAAACAAGAAGGCAAACCAGACTCCCCACCCACCCTTTCCTGCAATGACTGTCGTCTCACCTGCGACAAAGATTGTAATTCCCATATTGGACTGTTCAGTCACCTGAGAACTCACTTTTGGAGTGGAAGCAAGTCTTCCTCGATTTCGAGGGACTGCCGATGATGATGATGACCTTATCCATTTTAGTGAAAACTGGCATGCAGCCACAGCCCTTTGTATGCTGAAGAAACATGTACTTTTATCAGTGCAGTGAGCATACATTAATTTGTTGATTGTACTGACAAATTTATAAAATATGCAACAACCAGTATTGTCTAAAAAGTAAAGGTTTTCTTGAAGAGACTGCTAATGGCTTAAGTGGGCAAATTAACAAGCATTCAGGAAAGGTTGATCTGTTCTCAGTGCTTTGATATCTGAATGATGAAGCTGACAATTTTCTTCCTGAACCCTCTTTGGATGCCACAGTGACTGACTGTGTGATGTCAGTGTGGAAGAGAAAACGCCCAAAATCTTTGAAAGCGCCATTGTGTTGAAATTTAATGGGCAATTTTCTGAATGTTTTCCACTTTTGGAATCAGGATGTTAATCTTACCTCTTTTATTTTAATGATAACTAATGCAAATGCTAACTTCAGTTTTTGCTGGGTGAGCTTGGGCTAGACTAGGGCTAGACTATAGGGTTTCTTCTCCCATACCAGCAGAAACCTGGCCAACCAGGACTCACCTACAATAACTCTCAGTTTGCAGTTCCCAAATGGTTTGATGGCAACTTTACTCGTGAAGTAATGGTCAAGAATGGTAATCCTTCTCTGAATGTCAGGAAATAAATTTAGCAGAGCACTGAAACTACACAGCTTAATTAACTGACATACTGTTTGTCTTATTTTGAAAGACAATGTTATTATCTCGGGTGCAGAACCCAAAGGCCTAGAAATTGGTTTGCCCCACGTGGGGATCAAGATGCGCGATCAACCCATGAGAGCAATGCAGGCAGCAGGCCAACTTTGCGCTGCCTGCTCATTTCCATGGTTGTGGCGTTCAGCCCAGTGCTGAATGCCCTGCTGAGTGGCTGAACGCTCAGCAGGGGCCCAAGTTTGTGCGAGGCTAGCACCACTTAAAGCGAGTCTGTACTTCTTAAAGGGGAGGTATATTCTGCCTGCAGCAGATCATTGAACTAGCAGGGGGAGACTACGAATAACAATTAATGATAGCACAATGGGGGAGAGAGCATGCACCAAGTTTCTTGGATGCAGCACTGAAGGCCTTGCTGCAGGAGGTGGATGGGAGGAAAGAGGTGCTGTTTGCACAGTGGGCCAGGAGGCCCTCCAGGCAATTCTGTAAAGTGCAACGGGAGCCGATGGCCTCTGTGGTCAATGCCAGCAGTGTAGCCCCGAAAACGTAGACACAGTGCAGGAAGAAGTTTAATGACCTCACACGTGTAGTCAAGGTCAGTGAATTCATCTTCAACTGGCATATCCCACCATCTGCACCAGTAGCCTCACACACTGATCAATGCACCAGAGCCCTGTCACTCACCGAACAACAATCTCTACTAAACATGACTCATACCTCACATTCATAGTTTCACCTCACCCACACACAGTTACTACTGCTGCAAGCATTGCACCCACATCTCACAGCTTGCATATACTGGTAGTTATTCAACCATGGCAGGTATATCACCCAAACACACTACACCACACTCATTGATACACTTCCCTTTCTCTTCCAGGAAAAGGTGGCACATAACCAGGACCAGCAGAACCTAGCAACTGGGGACAGACGTGCCTGCATAACCTCACCCCCAGAAAGGAGACGGTGCTGGTTATTCTTAGGAGGGACATTTCTGAGCCCGTGACTGGCAGCGGGGCTGAAAGAATACCAGACGCTAGTATCCTCATATGTAATCCTCCTTCTCACATCCCACTTCCCCCTCATCCCACAATCTCTTCTGATTTACAAGCTGCACATGATGTAAACATGCACCTCTTGCTTCCTGCTGCCTCCCACTTCTCACCATAACCCTAATCTTGTGCCTTTTTCACTTTAGAGACCCAAAAAATCGAACCTGCCCAGCAAATGGTTAAAGAAGAAGATGGAAAGGAGAGTGATGATGATGAGGAACCAGTGTCCTTGGGGAGGAGTTAAACTAACATGGCAGGGGAATGGGAACCTATGCAGGAAGACAGAGGGAAATAAAATGGGGGCGGAAGCAAAAGATAGAAAGGAGAATAGTAAAAGTGGAGAGCAGAGAAACCCAAGGCAAAAAACAAAAAGGGCCACATTACAGCAGAATTCTAAAGGGGCAAAGTGTGTTAAAAAGACAAGCCTGAAGGCTCTGTGCCTCAATGCGAGGAGTAATCGGAATAAAGTGGACGAATTAACTGCGCAGACAGCAATTAACGTATATGATATGATTGGCATTACGGAGACATGGCTCCAGAGTGACCAAGGCTGGGAACTCAACATCCAGGGATATTCAACATTTAGGAAGGATAGGCAGAGAGGAAAAGGAGGCAGGGTGGCGTTGCTGGTTAAAACATAGAAACATAGAAAATAGGTGCAGGAGTAGGCCCTTCGGCCCTTTGAGCCTGCACCGCCATTCAATGAGTTCATGGCTGAACATGCAACTTCAGTACCCCATTCCTGCTTTCTCGCCATATCCCTTGACCCCCCCTAGTAGTAAGGACTACATCTAACTCCTTTTTGAATATATTTAGTGAATTGGCCTCAACAACTTCCTGTGGTAGAGAATTCCACAGGTTCACCACTCTCTGGGTGAAGAAGTTTCTCCTCATCTCGGTCCTAAATGGCTTACCCCTTATCCTTAGACTGTGACCTCTGATTCTGGACTTCCCCAACATCGGGAACATTCTTCCTGCATCGAACCTGTCTAAACCCGTCAGAATTTTAGACGTTTCTAAGAGATTCCCTCTCATTCTTCTGAACTCCAGTGAATACAAGCCCAGTTGATCCAGTCTTTCTTGATATGTCAGTCCCGCCATCCCAGGAATCAGTCTGGTGAACCTTTGCTGCACTCCCCCAATAGCAAGAACGTCCTTCCTCAAGTTAGGAGACCAAAACTGTACACAATACTCCAGGTGTGGCCTCACCAAGGCCCTGTACAACTGTAGTAACACTTCCCTGCCCCTGTACTCAAATCCCCTTGCTATGAAGGCCAACATGCCATTTGCTTTCTTAACCGCTTGCAGTACCTGTATGCCAACCTTCAATGACTGATGTACCATGACACCCAGGTCTCATTGCACCTCCCCTTTTCCTAATCTGTCACCATTCAGATAATAGTCTGTCTCTCTGTTTTTACCACCAAAGTGGATAACCTCACATTTATCCACATTATACTTCATCAGCCATGCATTTGCCCACTCACCTAACCTATCCAAGTAACTCTGCAGCCTCACAACATCCTCCTCGCAGCTCACACTGCCACCCAACTTAGTGTCATCCGCAAATACGACATTTAATCCCCTTGTCTAAATCATTAATGTACAATGTAAACAACTGGGGCCCCAGCACAGAACCTTGCGGTACCCCACTAGTCACTGCCTGCCATTCTGAAAAGTACCCATTTACTCCTACTCTTTGCTTCCTGTCTGCCAACATTTTTCAATCCACATCAGCACACTACCCCCAATCCCATGTGCTTTAACTTTGCACACTAATCTCTTGTGTGGGACCTTGTCGAAAGCCTTCTGAAAGTCCAAATACACCACATCAACTGGTTCTCCCTTGTCCACTCTACTGGAAACATCCTCAAAAAATTCCAGAAGATTTGTCAAGCATGATTTCCCTTTCACAAATCCATGCTGACTTGGACCTATCATGTCACCTCTATCCAAATGCGCTGCTATGACATCCTTAATAATTGATTCCATCATTTTATCCACTACCGATGTCAGGCTGACCTGTCTATAATTCACTGTTTTCTCTCCCCCTCCTTTTTTAAAAAGTAGGGTTACATTGGCTACCCTCGACTCCATAGGAACTGATCCAGAGTCTATGGAATGCTGGAAAATGACTGTCAATGCATCCGCTATTTCCAAGGCCACCTCCTTAAATACTCTGGGATGCAGACCATCAGGCCCTGGCGATTTATCTGCCTTCAATCCCATCAATTTCCCCAACACAATTTCCCGACTAATAAGGATTTCCCTCAGTTCCTCCTTTTTCCTAGACCCTCTGACCCCTTTTATATCCGGAAGATTGTTTGTGTCCTTCTTAGTGAAAAGCGAACCAAAGTACTTGTTCAATTGGTCTGCCATTTCTTTGTTCCCAGTTATGGCTTCCCCTGATTCTGACTGCTTTGTCTTTACTAACCTTTTTCTCTTTACATATCTATAGAAGCTTTTGCAGTCCATTTGAATGTTCCCTGCAAGCTTCCTCTCGTACTCTATTTTCCCTGCCCTAATCAAACCCTTTGTCCTCCTTTGCTGAGTTCTAAATTTCTCCCAGTCCCCGGGTTCACTGCTATTTCTGGCCAATTTGTATGCCACTTCCTTGGCTTTAATACTATCCCTGATTTCCCTTGATAGCCACGGTTGAGCCACCTTCCCTTTTTTATTTTTACGCCAGACAGGAATGTACAATTGTTGTAGTTCATCCATGCGGTCTCTAAATGTCTGCCATTGCCCATCCACTCTCAACCCCTTAAGTATCATTCGCCAATCTATCCTAGCTAATTCACACCTCATACCTTCAAAGTTGCCCTTCCTTAAGTTCTGGACCATGGTGTCTGAATTAACTGTTTCATTCTCCATCCTAATGTAGAATTCCAGCATATTATTGTCACTCTTCCCCAAGTGGCCTCGCACAATGAGAATGCTAATTAATCCTCTCTCATTACACAACACCCAGTCTAAGATGGCCTCCCCGCTAGTTGATTCCTCGACATATTGATCTAGAAAATCATCCCTTATGCACGCCAGGAAATCCTCCTCCACCGTATTGTTTCCAGTTTGGTTAGCCCAATCTATATGCATATTAAAGTCACCCATTATAACTGCTGCACCCCTAATTTCCTGTTTGATGCCCTCCCCAACATCACTACTACTGTTTGGAGGTCTGTACACAACTCCCACTCGCGTTTTCTGCCCCTTGGTATTCCGTAGCTCCACCCATACCGATTCCACATCATCCAAGCTAATGTCTTTCCTTACAATTGCATTAATTTCCTCTTTAACCAGCAACACCACCCCTCCTCCTTTTCCTTTCTGTCGATCCTTCTTAAATGTTGAATACCCTTGGATGTTCAGTCCCCAGCCTTGGAGACGTGGCTCCAGAGTGACCGTGATGACAACTACATCGTATCCGTTAACTGCTATCTGCACAGTTAATTTGTCCACCTTATTCCGAATACTCCTTGCATTGAGGCACAGAGCCTTCAGGCTTGCCTTTTTAACCCACTTGGACCCTTTAGAATTTTGCTGCAAAGTGGCCCTTTTTGTTTTTTGCCTTGGGTTTCTCTACCCTTCACTTTAACTCATCTCCTTTCTGTCTTTTGCTTCTGTCTCCATTTTGTTTCCCTTTGTCTCCCTGCAATGGTTCCCATCCCCCTGCCATATTAGTTTAACTCCTCCCCGACAGTACTAGCAAACACTCCTCCTCGGACATTGGTTCCAATCCTGCCTAGGTGCCGATCGTCCGGTTTGTACTGGTCCCACCTCCCCCAGAACCGGTTCCAATGCCCCAGGAATTTGAATCCTTCCCTGCTGCACCACTGCTCAAGCCACGTATTCATCTGAGCTATCCTGCGATTCCTACTCTGACTAGCACGTGGCACTGTAGCAATCCTGAGATTACTACTTTTGAGGTCCTACTTTTTAATTTAGCTCCTTGCTCCTTAAATTCGTCTCGTAGGACCTCATCCCGTTTTTTACCTATATCGTTGGTACCAATGTGCACCACGACAACTGGCTGTTCACCCTCCCTTTTCAGAATGTCCTGCACCCGCTCCGAAACATCCTTGATCCTTGCACCAGGGAGGCAACATATCATCCTGGAGTCTTGGTTGCGGCCGCAGAAATGTCTATCTATTCCCCTTACAATAGAATTCTCTATCACTATCACTCTCCCACTCTTTTTCCTCCCCTCCTGTGCAGCAGAGCCAGCCACAGTGCCATGGACTTGGCTGCTGCTGCTCCCCCCTGATGAGTCATCCCCCTCAACAGTACCCAAAGCAGTGTATCTGTTTTGCAGGGGGATGACCGCAGGGGATCCCTGCACTACCTTTGTTGCACTGCTCTTCCTGCTGGTCTTCCATTCCCTATCTGGCTGTGGACCCTTTACCTGCGGTCAGACCAACTCACTAAACATGCTATTCACGTCATTCTCAGCATCGTGGATGCTCCAGAGTGAATCCACCCTCAGCTCCAATTCTGCAGCGCGGTCCGTCAGGAGCTGGAGGCGGATACACTTCCCACAGATATAGTCCTCAGGGACATCGGAAGTGTCCCTGAGTTCCCACATAGTACATGAGGAGCATATCACGTGTCCGAGCTCTCCTGCCATGACTTAACCCTTAGATTAACTTAGCAACAACAATGCTAAAATTTACTCACTGATCTAGAAGAGAAAAAAGAAAAACTACTTACCAGTCACCAGCCAATTACTTACCCCCTTGGCTGTGATGACACCTTTCTATTTCTTTCTACTTTTTTTGCCTTCTCCCTGTAGCTGTGCAAGCCTCTCGCCGACGTTGCCCGACTCCTGCACTCGCGGCTTTTTGTAGGACTCCATGCACGTCAAACAAATGGCAATGAAATAATAATCAGATATTCTGTTTTAGTGATGTTGGTTGGGGGATAAATATTGGCTGGAACACTGGGGAGTGTTCCCCTGCTCTTCTTCAAAATAGCGCTGTGGGATATTTTATATTCACCTGAGGGAGCAGACAGGAAAGGGCTTTGGTTTAACACCTCATCTGAAAGACGACATCTGCGCCAGTATAACACTTCCTCAGTACTGTACTGGAGTGTCAGCCTAGATTTTGTGCTCAAGTTTCTGGAGCGAGACTTGAACCCACAACTTTCTGACTCAGAGCCATGGCTGATGCCTTATCAATTGTAATAATATGTCCTCAAATCCTGCTTAACACATTCTATATAATTTGTATGATTTGAACAGGCTGCTATTGTGTTATTCTGAAAAAAACAAGAGTTTTAATAACTTTATGGTGCAGTCAATGCTCCTCAGACTTGACCATTGCTTTCTCTGTCTTTACTACATCCTATCCTTTTTCAGATGGATCCTGCTTTCTGGAGTGGGATGGTTTAACGTGCTGGCCTAATGGAGTCCCAGGAGAACTCACCGCTGTTCCGTGTCCAAGTTACATTTACGACTTTAATCATAATGGTACTGTGCTTTGAAACGTCACTTCTTTTTTTGCTCATTATTGCTGAGTCCATATTTATCAATGACCAAAAAGCTAATCAGCCAGAAGAGAGACCACAGCTCTTAATATATCAACAAAGTGTTTTTTTCCCCATTTGTTTGCAGGGTTTGCCTATCGCTACTGCAATGATGATGGGAAATGGAAGTTGGTTGAAAACCTAAACCGAACATGGACAAATTATACAGAGTGTATCACTTTCCTGCAGCCCGACAGCAGCCATACACAAGTAAAAGTTGAAATCTACCTTTGCTGAGATTCTACAGGCCTTTATATTTGTGTTGCAATCTATTGGTTGAAAAGGTTGAGCAGGTTGGGCCTGTACTCATTGGAGTTTAGAAGAATGAGAGGTGATCTTATTGAAACATACAAGATTCTGAAGGGGCTTGATAGGGTAGATGCAGAGAGGATATTTCCCCTCGTGGGGTAATCTAGAACTAGGAGGCATAGATTCAGAATAAGGGGTCGCCTACTTAAAACGGAGATGAGGAGGAATTTCTTCTCTGAGGGTCATGAATCTTTGGAATTCTGTACCCCAGAGAGCTGTGGAGGTTGGGTCATTGAATATATTTAAGGTAGAGATAGATAGATTTTTGAACAATGGGGGTGTCAAGGGTTATGGGGAGTGGGCAGGAAAGTGGAGTTGAGACCAAGATCAGATGAGCCATGATCTTATTTGAATAGCGGAGCAGGCTCGAGGGGCCAAATAGCCTACTCCTGCTCCTATTTCTTATGTTCTTATGTTCATATTGCGGGTGGGGGGGGGGGGGGGTGGATTAACAGTGAAGACTGATTTAGTCCCAAATATTTGGTAATGCTATTTTCCGTTTACTTCAAAATTACATCATTAGCAAAAATAAAAACCAAGAAATTTATTTTTACAGAACATCTGCTTTTTGATTTTCATACAATGCATTCTTATTTAACAGGAATTCTTTGAACGATTATATTTAATGTATACCGTGGGATATTCTGTGTCACTCTGCTCTTTGACCATAGCGATTATGATCATAGTGTATTTCAAGTAAGTGGAAAAGATTGGTCTAAATTTTTTTATCCATTACCATTTTAAATATGAGAAGGAATGTAACGGGATAATTTTACAATTTAGCATTGCTAGCACAGTACACTAAGTACTCCACTGAGTTTTGAAATAATTCACACTTGCGAGCCGACACTCGCACTCTGTGCTTCTCTCGCCGTTTGAGGACATCATTCCATATGTTATTATGATTTTGCCTATTTGGTGCTGAAATTAGTTTGTCATTTAAAAAGCATACGACCCCTTCAATACCTTGCAAAATCTGGTTCATCACCCCTTGGAATATGGCAGGGGCAGAAGACATTCCAAATGGTAGCCTATTAAATTGATATAGGCCTAGATGAGTATTTATAGTCAAGCATGACTTGGACTCCTCATCTAGTTCAAGCTGTAAGTAGGCATTCGTAAGATCCAACTTTGAGAAGATCTGACCACCTGTCAGTGTTGTGGACAAATCTTCTACATTTGGGGACATTACCCTCTCGAACCTGGTTCGCGGTTACTTTATAATCACCACACAATCTTACCTTACCATCGGACTTAGGTACAACTACAATGGGTGTAGCCCAATTACATAGCTCTATCTTAGCGATAATGTTCTCAGTCTCTAGTCTTTTGAGTTCTTGTTCAACTTTCTCCTTGAGTGCATATGGTACGGAACATGGCTTGCAGTAAACCGATCTAGCGTCCTTCTGTACCCTGACACTCGCCTTGAAGCCTTGGTTCGGACTGTCTGTTTCGCAGAATACCTTCGGATAATTCTTGATGACATCATCCTTTGATGCAAGTCTCGTTTTAACACGAAAAATCTCACTCCAATCTAGCTTCAGTGATCCCAACCAATTTCTTCCTAGTAAGGCAGGCTTGTCTCCTGCCACTACTAATCGAGGCAAGCTCTGAAATTGATCCTTGTATTTCACCGGTATAGTGATACGACCTACCACAGGAATGTTCTCTTCCGAGTAGCCTTGCAGCTCTATCTTGGATTTCTCCAATGAGAAATCGCGCAATTTGTTGAGGTATAGCGACTCTGGTACTACACTCACGGATGCACCAGTGTCGATTTCCATGGGTATCTTGGTTCCTGCAATATCTATGTGGATTATGGTACTTTTCAAATTGCTGTTAGTTAACCTCGTGCTCCTGACAATTTGTAGCTCTAAAAGCACCTCGTCCTATTGTTTTTCTTCCATGCTATGTAGTCTCTGGGGATTTCTACTCATAGCTTTGAAAGCTGGTTTACCCTTCAGTCTTCATGCCTTCGCAAGATGTCCCGTTTTCCTGCAGATGAAACACTCTGCCTTCACATATGGACAACTTTGAGCGATGTGTTGTCCCAGGCACCGATTGCATGACTTCAATTCTCTGTTACCATTGCCAGTTTCTGAGACTTTGGGGCCAAACTGCCTTTTACTTTTAACCTGCAGGCGATTCACCTTGGTTGTGTGACGACAGAAAATAGTATGAAATTCTCGGGAATGTTGGTCGGCCATGTTCATTGACATAGCTGTCTGACAAGCTAAATCAAAAGTCAAGTTAGGAGTTGTCAGTAACTTCTGATTGCATCATTTTTCATCCCACAAGCAAAGCGGTCACGCAATGCTTGGTCCTGAAAGTTTCCGAAATTATAGTGAATAGATAGCTTTTTTAATGCTGCAATGTTTTCACTGATATTTTCTTCGGTTAACTGATCTCGTATTCCGAAATGATAACTTTCAGCAATTTCCAGGAGCTCATGGCTGTCGTGCTGTAGAATCTGCTTAAGAGTTGACAGGCACAAGCCAATTTTTCAAAGTGTCATACACCTCGGGCCCTACTTCAGTTAAAGAAATAGCCCTTTGTCGTTCCAACACCACCCGGTTATGGTTTTCATCATTGGGGACTTATTTGTAATGAAAAACATTTCTAGCCACTTCACATATGCTCTGAAACTTTTACGGTTGCATTGAAACTTCCCCAAATGCCCTATTATTCCCATAGGCACAGCCTTCTGGACTCTGGCAGTTCAAACAAGTGTGCTTGTAATTTACCTTGGATTTATAGCTGTTAATCAAAATAGAGAAGCTCTCAAAGTCTCTCTGGTGGCTGGCTGAAACCTCCACCAACAAAAATTTCAGCTTTTTTTTTAACGATAAACCCATCTTTGTCGCCATTGTTATATTTTCAGTAACTCACGGACACACACACAGCCTTAAGATGGCAGACCACTCCGGAACTCCCCAGTCAGGTGACCTGTTCCCTTTATTATAATCAGTACTGGCTGCAGTGCCACAGGAGTCCACAGGTGGTGCTATATATATTACAGCTACCTGTCCTATTATCTCATGTGGCTCATATTTTGTTTAATAATGCTTCTGTGAAGAGCCTTGGGACGTTTTACTACATTAAAGGTGCTATATAAATGCAAGTTGTTGTTGATGCCCTTTTAGCAGTGGTCACTCAGAGACTTTAACATCTTACCTATATATAAATGCAGAACAGTTTTGGATGGCAACAATCCTCATTTAATCAACAGCTATAGTACTCTGTGGTCATCGAAATCCTAAGATGTCCAGAAGAGGCACGGGCAGCACGGGCCTGCCCACAATGCGATATGTGTGCGCACTAGGTCCATGCAGCAGAGCTGGTCTCCAGTCGTCTTGGTTAACCCTTGCCACTGGACCAAGACCTAGCTCTGTCAAGCACATGTGGTGGCTGATGTGCCAGCGCCATCACACATTTAAAAAATCCACGCACAGGCATCTTCCACCCTTCAAGATGTAATTCGGGATCCGGAATATTAGGTCCTTCATTGAAACACCTGTGAACTCATCCCTTTTTGGCGTGGAAGCAAGTCATACTCGCTTCGAGGGACTGCCTATGATGATGATGAAGATGGCAACATGCAGTGAACACACACCTGGCTAAAATTTTCTGCACATGTGTGACTCTTTTGTACTTTGAAAGTAAGAGTTTGCCACGCTATCTGTGCTATTTCAGTGCTGCAGCTGAATGTTTTTTTTGTTTTTGATTCTCGAATGCATTATATTGTGATACTGGAGGCGCGGTCGATATATGGGCCTAGCTGCCAGCGTCAGGCGGCGACACTCGAAGGCCTTCCTCTCCTCACTGCTCCGGCTCCTGTTACCACCGGTGGCCGCGGGCATCGCGACAATGACCAGGTCCGGCTGGGCACTGGTGGACACTCAGGTTTGGAAGGTGCTGGGGATTGAAGTGTTGAGACTGAGCAGCATGTCGGTCTGGAGGTTGGGCAAGAGGAACAACGTGGTGCCGGGTGTCGATGACAGCAACCGGAGCGGGAGTCGGCAACATGTGGTTTACCTCCCGGGGGACGTGCAGGTCGCTGGCTGGGCGGCTAGGGCTCGAAGCGAGGGGAGGGGATTGGGGAGCTGGGCGTCAAAGAGGTGGGTGGTGGTGAGTGGAGAGCCTGGGGGTCAAGGAAGGGCCTGGGAGTTAAGGGGAGGGGAGCTGGTAGTCTAGGGGTGGGGGCTCAAGAGGGGGGCTGGGGGACTAGGGGAGGCGGCTTGGGGTCTGGGACCTGGTTCTGGGCCTTTCTCTCTGGGTCGGCGCGCCCGCAGCTTCAGTAAAAAAACCCTCCCACAGCTGGGATCAATGGGCCGGCTTCCCCCTGCTATAACCCAGCCAGAGTATTCACCACAAACCAAAGCGAGCGAGGGAGGGGGCTTGTAGTCTGTGGGTTTAAAGATGCATTTCACACAAATATTGCAATGGTATTTGGGTGTATTGTTTTTGCATTGGCTAAAGACTGATCACTTAGTGAACAGGCTCCTTTCCCACTGGAGGAATTTTAGTGAACTGGTCCACATGCTTTGGATTCCGCCAAATGTTTTGTATTTTATTCCGTCTGAGAGTTTAATCAAAATTCGCGCTGTTTTAGTCCGTACGAGCACACAGTCTTGTCTTGAGCTGATTTATATACGTGACTTTCATTAGTTTCAAGGGCGATAACTCTTATTAACTCCAGTAAATATCTAACCTGTAATCATTTGTTGATGCTGGGCAGAGACATTGACGGCTGTGGCTTCAGCTGCCTGGACCTAAGCTCGGAAATTCCCTCCACCTTGCTCTCCTCCTTTAAGATGCTCCTTAAAGCTGACCTCGTTGACCAAGGTTTTGGTCACTTGTCCTAATATCTCCTTCTTTGGCTCTGTCAATTTTCTTTTGTCTGATTATACTACTGTGAAGTTCCTTGGGATGTTTTACACAAATATGAATGCAAGTTGATAATTGTTATGTATGTAATAACTCGACAGACTGAATACTGTAAACTCACTCAGGTGCAAACCTGGCTCGACTTTATTCGAGCCCAAAGTGCTCACATTACATGGTGGCTTCCTTTATATACGTGGCCCGCACACCCGTGCATACAGCCCAATGACCTCCGACAGTGGCGCCCCCTGGTGGCCCGTAACCCCAAGCATACATACATGACAACATCCCCCTTCAAGATCTTAGTATCAGTCTTTTTACAAGTTAAGACGGTCCGGGGCTTTCCGCTCACGATTTGATCGTCTCAGTTCAACTCAAGTTCTGGGTGAGTGTTCTGAGTTTGTTATGACTAGAGGCTGGGTAGCCGATCTGATGGTAGTGGCAATTACCATGTCAGAGATTGAAAGTCCAGATTCATTGATGACAGCTGAGTTATCTGATGACTGAGAGTAGGTTGGTTGGTCACTGATCTTATCTTCCTCAACTTGTTCCAGTTCATCCGTGTGCCGCAGCTTTATCTGATCAACATATTTCCTGCATGTTTGCCCATTCTTGAGCATGACAATAAACACTGTTACCCTCCTTGGCCGTAACAGTACCGGCGACCCACTTGGGACCTTGACCATAATTTAGCACATACACAGGATCGTTAACGGAGATGTCGCATGACACAACAGCACGATCATGATACCACTGTTGATTTTGACGTCTGTTTTCAACACGATCGTTCAAGTCAGGATGGACAAGAGAGAGCTTGGTCTTGAGACCTCTCTTCATCAATAGTTCAGCAGGGGAGACCCCGGTAAGCGTGTGGGGTCTTGTCCTGTAACTAAGCAATATGCATGACAGGCGAATCTGCAGTGAACCCTGAGTTATAAGTTTCATACTCTGCTTGATTGTTTGGACAGCACGCTCTGCTTGACCATTAGAAATAGGTTTGAATGGTGCTGACCTCACATGCTTAATACCATTGAGTTTCATGAACTCTTGAAACTCCAGACTTGTGAAGCAAGATCCGTTGTCACTCACAACGATGTCAGGCAGACCATGAGTAGCAAACATGACACGAAGGCTCTCAATGGTAGCTGTGGATGTTCTGGATGACATGATTATACACTCTATCCACTTGGAATATGCATCCACCATAACAAAAAAGATCTTATCCAGGAAAGGACCCACAAAGTCGATGTGGATCCTCGACCATGGTTTGGATGGCCACGACCACAGACTCAGCTGGTGCTTTACTTAGCTGCATGCAAGTGTTGGACTGATGCACACATGATTCCAGATCAGAGTCAATTCCAGGCCACCATACATGAGACCTGGCAATGGCTTTCATCATGACAATACTGGGATGAGTGCTATGTAGATCACGTTCAAATTTCTCTTTGCTTTTCTTAGGCATAACAACACGATTACCCCACAGTAAACAATCTGACTGAATGGATAGTTCGTCTTTGCGACGGTTGTAAGGTTTGGTCTCATCACACATTTCCAGAGGTATAGCAGACCAATCACCACTAAGGAGACAACGTTTTACAACCGATAAAATTGGGTCCTGTCTGGTCCAGGTCTGAACTTGTTGAGCAGTGATGGGGTTCCTTCACTCTCAAAAGCATCCATAAGGAACAGTAGATCTTCAGGTTGTGGCGTCCAGTGCGGGCAAAGGCAGACGGCTCAATGCATCGGCACAATTCTCGGTGCCAGGTCTATGGCGAATGACATAATCATAGGCAGATAATGTCAGCGCCCACTTCTGGATGTGGGACGATGCATTGGTATTTATACCTTTGTTATCTGAAAACAATGAAATGAGTGGCTTGTGATCCGTTTCAAGTTCGAAACGAAGACCAAACAGGTACTGATGCATCTTTTTAACCCCATACACGCAGGCTAAAGCTTCTTTCTCTACCATGCTGTAGGCTCTTTCCGCCTTTGACAAACTTTTCAAAGCATACGCAACAGGTTGTAGGTTAACCGACTCATTAGCTTGTTGGAGCACGCAACCAACCCCATATGATGAAGCATCACAGGCCAATACTAGACACTTACATGGATCATAATGTACCTGCAACTTGTTAGAGCAAAGCAGATTTATAGCTTTCTCGATAGCTCTATCTTGAGACACACCCCAAACCCAGTTGTCGCGTTTTCTTAGCAGCATATGCAGTGGCTCTAATAAAGTGCTCAATCTCGGTAAGAAATTCCTGAAGTAGTTGAGTAGACCGAGGAACGAAGCAGCTCCGTCACATTCTGAGGCCTGAGTGCATTTTTGATGGCTTTGGTTTTCGAGTCCGTAAGCCTGATGTGATCAGTAGCAATCTTCCTCCCCAGAAATTCGACTTCCAGTGACATGACGACTCACTTTGAACATTTCAGCCTGATTCCCACTTTGTGCAGACGATGTAGGACCCCTTCAAGGTTGTTCAGGTGTTTGACAGTGTCACAGCCTGTGACCAGAATGTCATCTTGAAACACAATGGTTCTAGGGACGGACTTCAGTAGACTCTCCATGTTCCTCTGAAATATGGCTGCAGCCGAACGAATTCCAAAAGGACACCTGTTGTAGATAAACAGTCCTTTATGAGTGTTGATGCACGTAAGTTTCTTCGACATGTCGAAGAGCTCCTGTATCATATAGGTCGACGTCTGATCCAGTTTAACGAATGACTTCACACCAGCTAGCATTGCAAACAGGTCATCAGCCTTTGGTAATGGGTACTGATCCTGTTTCGAAAATTGGTTGATCGTAACCTTATAGTCTCCGCAAATCCTGACAGTGCCATCACTCTTCAACACAGGAGCAATGGGACTGGCCCTTTTGTTAAATTCAACCGGTGATATGACCCCTTCACGCTGGAGTCTGTCCAGCTCAATTTCAACCTTCTCCATCATCATGTATGGAACAGCCCGATCTTTGTGATGGACGGGTCTTGCACCCGAGTCCAGGTGAATCTGCACCTTGTCTCCCGTGAAATTGCCGATGCCCGGTTCAAACAGCGAGGGAAACTTGCTCAGCACTTGAGCACACGAAGTGTCATCCACCGATGACAACGCTTTGATATCATTCCAATTCCATTTGATTTTTTCAAGCCAATTCCTGCCGAATAGCGTAGGATCATTTCCTGGAACGATCCATAACGGTAGATCATGAAACACACCAACATACGCCACCTTGACTACTGCACTGCCAATCACTGGTATGAGTCCTTTGGTGTAAGCATGTAACTTGGCATTGACTGGACTCAGCTTAGCCTTCACAGCCTTCGTGTCCCACAGCTTGTCGAATGTCCTTTGGCTCATTAACGACTGACTCGCAGCCATGTCCAATTCCATTTAGTTTCACATTAACCATTATCAGTTGGCTCTTTGTCAGGAACGAATACAGTCCATACACCTCCTCCTCGGTATCTCGGGTTGCATATCCAGATCCGCGCTCGATTAGTCGTTATCATCACGTGGTGAGTCGCAGCATGCTTGCTCAGTTGTGGACACATTCGCTGATGATGCCCCACTTTCGAACAGCCTTTACAGATGTACTGTTTAAAATGACACTGATGATGCCAATGATTGCTCCCACATCGCCAACAGGGTGTAATTGGATTTGTACCCGTTTCGCATATGCAGTCGAGTAGACCCTGCCATAAGCAGCTCTGCCATACGATGGCACAATCTTGTTTACAGTACTTGCCGTGGAGCTCCGACTCTTCGATGATATCTGCCTTTAAATTAATATCTATCGTCATGCATGCCTGGGCACTCGCGATGGCCTTGCTCAAATCCAGCATCTCTGCAGTCAATAACTTCTGGAGGATCACCTCGTGGTGGATTCCTATTACGAAGAAATCTCACAGCATATCTCCCAATGCGTCTTCAAACTTACATGGCACAGCAAGACGTCTTAGATCGGCGACGAATTCTGACACATCCTGGCCCTCAGAACGAATATGCATGTAGAATCGATTGCATGAGATGATGGTGCCTTCTTTTGGTTTGAGATGGTCACATAGCAGAGCACACAATTCCTTATAGTCCTTGTCCGTTGGACGTGCAGGCAAGAGGAGATTCTTTATGAGGCCATAGATTTTAGGACCGCAAACAGTGAGGAAAACCGTCCTGCGCCGAACTGCGTCAGTAGCTTCCTCCTCGAAGTACTGGTTCAGGCGATTGATAAAATCCGACCAGTCCTCTCCCTCCATGAATCTTTCCAGAATTCCAATGGTACTGATTTTGCATGCAAAGGTTCTTGAATTACCTCGTCGCCAAATGTTATATGTATAATAACTCGATAGACTGAATACTGTAAACTCACTCAGGTGCAAATCTGGCTCAACTTTATTCAGACCCAAAGTGCCCACATTATATAAAGGCTTCCTTTATATACCTGGCCCACACACACCTGCGTACAGCCCAATAACCTCTGACAGTGGCGCCCCCTGGTGGCTAGTAATCCCAAACATATATACATGACACCAATAAGCCAGACTTCTGGAAAAAAACATTTCAGTGACAGAGTTTAATATGAAATACCTAAATGCTAAACTGAAACAGCTCAGTTGCCTGAATGGACTGATCTTATTTCTGAAGAAATGGGTGCAAGTATGTGCTGTAATAATTATACTGTTTAAAAAAAAAAATTCACGGGATGTGGGTGTTGCTATCAAGGCCAGCATTGATTGACAATCCCAATTGCCCTCGAGAAGGTGATGGTGAGCCACATGCTTGAACCGCTGCAATCTATGTGGTGAATATAGTCCCACAGTAGGGAGTTCCAGGATTGGCCCAGGACACTGCCCTGGGGAACTTCTGCAGCGATGTGCTGGCATTAAGGTGATTGGCCTCCAACGGCTTATAATGACAACTAGATATCACTCCAGCCAGTGGAGAGTTTTCCCCCAATCGACATTGACTTCAATTTTACTAGGGCCCCCTGGTCAAATGCTGCCTTGATGTCAAGAGTATTAGTTCTTCAATTCCGCGTCTTTGTACAAGTTTGTAATGAGGTCTGGAGCCGAGGTTACCTGCGACAGGTGGATTGGTGAGAACCACCTGCCATAAGCCCAGTCTAGTAGTTACATCTTTCAGGATTTGCCCAGCTTGGTCAGTATTGGTAGCACCAAGCCACTCTTGGTAATGGACATTGAAGTCCCCACCCAGAGCGCTCTTGCTCCCCTCAGTACTTCTTCCAAGTGGTGCTCAACATACAGGATTACTGATTCATCCGTAGTTGTTAATCATGTTTGACCTGATGCCATGAGACTTCATGAGGTCTGGAATCAATGTTGAGGACTCCCAGGGCCACACTCTCATAACTGCCACTTCTGATCCTTACAAACTACACAGGGAGGGTCACTGAGTGAATGTCGATGGAGGAGTCTGGGATGTTGGCTGATAGGTATGACTATGTCAGGCTGTAGCTTGATTAGTCTGTGAGGCAGATCACCCAATATTTGCATGTCCCCAGATGACAGTGAGGAGGACAAGGCTGTCCAAATCCAAAGCATAGGTAGATGCTGAGTGGTCTATCTGGTTTATTTTTGTGGTGGTTAATGCAATTGAATGGCTTGTTGTGAGGGTAGTTCTGGAGTCAGATATAGATCAGAAGGACAGTAGGTTTACTTCCCTGATGATACAAAAATTGGCTGTGTGGTTGAATGATACAAAAATTGGGTGTGTGATAATGAAGAAGAAAGCTGCGGACTGCAGCAAGATATCAGTGAACTGGTTGGGTGGGCAGAACAGTGGCAAATGGATTTCAATCCGGAGAAGTGTGAGGTGATACATTTGGGGAGGGCTAACGAAGCAGATCCCTGAAGGTAGCAGGCCAGATCGATAAGGTGGTTAAGAAAGCATATGGAATACTTGTCTTTATTAGCTAAGGCATAGAATACAAAAGCAGGGAAGTTATGCTTGAAAAATGGGATGAGGTCCTACAAGACGAATTTAGGGAGCTAGGAGCTAAATTAAAAAGTAGGACTTCAAATGTAGTAATCTCAGGATTGCTACCAGTGCCACGTGCTAGTCAGAGTAGAAATCGCAGGAGAGCTCAGATGAATACATAGCTTGAGGAGTGGTGCAGAAGGGAGGGATTCAAATTCCTGGGACATTGGAACCGGTTCTGGGGGAGGTGGGACCAGTACAAACCGGACGGTCTGCACCTGGGCAGGACCGGAACCAATGTACAAGGGGGAGTGTTTGCTAGTGTTGTTGGGGAGGGGTTAAACTAATATGGCAGGGGGATCGGAACCTATGCAGGGAGACAGAGGGAAGTAGAATGGGGGCAGAAGCAAAAGATAGAAAGAAGAAAAGTAAAAGTGGAGGGCAGAGAAACCCAAGGCAAAAAGTAAAAAGGGCCACATTACAGCAAAATTCTAAAGGGGCAAAGTGTGTTAAAAAGACAAGCCTGAAGGTTCTGTGCCTCAATGTGAGGAGTATTCATAATAAGGTGGACGAATTAACTGCGCAGATAGCTGCTAACGGATATGATGTAATTGGCATCACGGAGACATGGCTCCAGGGTGACCAAGGCTGGGAACTCAACATCCTGGGGTATTCAACATTTAGGAAGGATAGACAGAAAGGAAAAGGAGGTGGGCTGGCATTGCTGGTTAAAGAGGAAATTAATGCAATAGTAAGGAAGGACATTCATTTGGATGATGTGGAATCAGTATGGGTGGGGCTACGGAATATCAAAGGGCAAAGAATGCTAATGGGAGTTGTATACAGACCACCAAACAGTAGTAGTGAGGTTTGGCACAGCATTCAACAAGAAATTAGGGATGCGTACAATAAAGGTATAGCAGTTATCATGGGCGACTTTAATTTACATATTGATTGGGCTAACCAAACTGGTAGCAATGCAGTGGAGGAGGATTTCCTGGCGTGTATTCGGGATGGTTTTCTAGACCAATATGTCGAGGAAACAACCAGACGGCTGGCCATCCTAGACTGGGTGATGTGTAATGAGAAAGGACTAATTAACAATCTTGTCGTGCGAGGTCCCTTGGGGAAGAGTGACCATAATATGGTAGAATTCTTTATTAAGATAGAGAGTGACACAGTTAATTCAGAGACTAGGGTTCTGAACTTAAGGAAAGATAACTTCGATGGTATGAGATATGACTTGGCTAGAATAGACTGACGAATGATACTTAAAGGGTTGATGGTGGATAGGCAATGGCAAACATTTAAAGATCACATGGATGAACTTCAACAATTGTACATCGCTGTCTGGAGTAAAAATAAAATGGGGAAGGTGGCTCAACCGTGGCTAACAAAGGAAATTAAGGATAATGTTAAATCCAAGGAAGAGGCATATAAATTGGCCAGAAAAAGCAGCAAACCTGAGGACTGGGAGAATTTTATAATTCAGCAGAGGAGGACAAAGGGTTTAATTAGGAGGGGGAAAATAGAGTATGGGAATAAGCTTGCAGGGAACATAAAAACTGACTGCAAAAGCTTCTATAGATATGTGAAGAGAAAAAGATTAGTGAAGACAAACGTAGGTCCCTTGCTGTCAGAATCAGGTGAATTTATAATGGGGAACAAAGAAATGGCAGACCAGTTGAACAAATACTTTGGTTCTGTCTTCACGAAGGAAGACACAAATAACCTTCCAGAAATACTAAGGGACCGACGGTCTCGTGAGAAGGAGGAACTGAAGGAAATCCTTATTAGGCAGGAAATTGTGTTAGGGAAATTGATGGGATTGAAGGCCGAAAAATCGCTTGGGGCCTGATAATCTGCATCCCAGAGTACTTAAGGAAGTGGCCCTGGAAATAGTGGATGCATTGGTGATCATTTTCCACCAGTCTATCAATTCTGGATCAGTTCCTATGGACTGGAGGGTAGCTAATGTAACACCACTTTTTAAGAAAGGAGGGAGAGAGAAAATGGGTAATTATAGACCAGTTAGCCTGACATCAGTAGTGGGGAAAATGTTGGAATCAATCATTAAAGATGAAATCGCAGCACATTTGGAAAACAGTGACAGGATCGGTCCAAGTCAGTATGGATTTATGAAAGGGAAATCATGCTTGACAAATCTTCTAGAATTTTTTGAGGATGTAACTAGTAGAGTAGACAAGGGAGAACCAGTGGATGTGGTGTATTTGGCATTTCAAAAGGCTTTTGATAAGGTCCCACACAAGAGATTGGGTGCAAAATCAAAGCACATGGTATTGGATCTAATGTACTGAAGTGAATAGAGAACTGGTTGGCAGACAGGAAGCAGAGAGTAGGGATAACGGGTCCTTTTCAGAATGGCAGGCAGTGACTAGTGGAGTGCCGCAGGGCTCAGTGCTGGGACCCCAGCTCTTTACAATATACATCAATGATTTAGATGAAGGAATTGAGTGTAATATCTCCAAGTTTGCAGCTGACACTAAACTGGGTGGTGGTGTGAGCTGTGAGGAGGATGCTAAGAGGCTGCAGAGTGACTTGGACAGATTAGTTGAGTGGGCAAACGCATGGCAGATGCAGTATAATGTGGATAAATGTGAGGTTATCCACTTTGGTGGCAAAAACACAAAGGCAGAATATTATCTGAATGGCGGCAGATTAGGAAAAGGGGAGGTGCAACGAGACCTGGGTGTCATGGTACATCAGTCATTGAAAGTTGGCATGCAGGTACAGCAGGCGGTGAAGAAGGCAAATGGTATGTTGTGTTCAGTTTTAGTCTCCTAATCTGAGGAAGGACGTTCTTGCTATTGAGGGAGTGCAGCAAAGGTTTACCAGACTGATTCCTGGGATGGCAGGACTGACATATGAGGAGAGACTGGGTCGACTGGGCCTGTATATACTGGAGTTTAGAAGGATGAGAGGGGATATCATAGAAACGTATCAGATTCTGACGGGACTGGACAGGTTAGATGCAGGAAGAATGTTCCCGATGTTGGGGAAGTCCAGAACCAGGGGACATAGTCTTAGGATAAGGGGTAAGCCATTTAGGACTGAGATGAGGAGAAACTTCTTCACTCAGAGAGTTGTTAACCTGTGGAATTCCTTACTGCAGATGTTGATGCCAGTTCATTGGATATATTCAAGAGGTTGTTAGATATGGCCCTCACGGCTAAGGGGATCAAGGAGTATGGAGAGAAAGCAGGAAATAGATACTGAGGTGAATGATCAGTCATGATCTTATTAAATGGTGGTGCTGGCTCGATAGGCCGAATGGCCTACTCCTGCACCTATTTTCTATGTTTCAATGTTTCTATGTTTAACTGTTTAAACATTAGTTAGGCCACAGCTAGTGTACTGTGTGCAGTTACGGCAACCACATTACAGGAAAAATATGATTGCATTAGAGAGGGTACAGAGGAGATTTAAGAGGATGTTGCTTGGACTGGAGAATTTTAGCTTTGAGGAAAGATTGGATAGGCTGGATGTGTTTTCTTTGGAACAGAAGAGGCTGATGGGAGACCTTATTGAGGTGTATAAAATTATGAGCGGCCGAGATAGAGTGGATCAAAAGGACGTATTTCCCTTAACAGAGGGGTCAACAATCAGGCGGCATAGATTTAAAGTAATTGGTCGGAAGTTTAGAGTGGATTTGAGGGGAAATTTATTCACCCAGAGGACGGTGGGAGTCTGGAACTCATTGCTTGAAAGGGTAGTAGAGGCAAAAACCCTCACCACATTTAAAAAGTACTTGGATGTGCACTTAAAATACCGTAACCTCCAAGGTTACGGACTAAGAGCTGGAAAGTGGAATTGGGCTGGATAGCTTTGTCGGCTTGTGCAGACATAAGTGAGCTAGTTGGGTTTTTATGACCATCCGCTAGCTTCATGGTCACATTTCCCACGCGCTATTATAAATACGTCTTTCCTTCTTTCCCAGTTAGGTAAATGACATCTTTGATATTGGGATTATTGTTTTATTTTAAATTGAGAAACCATGGTCAATGACGAAGACCCACAGTACAGGACATGACATACCAAGGTTGAAAAGAATAAAGACGACAAGGTAAACCAGTGGGCAGTGATTGGGTGACCCAAGGTTGGGGTGTTAAAGACCAGAAGATTGTTGGAGGGAGGTGAAAATGGAGAAGGTAAAGAGGTATAGAAAAAAAAGTTACATAGCAGACTGTGTAATGAATCTTATTTCCAGCAAACTGAGGATAATCTGTATTTATCTCGTGTTTATAGTGCTTTCAAATGACCAAGACAATGTGGGAGTGTTGGATGTAGAGTTCGGCACTGACTGAAAATCTATTTTTCTTATAATGACAATGCTATTCCAGGTGAAATGAAGAACGTGGAAGAACAGTCACCGAGGATGAGTTTGGGTAGTCTCCCTCTATTTCTTAGTGGCCATGGAGTTACAAAACCAAACTGTCCCTAATTAGCAATCTCTCTCAAGGCTACAGGTATGGGAAATGAAATAAAATATCATGCCAATGCAGTAGGTGATGCTTATGAGGTTCGGGCTGAGGCTGTTGGGCGTAGTAACTCTGCAACTGCCCTCGGAAAGCTTGACGCTGACACTGGGTACATGAATTGGTAAGAGTGCCAATTCGGTATGGGTAGTCATTGGTGAATTACAAATCAAATGTGAAGCTCAAGGAGGTTTAATTTTCACTAACCTATTGAACTGGAAGATAATAAGGTAAGGTCTTGTCGTGACTTTTTTTGTGACTGTCATTGGAGTATTTCTTTATCCAGTTTGACATCACTATTGCTGCTTAAAACCTTTCGCCATTAGGAAGTTCATATTTGTCAAATCTGCTAACCAATTTGAAAAGGAGGTTGTTGCCATTTTAGGGATGGGAAAATGTCAGAAAAACCATATCAATGATTTGCAAGCAATATGGTACTTAAGATGTGAGTTATGGCATTTTATTCTCAATTTTCAAAGAGTTGAAAGATATTTTAGACAATTTTGAAAATGGCTGTCTTTGTACCAACTCAATATTTGAGCTAGACATCAAAGTTCGCTTGGTGCTTTGCACGTAGAGAACCAACAGTTGGCTTTAGTAATATCCAATTGGATGCAGTATATTTAATCAATGAGATGGCTGCATTGTTACATACCCACTAACTGTTTGTTTGACAAGTTAAGAATTGGTATTTTGTTTTGCAACAATCTATAGTACAGGTTAAATGGTTATCATTGAAACATAGTGTTTTTGTTGACAAACATCCCTATTTTGAAGCATATAAATCGGAGTCTGTAATGTCTGTAAGCTTATAATGTTTGTAGCTCCACACTGTGGATATGGACGTATTGTGGACTGCAAATACAGAGTTAATAATTAAACAGAAGCAGCAGGTTCCGGAGACTTCCCAGAGCTGCCTGGCATGTTAGAAAGCTGTGTGTGCTTGTGCTCTGTGAATATATCACATTTGGCGGTGAGATGGGATTTTTCGGATGAATTAAAGATGAAATTTTGTTGGTGAAGGATTCAGCCATCCGACAGAGAGACTTTAGAAGCTTCTCTGTCTTTGGAAACAGCTACAAAATCCGAGGTAAAAAATGAGCACACTGTCTACACTGCAGAGACAAAATGGCGGCACCCATGGCAGTAATTGGACACTTAAGTGAATATAAACACAACCAGGAAAGGTTTAAGGCATATGTGGACCGACTAGAAATATATTTCACTGCAAATAACATAATCGAAGTTCCAGAGAATGCAGATCAGAACCAAGCTGTGTTGGAATGGAAGCGAGCTATCTTCTTATCTGCAGCTGAATTGTATGTAACGCGGTTAAATCTGCTTGTGCCTGACGAGCCAAAGGACACAACGCTTAAAGTGATTTTAATGAAGCTGGAGCAGCACTATAACCCCAAACCGTTAGAAATTGCTGAAAGCTATTGTTTCGGTTTATGAAATCAAAAGACTGATGAAAGTATCAATGGTTACACTGTAGCATTAAAAAAGCTATCTATTCACTGTAATTTCGGAAACTTTCAAAACCGGGCATTGCGGGACCGTTTTGTTTGTGGGGTGAAAAATGATGCGATCAGAAGAAAGTTATTGACGACAGATGACTTGACTTTTGAGATTACTTGTCAGACAGCGAGGTCGATGGGCATGGCTGATCAATATTGCCGAGAATTTCATAATAATTACGATCATCAGTCATCCAAGGTGAATCGCCTGCAGATTCAAAGTAAAAGGCGGCAGGGGCCTAAAGTCTCAGAAACTGGAAACTCTAACAGAGCGTCGAAGTTGTGCTATCAGTGCCTGGGACAACACATTGCTCAAAGTTGTCCATATGTAAAGGCAAAGTGTTTCTTCTGCAGAAAGACTGGGCATCTTGCGAAGGCATGCCGACTGAAGGGTAAATCAGCTTTTAAAGCTATGAGTCCAGCGTTCAAAGCTATGAGTAGAAATCCCCAGAGACTACATAGCATGGAAGAACAACAACAGGACGAGGAGATGTTAGAGTTACACTTCGTCAGGATCACGAGGTTAATGGACAGCGATTCAAAAAGTAATAAAATCCACATAAATGTTGCGGGATTCAATATACCAATGGCAATCGACATGGGTGCATCCGTGAGTGTAGTACCGGAGTCGCTATACCGTGACAAATTGCGTGATTTCCCATTGGAGAAATCCAAGATGGAGCTGCGAGGCTACTCGGGAGAGAAAATTCCTGTGGTAGGTCGTATCACCGTATCGGTGAAATACAAGGATCAATTTCAGAACTTGACTCTAATAGTAGTGAAAGGAGACAAGTCTGCCTTACTAGGAAGAAATTGGTTGAGATCACTGAAGCTGGATTGGAGTGAGATTTTCCGTGTGGAAGCGAGATTTGCATCAATGGATGATGTTTTCAAGAAGTATCCGAAGGTGTTCTGTGAAACGGGCAGTCCGATCCAAGGCTTCAAGGCGAGTGTCAAGGTACAGAAGGACGCTAGATCAGTTTACTACAAGCCACGTTCCGTACTATATGCACTCAAGGAGAAAGTTGAGCAAGAACTAAAAAGACGAGAGACTAAGAACATTGGGCCCAAGTTTCGGCCTCAGTTGCTCCTGATTTTTTGGAGCAACTGGTGTAGAACGGAGTATCTTAGAAATTCAAATTCTCGGCATTTAGTTTGCTCCAGTTCCAGTCAGTTAGAACAGTTTCACTTTGGAACAGAATTTTATTTTCAAGAGGGGGCGTGTCCGGCCACTTACGCCTGTTTTCAAAGTTTCGGCAGTGAAAACTTACTCCAAACTAACTTAGAATGGAATAAGTGAAGATTTTTGTATGCTCGAAAAAACCTTGTCTATACTTTAGAAAATCAGGCGCAGGTTACAAATTAGGCGTAGGGAACGAGGTGGGGGGGGGAGGGGGGGGTGAAGGGAAGTCATTAAATTCTACAATCAATCCTTAGTTATACTTATACAAATATTATACAAATAAATCCAACCTGAATAAAAATTTATAAGCAAGGAAAAGATTAAATAAACCATGTTCCTACCTGTGTGAAACAGCATCAGCCTTCGAGCTGCTGTGCTTCAGGCAGGCCTTTCATGTTGGAGACAGGCAGGGGTGTGGCGTTAGTGTCTCGCGGCAGCCCCAACAGCGGCAGCAAGCAGCCTTTGAGCTGAGCTGCTGTGCTGCAGGCAGGCCTTCATTCTGTTAGTGGCTGGCCGGCAGCCGAAGGATCAACACCGGAGGCACGCAGCTTTTCAAGGGGGCTGAGGCTATTCGGCCATGGGATAGGAGCGGCGTCAGTGGCTGGTCGGCAGCTGAAGGATCAACACTGGACACACGCAGCTTTTCAAGGGGGCTGAGGCCATTCGGCCACAGGATAGGAGCGACGTCAGTGGCTGGCCGGCAGCCGAAGGATCAACACCAGACACACACAGCTTTTCAAGGGGGTTGAGGCCATTCGGCCATGGGATAGGAGCAGCGTCAGTGGCTGGCCGGCAGCCGAAGGATTAACACCAGACGCACACAGCTTTTCAAGGGGGTTGAGACCATTCGGCCATGGGATAGGAGCGGCGTCAGTGGCTGGCCGGCAGCCGAAGGATCAACACCAGACACACACAGCTTTTCAAGGGGGTTGAGACCATTCGGCCATGGGATAGGAGCGGCGTCAGTGGCTCGACGGCAGCCGAGTCCTTTTAAAAATGGCCGAGTGCCAATGTTTGTTTGACACTGCGCGTGCGCGCATGCTCCAACACGCACACGCAGGGTTGCCGGCACCACGTTGGCTCATTTAAATTGGACCCGCCCCTCGCTACTTACAGAATCGGCGCAAGTGTTTGGCTCTGCCCCCCGCTGTGAAGAGCGCGCCGCACCAAGCTGAGATCAAGCTCCGAGGAGCTGGAGAATATCGAAGTTTTTTTCTAGCGCACTTTGAGGCGCGAAGAACAGGCATCCAGCTCGGAGGTGCGTCGTTTTCGGCGCGGGCCAAAACTTGGGGCCATTATTTCTAAGATAGATTGATGCAATTAGGCTACACCCATTGTAGTTGTACCTAAGTCCGATGGTAAGGTAAGATTGTGTGGTGATTATAAAGTAACCGCGAACCAGGTTCTAGAGGGAAATGTCCCCAATACATTGCCGAATATTGAAGATTTGTTCACAACACTGACAGATGGTCAGATCTTCTCAAAACTGGATCTTACGAATGCCTACTTACAGCTTGAACTAGATGAGGAGTCCAAGTCACGCTTGGCTTTAAATAATCATCTAGGCCTATATTAATTTAATAGGCTACCATTTGGAGTGTCTTCCGCCCCTGCCATATTCCAAGGGGTGATGAACCAGATTTTGTAAGGTATTGAAAGAGTAGTATGTTATTTAGATGACAATACTAATTTCAGCACCAAATAGGCAAATTCATAATAACATATTGAATGAAGTCCTCAAACGTCTAGAGAAGCAGAGGGTACGAGTGTCTGCTTGTAAGTGTGAATTATTTCAAAACTCAGTGGAGTACTTAGGGTACAGAGTAGACAAAGATGGTTTACATCCAACCATGGGAAAGCTGGATGCAATCAGAAATGTACCCATCATTCTTGGGGCTTTTCAACTATTATGGGAAATTCCTACCAAATTTGGCTACAGTATTACGTCCACTGAATGAACTATTAAAAAAACAGGTCCATTGGAAGTGGTTAAAAGAATGCGATACAGCATTCAAAGAGTGTAAAAGCAAATTGGTAGAGAGCACCATGTCAGTTCACTATGACGTATCTAAGGAGATTAAGCTAGCATGTGATGCCTCTCCGTATGGAGTTAGGGCAGTGATCTCTCATGTATCAAGTAGTGGGGAGGAGAGACCAATTGCTTTTGCTTCACGCACTCTCAGTGCCAGTGAGAGTAATTATGCGCAAATCGAAAAGGAAGCTTTGGCATTAATTTTTGGGGTCAAGAAGTTCCACAAATACTTGTATGGTTGTAAGTTTACCATCGTTATGGACCATAAGCCCCTAACAGCAATCCTCCATCCAAAGTCCCCAGTTCCAACATTAGCTGCAGCCCGAATGCAGAGATGGGCTTTGATTTTGTTAGCATATACATATGATATTGAATACAGACGATCAGCTGATCACAGTAATGCTGATGCAATGTCTAGATTGCCTTCCCCATCACAAGTTACACCCGATTGTGAAGAAGTGTTTTATTTTTCATACATTGATGAACTGCCGGTCACAGCTGAAGAGATTGGTAGAACAACCAAACGTGACCCAGTGATGTCAAAGGTGTATGAGTATATTGCAAATGGATGGCCAAACCAGGTAACAGACAAAGATATTCATCCATTCTTCATTCGAAGGAATGAATTATCAGTCGATAAAGATTGTATAATGTGGGGTGCAAGAGTGATTATACCAAATAAATTCAAGTCCAAATTATTAGGAGACCTCCATGACCAGCATCTGGGAATGTGCTTGACCAAGAGTTTTGCACGCAGTTATTTATGGTGGCCAGGTCTTGATAAAGATATAGAGTACATCGTGAGTCAGTGTACGACATGTCAATCGGTAAGCAAGCAACCATCATCAGTACTATTACAGCCATGGAAATGGCCCTCCAGGATGTGGCAAAGGCTACATATTGATTTTGCTGAGTTAGAAGGACAACAATTGTTCATTGTGATTGATAGCCATTCGAAGTGGGTCAAGGTGTTTCCAATGTGGAAAATAACAACAAGTAAAACATTGGACATTTTACAAAAATTATTTTCTTAATTTGGTCTCCCAGAAGAAATTGTTTCGGATAATGAACCACAATTTCGTTCAGAAGAATTTGCACAGTTCACGAGCAAAAACGGTGTGAAACATACCAATGTTCCACTGTACCACCCTGATTCGAATCTTGCAGTAGAGCGCACTATACAAATTGTAAAACGTGCCCTCATAAAATAAATGTTAGATCCAAATCCCAAAGAAACGACAATTGTCATTGGATCACAAATTGGCTAATTTTCTAATTACTGTTCGTAATATTCCTCATACAACTACTGGTAGAACACCAGCAGAGTTGTTTCTCAAACGACAGCCACGAACCAGATTCTCGTTGTTAAAACCAAACTTGGCACAGTCTGTAGAAGATACACAATTAAGACAGAAAGAGAATCATGACAGAGGTCGAGTAAAAGAGAGAAGTGTGAAATTAAATCAGAAGGTGAGAGTGAAGAACCATCACCATAAATGGTTAACGTGGTTACTCGGAAGAGTGGTGAAGATATGTGGTCCTTGCACATATTTGGTAAAGATGTTTGATAATGGACAGGTTAGGTTTGTTCATATTGATCATATTTTACCTGCAGACATGGAAGGAGTTGAAGGTGGGAATGATTCAATTATTTCTGATTCATAAGATAGTTTTGATACACCAGTAGCAAATCCTACATCCAATGTCCTGGAAACAAATCCAAGAGAAAATCAGAATGAAAGTCTGAGTCTGAGTCAGGAAAACAAAGAGCCTGAAGTTATAGTGAGTTCAAATGAAAGTCAAGGAAATTCTGTGGAGGAAAACATTCCTCAGGATGAGCCTCGAATGAGTTTAGATTCGACACCATGTTTGGAAGGTTCTGTTCGAAAGCGAAGGTATTGTCTTCGAAACAGAAAACAAGTGATTAAGTTAAATTTGTAAATATGGAAAAAATAATTCTATATCCTGTGTTATGTATAAACTGTCGGGGATGGTGGGTCTGTCAGTTTGCCTTCCTGACCAGAGCGGTTGCAAGTGCTCCCACTCCCTGGTTCTCGAGCCTGGATTTATTAATCGGGATGTGATAAAGTGCAGCTGACAACTGTTTTGTACAAAGAAGGTTTGGGTTTTATTCAAGAAAGCAAATAACACACATACACTCCAATAAAACTGTAAAATCTTACAAAAAGGTTCTAAACAATGGGGAATACTTTATTACAGGTAATAAACACAACAGAAATACTTCCCACTTATTCTCTAACTCGGTCAAACTCTAGAGCTCCAGGGATTCAGCTAGGGCTGTTTCGCGGTTTCAGGGTTCTTTGGTTATAGCTGGTTTGCCTTGCCGTACCCGGGACGTAGAACACCTCTGCTGCATATTGAAGCCAGTTGGGGCGAGTCCGCTGATGTGGTTAGACGCGTTTTGGATTTATCTCTGGTAAGTACCCAATTTCCTTTGTTGGCAATAGGGTTTTAAGTTCTTTAGGTAATTTTTACCCGCTGGATAGTCGAGGCACAAATTGTAGTGGAAAACTTGTGTGGACCCCGGTTTTCTTGGTGGTTGATTTTCCCGGTTGGTTTTGTCGGTCGCGGCGATCCGGTCGATGGCTGTTACCAAGTCAGTTGGTATTGATGTTCCACTGATTGGTTTTTGTAGTTCTTTTCTCTGATGGCGCGATGTTTCTTCTGGTGTTTTCTCACCGTGTGCTCTCGATCTTGATCTTGTTGTTCCGGAGTGATGGTCAGAAAAGTTTTTCCTGTGATGGTACGATCGGCCCTCAATTACACTCAGAGGCTGCTTAATCTTTGCGCCAAATCTAACGTTTCTTTTGTTTGAGTTTTGATGCCCATTGATTTTAAGTGATCTTCTTTGTATAAGTTTTGGCGGGCTAGCTAACTGAAACTTGATTAAATGTTTTAATCTGGCGTTGATGAACTTTGGGATTGCGACACTCCTTATTTATGAGCTGATGAATTCTTGTCCATTGTAGTAGCACTGCATTAGCTTCGGGAAGTCTGAACTGAGCCAGATATTTCTAAGCATGTTGAAAAGGTGTTGGAATATGTATGTGATATTTGGGTCCTGTGGGTGGGGTGTTTCTTTCGTGGTCGATTGTTTAAATGCTAATGTTTTCTGGGAGCCTGACTATGGTTAAACAGCTCCCCCAGTCAAACTGATTAGCTACAATATCCAAATTCTAAAGTAAAGATTGATCCCACCCCTCTGTCTCTGCAGTTTTTGCTCACAGGCCCGAACATGCATTTTAAAATCCCAAACTTGGTTAAAACTCGTAGATTTCTTAGATATGCATTTTAGGATCCCAAACTTTCTGTTTAATAGGCCCAAATCGAATTTCCTTTTCAGTGAGTCCAAAAACTGGGGGGTGTCATGTATTCAACTATCATTGTAATCCATGTATAAACTGACCTAAGTTGTACACCGTGAGAACACTGACCACTAGGTGGTGAACTTGTGGGAGACATTCCTAACCTGGACTTTCAGGTATAAAAGGTGAAGCTCCACCCATCTTCTGCACTTCAGTGCTGGCTAATAAAGGGTACTGGTCACAGAGTGACCTTCTCTCTAGTATGGGCCTCGTGTGCATTTGTACTGTATAGTAAGGACATATTATTGGCGACGAGAAACTGGGATTTAAACCAGCGAGCATGGCCACTAGCAGCACAGACGAGAGGTACTGTGTTGGTGATGATTGGGACGATTTTATTGAGAGACTACAGCAAAGTTTCGTCACTAAGGAATGGCTGGGACAGGATTCGGCCGACAAACACAGGGCTCATCTCCTGACGGTTTGTGGATCCAGGACGTACTCCCTGATGAAGGACCTTCTAGCGCCAGAGAAGTCGGCGGACAAGACTTTTGAAGAGCTCAGTAAGTTGATCGGGGAACACTTTAAACCGGCGAGCAGCATGCACATGGCGAGACACCGGTTTTACACGCACCGGCAGCGAGAAGGGCAAAGTGTTCCAGACTTTGTGGCAGATCTCCGGCGACTGGCGAGCCTATGTAAGTTCCCAGATGCATGCAGAGCGGAGATGCTGCGAGACTTTTTTATTGAGGGCATCGGGCACGCTGGGGTTTTCAGGAAATTGATTGAGACCAAAGACTTGACCCTGGAAACGATGGCTTTGATAGCCCAGACATTTATCTCAGAGGAGGAAGAGACCAGAATGATGTTTGACAAAAATCTTCGTTTAAATGCAGCAAATGGACAGGGAGTCAACATTGTTAACGCGACACACAGTTCTCCAGGCAGACAGGGTCAATCGGACATGCCAGAACATGTAGTCGAATCCAAAGGGGAAATTCAACAGAGACAATGGCTAGCTGAAAGGCAATTCATGCCATTTCAAGGGACAATGCGGCCAGTAATGGGGCCATCAACACCTGTCAACGGTGCATTTAAGGACAGTTGCAGAGACAGTCAGAGACGATCGACTGGTAATGGACCTTTTGTTTCCATGTTGGAGGTGTGGAGGCAAACACACAGCCAGAGCTTGCAGGTATCAGCAATATACCTGCAGAAACTGCAATGTCAGCGGTCACTTGGTGCGTATGTGCTGGAAGTCTGCAGCCAGGTTGATGTACGAGGAGAACGGGCCCGATGTAAGCCCTACGAGGCCAAATGGACACTGGAGGTAATCGTTGGAAGCTGAAGTTCAGCGATTTCATGTGGAGCACATATACAGTTCATACACCAGGACGCCGCCGATAATGATGAAAGTGCTCCTCAATGGCATCCCAGTATCAATGGAGCTAGACACGGGGGCCAGCCAGTCCCTGATGAGTATCAAACAGTTCGACAAGTTGTTGGCGTCCAAGGCCAGAAGGCCAAAACTATTGCCGATGGACGCACAGCTACGGACATATACAAAGGAGATCATTCCGGTGCTAGGCAGCACCACAGTAGTCGTGACCCACAAAGATTCGGAGAACAGGTTGCCACTCTGGATTGTCCCAGGGGATGGTCCCGTACTGCTGGGGAGGAGTTGGCTTGCTGTCATGAACTGGAAATGGGGAGATGTCAATACAATTTCTTCTGTGGAGCGAATATCATGCTCACAGGTCCTGGACAAATTTGACTCACTATTCCAACCCGGTATTGGCACTTTCATGGGGACCAAGGTAGTGATTCACATAAACCCAGACGCCAGGCCATTACACCACAAGGCCAGAGCGGTGCCGTACGTCTTGCGGGAAAAGATAGAAGGCGAATTGGACCGCCTGCTGAGGGAAGGCATTATTTCGCCAGTCGAATTCAGTGACTGGGCGAGCCTGGTTGTGCTCAAGGCGGAGGGGTCAGTCAGGATATGTGGTAATTACAAGACCACCATTAATCGGGTGTCACTCCAAGACCAGTACCCGCTACCGAGAGTGGAGGACCTCTTTGCGACGCTATCAGGTGGCAAACTTATTTCAAAATTGGACCTGACCTCAGCTTACATGAACCAAGAGCTGGCGAGTGAGTCAAAGAAGCTGACCACCATCATGACACACAAGGGGTTGTTTGAATATAACAGATGTCCGTTCGGGATTCGCTCGGCCGCCGCGATCTTTCAACGAAACATGGAAAGTCTCCTCAAGTCGATTCCAAGGACTGTGGTTTTTCAAGACGACATCCTCATCATGGGTTGCGATACCGAAGAACACCTCCACAACCTGGAGGAGGTGCTACGCAGACTGGACTGAGTATGTCTGCGACTGAAAAAAGTGAAGTGCATCTTCCTAGCTCCAGAGGTAGAATTCCTGGGGATGAGGGTAGCAGCAGATGGGATCAGACTTACGGCGTCCAAAATAGAAGCGATCCAGAGAGCACCCAGACCCCGTAACACGACAGAGCTGTGTTCGTTCCTGGGGCTCCTGAACTATTTTGGTAACTTTCTTTCCAAATTGAGCATGCTGTTAGAACTGCTACATGTGCTTCTACGCAAATGTCGCGAATGGGTCTGGGGGGACAGCCAGGAAAGGGCTTTTGATAGAGCATGCAATTTGTTATGCTCCAACAATCTGTTAACGCTATTTGACCCATGTAAGAAACTTGTTTTAACGTGCGATGCGTCGTCCTATAGGGTTGGGTGTGTGTTGCAGCATGTCAATGCCAAGGGTCAGTTACAGCCGGTAGCTTATGCCTCCAGAAGTCTGTCCCAGGCATAAAGGGGCTACGGGATAGTAGAAAAGGAAGCGCTGGCATGTGTATAGGCAGTAAAAAAAATGCAGCAGTCACTATTTGGCAGGAAATTTGAGCTGGAGACAGATCACAAACCCCTAACGTCCCTTTTGGCCAACAACAAGGCCATAAATGCAAATGCGTTGGCCCGCATACAGAGATGGGCACTCACGTTAGCCGCCTATGACGATACAATTCGGCACAGACCGGGCACTGAAAACTGCGCCGATGCACTCAGCAGGCTCCCACTAGCCACCACCGAGGGGGCAACCGAGCATTCTGCTGAGATGGTCATGGCTGTTGAAGCTTTCGAAAGCGAAGGCTCACCCATGACAGCCCATCAGATCAAAGTCTGGACAAATAGAGACCCGCTACTGTCTTTAGTCAAGAAATGTGTCCTCAATGGGGACTGGGCAGCCACGTACGGGGCATGCCCTGAGGAATTCAAACCATTTCACAGGCGCAAGGATGAACTTTCGATTCAGGCCGATTGCCTACTGTGGGGAAACCAAGTAGTCATGCCCCAGATGGGCAGAGAGGCATTCATCTGAGCACTCCACAATGAGCACCCAGGCATTGTCATGATGAAGGCAATTGCCAGGTCACACGTTTGGTGGCCAGGGATAGATGCAGACCTGGAACTTTGTGTTCGCAGGTGCAACACGTGTGCCCAGCTGGGCAATGCGCCCAGGGAAGCCCCCATTAGCCCCTGGTCCTGGCCCGCCAAGCCATGGTCACGGTTCCATGTGGACTACGCAGGTCCTTTCATGGGAAAAATGTTTTTGGTTGTAGTAGATGCCTACTTCAAATGGATCGAGTGTGACATTCTCAATTCAAGCACATCCTCTGCCACGGTAGAAAGTCTACAGGCAATGTTCGCCGCCAATGGTCTACTGGACGTCTTGGTTAGCGACAATGGCCCGTGCTTTACAAGCATTGAATTCCAGGACTTCATGACAGGAAATGGTATCAACCATGTCAGAACGGCACCATTCAAGCCGGCCTCAAACGGCCAGGCGGAACGAGCAGTGCAGATAATCAAATAGGGTACGCTCAGAATCCAAGGGGGTTCCCTACAATGTCGCTTATCACGCCTCCTGTTGGCCTACAGATCCTGACCACACTCGCTCACAGAGCTGCTCATGAAAAGGATGCTCAAAACCAGGTTATCCCTTATACACCCCACCATGAAATAAATTGTTGAGAGGAGGCGCCGGTCACAATGTGACTATGATGACGGGAATGCGAGGGCGCGATGCATTGATGAAAATGACCATGTCTTTGTCCTCAACTACGCTGCAGGGCCCAAATGGCTCGCAGGCACCGTGATTGCCAAATGGGGAATAGGATTCTGGTAGTTAAACTTACCAATGGACAAATCTGCCGCAAACACGTGGATCAAACAAAAAGGAGGTTCAGCAACCCCATAGAAGAAGCAGAGGAAGAACACGATGTAGAGTTCACTCCACCACCGAACACCGGAACCAAGTGGAGGAGAGCCCAGTCACTGTGGGCAGTCCGGACAAGCCTGAGGCACCACAAACAGCAGACACTCAGGCCAGCACCCAACAACCGGAGCCCCAACTCAGACGGTCTACAAGGGAGCGTAAGCCACCAGAGAGACTTAACCTGTGATCCCAATAAGACTTTGGGGGGAGGTGATGTCATGTATTCAACTGTCATTGTAATCTATGTATAAACTGACCTAAGTTGTGCACCATGAGAACACTGACCACTAGGTGGTGAACTTGTGGGAGACACTCCTAACCTAGACTTTCAGGTATAAAAGGGGAAGCTCCATCCATCTTCTGCACTTCAGTGCTGGCTAATAAAGGTTACTGGTCACAGAGTGACCTTCTCTCTAGTATGGGCCTCGTGTGCATTTGTACTGCATAGTAAGGATATATTAGGAGGTGTCCACGAATTTTGGAATCTTGCAAAACATGCAAGTTATGTATGATGTTTGTTATAATAACATCTTCATTAAGGAGGGAGAAATGTAATGTCTGTAAGCTCGTAATGTTTGTAGCTCCACACTGTGGATGTGGATTTATTGTGTACTGCAACTACAGAGTTAATAATTAAACAGTGGTAGCAGGTTCCGGAGGCTTCCGAGAGCTGCCTGACATGTTAGAAAGGTGTGTGTGCTTGTGCTCTGTGAATATATCACAGAGTCAAAATATCAGTATTCTCTAATATTGCACTTTCTTTTAAATTTACATTTTTGGAGCTTGTTTTGCACTCATCAATCTAAAGAGAGTTAACCAAAAACAAAAAACTGCAGATGTGTGAAAACTGAACCAAAAACAGTCTGAGACTGGTCAACACCAACACTGCCAGAATGGCCTATACTCCAGCACAACCACTTCACAACGACAAGCACTAGTATTCTTCCAGAAATATATATTTTTGAAAGAATCTATGGTTTTCTTTGGAAATTTAACAGTTGATAGCACAAAAAAGCTAATGTTTTCTTAGTAATTGTGGTTTTTGTATGTGCAACTGTAAAATTGTTAAGTGGATATCTTCAGAATATGTACAAAGTTTTTAATATATTCATGAACAGTGGTGAAGTACAAGTGATTCCTGGAACTTGAATCAATAGCTATAGCTTGCTGAAAAACAATCTTGTAAAGTATTATGATTTTTCACCATTGAAACAGTTTGGTTATTATAGCATAGAAAAGTAGCTGAAGGATATTGATTGTAAATGCCTCATATTCAATTTTTTTTCCTTAACAGAAGACTCCACTGCACTAGGAACTATATCCACATGCACTTGTTTGTCTCCTTCATGCTCAGAGCCATCAGCATTTTCATCAAAGACAACGTTGTGCATTCTGATTTTGGAATACTAGAATATGATTCTCTTTCAGTGGATCTGAAAGCTATTACAGCCGCCCCTATAATAGAAAAATCCCATTATGTAAGTACATAATCTATCAGTTCTGATAAAAGATTTGACCTGAAATGTGAACTTGCCTTTTTCAGCACGTTGCTTTGCAACAATCTTTAAAAATACAGGTGCCTGATTTTCATTAACTGGTGTAAATGTGAACAGAATGGTAAAGTGCTCCAAGCACTCACATTTCCTGTGTTAGCTCATTTGCATAATTGTTCTTAGCCCCACCTGCAGATTTGGGCTGGTATGAAGAGTGTGGGAAATGGAAAATTGCAAGCAAATGAAACTTAATGGGATACAAACAATTAAAGGGAAGTGACAACATTTCTGAAAGGCATTGAAAAGGTTTCTAAACCCATTAGCAGCCTTTGCCACATAGCTAAAGCAAGAGATTGAGAAATTACAGCGATAAGCAAAGGGGAAGGAAATTCCATGTGCACAGGCATGAATCTACAGATGTGGCGGAGCAGCCCAGCATACGACTCTTTGTTTGATGACTGCTGTAGTTCAGGGGATGCTGCAGGGGTGGTTATAAAGATGATCATAATCTGTGCCACGCCACAGCACCAGCCTTATAATTTTGCATTGACTATTGCCTGCAAGGAGGTGGTGGCAGGCTTGAGGCTACAGCTGACCAGTCCTGTCACTGGCTCTGTTCAGTAGCATAGGTGGGATTCTATCTCTTTCAGCAGGGGGCAGGGGTTTAGAGTGGATTTAGAGCCAGCTCAATCAAAACTATTGCAAAAGGTCTATTTTCTAAATAGGACTATCACAATGAGGTTCAAATAGAAACTTTGTTACTTTCATTAATTTAACAATTCAAATAAAGCAAATAAGAAGAATAAAACAGTCTTGTTGGACAAAATGTCTAAAACATGAAATCTAAGCGCTGGTTATGTGTCACTGGTATATCAATAACTTCCCTACGATTCACTGCAATATTCCAGGGAACAGTTAGCAGTCCAACTAATCGAACTTCAGTGGTTGAATTACAAAACTCACTCAAAGAAAAAATAATTGGCTTTTATATATAAATACTTTCACGACCTCCGGGCATCCCAAAGTGCTTTATAGCCAATAAAGTACTTTTGAAGTGCAGTGACTGTTATAATATAGGAAACTATGTGCAGCCTTCAGCCGCCTGAGGAAAAGAGTGTTTGAAGACCAGACCCTCAAAACTGCCACTAAGCTCATGGTCTACAGGGCTGTAGTAATACCCGCCCTCCTGTATGGCTCAGAGACATGGACCATATAGAGTAAACACCTCAAGTCACTGGAAAAATACCACCAATGATGTCTCCGCAAGATCCTACAAATTCCCTGGGAGGACAGACGCACCAACATTAGCATCCTAGTCTAGGCCAACATCCCCAGCATTGAAGCACTGACCACACTTGATCAGCTCCACTAGTCAGGCCACATAGTTCGCATGCCAAACACGAGACTCCCAAAGCAAGCGCTCTACTCGGAATTCCTTCACGGCAAACGAGCCAAAGGAGGGCAGCGGAAACGTTACAAGTAAACCCTCAAAACCTCCCTGATATAGTGCAACATCCCCACTGACACCTGGGAGTTCCTGGCCAAAGACCGCCCGAAGTGGAGGAAGTGCATCCGGAAGGGCGCTGAGCTCCTCGAGTCTCGTCATTGAGAACATGCAGAAATCAAGCGCAGGCAGCAGAAAGAGCATGCGGCAAACCAGTCCCACCCACCCCTTCCCTCAATGGCTGTTTGTCCCACCTGTGACAGAGACTGTGGTTCTCGTATTGGACTGTACAGCCACCTAAGAACTCATGCTAAGAGTGGAAGCAAGTCTTCTTCGATCCCGAGGGACGGCCTATGATGATGATGAGGAAACCATGCAATAATAACATAAGAAATAGGAACAGGAGTAGGCATATGGCCCCTCGAGCCTGCTCCGCCATTCAATAAGATCATGGCTGATTTGATCATGGACTCAGCTCCACTCCCCCGCCAGCTCCTCATAACCCCTTATCGTTTAAGAAACTGTCTATTTCTGTCTTAAATTTATTCAATGTCCCAGCTTCCACAGCTATCTGAGGCAGCGAATTCCAGATTTACAACCCTCTGAAAGAAGAAATTTCACCTCATCTCTGTTTTAAATGGGCAGCCCCTTATTCTAAGATCATGCCCTCTAGTTCTAGTCTCCCACATGAGTGGAAACATCCTCTCTGCATCCACCTTGTCAAGCCCCCTCATAATCTTATACTTTTCAATAAGATCACCTCTCATTCTTCTGAATTCCAATGAGTAGAGGCCCAACCTACTCAACCTTTCCTCATAAGTCAATCCCCTCATCCCGGGAATCAACCTTGTGAACCTTCTCTGAACTGCCTCCAAAGCAAGTAGATCCTTTAGTAAATATGGAAACCAAAACTGCACGCAGTATTCCAGGTGTGACCTCATCAATACACTGTATAGCTGCAGCAAGACTTCCCGCTTTTATACTCATCCCCTTCGCAATAATAGCCATGATACCATTGGCCTTCCTGATCACTTGCTGTACCTAAACACTATCCTTTTGCATTTCATGCACAAGTAGCCCCAGGTTCTGCTGTACTGCAGCACTTTGCAATCTTTCTCCATTTAAATAATAAATTGCTCTTGAATTTTTTTCTGCCAAAGTGCATGACCTCACACTTTCCAACATTATACTCCATCTGCAAAATTTTTGCCCACTCACTTAGCCTGTCTATGTCCTTTTGCAGGTTTTTTGTGTCCTCCTCACACATTGCTTTTCCTCCCATCTTTGTATATTCAGCAAACTTGGCTACATAACACTCAGTCCCTTCTTCCAAGTCGTTAATATAGATTGTAAATAGTTGGGGTCCCAGCACTGATCCCTGCGGCACCCCACAAGTTACTGGTTGCCAACCAGAGAATGAACCATTTATCCCGACTCTCTGTTCTCTGTTATTTAGCCAATCCTCTGTCCATGCTAATATATTAGCCCCAACCCCATGAACTTTTATCTTGTGCAGTAACCTTTTATGTGGCACCTTGTAGAATGCCTTCTGGAAATCCAAATACAATGTAGACGAGCTTGTTTCTGTGTTCCGATCTAACAATCTATTATATATAAACATAGAAACATAGAAAATAGGTGCAGGAGTAGGCCATTCGGCCCTTCGAGCCTGCACCGCCATTCAATGAGTTCATGGCTGAATATGCAACTTCAGTACCCCATTCCTGCTTTCTCGCCATAACCCTTGATCCCCTGAGCAGTAAGGACTACATCTAACTCCTTTTTGAATATATTTAGTGAATTGGCCTCAACAACTTTCTGTGGTAGAGAATTCCACAGGTTCACCACTCTCTGGGTGAAGAAGTTTCTCCTCATCTCGGTCCTAAATGGCTTACCCTTTATCCTTAGACTGTGACCCCTGGTTCTGGACTTCCCCAACATTGGGAACATTCTTCCTGCATCTAACCTGTCTAAACCCGTCAGAATTTTAAACGTTTCTATGAGGTCCCCTCTCATTCTTCTGAACTCCAGTGAATACAAGCCCAGTTGATCCAGTCTTTCTTGATAGGTCAGTCCCACCATCCCGGGAATCAGTCTGGTGAATCTTCGCTGCACACCCTCAATAGCAAGAATGTCCTTCCTCAAGTTAGGGGACCAAAACTGTACACAATACTCCAAGTATGGCCTTACCAAGGCCCTGTACAACTGTAGCAACACCTCCCTGCCCCTGTACTCAAATCCCCTCGCTATGAAGGCCAACATGCCATTTGCTTTCTTAACCGCCTGCTGTACCTGCATGCCAACCTTCAATGACTGATGTACCATGACACCAGGTCTCATTGCACCTCCCCTTTTCCTAATCTGCCACCATTCAGATAATAGTCTGGCTCTCTGTTTTTACCACCAAAGTGGATAACCTCACATTTATCCACATTATACTTCATCTGCCATGCATTTGCCCACTCACTTAACCTATCCAAGTCACTCTGCAGCCTCGTAGCATCCTCCTCGCAGCTCACACTGCCACCCAACTTAGTGTCATCCGCAAATTTGGAGATACTACATTTAATCCCCTCGTCCAAATCATTAATGTACAATGTAAACAGCTGGGGCCCCAGCACAGAACCTTGCGGTACCCCACTAGTCATTGCCTGTCATTCTGAAAAGTACCCATTTACCCCTACTCTTTGCTTCCTGTCTGACAACTAGTTCTCAATCCATATCAGCACACTACCCCCAATCCCATGTGCTTTAATTTTGCACATTAATCTCTTGTGTGGGCCCTTGTCGAAAGCCTTCTGAAAGTCCAAATACACCACTGGTTCTCCCTTGTCCACTCTACTGGAAACATCCTCAAAAAATTCCAGATGATTTGTCAAGCATGATTTCCCTTTCACAAATCCATGCTGACTTGGACCTATCATATTACCTCTTTCCAAATGCGCTGCTATGACATCCTTAATAATTGATTCCATCATTTTACCCACTACTGATGTCAGGCTGACCGGTCTATAATTCCCTGTTTTCTCTCTCCCTCCTTTTTTAAAAAGTGGGGTTACATTGGCTACCCTCCACTCGATAGGAACTGATCCAGAGTCTATGGAATGTTGGAAAATGACTGTCAATGCATCCACTATTTCCAAGGCCACCTCCTTAAGTACTCTGGGATGCAGTCCATCATATCTTCTTTTGCACGTTGTCTGATCAAAAAAAATCATAGAAATTTCGAGGTGTCTTCGAACATCCTGACTAGTCTCCTGTCTAAGCCACTGACAGTGTTAGCCCTGTGGTGCATGTTAGCAACAAAGGTCCTTACAGCAGATGGCACTGCTCTGCCTCTGGCGCTCTGATGGTCTGGACTCTATGAAGACAGGTCCCCACTGTTATTGTCAAGTAGGTGGAATAATGCCTGCACAGAAGGCATTATTGTGTCACTTCATCACATTTCCATCTATTTTGCAAGCTGCTGCTGATCGGGCTTTTTCCACTGCCTAAAAATGTACCTCAGGCACACAAAGGGAGGAGACCTGCCGTTATGGGTCTCTGCCTATTTTTCATAGTGCACATGGGGTGTAAAAGCAAGGAACGTCAGCTCCAGTGTCTTGGTAACAAGTGGAAACATAGAAACATAGAAAATAGGTGCAGGAGTAGGCCATTCGGCCCTTCAAGCCTGCACCAACATTCACTAAGATCATAGCTGATCATTCACCTCAGTACCCCTCTCCTGCTTTCTCTCCATACCCCTTGATCCCTTTAGTCGTAAGGGCCATATCTAACTCAATCTTGAATATATCTAACGAACAGGCATCAACAACTTTCTGCGGTAGAGAATTCCAGAGGTTAACAATTCTCTGAGTGAAGAAGTTTCTCCTCATCTCGGTCCTAAATGGCTTACCCCTTATCCTTAGCCTGTGAACCCTGGTTCTGGACTTCCCCAACATCGGGAACATTCTTCCTACAGCTAACCTGACGAGCCCCGTCAGAATTTTATATGTTTCTATGAGGTCCCCTCTCATTCTTCTAAACTCCAGTGAATACAGGCCCAGTCAATGCGGTCTCTCCTCATATGTCAGTCCTGCCATCCCGGGAATCAGACCGGCGAACCTTCGCTGCACTCCCTCAATAGCAAGAACGTCCTTCCTCAGATTAGGAGACCAAAACTGAACACAATATTCCAGGTGAGGCCTCACCAAGGCCCTGTACAACTGCAGTAAGACCTCGCTGCTCCTATACTCAAATCCCCTAGCTATGAAGGACAACATGGCAGGGGGATGGGAACCTATGCAGGGAGACAGAGGGAAATAAAATGGAGGCAGAAGCAAAAGATAGAAAGGAGAAGAGTAAAAGTGGAGGGCAGAGAAACCCATGGCAAAAAACAAAAAGGGCCACATTACAGCAAAATTCGAAAAAGACAAGCCTGAAGGCTCTGTGCCTCAATGCGAGAAGTATTCAGAATAAGGTGGATGAATTAACTGCAGATAGCAGTTAACGGATATGATGTAATTGACATCACAGAGTCATGGCTCCAGGGTGATCAAGGCTGGGAACTCTGCATCCAGGGGTATTCAACATTTAGGAAGGATAGGCAGAGAGGGAAAGGAGGTGGGGTAGCGTTGCTGGTTAAAGAGGGAATTAATGCAATAGTAAGGAGGGACATTAGCCTGGATGATGTGGAATTGGTATGGGTGGAGCAACGGAATAACAAAGGGCAGAAAACGCGAGTGGGAGTTGTGTACAGACCACCAAACAGTAGTAGTGAGGTTGAGGACAGCATCAAACAAGAAATAAGAGATGTGTGCAATAAAGGTACAGCAGTTATCATGGGCGACTTTAATCTACATATTGATTGGGCTAACCAAACTGGTAGCAATGCGGTGGAGGAGGATTTCCTGTAGTGTATTAGGGATGGTTTTCTAGACCAATATGTCGAGGAACCAACTAGAGAGCTGGCCATCCTCGACTGGGTGATGTGTAATGAGAAAGGACTAATTAGCAATCTTGTTGTGCGAGGCCCCTTGGGGAAGAGTGACCATAATATGGTAGAATTCTTTATTAAGATGGAGAGTGACACAGTTAATTCGGAAACTAAGGTCCTGAACTTAAGGAAAGGTAACTTCGACGGTATGAGGCGTGAATTGGCTAGAATAGACTGGCAAAGAATACTTAAAGGGTTGACGGTGGATAAGCAATGGCAAACACTTAAAGATCACATGGATAAACTTCAACAATTGCACATCCCTGTCTGGAGTAAAAATAAAACAGGGAAGGTGGCTCAACCGTACCTAACAAGGGAAATTAAGGATAGTGTTAAAACCAAGGAAGAGGCATATAAATTGGAAAACAGGATTTTAATGCTTTTGTTTTGGATGATAATCATAGCATGAGTAATAAAACAACTTAAAAGAGATGGTTGCAGTAATTGTATCAATTAAATATGCGAATAGAACCAAGATTATCTTCCCTGCAAGCTTCCTCTCGTACCCTATTTTCTGGATTCATACCAATCTTCTTACTCCTATCAGAGTTTAGAAGAATGAGAGGTAATCTCATTGAAACATACAAAATTTTTACAGGACTTGACAGGGTAGTTGCAGGGAGGATGTTTCCTCTGGCTGCGGAGTCTAGAACCAGGGGTCACAATCTCAGAATAAGGAGTCGGCCATTTAGGACTGAGATGAGGAGACATTTCTTCACTCGGAGGGTGGTGAATCTTTGGAAGTCTCTATCCCAGAAGGTTGTAGAGGCTCTGAGTATACTCAAGACAGAGATTGATAGATTTTTGAATATTAAGGGAATCAAGGGATATGGGGATAGTGCAGGAAAGTGGAGTTGAGGTAGATCAGCCATGATCTTATTAAATGGTGGCGCAGGCTCAAGGGGCCGAATAGCCTACTCCTGCTCCTAATTCTTATGTTCTTATGTTAAGTGCACTATACATATGTGCTGGGTGCCCCTTATATGGTCACGGGTCTAGCCACCTGATCATGTGGCCACGATTGTACAGGAGGTTGCATTATGGGCAGAACAGCTTTGCTCTGCAGTGCCCTGGAGAACCTCAGGACAGGACAGCGCAGGAAGTTTAAATCCTGCCTGCCCACCTGGTTAATGTTAGTCAAGGTGTGCAGGGGTCTCATGGGGCCGAGGGAAGAAGGAGCAGGCGACTCCTCCTAGAAACCTCCCGCCCTGCCCTGTTCATAGTTCTTTCCGTTCTCCTACCACTTTTCCAGCAACAGTCGTGGAAAGCCTTTAAGAAATAAAAGAACCACTGAGTAAGAGACTTGAGTGGGGAGCAGGACAGCTCAGAACCCTGCTCACTGCCCCACCCATCGAAGCCACTGTCCCTGGCACTTTCTCCACCAGTCATCATTAGCAGCATCATTGCAAAGAGAAGCAAGGCTGAAGTAGGTAAAGATAACAATAATTGGAAACTGACAATACACATTAGAGTGTAAGGACGCCAGGCCTGCAAACACGAAAGGATTGCACGGGTTGCAGGAGCTACCAAGTTGGGAACCAACCAGGGAGCTGGCCATCCTAGACTGGGTGATGTGTAATGAGAAAGGACTAATTATCAATCTTGGTGTGCGAGGTCCCTTGGGGAAGAGTGACCATAATATGGTAGAATTCTTTATTAGGACGGAGAGTGAAACAGTTAATTCAGAAACTATGGTCCTGAACTTAAGGAAAGGTAACTTCGATAGTTTGAGGCGTGAATTGGCTAGAAGAGACTGGCAAATGATCCTTAAAGGGTTGACGGTGGATAGGCAATGGCAAACATTTAAAGATCACATGGATGAACTTCAGCAATTGTACATCCCTGTCTGGAGTAAAAATAAAACGGGGAAGGTGGCTCAACCGTGGCTAACAAGGGAAATTAAGGACAGTATTAAATCCAAGGAAGAGGCATATAAATTGGCCAGAAAAAGCAGCAGACCTGAGGACTGGGAGAAATTTAGAATTCAGCAGAGGAGGACAAAGGGTTTAATTAGGAGGGGGAAAATAGAGTATGAGAAGAAGCTTGCCGGGAACATAAAAACTGACTGCAAAAGCTTCTATAGATATGTGAAGAGAAAAAGATTAGTTAAGACAAATGTAGGTCCCTTGCAGTCAGATTCAGGTCAATTTATAATGGGTAACAAAGAAATGGCAGACCAATTGAACAAATGCTTTGGTTCTGTCTTCACGAAGGAGGACACAAATAACCTTCTGGAAGTACTAGGGGACCAAGGATCTAATGAGAAGGAGGAACTGAAGGATATCCTTAATAGGCGGGAAATTGTGTTAAGGAAATTGATGGGATTGAAGGCCGATAAATCCCTGGAGCCTGTTAGTCTGCATCCCAGAGTACTTAAAAAAGTGGCCCTAGAAATACTGGATGCATTAGTGCATCCCAGAGTACTTAAGGGAGTAGCCGGAGAAACTTTCCAACAGTCTATCGAGTCTGGATCAGTTCCTATGGACTGGAGGGTAGCTAATGTAACACCACTTTTTAAAAAGGGAGGGAGAGAGAAAGCGGGTAATTATAGACCGGTTAGCCTGACATCAGTAGTGGGGAAAAAGTTGGAATCAATTATTAAGGATGGAATAGCCGCGCATTTGGAAAGCAGTGACAGGATCGGTCCAGGTCAGTATGGATCTTTGAAGGAGAAATCATGCTTGACAAATCTTCTGGAATTTTTTGAGGATGTAACTAGCAGAGTGGACAAGGGAGAACCAGTGGATGTGGTGTATTTGGACTTTCAAAAGGCTTTTGACAAGGTCCCACACAAGAGATTGGTTTGCAAAATCAAAGCACATGGTATTGGGGGTAATGTACTGACGTGGATAGAGAACTGGTTGGCAGACAGGAAGCAGAGAGTCGGGATAAACGGGTCCTTTTCAGAATGGCAGGCAGTGACTAGTGGAGTGCCGCAGGGCGCAGTGTTGGGACCGCAGCTCTTTACAATATACATCAATGATTTGGATGAAGGAATGGAGTGTAATATCTCCAAGTTTGCAAATGACACTAAACTGGGTGGCGGTGTGAGCTGTGAGGGGGATGTTAAGAGGCTGCAGGGTGACTTGGACAGATTAGGTGAGTGGGCAAATGCATGGCAGATGCAGTATAATGTGGATAAATGTGAGGTTATCCACTTTGGGGCAAAAACACAAAGACAGAATATTATCTGAATGGTGGCAGATTAGGAAAAGGGGAGGTGCAACGAGACCTGGGTGTCATGGTTCATCAGTCATTGAAAGTGGGCATACAGGTACAGCAGGTGGTGAAGAAGGCAAATGGTATGTTGGCCTTCATAGCTAGGGGGTTTGAGTATAGGAGCAGAGAGGTCTTACTGCAATTGTACAGTGAGGCCTCACCTGGAATATTGTGTTCAGTTTTGGTCTCCTAATCTGAGGAAGGATGTTCTTGCTATTGAGGGAGTGCAGCGAAGGTTCACCAGATTGATTCCCCGGATGGTTGGACTGACATATGAGGAGAGACTGGGCCTTTATACATTGTTTAGAAGCATGAAAGGGGATCTCATAGAAACATACAAGATTCTGACGGGACTGGACAGGTTAGATGCGGGTAGATTGTTCCCGATGTTGGGGAAGTCCAGAACCAGGGGACACAGTCTTAGGATAAGGGATAGGACATTTAGCACTGAAATGAGGAGAAACTGCTCAAATCAGAGAGTTGTAAACCTGTGGAATTCCCTGCCGCAGAGAGTTGTTGATGCCAGCTCATTGGATATATTCAAGAGGGAGTTAGATATGGCCCTTATGGCTAAGGGGATCAAGGAGTATGGAGAGAAAGCAGGAAACGGGTACTGAGGGAATGATCAGCCATGATCTTATCGAATGGTGGTGCAGGCTCGAAGGGCCGAATGGCCTACTCCTGCACCTATTTTCTATGTTTCTATGAGTCTAGATAGGGCATAAATGGAGATGGCAGAATCATCAACAGCTGTAGTGGGAAAGAGAAGAAACCAGAAAAAAGAAAAAAAGGGGTAGAGGTTATGGTTTGAAATATAACCTCTACCATTATTATTTTGTTTTCTGTAACCATTCTATGATTCTATGATTTTATAAGTGCTGCTATCTACAAGTATCGTCTAACTATCCATGAGGCAATAATTGAACAGTTTATAATAGAAAATGAGCAGATGTGGTTAGGAACTCCCTGCAACTGTTGGGGAAAGTATCTCGTTCAAAGCCTAGGCTATCAATATAGAGCTTGAAGGCAAAACTTTAATAAAGGCATCAAACGAAACAGAAGCCTATTCTAATTAATAAATTTAATATCGGCAACTCTCGATTATCCGTACACGGATCTAACGGAGAACCTGCTGCAACGGCACTGTGATTCTGTCCCGTGTACAGCTGCACACGACCATTAAACCCATCCCACCCAGTGTCGCGCTGACACACAGCATTATCACTACACACAGAGGAAGAGCTTTATTTTATAATAAAGTTTAATGCTGTCTTGACCTTAAAGGAATCCCTGTGGAGCAATCAACCTCTTAACGCCCCTGGGGGAAATTTCTCTGCGGGTCGCGAAGATACCCGCCGCCGGGACGCCCCTTAAAGGAGAGGCCTTTAGCGACCCAGGCCGCCATCTTTATTTGTCAGCTGACTCTTGAGTCGGTCCGACAACGCTGGCCCTCACATCGCCCAGCCACCATCATGCAGTCCGGCTTCAATGCCTGGCCGAGGATGTTAATGTCGGTGCATCTGTCCTCCCAGGGGATTTGTAGGATCTTGCGGAAACAACGTTGGCGGTATCTCTAGTGACTTGAGGTGTCTACTGTGCATGGTCCATGTCTCTGAGCCATACAGGAGGGCGGGTATTACTACAGCCCTGTAGAACATGAGCTTGGTGGCAGTTTGGAGGGTTTGGTTTTCAAACACACTTTTCCTCAGGTGGCCGAAGGCTGCACTGGCGCACTGGAGGCAGTGTTGAATCCCGTCGTCAATGCCAGCTCTGCTGGGCAGGCCACATTGTTCACATGCCTGACACAAGACACCCAAAGCAAGCGCTCCACTCGAAACTCCTTCATGGCAAATGAGCCAAAGGTGGGCAGAGGAAACTTTACAAGGACACCCTCAAAATCTCCCTGATAAAGTGCAACATCCCCACTGACACCTGGGAGTCCCTGGCCAGAGACCTAAGTGGAGGAAGTGCATCCAGGAGGGCGCTGAGCACCTCGAGTCTCATCGCCGAGAGCATGCAGAAATCAAGCGCAGGCAGCAGAAAGAGCATGTGGTAAACCAGTCGCACCCTCCCCTTCCCTCAACGACTGTCTGCCCCACCTGTGGCAGAATCTGTGGTTCTCGTATTGGACTGTTCAGCCACCGAAGTATTGTGTTCTTAACACAGATGAGGCTGCACACAGGGAGGTTAAAGTAACAGTGACCTCAGTCTTTAATAAGACACTCCAGAGTGAGGAACAGGCCTTAGGGGCCGGCTTATATACAGTGCCCCCAAGGGATGCTGGGATCTCTTGGGACTTCAGGGGATGAGCTCCCTGGTGGTGAAACATGGGAGTGTATGCTTTACGGATATACAACATTACTCCCCCGCACAAAGTCAAAGTGAAAACTATTTACAAGGTGAGGTGGTCGGGAGCCTTTCTTTCCCTGGTGGACCGCCTCGGTACAAATGTCTGTTCTGGTGCGTTGGCTGTGCCCTCGCTGGGCTGGCGTGTTGTTGGCCCTGCAGGACTGGTAGGTGAGCCTGGTCTTGCTGGGCTATTGGGTATGATGAGTTAGATTTCCTGGTCCGGCGTGGTATCGTTGATCCTTTGGGTGTGTGTTGTGGGCTCGAAAAAGGTGGTGTCTGCTGTGGGTTGTTCAGGGCAGTCTGTGAACCGCAGACTCGTTTGGTCCAGGTGCTTTCTGCAAATTTGTCCATTGTCTAGTTTGACTACAAACATCCTATTCCCTTCTTTAGCCATCACCGTGCCCGCAATCCACTTGGGACCATGTCCACAGTTTAGTACATATACAGGGTCATTCAGATCAATTTCCTGTGACACAGTGGCACAACCATCGTTTACATTTTGTTGCTGCCACCTGCTCTCTACCTGATCATGCAGGTTGGGGGGAACCAGCGAGAGTCTGGTTTTAAGTGTCCTTTTCATGAGTAGCTCAGCCGGGGGCACCCTTGTGAGCGAGTGGGGTCTCGTGCGGTAGCTGAGCAGTACTCGGGACAGGCGGGTTTGGAGTGAGCCTTCTGTGACTCGTTTAAGGCTCTGTTTGATTGTTTGTACTGCCTGCTCTGCCTGCCCATTGGAGGCTGGTTTAAACGGAGCCGAGGTGACATGTTTGATCCCATTGCGGATCATGAATTCTTTAAATTCGGCACTGATGAAACATGGCCCATTGTCACTGACCAGTATGTCAGGCAAACATGGCCATCAGGCTTTCAATGGTGGTGGTGGCGGCGCTTCCCGACATTATTTTACATTCAATCCATTTTGAAAAAGCATCCACCACCACCAGGACCATTTTACCAAGAAACGGGCCCGCATAGTCGACATGGACCCTCGACCATGGTCTGGAGGGCCAGGATCACAAACTTAGTGGTGCCTCTCTGGGCGCGTTGCTCAACTGAGCACACACGCTGTATTGCCGTACACAGGACTCTAAGTCAGAGTCGATACCGGGCCACCACACGTGGGATCTGGCTATCGCTTTCATCATTACCATACCCGGGTGTGTGCTGTGGAAATCCGAGATGAACGACTCCCTGCCCTTTTTTGGTAGCACTATGCGGTTACCCCACAACAGGCAGTCTGCCTGAATAGACAGCTCGTCCTTTCGCCGCTGGAACGGCTTGATTGGCTCTTGCATTTCAACGGGGATGCTGGCCCAGCTCCCATGCAGTACACAGTTTTTTTACTAGGGACAGCAGAGGATCTTGGCTGATCCAACTCCTAATCTGGTGGACCGTGACAGGTAATTTATCATTTTCAAACACTTCCATGACCATCAACAAGTCTGCGGGCTGCGCCACCATCAACCAGTTTGCAGGCTGCACCATTTCCACCCCCGTGGTGGGCAATGGTAGCCGACTGAGAGCATCCGCACAGTTCTCGATGCCTGGCCTGTGGCGGATGGTATAGTTATATGCTGATAGCGCGCGTGACCACCTTTGTATGCGGGCTGAGGCATTAGTATTTATCCCCTTGTTTTCAGCGAACAGGCATGTGAGGGGCTTGTGATCGGTTTCCAGCTCAAATTTGAGGCCAAACAGGTACTGATGCATTTTCTTTACCCTGAACACACACGCTAATGCCTCTTTCTCAATCATGCTGTTGGCCCACTCGGCCTTAAACAAGCTCCTGGAAACATAGGCGACAGGTTGCAACTTCCCCGCAACGTTAGCTTGTTGTAATACACACCCGACTCTGTACGACGACCACGTTAGATGCTAGCACAAGTTTTTTTACACGGGTTATACAATACAAGCAGCTTATTGGAGCATAAAATGTTTCTGGCTTTCTCAAAAGCAATTACTTGGTTTTATCCCCATACCCAGTTCACACCTTTAAGCAATAACACATGTAGGGGCTCTAAGAGGGTGCTTTACCCCGGAAGGAAGTTACCAAAATAGTTGGGGAGAACCAGGAACGACCGCAGCTCCGTGATGTTCTGTGGCCTGGGCGCGTTGCTGATAGCCTCTGTCTTGGCGTCTGTGGGCCGAATGCCATCCGCCACGATCTTTCTCCCCAAAAACTCCACTTCTGTTGCATGAAGACGCATTTCGACCTCTTCAGCCGCAGCCCTACGCAATCCAGTCGCTGGAGGACCTCCTCCTGGTTTTGTAGGTGCTCGACGGTGTCCCTACCCGTGACCAATATGTCGTCCTGAAAAACCACCATGCGTGCTACCGGCTTGAGTAGACTCTCCATGTTTCTCTGGAAGATCGCTGCAGCCGACCGAATTCCAAACGGGCATCTGTTGGAGATGAACAGTCCCTTGTGCATGTTGATACAAGTGAGGCTCTTCGATGACTCCTCCAGCTCCTGCGTCATGTAGACCGAAGTCAGGTCGAGCTTGGTGAACGTCTTGCCTCCTGCCAGCGTCGCAAACAGGTCTTCTGCTTTGGGCAGCGGGTATTGGTCCTGGAGCGAGAAACGATTAATAGTTACTTTATAATCACCGCAAATCCTGACCGTGCCATCATTTGAGTACTGGGACAATCGGGCTGGCCCGCTCGCTGAATTCCACTGGGGAAATGACGCCCTCGCATTGCAGCCTGTCCAGCTCGATTTCCACTCTCTCCCTCATCATGTGATGTACCGCTCGCGCCTTGTGGTGAATGGGTCGTGCCTCTGGGACCAAGTGGATCTGCACCTTCACCACAGAAAAGTTTCCAATGCCTGGCTCAAAAAGGGAAGGAAATTTGTTCAGAACCTGGGTACATGAGGCCTCATCGACATGTGATAGCGCTCGGATGTCATCCCAGTTCCAGTGGATTTTCCTTTCAACCAGTGTGGGGCCATCGCCCGGGACAATCCAGAGTGGCAGTTCATGCACCGTGCCCTCGTAGGTGGCCTTGACCATGGCGCTGCCCAGGACAGTGATAAGCTCTTTGCTGTACGTTCTCAGTTTCGTACGCGCCAGTGTCCAGTTCCATGGCTACAGGTAAGCCATTCAATTTTAAGTTTAGCATTATAGGTGGACATTTTGTCTCAAATTTTTGCACCCTGTGTACTTCAGCATCTGCCTCCTCTCTCTGAGGCTCGAAATTGCTTTGATCCACCATGGACCGATCTTCCTCTGCCACGTGGTGGTTAGCAGGTTTTGCAGAGCTTGCAGCTCGTTTGCAAGCTCATTGGAGGTGCCCCATTTTTCCACAGCTCTTGCAAACATACCCTTTGAAGCGGCATGAATAGGCTGAATGGAAGCTTCCACAACGCCAACAAGGTGTGAATTCTCTTGCATTCATCCTTTGTTGGGAACTCTCTGAGTCATCTGGGTCACCTGAGGCCTGCTGGCTGTTGCAGAGTCGTGGTTTCTGCCCTGTACATTTCTGCTCGCAAACACAGTTCCAGTTAATTTATGAACATTGCTATCACTTGCGTGCTGAGAGATTTGTTTGGTGTTATCACTGGTGGACATAAACACCTGTGCTATCGCAATGGCTTTACTGAGGGTCGGTGTCTCTACAGTCAAAAGTTTTCATAGGATGGTCTCATGGCCAATACCCAGTACAAAAAAGTCTCTGAGCATTTGCTCCAGATAGCCATCAAACTCACAATGTCCTGCAAGTCGCCTTAGCTTGGCGACGTAGCTCGCCATTTCCTGACCTTCAGATCGCTGGCACGTGTAGAACCGATACCTCGCCATCAGCACACTCTCCCTCGGGTTGAGATGCTCCCAAACCAGTGTACACGGCTCCTCATATGACTTACCTGTGGGTTTCACTGGAGCCATAAGATTCTTCATGAGGCTGGAGGTCGGTGCCCCGCAGACCTGGAGGAGGACCGCTCTCCTTTTTGCAGTGCTTCCTTCTCCGTCCAGCTCGTTGGCTACAAAGTACTGGTCTAGCCATTCGACATAGGCTTCCCAGTCCTCACCCTCCAAGAACTTCTCCAAGATGCCCACAGTTTGCTGCATCTTTGCTTTGGATTCGTATTCTTGTCGCCAGTTATTGTGTTCCTAACACAAATGAGGCTGCACACAGGGAGGTTAAAGTAACAGTGACCTCAGTCTTTAATAAGACACTCCAGAGTGAGGAACAGGTCTTAATGGCCGACTTATATACAGTGCCCCCAAGGGATTCCGGGGTCTCTTGGGACTTCAGGGATTGAGCTCCCTGATGACGGAACATGGGACTGTATGCTTTACAGATTTGCAACACGAAGAACTCATGTTAAGAGTGGAAGCAAGTCCTCCTCGATCCCGAGGGACTGCCTATGATGACTCCCTTTTGGGTGCAGGGCTGCTGGCCCGGTTGATCGCGATCCTGGTGGCCTAGTGGCAGCCACCAAAGGGCATGCAGAGTGCATAGTGGTCCTCCTCTTTAAAGAGAGCAGTGAGGCGATGTAGTGCATTAGCGCTGGCCTGCTCTGCACAGCACTGAACTCAGTGCCACACTACTGCCCCGGAAACGCCCCTCAAAGGAAGCAGGGGTCTGGTTCCTTTGAGGAACGTACAGCCCAATTCCGTGTCAGGGCTGGGACTTCCGGGCTGGCTGCAGGAAGTCCCGGCCCCAAAAGGTTACCACCCCGAATCAGGGCGAAGGGCAATTTCTAGCCCTTGATATATTACCGACAGATATAGCAGCCTCAATATTCCTGGCGGGCGTCTGTGGTGCTGGGACCTCCACCTAATGATCTTCTTTGGGCCTGATGCTATCCAAAATCCTAGGGACAGGAGCATCAGCAGAAAGAAGCTCGGCCTACACACCCTGTGGGCTGAATTTTGAAAACGCACTTTGCCACGCCACATGAGGGGCCATTCTGACCATGAAAGGGAATTTAAAAATAAATAAACAATACTTCTTATAGTTGCCCCCTCTCCCTCCCTCCCATCCAGAGATCAATTGCTACAAGGAACTTGACTTCTAAACAATTAGAAACATAGAAACATAGAAAATAGGTGCAGGAGTAGGCCATTCAGCCCTTCGAGCCTGCACCGCCATTCAATGAGTTCATGGCTGAACATGCAACTTCAGTACCCCATTCCTGCTTTCTCGCCATACCCCTTGATCCCCCTAGTAGTAAGGACTACATCTAACTCCCTTTTGAATATATTTAGTGAATTGGCCTCAACTACTTTCTGTGGTAGAGAATTGCACAGGTTCACCACTCTCTGAGTGAAGAAGTTTCTCCTCATCTCGGTCCTAAATGGCTTACCCCTTAACCTTAGACTGTGACCCCTGGTTCTGGACTTCCCCAACATTGGGAACATTCTTCCTGCATCTAACCTGTCTAAACCCGTCAGAATTTTAAACGTTTCTATGAGGTCCCCTCTCATTCTTCTGAACTCCAGTGAATACAAGCCCAGTTGATCCAGTCTTTCTTGATAGGTCAGTCCCACCATTCCAGGAATCAGCCTGGTGAATCTTCGCTGCACACCCTCAATAGCAAGAATGTCCTTCCTCAAGTTAGGAGACCAAAACTGTACACAATACTCCAAGTGTGGCCTCACCAAGGCCCGGTACAACTGTAGCAACACCTCCCTGCCCCTGTACTCAAATCCCCTCGCTATGAAGGCCAACATGCCATTTGCTTTCTTAACCGCCTGCTGTACCTGCATGCCAACCTTCAATGACTGATGTACCATGACACCCAGGTCTCGTTGCACCTCCCCTTTTCCTAATCTGTCACCATTCAGATAATAGTCTGTCTTTCTGTTTTTACCACCAAAGTGGATAACCTCACATTTATCCACATTATACTTCATCTGCCATGCATTTGCCCACTCACCTAACCTGTCCCACAAGTCACTCTGCAGCCTCATAGCATGCTCCTCGCAGTTCACACTGCCACCCAACTTAGTGTCATCTGCAAATTTGGAGATACTACATTTAATCCCCTCGTCTAAATCATTAATGTACAATGTAAACAGCTGGGGCCCCAGCACAGAACCTTGCGGTACCCCACTAGTCACTGCCTGCCATTCTGAAAAGTACCCGTTTACTCCTACTCTTTGCTTCCTGTCTGCCAACATTTTTCAATCCACATCAGCACACTACCCCCAATCCCATGTGCTTTAACTTTGCACATTAATCTCTTGTGTGGGACCTTGTCGAAAGCCTTCTGAAAGTCCAAATATACCACATCAACTGGTTCTCCCTTGTTCACTTTACTGGAAACATCCTCAAAAAATTCCAGAAGGTTTGTCAAGCATGATTTCCCTTTCACAAATCCATGCTGACTTGGACCTATCATGTCACCATTTTCCAAATGCACTGCTATGACATCCTTAATAATTGATTCCATCATTTTACTCACTACTGAGGTCAGGCTGACCGGTCTATAATTCCCTGTTTTCTCTCTCCCTCCTTTTTTAAAAAGTGGGGTTACATTGGCTACCCTCCACTCCATAGGAACTGATCCAGAGTCAATGGAATGTTGGAAAATGACTGTCAATGCATCCACTATTTCCAAGGCCACCTCCTTAAGTACTCTGGGATGCAGTCCATCAGGCCCTGGGGATTTATCGGCCTTCAATCCCATCAATTTCCCCAACACAATTTCCTGACTAATAAAGATTTCCCTCAGTTCCTCCTCCTTAGTAAACCCTCTGACCCCTTTTATATCCGGAAGGTTGTTGGTGTCCTCCTTAGTGAATACCGAACCAAAGTACTTGTTCAATTGGTCTGCCATTTCTTTGTTCCCCGTTATGACTTCCCCTGATTCTGACTACAGGGGACCTACGTTTGTCTTTACTAACCTTTTTCTCTTTACATACCTATAGAAACTTTTGCAATCTGCCTTAATGTTTCCTGCAAGCTTCTTCTCGTACTCCATTTTCCCTGCCCTAATCAAACCCTTTATCCTCCTCTGCTGAGTTCTAAATTTCTCCCAGTCCCCGGGTTCGCTGCTATTTCTGGCCAATTTGTATGCCACTTCCTTGGCTTTAATACTATCCCTGATTTCCCTTGATAGCCACGGTTGAGCCACCTTCCCTTTTTTATTTTTACACCAGACAGGAACGTACAATTGTTGTAGTTCATCCATGCGGTCTCTAAATGTCTGCCATTGCCCATCCCACAGTCAACCCCTTAAGTATCATTCGCCAATCTATCCTAGCCAATTCATGCCTCATACCTTCAAAGTTACCCTTCTTTAAGTTCTGGACCATGGCCTCCCTCTATCTATCAGGACTCAGTCCAGGCATGCAGGTTTGCACAAAAGCATACTGTGGATGCTGGAAATTTGAAATAAAAATCAAAAAAATGCTGGAAACACTTAGCCTGACCTGCTAAATATTTCCAGCATTATCTGTTTTTTATGCCGACTTACAGTTAAGCAGGGGAATTGATGCAGAACTGGTGTGATGCAGAATTGCTGACATTCGCCTCCCAGTCTCGCTTCTTCTGGTTTTATCGCAACAGAAGGGGCAATTTCTGTTGGAAACTTTGGAAAATGCAAAGAAAGGATTCCATCCCAAAATAGCCCCCGCCTCCCCACCCGAAATCCACCTAGATTTTATGAATAATACGCTGGAAAATTAGAGTAATTTTGAGGTTAGCTATCAAAATGTATACACAGGGTAAACAAGGCTCTGAAACTTGTGCCAATGAGATAAAATAGACATAAAACAGTTAAATGTATTTTAATGCGTGGAATACAACTGGTGATTCACGTATTCCATTTCAATCACTGCAATACAGCCGGCAGATATAATACAGATCAGATCACATAACATCATACAAGTGAAGTACTATCATTTCTTCATCATAGCTACTCATCAGCAAAATCATTAACATTCTAAAGTTTTATATAATCCATTACCCCAGTAATTAAGCTCTTTCAGAAAGAAATAAAATCAAACGTATCAAAAGATCAGTACATGTTGTAATAGTACAGAACAAGCAAAGCTCTGGCTGCCAATTTATCACTTGGCATTATCTTTATGCTCTAATACTGGAAGGGCAATTAAGATTACTGCACTTTCTGAGAAAAACAACATCTGTGCACGACTTAGAATCATTGGGCTCAATTTTGCCCAAGCCTGTTTTCTGGTATATTGCCAGAGTTATGCTTGTTTTTCTAGGCCAGAAATGCGGCAGAAATATTTTGCCAAAGTTTCCCCGAAGTATAATTCAAATTTGGCGCCGCGCAACGTATCCAGTCACCTCGGTGGATGGAGCCTGCTGTCTGCGCCAAAAAAACAATAACGCACCGTCTGCGCACGTGTGGAAAAAAAGTGGCGTTTTTTATGTTATTTCAATGGACGCGCATACGCAGTACAGCTCCGGGTTGGCAATCGACCATTTTTAAAGAGCCAGTTGTGTGTGTGACAACGTTGAGTGCTGTGTGAGAGCATTGGAAAAATCAGAGCCCAGCACTCTACGGGCTCTGATGTTCCTCGTGCAATGACGTCAAATCAATTGTCTCCTACGTAGCACCATGATGCAGAAGGCTCGCACAAGGTATCAGTGCAGTAGCCTTCCGATTGCCACCTCCCCCCCACCCCCCACCCCCTGGGGCTTGTTTTCCAGCCGAGCCCCGAGCGGCTGTGTCCGGGCGCAGGGCCGATTCTGACGGCCGACGCTACGACTCCCCTCCAGCCCTGCTTGAAGACGTTCGGTGGTGGCGTGTGAGTAAATAAAAATGAAAACTTCAGAAATCCAAGAAACTTCCATGTACTCTATTGAAAGATAAAAAAAGTTGAACTTTATTATGGATATTTAAAGTGTTCTTGACTCCCTCCAAAAAACTTTGATGAAAAACAATGGCGTTTTTCAACGCTGATTTCTCAATGTGCGCTGCTGATTTCTCAATGTCCTTCTGTTAACTCATCAGAAGGTTTTTCGGGAGTGGCCAGATACGCCGACCTAGGATTAAAACATTTTGGGTAAACTGCGAAAAATGATGAAAACTGGCGCAGACATGAGGGAACGTCCCCTATGAAGTCAAAAAACCTAACCTCGAAAAATCGTAACTAAAGCAGTTCTGCCGGCGCAGATTCCAGGGGAAAATTTGAATTAAATAATTACACCAGAAAAAACGACGCACCAAAAAAATGGTGCAAATGACCTGGAAAAATCGAGCCCTATTTAAGTCCCTTCAATAAAAGTGGAAGGGAAGTACTTTTTGTTCAAAGCACTACCCCATTTTATATTTTAAACATATGTACTTATCACAGTCATCTGCATGTTGCCTCTTGGCGACATCACCCGGAAACACAGTGTCAGTTTTCACATGTACACTGATGACACCCAGCTCTGCCTCACCTCCACTTCTGTCAACCCCTCCATGGTCTCTAAATTGTCAGACTGCTTGTCCGACAATCCAGTTCTGGATGAGCAGAAATGTTCTCTAATTGAATATTGGGAAGACCGAAGGCATTGTTTTCGGTCCCCGCCACAAACTCCATTCCCTTGACACTGACTCCATCCCTCTCTCCAACTCCTATCTGAGGCTGAACCAGACTGTTCACATTTGACCCTGAAATGAGCTTTCGACCACATAGACACAGCATAACTAAAACCGTCTATTTCTACCTCCATAACCTCGCCCATCTCTGCCTTGCCTCAGTTCATCCGCTACTGAAGCTCTCATCTATGCCTTTGTTACTTCGAGACTTGACGATTGCAATGCACTCCTGAATGGCCTCCCACAATCTACCTTACGTAAACTACAGGTGATCCAAAACTCTACTGCCCGTGTCCTAACTCCTACCGTTCCCGCTTACTCATTATCCCAGTGCTCGCTGAGCTAAATTGGCTTCCAGTTAAACAGCGCCTCGATTTCAAAATTCTCATCCTTATTTTCAAATCCTTCAATGGCCTCACCCCTCCCTATCTCTGTAATCTCCTCCAGCCCCACAACCCACCGAGATGCCTGTGCTCCTCTAATTCTGCCCTCCTGAGCATTCCTTATTGTAATCGCTCAACCATTGGTGGCCGTGTCTTCTGTTGTCTAGGTCCCAAGCTCTGGAACTCCCTGCCTAAACCTCTCCACCTCTCGACCTCTTTCCTCCTTCAAGACGCTCCTTAAAACATACCCTCTTTGACCAAGCTTTTGTTCATCTGTGCTAATTTCTACTTATGCGGCTCAGTGTCAAATTTATATCGCATAATACTCTTGTGAAATGCCTTGGGACGTTTCACTACGTTAAAGACGCTGTATAAATGCAAGTTGTTGTTGTTGTTGTGACAGGTATTTCATTGCATATAGGAGAGCCGGCAGGCTTGGCCATCCTCCCTGCAAGACTGCTCCTTGATAATAATAATAATAACTTTTAGTGATGTTACTGTAATATCACTGACAGAACTGCTATATGCATCCCAGAGTGGCTCCACTGAAAGCAACAGAGGATGTGACTTTGGACTTGATGGTGAGCTGACCCTGCGCTGAGCAACCCTGGAAAACGATGTTATTGGTTGAGTATGCACTTCCATCGAGCCAGTCACATCGTCTTCCAGCATCCTGTGGGTCTTAGGCCAGTCCGAAAGCACAACTGCGCTGCTTCCACTGGAGCCTGTTTGAGATATGTGGGGCAGCTCCTCATTGAGCTTGGTTTTCCAGTTACAAGGGAACATTACAAGATAGTGTTATGGAAAATGCTGCTAAAAAACTGCAAATAATGTTCTGATATGTGTCCATTTAATTCCATGCTTTGATCCACTCTTTTTCCTGCCTTGTCGTGCTAAACTGAATATTAAAACCTGGAAGGAGTAGTGAAAGGTATAAACCCAGATGGCTAAACAGTACATTTTATACATTATATAATGACATATTTACAATCAGATCTCAGACTCAGCGTAATTGCAAGGTGATCATTACTTCACAAATTATTCTGGTTTCATACACAGTTTATCAGTTCAGAAGATTACCTTAATTGCTGTAAAATTTACCGTGTAGTTTGAAGCCATCTGCTTTTTTAATGTACATACATTAAAATCTGTGGATCTTACTATAGTAATAAATAAGATAAACTACTGAATTTCTGGTGAGATTTTCTCACTGTAATGTGGAGTTTACAGAACAGGAGAATTAATACTATCTCACACACATTAATATTGGACCAAAAATCGTGGTCTCTACGGGCGTGTACGATGTGCGCATGCACCTGTAGAGGCGGTGCAAATACCGCTTTTCCACGCGGGATGTGCATGTGCCAGAAGCCGGCACTTCCGAATTGTCAAAATGTCTTTCGACAGTTCCAATGCATTCCCAGGAGAAGGGCCTTCGCAGGTGGAAATTTGAGCTATTTGCCCAACTCTTGCCCAATGAATGTCCTTCAACTCTTATGTCTGGTAAAAGCAGGCATAAGGTCTGATTTTACCAGCATAAGAGTTTTAAAAGATAGAAAAATAAAATGTTATCAATAATGTTTATATTAAAAACCCTGTCCATTAAGGTAAGTTTGTTTTTACCCCTATTAAATCATATCAAAAAACTTCAAAAGTTATTTTTTTGTCTAAAACATTGAATTAATGTGAAATATTTTTCTTATTTATTTAAAATGTTTGTGTGTTTTTGGGGGTATCCCCATTCATAGAAATAGTGATCTCCAAACAACCGGAGATCAGCATTCCTGTGAATAGGGATACGCCATTTTAATTGGTTGATCTGGCCCACGTGATCCCAGGCTGCACATACGCTCCTGGAATACGTGAGCACATACGCTGGACTGCGAATGGAGGCCTTGGACTGCAGGTCTATGTTCCTCCAGGACCACGAGGTACTTTCGTAAAAAAAAATTTGGGCCAGTGGCATCTGCCCACAGGAAGCCTCTGACTGAAATTTCTGAGCCAGTGTAAAATGCAAAGTTGTTGATCTCCCATGGTATTGTGCATGGACATGAATTGGGGGGGGGGGGGGGCGGAAGGAACTGTCTCACTCTTCCAGTAATTATCCCTTTACTTGTCTTTCATTTTCTAATTCTTCATGCCTGCCTCTGTCTTTGTTTATCTTCCATTCTTTCTGTTTCTCTTCATCTCTCTGTCACACTGTTACATATTTTTGTTGTCTTTTCTGTATATCTCTTAATTTGTTTCAGAATCTCTCTTTTTCTTTGTTCGCTGTGATTATTTGCACGAACACCTTTGTAGGCTTCTGTGCATGCGTGCTGTATACCAGAGCCATGCATGTGCAGTACCCAGTTCCAGCCTGCACCATGGGCCACGCCTTTCTCAGCCCTGGGCAGAGAAGATCAGGGAATCTGTTTGGTGGCTGGGGGAGGAAGGGGAAAATCGAGGATTGCAAGGGGAGAAACCTTTGTTTCCTTTCTTCCATACTTCACTATGGGTATCAGTCTGGCTCAGTTAGAAGCACCTTTGCCTCAAAGTCAGAAGGTTGTAGGTCCAAGCCTTAACTAGTATGTAGCACAAAAGGTAGCCTGATGCTTCAGTGTAGTATTGAAGAAGTTTTGTATTGTCAGAGATGCCATCTTTGGATGAAATATTAAACCAAGTCACTCTGCTGTTATACATGAAGAAAAGCAATGAGTTCTCTTGATGGCTTGGCTGACATTCCTCCTTCAACCAACAATTAAGAACAGTTTAACCTGGCCCTTATTTTGTTTGCAGGACCTCTCTGTGTCAGTATTTGCTATTTGTAAGCCCACCTCTCTTCCACTCTTTCGTATTAATGAAAAACTCCCCTACAGATCAGTAAAATAATTTTTTTTAAATCAATTTTTGGGATTTGGGCATCGTTAGCAAGGCCAGCATTTATTGCACATCTCTAGTTGCCCTTGAGAAGGTAGTGGTGGGCCTTCTTGAACCACTGCAGTCCATGTGGTGAAGGTACACAGTAGGGAGTTCCAGGACTTTGACCCAGTGACGATGAAGGAACGGCGATATATGTCCAAGTTGGGATGGTGTGTGACTTGGAGGGGAACTTGGAGGTGATGGTGCTCCCATGCACCTGCTACCCTTGTCCTTCCAGGTGATGGAGATGATGCTTATCATGTAAAACATGAAGAATGAGCTTCCAGAGAGTCTATTGCTTTTTTTCCCATTCTTTATTAAAATTCTGGTGTCTATTTTGGTTTAATGATCGATCATGTTTCCTACCTATATAGTGAATGGAACTAATTTTCAGTTGACTAGAACATACAGTTAGTTTGTAAGCTGCACAGTTACCTTAACAGGTAGTTGTTAAATGAACTACTCACTAATTCTTTGCTTGCGGGTGTGGGATTCCTTTGATGTGTAATCTTTTGAAAGGTTTGACGTTAAGGCACATGCAAAATGCAAGGCTATCCAGTAAGTATACAGATACCATTTCTTATCACTCAAAATTATTAAGGGTATAATAGAGTAGTGATTATGTTTCTGGACTAAGAATCCAGAAAATGTGAGTTCAAATCGCATCATGGCAGTTACAGAATTTGAATTCAGTTTAAACAAAATTAGAAAATCAAAAGCTGGGATCAGTAAAAGTGACCATGAAGTTATTGGATTGGTTCACTAATGTCCCTTAGAAAAGGAACCCTACCATCCTCACCTGATCTGCCCTATATGTGGCTCCAGTCCCATACCAATGTGGTTGACTCTGAATTGCCCACTGAAGTGACCTACCTTAGTTGTATCAATTTGCTACAAAGAATATCACACAGACTGCAGTGGTTCAAGAAGACAGCTCACCACCATCTCCTCAAGGCAATAAGAGATAGGCAATAAATGCCGGCCTTGCCAGTCACATCCCGAGAATGAATTAAAAAAAAATTGATTATGGACTGTAATTTCCTCAAAGCCAATCCCACTCCACTGTCCGAACTTCACCAGAAAGTAGAGCAGAATTAATGCTAACCTCTTCTCTATGCTCCTGTTGTCAGGTTGCATAAGGACTTAGTAAATATTTACTTAGATTTAAAACCAAGTGCACAAGCCTTGCTGTGTAATATGAATCCAGTGAGGTAAATGTTATCACTAATCTTGTCTATGTTTATACGTAACAGGTAGGATGCAAGATTGCCGTCACGTTGTTTCTCTATTTCTTGGCTACAAACTATTACTGGATCCTAGTGGAAGGTCTTTATTTGCACTGTCTTATACTGATGACTTTCCTGTCTGACAGAAAATATCTGTGGAGTTTTACCTTCATTGGATGGGGTAAGGCACTAAAATCTTTAAAAAAATAAAATCCATCCAAAAGCAATGAACTAGGCTGCAGGTGATGAAGATATTATCATGCAATGTATCATCCCTCTGATTTCTCATCTCTTCCTTTGAGGAAGCACCAGATTCCCACTTGGCACAGCTGAGATAGGTACCTCACCACAGAGTGCAGATACACAGCATTGTGGAGCATGTCAGCACTCTAATTGTGATGGATAATAGTTGAAAGGCATGATTTTTCCTTTCTTAGAAGGAAATACATTTTTAGGTTCTGTTACAAATATTAATTTCTCATCAAGACCACGAATATACAAGATACCAATAAATCAAATATTGAATACAAGAGAAACCAAAGAGAGTGATTAGAATGTGGAATCTACTACCACATGGGGAGTGGTTGAGGTGAGATGAAGTAAAATGGGAGGAGGCTCGTGTGGAGCAGAAACACCAGCATAGACCTGTTGGCTGAGTGGCCTGTTTCTGTGCTGTAAATTCTATGTAATATCTGGTTGAGGGAAGGGGAAATAAATCTATTTTCCCCAACATTCTAATGTTTGAATATGTCCAATGTTAAACAAGAGGTAAGTATGATGAATGTCCCAGACTGACCTTCCTGACGGTCTCACCTGTTTTTGGGAGAGTAAGGCAAGGTGCATACATTTCATTTCTCCGGGGTTCTACTTAGGAGATTTGTCCGAGTTGCTTAGCAGACTCGTAGGGGGAGGCAGCAATGAAGAGGATTATAAAGCAGATTTCAATAACAATCCAGAGAGACTGTGATCAGCACACTAGCTTATCCCAAACTAAAATCAAGACATCAAATCCAAATGTTCATCCATAATCTATGTGGTGATAGCTTTTACAAATAATGTGGCCATGAAATTCTGATGTATTTGACTGCGAAAAGTTTTGAAAGAAAAATGTGTGAGTTCTATATTTTGTAGAATTAGCAGCTTTTGGTCAAATCTCTCAAAGTATCTTTAATTTACCAACATGATAATACATACAGTAATAGCAAGCTTAATAACAGGGCCATGTTTCAATAAAACACAGAGTGAATGATACACTGTATGCCTTGAAAAATCATGAGTAAAATAGTCAAATGTCCTCCAATATAAACAAGCTGAGCTATTTCCATTCCAGGAGTTCCAGCAGTCTTTGTTGTGGCTTGGGCCATTGTGAGAGCAATGTTGGCTGATGAAAGGTGAGAGAACTTTTTTTTTCTTCAGATTACTATTTAAAAAGCTTTTGTTAAAATAGTATATTTCAGTAAAAAATTGGCACAGTTCCATATTCTGCTCCTCTTGGTTATTAATGCCTGGAGAAAATCTGGTGTCAGCATTACTGCGTTTCACCACTAGGGATGATATTACCATTTCCTGCACTTGTAATTTATGAAACTCAATACTGGCCATAAAATTCCACATTATTCATGATACTCGACTTCAAAATATTGTCCCGTGGTTTAGGTCAATTTCAAACTTTCACTAGCATAGTTCATTAGTAGGATTCCCACCTGCCTCTGTTTTATGTATATTAAAAAAGCACAAATTAATCGCCAATTAAAATGATCAACTTGCAAATGTGAGTATTTTGAAAAACCTGCTGGGGATGTCAAAAACCATATAGCAGCTCTATTTATGAATAACCTAGAGAAGCAGATTATATTCTTTTAATAAAGCAGAGCAACCCTTTAAAATATAAGTTCAGTGAGATCCTAATTAGCCTGCTACTGTTAACATTTAAGAGGGAACTGCTTGTGTTGTTTCTCATTAACAACCCTTCATTGAAAATATTTAAACTGAAGTTTCAAATTAAAGGGATGACTTTTTTCTGCTGGATTTTCACGAGAGGACATTTGCATTTTTATACACTTCTAAATGCTATCCACTCAGTAAATGCAAACAAACGGCATTATCCCAATGACATACCTCATAAGGGGTGAACTTTTCAATGTGAAATACTCCTCATCTATGCTGATACTCCTTCCACCTGATAGTGCTGAAAAATGACAATATGAAGCCTGTGAAATCTGCCAGATTGTGTCTCGTTGCCATCGGCTGTAATCAGTTAGAAGCATGCCAGCAGCAGCAACATGGAGAATCTAGCAGACCATCATCCAGAGCACTGGGCAGATAGCAATAGGAAACACAGTGAGCCAGAGAAAAGTGCACTTGTACTCTGATGGATGTCAATCTGTATTGTAGGAAAAAGGAACTTGTGCAAGTGCAGACTCTAATTTGCCCAGTATATGTGCAGGTAAATTATCTGGGGGAGGGGGCAGGGAGGAAGAGATTGTTTGTAGAAATTGTGTATGTTGGCATGGAAGGAGGAGAAAGATGGCTGAGGACCATGTGGTTGGATATGAGGGCAAGTGGATGCCTTATTGCTCTGATGTTCCTTATTGTTCTGTTGCCTCAGATGCCTCAATCCAATACTTGTTATTCTCTCTAGTTGAACTACAAATACGGCTCTGGTGAGTGAGAGACGAGTAAATGTCGATTGCTGCACCATGAAGAAAGCCAGACAGTTATCAGAAAATGAGACTAATAATAAGAAACCAAGGATTAAAGATTTGGTTGTATTAATATAATTTTTTTCTTTCTGCGGCAAAGATGCTGGGATCTAAACGTGGGCAGCTTTAATTGGATTTATCAAACGCCGATTCTCATGGCTATTGTGGTAAGTGTACACTTTGACGATTTCCTGTTTCGACAGTTCAGAGGAATGGTAGAGAAAATTTTCGAAGGTAAAATTGCTAAATATTGAAATTTTGCAAAAGCAGCCAAATAGATTTATTTTAAAGTTTTGCATGAGAATAATTCAAAGCTACTCTATCATTATGACTATGATGGGATCACAGCCATTCTTCAGACTGTATTCTCACTGGGTACATGCACTGGGGCTAGCTGGATCAGCTTTATAGAATCATAAAATCATAGAAATTTACAGCACGGAAGGAGGCTATTTCAGCCCATCATGTCCTCACTGGCCGACAAAGAGTTATCCAGCCTAATCCTACTTTCCAGCACTAGGTCTGTAACCCTGTAGGTTACAGCACTTCAAGGGCACAGTCAAGTATTTTTTAAATGTGGTGAAGGTTTCTGCCTCTTCCATCCTTTCAAGCAGAGTTCCAAACCCTCACCACCCTCTGGTTGATGAAATTTCCCCTCAAATCCCCTCAAATCCTCCTACCAATTACATTAAATCTATACCCCCTGGTTGTTGAACCCTGTGCTAAGGGAAATAGGTCCTTCCTATCCACTCTATCTAGGCCCCTCATAATTTTATACATCTCAAAAAGGTCTCCACTCATCCTCATGTTCCAAAGAAAACAAAACCAGCCTATCCAATCTTTCCTCATAGCTAAAATTCTCCAGTCCAGGCAACATCCTCGTAAATCTCTTCTGCACTCTCTCTAGTGCAATCACAATTTTCCTGTAATGTGGCGACTAGACCTACACGTAGTACTCTAACTGCGGCCTAACTAGTGTTTTATAAGAGCATAAGAAATAAGAGCAAGAGTAGGCGATTTGGCCCCTCAAGCCTGCTCCACCGTTCAATAAGATCATGGCTGATCTGATCATGGATTCAGCTCCACTTTCCTGCCCGCTCCCCATAACCTTTGACTCCCTTATCACTCAAAAATCTATCGATCTCCGCCTTAAATATATTCATTGACCCAGCCTCCACAGCTCTCTGGGGCAGAGAATTCCATAGATTTACAACTCTCTGAGAGAAGAAATTTCTCAGCTCAGTTTTAAATGGGCGGCCCCTTATTCTAACACTATGTCCCCTGGTTTTAGTTTCCCCAATGAATGGAAATATGTTCTCTGCATGCACCTTGTCGAGCCCCCTCATTATCTTATGTTTCAATAAGATCACCTCTCATTCTTCTGAACTCCAATGTGTATATGCCCAACCTACTCAACCTATTCTCATAAGTCAACCCCCTCATCTCTGGAATCAACCTAGTGAACCTTCTCTGAACAGCCTCCAATGCAAGTATATCTTTCCTTAAATACAGAGACCAAAACTGTACGCCGTACTCCAGGTGTGGCCTTACCAATACCTTGTACAGTTGTAGCAGGACTTCTCTGCTTTTACACTCTATCCCCCTTGAAATAAAGGCCAACATTCCATTTGTCTCCCTGATTACTTGCTGTATCTGCATACTAACATTTTGTGTTTCATGCACAAGGACCCCCAGGTCTCTTTGTACTGCAGCACTTTGCAATTTTTCTCCATTTAAATTATAATTTGCTTTTCTATTATTTCTGCCAAAGTGGATAACCTCACATTTTCCCTCATTATACTCCATCTGCCAAATTTTTGCCTACTCACTTAGCCTGTCTATATCCCTTTGCAGATTTTGTGTGTCCTCCTCACAATTTGCTTTCCCACCCATCTTTGTATCATCAGCAAACTTGGCTTCATTACACTCGGTCCCTTCATCCAAGTCATTAATATAGATTGTAAATAGTTGAGGACACAGCATCGATCCCTGTGGCACCCCACTAGTCACTGTTTGCCAACTGGAAAATGACCCATTTATCTCGACTCTCTGTTTTCTGTTAGTTAACCAATCCTCCATCAATATTACCCCCAACCCTGTGAGCTTTTATCTTGTGCAGTAACCTCTTATGTGGCACCTTATCGAATGCCTTCTGGAAATCCAAATACACCACATCCACTGGTTCCCCCTTATCCACCCTGCTCATTATATCCTCAAAGAGCTCCAACAAATTTGTCAAACACGATTTCCCTTTCATAAAATCATGTTGACTCTGCTTGATTGAATCATGCTTTTCTAAATGTCCCATTACTGCTTCCTTAATAATGGACTTCAGCAATTTCCCAATGACAGATGTTAGGCTAACTGGTCTATAGTTTTCTGCTTTTTGTTTGCCTCCTTTTTTAAATAGGGGCATTACATTTGTAGTTTTCCAATCCGCTGGGACCACCCCAGAATCCAGGGAATTTTGGTAGATTACAACCAATACATCCACTATCTCTGCTGTCACTTCTCCTAAGACCCTAGGATGTAAGCCATCAGGTCCAGGGGACTTGTCTGCCTTTAGACCCATTATTTTACCTAGTATTATTTTATAGTGATAGTATTAAATTCCTCCCTCCCTTTAGCCCCTTGATTATTCACTATTGGGATGTTTTTAGTGTCTTCTACCGTGAAGACCAAAATATTTGTTCAATGTCTCTGCCATTTCCCTGCTCTCCATTAATTCCCCATTCTCATCCGCCAGGGGACCAACATTTACTTTAGCCACTCTTTTCCTATTTATGTATCTGTAGAAACTCTTACTATCTGTTTTTATATTTCATGCTAGTTTACTTTCATAATCTATCTTCCCTCTCGTAATCATTTTTTTAGTCGTCTCTGCTGGCTTTAAACAATTTTAATCCTCTGGCCTCCCACTAGTATTGGCCACATTGCATGCCGTTTGATAACCTCCCTTATTTCCTTAGTTACCCACGGACGGTTATCCCTTCTTTTATAATCTTTCCTTCTCATTTTTGTTGCGAGTTATGAAATAGCTCCTTAAATGTCTGCCACTGCTCATCAATCGTCCCATATTTTAGTCTATTTTCCCAGTATACTTTAGCCAACTCTGCCCTCATAACTTTGTAGTGCTCATCAATCGTCCCATATTTTAGTCTATTTTCCCAGTATACTTTAGCCAACTCTGCCCTCATAACTTTGTAGTCTCCTTTATTTAAGCTTATGTCCCTGGTTTGAGAACCAACTTCTTCTCCCTCCAAACTGAATTTGAAATTCAACCATATTATGGTCACTCATTCCTCGAGGATCTTTTACTGTGAGATTATTTATTAATCCTGCCTCATTACACAGTACTAGATCTAAGATAGCCTGCTCCCTGGTTGGTTCCGCAACGTACTGTTCAAGGAAACTATCCCAGATACACTTTATGAACTCCTCCTCAAGGCTACCTGGCCAATTTGCTTTGTCTAATCAATATGAAGGTTAAAATCACCCATGATTATTGCTGTTCCTTTTTTACAAGCCTCCATTATTTCTTGATTTATAATCCGTCCAACAGAATAGCTACTGTTAGGGGGCCTATAGACTACGCCCACCAGCGACTTTTTCCCTATATTATTCCTTATCCCCACCCAAACCGATTCAACATCTTGATCCTCTGAGCCAATATCGTTTCTCACTAACGCACTGAGCCCATCCTTTATTAACAGAGCTACCCCACCTCCTTTTCCTTTCTGTCTGTCCTTTTGAATTGTCAAATACCCCTGAATATTTAGTTCCCAGTCCTGGTCACCTTCAACCATGTCCCTGTGATGGCTATCAGATCATACCCATTTATATCTATTTGTGCCGTCAACTCATCTATTTCATTAGGAATGCTACGTGCATTTAGACAAAGAGCTTTTAAATTTGTTTTTTTACACTTTTTCCCTGTTTGTTTCCTCTGTCCTTCAAACTCAGTTTCTATATTTTTGCTTTCTAATTCCATCTTTACTCCCCTCCCTACTGAATCTATTCTTAGGTTCCCATCCCCTAGCTAAGCTAGTTTAAATCCTCCCCAACAGCACTAGCAACCCCCCCCATGAGGATATTGGTCCCGGCTCTGTTGAGGTGCAACCCGTCTGGCTTGTACTGGTCCCACCTCCCCCAGAAGTGGTCCCAATGCCTCAGGATACTAAAGCCCTCCCTCCTGCACCATCTCTCCAGCCACGCATTCAACTGCTCTATCCTCCTATTTCTGTACTCACTAGCTCGTGGCACCGGGAGTAATCCGGAGGTTACTAGCTTTGAGGTCCTGCTTTTTAATCTCTCTCCTAACTCCCTATACTCTGCCTGCAGGATCGCATCCCTCTTTCTACCTATGTCATTGGTTCCGATATGGACCATGACCTCTGGCTGTTCACCATCTCCCCCCTAAATGCCCTTCAGCCGCTTGGTGATATCCTTGATCCTGGCACCAGGGAAGCAACATACCATCCTGGAGTTATGTCTGCGGCCTCAGAAACGCCTGTCTGCTCCCGTGACTATTGAATCCCCTACCACTATAGCTCGTCCATTCTTCTTCCTCCCCCACTGTGCAGCTGAGCCAACTGTGGTGCCGTGGATTTGGCTCTGGCTGCACTCCCCAGAGGCACCATCGTCCTCACTGGTATTCAGAACAGAGAACTGGTTGGAGAGCAAGATGGACTCAGGACTCCTGCACTACCTGCCGAGTCCTGTTCTTTTGTCCGGCGGTCACCCACTCCCTCTCTACCTGCACACTATTAAGCTGCAGGGCGACCACCTCTAGAAACGTGCTATCCACGTAGCTCCCAGTCTCGCGGATACACCGCAGTGACTCCAGTCTCCAAAACGTGAAGCTCGAGTTGGTGCAGTTGGAGACACCTCCTGCACATATGGTCGTCCTGGCTGTGCAAAGCATCCAGGACTTCCCACATGCCACAGGATGTGCAATCCATTGGACTGAGCTGCCCTGCCATTCCTCTAGTTAGACTCTGAACTATCGGAATATACTTTTCAAGAATAACCTCCCTGCTCTTGTATTCTATGCCTCGGTTAATAAAGACAAGTATTCCGTATGCCTTGTTAACCACCTTATCTACCTGGCCAGCTACCTTCAGGGAATCTATGGACCTGCACTCCAAGGTCCCTTTGTTCCTCTACAGTCTCCACGTCCTACCATTTAATGTGTATTCACTTGCCTTTTTCGCCCTCCCCAAATGCATTACCTCACACTCCTCAGGATTGAATTCCATTTTCCACTGTTCTGCCCACTTGACCAGTTCATTGATATCTTCCTGCAGTCTACAGCTTTCTTCTTCATTATCAACCATACGGCCAATTTTTGTATCATTGCAAACTTCTTAATCATGCCCCCCTACATTCATCTAAATCATTGATATATACCACAAAAAGCAAGGGACCTAGTACTAAGCCCTGCAGAACCCCACTGGAAACAGCCTTCAAGTCAGAAAAACACCCATCAACAATTATTCATTGTTAGCGCGAATGTTCCTTCCAAGAATCACTCGTCACTCTGGATCGGTTCCCCGCACCAAAATGGTTTATTACGCTGGCGGGGTGATGAAGCTATTGGTTCATCCAGGCACCTCTCTCCGCTGAACAAAGGATTTCATGGATTTTTATATGTTTTACAACAGTTCACTACAGTTACATCAGCCCATTTCAGCTGGACACTATCCAATCATATTGATTATAGATTACATATAGATTCAATTAGACCAATAGAATTAGTCTCTAAGCATCGGGTGGCTGCATGATTACCTCATGTGTTGCGAAGGGTTACTCATGATCTTGTGACATTGTCCAGGCCCTCCCTTATCTTACTGTCCTTGGGTGCTGTCTTTGGGTAACTTCCTTATCTTAATCCTGTTACAGGAGTTCTATTGTTCTATCATTCTACCGGGACATCTTGTTTGGGGCCTGGAAGCCTGTTGATTAGAGACATCTGCTGAGCTCATCTTTTCTGTGTATTCCTGTGTGAGGAACGGCAGTTATCAGTAACTAGGAATGTGGTCCCTTCTGCTAGCTGCATTCCCTTGGTGCTTTGCTGAATCACTGACAGCCAGCTTCATACATCTCCTGCCACCATTTTACACACAAATATTTAATTCTAACATTACACACATATTTAATTCTAACATTATGCCACAGGTGCCTTTGCTCTATGGAAACGCTTTCCAACAATCCCCCCTTTCGGTAAAGGGGCTAGTCCTAGCCCCCTGAAACTGACACTAATTTATGTTATATTATTTATGTTTTGTGTCACCTGGTACTCCCTGCATCGATGTGCTGGCCAGTCACGTGATTTCAGGAGTTCCAGTCATTTAGATCAAATTGATATCATTCGAATCGCCCCTTTCGCCTGTCACACAGATTTCCTTGCTTATCTGAGCTTTGGTGCTAAACCTCCGTTGTTGTGCATCATGTCTGCAGGACTGGCAAGCCATGACACCCTTTGTTAATGCTAGGACTAGCTGTATTCCGACCAGTATATGGAATATAATTCGAATCCGGGGTGGATGTTGAAATTCATCCCCCAGTTCCAAACCCTCCTCCACCAACTCCCATCCTGCAGCTCTGTGTCGGTGTCTTTCTCCAGTATCTCAATCTTTGTCCGCAGTTGGTGGTAGAGTTTAACAGACTGGCCAACTCTGAGTCTTAGTTCCCTTAATACTTCTGCTAAATGAGAGATAGGGGCCTGCTCTGGCTCGTCATAATCCTGCAGGTGATCATGGAGCTGATCGGTAGCGTTAATGATTTCAGTACCTCGCCGGCTAACTTGGATAATACGGGCTTGCCCTATAGTAACGGGTCGTAGGGGTATAAACAGAAGTTTGGTTGCGGGATCTGGCATTGCAAGCTATTATACTGATATGAGGGTTCCGTGGTGGAGACACAGTATCTCCCTCTGCCTCCGTACCCGGCCCGGGCAAAATGTGTGGGGGCTGGTACTATTTCCAGAACGCTTCCATCGGTTCGATTAAAACCACACTCGTCTAGTTCTCCCTGTCCCACCGGGTGGGGGCACACCGTGACCTCCCCCTCTGTTTGCACCCTGTCAGGGAGACACCGTATAGCGTGTTATCTCTACGGATAGCGGAGTCTGCGGTTAAGTAGTAACGGAGGGAGGCATTGTCCCGTACAACCCTGATTTTCTCCAGTTGATAAAGGGGAAATGGACCTGAGTCTCGTGTGACTATAGGGATCATCAAGATAATCCCAATTCCAGCAGCTTTACCCATTTGGCAGTTTGGGATCGCTGGGTATACTCTGGTTCGTCCCTTTAGAGTGCAGTTATCCAGTGTCCCCTTCAGCTTGGCTAGCTGAGCCAGATGTGGGCTGTCTATCCAGTCTGGTACCTCCCCCTTTTGGATCTGATCAAGGTTGTGTCGTATCTGTCCCACCATCCACAAACCATAAGCATGACAGAGTTGCCACTGTCGGAGCTTTCCGGCATCTTTTCTCTGTCAATTAGACGATTAATTGTTTTGGCATGTGTTTCTATTATTGAAATTCCATCTAGTTGTATCTCCATGCCTTCCCTTCCTAGGTTGGCTTGGTCTTTCTGATTCTGCTCTGCCCGCTCTAGTAGTTCCCTCATCACCCCTTTAAGTTGTTCCACCTTTTCACTCAGTCCTTGTATATCCAGAGAGTTTAGTATGTAGGTTCCGGTATTAAAACCGGTAGCAGCATCATTAACTATTCATCTCTTATTCCTATGCACCTGCTCTTGTCCTCGGAACCGACTGGCGCCCATGGCATTGGCAGCCTACTGCATTACAACCTTACTTAATACACTATATACCTTCCTTGCCTGTTCTGATCAATATTTCAGGCATACAAATGCCGGAATATTGTACGCGAATGTTCCCTCCAAGAATCACTCGTCACTCTGGGTCAGTTCCATACACCAAAACGGTTTATTACGCCGGCGAGGAGATGAAGCCACTGGTTCATCCAGGCACCTCTCTCCACTGAACAAAGGATTTCATGGATTTTTATATGTTTTCCAACAGTTCACTACAGTTACATCAGCCCATTTCAGCTGGACACTATCCAATCATATTGATTATAGATTACATATAGATTCTATTAGACCAATAGAATTGGTCTCCAAACATTCATTGGCTGTGTGATCGCTTCATGTGTTGCTAAGGGTCACTCATGGTCTTGTGACATTGTCCAGGCCCTCCCTTATCTTACTGTCCTTGGGTGCTGTCTTTGGGTAGTTTCCTTATCTTAATCCTGTTACAGGAGTACTATTGTTCTGTCATTCTACCGATACATCTTGTCTGGGGCCTGGAAGCCTGTTGATTAGAGACATCTGCTGAGCTCGTTTTTTCTGTGTATTCCTGTGTGAGGAACGACAGTTATGGTAACGAGGAATGTGATCCCTTCTGCTAGCTGCACTCCCTTGGTGCTTTGATGAATCAGTGGCAGCCATCTTCATACATCTCCTGCCACTATTTTACACACACATATTTAATTCTAACATTACACACATATTTAATTCTAACATTATGCCACAGTGCCTTTGCTCTATGGAAACTCTCGCGAACACCCTTTGCTTCCTGCCTCTGAGACAATTTTAGATCCAACTTGCCACTTTGCCCTGGATCCCATGTGGGACCTTATCAAAAGCCTTGCTAAAATCCTTATACACTACATCAAATGCACTGCCCTCATCGACCCTCCTTGTTACCTCCTCAAAAACCCAATCAAGTTAGTCAGACACGATCTTCCCTTCACAAATCCATGTTGACTGCCCTTGATTAATCCGTGTCTTTCTAAATGAAGATTTATCCTGTCCCTCAGAATTTTTTCCAATAATTTTCCTACCACCGAGCTTAGGCTGACTGGCCTATAATTATCTGTCCCTTTCTCCGTTTTTAAACAAAGGTATAATGTTAGTAGTCCTCCAAGCCTCCAGAACCACACCTGTAGCCAGAGAGGATTGGAAAATAATGGTCAGAGTCTCTGATATTTCCTCTTTTGCTTCTTTTAACAGCCTGGGAATTTATATTTATATTGCAAAATCAAGCAATTCCCTTCAAAGAATAACATTTGTAGAACATTGTTCCATTAAAGGTTAGCACTACAAGATTCAGATTGAAGCAATCTTTACACAATCTTCTTATAGAAATGTAGATAATGCTGAAACCCAGGGAGAGAGGACCTGTGGGAAGGAGGGAAAGGGACAGTGTGTATACGTGGTGTTAAATATGTATACTTGTGTTTACTCTGTTTAGACACCAGAGGGCTCATCCCCTGGCGTCCCAAGGGATCCCATAATCCCTTTGGAACACAGGTATTTAAGGAGGCTTCACAGGTTGGAGAGGCACTCTGGAGACCTGCAGTAAAAGACAAAGGTCACACTTTACTTTGAGCTCACGGTGTCCAGTCTGACTCTTTCTCCATACACAACAACTGGTGACGAGATACAGATAGCGAACCCAAAGATGCAGAGAACAGTGGGCATCCTGGAGAAATTCTCGGAGGGAGATGATTGGGAAACTTTTGTGGAGCGACTTGACCGATACTTCGTGGCCAGCGAGCTAGATGGGGAAGAGAGCGCTGCCAAACGAAGGGCGATCCTCCTCACGGTCTGTGGGGCACGAACATATGGCCTCATGAAGAATCTGCTCACTCCAGCGAAACCCACGGAGATTTGTGCACACTGGTCCGAGAACATTTGAACCCGAAGGAAAACATTCTGATGGCGAGGTACCGGTTCTACGGTTCTATTTAAGCATTTGATATTAGCATGTGATGCGTCATCATATGGCGTCGGGTGTGTATTACAACAAGCTAATGATTTCGGGAAACTGCAACTGGTTGCTTATGCATCCAGGTGTCTGTCTAAGGCTGAGAGAGCCGACAGCATTATTGAGAAAGAAACGTTAGCATGTGTCTATGGGGTAAAGAAAATGCATCAATTCCTGTTTAGGCTAAAATTCGAATTGGAAACTGACCATAAGCCACTTCTATCCCTGTTCTCCGAGAGTAAAGGGATAAATAGCAAAGCATCGGCCTGCATCCAGAAATGGGCACTCACGTCCGCATACAACTACGCCATCGGCCACAGGCCAGGCACAGAAAACTGCGCCGATGCTCTCAGTAGGCTGCCATTACCCACCACGGGGGTGGAAATGCGCAGCCCGCAGATCTAGCCATGGTTATGGAAGCATTTGAGAGTGAGCAATCACCCGTCATTGCCCAGCAGATCAAAACCTGGTCAAGCCAGGACCCCTTATTATCTCTAGTCAAAAGCTGTGTGCTTCACGGGAGTTGGTCCAATGTTCCAGTGGCAATGCAGGAAGAGATAAAGCCGTTCTAGCGGCGCAAAGATGAAATGTCTTCTGTGGGGCAATCGAGTAGTGGTCCCCAAGAAGGGCAGAGACACTTTCATCAATGACCTCCACAGTACCCATCCAGGCATCGTAATGATGAAAGCGATAGCCAGATTCCACCTGTGGTGGCCCGGTATCAATGTGGACTTAGAGTCCTGTGTTCACAGACGTAATACATGCTCGCAGTTAAGCAATGTACCCAGGGAGGTGCCGCTAAGTTTATGATCTTAGCCCTCCAAATCGTGGTCTAGGGTACACGTCGACTATGCAGGCCCGTTCTTGGGTAAAATGTTCCTTGTGGTTGTAGACTCCAAGTGGATTGAATGTCTGATAATGTCGGCTAGCAGTTCCGCGGCCACTACTAAAAGCCTGCGGGCCATGTTTGCCACACACGGCCTACCCAATGTCCTGGTGAGCGATAACGGGCCATGTTTTACCAGTGCTGAGTTCAAAGAATTCATGACCCGTAACGGGATCAAACATGTCACATTTGCCCCGTTTAAACCAGTGTCCAATGGTCAGGCAGAGAGAGCATGCAAACCATCAAGCAAGGCTTGAAGAGGGTAACTGAAGGCTCACTGCAGACTCGCCTATCACGAATCCTGCTTAGCTACCGCACGAGACCCCACTCACTGACTGGGATCCCACCTGCTGAACTGCTCGTGAAAAGAGCACTTAAGACAAGGCTCTCATTAGTTCACCCTGATCTACGTGAACAGGTAGAGAGCAGGCGACTTCAACAAAGCGCAAATGTGTCACGCGAGATTGAAATCAATGATCCTGTATTGGTGTTAAATTATGAACAAGATCCCAAGTGGCTTCCCAGCATTGTCGTGGCCAAAGAGGGGAGCAGGGTGTTTTGGATCAAACTTTCAAATGGACTCATTAACCGAAACACTTGGGACCAAATCAAACTCAGATTCACGGACTATCCTGAGCAACCCACCTTGGACCCTACCTTTTTTGATCCCCCAACATACACAACCGGCACCACGGTTGACCACGAAGCAGAACCCATCATCCACAGCAGCCCAGCAGAACCCAACACACCAGGCAGCTCAGCAAGGCCAGCTGCACAGCAGCCCAGCGAGGGCCCAATAAATGATTCAACAACACCAGCTTTCACACCGAGACGATCAACTAGGGCAAAAAGGGCCCCAGATCGACTCACATTGTAAATAGTTACACTATTTACTTTGGGGGGAGTGTTGTTATATATGTATACTTGTATTTACTCTGTACAGCCACCAGAGGGCTCATCCCCTGGAGTCCCAAGGGATCCCATAATCCCTTGGGAGTACAGGTATTTAAGGAGGCTTCACAGGTTGGAGAGGCACGCTGGAGACCTGCAATAAAAGACTAAAGTCACACTTTACTTTGAGCTCACAGTGTTCAGTCTGACTCTTTCTCCATACACAACACTAGGCCCATGCAGCAGAGCCTGGTCACAAATCGACTTGGATCCTCTTGCAATTGAACCAAGACATTGCTATGTCAAGCCCATGTGTTAGCTGGTGTGCAACGGCTACCCCACATTAAAAGAATTCACTCACAGGCATCTTCCACCCTTGAAAATGAAGTTCGGGACCTGGAACATTAGGGCCCTCATGGACAACCTCGACAGTTACAGACTGGAACGCTGTACTGCTCGCATTGCCCCGGAACTCAAACGATTCGACATAGACATCGCCGCCCTAAGCGAGACTTGGCGGGCAGGGGAAGGCCAGCTCAAGGAACAAGGTGGTGGTTACACCTTCTTCTGGAAAGGCAAACCAGAAGAAGTACGCCGTCTCCATCGGGTAGGCTTCACCATAAAAAATGAGGTAGTTGGGCGTCTTAGAGATTCCCCTGTGGGATAAACTAATGCCTCATGACCCTTCGGCTCACCCTAGCCCGGAACCAGTGCGCTACGGTTATCAGTGCATACGTCCAAACCCTGGAAGCTACAAATGAGACCAAAGAGGAATTCTACTGCAGCCTTGAACAATCCCTGTTCCGAGTCCCAACGGGCAACAAGGTGATCCTCCTTGGCGACTTTAACGGCAGAGTTGGAAAGGGCAAAGACCTCTGGGGAGGTGTGATCGGCAGAGAGTGGGTAGGGAAAACCAACTCCAACAGTAACTTCCTCGTGACGAAATGCTTAGAACATGGTCTCGTCATAACCAACATCTTGTTTCGTCAGAGAGACAATTTTAAGGCCTCATGGCAAAACCTTCGCTCGAAGCACTGGCATCTGCTAGACTATGTCATCGTCCGAGCGAGGGACCGCAAGGATGTCCGCATCGCCCGTACCATGACAGGAGCTGATGACTGCTGGACTGACCACCGCCTAATTCACTCTGTTATTTCCATCCATGTAGCCACAAAAGAGCGGTGGCAACAGAAACGTTGCCGCAGGAAAATCAATGCTGGAGCACTCAAAGACCCTGCTAAGAAAGTCTTATTCAGCCAGCGCCTCACAACCAACCTGATGACTTCCAGTGAACCGGAGACACAGAGTGTTTACAGTGCCTGGTCTGCCCTCAAAGCCTCCATAATTAGCACCTGTGAAGAGATGCTGGCTCACTCCACCAGAAAAAATCAAGACTGGTTCGATGAGAATGACCAGGAGATCCAGGAGCTTATAAGCCGCAAGAGCAAGGCAGTCTTGAACTGAACAGCACAACTGAAAGCAGCTCTATAGACGCCTGAAGGCCAAGATCCAACATAAAACTCGCGACCTAAAGAACAGATGGTGGGTGGAAAAAGCGCAGGAGAACCAGCAAATAGCTGACGACCACGACATGTGTGGATTCTTTAGCGCAGCCCAGAACACCCAAGGTCCTACCCCACTGAGGGCCAGGAACGGAGAGGTACTCATTAAGGACAGAGAGGCAGTCAGTGCCCGCTGGAAGGAGCACGTCGAAGATCTCCTTAACCGAGACTCTGTCTTCGATGTGAATGTCCTCGATTCCATCCCGCAGCATGCTACCCGCCACCACCTCAGCAAAACCCCAGTCTGGCATGAGATTGAAAAGTCCAACCGACAACTGAAGAACAACAAGGCCTCCAGAGCAGATGGAATCCCAGCCAAAGTACTAAAACATGGCAAAGAAGTACTATTGGCGTGAACCTATGAACTAATTTCTCTTATTTGGAAGGAGGAGAACATGCTAGAGGATCTCAAACACTGTATCGTGACCATCTTTAAGAAAGGTGACAAATCTGATTGCGGTAATCACAGAGGAGTTTCCCTGCTGTCTGCCACAGGGAAAGTCATCGCAAGAATCCTCCTCAATCTCCTTTTCCCAGTGGCCGAAGAGCTCCTCCCAGAGTTGCAATGTGAATTCCAGCCACTAAGGGGCACAATGGACATGATCTTCACCACGCGTCAAATCCAAGAAAAATGCAGGGAGTAGCATCAACATCTGTACATGGCATTCTTTGACCTCACAAAGGCCTTCGACACTGTCAACCATGAGGGATTATGGAGTGTCCTTCTCAAATTCGGCTGCCCTCTATTTGTCACCATAAACCACCTGCTTCACGATGATGTGCAAGCCGTGATCCTGGCCAACGGATCCACCACAGACCCAATACATGTGCGGACCAGGATCAAGCAAGGCTGTGTCATTGCACCAATGCTCTTCTCGATCTTCCTTGCTGCAATGCTCCATCTCACCCTCAGTAAGCTTCCCGCTGGAGTGGAGCTAATCTACAGAACAAACGAGAAATTGTTCAACCTCCGTTGTCTCCAGTCCAGATCCAAGGTCGTCCCATCCTCTGTCATTGAATTACAGTATGAAGACAATGCTTGCGTCTGCACACACTCGGAGGTCGAACTCTAAACCATCGTCAACACCTTCACTGATGCATACGAGAGTATGTGACTTATATCAAACATCCGTAAGACAAAGGTACTCTACCAACCTGCCCTGCAACACAATACTGCCCCCCTGATTATCAAGATCTATGATGAGGCCTTGGACAACATGGACCATTTTCCATTCCTTGGGAGCCGACTGTCAACAAGGGCAGATATTGATGACGAAGTTCAACATTGCCTTCAATGTTCCAGTGAAGCCTTCAGTCGCCTGAGCAAGAGAGTGTTTGAAGACCAGGATCTCAAACCCGGCACCAAGCTCATGGTCTACAGAGCAGTAGTGATACCCGCCCTCCGATATGCTTCAGAGACATGGACTATGTACAGCAGGCACCTCAAAACATTGGAGAAGTATCACCAACACTGTCTCCGCAAGATTCTGCAAATCCGTTGGCAGGATAGGTGCACCAACATCAGTGTTCTCGCTCAAGCCAACATCCCCAGCATCGAAGCATTGACCACTTGATCAGCTCCGATAGATGGATCACATTGTCCGCATGCCCAAAACTAGATTTCCAAAACAAGCGCCCTGCTCAGAACTCTGACACGACAAGCGAATCCCAGGTGGACAGAGGAAGCACTTCAAGGACACCCTCAAAACTTCCTTGAAAAAGTGCAACATCCCCACCGACACGTGGGAATCTCTGGCCCAAGACCATTTGGAGAAGAAGCAGCTGGGAAGGCGCCGAACACTTCGAGTCTCTTCGCCAGGACATGCGGAAGCCAAGCGCAAACAGCGGAAGGAGCGCACAACAACCGGAGCACCCCACCCACCAGTCCTTTCAACCACCACCTGCCTCACCTGTGACAGAAACTGTAGATCCTGCATTTGTCTCATCAGTCACCTGAGAACTCATATTAGTGTGGAAGCAAGCCATCCTTGACTCCGAGGGACTGCCTAAGAAGAAGGACAATGCTTTGTGTATCATGAAACAAGAACCATCTGGTCTCCTCTGGTTTAACACTATACTATGCAGTCGAGTCCAAAATGGTTCATTGTTAGGATTTCCTGATAAGGAGTGTACTGAAATATAACGCTCTTTGGAGCAAACTGTGTAATAAAGATGTAAAAGATCAAGGATCCTTATTACAGGAGAAAGAGAATGTCATCATCATCATTATCATCATAGGCAGTCCCTCGGAATCGAGGAAGACTTGCTTCCACTCTTGAAGTGAGTTCTTTGGTGGCTGAACAGTCCAATACAAGAGCCACAGACTCTGTTACAGGTGGGACAGATAGGCGTTGAGGGAAGGGATGGGTGAAACTGGTTTGCCGCAAGCTCTTTCTGCTGCCTGCGTTTGATTTCTGCATGCTCTCGGCGTTGAGACTCGAGGTGCTCAGTGCCCTCTCGGATGCACTTCCTCCACTTAGGGCGGACTTGGGCCAGGGGCTCCCAGGTGTCAGTGGTGTCGCACTTCATCAGGGAGGCTTTGAGGGTGTCCTTGTAGCGTTTCCGCTGCCCACCTTTGGCTCGTTTACCATGAAGGAGTAGAGCACTTGCTTTGGGGGTCTCGTGTTTGGCATGTGAACTATGTGGCCTGCCCAGCGGAGCTGATCAAGTGTGGTCAGTGCTTCAATGATGGGGATGTTGGCCTGGACGAGGACGCTAATGTTGGTGCGTCTATCCTCCCAAGGGATTTTGTAGGATCTTGCGGAGACATCATTAGTGGTATTTTTCCAGTGACTTGAGGTATCTACTGTACATGGTCCATGACTCTGAGCCATACAGGAGGGCAGGTATTACTACAGCCCTGTAGACCATGAGCTTGGTGGCAGTTTTGAGGGGCTGGTCTTCAAACACTCTTTTCCTCAGGTGGCCGAAGGCTGCACTGGCGCACTGGAGGCGATGTTGGATCTCGTCATTGATGCCTCCTTTTATTGATAGGAGGCTCCCGAGATATGAGAAGCGGTCTACGGTGTCCAGGGCTGCACCGTGGATCTTGATGACTGGGGGGCAATGCTGTGCTGTGAGGACAGGCTGGTGAAGGACCTTTGTCTTACGGGTGTTTAGCGCAAGGCCCATGCTTTCGTATGCCTCAGTAAATACGTCGACTTTGTCCTGGAGTTCAGCCTCTGTATGTGCACAGACACAGGCGTTGTCTGCATACTGTAGCTCGACGACAGAGGTCGGGGTGGTTTTGGATCTGGCCTGGAGATGGCGCAGGTTGAACAGGTTCCCACTGGTTCTGTGGTTTAGTTCCACTCCAGCGGGGAACTTGTTGACTGTGAGATGGAGCATGGCGGCGAGAAAGATTGAGAAGAGGGTTGGGGTATGACGCAGCCCTGTTTGACCCCAGTCCGGATGTGGATTGGGTCTGTGATGGATCCATTGGTAAAGATCATGGCCTGCATGTTGTTGTGGAGCAGGCGGAGGATGGTGACGAACTTTGGGGAGTATCCAAAACGGAGGAGGACGCTCCATAGACCCTCGCGGTTGACAGTGTCAAAGGCTTTTGTAAGGTCGAAGAAGGCCATGTATAAGGACTGGCGCTGTTCCCTGCATTTTTCCTGCAGCTGTCACGCTGCAAAAATCATGTCCGTTGTGCCGCGTAGGGGATGAAATCCGCACTGTGACTCCGGGAGGAGCTCCTCGGCTACGGGAAGAAGACGGTTGAGGAGAACTCTAGCGACGACTTTCCCAGTGGCTGATAACAGGGAGATTCCTCTGTAGGTGCCGCAGTCGGACTTGTCCCCTTTTTTAAAGTTGATCATGATTACTGCATCTCTGAGATCCCCCGGCATGCTAGGGGATTGTTAAGGTTTCCTGATAAGGAGTGTACTGAAATATAATGCTCTTTGGAGCAAAATATGTAAGAAAGATGTAAAAGGTCAAGGATCCTTATTACAGGAGAAAGAGAATGTACCTGTGTATCTGATGAAGAAAGAACAAAATAATTGAACACTTATTAGGTATGAACATTATTTTCAGCAGGTTTTCTTTAGTTGAATTTAAACCTCTATTGTGCTATAATAAGAGTTTCAAATGTTCATTGCCAAATACCTCCATTCATATCACATGTCTTGATTATCTAACACAGTTTTCTGGCACTTACAGCTTAGCTACCTTAACCACCACAGAACTGTGATGAGCTGTTATTTTGCATTGTCCCATACAAAATAATGGAATGATTTTTGTTAAGAATTGCTTTTGATTTCTGAACTATGCTGCAAGATGAAGTGTAAGTGAGTTGCTCATTGTAAGAAATCTAAGAACATAAGAACATAGAACATAAGACCATAAGAAATAGTAGCAGGAGTAGGCCATATGGCCCCTCGAGACTGCTCCGCCATTCAATAAGATCATGGCTGATCTGATCATGGGCTCAGCTCCACTTTCCTGCCTGCTCCCCATCACCTATGACTCCCTTATCGCTCAAAAATCTGTCTATCTCCATCTTAAATATATTCAATGACCCAGCCTCCTCAGCTCTCTGGGGCAGAGAATTCCATCGATTTACAACCCTCTGAGAGAATAAATTTCTCTTCATCTCACTTTTAAATGGGTGGCACCTTATTCTAAGACTATGTCCCCTAGTTTTAGTTTCCCCTATGAGTGGAACTACCCTCTCTGCTTCTACCTTGTCGAGCCCCCTCATCATCTTATGTTTCAATAAGATCACTTCTCATTCTTCTGAACTTCAGTGTGTATAGACCCAACCTATTCAACCTATCTTCATAAGTCGACACCCTCATCTCCAGAATCAACCTAGTGAACCTTCTCTGAACAGCCTCCAAAGCAAGTACATCCCTCCTTTAAATACGGAGAAGAAAACTGTACGCCATACTCCAGATATGGCCTCACCAATACCCTGTACAGTTGTAGCAGGACTTTTCTGCTTTTATACTCTATCCCCCTTACAATAAAGGCCAACATTCCATTTGCCTTCCTGATTACTTGCTGTATCTGCATACTAACTGTTGTGTGTGGAGAAAGAGTGAGACTGAACACTGTGAGCTTGAAGTAAAGTGTGACCTTAGTCTTTTATTGCAGGTCTCCAGAGTGCCTCTCCAATCTGTGAAGCCTCCTTAAATACCTGTGCTCCAAAGGGATTATGGGATCCCTTGGGACTCCAGGGGATGAGCCCTCTGGTGGCTGTGTGTAAATACGAGTATACATATATAACAAAACTACCCCCCCAAAGTCAATAGTGTAACTATTTACAATATGATCCGATCTGGGGCCCTTCTTGCCCCGGTTGATTGTCTCGGTGTGAAAACTGGTGCTGTTGAATCATTTGTTGAGCCCTCGCTGGGCTGCTGTGCAGCTGGCCTTGCTGGGCTGCCTGGTGTGTTGGGCTCTGCTGGGCTGCTGTGGATAATGGGTTCTGCTTCGTGGTCAACCGTGGTGCCGGTTGCCATTGGTGTGTATGTTGGGGGATCAAAAAAGGTAGGGTCCAAGGTGGGTTGCTCAGGATAGTCCGTGAATCTGAGTTTGATTTGGTCCAAGTGTTTCCGGTGAATGAGTCCATTTGAAAGTTTGACCCGAAACACCCTACTCCCCTCTTTGGCCACAACAGTGCTGGGAAGCCACTTGGGACCTTGTCAATAATTTAATACAAATACAGGATCATTGATTTCAATCTCACGTGACACATTTGTGCTTTCATGGTATGCACTTTGTTGAAGCCGCCTTCTCTCTACCTGTTCATGTAGATCAGGGTGAATGAACGACAGTCTTGTCTTAAGTGCTCTTTTCATGAGCAGTTCAGCAGGTGGGATCCCAGTCAGTGAGTGGGGCCTCATGCGGTAGCTAAGCAGGACTTGGGATAGGCGAGTCTGCAGTGAGCCTTCAGTTACCCTCTTCAAGCCTTGCTTGATGGTTTGCACTGCTCTCTCTGCCTGACCATTGGATGCTGGTTTAAACGGGGCAGATATGACATTTTTGATCCTGTTACGGGTCATGAATTCTTTGAACTCAGCACTGGTAAAATATGGCACACCAGGACATCGGGTAGGCCGTGTGTGGCAAACATGACCCGCAGGCTTTAAGTAGTGACCGCGAACGTGCTAGCCGACATTATCTCACATTCAATCCACTTGGAGTACACGTCTATAACCACAAGGAACATTTTACACAATAACGGGCCTGCATAGCCGACGTGTACCCTAGACCACGGTTTGGAGGGCCAAGACCATAAACTTAGCGGCACCTTCCTGGGTGCATTCCTTAACTGCGAGCATGTATTACATCTGTGAACGCAGGACTCTAAGTCCGCCTCGATACTGGGCCACCACACGTGGGATCTGGCTATCGCTTTCATCATTACGATGCCTGGATGGGTACTGTGGAGGTCAATGATGAAGGTGTCTCTGCCCTTCTTGGGGACCACTACTCGATTGCCCCACAGAAGGCAGTCTGCCTCTATAGACATTTCATCTTTGCGTCGCTGTAATGGCTTTATCTCTTCCAGCATTTCCACTGGGACACTGGACCAGCTCCAGTGAAGCACACAGCTTTTGACTAGAGATAATAAGGGGTCCTTGCTTGTCCAGGTTTTGATCTGCCGGGCAGTGACGGGTGATTGCTCACTCTCAAATGCTTCCATAACCATGGCTAGATCTGCGGGCTGCGCCATTTCCACCCCCGTGGTGGGCAATGGCAGCCTACTGAGAGCATCGGCGCAGTTTTCTGTGCCTGGCCTGTAGAGGATGGCGTAGTTGTATGCGAACAACGTGAGCGCCCATCTCTGGATGCAGGTCAATGCGTTGCTATTTGTCCCTTTACTCTTGGAGAACAGGGATATAAGTGGCTTATGGTCAGTTTCCAATTCGAATTTTAGCCCAAACAGGTATTGATGCATTTTCTTTACCCCATAGACACACGCTAATGCTTCTTACTCAATCATGCTGTAGGCTCTCTCAACCTTAGACAGACACCTGGATGCATAAGCAACTGGTTGCAGTTTCCTGAAATCATTGGCTTGTTGCAATACACACCCGACGCCATATGACGACGCATCACATGCTAGTGGATCATACAACACAAGTAATTTGTTTGAGCATAACAATTTTCTCGCTTTTACAAAGGCTTTTTCTTGGCTTTTGCCCCAAACCCATTCGTCCCCTTTTCGTAGTAAGACATGCAGTGGTTCTAGCAGTGTGCTGAGACCCGGTAAGAAGTTACCAATATAGTTCAGGAGTCCCAGAAATGACTGCAGCTCCATAACGTTCTGTGACCTCGGTGTGTTCTTAATTGCTTCCGTCTTGGCGTTGGTGGACCTGATGCCATCCGCTGCAATCCTCCTTCCCAGGAACTTCACTTCAGGCGCCAGGAAAACGCACTTTGAGCATTTTAACCTGAGCCCCACGCGGTTGCGTCAACTAAGAACCTCCTCCAGTTTCTGCAGATGCTCGACTGTGTTCCGACCTGTGACCAAGATGTTGTCCTGGAAGACTACGGTGTGCAGGACTGACTTCAGTAAGCTTTCCATGTTTCTCTGGAATATCGCCGCCTCCGATCGGATTCCAAACGGGCATCTGTTATAAACAAAAAGACCTTTGTGCTTGTTGATGCAGATGAGGGTCTTCGATGATTCCTCCAGTTCCTGCGTCATGTGGTCTGAAGTCAGATTCAGCTTCGTGAATGTCTTTCCTCCCGCCAGCGTTGCAAAGAGGTTGTCAGCCTTTGGTAGTGGGTATTGGTCCTGCAGGGAGAAATGATTGATAGTTACTTTGTAATCGTCACAGATTCTGACGGTGCCATCTCCCTTGACAATAGGACTGGCCCACTCATTGAACTCGATCGGGGAAATGAAGCCCTCTTGTTGTAGGTGGTCTAGCTCGATCTCTACCCTTTTTCTCATCATTTACGGTACTGCTCTCGCCTTGTGATGGATGGGTCGTGACCCCGGAATTAGGTGGATCTGCACTTTTGCTCCTTGGAATTTCCCAATGCCTGGTTCGAACAGCGAAGGAAATTTGTTTAAGACCTGGGCACACTAAGTGTTGTCAGCGGGCGCTAGCGCTCGGACGTCATCCCAGCTCCAGCGTATCTTTCCCAGCCAGCTCCTACTGTGCAGCGTGGGACCATCGCCCGGTACCACCCAGAGTGGTAGCTTGTGCACCGCTCCACCGTAGGAGACCTTTACGGCAGCACTGCCAATTATATGAATCAGTTCTTTAGTGTAAGTTCTTAATCTCCTGCGAACTGGAGCTAAGACTGGCCTTGAGGCCTTGTTGCACCAAAACCTTTCGAAAGTCTTTTTGCCCATGATGGACTGGCTCGCGTCCGTGTCCAGCTCCATTGACACTGGGAGTCCATTTAGTTCAACATTCAGCATTATCGGGGGCAATTCGTGGTGAATGTGTGTACCCCATGTATCTCTGCCTCCTTGATCTGAGGCTCTGGTTCTTCGTGATCCTCCGTGGATCTGTCCTCCTCTGCAACATGATGGTTTGCAGGTTTAACAGGTTTTGCAGCTCGCCTGCACACTCATTGGAGGTGTCCCATCGTTCCACAGCCCTTGCAAACGTACCCTTTGAATCGGCATGAATGGAAACGATGATCACCCTGCAGCGCCAACAAGGTGTTAATGGCTTTGCATTCATCACCTTTGAAGGTGGACTCTGAGACATCTGTGGACGTGGAGCTGGAGGTATGTGTGACCTGCCCTGTACGTTATGATTCGAAAACAACATCACTTTGTTCACAGTACTTGTAGCAGCACTTGTGTGCTGAGAGATTTGCCTAGTATTGTCACTGGTGGCAATGAATGCTTGGGCTATCGCTATGGCCTTACTCAAGGTTGGGGTCTTTACAGTCAAAAGTTTGTGAAGTATGGTTTCGTGGCCAATGCCAATTACGAAAAAGTCTCTGAGCATGTGCTTCAAATGTCCTTCAAATTCACAATGTCTTGCAAGGCGTCTTAGCTCGGCAACATAACTTGTCACTTCCTGGCCTTCAGACCTTTTGTAGGTGTAGAGCCGATACCTCACCATCAGAACGCTTTCCTTCAGGTTCAAATGCTCTCGGACCAGTGTGCACAAATCGTCGTATGATTTCTCCGTGGGTTTCGCTGGAGTGAGCAGATTCTTCATGAGGCCATATGTTCGTGCCCCACAGACCCGTGAGGAGGATCGCCCTTCAGTTGGCAGCGTTCTCTTCCCCATCTAGCTCGTTGGCCACGAAGTATCGGTCGAGTCGCTCCATAAAAGTTTCCCAATCATCTCCCTCTGAGAATTTCTCCAGGATGCCCACTGTTCTCTGCAACTTTGGGTTCGCTATCTGTATCTCGTCGCCAGTTGTTGTGTATGGAGAAAGAGTCAGACTGAACACTGAGCTCAAAGTAAATTGTGACCTTCGACTTTTATTGCAGGTCTCCAGAGTGCCTCTCCAACCTGTGAAGCCTCCTTAAATACCTGTGCTTCCCAAGAGATTATGGAATTCTTTGGGACTCCAGTGGATGAGCCCTCTAGTGCTGTACAGTGTAAACACAAGTATACATATATAACACTAACTTTTTGTGTTTCATGCACATCATAGGCAGTCCCTCGGAATCGAGGAAGACTTGCTTCCACTCTTAAAATGTGTTCTTAAGTGGCTGAACAGTCCAATACGAGAACCACAGACTCTGTCACAGGTGGGACAGATAGCCGTTGAGGGAATGGGTGGGTGGGACTGGTTTGCCACACGCTCATTCCGCTGCCTGCACATGATTTCTGCATGTTCTCGGCGATGAGACTCGAAGTGCTCAGCGCCCTCCCGGATGCACTTCCTCCACTTAGGGCGGTCTTTGGCCAGGGACTCCCAGGTGTCAGTGGGGATGTTGCACTTTATCAGGGAGGCTTTGAGGGTGTCCTTGTAACGTTTCCTCTGTCCACCTTTGGATCGTTTGCCATGAAGTCTCGTGTCTGGCATGTGGACAATGTGGCCTGCCCAGCGGAGCTGATCAAGTGTGGTCAGTGCTTCAATGCTGGGGATGTTGGCCTGGTTGAGGACGCTAATGTTGGTGTGTCTGTCCTCCCAGGGGATTTGTAGGATCTTGCGCAGACATCGTTGGTGGTATTTCTCCAGCGACTTGAGGTGTCTACTGTACATGGTCCATGTTTCTGAGCCATACAGGAGGGCGAGTATTACTGCAGTCCTGTAGACCATGAGCTTGGTGGCAGTTTTGAGGGGCTGGTCTTCAAACATTCTTTTTCCTCAGGCGGCCGAAGGCTGCACTGATGCACTGGAGGCGGTGTTGAATCTCGTCGTCAATGTCTGCTCTAATTGATAGAAGGCTCCCGAGGTACAAGTCATGCACAAGGATCCCCAGGGCTCTCTGTACTGCAACACTTTGAAATTTTTCTCTATTTAAATTATAATTTGCTTTTCTATTTTTCTGCCAAAGTGGATAACCTCACATTTTCCCACATTATACTCCATCTGCCAAATTTTTGCTCACTCACTTAGCCTGTCTATATCCCTTTGCAGATTTTTGTGTTTTCCTCACAATTTGCTTTCCCACCTATCTTTGTATCATCAGCAAACTTGACTACATTACACTCGGTCCTTTCATCCAAGTCATTAATATAGATTGTAAATAGCTGAGGAGATAGCACCGATTCTCATAATTACTGGCAATAGTTCTGTGAAGTTCTGTCTTACATTGCTGCCTGTAACAATGCACACTAATTTAGCTGTAATTAGATAGCAAAAGATAATTGGCATCAATCAATGCACAAAGACAAAGGCTTTTTAACAAAAACAACTTGCATTTGTATAGTGCCTTTAACATCGTAAAACATCCAAAGCACTTCACAGGAGCATTTTCAAACAAAATTTGACACCAAACCACATAAGGAGTTATTAGGGCAGATGATTAAATGCTTGGTCAAAGAGTAGGTTTAAAGGAACGTCTTAAAGGAAGAAAGAGAGGTTGAGAGGAGGAGAGGTTTAGGGAAGGAATTCCAGAGCTTATGGCCTCGACAGCTGAAGGCATAGCCACCAAGGGTGAAATGATTAAAATCGGGGATGTGCAAGAGGCCACAATTGGAGGAGTGCAGATATCTCGGAGGGTTGTAGGGCTGGATAGAGAATTGGCTGGAACTCCTGTTCCTAATTCTTATGTCCTTATGGAGGAGCCCTTAACTACACAACAAGGATGGATGGTTACAGTGTGAAAGGAAAATAATGATTCATTTCTGTCTTGTGTTTTTCAGGTAAATTTTATCTTGTTTGTAAATATTGTTCGGGTTCTGGCTAACAAGCTTCGTGAGACAAATGCTGGGCGATATGATGCAAGGAAGCAATACAGGTAACAATGGATAATGTGATGTGGTGGCAAAATATTGTTAAATTTGCATGAAAGATGGTCGGTTTCTGTCTATCATATAATCATAGAATAGTACAGCACAGAAGGAGGCATTCAGCTCTCTCAAAGAACAATCTATTTAGTCCCACTCCCCTGTTCTTTCCCCATATCCCTGCATTTTTTTTCCTTCAACGATTGAACCAATTCCCTTTTGAAGGCTACTATTGAATCTGTATCCGCCATCCTATCAGACAGTGCCTTCCAAATCCTAATCACTCGTTGCGTAAAAAAGTTTTCTCTCATATCGCCTCTAGTTCTTTTGCCAATTTATTACTTTTAAGGTCCTGCTTTTTAACTTCCTCTCTATCTCCTTAAACTCTGTCTGCAGGATCTCAACCCTCTTCCTCCCTGCCATTGGTTCTGACATGAATCACAACTTCTGGCTCTTCCCCTTCCACAGAATGTTCTGCAGCCACTCTGTGATGTCCCTTACCCTGGCACTAGGGAGACAACATACCAAATGGATTCATGTCAGCGGTAGCAGAACTGCCTGTCTGTCCCCCTGACGATTGAGTCCCCAATTACTACAGCGTTCTTACACTTTGCTGTATTCTCACCCCAGCACCATGCAGTCCTTTGCCTAATGGTGCTTGGCTCGGGACTACACTCCTTTGAGGTATCGTCACCAACATTCCCGCTAAGCTGCACGGCCACACAGTTGACTGGAGGTCCTGCGCAGGCCACTTACCGGCTTTTGAATGGGAGATTTCACGCACGCGCAAAATTTTGAATGGGCTGCACAACCTGCTAAAAGTACCGCATACCCCCCAAAATATTAGGGGAGACATTGGGCATCACCCTCACTGGTATTCAATGATGTCTAATGTTGAACTATGAGGTATTGTCATTTTCTAGTTATATTATTTTCAACATTAACATTTATTAGACAAATGAATATCATTAACATTCAATTATAAGTGATCCATTAATGTTAGGTATATTTAATGGCGTGGAGTAATTATCCTTGTAAGATTTCTAAATCTCTGGCATTAAATTTGATAGTTGACACAATTCTTCTAAAACAATTGGAGCAGTTTATTTAAAAAACACACACACACACACACACACATATGCACATCCACCTTAGTTACAACAGATACAATGAGGTTATAATAAAGAGTGATATATGTTACTTCCCTTTGGCTGGCTGGTTCAGGAGAGAGAGAAAAGTCTTTAGCTGAGTTCTTTAAAAGCCATTACCCCTCCGAAAGCCTCACGATTCGACCTTGGTTTCAGGGCAGTTCGTTATTGGCTCTCCTCACACATGTGTGTGTCTGGCCTGGCTCAGCCATCTCTTGATTAATTTAAATGGCTTTCCCATACACACAACCCATGCGGCAACTCTGTGGGCTTCCATTTTATTTCGTTCAAAACTCAGCCCATGCTGGCAACCTGTGGGCTTTCATTTTGTTTCAACACAAACAGGCCTTTCCGTATAACCTACACTTTTAACATTTATACATACACAGAATCAATTTTAATCATTAATAAACACTTTTATTCTTACATCTTGTAGCAGTCATGTGAAGTGATAATGTGTTTTGGAACACCCAGTTTGTACTAAATAAGTCACATCGGTGAAAGGAGCTGAATCAGCACCCCTATTATCTATAATATATTTAAAATCTTACATCTGCATGCACTTCCTCTGTCAATTTCACCATTATAAATGCCTATATCTACTTTTCTAAATGAAGTTATGCATGTAAATTTGCCATAGTGTAATTACACCCTCCTGCCCTCTAACCTCACTTTATCTTACTTGATCTTGACTTACCATGTGAAACTCAGTTCTATTTACAAAGCAAGGGTACAATTCAGACCTTTGAGGAGTGGTAGGGATGCAGGTTCAACCCTCTGATAGCACTCCAAGATCAACAGTTCATCAGGGAAGGTTTAATTGAAGAGCAATCACAAACAGGTAAAGAAACAGGTAAAGATCAGCCATGATCTTATTGAATGGTGGAGCAGGCAGGAGGGACCAAATGGTCTAGTACTGATCCTATTTCTTATGTTTCTTATGTTTCTTAATCTACAGTAGTTAAGGAGCAGTATTGATAGAGGAAAGGGAGCAGGTAGCTTGCCCGCCTCCTCTAGGAAAGCATGCATGGTGTCAACAGAGAGGATAGAGAGTGAGACAGAGTCATCAGAAATGTTTTTACAAGTAATGTTTTTATTTAAAAAGAACACAATCCTATTCCAAACATTATAAAGTTTGTATGTGCTGCGCTGTGAAAAATTCAGCTGGTAACATTGTATGTTGTGGCCTTGAGAGGAGTCCAATTTGAATTCCACATGAGGTTAGCATCAACACACTGGATTCTGTGGTGGCTTCTTAGGACTGTGATTTACAATGGCGTGGAGAAGTCAAAGTCCACTACAAAAGGATGTACATAAGATTGGACAGGACCAGAAAAGGATCGCTGTGGTCCATTTGGACAGTCCCACCATAAAAAAAAAATTGAGTTTAGTAAACTTCAAGTTAAAAGACTCAATTTTTCATAATCTGTTCCATTTAAACACTTTCTAAATATTTAAAATGTTTCTTCTTAATTATTGTGTCTGTTTATTTAATTTCAAATGTTTGGTAAATTTATATCTTTCTACTTTACTACATATAAGTACTTTGTGTATTTAATTTCAGGTGCTTGATAGATTTATTCTCTTTCTTCCTATTTTATTACATACTTCTTCTCCCCTCCTCAAATACACACATTTTTATGGTTCATTGGAATTTTTCACTATAGACTTGCAGCCTGACATCATTCACTCTAATGGGATGCCACTGTGTTACTGATTTCTTGAAAGTCCACCTCAGTCAGAACTCAAATGTTCCTCTCATGATAGATATGTAATTAAATGCACTTGCTCTACTCTTGTTGTATCCGGTGCTTGTAGCGTTATCTGCATCCTTAGATTTCTCACGCTCTGAACATAATGGGCTGGATTTTGCTGAAAAAATAACAGCACGTGAACAACATGAAAATTGTCCAGCAACTTATGACAAGGAAAAGATACCCATGATGCATGAATCACCGCAGCTTGCTGGATGATTTGTTAACTCTGCTGTTAACTTTGCAAAAACAACATCTTGCCCTTAACTTCCCTGTGATTTTCATGAAATTATTGCATTTGGACATTAATTGCCCATTAAGCTCAAAGTTAAGTCTAATAACCTATAGCCCAGGTATGCTTTAAACAATGTGATAATTGTTAATGACTGCCACTCAACCTCTCTAGCACTGAAAATTAACGATAACAAGTGTGAAGTCTCATTCCTTCAGGTTTTAATTGTTAAAAATTATAAAATGTAAAAATCAAATTGTTTAAATTCCATTTTTACTTTTCCTTTCTATCTCTTTTTTTTTCTCTCTTACAAAATATTACAAAGTATTTACAGCACAGAAACAGGCCATTCAGCCTCACAGGCCCATGCCGGTGTTTTTGCTCAACTCAAGTGTTGCGTATGCATTAACTCAATAGGCTTAGTACCATGAACTCAATCAGGTGTGACCTGACTCTACTTTATTAGCTCTCAAAGTGAGGATTAAACATGGAGGCTTTCTTTATATACAAGGGCTGCACGTGTGTGTCTGTGGCCCAATGACCTCCGACGGCTGCTCCCCCTGGTGGCAGGTAAACCCAGGCATACATACATTACATCACATCATTCCCCCGCAAGATCTTGGTATCAGTCCTATTTACAAATTAAGACGTTGCAGGGCTTTCCGCTCCCTAGTTGATCGTCTCAGTTCAATTCCAGATCTGGGTGAGCTCTCTGAGCCATTCATGACTTGAGGCTGGGTAGCCGATCTAATGGGAGTGGCAGTGTCCATGTCGGGGATTGAAGGTCCAGATTCATTGACAACAGCAGGATCTTCTGATGGCTGAATATGAATCGGTTGGTCATTGATGGTGTCTTCCTCAAGCTGTTCCGGTTCGTCTGTGTGCCGCAAATTCGTCTGATCAATGTGCCTCCTGCATGTTTGCCCATTAGTGAGCCTGACAATAAGCACCCAGTTAACCTCCTTGGCCGTAACAGTGCCAGTGACCCACTTGGGGCCTTGACCATAATTTAGCACATACACAGGATCATTCATAGAGATGTTGTGTGACACGGCAGTGCGATCATGATACCACTGCTGATATTGACGTCTGTTTTCGACGTGATTGTTAAGATCACGATGGACAAACAAGAGCCTGGTCTTGAGACCTCTCTTCATCAATAGTTCAGCAGGGGGGATTCTGGTAAGCATGTGGGGTCTCGTCCTATAACTAAGCAGTATGCGTGACAAGTGAGTCAGCAAAGAACCGTGAGTTACGCGTTTCAGGCTCTACTTGATGGTTTCGACGGCCCGCTCCGCTTGACCATTGGACGCGAGTTTGAATGATGCTGACCTTACATGCTTGATACCATTTGAGTTTCATAAATTCTTGAAACTCCAAACTCGTGAAGCATGATCCGTTGTCGCTTACAATGATGTCGGGCAGACCATGAGTGGCGAATATGGCACGAAGGCTCTCAATGGTGGATGTGGATGTGCTGGATGACATGATTACACATTCTATCCAAATGGAATATGCATCTTCCACCACCAAAAGCATTTTGCCCAGGAAATGACCCGCATAGTCGATGTGGATCCTCGACCATGGTTTGGATGGCCACGACCACAGACTTAGCGGAGATTCCACTGGTGCATTGCTTAACTGCATGCAAGTGTTGCACTGATGCACACATGACTCCAAATCAGAGTCAATGCCAGGCCACCAAACGTGAGACCTAACAACGGCCTTCATCATCACAATACCGGGATGTGTATTGTGTAAATCCCGTACAACTCTCTCCCTGCCTTTCTTAGGCATAACAACACGATTACCCCATAGCAAACAATCAGATTGAATGGATAGTTCATTTTTGCGACGGTTGTAAGGTTTGGTCTCATCACACACTTCCCTGGGAATGGCCGACCAATCACCACTAAGGACACAACATTTTACAACTGATAAGATCGGATCCTGGCTGGTCCAGGTCCTAACTTGTTGAGCAGTGACAGGCGGCCCTTCACTCTCAAAGGCATCCATGACCAACAGTAGGTCTGTGGGCTGTGGCGTTTCCACCTCCAGCATGGGCAACGGTAAATGGCTCAATGCATTGGCACAATTCTCGGTGCCAGGTCTATGGTGAATGACATAATCATAGGCAGATAATGTCAGCGCCCACCTCTGGATGCGGGACGACGTGTTGGTATTGATACCTCTATGCTCTGAAAACAAAGATATGAGCGGCTTGTGATCGATTCCAAGCTCGAAACGAAGCCCAAACAGATACTGGTTGGCATCTTTTTAACCCCATATACGCAGGCTAAAGCTTCTTTCTCTACCATGCCGTAGGCTCTTTCCGCTTTAGACATGCTTCTCGACGCGAATGCAACGGGTTGTAGTTTGCCCGACTCATTGAGTTGTTGGAGCACGCAACCAACCCCATGTGATAAAGCGTCACAGGCCAATACTAAACGCTTGCACGGGTCATAATGTACCAGCAATTTGTTGCACCAACAAAGCAGATTTCTAGCCTTCTCGAAGGCCCTGTCTTGAGATACACCCCAAACCCAGTTGTCATCATTTCTGAGCAGCATGTGCAGTGGCTCTAATGTGCTCAATTTAGATAAGAAATTACCAAAGTAGTTGAGAAGACTAAGGAACGAATGCCGCTCCATCACATTCTGGGGCCTGGGTGCATTTTTGATGGCCTCTGTTTTCGAGTCCGTAGGCCTGATGCCATCTGCAGCAATCTTCCTTCCCAGGAATTCGACTTCCAGTACAATAAAGATGCACTTTAAACGTTTCAGCCTGAGCCCCACTTTGTCCAGACGACGTAGAACCTCTTCCAGGTTGTGCAAGTGTTCGGCAGTGTCACGACCTGTGACCAGAATGTTGTCTTGGAGCACCACGGTTCTAGGGATGGACTTCAGTAAACTCTCCATGTTTCTCTGAAATATGGCTGTAGCTGAGCGAATTCCAAAAGGACACCTGTTGTAAATGAACAGCCCTTTATGCGTATTGATGCACCTAAGTTTCTTCGACGATTCGACAAGCTCCTGTCATAGGCCGACGTCAGATCCAATTTGGTGAACAACTTTCCCCTGGCTAGCGTTGCAAACAGGTCATCAGCCTTTGGTAACGGGTACTGATCCTGTTTCGAAACTCTGTTGAGTGTAACCTTGTAGTCTCTACAAATCTTGACAGTGCTATCACTCTTCAGCACAGGAATAATGGGACTAGTCCATTCGTTAAATTCGACCGGTGAAATGACCCCTTCACATTGGAGTCTGTCCAGTTCAATTTCGACCTTCTCCCTCATCATGTGCGGGACCACCCGGGCTTTGTGATAGACGGGTCTTGCATCCGACTCCAGGTGGATCTGCATCTTGGCTCCCGTGAAGTTGCCGATGTCCGGTTCAAACAGCGAGGGAAACTTGCTCAGCACTTGAGCACACGAAGCGTCATCCACCGATGACAAAGCTTTAATATCGTTCCAGTTCCACTTTACTTTTTCAAGCCAACTCCTGCCGAACAGCGTTGGACCATTGCCTGGAACGATCCACAGCGATAGATCATGAACCGCCGGATCGTACGACACTTTGACTGCTGCACTGCCAATCATTGGTATGAACTCTTTTGCATTTACTGGACTCAGCTTGGGTTTCACGGCCTTGGTGTCCCACAACTTTTCAAAAGTCCTCTGGCTCATAATTGACTGACTCGCACCCGTGTCTAATTCCATAGATACAGGCACGCCGTTCAATTTTACTTCAATCATTATCGGTTGGCTCTTTGTCAGGAAAAAATATACACGAGACACTTCCTCCTCTGGTATCTCGGGTTGCATTGCTGGATCCGCTCTGGATCGGTCATCATACTCCATGTGGTGTGTCGCAGCACGCTTGCTAAATTGCGGACACATCTGCTGAAGGTGGCCCATTTTCACACAGTCTCTAAAAATATACTGCTGAAATGGCACTGATGAGGCCGATGATTGCCCCCACAATGCCAACTGGGTGAAATCGGATTCGTGCCCAATGGCGGACTTCGAGCAGCTACATGTTTCGCAAACACAGTCGGGTAGGCCCTGCCAGGTGCAGCTCTGCCAACCGACGATACAATCTGGTGCACAGTATTTGTCGTGGAGTTCCGACTCTGCGAGGATATCTGTTTTGTACTATCGACCGTGGTCAGGCAGGCCTGGCCGATCATGATGGCCCTGCTCAGATCCAGCATCTCCACAGCCAGCAGCTTCCGCAGGATCACCTCGTGGTTTATGCCTATTACAAAGACATCACGCAGCATGTCTTCCAACGCGGTTCCAAACTTACACGGCCCAGCGAGACGTCTCAGGTCGGCAACAAATTCCGCCACGTCCTGGCCCTCAGGATGAACATGCTTGTAAAAGCGATATCTCGAGATAATGATGCCTTCTTTAGGTTTGAGATGGTCCCGAATCAGAGCACAGAATTCCTTATAGGTCTTTTCCATTGGACGGGCAGGTGAGAGCAGATTCTTTATGAGGCCATAGATTTTTGGACAACCAACTGTGAGGAAAACCACCCTGCGCCTAACTGCGTCAGCGTCTTCATCCATCTTGTTGGCCACGAAGTACTGGTCAAGGCGATCTGTAAAATCCTCCCTGTCTTCTCACTCCATGAATCGCTCCAGGATTCCAACGGTGCTAATATTTTTTTGTGAGTAAAAGTTCTTATTGTGCCTCGTCACCAAATGTTGCGTATGCAATAACTCAATCGGCTTAGTACCATGAACTCAATCAGGTGCGACCTGACTACTTTATCAGCTCTCAAAGTGAGGATTAAACATGGAGGCTTTCTTTATATACAAGGGCTGCACGTGTGTGTCTGTAGCCCAATGATCTCCGACAGTCGCTCCTCCTGATGGCAGGTAAACCCAGGCATATATACATTACAACAAGCCTCCTCCCACCCCTCTTCATCTAAGCCCATCAACATATCCTTCTATTCTTTTCTAACTCAGGTGTTTATCTAACTTCCTTTTAAATGCACCTATCTTTTTTTCCCTCTCTTTATTTCTCTTTCAGTACTTAATTTGACATTGAATTCACCCACTCAAATTCACCCTCCCTCTCAGTCCTTCCTTTGTTTATTTCTCAATCCTTAAATCTCATTGCTTAAGGAGATAGACTGTTGGTCCCATTGTTCATTAACATCCCAGGTGCTCTGTTGCCTCCATTATCAACTCAGACTTCCAGCAACTTACAGGGCAAAAAGATTTGAGCTGAAGGGTACAGGAAAAAGTCTAACTAACTCACACCATACCATCCTCGCTCCAACAAATTCCGGCCCAATGATTCACAACATTTAACAAAGTGAATGCACAAGGCTAAAAACTTATGGGCCCAAAATTGGTCGACATACCACCCACTACTGTCCGCGTACCGCCCAAAAATGCAATTTTGGTTAAAAAAAACACCTACATACCGCCCGGCAGAATATTCATCATTGACATACTGCTGAGCGGTATGCACACTGTCTGCCATGCAGGACCGCCCGCATACCACTCAAAAAGTCCGATTTTCATCACATACCGCCGACATACCACCGGAACTGCTCCTGTTCTGGAAAAGGTGGTTTTACGCGATGTTAAGTGGGTGGAGTGCACGGAGCCGCCATTTTGGAAATCGGGAACTGTCAGCTAAAGCAGCACCTCTGTATTTCTAAGCTGAACAGTGAGTTGACAGTGCGATTTAGAATGGAAAAGGTATTTTTATTGGTACTGAGGAATTTATTAAGTTTGTGGAGATTTAAAAAGAATGGGGCCTGTACTATCCCAGCCTGTATTGCTGACTATCTGTCTAATGGAGAAACCAGGTGTGAGAAGGTTTATTGAGCAGAGTTATCAGGGTAATGGAGGAGGTCACAGACTGATGAGGAGGAGGAGGCCTTACCACAAAGGAATTTCAGGGAGAAGTGCTCATACTTGGACCTGACCGATCAACAGTGTGTTCGAAGGCTGCGATTCCAAAAAGAGGTGATCAATGAGATTAGCCAGCTCATTAAGGCAGATCTGCAGCCCAGTACCACCAACATTACTGCACTCTCTGTCGAGATGAAGGTGACTGCGGCACTTTCCTTTTATGCATGCAGCTCTTTTCAGGCATCAGCTGGGGACAGATGCTCTGTTTCTCAGTACGCTACTCATCGCTGCATTCGACAGGTAACTGAAGCAATGTATACATGCCAGATAGAAATAATAAACTTCCCAATGAACAGGGAAACATAGAAACATAGTGTTGTGTACCCGTAAAGCATGCACTCCCATGTTCCGCCACCAGGGAGTGCATCCCCTGAAGTCCCAAGGGATCCCAGCATCCCTTGGGAGCACTGTATATAAGCCGGCCCCTAAGGCCTGTTCCTCACTCTGGGGTGTCTTAATAAAGACTGAGGTCACTGTTACTTTAACCTCCCTGTGCACAGTCTCATCTGTGTTAGGAACACAATAACTGGCGTCGAATCTAACGCAAAGATGCAGCAAACTGTGGGCATCCTGGAGAAGTTCTCGGAGGCTGAGGACTGGGAAGCCTATGTCAAACAGCTAGACCAGTACTTTGTAGCCAACGAGCTGAACGGAGAAGGAAGCGCTGCAAAAAGGAGAGCGGTCCTCCTCACGGTCTGCGGGGCACCGACCTACAGCCTCATGAAGAATCTTCTGGCTCCGGTGAAACCCATAGATAAGTCATATGAGGAGCTGTGTACACTGGTTCGGGAGCACCTTAACCTGAGGGAGAGCATGCTGATGGCGAGGTATCGGTTCTACACGTGCCAGCGATCTGAAGGTCAGGAAGTGGCGAGCTATGTCGCCGACTTGCAAGACAATGTGAGTTTGATGGCTACCTGGAGCAAATGCTCAGAAACTTTTTTGTACTGGGCCACGAGACCATGCTGCGAAAGATTTTGACTGTAGAGACACCGACCCTCAGTAAGGCCATTGCGATTGCACAGGCGTTTATGTCCACCAGTGATAACACTAAACAAATCTCTCAGCACACAAGTGCTAGCAATGTTCATAAGTTAACTGGAACTGTGTTTGCGAGCAGAAATGTACAGGGCAAAACCTACGAGTCTGCAACTGCCAGCAGGCCTCAGGTGACCCAGATGACACAGAGTCCGCAACAAAGGATGAATGCAAGGCAATTCACACCTTGTTGGTGTTGTGGAGGCTTCCATTCAGCCTATTCATGCCGCTTCAAAGTGTATGTTTGCAAGAGCTGTGGAACAATGGGGCACTTCCACGAGCTTGCAGATGAGCTGCAAGCTCTGCAAAACCTGCTAACCACCACATGGCAGAGGATGATCAGTCCATGATGGATCAAAGAAATTTCAAGCCTCAGAGAGAGGAGGCAGAGGCTGAGGTGCACGGGGTGCATACATTTTCGATGAAATGTCCACCTATAATGCTAAATGTAAAATTGAATGGCTTACCCGTATCCATGGAACTGAACACTGGTGCTAGCCAATCTGTCATGAGTAAAAAGATGTTTGAGAGACTCTGGTGCAACAAGGCAGTTAGACCAGCCCTGAGCCCCATCCACACGAAACTGAGAACGTACACCAAAGAGCTTATCACTGTCCTAGGCAGCACCATGGTCAAGGTCACCTACGAGGGCACGGTGCATGAACTGCCACTCTGGATTGTCCCAGGCGATGGCCCCACACTGCTTGGAAGGAGCTGGCTGGGCAAAATCTGCTGGAACTGGGATGACATCCAAGTGCTATCACATGTCAATGAGACCCCATGTACCCAGGTTCTTAACAAATTTCCTTCCCTTTTTGAGCAAGGCATTGGAAACTTTTCCGAGGCGAAGGTATGGATCCACTTGGTCCCAGAGGCACAACCCATTCACCACAATGCGCGAGCGGTACCTCACATGATGAGTGAGAGAGTGGAAATTGAGCTGGACAGGCTGCAATGCGAGAGCATCATCTCCCCAGTGGAATTCAGCGAGTGGACCAGCCCGATTGTTCCAGTACTCAAATGTGATGGCACGGTCAGGATTTGTGGTGATTATAAAGTAACTATTAATCGTTTCTCGCTCCAGGACCAATACCCGCTACCAAAGGCAGATGACCTATTTGCAATGCTGGCAGGAGGCAAGACATTCACCAACCTTGACCTGACTTCGGCCTACATGGCGCAGGAGCTGGAGGAGTCTTCGAAGGGCCTCACCTGCATCAACACGCAGAAGGGACTGTTCATCTCCAACAGATGCCCGTTTGGAATTCGGTCGGCTGCAGCGATCTTCCAGAGAAACATGGAGAGTCTACTCAAGCCGGTAGCACGCATGGTGGTTTTTCAGGACGACATATTGGTCATGGGTCGGGACACCGTCAAGTACCTACAAAACCTGGAGTAGGTCCTCCAGCGACTGGATCACGTAGGGCTGCGGCTGAAGAGGTCGAAATGCATCTTCATGGCAACAGAAGTGGAGTTTTTGGGGAGAAAGATCGCGGCGGACGGCATTCGGCCCACAGGCGCCAAGACAGAGGCTATCAGGAACGCGCCCAGGACACAGAACGTCACGGAGCTGCGGTTGTTCCTGGGACTCCTCAGCTATTTTGGTAATTTCCTACCGGAGTTAAGCAACCTCTTAGAGCCCCTACATGTGTTGTTGCGTAAAGGTGAGAACTGGGTATGGGGAAAAAACCAAGTAATTGCTTTTGAGAAAGCCAGAAACATTTTATGCTCCAACAAGCTGCTTGTATTGTACAACCCATGTAAAAGATTTGTGCTAGCATGTGATGCATTTTCGTACGGAGTCGGGTATGCATTACAACAAGCCAATGTTGCGGGGAAGTTGCAACCTGTCACCTATGCCTCCAGGAGCTTGTCTAAGGCCGAGAGGGCCAACAGCATGATTGAGAAAGAGGCATTAGTGTGTGTGTTCGGGGTAAAGAAAATGCATCAGTACCTGTTTGGCCTCAAATTTGAACTGGAAACTGATCACAAGCCACTCACATCCCTGTTTGCTGAAAACAAGGGGATAAATACTGGTGCCTCAGCCCGCATACAAAGGTGGGCACTTGCGCTATCAGCGTATAACTATACCATCCGCCACAGGCCAGGCACCGAGAACTGTGCGGATGCTCTCAGTCGGCTACCATTGCCCACCACGGGGGTGGAATTGGCGCAGCCTGCAAACTTGTTGATGGTGGCACAGCCCGCAGACTTGTTGATGGTCATGGAAGCGTTTGAAAATGATAAATCACCTGTCACGGCCCGCCAGATTAGGACTTGGACCAGACAAGATCCTCTGCTGTCCCTAGTAAAAAACTGTGTACTGCATGGGAGCTGGGCCAGCATCCCCGTTGAAATGCAAAAGCTAATCAAGCCATTCCAACGGTGAAAAGATGAGCTGTCCATTCAGGCAGACTGCCTGTTGTGGGGTAATCGTGTAGTGCTACCCAAAAAGAGCAGGGAGGCATTCATCTCAGATCTCCACAGCATACACCCGGGTATAGTAATGATGAAAGCGATAGCCAGATCCCACGTGTGGTGGCCTGGTATCGACTCTGACTTTGAGTCCTGTGTACGGCAATGCAGCGTATGTGCTCAGTTGAGCAACGCGCCCAGAGAGGCACCACTAACTTTGTGGTCCTGGCCCTCCAGACCATGGTCAAGGATCCATGTCAACTATGCGGGCCCGTTTCTCAGTAAAATGTTCCTGGTGGTGGTAGATGCTTTTTCAAAATGGATTGAACGTGAAATAATGTCGGGAACCACCACCATTGAAAGCCTGAGGGCCATGTTTGCCACCCACGGCCTGCCTGACATACTGGTCAGTGACAACGGGCCATGTTTCATCAGTGCCGAATTTAAAGAATTTATGACCCCCAATGGGATCAAACATGTCACCTCGGCCCCGCTTAAAGCAGCCTCCAATGGGCAGGCAGAGCGGACAGTACAAACAATCAAACAGAGCCTTAAACGAGTCACAGAAGGCTCACTCCAAACCCGCCTATCCCGAGTACTGCTCAGCTACCGCACGAGACCTCACTCGCTCACAGGGGTTCCCCTGGCTGAGCTACTCATGAAAAGGACACTTAAAACCAGACTCTCACTGGTTCACCCCAACCTGCATGATCAGGTGGAGAGCAGGCGGCAGCAACAAAATGTAAACGATGGTCGCGCCACTGTGTCACGGGAAATTTATCTGAATGACCCTGTTTATTTGCTAAACTATGGACATGGTCCCAAGTGGATCGCAGGCACGGTGATAGCTAAAGAAGGGAGTAGGGTGTTTGTAGTCAAACTAGACAATGGACAAATTTTCAGAAAGCACCGGGACCAAACGAGGCTGCGGTTCACAGACTGCCCTGAACAACCCACAGCAGGCACCACATTTTACGTGCCCACAACACACACCCAAACGATCAACGACACCACCCCGGACCAGGAAATTGAACCCATCACGCCCAACAGCCCAGCAAGGCCAGGCTCACCCAGCAGCCCTGCAGGGCCAACAACACGTCAGCCCAGCGAGGGCACAGCCAATGCACCAGAACAGACATTTGTGCTGAGGCGGTCCACCAGGGAAAGAAAGGCTCCCGACCACCTCACCTTGTAAATAGTTTTCACTTTGACTTTGGCGCAGAATGATGTGTATCTGTAAAGCATGAACTCCCATGTTCCGCCACCAGGGAGTGCTTTCCCTGAAGTCCCAAGGAATCCCAGCATCCCTTGGGAGCACTGTATATAAGCCGGCCCCTAAGACCAGTTCCTCACTCTTATTAAAGACTGAGGTCACTGTTACTTTAACCTCCCCGTGTGCAGTCTCATCTGTGTTAGGAACACAATACATAGTAACATAGAAAATAGGTGCAGGAGTAGTCCATTCTGCCCTTCGAGCCTGCACCATCATTCAATAAGATCATTGCTGATCATTCACCTCAGTTCCCTTTCCTGCTTTCCCTCCATATCCCTTGATCCCTTAAGCCGTAAGGGCCATATCTAACTCCCTCTTGAATATATCCAACGAACTGGCATCAACAACTCTCTGCGGTGGGGAATTCCACAGGTTAACAACTCTCTGAGTGAAGAAGTTTCTCCTCATCTCAGTCCTAAATGGCTTACCCCTTATCCTTAGACTGTGTCCTGGACTTCCCCAACATTGGGAACATTCTTCCTGCATCTAACCTGTCCAGTCCTGTCAAAATTTTATACGTTTCTATGAGATCCCCTCTCATCCTTCTAAACTCCAGTGAATAAAGGCCCAGTCGATACAGTCTCTCCTCATATGTCAGTCCAGCCATCCCGGGAATCAGTCTGGTGAACCTTCGCTGCACTCCCTCAATAGCAAGAATGTCCTTCCTCAGATTAGGAGACCAAAACTGAACACAATATTCCAGGTGAGGCCTCACCAAGGCCCTGTACAACTGCAGTAAGACCTCCCTGCTCCTATACTCAAAACTCCTAGCTATGAAGGCCAACATACCATTTGCCTTCTTTACTGCCTGCTGTACCTGCATGCCAAGTTTCAATGACTGATGTACCATGACACCCAGGTCTTGTTGCACCTCCCCTTTTCCTGATCTGCCGCCATTCAGATAATATTCTGCCTTTGTGTTTTTGCCCCCAAAGTGGATAACCTCACATTTATCCACATTATACTGCATCTGCCATGCATTTGCCCACTCACCTAACCTGTCCAAGTCACCCTGCAGCCTCTTAGCATCCTCCTCACAGCTCACACCGCCACCCAGCTTAGTGTCATATGCAAACTTGGAAATATTACACTCAATTCCTTCATCCAAATCATTAATGAATATTGTAAGTAGCTGGGTCCCAGCACTGAGCCCTGCGGCACCCCACTAGTCACTGCCTGCCGTTCTGAAAAGGAGCCGTTTATCCCGACTCTCTGCTTCCTGTCTGCCAACCAGTTCTCTATTCACGTCAGTACATTACCCAATTCCATGTGCTTTAATTTTGCACACATTGACGGCTTCCCCAAGGTGCAGGGTGCTGTTGACTGTCCCCATATTGCCCTGCGAGCACCATTACCGGAGGCGGAGGTGTATCAAAACCGTAAGGGATTCCACTCCCTCAACGTGCAGCTTGTCTGCGACCATACGCAGCGCATCATGGCAGTGAATGCCATCTTTCCAGGGTGCATCCACGATCCGCACATCTTGCGTGAGAGCACTTTGTCTGACCTGTTGAAGTCTGAGCCACAAGGTAAATGCTGGATGCTGGGGGACAAAGGGTATGGCCTTGCCACCTGGCTCTTGACCCCCCTGCGGATCCCTCAGAAGCCGAGCAACGATATAACAAGAGCCATATAACCACACGTAATATAATCGAAAGTCAATTGGAGTGCTGAAGCAGGGCTTTCGATGTTTGGACTACTCGGGAGGCAGGCCCCAATACCACCCTGAGCAGGTTGCTCAGTTCACAGTGGTGTGCTGTATGTTGCATAATTTAGCAATCATGTGGGGACAGGAATTGCCACAGGGAACTGAAGGATCACCTGAGGAGAAAGTGCAGGAGACGGAGGAGGAGGAAGAAGAGGAAAATGAGGAGCAGAAGGATGACGAGCTTGCAGATGAACTCATGGCAACCGCCCCCCCGCCCCCCCACCCCCCCAACACCACAGTGGAGGGCACCCGGGCCGTATGCCACTGCAAAATTGTTACATCAGCAGCTCATAAATGAACGCTCTGCTTGGAACCCTGATGACTGTTACACCAAAAATTTGACACTGTACAAGAGTGTTTAAATTCAATTCAAACGGTTATGTAAAAATGTCAAAAATATACAACAATTTAAAAACTTTGTAAAACTTATAACTATAAAACAACTTTCACAACTTTAATAAACTTTTACAAATCAAACTTTAATTATGCAATGAACAAGTACAACAAAAGACCCTTTACTGTCCTCAACCTCGACCGCATGCTACACCAACCTTGGAACTATTCCCCCCCCATTTCTTATTCCCGCCCTTCCCTTTCCCACTGCCCCTGAGCCCAGACCTTGGTGGTACCAAGCCGACGTGCGGTATCGCACCCCGAGTGCTGTTGCTGTCGTTGGGGGTCAGACATTGCAGGCACAACAAATGGGGCCTCAGGAGAAACTTGTGATGTGGAAGGCATGGCTTCAGGGCTCGAAGATGCTGGCTGCTCCCCACCCTCGGGTACTGTTGACCCGACTACTATGGCTCGGGGGGATTCCGCGCCATGTCCCGATCCCGTTGATTGTCGCATGGCTTCGACGGTGTCGGCGGTTCGCTCCATCGCGGTGATCATACACGACATATCCTCCGACTGCCGCTCTGATAGAGCCGCCATGGCCTTGAGCAGCTCTCGACCTATGTCGACGCTAGCCTGTGACAGATGCACCATGTCCTGGTACATGCCTCGTACGGCAACTGACCTTTTCTGCACCAACCCCCGTCGCTGTGGCAAAGGCGCGGCAACACTGGGAGTGCCTTGCACACCGCTTGTTCCCGCAGAATCGGAGGAGCCATGGGAGAATCCCCTGAATACAGACTTGGTGGTGGAGGATGTTCCAGCTGGTCTACATGGAACTGGTGTATCCTCCTCCATCTTCACCCCCACCTCCACTGACTCCAGGATCAGTGGCTCCTCATCTTCCTCTTCGTATTCATCATCTTTGCCAGTTGTGAAGTCGGGAGAGGGCTGGGTGATGCCAGAGGCGGAGGCAGTGGGTCTGTCATCTGGTCTCTCTGTGGAGGTGTGATCTGAATCATCTGAGTCTGGAAGTACAACACAACATTTAAAAATGCTTGGCACCAGGGGAGGTGTCAGGGTTACATGAGTACATAATACAGTGACTTATCGCAATCTTATTTAAATGTCCATCACTGCTGCAGTACTGCATTACATATCGCAGACAGACAATACAAGTATAAGGTTGGGAATAATAATTCTAGAGCCCCCTGGATGTTAAGGGACTTATAGGGGAGGATAAAGAAAAATAGGGAAGCTTATATCATATACCAATGGCTAAATACTATAGAATCTTTAGAGGAATATATAAAATTAAGAGGCAAAATTAAAAAGGATATTAGGAATGCCAAGAGAAAGCACGAGAAATTCTTGGCTAGTAAAATTAAGGAAAACCCTAAGATGTTCTAAAAATATATTAAGAGTAAGAAGGTAACTAAAGAAAGGGTAGGGCCTATTAGAGACCATGAGGTTAATCTCTGTGTGGAGGCGAAAGATGTTGGTAAGGTTCTTAATGAATACTTTGCATCTGTTTTCACAAAGGAAAGGGGCAATGCAGATACTGCTATCGAGGAGTAGTGCGATATTCTGGATGAAATAAATATATTTAGAGAGGAAATATTCAGGGGTTTAGCAGCTTTGAAAGTAGCTAAGTCCCCCCAGGCCTGGATGAAATGCATCCCAGGCTGTTGAGCGAAGTAAAAGAGGAAATAACAGAGGACTTGACCATCATTGTCCTCTTTGGATCTGGGCATGGTGCCAGAGGACTGGAGGACTGCTAATGTACCCTTGTTTAAGAAGGGAGAAAGGGATAGGCCGAGTAATTACAGGCCTGTCAGCCTAGCCTCAGTGGTGGGAAAATGATTGGAAAAAATTCTGAAAAACAGGATAAATCTACATTTGGAAAGGCAAGGATTAATTAGGGACAGTCAGCACAGATTTGTTAAGGGAAGATTGTGTTTGACTAACCTGATTACATTTTTTGAGGAGGTAACCAAGAGGGTCGATGAGGGTCGTGCGTACGATGTAGTATGTATCTTTATCAAAGCTATTGCCACTGGTAGACTGGTCATGAAGGTTAAAGCCCATGGGAGCCAGAGCAAAGTGGCAAGTTGGATCCAAAATTGGCTTGGAAGTAGGAAGCAAAAGGTAATGGTTGATGGATGTTTTTGTGACTGGAAGGATGTTTCCAGTGGGGTTCCACAGGGCTCAGTACTGGGTCCCTTGCTTTTTGTGGTATATATCAACGATTTAGATTTGAATATAGGGAGTATGATTAAGAAGTTTGCAGACGACACTAAAATTGGCTGTGTGGTTGATAATGAAGAGAAAAGTCATGGGCTGCAGGAGGATATCAATCTACTGGTCAGGTGGGCAGAGCAGTGGTAAATGGAATTTAATTCAGAGAAGTGTGAGGTGATGCACTTTGGGATGGCTAATAAGGAAAGGGTATACACATTAAGCGGTAGGCCACTTAATAGTGTAAATGAACAAAGGGACCTTGGAGTGCTTGTCCACAGAACTCTTTTGGGAGGAAACTAAAACATTAATCCTTAAATCGTGTCCCCCTGATCTGGGGGGCACACCAAACATTTACAAGGTCCTTTTTTTGTGTGTTTTTTTTTGTGTTTTTGTTTTTTTTAAAGTTTTTTTGGGCACTAAAATCAGCTATTTTTTTTTTCTCCAAGTGCCCCCTATAAAAGGGAAGGGGTCACTAAAAGCACCGGCAATTAAAACAAATTAAACTTTAAAACATAAAATCAAATTAAAATTTGGTTGCCGGGCGTGATGATGCACTCCAGTCCCTCCGGTGCCCACCTCTCGCGGAAGGCCGCGAGCGTACCGGTGGACACCGCGTGCTCCATCTCCAAGGACACCCTGGACCGGATGTAAGAGCGGAAGAGAGGCAGGCAGTCAGGTTGAACGACCCCCTCGACCGCCCGCTGCCTGGACCGGCTGATGGCACCCTTGGCCGTGCCCAGGAGCAGTCCTACGAGGAGTCCCTCGGACCTACCCGCTCCCCTCCGCACAGGGTGCCCAAAGATCAGGAGAGTGGGACTGAAGTGCAGCCAGAATTTCAGGAGCAGCCCCTTTAAATAATAAAACAGGGGCTGCAACCTTGTGCATTCGGTAAAAACATTGAACACGGACTCTTCCAGACCGCAGAAATTGCAGGCGGCCTGGGAGCCCGTGAACCGGCTTAAATATTTATTGCACGGCACTGCTCCGTGCACCACCTTCCAGGCCAAGTCCCCGATAAATAGTGGGAGGACCCCTGCGTAGAGTGCCCTCCATCGGGGACCTCCGCCTCCTCCGGACGGACGAAGCACACCGCATATTTCCCCTCCCGCAGGACCGAAAAATTGTTAAATCTACGGTGTGCCTCTCTGCCGCCGTTGATGTTGAGGCTGGCTATGGTTATCTTCATGACAAAAGCATAGTGCAACCTCTACCTAACCTATTGTGGGGGGAGGAGTGGAGTCGTTTGTTGACCTGCACTCCTTCAGCAGCCCAGCGAGGAACCTTTTGAGCCGGCGCAGCTCAAGGCCTTGCGCCTTTGATAAGGGCCCGCCCGCGGCCATGGTTTTAGCGACGGCGTGGACGGACGCGACGAGCAGCCCCGGCTCGGACCATCTTTCCAGGGCCAGATGGGCTCGGTTGCGGCGACCCTGGCTCTGGACCAAAAAGTCCCGGAGTTCCTTTGCAGGAGTGAGGGGGGACTCAGCGTCGGGCACGAGGAGATCCACTGCCTCACTGGCGATGGACTCGAGATCTTCTCCCTCATCCCCCACCGAGTCCCTGTCCTCTTCCGGGAGGTCGCCGCCAGCAGCCGGCCCGTCGACCGCACGAGGGACGGCAAACGGCCCGGCTGCTCCATCCGACCCTGGCTCTGCCCCGATCCCACCCCCAGGCTCGTCGGCAGAGGAGTCCCCACTGGGCTCTTTTAAAAGCGGTGCTGGGTCAGGAAGCGACACCGGAAGGGGTTCCTCCTCTGCCCCAGGAGCCGGGGAACGCGGAGAGACCTGGTCAAAGGAATGTTCCAGGTCCTCCAAGTACCCCAGCCCCAAAGTAGGGGGCGAGGGTTGTTGTTCTTCCCCCTCCCCGCCGCCACCCCCCCGGCCCAGCGTGTACAGAATCATTAAAATTGTTAACATATTTTGTTTCTTCCAGGCCGAGCGACTCCCGGGGGAAGTTGGGTATTGGCTGGGCGGGCTCAGGTCCGGCCTTTTCGGCCCCGCCCGCCTCAGTCCCCGGGACGCTCGACCCGGCGGCTACGCATTCCTCCGCTGGCCCCATGCCCCCCACGACAGGCAGATCTTCCACGCCATCCCCAGGAGGCAGAGGCTGGGCAGCCTCGACTGTCTCACCCTCCCCGGGGACAGATTCCTCTTGCCTATGGCGCAGTTTGGGGGCGCTGGTGAGGGACGCGGGACATGCGGCGGGCACCGACTCCTCCGCGGAGGGATGTTGTTCCACCTCCGCCTCATTGGAGCGGCGCCTCCTTTTATTCCTGGGAGTGCGCGGAGGCAGGGAGACCTCCATGTCTGCCGAGGCCTCCCGCTCCACTCCCCCCTTTTTCTTATCTTGCCTGCGCCCGAGCCCCTCTGTGATATTGGTCAAGGGCTCGGGCATGGACTCAGGGCACCCCGCGCTCGCCGGTGACAGGGTTGGGCTGAGCGCGGGGATCAAATTTTCTGGCGCACTGAGGGGACCCGCCTCAAGATGTTTCGCCTTCCTCCGCGCCTTCCTTCCGATCGGACGCTCTCCCTCCCCCCTGCCGGATGCCGTGAAAACAAAGGCCCCCGACGATGCCTGCGCACCCACAGCTCCCGGCATGCGGACGCTACTAGGGGGAGGGGTGTGGCAGCGGCGCCAGCCTTGGCCGCCCTCGGTGGTTTGGCGGCCTTGGAGGCGGGGCAGTTCTTGCGAACATGCCCCACCTCCCTACAGGCATGGCACCGCACGCCGTCTGACGTCCAGAAGACGCGGTAGGCAGTCCCCTCGTGCACCACATTAAATGATCCCTCCGTCGTCTCCTCCCCCGCCATCTGGACAAAGAGCTGGCGGTGGAAGGAGAACATGTGGCGCAGGCTGCTCTCTCTGAGACCGAGCGGTATGGGGTTGATCCCTGACCTTACCTCCCCCAGTTGGTGTAGGTGAGGGAGGAGGAGCCCAGCGGGAACAAAGGGCGGGACGTTAGAAAGGATGACCCTCTGCGCGGTGGCCTCGAGAGGGTCCACCGGCAGGAACGTCCCGCCCACCGTGAGCCCCTTTTCAAGGGCCAGGGACACCGCCCGCTCCGACCCCAGGAAGAATACAGCCTTCCCAGACATCTTGGAGGCTGCGACAATGGCCGAGGGGCCGACTACCCCAGCCATCGCCCGCACGCACTCCTTGTGGGGTGAGTGTAGCTCTTGACCCCGTGTTTTTTTGTTATAAGTCTGAAAGGTGGCAGGGCAGCAGGAGGCGCAGGAGGCGCCGTGGATGTGGACGCCGCCTGTGCATATGTCTTTGCTGGCCCTGCCACCGGCGTAGATGGGGTCGCCATCACGGGGTCCCTTTAAGGGCCACACCCACCCCAAAGTCACAGGCCTTAATGGTCTTAAATGGCCTCGTTGGTGTTTGAACAGAGTGAGCTCTAAAAGAAGCACACCTCTCCCCTAGTTGACAATTGGGGAGGGGCCTTGCTCCCTCTGCTCAGTTGTCTTAATTGGTTTTTCAATTAGGAGGAAAGGGGCTCTCAGAGAGAGAGGAGAGAGACAGAGAGAGAGAGAAAGAGATAGGGGGGTGGGAAAGAGGGAAGCTGCGAGGGCAGGTCTCCCCTCACAGCGATGGGTGGGTGTTTTTCTTGGGGTGCACTCCCCAGATGATGGAAAAACAAACACAGTCTTTGTAGATGGTCTTCGGGTGGGGGGAGAAGATGTCTTCACCTGGGACAGCTGGAGCCACCCAGGCACACACTCCCAATGATGTTAAATAGGTGATTAATAGTTCTTCAGCTAGGTAGCTCCAGCTATCCCAGGCTAGGCAATGGGGGAGAGGTGCTTCAGTGGTGTGTGGGGCCTAGCTGTAAGCAAGACCCCCACACACACTTCCACACACACACACCCACCGCGATGTTCCGGCCCTCTAGCAAGTCTTCTTTTCTCCCCCCACCGATACAACAAAGTCTTTAGGGGAATGCACCAAAACACACCCACCTTTGGTTGATGAAGTTTCTCCCTCCTTCCACACTGGATAGTTGTTGATCTTTTTCCCCCCATCTCCAACTCTCTGCAGCAGTATTAAAGGTTGTTGAATTTTCTGCTCTCCTCCTCTCCCTCTGGATGAATTGGAATTGTAGGAAGCCCTTTCCTCCTCTTCCTGGGCTGTTTCACAGGGCTCACTCAAGGCCTCCCAGGCAGGAGCAACAGCAGGGACTTCCTTCTCTCACAGCAACAGAGCTCCAACTGAATAGGCCTCCAAAGCTCCATCATTGGTCCACAGATTCCCTGAAAGTAGCAGGCCAGGTGGATAAGGTGATTAAGAAGGCATACGGAATGCTTGCCTTTATTGGCCGAGGCATAGAATATAGGAGCAGGAAGGTTATGCTTAAATTGCATATTACTTTGGTTGGGCCACAGCTGTAGTACTGCGTGCAGTTCTGGTCGCCGTTGTTTCGGAAGGACTGGAGAGAGTGCAGAGGAGATTTATTAGGATGGTGCCTGGAATGAGGACAGATTGGATAGGCTGGGTTTGTTCTCATTGGAACTGAGGAGGTTGAGAGGAAACCTCATCGAGGTGTAAAAAATATTGAGGGACCTGGACATAGTGGATGGTAAAGGCCTATTTCCATTGGTGGAGGAGTCTATCATGAGGGGGCATAGTTTTAAGGTGATTGGTGGAAGGTTTAGATGGAATTTGAGGGGGGGCTTCTTTACGCAAAGTGTTGTGGGGATCTGGAACTCGTTGCCTGGAAGAGTGGTAGGTGCAGAAACCGCACCACTTTTCAGAGATGGTTGGATGGGCACTTAAAGTGCCGTAACCTGCCGGGTTACAGACCTCGAGCTCGTAATTGGGATTAGACTGGATGACCTTTTGTTGGACAGTTCAGATATAATGGTAAGTACTGCAGGGAATCGAATACGGCCAGCGTGATCTCCTGGACTAGTTTCGATCACCTGGATGGGTCGGAGAGGAATTTTCCAAGATTTTTTCTCCCTAAATTGGCCTGGGTTTTTATCTGGTTTTTGCCTCTCCCAGGAGATCACATGGCTTTGGTTGGGGTGGTGTAGATTGTTTCAGTATAAGGGTGTCGCAGTTGTGTGAGGCGGACTGGTTGGGCTGGGTGCTCTTTGCCTTTCCGTCATTGTTCATAAGTTTATATGTAACCTTTAGGGCTGTTGACCAAGGGCCATGTGGCTTTTTGTTGGCCGGCGTGGACACGCTGGGCCAAAATGGCCTCCTTCTGCACTGTAAATTTCTATGTTTCTGTATATACATTGCGTTACATGCCCCCAACATTGCAGTACATCACATGAGGCCAACATTATAGTATAATAAACTTAAATTACTTTAGAGCAGGCCAACATTACAGTTACAGTTACATTACATGACATGACAGGACCGCAACACAGACTGGATTGTATTCAACTTGCCATCCTGTGTGAGTGGGTCAGCTCCAATTCTGATGGTGCCATGGTTGCTATCCCCAATCAGGGACAGGGCACGGATCTCGATTTCAGTCAGAGGCTCTTGAGTTGTGGGTCCTCCCCCCGTACGCCGCTGATTGGCTGCTATTGCAGATGTCTTCTTCTGCAGAAAGTAAAGTAAATGGAAGTAAAAATCTTCAATCCATTCAACATCGCAGACACACAAGTCACACACACACACACACAAACACAAACACAAACACACACACACACACATTAAAAAACACTGCGTTGATCCTCTTGTCATTGCCTGAAAGCACAAATACATCACCGTAAGATAAATAACATCATCCATGTGACACTAGTACATGGCACATGGGGGCTGCATAAATAAATTCATTACTTACTCTTGCGACCTTCACCAGGTCACTCCACCTCCTATGGCACCTTTCCCCGCTGCATACCATGGTACTTGTGGAGGAGACAGCCTCCCCGATCTCGTCCCATATCCTTTTGTACTCCTTTGGAGGGGAGGTGCTTTCCATGGCCATCCTTAATTAGCTCGAAGTACCTCTCTGTGATATTCTTGAGAAGGGCAGGTAATTCTGTCTCGTCGCAGGCGGGCGCCCTCAACCTCCCGTCCTTTTCGATGTTCCTGCGCTACGATTTTTTAAAACATTTCCATAATATTTATGATATGATTTTTGCTTTGTAAAGTATGTCTTATTCTTCAAACTGTAGAATTATTAGTTGTTATGAATATTTTTTAACTCTGCAATGTGTTTTTAAAGTAACTGCCCATCGACTAGCTTGCTGCTCCTTCTCACTCTCTCTCCCTCCTCTTCAACTCACTGCACATGTGCGGGTGACCCCTGACCCCAAAATCGCGGGTAAAACGCTTTTGTAAAACAAACGGGGGAAAAAATCGCGCATACGCAGTTCAGTGCTGCACTATCCATCGAAGAGAATGTCAATCTGCATCGACTGCTAGGTTCCATACTGCATGCTGCAGACCACTGACATATCGCCAACATAACACTGAAAAAAAATCGACCAATTTTGTCCTCTTCGGTCTCGGCGGTATGCTGGTGGTTTGAAATGATGCATCACTGGCATACCGCCGAGAAATGGGCGGACCTTATCTATTGACCAATTTCGGGCCCTATAAATTGAATCAAGTTTTCCATATATTTTTGCTCATTGCTAATAACTGCAAAAGTGTATCATCGCATGATCTAACAGACATCTTGCGGTTAAATTGGCTAACCCCTGAAAATGGGCATGGGGTTCGCAATGCACGATTAACCCGTATGTTTTCATTGCATTGTAGGCACTATATTAAATTGGTACTGCTTGACATGATTGCTGTGTGCAGCCAGTGCTACCTGTGCTGTTCATTGGCTGCACGTAACAAAGGGATTGGATATCGCGAGTGTCTTACTCTACTTAAAGGCTGCCTGCACCTCTTAAATGAGAGGTGCATTGTGGTTGGAAGCAGTGATGGGAGTCATTTGAAAAATGAATCAGTGCTGTGATACTTTGAGGAAAGGCTAAACATGAGAGAGTATGTGCACCAAGGTTTTCTGACAACACGCTGAAGGTCTTGGTGCTAGACGTGGAGAGAAAGAGAGACATCCAGTATCTGCAGCTGGGCAGGAGGCCCTCCAGACATATGCTCAGGAGGCAGTGGGAAGAAGTAGTGACAGAGGTCAATGCGATGAGTGTTGCTCCAAGAACATGGATGCAGTGCAGGAAGATGTTTCATGACCTCACTTGCGCTGTCAAGGTGAGTGAGTTCAGTCTTCAAATGGCATATCTTAACAACTGCACCACTAGCCTCATCCCCTGCTCAATGCACTTCACCCCATCACATGCCTTCGGATAATCTCTATCAATCAATACTCAGTCCTTTAATTATATGTTTTACCTACCCTCCACACACTTAGCACTGTTACAAGCCTCATACTCACAACTCACAACTTGCACATATGGCAGCTATTCAACCAAGACAGCCACATCGGCCAAACATATCGCAAAACATTCATTGAAACACTTCCCTCTTTCTTGCAGGAGAAGGTGGCGCATAACAGGAAGCAGCAGGAAAGAACTGGACGAGGACAAGTGCGCCTACATGTTTTAACCCCAATGGAGAAGTCAGTGAAGGCCATCATGGGAAGGGGCATCGCTGAGACCGTGGCCATTGGTGGGCCTCGGGGATCGATGATGAGGGCATCTGCATAGCTAATCCTACTTCTCTTGTCCCATTTCTCCCTCACCTCACAATCTCTTCTGACTCACAAGCTGCAGATGATGTAAGCACACACTTCTTATTTTCTGCTCTCCCCCTCACCACAACCCAATCCTTGTCCCTTTTCAATTTCAGATACCTAAGAACTGGAACCTTCCCAGTCAGTGGAGGAAGAGAAAAAAGGCAGTGGAGAGACAACGTCACTCGATCTTACTCTTGCAGCCACCAGCTCAGAGAACTGACACTGCATGTATTTTAGAGGCTAGGATGGAGGAGGGATCAGACACCAGGTACAAATGAACAGGAGCCAGGGGGTAGGATAGCGCAGATGCTAGCTGGCTGGAGGGTGAGGTCACACGCTAGTTCTGCTGCACAGTCAGAAGAGGACTTTGATGGGCCAGGCTACAGAAGAAGGCCGATGGGTGTACTTTACCAAATGCTTGGTGCACAGAAAAGCCTGCCAGAAAGCTTATGTTCAAAGTCAAGGAGCATGTAGGAATCGAGCTCCAACTTGGCACAGGGTTTGAAGCCCATCCTTTCAAACATGGAATGGCTGGCTACCTCCATCAGCACACCTGTGGAGTCACCATGATGTAGCTTCTGATGGCTGATTACTCAGCTTCCATTGCAGCACAGGCAGCTTCCATCAAAGATCTGAGTGCTGCAGTGGAAGCTCAGACTGTTATCATTATAACTCTAGATACCACTGTTCAATGGGGCTTCCAGGGCATCACAGCAGTCCATCAATCTGTTGTCCAACAAATCAGTAGGATTGCTGGGGCGCCAACCCTGGAGAGTGGTAGTGGCTCCATGGAAAAGAAACCTGCTGTCCTTTCTCAGGATGACAGAATTCCTGCTCCCACCCCATCCACTCCACCAGTGCCCTTACGGTTGCCTTTCAGCCAGTCCAGACTGCTGCTGCACATGCCAAGAAGGTGCAGTCTGAAGCCATCTAGGTGCACTCTAGGCCCAGAACCACTCAAGGTCACCCTTAAAGGCCATCTGCAGTCTTCTCAGTTGAAGCCTTCCCCCAGCCATGCTGCAGCCACTGGGGAAGTACCCCATAGGAGCACTTTGATAGGCAAAGGCACACGGAAGACAGCACTAAGGGAATACACAAGGGTGATTAGTTTAATTTTATATGTATTATTAAATGAGTGAATTTAGAAGATTGGATTTGAATGTGCCTTTTCTGGTAGTTTTTTATTTTTGTGTTGTCAGAAAGAGGACAATGTAATGGTCAGTGATAAAGGAAAGGTAAGGTGTGTGGGACTGTTGGTGAATGGGGAGTTGTGATTGAGGTTACTGTTATCAATCATGAATAATGTGATCACGTAGAGCCTGGGCAGAAAGGGGCTGTGTATGTTGTTGCCTCCCTTCCACTTTCGGTTCCTCCACATCCTGTTGCACTTCGTCCTCCACCTCCTCCTCCTTTACTTCCTTGTGCTCTCCAGCTTCTCGCCTGATAGGTGGTGGCAGGAACTGTTCCCTCATAATGGCCAGGTTGTGCAGCATGCAGCATACTACGAAAATTCTTGATACCTACTCAGCTGAGTACTGCAGTGCTCCTCCAAGTGGTCCAGGCCATGGAAATGTTGCTTGAGGATGCTGATGGAGTGCTCTGTAATGTTGCTTATGGAAGCATGGCTCTCATTGTAGGCCTGCTGTGCATGTGTGTGTGGCTTCCAGACCGGAGTCATGAGTCATGCTATGACAGGATAACACTTGTCACTCGGTAACCAGCCTTTGTCTTGCCGTGGCAGCTCAAATACAGCTGGCACAGAGGACTGTCACAAAAAGAAGGAATTGTGACCTCTGCCAGGATACTGGGCATTGACCTGCATATACGCTGCCTGTGGTCGCACACCAGCTGCACATTGAGGGAGTGGAACCCCTTCAGTTCATGAAAATGGACAAATTCAGATGAGGCACATGCAAAGCTATGTGCATGCAGTCAATGGCACCCTGCAACATGGAGAAGCCTGCAATCCTACAAACCCTCATGCTCACTCCTCCTGCTCGTCTCTGGCAAGAGAGAATTAGATTCAACTGTTTCTCTGTGTATAGAGAGCCTCAGTGACCTCCCTTATATAACAGTGTACTCCAAACTGCATGATGTTGCTTATATCTCCAACAGCAGCCTGGAAGGAGTCAGAGGTCTAAAAGTTAAGAGCTATGGTCACCTTGACGTCAAAGACAATGCTATCTTTGCCTGGCTTTGAGGCTGCAGTTATGGCTGCAGCAGTTGGCAGATTTCAGTCACAACCTCTTTGTGAAGCAAAGACGTCTCATGCATTGGTTCTCACTGAAGTTGAGATCAGGGAACTGTTCCCTGAAGACCCTGGGGGAATATGGCCTCCTGCTGAGAGCCCTTTACCCCTTCTCCTCCCGCTCTCTCTTCTAGCACCTTGTCCTGTTCTACAAGGCCTCTCTGCATCCTTCTAGTCATGTTCAATTTCCAGAGGAAGCCTTACCAAACCACTCACGTCTGGAAGCAACTTTTTTCAGCACAATGTTTCATGTGACAAAAAAATAACTTCAAGGCCAGCCAGACCACTCCCTATAGAGTATTTGAACTTTAACCAAGAATAAGAAATCTCCAAAAATGCGCACAATTGCTCCAGCAGTCAGAAGAAATAATTTAGCAACTAATCTGTAAGTATTTCATGATCCCTTTAAATAGCACTGGTGGGGATCCTTCATTACATTTAACATCATGTTCAGCTGTGCAAGATTAGCTGGAGTGTGGAGTTCAAAGTGTCCCCCTCCCCTTTTATAGGGGGCATTTGTAAAATTTATGATTTTAAAGCCCCAAGAAAACCACAAAAAAACCCACAAAAAAACAAACAAAAAAACAAACAAAAGAAAAATCAAAAAAAAGGGCAGTTGAAAAGTGTCTGGAGTGTCCCCCAGATCGGGGGGCACTTGATTTAATGGTTATTTTTGTCTCCCAAAAAGAGTTCTGGAGTTTGAAAATGACAGCACTTGCTGCAAATCAGTGTTGCACACCGATTAACATCATAATCTGCCTGCTCTGTATGTTACCAGTGGTCGTTAGGCGCGCGTGGAAACCCCTTTACCAAGATGGTGTCCTGCGCTCTTCCTGTCGGAACTGTGTACATGCTTCTCTGACTCAATTTTTGAGCCTTATGTGGCAACGTAGCACTTCAAAACCAGACATTATGTGGCCCAATTTAGCTTCCCTGGTTCCAAAGTTTTGAAATCAATGGAGACCTGCACCACACACACAAACAAACACGCAAAACCCAGTAAAGCACGACAACAGTTTGCAAGCATCTCTACAAACTCTCACAGGCTGTAATTAATTGCCTGCAATGAATAATTGACTAAGCCTGCAATGTTGAAATCACTGTGTGCTTGTTGTCAAAACTAACTGCCAGCTCTTTAAATATCAAGGTATGCCACTTTCTTGACTACTCAACTGCCGACAAAGGTGTCATGTATGTATGCTTGGGTTTACTCGCCACCAGGTGGTGCCACTGACTGAGGTCATTGGGCTGTATGCACGTGTGTGCGGCCCAGGTATAAAAGGCCAGCCATCTTGTAATGTAATCACTTTGGGCCCTAAAAAAGTAGAGCCAGGTTTGTACCTGTTCGGAGTTTACAGTATTCAGTCCATTGAGTTATTGCATACACAACAAAAGGCATTTGCAATCCAGTGCATTCTCACTCCCTGTTAAGATATATTTTTTTGATTTAGTAGATAAGTTTGCTCACATTTGTTATTATAAAGTTAATCCAGTTCCTGAAACAAAAACAAAACGAATTCCAACATTTGGATCACTCTGTCTCCACTCACCCTTATAAAGAAAGAACATGTGTTATTAATATGACTTTTTACATCCTCTGGATGTTCCAAAGTGCTTCATAGCCAATTCATTATTTTTGAAGGGCAGTTGTTGCTATTTTGTGGGCATTAATGGCAACCAACTTTTACACAGCAAGATTCAACAAACAACAAATGAGATAAATGAAGATTAAATCTGTTTTGTGTTGAGATTAAGCTTGGCTAAGACACCAAAAGAACTTCCTGCTCTTCTTTGAATAGTGCCCTGGGAAATTTAACCTAACTAGGCAGACAAGGCCTTGGCATACATCTCATTTGAAGCTTGTTGGTCTTATTTAAATAAGACACAAAGCCCAATTTCGATTGAGCTTGTGCTGTACCTGTTCCGGCACAGGGATTGCTCCATCAAGAAAGGCCTCAAGAAATGAAAAGTTCAAGGGTATGTTCAAGGATATGAGTGGGGGCATGATTAAGGAGGCTGAGGTTGAGGGAGGACAGGATTACAGTGAAATCAGATGTAAACGGGCATTGGGAATTGAGGTATCGATTAAAATGACCAAGACCGAGAGGTAAAAAGCTTGGTGCAGGCACTGAGGGTAGGGAGGAGTAGGTTTTTGGAAGAGGATTTTGAATGAGAGACATGGGAAGTGAAAAAGGGGGAGAAGGAACCCAAAGAAAATTAGGGAGAGGCCAAGGTTGTATTTAGCGATAATTAAAGTGGGGCAAGTGATGGAAGTAATTACCAACTGCCAAAGCTTCGATGAGGAGGAAGGAGCTGTGTTTCAATAAGTGCCATGATGTCAATGGAATCAAGCACCATGAGACCATGGATAGTAAGGGCCATTGTTTGCAAAAATGCTAACATTCTGGGGGAAATGTGGAGAAGGATGATGATTATAGGTCCACTACAAGGATCAAGGTGGGCAGCAGATTGATTTTCAAGTAATATTACAAATATTTCATTGATAGTGGTTATAATTCTGCTTTTCTCTTTTTAAGGAAATTGGCAAAATCCACCCTGGTTCTTGTGTTCGTGTTTGGAGTACATTACATGGTGTTTGTTGGCATGCCACATACCTTCACTGGATTAGCATGGGAAATCCGGATGCACTTTGAACTTTTCTTCAACTCATTTCAGGTGAGGTCATTTACATCTCTCATTTAATAAGTTAAAATACTAAGTGGTGAGATACTGACCCCAAGTCTGTGCTGAGCTAGCTGATCAATGAGCAAAGGCCTTAGTGCCTTTGAGTTAGTGAGGGGGAATTAGCAACTTGAATTTATGTAGCACGTAGTAAAATATCCCAAGCGCTTTGCAGAGATTTAAGGCAAAAACTGAATGCTGGGACTCAGTCTACTAAATAAAACTTGGGTGATAAACTCAATAAATGATGGGTTACAATTTTTCCAAATCCACTAACTTTACAATATTCACTGTGGCAGATGTTATGTTCATACACTGTTTGTTTGTTGCACGAACTCTCACTGAACGGGCATTAGGACCCTGCGTGAGCTATTCACACACTGCTGTAAACATGCTGGTTCATGTTGGTTTGGGACACCATTTTGGGAGTTGCTATAAAGGACACAGTAAGTTACATTATTCCTGTTTCAATTAGTCTGTTATTTACATACACATCATAATTTGGCGATGAGGATGAATCAAGTTAACCTCCCTACCCCGCGCCTTTCCTCTCCACACCCGGGGACCCTTCAAACCCATGGCCGAGATGGATAAAAAGCTTTTCTATGTACATCACGGTGAGTGGGTTAGACGGTGACAACATAATATCAACTCGCCGCGATGCAATACTTATCCAATGCACCTTTGGCCAAATCGAAGACATGGAGTCCTACGACAAAGCGGTAAGCGCCCTAGAGAAATATTTTGGGCCAAAGAAAACTATACAAATTCCGTCAAAGGGGGCAAGGGAATGGTGAACCAATCAAACAGTATATAATTTCATTAACTGAACTGGCCGCTACTTGTAACTTTGGAGCACTCACAAAGGAAATGATCAGGGAACAAATTATTGAGAAAATAACGATCCCCTGCATTTGGGAACATTCGCTGCTGGAGAAATACATTTTCTGGGCTACAGAGTCACAGACACTTGACAACATTGATGTGATCCAGAGAATGCAGGGGGCTACCAACACCAAAGAAGTTTCATCAATCCTCGTTACTTGCAACTTCTATCTGAAGTTCATCCCGCACTCCGCGCACATTGCTGAACCATTTCGCTAGTTGCTGCATAAGGACATCCCTTGGAAATGGACAGAATCCCAGGCTCAGGCATTCACCAATCTTAAGGAGAAAATCACATCCCCTCTTATCCTCGTGCACTTTGATCCGAATGCTACTATGTACTTCACCACGAGTGCATCAGGCACCACCATGGGGGCTGTGCTCTTGCAATGAATGCCCAGTAGCCTTTGCCTCTCGCATGCTCTCGTCTGCAGAACGTAAATGCTCTACAGGGGATTGCGAAGCACTCACTTGCATCTACGCATGGGAACCCTGGCACATCTACCTCTATGGCAGGAAATTTAGCCTCCGTACGGATCACCAAGCACTAACTACGCTACTCACTACAACTGGATCTGGGCACAGATCACTACGAATCAGCCGATGGTCAGATTGACTTCATCAGTATAACTTTGATGTACAGTACTGTTTTGTATATAATAACTCGATAGACTGAATACTGTAAACTAACACAGGTACAAACCTGGCTCTGCTTTATTAGGGCCAAAAGTGATTACATTACATGATGGCTTGCCTTTTATACCTGGGCCGCACACACGTGTGGACAGCCCAATGACCTCAGACAGTGGTGCCACCTGGTGGCGAGTAACCCCAAGCATACATACATGACATTATCCTCCTTTAAGATATTAGTAACAATCTTTTTACAAATTGAGATGGTCCGGGGCTTTCCGCTCCAGAGTTGATCGTCTCAGTTCAACTCCAGCCTTGGGCAAGAGTTCTGAGTCTGTTATGACTAGGGGCTGGGTAGCCGATCTGATGGGAGTGGCAATGATCATGTCAGGGATTGAAAGTCCAGATTCATTGATGACAGCAGAGTCCTCTGATGACTGAGGGTAGGTTGGTTGGTCACTGATTGTGTCTTCCTCAAACTGTTCCAGTTCATCCGTGTACCATAGCTTTATCTCATCAACATGTTTCCTGCATGTTTGCCCATTTTTGAGCATGACAATAAACACTCTGTTACCCTCCTTGGCCATAACAGTACCGGCGATCCACTTGGGTCCTTGACCATAATTTAGTACATACACAGGATCATGAACAGAAATGTCGCGTGACACAGCAGCATGATCATGATACCACTGCTGACTTTGACATCTGTATTCAACATGATCATTCAAGTCAGGGTGGACAACAGAGAGCTTGGTCTTGAGACCTCTCTTCATCAATAATTCAGCAGGTGGGACCCCGGTAAGCGTGTGGGGTCTTGTCCTGTAACTAAGCAATCTGCAGTGAAACTTGAGTTACACATTTCATACTCTGCTTGATGGTTTGGACAGCACACGCTGCTTGACAATTAGATGCTGGTTTGAATGGTGCTGACCTCACATGTTTGATACCATTGAGTTTCATGAACTCTTGAAACTCCAGACTAGTGAAGCAAGGTCTGTTGTCGCTGACAACGATGTCGGACAGACCATGAGTGGCAAACATGACACGAAGGCTCTCAGTGGAATCTGTGGTTGGACTGGATGACATGATTATACACTTGGAATATGCATCCACCACAACTAAAAACATCTTTCCCAGGAAGGGACCTGCAAAGTCGATGTGGATCCTCGACCATGGTTTGGATGGCCACGACCACAGACTCAGCAGCGAGTCCGCTGGTGCTTTACTTAGCTGCATGCAAGTGTTGCACTGATGCACATATGATTCCAGATCAGAATCAATTCCAGGCCACCATACATGAGACCTGGCAATGGCTTTCATCATGACTATACCAGGATGCGTGCTATGTAGATCATGTACAAATTTCTCTCTGCCTTTCTTAGGCATAACAACACGATTACTCCACAATAAACAATTCGACTGAATGGATAGTTCATCTTTGCGACTGTTGTAAGGTTTGGTCTCATCACCCATTTGCTTGGGTATAGCAGACCAATCACCATTAAGGACACAATGTTTCACAACCGATAATATCGGGTCCAGGTCTTAACTTGTTGAGCCGTGACAGGGTTTCCTTCACTTTCAAAAGCATCCATTACTAACAGTAGGTCTGCAGATTGAGGTGTCTCCATCTCAGTTGTGGGCAACGGCAAACGGCTGAGTGCATCGGCATAATTCTCGGTGCCAGGTCTATGATGAATGACATAATCATAGGCAGATAATGTCAGCACCCACCTCTGGATGCGGGATGATTCATTGGTATTGATACCTTTGTTTTCCGAAAACAATGAAATAAGTGGCTTCTGATCTGTTTCCAGTTCAAACCGAAGACCAAACAGGTACTGATGCATCTTTTTAACCCCATACACACAGGCTAATGCTTCTTTTTTTACCATGCTGTAGACTCTTTCTGCCTTTGACAAACTTTTAGAAACATACACAACAGGTTGTAGTTTACCCGACTCATTAGCTTGTTGGAGCACGCAACCAACTCCATATGACGAAGCATCATAGGCCAATACTAGAGGCTTACACGGATCATAATGTACCAGCAGTTTGTTAGAGCAAAACATATTAGTAGCTTTCTCAAAAGCTCTATCTTGAGACACACCCCAAACCCAGTTGTCGCCTTTTCTTAGCAGCATGTGCAGTGGCTCGAATGAAGTGCTCAATCTAGGTAGCAAATTACCGAAGTAGTTGAGTAGACCAAGGAACGAACGCAGCTCCGTCACATTCTGAGACTTGGGTGCATTTTTGATGGCCTTGGTTTTCAAGTCCATGGGGCTGATGCCGTTAACAGCAATTTTCCTCCCCAGGAATTCGACCTCCGGTGCCATGAAGACGCACTTCGAATGTTTCAGTCTGAGTCCCATTTTGTCCAGATGATGTAGAACCTCTTCCAGGTTGTTCAGATGTTCGGCGGTGTCACGACCTGTGACCAGGATGTCATCTTGGAACACGCGGTTCCAGGAACGGACTTCAGTAGACTCTTCATGTTCCTCTGAAATATGACTGCAGCCGAGTGAATTCCAAAAGGACACCTGTTGTAGATAAACAGTCCTTTATGAGTGTTGATGCACGTAAGTTTCTTCGATGTGTCGACCACCTCCTGTGTCATGTAGGCCGATGTCAGATCCAGTTTAGTGAACAACTTCCCCCCGGCTAGCGTTGCAAACAGGTCATCAGCCTTCGGTAATGGGTATTGATCCTGTTTCAAAACTCGGTTGATCGTAACCTTATAGTCTCCATAAATCCTGACAGTGCCATCATTCTTCACCATAGGAACAATGGGGCTGGCCCATTCATTAACTTCGACCGGTCATATGACCCCTTCACTCTAGAGTCTGTTCAGTTCAATTTTGACCTACTCCCTCATCATGTACGAAACCTCCTGAGATTTATGATGGACGGGTCTTGCATCTGAGTCCACGTGGATCTGCACCTTGGCTTCCGTGAAATTGCCGATGCCTGGTTCAAACAGTGAGGGGAACTTGCTCAGCACTTGAGCACGTATCATCCTCCGATGACAACGCTTTGATATTGTTCCAATTCCATTTGATTTTTTCTAGCCAATTCCTGTGTTGGACCATTGCCTGAAATAATCCATAAATCATGAACCGCACCATCATAAATCATGACACCTTGACTACTGTACTGCCAATCACCGTTATGAGTTCTTTAGTGTATGTGCGCAACTTGGCATTGACTGGACTCAGCTTTGGCCTCACAGCCTTAGTATCCCACAGCTTGTTGAATGTCCTCTAGCTAATTATTGATTGACTCGCACCCAGGTCCAATTCCATCGGCACCGGCACACTGTTAAGTTTCACATTAATCATTATCGGTTGGCTCTTTGTTAGGAATGAATACAGTCCGTACACTTTCTCCTCTGGTATCTTGGATTGCATATCCGGATCCGCGCTATACTGGTCATCATCCTCCATGTGGTGTGTCGCAGCACACTTGCTTAGTTGCGGACACATGCGCTGGAGATGCCGCAGTCTCAAACAGCCTTTGCAAATGTACTCTTTAAACCAACACTGATGAGGCCGATGATTGCCCCCACAACGCCAACACGGTGAAATCGGATTCATTCCCATTGACAGACTTTGGGCAGCCACAGGTTTTGCATACGCAGTCGAGTAGGCCCTGCCAGTAGGAGCAGCTCTGCCAAACGACGATAAGATCTTGTTTATAGTACTTGCCGAGTTTTGATTTTTCGATGATATCTGCTTTAAGTTTTTGTCCGTCGTCATGCATGCCTGGGCAATCGTGATGGCCTTGCTCATATCCAGCGTCTCCGCCGCCAGTAGCTTACACAGGATCACCTCTGGTTGATGTCAGTTACAAAGAAGTCCCGTAGCATGTCCCGCAACGCGTTTTTGAATTTACACGGTCCAGCTAGATGTCTTATGTTGGCAACGAATTCCGACACATTCTGCCGCTTAGAATGAACGTGCGTATAGAATCAATATCGTGAGATGATGCCTTCTTCTGGTTTGAGATGGTCATGTACCAGAGCACACAATTCCTCATAGTCCTTGTCCATTGGACTTGCAGGCGAGAGAAGATTCTTCATGAGTCCATAGATTTTCGGACCGCAAACAGTGAGGAAGATCGCCCTGCGCCTAACTGCGTCAGTTCCTCCATTTTGTTGGCCATGAAGTACTGGTCCAGGCAAGCTACAAAATCTGCCCAGTCCTCTCCCTCCACGAATCTCTCCAGAATTCCAATTGTGCTCATTTTTGCATGCGAAGGTTCTTAAATTACCTGGTCGCCAAATGTTATGTATGTAATAACTCAATAGACTGAATACTGTAAACTAACAGAGGTAGAAACTTGGCTATGCTTTATTAGGGCCCAGTGTGATTACATTACATGATGGCTTGTCTTTTATACCTGGGCCGCACACGCATGCGTACAGCCCAGTGACCTCTGGCAGTGGCGCCACCTGGTGGCCAGTAACTCCAAGCATACATACATGACAAGTGCATCGCTGGCAGTCGCAACCACGTAGCTTACATGCTCAGCCGCTCGACACCTGCTTTGGACTCTGGTGCTGACTTGTTCACAGCTGACGACACATATGTCACATCGATCATCACTTAGTACAGTCCATCAGAAACCTCGTCTCCTGCGACAAACTCAAAACTGAATCACAGGGTGATGCTACGCCCCAGCACAGGAGCCACTTCCTCTAGACCTAAGGAAATTCTGGAAGAGCTGAAAACCTTCCACAGATTTTGCAATGAATTTTCCATTTAGAATGATGGCTGCCTAGCTCGTGGTGATAATGCAGTAATTCAAAAGTCGCTTCAACAGTGCGTTCTCTCATTGGCACACGATGAACACCCTGGTATGAAGCAGAAATGTCGCGATTCAGTATGGTGGCCTGGGATTGACACTCTCATCAAGGAGTTTGTCTCACACTGCGAAGCATGCAGTCTGAGCGAAAAGGCCTCAAACATCCGACCAGCACCAATGAAGCCCATTCCATGGCCACAAAGACCATGGCAACAACTTCAGTTGGATATTTTCGGTCCAGTTGAAGCAGCTCCACAACATCAGTGTTTCCTTGTTGTAGTACATGACCTGCATTCCAAAGGGCCAGAAATCGCTACAAGTTCAGTGAGCTCATCAACGATCATCACTATTCTGCAGTGTATGTTCACGAAGTGGGGCCTCCCAGAGGTCATCATCACTGACAATGGACCACAGTTTGTGTCTGACTAGTTCGCGGATTTCCTCACTCGTCATGCTATCGAGCATCGCCTTACTGCTCGGTACAATCTTCAAAGCAACAGAGGTGTTGAGCGATTTAACCGGGTCATCAAAGAGGGTTTGAAAGCCAACCTCGCAGCAAGCCAAACATTCGACGAAGCGGTTCAAACCATTCTCCACACATACTGTTCAACAAAGCACTCGCTAACGGGGAAGTCACCCGTTGAACTCATGATTGGGCGGAATCTTCGCTGGTTACTGGACATTCTCAAACCCCCAGCCAAACCTAGCACGAAGATAACCACACTGGCATCCCAGATTTTGGAATGCCAATGAAAAGCGAAGTCGTACACTGACACAAAACAACGTGCTCAAAAGCTCCATCTGAAGAACAGAGATTGGGTCAGAGTTAAGCTCCCAAACTGTAAGCATAAGCTCGCATCTTCACCAAAGTTCAGCCCTCACACCTACGAGCTCAATGATGGAACTTGATGGAACACTCGTAGACTGATCCCAACTCACAGGCCAACAGATCAGCAGGATGAAACAGAGACACTGTTCTGTTCACAACCGAAAACCTCGAACAAACACCGCAAGCTCCGTGCCGGTCTCAGCATATCAGAACATGGCCTGGCTATCTCAAGGACTTTGTCTGTTCATAGACTGTGCTTTCAGAGGGGGAAAATATGTTGTGTTCATACTCTGTTTATTTGTTGCACAGACTCTTACTGGATGGGCATTAGGATCCTGTGGGAGCTTTTCACATACTACTGTAAACATGCTGGTTCATGCTGGTTTGGGACATCATTTTGGGAGTTGCTATAAAGGACACAGTAAGTTACATAAATCCTGTTTCAGTCAGTCTGTTATTTACGTAGACAACAGCAGAGCAACCAGAGCTGAACCCAATGACATTTTTTTCCATTTACTCACCTCCAATTTGTGACTATAAATAGATGCAAATCATTAACTGTGACCATCGCTTGATTCATTATAGTAGAATGCTTCTCAATGCTTTCAAATGACACATGCAAATTGAATCGACTTCAAATCTGTGCTCACTCTAAGTTGTAAAGAAAATCTAAAGTGCATCATTCTGCTTGGATCTTGAACATGTTGTTGCCTCCCAAAACCATGTCCATCTTTCCCGCAATTTCATGTTTGAATCCCTCCAATCCAGTTTCCGTGCCTGCCACAGCACCGAAACGGCTCTCATCAAAGTCATAACTGACAAAGGCAAACTATTCCTCCTTGACCTTCTCGACCTGTCTACAGCCTTTGACACGGTTGACCACTCTATCCTTAACCGCCTTTCCACCATCGTCCAGCTGGGTGGGACTGCACTTGCCTGGTTCCATTCTTATCAATCTAATCATAGCCAGAGAATCACCTGCAATGGCTTCTCTTCCCGCCCGTGCATCATTACCTCTCGTGTCCCCCAATGATCTATCCTTGGCCCCCCTCCCATTTTTCATCGACATATTTCCCCTTGGCGACAGCATCAGAAAACACAGCATCAGTTTCCACATGTACACTGATGACACCCAGCTTTACCTCACTTCCACTTCTCTCGACCCCTCCACAATCTTCAAATTGTCAGACTGCTTGTCCAACATCCATTTCTGGATGACCAGAAATTTTCTCCAATTGAATATTGGGAAGACCAAAGCCATTGTTTTTGGTCCCCACCACAAACTCCGTTCCTTAGCAATTGACTCCATCCCTCTCTCCAACCCCTGTCTGAGGCTGAACCAGACTGTTTGCAACCTTGGTATCATATTGACCCTGAAATCAGCTTTTAACCACATATCTGCAGCATAACTAAGACCGCCTATTTCCACCTTTGTTATATCGCCGTCTCTGCCCTTGCCTCAGCCCATCCACTGCTAAAACCCTCATCCATGCCTTTGTTACCTCTAGACATGACTATTCCATCATCATCATCATAGGAAATCCGTCAAATCGAGGATGATTGGGTGGGCAATGTGTGTATGTGTGGGCAGTGTGTGTGTGTGTGTGGGGGGGGGTGGGGGGTGCAGTATGTGTGTGTGTGTGGGCAGTGCATGTGTGTGTGCGTGTGTGTGTGGGCAGTGTGTGTGTGTATGATGATTCCAAAGCACACCTGGCTGGGCTCCCACATTGTACCCTACGTAAACTCGAGGTGATCCAAAACTCGGCTGTCTGTGTCCTAAATTGCACCAAGTCCCACTCACCCATCACCCTTGTGCTCGCTGACCTACATTGGCTCCCGGTTAAGCAATGCCTCGATTTCAAAATGTTCAGCCTTGTTTTAAAATCTCTCCATAGCCTCGCCCATTCCCTATCTCTGCAATCTCCTCCAGCCCCACAACCCCGCCAGATGTCTGCGCTCCTTTAATTCTGTCCTCTTGAGCATCTCTGATTATTGTCGCTCAACCATTGGTGGCCGTGCCTTCTGTTGCCTGGGCCCTAAGCTCTGGAATTCCCTGCCTAAACCTCTCCCCCGTCTCTACCTTTCTTTCCTCCTTCAAGACGCTCCTTAAAACTTACCTCTTTGACCAAGCTTTTGGTCACCTGCCCTAATTTCTCCTTATGTGCCTCGGTATCAAATTTTTTGTCTTATAATACTCCTGCAAAGCACCTTGGGACATTTCACTACGTTAAAGGCACTAAATAAATACAAGTTGTTGTTGTTGTTGGAGATCATTTGAGCAATGCCTTACTGCCCTGTGGATTTATAACTGTGAAAAAGCAGACAATGTTACCACTGACTCACATTTCCAATATCTGCTCCAAATATAGGGTTGCCAATTCTCCAGGATTGTCCTAGAGTCTCCAAGAATTATAAATTCATCTGTTGTCAGCTGTGGCTCAGTGGGTAGCACTCTCATCTCTGAGTCAGTGGGTTCAAGTCCCACTCCAGAGACTTGAGCACAAATAATCTGGGTTGACACTCCAGTGCAGTGCTGAAGGAGCGCTGCAGTGTCGGAAGTGCTGTCTTTCAGATGAGACGTTAAACCGAGGCCCTGTCTGCTCTCTCAAGTGGACGTAAAAGATCCCATGCACTATTTTGAAGAAGAGCAGGGGAGTTATCCCCGGTATCCTGGTCAATATTTATCCCTCAATCGACATAACAAAAACAGACTATCTGGTCATTATCACTTTGCTGTTTGTGGGAGCTTGCTGAGCGCAAATTGGCTGCCCGTTTCCTACAATACAACAGTGACTACACTTCAAAATTACTTCATTGGCTGTAAAGTGCTTTGAGACATCCCATGGTCATGAAAAGCACTATATAAATACAATTCTGTCTTTTTTCTTTTCCTGGACATTGCTGCGAGCAACCAGGGAGAAAAGTCATAAAGGCATTAAAAATAAATGTGTTTTTTTTTACTTTTCTTTGAACACATTTGTTTATTGGTTACAAAAAAATCTTGCAGTAGGGGGGAAACAAGGTGTTTGACTGGGTGGGGCAGTTGCGGGTGGGATGCCATGAGGTGAAACCTCCAGGAATATGTCCACCAGAGTCGGCAACCCAATCCAAACATGATATTCCACATGCTCTTCCTCATATTTCTTTTTTGCAAATAGGTCCTCAAAACTGTGGAACCCTACCTTTCTTAGTTGAATAGTGGACAAAGGAATTTCAAACCAACATTAAAGCCCTGATTTTCGGGCGGCAGTAGATGCCTGCTGGCACTGAACATCCTGGGAGAGGGTGTCGGGCATTCAGGAAGAAGGGTGGGATCCCAGGGCACGGGAGGCCTAATCTTTCTCTGTGGGGCCCAGAGAAGTCCCTGCTCCTCATAGCCCACAAGAAAAGGAAAATGGGAAAAGAAACATAAATGTTTGGGCCTCTTCCAGCCTCCTGTCCTCCTCTCACTGTCTTCACCTGGCAGGAAAGTCACATTGGCCTTTCAGCTCAGGCCACCAGCTGAAATTGCAGTCGGGGTCCAATGACATCATCAGACCCTGATCTAAATATTTTTTAAAGGACCCTGCCGGCATTAGGCAGGTGTCGACCTCGCTTGCTCAGAGGAGCAGGATAAAATTCAAGACAGCGAGATCGATGCAGGATGCCAGCAAGTAAGCCACTCGGCTGATTTTAACTGCTAGCCCAGTTTCCGCCGGACGGGTAGAGTTAAAATTGCCCCTTAAGTGTTCACATACTAATATTCATGTAGCCCAATTTCAAGTCATACGATGATGGTAAAAAGTGCATTGGAGGTTGATTTTTATTATCATGCAAAATGTCAGTAAAATTGAGTGCATACTACTCGAAGTCATCATTCGTCAATACAAATTGGAGCGGCACATCAAGCAGAAAGTACTGTTTCTAGAATCTCCTGCTTTGTATTAGGAGTAATGCCTGCTGAAACAGATCCAATAACACTGTTAAGACTGCTTCATTTTGTCTGGAAGTGTTGGTCAATAATCTAATTTTATGTGTAAATAGTAATTATGTGTTTCACTCAACTGTGGGCAAAGATTTCCTCTGTGTGCTATTTTATAGCAAAGTTATAAATGTGCTTATGATTTTGTGACAAACAGCAAACAAGAATTCTTCCCTTTTGTCCTGTATACCAAAAGGAAGTTGGTAAACCTGGGACGTAGGTACTGCTCTGGACAGACTCACACTAGAGATTGAGGAGCCTTTAGCCGGAAATTTCCTCAGAATTTGCTTGCATTCCACCGTCTTATCTTCGCCAGATATGTAACAGAACACAGGAACACTGGGGACTGGAATAGGCCATTCTGCCCCTCGAGCCTGCTATGGCATTCAATTAGATCATGGCTGATCTGCACCTCAGCTCCATTTACCCGCCTTTGCTCCATATCCCAAGCTACCCTTACCTAATAAAGATCTATCTCAAGCTTTGAAAGCTGCAATTGTACCAGCATCCACAACCTTTTGGGGGGAGAGAATTCCAGATTTACACTACCCGTTGTGTGAAAAGGTGCTTCTGGATTTCCTCAATGGCCTAGCTCTAATTTTAAGATTATGGGGAAGAAATTTGGGAGCATCCCGTTCGGGGCGTTAACTTTTGAAAGTTGAAAAAATTAGCAACAGGCGCTAATGTTTTTCAACTTTAAACAAAATTTGGTGTTTGAACTCCAGGAAGGAAGTGGAGTGCTAAAACACTCCACTTCCTTCCTGGAGCACTACATGGGACGATAGTTGTGCAGCGTTGCACAATGGGCAGTACAGCGCTGCAGCGATCTGAGGCTCCTTCCCTCCATTAAAGGGAAAGGCCATCGCTGCAGGCTCTGCATTGGGACCAGTGAGCTGGTTACCGAAGGCAGTCACGATCCGGCCTGATCAGCCCCATGCACTCCAGCAGAGTGCCGGGCTGATCGATTGCAGCCCAGGAGAATGTAAAAAAAATTGAAAAGTGTAATTTGAGAAATTTTGGTACTTACCTCGGCAGGCTCCCCTTTAACTCTCGCCCCCGAAGGCTCCGGTCTCCCGACTAACGCCTCCTGCAGTTGTCAGTGTCATCGCCCGGCGATGCTGCAGGGGGCGGTACCGGAGTTTTGGTCCAGGCCGCTACCGGGGCAATGCGCACGGCAATGACGTCACAATCTCCGGGTGAAGGAGATCGGGGTGCTACATCTTACCGCCGCCGCAAGCCTCCTGCCGAAGTTAGCGGGAGTCGTTTTTTTCGTCGCGCCCGGTCAGTAAGTCATTAGCGCCCCGTTATCGCCCCCCGGAGGTGATAACATGAGGTGCGAAGGAAGCCAATTTCTACGCCTATGTCTCCTTGTTCTTCGTAACGCACATTATTAGGGACGCTGCCACAAAGTGGTGGAGCAGCTGCAAGAAACTTCCCGGCCTTTGTTACAGAATAATTCCAGTAATGGCCGACTAATGCTTTAATTTTCAAATAAGAAAATACATGTTTTAATTTGTCAGTTTTCTTGTGTTCTAGTTCAGAAAATACTCTAGTATTACATTTTCTTCATTTGCTGCAAATTTTCAATCAACTAATATTCAAGTAATAAATAATCCAAAAGAGCAGGAGGTTGGGGAGGAAAATGCCATGCTATTTCTTGCATAAATTTTAAGCATTTAACAGTTGCTACATGGTATCTCATTTTATTGTCCTGGAAAATATAGGTCTATTTTGGAAAACAAAGCAGTGACCATATACAGTTCAAATTCCTGTATATCCTGCTTTAAAATCAGATGTTTAAGTTACTTTTATGTTCTGTTTCAATTTTTGACTGATTTAACATTCTCATCCTTTCCGGATGCACCTGTTCCCTGCAGGGATTCTTTGTTGCGATCATTTACTGTTTCTGCAATGGAGAGGTAAGCGATTCTTCCACTTTTGAAAAACTACTCACCGCAAGATTGAATTGCTCATAACCTTTTTGGAAAGATTTCTTGTTTTCCCCATCCCTATTTATGCCAGAAAACCATCAGAATTTCAGCTTATCTGTCAAGGTGCTTGAGGATTCCAAAACAGTCAGAGGAACTAGTCCAGCTTGTCCTGGCTTTCAGTCGTTTAAAATGGCAGTGCAGAGAAAATTTGGAATAAATAAGATGGAAAGTTAGGAAGTCATAGCATGCTATGTGTGTGCATATAATGTTGCAGAAAAGGCCACTTAGTATATAAAAAGGGCTGGAGTATTTGAAAACTGGATCAACATAAAAAGCAGGGATATGGGTTACATATACTGTGGCGACCAGAGTACAGAGTAAGAATGAAAGGCTAAATTTGGGCCAGGAGCATTAGAAAGCTGGAAGTGGTGGGAGTGGTGGAGAGGTAAGACTTGAGAGTGAAATGGGATCAGAGAAGAGGGCACATCACACCTGCCATTAAAACGGAAGTTCAGATATAAAAATGTTTTAAAAGCAAAGCCCTTTGTAGGTATTTTAGAGCTTATCCAAATTATTAAGATCGTAGGCTCCCAGTTGCAGTTAAAATAAAAATCAGTTTGATTTATTATGATTGAATGTTGTCCATTTTCCAAAGGTTCAGACAGAAATTAAAAAGACGTGGACACGGTGGAATCTTTCCTTAGACTGGAATGGAAAAACAAGTTGTGGGACTTACAGATATGCCTCAGCGCTAACCAACCTGACCAACAGCACCACCAGCCAGGCACAGATGAATGGACGCGTGTCATTATTAACTCGCAAATTCCTTAAGAATGGAGTTAAACAAGAAAACAGCCACTTAACTTTACCTGGATATGTAAGGAGCAACTCTGACCCAGAGAGCTTACAACCATCTATTCACGAAGAAGCCAATGAAAAAGAAGAAAACCTGGAAGATGTAATTTACCTTAAAGAATCCTCAAAGCCTGTGCTTGAGGCCAACATAGAACAACATGAAGCAACAGTGTAAAGGACAACACGATTGTAATGAAGTGAACATTTGCTCCATTAAAATTATAGCGCAAGAATCGTGTCCTCTGTGATGAGATAGAAGACTCTGACCACAGGAGCTTTGCATGCCAGCATTGCCATATTGTTCATTTAGTTTCATTCAGCTATGAGAAGCCTGTGACCTATTTTGAATGGTAATACATGTTGATTACTGTACAAAAGTGGATCAAATTGTGTCTAATTAATATCTTACCATGCTGACACCCACTGGGCTGATTTGTGTGGGAGACTGAAATCTATTTTTCTTGTTCCATCTTTTCCCCAGTATGTTTCTAAACAATTAAGCCATACCTAGAGGAGCATTAATGGAGAACAATGAATGTGAACCTTGGCGGAAATACAAATACAACAGATGATTCTTAATGAGAGCTTTCTGTGGCTAGTTAAGAGATCTTTTATCAGCAAATGCTGTAAAATAAAATCAGTATTTTCTGCCATATCCAGCCCCTTTACTGTTGGTAACAGCAAAAGCTGAAGCAGCCAATAACTTCGCTCAACAGCTAAAATTAACAAATATTAAGGGATACAGTTTCCTCTGGTAGTGCATTGATTAATGGCCCAGATTTTTGTCGTCAGCGGTGAACTAACATCACTGCACTTGCCCACAGACTTTCTATGGGCTTTTGCACTGTGACTTGCAGTTATTAGAAATCCAATGCAGCCCGGCACCTTCTACAGGGTATCTGAAACCTGTGTGAACAGGGAAAGCAACGGTGTGTCTCCTTGACCAATCAGATTGTAGAATCCTTACTGAGGCACACAGTTGAAACGAGGAAGTATAAGTTAGAATGTTTAACTATGGGCCATAACTTGCAGCCCCTACGGGTGCATACGAGGTTCGCACGTGTCCGTAGTGGTCACACAAGTTCTGGATTTAGGTATGCGCTAAAACCTGGAACTTGCTATCTGACAGATCACATGCATCCCTGGCAAAAGGGTCTGCTTTTACCAGCGTAAGAGTTAAAAAAACATAAAAAATAAAATGTTGTCAATCATTTATACATTAAAAAAAACCCGTGGAATAAGGTTAAGTTTATTTTTAGCCATGTTAAAACATGCAAATTTATTTTTCAAAAAAATATTTTTTTGTTTTAAATATTTAATTAAATGCTATTTTAATTCATTTTAAATATGTAATTTAAAAACATTATTTGATGTCTTGAGGTATTTTGGGGTATTCCCATTCATACTTATGGGAATCCCGTAAATACAGAATCCTTATAAGTGTGAATGGGGATCCCCTTATTTGATTGGTTGGGCCAGCCCACGTGATCCCAGGGATGCTTGTGAACTGTGTAAAGTCCTTACTCTACAGTATGAAACCACACGAGGCACATTCTGGGGACAAGGTCACTCTGTGACCGTAATTCTTTATTCACAGGACTCCAAAGATGATGACCCTGCGTGGGACCTCCCTTTTTATACCTGTGTGATCAGGTAAGGAGCGTCTCCCACAAGTTCACCCCTTGTGGTCAAGATGTGCATCTAGGTTGAGTGTATACAGTAATACAGTAGTGTTACATTGTGGTTACATACATGACATCACCTTCCCCCCCCGCCCCCCCAAAGTTTTATTGGGATCATAGGTTTAGTCTTTCAGGTGGTCTATGCTCCCTCGTGGAGCGCCGCGGTTGGGGCTCTGGTTGTTGGACACTGACGTGAGTGTCTGTCACCTGTGGTGATTCCGGCCTGTCCGGGCTGACCGCAGGGACTGTGTATTCTTCTGATTGCTCTTGTTGCTTGTTCACGGGCGGTGTTGTAAGCTCCATCTCATGGTCTTCTTCAGGTTCATCCGTTTCGATGCTGAACCTTTTTTTTACTTGGTCCAGATGCTTACGGCATATCTGACCATTGTTGAGTTTTACCACGATGACCCTAATCCCCTCTTTGTCAATTACAGTGCCCTCAAGCCATTTGGGCCCTATGGCGTGATTGAGGATGAATACAGGATCATTTATTTCTATATATCTCCCCCTCGAATTACGGTCATGGTACTCGATTTATGACTTACGCTTGCCCTCAACTATGTCGGTCAGGACTGGGTGAATGAGGGACAACCGAGTTTTGAGTGTCCGTTTCATTAGTAGCTCTGTGGGCGGGACCCCCGTGAGCAAGTGCGGTCGGGATCTATGGGCCAGCAGGAGACGCGATAGGCGGCATTGTAGGGAGGGTCCTTGAATCCTGAGCATACCTTGCTTAATGATTTGGACTGCACGTTCCGCCTGGCCATTGGAGGCTGGCTTGAATGGCGCAGTCCTGACGTGGCTGATGCCATTGCCCGACATAAACTCTCGAATTTGTAGCTTGTGAAACATGGGCCATTATCACTAATCAGGATGTCCGGCAAACCATGGGTTGCAAAGATCGCACATAAGCTTTCCACGGTGGTGGATGACGTGCATGAATTCAGAATGATGCACTCGATCCATTTCGAGTACGCATCTACCACAATAAGGGACATCTTTCCCATGAACGGGCCCGCATAGCTAACATGAATGCGTGACTATGGCCTGGTGGGCCAGGGCCATGGGATGAGTGGGGCCTTCCTGGGGGCATTACCCAGCTGGGCACACGTCGTGCACCTGCGAACACAGTGTTTCAGGTCTGAATCAATTCCAGGCCACCAAACATGTGACCGGGCAATGGCCTTCATTAGCACAATGCCTGGGTGCCCGCTGTGGAGTTCTCTGATGACTGCCTCCTGCCCTTCTGGAGCATAACTACCCGGCTACCCCATAGTAGGCAGTCGGCTTGGATGGAGAGCTCATTCATCCATCTGTGGAATGGTCTGACCTCCTCAGGGCATGCTCCGTGTGCGGGCGCCCAATCCCCAGTCAGGAAACATTTCTTATTCAGGTATAGGAGAGGATCTCTGTTTGTCCAGATTTTGATCTGGCGGGCTGTGATGGGGGAGCCTGCGCTGTCAAAGGCATCGACAGCCATGACCATCTCAGCGCTTTGCTCCACTGCCCCCTCAGTGGTGGCCTGTGGAAGCCTGCTGAGCGCGTCAGCGCAATTTTCAGTGCTGGGCCGGTGCCGGATGGAATAGTCATAAGCAGCCAGCGTGAGAGCCCATCGCTTTATGCGAGCTGATGCATTGGCATTGATAGCCTTGCTGTCTGACAACAGGGATGTTAATGGCTTGTGGTCTGTCTCTAATTCAAACTTCCTACCAAAGAGGTACTGATGCATTTTTTTTACACCATAGATACACGCAAGCGCTTCCTTCTCGACCATCCCATCCTCGTCACCAATGTAAAGTCCTTACTCTACAGTATGAAACCACACGAGGCATATTCTGGGGACAAGGTCACTCTATGACCTTAACTCTTTATTCACAGGACTCCAAAGACGATGACCCTGCGTGGGACCTCCCTTTTTATACCTGTGTGATCAGGTAAGGAGTGTCTCCCACAAGTTCACCCCTTGTGGTCAAGGTGTGCATCTAGGTTGAGTGTATACAGTAATACAGTGATGTTACATTGTGGTTACATACATGACAAACTACATGCGCCCCTGGCATACATGGGTCTCTACACAGGCCCAGGAGCGCAAATCTCTATGGATCCTGAGGCAGAAGGTAAGTGCGTAGATTGTTTGCTGGTCGGAGGCATCCACCCACAGGAAGCCTCCGACCGCAAATTCAGCCCCTATAAGTAAAATCATGTACAGAAAGCGGAATAAAGAGAGGGAAAGAAAGATGGGATTAATAGAAAAAGATAAAAGAGACAGAGAGATAAAAGAGACAGAAATATAAAGTAAAACAAAATTAAAAATCTCCAACAATAATTAAAATCTGAAGGAATGAGACTCCACACTTTTAAAAGTACATTTTCAGTGTCAGCGAGGTTGTTTGGCATTAATTGAGACTTATCAGGTCATTAGTAATTCACTTATACTTGAATGGACAAGCCCTAAATTTTTCTGGCATGTGGGTAACTTGTGGGCAAGTACCACAACTTCACGCCCTTCACATATGTGAATGCCGAGTCTCTGAGCGAGCTACTGTTCTAGCGAGGCTTCATGAGGAACAGGGCAACTCGATCAGCAACTCCCTGATTTCCAAGTTTAATTGCGCAAGTGCAGACGCCGGAAGTTACTGTTCGATTTACTCCATAATAACGGTGAGCTCTGATGGCCTCACCATTATTTTTACCGGGAAATCTGGGCCAACATATTTCCATAAAATTATTTTTATACATCATTTCTAACATGTTTATTTTAAACAGATACTGCGTTAAAGTAATACACAAAGGAAATTGACACACATGTGTTAGTCAGTGAACTGTCAGAGAAAATTATACTCCTAAGTGATTTCTCCTTTGTTTGAGGACAGAGCTAAACTTTCATGCTAGTGGCCGATGTATGAAATAGCAGGCCTTGTGACTGAAATGTCTTGTAAATTTAATCCTTAGGGCTAGATTTTTGCCAACTTTGCGACCGAGTTTTCACTACGATTTGACCCTCCGGGGCAAAAACACGGTCGGCAGGACCTTTGGGCACCTTTTTGTGGTGGCGCATCCATGTACCACCGGGAAAAGGTGTGCTGACGTGAAACGATATGCAACGTCACGGATTGCGTTACCGTCATACTTTCAGCACTCTCCACCACATCCAGAATACCAACAGAGTCAAACCTGTCGGTGAAGCAGCGGTAAGTATGAAGACCTACAAAAAAGGTAAGTTAAAGTTTTTATTTTTTAATGCTTTTTTAGCGATTTAGTAGGTTAGGGTTTTGTTAATGTTTTTTGCAATTTTTTGTTTTTTGTTTTTCCCCCTTTAGTCGAGACTCGCGGTATGCACCGCAAATCCTCATGCAATGCCGACTTTACCGACTTAAAGGCCAAAAGTTAGGCCTAAAAATGGTAGCGCAGTGAAAATGGTAATTTTGGTGTAAAACTACCGTTTTTGCCGAAAACTGAAAATCCAGCCCATGGCATATTGCTTGACTTTTCAAGATGGTGACAAATCAGGGGAGAGTTTCAAGTCTACATTATCCCATTAAAATTAAATCCATTTTAAACAAATTATCTCAACCTTCACATGAACTTGATGTACAAGTAATATAAACTTCATCTATTCCAACCATAGTACTGTGCATCTCAAAAAAATGACCAAGTCTGTAATTGAAAAGAGGGAATTTCAAAGATTTACTTGTCCAACTTTTGGAATTTTTTTATTTTACAAAGCATAACCTCTAAAAGAGATAAAGGGAGATTTATGTATTGATTCTTGTATATAAATGGACTTTAATGTAACACATTCTTACACGTAAGTAATCTCATTATATAAAGTGTAATGTACAGAATCGGCAAAAAAGAATCTCATCAAAGGGTATCTAGATGCTGTGCATGGAGAACAAAGCTCAAATAGTTTGTCATCTGAACCATGAGCAGGAGTTTTGGTGTAATTTCTTCCACCCATCCTCTAATTTTTTTGTGCAATCATAGCATTATTTTGAACAATATTAATTTAGCCTGTGCTGTATTTTCTAAGTTCCCTCCTCCCAAGCAGCAGGCATCATAACGGAGATCAACTGCCAGCTACTCTGTTGCTGTTCTGACCTGAGCAGCCTTATTCTTCCATCTCCCGTTTCCCTCTCTGACCCCATGCACCACCCTTCCACCAACCAATAAAATCCGAACACATCATGTGCTATTGCTCTGTTTCTCCCTACCTGATCACTGTCCTATGCTTGAAGCCCTCGTAGAGTGGCCCACAGCTTCTCACTGCTTTAAACAGGAATCTTCCAATGAACCCATTGTGGTACTGACCAGGAATTCCAGAGCAGGAATGTCAAACTGCCGCGCCCCTACTCTCCTAGTCTATACCCCATTCACACTTCTTTCTAGGAGTAAATCTTTTCACCTCCCTGGCCCTCTCAATGGGTATCCTATGTTTTCAATCTGTAATGCATTGCAAAACATTTGCTCCCTTTTGAACAAGGACCTCCTCACTCATGACCTTATCTGGGACAAATACATCACTATTCTGGGCCCGAGTGAAATCTAGCTCACTAACGGTGACTCTTGTCTCCTCACTGAGGCTCCCAGCACTTTCCCTGCCCAAACTGCAATGGCCCTCATTTGCAGGTTCCACTCCGACCTGTTCCTCAGATGAGCATCTCGCTTTGTACCACCCCTCTTTGCCCTTTCATCAAAGTTCACATTTACTACTACCATCCCAAACCCTTAGTGTCTTTCTTGCTGAAATCTTTTACCTATTCTCCTCACTTTGGCACCAATGAATTTTAATTCTCAGTGATTTGAACCTTTATCTAAATTTCCTCTGCCTTCTCCTCACACAACCTCACCCTATTTATGAAGTCCCACACCCACACTTGGCCACCCTCTTGACCTAACTATCCTGTCATCCCTGAGTTCACAATCACTGACAATGCCATTTCTGATCATTTTATTTTCATTGTCATTCATATCTCTCTGCCTGCCACCAATCCCTCTACTCTCGTCCCCTGGAAACAAATACTCACCAGCATATTCCACTCACCACAACATAATTGATTCCACTAACCTGCTAAACACCAGCCTTGCTTCTGCTTTCACTACCATTGTTCCTACCAAATCTCTCTCAATCTCCTTTCCCCGCCATGCCCATTCACTGCAATACCAAGTCTTGCGAATTCAAACCTTAAATCCACATGAGCAATCTTATCATTCACCACTAGATCTGGCTTGACCCCCTCAATTAGTATTGTCGCTCCTTCTTAGCTGCTGAACCTTTCTATTACTTCAGGATTATTTTGGAGGATGAGAACAACGGCAAACTCTTCTATCATAAGCCACATGATTTGACCTCATATCCCTGCCTTCACTACCCTTACCTCAGATACCAAATACGAAGAGCTCATGCAGATTTTGTTTGCAAAATTGAAGTCAACAACTCAGCTGCCTCAGCCTTCTTTCACTCCATTGCCTCCCCTATATAAAGGGGTGGTCCCGGGGGTCAGGTTCACCTCTGACCTACTTGAGCCATTTGAATCACTCCCACTCCCTTGGGTTCTAGTCTCTGGGTTTATTTGGGGGATGTGACAAATTGCAAAAGACAACTGGTTTGGTGCAAAAGAACTTTGATTTTATTACAGACAAGAAAATATAATGTCAAACTTATAATCACTCTAATAAAGAACAATACACTACACATTCAAAAGGGATTACAGTAAAAATTACACCTCCCACCTCCCAATACCTAATTCTAGCTAGGTTAGACTCCAGGGCAGGCAGGGACTATGCTTACCAATCCTTTCTGGTCAATCAGCGGTAGTTCACGATTTCAGGGTTCGTTGAATTCTGTAGGTTCTGCTTGCTGTACCCCGAACGTCGGAGAAGACTTCTTACTGCGCAATCTTCAGTTGAGTTGAGTTCACTGATGCAGTAAGGCGCATTTTGGATTTGTGGGGTAGGTACCTGGTTTTTCTTCGTTCGAAATAGATTCAAGGTCTGTTTAGGTAATTTCTTCACCTGTTGGTAGTCAGGCCTTAGATTGTAGAGTGGAATCTTTCGATTCTTCGGTTTCTTCATGTTGAAGTTTCGTTTCGAGTTTGGTCGATCGCGGTGGTTTCTCATTGGTACCACGTTGGCTGTGGTCGGTTGCTGCCGTGATGGTGGTGTTCTTCCTTCCTTCAGGACTTCGAGGCTGGATAAATTAGTTTACAACTGTCGCGTTGGTTTCTCTCCCTTCTGATGACATACTCGCCGTATAGCACCTGGTGTAGTATGGCATACAGTGTCTCCTGAGGTAGTAGCAACCTTGTAGCTACCTCACAACCAAGCCTCTGTTAAAACAGGGGCCAGTTATACAGTTTGAGCTGTTCTAATCTTCGCGCCAAATCAGTTCAGAATTCTTTGTTTAAATTTGGGGGGCTTGACATTTCTTTCTGTGGATAACCAAGGAAATAAAGGAGAGTATCAAATCAAAGATCAATGCATATAAGGTGGCCAAGATTAGTGGGAAACTAGAGGATTGGGAAAATTTTAAACAATAGCAAAGAATGACTAAAAAAGCAATAAAGAAAGGGAAGATAGATTTCGAAGGTAAACATGCGCAAAACATAAAAACAGATAGTAAACGCTTTTACAGATATATAAAACGGAAAAGAGTGACAAAAGTAAATGTTAGTCCCTTAGAAGATGAGAAGGGGGATTTAATAATGGGAAATGTGGAAATGGCTGAGACCTTGAACAATTATTTTGCTTTGGTCTTCACAGTGGAAGACACAAAAACCATGCCAAAAATTGCTGGTCACGGGAATGTGGGAAGGGAGGACCTTGAGACAATCACTTTCACTAGGGGGTAGTGCTGGACAAGCTAATGAGACTCAAGGTAGACAAGTCCCCTGGTCCTGATGAAATGCATCCCAGGGTATTAAAAGAGATGGTGGAAGTTATAGCAGATGCATTCGTTATAATCGACCAAAATTCTCTGGACTCTGGGGAGGTACCAGCAGATTGGAAAGCAGCTAATGTAACGCCTCTGTTTAAAAAAGGGGGCAGACAAAAGGCAGGTAACTATAGGCTGGTTAGTTTACCATCTGTAGTGGGGAAAATGCTTGAAACTATCATTAAGGAAGAAATAGTAGGACATCTAGATAGGAATAGTGCAATCAAGCAGACTCAGCATGGATTCATGAAGGGGAAATCATGTTTAACTAATTTACTAGAATTCTTTGAGGATATAACGAGCATGGTGGATAGAGGTGTACCGATGGATGTGGTGTATTTAGATTTCCAAAAGGCATTCGATAAGGTGCCACACAAAAGGTTACTGCAGAAGATAGAGGTACGCGGAGTCAGAGGAAATGTATTAACATGGATAGAGAATTGGCTGGCGAACAGAAATCAGAGAGTCGGGATAAATGGGTCCTTTTCGGGTTATAAATCGGTGGTTAGTGGTGTGCCACATGGATCGGTGCTGGGACCACAACTGTTTACAATATACATAGATGACCTGGAAGAGGGGACAGAGTGTAGTGTAACAAAATTTGCAGATGACACTAAGATTAGTGGGAACGCGGGTTGTGTAGAGGACACAGAGAGGCTGCAAAGAGATTTGGATAGGTTAAGCGAATGGGCGAAGGTTTGGCAGATGGAATACAATATTGGAAAGTGTGAGGTCATCCACCTTGGGGAAAAAAACAGTAAAAGGGAATATTATTTGAATGGGGAGAAATTACAACATGCTGAGATGCAGAGGGACCTGGGGGTCCTTGTGCATGAATCCCAAAAAGTTAGTTTGCAGGTGCAGTAGATAATCAGGAAGGCGAATGGAATGTTGGCCTTCATTGTGAGAGGGATGGAGTACAAAAGCAGGGAGGTCCTGCTGCAACTGTATAGAGTATTGGTAAAGCCGCACCTGGAGTACTGCGTGCAGTTTTGGTCACCTTACTTAAGGAAGGATATACTGGCTTTGGAGGGGGTACAGAGACGATTCACTAGGCTGATTCCGGAGATGAGGGGGTTACCTTATGATGATAGATTGAGTAGACTGGGTCTTTACTCGTTGGAGTTCAGAAGGATGAGGGGTGATCTTGTAGAAACATTTAAAATCATGAAAGGGATAGACAAGATAGAGGCAGAGAGGTTGTTTCCACTGGTTGGGGAGACTAGAACTAGGGGGAACAGCCTCAAAATACGGGGGAGCCAATTTAAAACCAAGTTGAGAAGGAATTTATTCTCCCAGAGGGTTGTGAATTTGTGGAATTCTCTGCCCAAGGAAGCAGTTGAGGCTAGCTCATTGAATGTATTCAAGTCACAGATAGATAGATTTTTAACCAATAAGGGAATTAAGGGTTACGGGGAGAGGGCGGGTAAGTGGAGCTGAGTCCACGGCCAGATCAGCCATGATCTTATTGAATGGCGGAGCAGGCTCGAGGGGCTAGATGGCCTACTCCTGTTCCTAATTCTTATGTTCTTATGTTCTTATTGTAATATTTTGGCGGGCTCGTTAAAGTTAATATGTCTTGGGTGGGTTGCATTTCTAAATCTATTTCCTGATGGAAATATTAGTATGGTAATCGCAGTGTCCTCTTGTGCTTGGTTTTTCGCATACAGGCTGTAGTGGGCCCTTTGTTCTTATTCATGTTGAAGATGACTTTTCTCAGTTTGGTTTGATGGCTAGCCATCTCTGAATTATTGTTGTAATGTAAATGTCTCTTGTGGAGAAGGGTTTTCGAATGTCCATTCCTCCAGACAATTAGCTTAGTCCCAATACCCAGACAGTTCCAATAATCAAGTGGGCTTCTTTAGTTCCTTAGGCCCGCCCACAGGCTTGAATTTGTCTTGTAAAAGTCCAAAATTCAATTAAAGTTCGGAGTTTCTTCCATAAACACTTTTGGATTTCAAACTTTCCGGTAGAAAGTCCCAAATTAAATTTCCTTTTGAATGAGCCCAAACACTGGGGGGGTTCTTGTGAATTTTGCATCCTTCAGTCCCCCCGATGACACTCCACACTCTTGAGTTTCAATCAAGGTAAGCAAAATTCCTGATCCCGGGGAGTCAACCTTCCCTGCATTTATGCTAGCTAACCATTAATGTGCATCCCCCGTTGAAATGCAATGCAATTCACAGATGAATACAATCACTATAATTCGGTTACAGCATAGAGGAGGTACAATGCCCCTCCTTTACTCGGTTTTCACAGTAATATAATGGTATACAGTCAAACACAACTTTAAGTTCCGTAAAAATAAAGGTATATAGTCAAACACATTTTAAGTAACACTCTTGCAACACTCGATATTTTGCTGTTTACAGCAGGTAAAATCAAACACAAATTAAACATGGTAGTATGATGTCACCCCGCCCTGCGCGATTCCCAAGTTCGGCCAAGGAGCGTACAGCACCCTTTGGTGCCTGACTTGACGGCCTCTACCTTTCACTCGGCAAATGAGACACTATAAGTAAAGAATAATCGCGAGTTGACAGATAACTAAAGTGTGGGAAGTGATTCGGATCCAGACTGGGACTTCTATATTTCTGAAAAGGTCCCACCAAGGCGGAATTGTGATCTCGTGAATCTTTTTCCCTATCTCAATTGTTTTCTGTTCTAGAGTGTAGAAGTGTTTTTGTGAGATAATTACAGCTTTTAGCAGAGCGGTAAGATGTTCGGCTAGAGGGGGAATTGCATAGCCAAAATATACAACATAATCCTGCAGGTTTGTAATGTTTTCCTTCACAGTGAGGTGGACAGTGGAGGGTTCAGGAATGGGGACTATCCATTCCTGGGCCACTTGAACTGATGCCTCAGGTTTGGAGCAAAAACTGCTGTCACTCACCAGACACCAAAAGTGTCCATGTTGGTAGTGGGGCGCACTGGTGGTGACACAATATGTCCCACCCGCTATGTATGCTACCTGTGGAGGGACGTGCTCTTGTGCCATTACCTCCATGGTGCAGTTAATAGGCTCTGCGCCAGCAGCTTTAAACCCACACTGTGACTTTGAATGGGCACTCAAGTGCTGGGGACACAGTATTACATGTGCACCCCGGCTCCGGCACCCGGAGAGGTCAGTACCCATTACAGCGTGCTCCCACTTTATGACATAGGGTGGGACCACTGCAAAACGAATGTGTGCACCTCCCTGAATAACTCCAATGTTCTCCACCCAGTATACTGGTGCAGGTCAGGCTGTCCCACCCATGACCGGAATCCTTAGTACGATTCCCATAATGGTGTGGTTAGATTTCCCACAGTCTACTGGGACAGGGTAGGCTTCAGAGGCTAGGCGGAGCTGGCACGGGCTTAGTGAATTGCTGTACGGGTGGAGGGCTGCGAGGTGCTTGTTCCTGATCCAAGAGGGGACTACACCTTGTCTTAAATCCTCCAGGTTGTTGCGGCCCTCGCCCAACAACCATGCCCCATACAGTATGCACACCTCGTTCTGTGCAGCCTGGTCTGAAGCGTTTCTATCCTCCCGTATGAGTTCATTCACTGTCTGTGCATGTTTTTCCAGCTCAGCCACTATTTTTTTTAAATGGACAGTCATAGCCTGGTCCTCGTGTAGTTCTGATCCTACTACTGTGTTCTCTTGTTTCAGGATTTTCCTCAATTGGTTCTTTAAACCGTTTATCTGTGTTTGCAGTCCTATGTCATCTAGGCTATTTATTACAGAGGATCCTGTATTGTAGGCAGTAAAAACATAATTTATGATTCGCCTTCTTGGTCTCTCCAAGCCCATGGTGTCCCTTGCGTTTAGGGTGTATAGGTCTGCTTTGTCTACATTTCCAAAGTCTAACTCATAAAATTTCTTGAACATGTCTCTAAGTAGGGCCTGGTATGGGAGCTCTATTTCCTTCGGGCACCATGCAGGTAGGTGTACCTCGGTAAGGTTTAAAATTACTGAAACTACTGCATAATTTACCCTCTGGTATAACACCTTTTCAATCGGTACCAATACTAATCCGTTCCCTGGTCCCTTGGTGGTGTTAGAACACCTTTCTATTACTGTGCGTATTGGCGGGGTTGTGGGCAGGTGTTCCTTAATGTGTGCTCTTAGTTCGGTGGCGTTAATTGGGAGTGGGGAGTGTAGGACCGCGCACCATGTAGGCTAGAATCCCATCCCATCCCTTCCCCTTCATCTTGCCATTGCCTGGCGAAGGTGATCGATATGCCTGTGGGACAAATATTCTCTGATCCCCACATGCAAACATAAATTCCTTGTTTGAATTCCCACCATTTGTCCCAACACACTTTTACTCCTCCCCGTGTTCCCATGATGGCGCAGTACGTATCATTACCGAGTCTTTCCCAGTCCGATTCCTGGAACCATGCATCCTTACTGAGTTTTCTGAGCCACCACCATCTTCCCAGGGGAATCTTTCCTTTGCAAGTCAAATCACACACTTTCCCTCTGTAACACTGACTCGGGCAGCGATGATCCGTATCCGGGGGCATGGAACTGTGGCCTCCCTGTAAGTAAAACCTTCCTGGCTGGAGTAGCGGGTAGAAGTAGATCCTAACCACCATGGCCATCGTCCCTCGTGGGCGTAAACGGCAAGTTCTTCCACGCCTGGTTACGATCGGTGCTCTTTCTCCTGAACACCCAGAAATGAAGGATTCTTCCATGTCTCCTCGGTCACCGCTGCTCATCCTTACCAGAGTGAGCAGGAACAGGATCCTTCTCATGTTGCTCTCTTTCCTGTAGGGGCACATAAAACAGATTGTCAAGCACTGAGAAAGCTCTCTGGCTTGACAAAGGTGACCGAGTTCCAATTTAGGCTCATAGTCTTTAATCGACTGGCTGTCTTATTCAGTTCCTTGTGGACTGATGTCTGCTGCTTACTCTTATCTTACCGCTGCTTCCTTAATAGCTATACCGGTAGATTCTTCTTACTCCCGGGTGTTATCCGGCCTGTGCCTCTTTTAATATCTGCACAGGTAAATTCTTTTCCTTACCCCAGTTACTAATCCATATATACTTCGCATTACACTGATAATCTTACACTACTCTAAATTAGTCATTAGACATACTTAAATTCATATTGCTATATATGTACATCTGCCACCCATCTCCGGGTGACCAGGTTAATTCCTGTCCTTCTCCTTTCTTCTTTTGCCTCTGGGTGTCCAGCCGGGTTGGTAGTAAGTCGGCTTGCACCGCCGGACCTGGAGTGTCCTGACTGGACGTGGGTTTGAGTCTCACACTATTGGGGGAACATCCCCTCCAGTGCTACAGCACACCGCTCCTTTGGGGGTAGCTGCTGGTTCATTTCTTCCCCTGAGGGTTCTGCCTAGTTCATTTCTTCCCCTGGTGGTTCTGCCTGGTTGAGGGCTATGGGCTGGGGACTCCCACTTGGTGGCTGGTCCACTGCTATCTCTTCTGTGGGTCCCTCGTTGCCCGAGGGTGTCCCTGCTCGCGGGCTGGCATCTGACTTTAGATACCCTTTTGTGGCTGGTCCCTTTCCCGGGGCTGAACCATTCAAATTGGAGCGCAGGTGACCACGGTGTCTTTGGCCGTGGTGTGCGGGGAGTTCTTCTAAAGGCTCTGGCTGCTGGAGGTGCGTCCGAGTCCCAAATGATTGGTGGGACAGCTCCTCCAGTAACACAGTGCACCGCCCCTCTAGGTGCAGTCTGTGGGTCTGCCACGTCCCCTGTGGGTATTCCACAGTCGGGGGCTGTTGGCTGGGGGTCCCTGTCTTTAGTACGGTTTACGGGTTTTGGCTGTCCCTTACGTTTAGCTGCAGCCCCTGGGTTGAAAAGTTTGCACTGATTTATGTGGAACCACTTTGTACGGGCGGGGCAATTTTATGCCATAGACCATGGGGCTTGCTTTGTCGACAATGTGGTACGGTCCCATGTACAGTGCCTCAAAGACTCCTACTCGAGCGTAGTTCCTCACCATAAACTGGTCCCCTATCTCCCATTCGTGGTGTTTGCGGGGCTTTAGCAGCAGTCGGTTGCTCCGATGCTGTTTTCCCATGTTGCTAGCAGCCTGCCAGTGAATCTGTTTGAGGTGTTCAAACAGATTCCTGACAAAGCTGTCCCAGTTCGCTTCCCTAAGCTGACCTTCCATGAGTACCGGGGCTAACACATGGGTAGGGGTTCTCATGGCTCTGCCGGTCATGAGCTCGTACAGGGAGTACCCCGTACTCTTTGGCTGGCTGGCCCGGATCCCCATGAGGACCAGTGGTAGTACCTCTACCCACCCTTTGGGTAAGTCCCCTGTATCTCTTTGCGCAGCCTTTCTTTGATGGTCGGTTTAAATGCTCCACAAGCCCGGATGACTGCGGGTTGTGGGCGACATGCCATTTTCCTTTGATGCCGAGCACCTTAAGGGTCTCTTACATCACCTGCCCGGTGAAGTGACTCCCCTGGTCAGATTCCACATATTGTGTTAGTCCCCATCGAGAGAACACTTCTCTGACCAGGATCCTGGCTGTTCCCAGGGCAGTGGCTGTTCGGCATGGGAAGGCTTCCACCCGTTTGGTGAATACATCCACCAAGACTAGGCAGTACTTGTCGCCTCCCTGGGCAGTGGGTAGGGGCCCGATGTAATCGATTTGGATTGACTGCCAGGGTCCCTCTACCCTCCTGATATGACACATAGACACCTTTCTTTTCTGGGGGTCAGGGTTGTTGGCAGCGCATACCAGACAGCTAGCACAGAACTCGCGGACGTCTTCCCTGAGTCCTGGCCACCACCCTGCCTGTTCCACTCGTTGCCAAGTGGTCTCAGGTCCGGGGTGTCCTGCTCCTGGACCCACGTGGGCCAGCTGGAGGAATTCTCTCCGGTGTTGTTGCGGTACTACCCATTTCTCCCCCCTGAACAGCATGCCTTATTTAATGTCAATTGCTCCGGTGCCTTATAGGCCGTCTAACCTTTCCCCTTTAGCTAGCATGTCCAGGACAGTTTTGAGGACGAGTTCTTGGGTCTGGACCATTTTTAGGTTCGGGGCCAAAGCTATCCCTGCCTTCTCTGCCATCCACATCCTGCCCCTGACTGCTGCGATGGGTCCTAGGTTGTACGGATCCGTGCGGGCACCCTGCTTGGCTAACATGTCAGCCTGCTGGTTTCCCTCGCTACGGGATTCGATGGTGGAATGTGCCTTCACCTTATGTACATAGATGTTCCCTTTCTCCCCTATGGCTTTCATGATCTTTTGCAGTAGGAGCTTGCCAGGGGTCTCCCGTCTGCGGGACCAAATAGCCAGGTACTCTGTACACGAATTGCATTTGAACATACTGCCCAGAGCAGATCGTGTATGGGGTAGAGAATTCTTCGGGGTGTGTGACTATGTACACCACCATAGACAGTTCAGTGTGCTGGGTGCTCATAGTACTGGTGAGTTTAATCGCCAGGGCAATGCCTGCCTCTGGGACATACACTCCGCAGCCTGTGAGTCGTTCACCCGCAGATACTGTGCTGGGACTGTCCACATAGATCTCTCGGCCTGTGGGGTGTAACCCAGCCCGAAAGCCTATGTTAATTTCCTATACCCCTTCTACGGAACACCGGTGGGCTGTCCCTGGATAAATCATGTTGGCTGCAAGTCTTGGCTCGCAGAGACCCTTTACCCGTAGGTCCATTTGAGAGAGGAGCAGGGTCCAGCAAGCAATGCAGGCACTGCTCACCATCCTGTCCTTCATTCTCCTGTCCAGGAGCATTTGGGTGGACGTATGGTGGGTAAGGAGTGTGATAGGGGACCCCCCCCCCCTGTGAAGATCAGTGATCTTTTCACAGCCCAGTGAGTGGCTAGTTGGACCCGCTTACAGTTGGAGTATCCCTTCTCCACATCCGTGAGTATCCTGGAGGAGTAGGCCACTGGCCTCAGCCGGTCGTGCCGCTCTTGGAGCAGTACTGCGCTCAGGCTGTCCCCACTGGCTGCTACCTCCAGGAAAAACTCTTTACCCCCATCAATAGCCCCTAGAGCTGGTGCGGTCTGCAGGTCTTTCTTGAGTTGGATAAATGCTGCCTCGCAATCTTTGTCCCATTCCCACTCCACTCCCTTGTGTAGGAGTTGAAGCAGAGGGGCTGCAGTGGCTGCATAATCCTCAATGAAATCTCTGCAGTACCCGGTTAGCCCGAGAAAAGATCTTACTCCTGTTACTGTGTTGGGGGCTGGTAACTTCTGCACTGCTTCCCTTCTAGCTTTGTCAATGGCTCTTTCCCCAGCACGCACAGCCAGTCCCAGGAATTTAACTTCCTTCAGGTCGATCTGTGCCTTCTTGGAGTTTAGTTTAAACCCTTCTTCTTTCAGCAGCTCCAGCAATTCAACCAGCAGTGGGCCATGCTCCTCCCCCTCACCAGTGAACAGGAGCAGGTCATCCACATACTGTACCAGCTGCTGGGGTCTGCTGAAACTCTTTAAACAGTTGGCCATACACTGATGGAAAATACTGGGGCTGACAGGGAGACAGTTCCAAGTGTATTGCTGTCCTTTAAAGGTAAAAGCAAACTTGTACTGATCTTCCCTTCTTAAAAGTATGGACCAGAACTCGTTGGAAATATCCAGCACCGTGAAGGTGGTCGCGGAGGCTGGGATACTTCCAATGAGGTCGGCAACAGCAGCTACGGTGGGTGCATTGGGGATGTTACGGTTGAGTACTCGATAGTCCATCATGGCTCTCCAGGAGTTGTCCGGTTTCTTAACCGGCCACAATGGAAAGTTCACATGGGTAGCTATTGGTCTCAATACCCCCTGTTTAACCAGAGGAGCCAAGGCTGTTTCCATGTCTGCCTCCGCCTCCCTGGAGAAGTTGTACTGTTTCTGTGGTCGGGTCATGGGGTCCCCATCTATGCTAACCTCGACCCCGTTTATTCTCCCACAGTCGTGTTTGTGAGTGGCAAAAGCTGCAAGGATTTTCCTTACATATTCTTGGTATTCTATCAGAATGTTACTGACCAGTGATTTAAGGTCTTTACCCTCCTTTGGCTTCATGGTGCACTCCGTCCCTTTTCCCTGTTTTCTCGGGATAACCATCACCTCACTCTCCTGTCCTGGACAGACTGACCCCAAAGACAGTGGTTTCTTAAATCCACTAGGATCCCGTGGCCTAGGATGAAGTCAGCCCCCAGGATCCCTCTCCCTTCCTGTTCCCACTTCATCAGGACACAAGTCCACTTAGTGTGGAGTGCACCTAAGTAAATGGAGAGCGGAATGGATAATGAGCCAGTCTGTTCAGTGCCTGTGAAATCCACCAAGCTGTAGGGGACCCTGTTAGACAGAGGTGAGGCGGCGGGGTTAGCTGCATAGACAAGGGTGCTTGAGGCACCGGTGTCCAGCAGGTAAATCCCTTTCACCTTTTCCACTTCCATCTGAACGGTCGGCCACCCCCACGCATCATACTCGAGGGCACACAGGTGGACACGCTGCACCTGTCCTAGTCATGGTTTTGGTTGGGAGGGGGCAGATGGGATTTCGGTACCGGTGGCGGTGGCTACCTTTCCAGGGCCATCTAACATGGTTCAGAGTGCGGTTAGGATTGTGTCAAATGAGTGGGGAGGGACTGGCTTATCTGTCTCAGCCCTTTTGGCCGGGGCTGGAGAACTCTTTAATGCGCTATTCTTTCAAGGATTTCCACAATCCTTTCTCCAGTGCCCACTTTTTCTGCACCCGAAGCAGGTATGTTTTGTATCGAAGTGGTTGCCCCCCTCATGGCGCCATTCCCTCTTATCCTGGCTAGGTCGGATTTTGTAGACCCTTTCCTTTTGTGGGAACTCTTCCATCCCTCTGCCGTTTCTGTAAGCTAGGGTCAGCTGCCTAATCACTCCCTGTTCGGTGGCTTGGGGATCTCTGGGGTCGAACCAGGCCTCAGCCTTGGTTCTTATTTGGGGTAAACTGTTAGCTACTAGGCTTTGGAGCCAGTCGGCTAACTCGTCTGGGCTTAAGTTATCTCGGTCGATGTCCCCACTACAAGCGCTTTGGTACACAGGCCACAGTCGGTCTGCGAAAGCCTGCGGGGTTTCCCCTGTGAGCTGCACCATTTTCTCTACTCTGGAGAAGGGACTCCCGTCATTGCAGCCCATGGCTTCTAAAATATCTTTCTGGACGGCGGCAAGTGTTCTCCGTCCCCTTTTGCTCTCGGTAGAGAGGGACTGGTACAGCTTGCTGTCCAGGGATAGGAGGGGCATCTTTGCCATTTCTGCATCATCGCACCCATTAATATCCCCTCCATAAAGTGAACCGAGGGGTTTCCCTTTGGAGTTAGCTTTCCCACGTGGCTTATCATAGCCCTAAGCTGTTGGGGAGTGTGGGGGACCACAAACTGACTTTCCAGGGGCCCTGGACCCTCGGCACTGGTGGGCGGGCCAAACTTCTGTTGCCGGACCAGCACATTGTCCCTGGTTCTGGCTCTCCCTGTTCTGGCTCGCCTACCCCTCCTCCCTGCTGCCAAGCCGAGCTGAAACTCGGTGCCACAGGTGGTGGTGGTTCGCTATCCCTGTCTGCCTCACAGCTCGTTCATCCTTCCTGCTGCTGCACCGGTGTGGTCACCAGTGCCACATGTGGTGGCTGAACAGTTTTTTCCTTCTCTTCCAGGCTTACCTGGGGCATACCCGGGCTTATTAGGCATATCATGCCTTTTGCCTTGGACAGAGCAAGGTTTAAACTTTTGATTTGCTGTTGGCAGGGACCGTGGTCTCCCGATTAGTGCTAGCTACTTTATACGCTGCCTGCACATCTTTTAATTTTTCCTGGAGCTCTTTTACTTGTAGGGTGAGGTGAGTGCTTTCCTCCCTCAGTGACTTTTCATTATTTTTGGCCTTGGTAACCTGACATTGAAAATAGTCCTGACTATTTTTAAACCTTTCCATTATCTGGGTCCTTTCCTGTTTTAGCTTATGGAGTTCTCCCCGTAACCTTTCTTCTGCCATAGCCCTTTCCTGATAGTTCTCTGTGCATTCCCATAACTCTGCCTGTAGTATCTCATTGGTTTTATCTAGGAGTTGGACCTGTCGCTGTAGATGGTGATGTTCTTCCTTCAGGACTTCAGGACTTCGAGGCTGGAAAAGTTAGTTTATAACTGTCGCGTTGATTTCTCTCCCTTCTGATGACATACTCGCAGTATAGCACCTGGTGTAGTATGGCATACGGTGTCTCCTGAGGTAGTAGCAACCTTGTAGCTATCTCGCAACCTAACCTCTGTTAAAAACAGGGGCCAGTTATACAGTTTGAGCTGTTCTAATCTTCATGCCAAATCAGTTCAGAATTCTTTGTTTAAATTTGGCAGGCTTGACTTTTCTTTGTAATATTTTGGCGGGCTCGTTAAAGTTATATGTTTTGGGTGGGTTGCATTTCTAAATCTATTTCCTGATGGAAATATTAGCTTGGTAATCGCAATGTCCTTTTGTGCTTAGTTTTCCGCATACAGGCTGTAGTGGGCCCTTTGTTCTTATTCGTGTTGAAGATGGCTTTTCTCAATTCAGTTTGATGGCTAGCTTGTTGTTGTAATGTAAAATCTCTTGTGGAGAAGGATTTTCGAATGTCCATTCCTCCAGACAATTTAACTTAGTCCCAATACCCAGACAGTTCCAATAATCAAGTGGGCTTCTTTAGTTCCTTAGGCCCACCCACAGGCTTGAATTTGTCTTGTAAAAGTCCAAAATTAAATTAAAGTTCGTAGTTTCTTCCATAAATATTTTTGGATTTCAAACTTTCCGGTAGAAAGTCCCAAATTAAATTTCCTTTTGAATGAGCCCAAACACTGGGGGGTTCTCGTGAATTTTGCACCCTTCACCTATTCCTTACCACCCACTTCCCCTTTCTACTGCAGCACAAATCCCACAATATTTTGTAGCTCTCCTTATGGATTAATCTCTTCCATAAGATACACCAACTGCTCCCTTGAACCCCCACCCTCCCAACTCAACTCTGAATTACTCAACAACCTCAACTTGGCCTAGTGCTTAAAAGCATTTTAGCTGCCCCATATCCTCCGATATTATTCCTATCAATTAAAAATTACAGTCATCATCCATTCCTTAAAAAGCCTTCTTTAAACTCTTTAAACTTCTTCATCCCTTTCAACTACCACCTTGTCCTCTCTAAGGTTCTCAAATGCATTTCAGCACACAACATCACACCCATCTCTCCCTGTTTAAATCCTTTCAGTGTGACTTGTGTCCCATCCATAGCAAGGTGCCTGACCTGCTCAAAATCACCAATGATGTCATGTCTAACCATTGTGGTTTCTCCCTCTGCTTTTTCCTTGATCCCTGTGCATCTTTTAATTTAGGTAAGAGTGGAACAAGCTCAGAGCAGTCCCATGAAGGAGGAGTGGCGTTAGATAGGATGGTGTTGTTGATTGTATCGAAGGTTGCAGAGCGGATGAGGAGGGATAATGCAATACAGCTACAGTCACAAAGAATGTCATTCCTGACCGCTTAAAGCGGTTTTGGCAGTAATCACATGCCATCTGACCTTGTTACATTTGATCACATGACATCTGACCAAGTGATGTTTGCAAATGTTATTGCGGGGTGGCTGGTGTCACCAAGGCAGAGGTTTCCCTGTGGTGGCAGTCTTGATGGACATGGATGAGGATCTCCCAGGCTGGTAAGAACAGTGCCCGAGAGATTCATGCCCCATTCCGGTAGAATCCTGGGCAATCTGGGAGGATTGGCAACTCTACGTTGGTTGTAAGTCCAGATGAAAAATTTGATAGTTTCTCCTAAATCTTTAGGTAAATATTTTTGTACAGATCAACATGAACGATGGCAGTTTTGGAAATTAAAGACTTTCCATTTGGTAACCAGCATTATTATCATAGGTCAGGTGTAACACAGGTAAGGTGCAGAGTAAAGCTTTCTCTACTCTGTGCCAACAATGTTATTGTGGGGGGGGGGGGGGGGGGGGGAAATGGTGTCACCGAGAAAGAGGTTTCCCTACCAATGTCATAGTAAATGCGGAGGTATTGAAAAATTGGATAGGATAGGGCTAGATTCAGTGTAAAAAAAATGTAAAGGTTAATGTGAAAGACAGAGTAAAATACTACATTGTTCTTGTCAAATCCAAGTTGATACTGTAAAAATGTTGCAACAAAGCAGTCTTGTCACAAGACAACAGAGTGACACCGATGAAAATATATACTGAAAGGGTAAAACGTTTGGCACCCTCTCAACTAGCTTCATAGGATAAGTTAATTCTCGATTACCAAACTCAAATGTAATATTTAAAATAGTTTATTTATGTTTTTAAAGGGCATCCCATTGTTTAGAGTGCAATCATTCAAAAACTTTCGGCTGTGTGGTTTTGTATAGTGTTCCTTATTTTCATGCAGCAAAACTGCATCCATGTACCCTTAGAAGAAAAATAATAAAACTGAATTCTGTAACTGTTTAATAAAAGGATTGTGTCATTGACAAGGTGCCACATAAAAGGTTACTGCACAAGATAAAAGTTCATGGGGTTGGTGGTAATATATTAGCATGGATAGAGGATTGGCTAAATAACAGAGAACAGAGAGTTGGGATAAATGGTTTATTCTCTGGTTGGCAACCAGTAACTAGTGGGGTGCTGCAGGGATCAGTGCAGGGACCCCAACTATTTACAATCTATATTAATGACTTGGAAGAAGGGACTGAGTGTAACATAGCCAAGTTTGCTGATGATACAAAGATGGGAGGAAAAGCAATGTGCGAGGAGGACACAAAAAATCTGCAAAAGGACATAGACAGGCTAAGTGAGTGGGCAAAAATTTGGCAGATGGCGTATAATGTCAGAAAGTGTGAGTCATGCACTTCGGCAGAAAAAAAATCAAAGAACAAGTTATTATTTAAATGGAGAAAGATTGCAAAGTGCTGCAGTACAACGGGACCTGGGGGTACTTGTGCATGAAACACAAAAGGATAGTATGCAGGTGCAGCAAGTGATCAGGAAGGCCAATGGTATCTTGGCCTGTATTGCAAAGGGAATGGAGTATAAAAGCAGGGAAGTGTTGCTCCAGCTATATAGCGTATTGGTGAGGCCACACCTGGAATACTGTGTGCAGTTTTGGTTTCCATATTCACAAAAGGATATACTTGCTTTGGAGGCAGTTCAGAGAAGGTTCACTAGGTTGATTCCGGGAATGAGGGGGTTGACTTATGAGGAAAGATTGAGTAGGTTGGGCCTCTACTCATTGGAATTCAGAAGAATGAGAGGTGATCTTATCGAAATGTATAAGATTATGAGGGGGCTTGACAAGGTGGATGCAGAGAGAATGTTTCCACTGATGGGGGAGACTAGAATTAAAGGGCATGATCTTAGAATAAGGAGCCGCCCATTTAAAACAGAAATAAGGAGAAATTTCTTCTCTCAGAGGTTGTAAATCTGTAGAATTCACTGCCTCAGAGAACTGTGGAAGCTGGGACATTTGAATAAATTTAAGACAGAAATAGACAGGTTCTTAAATGATAAGGGGATAAGGGGTTATGGGGAGCAGGCGGGGAAGTGGAGCTGAATCTATGATCAGATCGTATTGAATGGCGGAGCAGACTCGAGGGGCCATATAGCCTACTTCTGTTCCTATTTCTTATGTTCTTATGTTCTTATTTAAAGACAAAATTGTTGGCTTTAACTTAATGTACTTTAGGTAGTTTAATTCAGGACCAATCATTTAGAATATATATATTAGTGAATCTAAATGTAATCAACCAGGTGCTTAACTGGAACAGCCACAAAGATACTGTGCTTACAGGAGCAGGTCACAGGCTGAGTATTCTGCAGCAAGTGACTCACCTCCTGACTCCTCAAAGCCTTTCCACCATCTACAAGGCACAAGTTAGGAGTGTGTTGGAATTTGCCTTCATTTGCCTGGATGAGTGCAACTCCAACAACACTCAAGAAGCTCAACACCATCCAGGACAAAGCAGCCCACTTGATTGGCACCCCATCCACCACCTTAAACATTCACTCCCTCCAGTAACAGTGCAACATGGCTGCAGTGTGTACCATTTACAAGATGCACTGCAGCAACTACCAAGGCACCTCCCAAAACCACAACTTCTATCACCCAGAAGGACCAGATCAGCAGGTGCATGGGAACACCACCACCTCCAAGTTCCCCTCCAAGTCACACACCATCCTGACTTGGAAATAAATTGCTGTTCCTTCATCGTCGCTAGATCAAAATCCTGGAACTCCCATCCGAACAGCACTGTGAGAGTACCTTTACCACAAAACTGTAATGGTTCAGAAGGCGGCTCACCACCACCTTCTCAAGGGCAATTAGGGATGGGCCATAAATGCTGGTTTTACCAGCGATGCCCACATTCTGTGAATGAATTTTTAAAAACATTCCTGAGAGTAGTGTATTTGTTTTCTACATTATCTGCAGTGATGAAATCTAGTTCTTGACCACATGTTATTTGAAATATTAGACTTTGCCAGTGAAGGAGCAACAATAGGTTAAAATGTTAGACATTGGGGAAAAATTCGTGTCAGCCAGCAAAGTTGCCGGTGTTACCGACAACTGCAGTCAATGGCCTCTAGAAATGGCCGCAATGCTAAGTGAGTGAAATTAGTCGAGGGGGCATGGAGATTGGAGGTGCAGCACTCACCTGGTGACATTGCTCGAGTGATTTGGGACATGGCTTCTGTCCAGGTGTGACATTGCAGCCTCCCACAGACTCTGTGAGCAAAGCTCATAAGGAATTGTGGGCAATGAAGAGGTCTGAGAATGAAAGGGGTCATGCACACTGAAGCAATACAAAATAAAATGAAGTGACTCAGTACATTTTTCAAACCTTTTTGCCTTTTAAAAATAATTCAACATTTAAAAGAAGTTCCAAATGTGAATTTTCAGCTCTTAAAGCTGAATGACCTTCCTAACCTCAACAAATGGGATAACTCAGCAAGCCAAGAAAGGGGCCTAGCATGCAGCACTCCAGCTTTGTGCAAGGGGTCAACACTGCAACACAGGCCCTCTACCCACAATGGCCAGGAGACCCATTAGAAAGAAGGATGTGGGAGTACATCACTGAGGCCATCATTGCCAGTAGTGTTGCCCCCCACCACCTGGCTCAAGTACCCAAAGAAGCTTCATGACCTCAGATCGCTGGTCAAGGTCAGTGAATGCATCTTCAAAAGCCATCTCCTACCAACTGCACCACTAGCCTCACACACTGCTCAATGCATGACCTCCAATCACTCACCTACCGACAATCTGCACCAATGACGAGGCACATCTCCCATTCCTAGCCTCACCTCACTCACTTGGAGGAGACGGTGCAGGCCATTCTTGGCAGGGGCATAGCTGAGCCCCTGGTCAGTGACGGTGCTGAAAGGATACAAGATACTGGTATCCTCATACGTTATCCTCCTTCTGACATGCACCTCTTGCTTTCCCATCCTCCCATCAGTACAACTCCACCCTTGTACCGTCCTCATTTCACACAACCAAGAAACACAGTCTGCCCAACTAGTGGGTCAACAAGAAGAGGGAGAGGAGAATGAAAAAGAACAAGAACAAAAGATGTTTGATTTGACATTCCAAACCACAAGCACCTCAAGTTCAACTAGCAAGGGCATTTGCAGAGTACCCCACTGAAAGTCAGCAGCCTTCCACCAGCCATGCTGCAGCCACTGAGGGTAGCACTGCGTTACATTATTAGCATAGATAAAGATACACACAAGACAGTCACTAAGGGAATGCATGGGTGATGAGTTGATTCCTTGATGTCACATTGGATGGATAGATATATATAGGTAGATTGGAAAGCTTGCTTTGTGGTGCCTTTTATTTCAGCATCGTGGCCAAGAGGACATTTTGATGGTCAGTAACAGAGGGCAGGTAAGGTGTGGGACTAATGTTGAAAGGGGAATTGGGATTGTGGTCACTGGGACTGCAGGCGGATGATTCTATCCTGGATATCCCAGCACAAAAGGGCTGTCTGGGATGCATTCTTCCATCTGATTCCTCTTTTTCTGATTCCTCCTCTTCTGTGTCTTCCCTCTGCAAATGGATTATGTAAATGTGAAATTATAGCACAAAATGCTGAAAATACTCAGTTGCTCAGGCAGCAGGTCGATCTGAGGCATGAACTCAGATTTTCTCTCCATGGATGTTGCATGACCTGCTGAGTATTCACAGCATGCTCTGTCTTCGCAAAGGCCATCCTTTACCATCGAGGCCTTGCAAACGTCCAGCAGCATTCCCTGCACACTTAATACCTTTTTCACATCTATTGCAGCAAGCCACCACTTCAATAAGATCAAAAAACCCAGTCAAAAAGTTTAAATTTAAACTTACCTGAATGATGTGTGTGTCCCTTTAAGAGATCCAGATATTGCCACTGTCAGTCTGCCTGCACACCAGGCTAACCTGGAGTGCTTATGACCCAGTGCTGAATTCAGCGCAAGGGCCGAAGTTCGCGCTTGTGACTAAAGTTGCCGTTGCATTCCAATTTACATCACAATGCCACCATTTTGTCCGACATGGTGCTGCCAGTTACCGGCAGTGCAAAGGTAACGATGAAAACTGCAGCCACCGCGGAAACCAGCAGCAACTGGCAAAAGCGTGGCGGCTGCCGTTTTAGCGCCATTTAATGGCACTACAGCGAAGTGCTAAGGCCACAAATTTCTAGCCCTATAATAATTGTTTCTATAGAAAGTAAGGCAATCCATATTATTTTATGTTGGTGATGCTGACAAGGTTCCATTGACTGTCAATCCCTAATCACCCTGAAAACGGGGTGTTGATGGGCTTTCTCATTAGACCACTGCAGTCCGTGTGGTGATGACCATCCCATGATGATTGAGCTGCAGGATTTTGACCCAGCAAAGGTGAAGGAGTGGAGATATATGTCCAAGTCAGGATGGTGTGTGACTTGGAGGACCATTGGTGGCCCTGCCTTCAGCTGCCTCGGCCCTAAGCACTTGAATTCCCTCCATAAACTTCTCCATCTCTCTACCTCTTTCTCCTCCTTAAAAACCTACCTCTTTGACCAAGCTTTTGGTTACCTTTCTAAATACTTCCTTATGTAGCTTGGTGTCAAATTTTGTTTGTAATGCTCCTATGAAGTGTGTTGGACTTTCTGTCTCATTAAATGCACTATATAAATAAAGTCATTGTGATGACATTCAAGTGATGTTATTGCTCTAGTCCTTCCAAGGTGCATCCTGTAGATAGTACCTACAACAGCTACAGTGGTGCAGGGGATGGATATTGATTCGAGTGACAGGGGTACTGATCAAGACTGCTTAGCCTTGGATACTTACAAGCTTCAAGTCTTGTTGTGATTGCACCTATCCAGGCAAGTAATGAGTATTCCACCACACACCTGACTTGAGCCTTTTAGGTGGTGGAAAGGAACTGATTCTGTGACAGTACCATTGAACAAAATATGTATTTCAGGCCATCAGTAGTTCTTTCCACAGACCACATACAATTCTTTCTTTCCACTTAGTCTCTAGAGAAAAGGTTCTGTTATTATTTTATCCACCCCACCCCCCAACAATAACAACAACTTGCACTTTTACAGCACCTTTAATGAAATAAAGGGTTAGAAATTCCATAGCGCCCGGCACTAACTTTGAAAAAGTAGTGCCTGACGCGAATGATTCTCTCCTGCCGGGAGATTCAGCTTCAGTACTCCAAGAGGGAAGTGGAGTGCTAAATCAAGTGCTAACTACTTCTCTTAGGGCGCGAAAGTCCGAGAGTGGGGCGGTAGTGGCAGAGCGCTGAACAATTGATTGCAGCGCATTGCTCACGGCATCAGAGGCTGCTCCCCTTCCTTAAAGAGAAAGGCCAGTGATGGTGCACAACCTAATTGTTGGCAGTTCTGCATTACAAGGCAACCTGTGCGATTGCCATTACAGCCTCAAACACTCTCACAAAGTGGAGAGCTTGGACATCTTGCATCAATGAATCATCCAAAACTTTGAGCAGGCACCAGACTGTGCAAATAATAAAGGTTTGCCTACCTAAAAACCATTCCCTTTAATTAGCACTCCCCAAGCGGCCAGCTGAGTTCACAACACTTCTTATTCCTCCTGCTGTTCACACCCAGTGATACAGCAGAGGGCGGAAGACAATTTCACATCTGGAGCGATAACGGGGTACTGCGCACTTTATGACTTCATGAACTGCGAGGCGCTAGAGGCCCAGGAAGTAAGAGCTAGCACCAGTGTTAAACTGGCACTGAAGTTTGTGGGCATCGCTGTCTTCGCCATGCCCGGTCGCTAATCCTTTAGCACCCCTCAGGCACTAATGGGAGGTGCTTAGCAGCCGAATTTCTCCCGCAAAAGGTTCTATGCATAGGAGATGAACAACCACAGTATCCCTATTGTATTGGTTGGAGCCAGTTTCATTCTGGACACAGTAGGTGTCATGAAGTACTCCAGCCACAGGATGGAGATTTTCCGATTGGACAGAAAAGAACAAAGAGAAAGCCAAACCAGAGAGGAAACCAGCAGCCACAGAGAGTAAACAAGCTTCCATTTTAGCTTAGACTGTCTGTAATTTTAGTGATTAGAAACTAACCTCCTGCTGTATTAAACCTTCCCAGAAGTACAGTGATGTAAGTAACTTCTTCTCATCCAATTGTTCTGCAATTGTTGTATTTATATGTGATGTACAGTAAGAGATAAGTAACTTCTCTTGATTACTGCTTGTATTCGATTGTTAATGTTGAATTACAAGAATGTTAGATCTGTCTTTTATTCTTTATCAACAGTTTTCACACTACATTATTAAAGGATTTGGATTCTGAAGCTCTGTCCTTTGGCCATATTTCTTGGTGTTGAAGCTAGCTGGAGAATCAGAGCTACGCTCACATTAAGCTACACTCTACACTCTGACTGAAACCGATACACCTATACAGAACTACAAGTATTGAAAGGCCACAGTGATATGTTTGCTTTCACAGTCAATTCACATAAGAGAGCACAAATACAGAGCTATAATAATGATAATTTAAAAGAGTATGGAGCGATGACTGAAGGCAATGTCAAAAGTATAGGTTTTTAAATTCTGGGTGAGAGGAAAGAAGGCAAAAAGATTTTAAAGATGCAGTTCTAGAGAATAAGGCTGAGGTTGCTGAAGGCTCTTGCGTAAAGTCATGAAGGGATTTGTAAATAACAACTTGCATTTATATAGCGACTTTATTTGTACCTCGTGTAGTGGCATTAATCAAGCACCTTTTGCTTGATTACCTGAATGTAATATTGTTTCAACAAAGCAAAATCAGCAGAGAAATGTCCTTGTAAATGGGCTTTTTCTCCTTTTAAAACAGCAAGATGAAACATTAAACTACTTCTTTAGGCAGAAAGAAACTCAAAGAGCAATTCTGAGTGAGATGGAAAAGTAAAGATTGAATAGATAGCTGACAAGTTAGTTCTTCAGGTAATAATCTGGGCTGAGGTTGATGTATATTTGCTGAAAGTAATGCACGCCACAAGTAATAAATTAAAAGGCCATTTACTAATGAGCAATTATTTATCTTCCCAACTGACTGAATAATGTGTTAAGCCAAGAGAGATCGATACCATTTAAAACAGAGCTGGTCCAATTAAATGGATAGGATAAGGAACAGTAGATAGATTTCAATGTAAAGAAATATGCTCTTTTGCACATTGGAACGGGAAATGTACAACGTAAGCACTAAGGGCTAGACTTTTCCACTTCAGATCGCTGGGTTAGTGCCCATATTTCACCCAAAAAGGCAGACTATCACCCATTTTGCTTCAAAAGTGGAAAGTTGGGCTGGAACATTGCCAGAAAATTGCCGGCCCAACTTTCATGTCACATTGCCAAGGTGATCGTTGAGGTGATCGCACACACATCGCCCAGCACAACTTTTGGCACATCGCTGGGCTGATTGCTCGAAGAGAAGATCGCTGGACAGCGCTGGAGAAAAGCTTGCTTTACCTGGCCTTCCTCACAGAACTCGGCACTACGGACGCCATTTTGAATGTCAGAGGAAGTGAGAAGGCTGCTTAAATAAGGGACTTATAATTTATGAGTTATTTAAGGGCCTTTTACTGATAGACCCACTCACATATATACTTACATTTTTATTTATATTTATTTTAGTACAGAGGGCATTTATAACAACAGTGATAGTGATAGTGATAATAGTGATAGTGATGGGGCCTGGAGCTTCTTTATCATTACTTGTAAATGCCCACACGCTGGAGGCTGAAGTTGAGTTAAGTGAAGGGTTTAGTGAAGGGGCCAATCGAAAAGGTGGCAGACTAATGTGGAGGAGGAGAATGTACAGCCGACGAACTTTACAGGGAAAAGCAATCTTACCTCAACTTGTCTGATAACACGTGCCTTAGGAGGCTGCTCTTCCGAAAGGAGGTCATCGATGAGATATGTCAGCTCATCAAGGGGGATCTGCAGCCTACTAATACCATCAGGACCGCACTACCAGTTGAGGTCAAAGTTACTGCAGCACTATCCTTCTATGCATCTGGCTCCTTTCAGGCTTCAGCTGGCGACATCTGTGGTATCTCTCAGCATGCCACACACTGCTCCATTTGACAGGTGACTGAAGCCCTTTATGCTCGCAGGATGGACTTTATAAACTTCCCTATCACCAGGGACGCACAAGCCAGGAGGGCTTTGGGTTTCTCGAGAATAGCAAATTTCCCCAAGGTGCAGGGAGCAATAGACTGTGTGCACATCACCCTGAAAGCACCTTTACGGAGGTGTTTTGGAACTGAAAGGGATTCCATTCCCTGAATGTGCAGCTCATTGTCGACCACAACCAAATATTCATGGCTTTAATGCTAAATTTCCAGGCAGCATCCATGATGCGCACATCCTGCGTCATAGCGTTGTCTTTGACCTGTTTGACAGTCAGCCACAAGGTCATGGTTGGATACTGGGGGATAAAGGATATGGTCTTGCCAGCTGGCTCATGACCCCCCTGTGTAATCCCCTGTCAGAAGCCGAGACACGTTACAACGAAAGCCACATGGCTATACGCAATATCGTTGAAAAGACAATTGGAGTACTCAAGCAGCGCTTCAGATGCCTGGACCATGCTGGAGGCAGCCTACAGTACTATCCTGACCAAGTCACTGTGTTTATTGTGGTGTGCTGCATGTTGCATAACCTAGCTATAAGGATAGGACAATTGCCAGGTGGGGCTGCCGGTCTACCTCAGGAAGGAGTGGAGGCAGAAGAGGCAGATGAGGAGGAGGAGGAGGAGGCTGGTGAGGACCTTGGGGAGGACAATCTACCTGGTGATGAATCCATGGTCCCCCCGCCTCCCCACACCCCCCCCCCCCCGCAAGACTGCAAAAACCCCGTGGGAGTTAAGTGGCTGCAAAGCAGTTGCGCCAGCAGCTCATAAATGATTGCTTTGCACGAACTTACACTGGGGACAGTCACAGTTACAGTTACAGTTACAGTTACGGTTACGGAAAGACAACAGTTACGTTTGCGTTGAGTTACATTTCATCCTTGCCTGGTCTGGCCTGGCCATTGTTTTACAACAGTTGATAGTTTTACATTAACTTACCTTATTAGAAGACACTGCACAACAATTGTAAAATTAATTATATATTTTTTATTATATTAACAAAATTTATTAACTATTTTAAAATAACACCCAAAAACCCTGCCCCCAACCCACACCCTAACAGTCAAACAACAATAAAAACAACAACAATCTAGGGATCTGAGTGGAAAGTCCAGCCCAAAGAAGGCATGTTAATTGGCAAGGATTAATTATGTACTATGGTTCACCTCAAAGATATTAGAAACTAATGATCCTAATCCTATCTGGTAACAACAGCAACTACTTGCAATGATATACTACCTTTAACATAGTAATACATCCTAAAACACTTCACAGGAGTGATTATCAAACAAAATTTAACACTGAGCCATATAAGGAGATATTAGGACAGGTGACCAAAAGCTTGGTCAAAGAGATAGGTTTTAAGGAGCAGCTTAAAGGAGGAGAGAGAGGTAGAGGGGTGGAGAGGTTTAGGGAAGGATTTTCCGAGTTTAAGGCCAAAACAGCTGAAGGCACGGTCATGGATAGTGGGACAAAGAAAATCAGAGTTGCGCAAAGTTGGTACTAATTTGTGTGGCCCACAATTCCTGCACAAATACATTGTGCAATGCTGAGAAAAGCTGGTCAGAACCAGCCACAGAGTTAACATTACAAAGGACAATGTTAGATTGCAAAACCAAAATGGACTTTAATTGCAAATGCAGCCAAAAAAAATTCTCGGCAATAAGTGACCGAGAAATGGGCATCAGTTTCCATTTTGTGGTTAAATGGGCAATATATGGGCATTATACCTCATTTCAGTGGTAAAATGGACATTAAATGGGCGGTATGCATGCAAAACTAATGGAAAACCCACCCCAAAGTATTTTACAGCTGAATGGTCCTCACACACAACAGCAGCATATACTAAATCAAAAGCAAAATACTGCGGTGCTGGAAATCTTAAATAAAAACAGAAAATGCAGGTCAGGCAGCATCTGTGGCAAAACAAACAGTTAACGTTTCAGGTCGATGACCTTTTGAAACGTATCTTCAGCATTTTCTGTTTTTATTATAGCATACAATAAATGTTTATCTTTCCCATTAAAAAAGAGCATGTACTCAAAATATCTTTAAATAAAATTGTAAACTGTAATTGGAAATATATGGCCAGATTAATGAGTCGGATTTTCCTCTCAGTGGCAAATGAATAGCCCAGGCTGTTCATTACACTCGCACCTGCCCACATACTTTCTGTGGGATTTTGCACTGCAAAATTGTGGGGCACCTTCTCCAGGGGATGTGGGATTTGTGTGAACAGGGAAAACAACTGTGCATCTCCTTAACCAATCAGATTGAAGAATTGTTAAAGAGCAATGCAGAGTCTGAACCAGGAAGTGTCAGTTACAATATTGAATTCAATGTCAAATCAGAGAGAGATAAAGGAGACAGAAAGATAAAGTTATAAAAAATTAAACTTTATTATTTTTTAGAAAATATCCAACAATAATTAAAATCTGAAGGAATGCAACTCCACACTTGTTAAAATTACTTTTCAGTGCCAGAGAGGTTGTTTTCCAGTAATTAAGACTTACCAAGGCATTAAAAGGGTACTTACACTGGAGTGGACAAGCCAAAATATTTTCTGGTGAGTTTAGTGTGTATTTATCATGTAAGTACAGTAACTTCACACTGTTCCATGTATTTGAATGCCGTGTCTCTCAGTGAGATACAGGTATAGTGCTTCTTTTGGAGGAACAGGGCATCCCGCACAGCAACTTCCCGATTTATATATTTAACTGTACATGTATAGACACTGGAAGTTGCTGTCCGATTTCCAGTTTAATAACAGTGAACATTGATAGCCTGATCATTATTTCTACAGTAATATCCAGCCCAATATCAATTTCAAACTACAGATGGGATTGAAGGCCGATAAATCCCCAGGGCCTGATGGACTGCATCCCAGAGTACTTAAGGAGGTGGCCTTGGAAATAGCGGATGCATTGACAGTCATTTTCCAACATTCCATTGACTCTGGATCAGTTCCTATGGAGTGGAGGGTAGCCAATGTGACCCCACTTTTTAAAAAAGGAGGGAGAGAGAAAACAGGGAATTATAGACCGGTCAGCCTGACCTCAGTAGTGGGTAAAATGATGGAATCAATTATTAAGGATGTCATAGCAGTGCATCTGGAAAATGGTGACATGATAGGTCCAAGTCAGCATGGATTTGTGAAAGGGAAATCATGCTTGACAAATCTTCTGGAATTTTTTGAGGATGTTTCCAGTAAAGTGGACAAAGGAGAACCAGTTGATGTGGTATATTTGGACTTTCAGAAGGCTTTCGACAAGGTCTCACACAAGAGATTAATGTGCAAAGTTAAAGCACATGGGATTGGGGGTAGTGTGCTGACGTGGATTGAGAACTGGTTGTCAGACAGGAAGCAAAGAGTAGGAGTAAACGGGTACTTTTCAGAATGGCAGGCAGTGACTAGTGGGGTGCCGCAAGGCTCTGTGCTGGGGCCCCAGCTGTTTACATTGTACATTAATGATTTAGACGAGGGGATTAAATGCAGTATCTCCAAATTTGCGGATGACACTAAGTTGGGTGGCAGTGTGAGCTGCGAGGAGGATGCTATTAGGCTGCAGAGTGACTTGGATAGGTTAGGTGAATGGGCAAATGCATGGCAGATGAAGTATAATGTGGATAAATGTGAGGTTATCTACTTTGGTGGTAAAAACAGAGAGACAGACTATTATCTGAATGGTGACAGATTAGGAAAAGGGAAGGTGCAACGAGACCTGGGTGTCATGGTACATCAGTCATTGAAGGTTAGCATGCAGGTACAGCAGGCGGTTAAGAAAGCAAATGGCATGTTGGCCTTCATAGCGAGGGGATTTGAGTACAGGGGCAGGGAGGTGTTGCTACAGTTGTACAGGGCCTTGGTGAGGCCACACCTGGAGTATTGTGTACAGTTTTGGTCTCCTAACTTGAGGAAGGACATTCTTGCTATTGAGGGAGTGCAGCGAAGGTTCACCAGACTGATTCCCGGGATGGTGAGACTGACCTATCAAGAAAGACTGGATCAACTGGGCTTGTATTCACTGGAGTTCAGAAGAATGAGAGGGGACCTCATAGAAACGTTTAAAATTCTGACGGGTTTAGACAGGTTAGATGCAGGAAGAATGTTCCCAATGTTGGGGAAGTCCAGAACCAGGGGTCACAGTCTGAGGATAAGGGGTAAGCCATTTAGGACCGAGATGAGGAGAAACTTCTTCACCCAGAAAGTGGTGAACCTGTGGAATTCTCTACCACAGAAAGTAGTTGAGGCCAATTCACTAAATATATTCAAAAGGGAGTTAGATGAAGTCCTTACTACTCGGGGGATCAAGGGTTATGGCGAGAAAGCAGGAAGGGGGTACTGAAGTTTCATGTTCAGCCATGAACTCATTGAATGGCGGTGCAGGCTAGAAGGGCTGAATGGCCTGCTCCTGCACCTATTTTTTATGTTTCTATGTTGACTTATTAAAAGGAGATTTTTCTCATAGTTTAACAAAATCATTGAAATATTTATCAAGTTAAATTATTTTGTCAATTCTCATAAAGCTAACATTATGCTGCTTGTTTCTGTATATTAGTTTAAATCTCATAATAACAATCTTTACCTATAATAATCCTAAAATAAAAACAGAAAATGCTGGAAAACACTCAGGAGCATCTGCCAACCTGAAATGTTAACTCTGTTCCTCTCTCCACAGATGCTGCCTGACCTGCTTAGTTTTTTCTAAGTGATAAAAGAAAGACTTGCATTTATATAGTGCCTTTCACGACCACTGGACATCCCACTGTGCTTTACAGCTACTGAAGTACTTTTGAAGTGTAGTCACTGTTGTAATGTAGGATGTAATGATGGTCAAGAACTCACAAACCCAACACCTATGCATGGCCCTCCCTGCAACTTTCAGCTGCCTCATCATTGCCCAGCTACATCAATATGCTGATCAGTGCGTTTTTTTTTCACCAGGTTTATGTCACAGTTCAGAATTTAGCTGCGTATGAAACACAAATATGTCTTCTTACTTGCTATCAAAAAACTGCTGCTGCATCTACACTGAATCCATGTTAGCAGCTAAACTACCTGGTTGTTGGTACACAGTACCATTCATTATTTACTCAGATCAGTTTGTTTGGGTATTTGACCAAGGGTTAGTGTGTAGCATACTGAGATCTACAAGTCCTATATAAAATGAAATGAGTAAACAAATAAGTATGAGGAGAATTAAACATATTACTTAATAGTTTATTTGTCACACTAAGACATCATGTGATTCATTTACACCCGTTATTTTAACTGCCCCACCGAGCAGAAACTGGACTGGGGAGGGCGGGGCAGTTAAAATAATGGCTGTCAGTTACCCCCACCGATCACACTTCCTTCCTGGAATATCCCCATATTAACCTGCTCTTTTGAACATCTGAGCAGGGCATCCGATGATGTCATCAGGACCCGATCTGCAATTTAAACCAGAGGCCTGAGCTGGTGGGGTGAGGCGGCTTGGCAGTGACAGTGTCTGTTCTCCCATCAGACAATCCTACTGGGAGCCAGATCTTGAGCCAGAAGAGGTTTACATTTATTTTTCAGGTTTTTTTGTGGGCCAGGAGGGAAGCCTTGGGCCTCCCTTGAACCAGGCCATGTCCACTCTCCCCGATCATGGCAAGATCCCCCTCCCACCGGCACCAAAACCGGCAAGATCCTCTATCCCCTCCAATCACTCCCTTTTGTTCCCGTCCACCCAGTCCCAATCTGTAACCTCCCCACCTCGATGGGGCCTCCTCTAGCGACGACGACTGGGCCTCTCCTCTTCAGCGACGACAGCTGGCCTCTCCTCCTCTCTCAATGATGGCTGGACCTCAACTCCTCAACGGTGATCGGGCCTCCTCCCCTTCAGCAACGACTGGGCCTCTCCTTCCCCCTGATGACCTGGCCTCTTCTCCCCCAGCACGTGGTGAGTACCATGGCTGTGACCACCCTGACCTTCCACACTGAACTCCAGAGGACCACTGACCCTCTCAATATCTGCCCCAAACCAAGCAGCAGGCCACCCACCCCCCCCCACAGCCCCGATCACTGCTGATGCTCTGTTCCGAGAGCTGGGGTCTGTCCCCATGGGTCCCCAGCTGTCAGGCAGGAGGCATCCCAATAATAATCTAATGTGTCCCTGCCATTAAGATCAGCAGGACCTTCAGGTTCCTGGCCATTGCCGGGTTCTTCAGACAATTATGGCCTACCTGCACCCGCCCCGCCTCCCCGTGATATCGTCAATTCCCATAGCAACAGAAAGCATTGTATGCTTCCTTATTAGCCTTACTTTCCATAATGTATAGGAACCACCCAGAACAGAAATCCTGCATTTCAAGTTCAAGGCCACCCTTCAGCCAATTCTGTTTGTACATGATAGAATTATCAGTAGAGCGGAAGCCAATGTAAGTCAGCAAGCACAGGGTAATGGGTAAGTGGAACTTGGCGCAGTAAGAGGATACGAGCAGCAGAGTTTTGGATGAGCTGAAGTTTACAGAGAACAGAGGTTGGGAGTCTGGCCAGGAAAGCATGAGAATAGTCAAGTCTAGAGGTGAAAAATGCATGAATGAGGGTTTCAACAAAGAATGGCTTGAGGTAGGGGTGGAGGGGCAAAGTGATATTATAGAGGTGGAAATAGGCAGTCTTTGTGAAGGACAGGATAATGGAGTTGGAAGCGCAGCTTGGTGTTGGATAGGACGATTAGGTTGTGAACAGTTTGGTTCAATCTGTGGCTGGGGAAGTGGCTGGAGCTGGTGGTAAGGGTACAGAGTCTGTGGCAGGGAATGAAGGCAATGGCTTCAGTCCTCACATTGTTTAAGAGGAAGAAGGTTGGATTTCTAAACTTTTCCATGGGTCTTGTAACTTTACTTTGCAAAATTTGATTGTAGAGAGGAATACACGAAGCTTCGTAAGTGTGAAACTTACCAAAAAGCCTTTCTTTGCATCTAACTTGCAAACAAATTCCTGGCACTTAGCTGTCAATGGAATGCAGCTGCTCTTGATGATCACAAAGCACCATGCAGTGACTCAGTCATTGCGGCTTTGTGCTGATACCTAGATGTGATTTCAGATGTGTGAGTACACTGCTTTAGGGTGACTGCAGGTGGTGAACAGTGGTGGTGAACAACATCTCCACTGTGATTCACTGAGCTCAATTAGTGGATTAATACTAGTGAAGCCACTTCCTCCGACCTGACAGCAGTTACCTATTATTACCATCTACACATGTTCCACTCAGACAAACTTCATCGAGCTTTATATATGAAGACTGTCCTTTCATGATGTACCAGCCATAATATTAGATAGAATGACATAGAATTTATAGCACAGAAACAGGCCATTCAGCCCAACTAGTCCATCTGGTGTTTATGGTCCACACGAGTCTCTTCCCAACCTACTTCATTTAACCCTGTCAACATAACCTTCTAGTCCTTGCATTTTTACTTTCTGTTGTTCCAGTCTATCTTTAAAGGATTTTTTGAACTATACACCAGGTTTTGTGCCAAATCTGCAGTTTTCTGAAACCATCAGCAAAAGTGATAGTCAGACATGGTGTGGAGGATTAGCAGTGATACTCTCATGTAAAGTTAGGGTTGAGAAATAATACTTCAGGTTCATTTTTATATTGAATGTCCATGCGGGAGTAATGTCTGTTCGCTGCTTTTCGACATTCAAGGTGGAATTTCTAAATTACATAACTATTATAATTATTATACATATGTTTATCTTATTGTTTACTTATATATTTATTGTTAAGAAATTCATTCTGTTGTTTATAATTTCAGCTACAGTCTAATAGAATTTTTCTGCCTTCTGAATTCTAGGATATATCCAGTAAGCTACTTCTGTTTGTAGCACACTCCAATCACAAGGTAAATAACACAAATAGGATCTTGGGTTGTATAGACCATGCAATAGAACACAAATCACAGGATGTGCTGCTAAGCTTATACAGAGCATTGGTTCATCCCTCAGATGTGCACAGTTCTACTCACCGCATTGCAGAAAACACATTGTGGCACTGGAAAATGTGCAGCAAAGAGCTACCCATCTGCTAGCTGGTATCAGACACCCAAAGCTGACACTAGAGAATAAGATCAACTCCACTTTCCGGCATTATCCCCATATCCCTTGATTCCCTTAATATCCAAAAATCTATCTATCTCTGTCTTGAATGTACTCAAAAACTGAGCTTCCACAGCCCTCTGGGATAGAGAATTCCAAAGATTCACCACCCTCTGAGTGAAGAAGTTTCTCTTCATCTCAGTCCTAAATAGCTGACCCCGTATTCTGAGACTGGTTTTAGACTCCCCAGTCAGAGGAAACATCCTCCCTGCATCTACCTTGTTAAGCCCTGTAAGAATTTTATACGTTTCAATTAGATCACTTCTCATTCTTCTAAACGCCAGAGAATATAGGCCTAGTCTACTCAATCTCTTCTCATCGGACAATCCCCCCATCCCAGGAATCAGTCTGGTGTACCTTCGTTGCAATCCCTCAATGGCAAGTATATCCTTCCTTGGGTAAGGAGAACAAAACTGTACACAATACTCCAGGTGCAGTCTTACCAGGGCCCAATATAATTGCAGTAAGATGTCTTTATTTTTACACTCAAATCCTCTTGTAATAAAGGTCAACATACCATTTGCTTTCTTAATTGCTTGCTGTACCTTCATGTTAACTTTCAGTGATGTGTGTACAAGGACACCCAAGTCCCTCTGAACAGCAACATTTCCCAATCTCTCACCATTTAAAAAATACCCTGCTTTCTATTTTTCCTACCAAAGTGGATAACTTCATATTTCTCCACATTATATTCATTTCCAATGTTCTTGCCCACTCACTTAGTCTGTCTATATCCGCTTAAAGTCTCTTTGCATCCTCCTCACAACTTACATTCCCACCTAGCTTTGTATCATCAGCAAATTTGGATGTATTACATTTGGTCCCCTCATCCAAATCATTGATATAGATTGTGAATAGCTGGGGCCCAAACACCGATCCTTGTGGCACCCCACTAGTTACAGCCTGCCAACCCAAAAATGACCTGTTTATTCCTACTCTCTGTTTTCTGTCCATTAACCAATCCTCAATCCATGCTAGAATATTACCCCAATCCCATGAGCCCTAATTTTGTTTAATAACCTCTTATTGAATGCCTTCTGAAAATCCAAATATACCACATCCACTGGTTCCCCCTTATCTATTCTACTAGTTAAATCCTCAAAAAACTCTAACAGATTTGTTAAACATGATTTCCCTTTCATGAATCCGTGCTGACTCTCTCCAATCCTATTATTATTTTCTAAGTGCCCTGTTACCACGTCCTTAATATTAGATTCTAACATTTTCCCTACTACTGATGTCAGACTAACTGGTCTGTAGTTCCTCTCTCCCTCCTTTCTTAACTAGCAGGATTACATTAGCTACCTTCCAATCTGCGGGAACCATTCTAGAATCTATGGAATTTTGGAAGATGACAACCAATGCATCCATTATTTCTCTCGCCACCTCTTTCAAAACCCTAGGATGTAGGCCATCAGGCCCAGGGGATTTATTGGCTTCCACTCCCATTAATTTCTCCAGTACTTTTTTTTACTAATACTAATGTCTTGCAGTTCCTCGTTCTCGCTACACCCTTGGTACTCCACTATTTTTGTGAGAATTTTGTGCCTTCTTCTGTGAAGACAGACACAAAGTATTTGTTTAATTTTTCTGCCATTTCCTTATTCCCCATTATAATTTGTCCTGACTCAGCCTGTAAGGGACCCACATTTACTTTCGCTAATTTTTTCCTTTTTACATACCTATTGAAGCTTTTACAGTCTGTTTTTATGTGTCTCGCTAGATTACTCTCATATTCTATTTTTATTAACTTCTTGTTCCTCTTTTGCTGAATTCTAAAATCCTCCCAATCCTCAGGCTTACTGCTCTTTTTGGCAACATTATAAGCCTCTTCCTTTGATCTAATATTATCTTTAAGTTCCTTTGTTAGCCATGGTTGGACCAGTTTTCCTGTGGGGTTTTTGTGCCTTAAAGGAATGTATTAATTCTTTAAATGCTAGCCATTGCATGTGTACCATCATACCTTTTAGTGTAGTTTCCCAATCTACCTTCCTTTCTACAGTCTCAGCCTGTAAGGGACCAATGCTTACTTTTGCAACTCTCTTTCTTTTTACATACTTGTAGAAGCTCTTACAATCATATTCTATTTTCTCCCTTTTTCTCAATTTTTGTTGTTTTTTAAAGCCCTCCCAATCTTCAGGCTTATTACTATTCTTTGCAATATTATACACCTCTTCTTGTATCTTTAATTTCTTTAGTTAGCCACTGAAGGATCACTTTTCCAAGAGAATTCATTAAGAATTTTGGAATAGTTCTTTAAATGTTTGCCAATGCTTACCTACCGTCATACCTTTTTATCTAATTTCCCAATCTCCCTTAGCTAGCTCAGCCCACATACCTATGTACTTGGCTTTATTTAATTTTAAGACTAGTTTCAGACTTAAGTATTTCATGTTCAAACTCAAGGGGAAATTTCATCTTATTATGATCACTCTTCCCTAGTGAATCCTTTACTATGAGATTACTAATTAACCTTGTCACATTATACAATACAAGATCTAAAATAGCCTGTTCCCTGGTTGGTTCTGGGAAACCATCTCTAATGCATTCCATGAATTCATCCTCCAGACTACCATTGCCAATTTGATTTGCCTATCTTATATGAAGATTAAAGTCTTTATTTTATTACCTTTGTTACAAGCTCCTATTATTTGTTGATCAATACTCTGTCCAATGGTATAGATACTTCTGGGGGCCTATAAATTACTCCCACTTTTCTACCCCTTGTTATTTCTTATCTCCAGCCATACTGATTCTACTTCATGGTCTTCCGAGCCAAGATCCTTTCACACTACTGACCTTATGTCATCCTTTATTATCAGGGTTAGTCTCCCTCCTTTTCCATTCTGCCTGCCTTTTATAAACGTCAAGTGCCCTGGAATATTTAGTTCTCAACCTTGATTACCTTGCAACCACGTCTCTGTAATGACTATTAGATCAAAGCCATTTATCTCTAATTTGTTTATCTTGTTACAAATGCTTTGTGCATTCAGATAAAGAGCCTTTCATTTTAACTTTTTATCATTATTCCCTGATTTCACCTTATTCGCTGTTGCACTTTTATTGTTAAACTCTCTGTCCCTTCCTGTCACACTCTTACCTTTATCCAAATGGCTACACTGCTCCATTTCCTTAACTTTACTCTTTAGATTTCTAAATTTCCTCTCGCCTGATCCCCCGCACCCCCCTTTTTAGTTTAAAGCCCTATCTACAGCACTAGTTATTGTATTTGCTAAGACACTGGTCCCAGCCCAGTTTAAGTGGCAAACATCCCAACATAACAGCTGCCTCTTTCCCCAGTACTAGTGCCATGTATCAAAACCCCATGAATCAAAACCCTTTCCTCCCACACCGCTTGTTGAGCCATGCATTTAAGAGTAGTGGTGAACGGTTGTTTTTCAGACTAGAGGAAGGTGTACAGTGATGTTCCCCAAGGGTCAGTTCTAGAACCACTGCTTTTCTTGATTATATTAATGATTTGGAAATTTCAGAATTTGCAGATGACACAAAACTTGGATGTATAGTGAACAGTGAGGACGATAATGATAGATTTCAAGAGGAATATAGACTGGCTGGTGGAATGGATGGACCCGTGGCACATGAAATTTAATGCAGAAAAATGCAGTGAAACATTTTGGTAGTAAGAATGAGGAGAGGAAATATAAACTAAAGTGAAAGGATGCAAAATTCATAAGAACCCACCCCCCAGTGTTTGGGCTCATTCGAAAGGAAATTTAATTTGGGACTATCTACCGCAAAGTTTGAAATCCTAAAGTGCTTATGGAAGAAACTACAAACTTTAATCGAATTTTGGACTTTTAAAAGACAAATTCAAGGCTGTGGGCAGGCCGAAAGAACTAACAGGAGACAAGTTGATTATTGAGGATTGTCTGGGTGTTGGGACTAAGTTAACTTGTCTGGAGAAATGAGTATTTGAGAATCCTTCTCCGCAAGAGACATTAACATTACAGCAAATAACCCAGAGATAGCCAACCATCAACCTGAATCTGGAAAACCATTTCAGCATATACATCACAAAGAGGCCCAATCCAGTCTGTATGCGAAAAACTAAGCACAAAAGTACATTGTGATTACCAAGCTAATAGTTCTATCAGGAAATAGTTTTCGAACATCAACCCACCCAAAACATATTAACTTTTAATGAGCTCGCCAAAATATTACAAAGAAGAGTCAAGCCTGCCAAATTTAAACAAAGAATTCTGAACTGATTTGGCGCCAAGATTAGAACAACTCAAACCATATAACTGGCCCCTTGTTTCAACAGAGTGTATGACATACTTTGCCATACAACCAAGACCATGCTTGTGTCATCAAGAAGGGAGAGAAACCAATGCAACAGTTGTAAACTAACTTCTCCAGCCTCGAAGTCCTGAAGTCCTGAAGGAAGAGCATCACCATCCCGGCAGCAACCGACCACAGCCAACGTGGTACTAACGAAAAACCACCTCGATCGACCAAACTCGAAACAAAACTCCAACTGGAAAAAAACGAAGAAATGAAAAGTTTCCACTCTACAATCTAAGGCCTGACTACCAACAGGTGAAAGCATTACCTAAAGAGGCTTTGAACCTATTTCGAACGAAGAAAACCGGGTACTTACCCCATAGATCCAAAACGCGCCTTACCGCATCAGCGGACTGAACCCAACTGAAGATTGCGCTGCTAGAAGTCTTCTCTGATGTTCGGGGTACGGCAAGCAGAACCTACAGATTTCAACGAACCCCGAAATCGCGAACTACCGCTAACTGACCAGAAAGGATTGGTAAGCGTAGTCTCTGCCTGCCCTGGAGTCTAACCTAGCTAGAATTAGGTATTGGGAGGTGGGAGGTGTAATTTTACTGTAACCCCCTTTGAATGTGTAATGTATTGTTCTTTTATTAGAGTGATTATAAGTTTGACATTGTATTTTCTTGTCTTTAATAAAATTGAAGTTCTTTTGCACCAAACCAGTTGTCCTTTGCACTTTATCACATCCCCCAAATACATCCAGAGTCTAGAACCCAAGGGAGTGGGAGCAATTCGAACTGCTCAAGTTAGTCAGAGGTGAACCTGACCCCGGGACCACCCCCCCCTTACAAAATGGTACAATCCTAATGGGGGTGCATGAACAGAGAGACTTGGGGGTATATGTGCATAAATCTTTGAAAGGCAAGGCAGGTTGAAAAAGCAGTTAAAAAAAGCTTATGGGATCATAGGCTTCACTAATAGCGGTATAGAGTAGAAAAGCATGGAAATTGTGATGAACCTGTACAAAACACTAATTCAGCCTCAACTGGACTATTGTGTACAATTCTGGACCTGCACTTTAGGATGGATGTAAAGGCCTTAGAGAGGATGCAGAAAAGATTAATGAGAATGATTCCAGGAGTGACGGACTTCAGTTACGTGGATTGACTGGTTTAAAATTCTGACGGGTTTAGACAGGTTAGATGCAGGAAGAATGTTCCCAATGTTGGGGAAGTCCAGAACCAGGGGTCACAGTCTAAGGATAAGGGGTAAGCCATTTAGGACCGAGATGAGGAGAAACTTCTACACCCAGAGAGTGGTGAACCTGTGGAATTCTCTACCACAGAAAGTAGTTGAGGCCAATTCACTAAATATATTCAAAAGGGAGTTGGATGAAGTCCTTACTACTAGGGGGATCAAGGGGTATGGCGAGAAAGCAGGAAGGGGGTACTGAAGTTTCATGTTCAGCCATGAACTCATTGAATGGCGGTGCAGGCTAGAAGGGCTGAATGGCCTACTCCTGCACTTATTTTCTATGTTTCTATGGGCCCAAGTTTCCACAGGATAAAAAACGGGCGCCCGTTTTTCGCGCCTAAAACGGCGCCAGAAAAAAAACGCGTTATTCTCGAGCGCTTTGCAGCTCCTTGTCTGTTTGGCGCGGCGCCCAGGGGGGCGGAGCCTACACTCGCACCGATTTTGTAAGTGGGAGGGGGCGGGTACTATTTAAATTAGTTTTTTTCCTGCCGGCAACGCTGCGCGTGCGCGTTGGAGCGTTCGCGCACACGCAGTGTGAAGGAAACATTGGCACTCGGCCATTTTTGTAGTTCTTTGTAGCTGTTTAATTTTTGAACATTTTTTAATAAAAGCACATTACCATCAGCACATCAGCACTGAGGCTACCCTTCTCACTGGCTCCTTCCCCTCCCCACCCTCCACGGCAACAAACGGCGGTTTCCTTCCCCACCCCCCGCGGCAACGAACGATGGCTGAAGCACTTTCACACAGGTAGGAAGATGGTTTACTTAATCTTTTCTTTGCTTATAAATGTTTATTCAGGTTGGATTTATTTGTATAATATTTGTAGAAGTATAAATAAGGATTGATTGTAGAATTTAAAGACTTCCCTTCCCCCCCACTCCCCCCTCACCTCGTTCTGGACGCCTAATTTGTAACCTGCGCCTGATTTTTTAATGTGTAGAACAGGTTTTTTCAGTTCTACAAAAATGTCACTTGCTCCATTCTACTTTAGTTTGGAGTACGTTTTCACTGTGGAAACTTTGAAATCAGGCATCAGTGGCCGGACACGCCCCCTTTTGAAGAAAAAATTCTGTTCCAAAGTAGAACTGTTCTACCCCACTAGAACTGCAGAAAAAAAAATGTGGAGAATTGCGATTTCTAAGATAGTCCGTTCTCCACCAGTTGCTCCTAAAAATCAGGTGCAAATCATGTGGAAACTTGGGCCCTATGTTTCTAAGCGGGGATTGTTCTCCTTAGAGCAGAGAAGATTGAGAGGAGATTTGATAGAGGCATTCAAAATTATGAGGGGTCTGGACAGAGTAGATAGACAGAATCTATTCCCATTGGCGATGTTATGTATTAATGCTTGGGGGTCACCAGACACCAGAGGGCGCGTGGTCAGAGGTCATCGGGCTGTACACATGTGGCATGTGTGCTTGGTCACCTGGGTGTTTTTGTCACGCAGGCACTCTCGGACTGGAATAAAGATGGATCAGGTTGCACCTAAGTGAGTTTACAGTAACCAGACTCTTGAGTCATTACAATTAGTGACGAGGTAATTTAAGAACCTTCGCTTGCACTATGGGCACGGTTGGAATCCTGGAGAGATTTGTGGAGGGCGAGGATTGGGCGGATTTTGTCGACCGCCTGGATCAGTATTTTGTGGCCAAAGGCATGGAGGCAGAGGCCTACGCAGTTAAGCGCAGGGCAGTTTTCCTCACTATTTGTGGTCCGAAAATTTATGGCCTCATGAAGAATCTTCTCTCGCCTGAACGTCCGGCGGAAAAAGGGTACGAGGAATTGTGTACGTTGGTAGGTAACCATCTGAAACCACAAGAGGGGATCATCATATCACGCTACCGTTTCTACACGCATGTTCGTGCTGAGGGCCAGGTCGTGTCGGGATTTTTCGCCGACCTGCAATTTCTTGCTGAGCCGTGTAAGTTCGGGAACATGCTGGAAGACATGCTGCGTGATGTCTTTGTGATAGGCATCAGCCATGATGCGATCCTCAGGAAGTTGTTGGCTGCAGAGACGCTGGATTTGAATAAGGCCATCGGGACTGCCCAGGCATGCAGGACGATGGATGAAAATTTGAGGCAGATATCATCGACGAGTCGGAGTTCTACGGCAAGTACTGTAAACAAGAGGGCGTCGTTTTCGGGTAGAGCTGCTTACGTGAAACCTGCCGCTGCTCAGAGCACGCCAGCTGGTTTTAACCAGATTTCACCCTGTTGGCGTTGTGGGGGCAATTATCGGCCTCATCAGTGTTGGTTTAGACAATACTCATGCAATGGATGTTTGAAAGTGGGGCAGCTTCACAGGATGTGTCCACAACGGAGCAAGCGTGGTGTGGCTCACCACATGGTTGATGAGGACAAGTTCAGTGATGGCCTGGATAGGCAAACCGAGGAGGAAATGAATGGACTGTATTCGTTCCTGAGCAAGAGCCAGCCGATAGTCATTGATGTGAAGCTGAATGGCGTGCCTGTATCAATGGAGCTGGACACGGGTGTGAGCCAGTCGATAATGAGGCAAAGAACATTCGATAAGCTGTGGGACACTAAGGCTGCGAAACTGAAGCTGAGTCCAGTCAATGAAATGTTGCGTACTTACACTAAGAAACTCATATTGGTGCTCAGTAATGCAGCAATCGCGGTGTCATATGATAGTGAGGTTCACGAGCTACCATTATGGATCATCCCAGGTAATGGTCCAACGCTGTTCGGCAGGAATTAGCTCGCAAAAATCAAGCTGAACTGGAATGATGTCAAGATGTTGTCCTCAGTGAATGATACTTCGTGTGCTTAAGTACTGAAAAAGTTTCCTTCATTGTTTGAACCGGGCATTGGTAATTTTACAGGAGCCAAGGTGTAGGTTCACCTGGACTCCAATCACAAAGCTCGGTCTGTTCTGTACATGATGAGGGAGGAGGTTAAAAGTGAGCTTGACAGACTCCAGCGTGAAGGGATCATATCACCGGTTGAGTTTAATGAGTGGGCTAGTCCCATTGTTCCTGTGTTGAAGAGTGATGGCACTGTCAGGATTTGTGAAGACTACAAGGTTACGATTAACCGATTTTCGAAACAGGATCAGTATCTGTTACCGAGGGATGATGACCTGTTCACATGCTAGCTGGTGGAAAATCATTCATGAAACTGGATCTGACGTCAGCCATAAGACCAAGGAGCTTGTCGACACTTTGAAGAAACTCACCTGCATCAAAACCCATAAAGAACTGTTCGTCTACAACAGGTGTCCTTTGTCTTTTTGGGATTCGTTCGGCTGCAGACATATTTCAGAGGAATATGAAGAGTTTACTGAAGTCCGTTCCTAGAACTGTCATGTTTCAAGATGATATTCTGGTCACAGGTCATGACACTGTTGAACATCTGAACAATCTTGAAGAAGTCCTACAGTGTCTGGACAAAGTGGGACTCAGGCTGAAACGTTCGAAGTGTGTATTCATGGCACCTGAAGTCGAATTGCTCGGGAGGAAGATTGCTGCTGATGGCATCAGGCCCACTGATTCGAAAACTGAGGCCATCAAAAATGCACCCAGGCCTCAGAATGTGACAGAGCTGCATTTGTTCCTTGGGTTACTCAAATACTTTGGTCATTTCTTACCCAGATTGAGCACTTTACTAGAGCCACTGCATGTGTTACTAAGAAAAGGCGACACCTGGGTCTGGGGTGCGTCTCAAGATAGAGCCTTTGAGAAAGTCAAGGATCTGCTATGTTCAAACAAGTTGCTTGTTCATTATGATGCGTGTAAGCATCTTGTATTGGCCTGTGATGCTTCATCATACTCCATTAGCTGCGTACTCCAACAAGCAAATGAATCGGGCAAGCTACAACCTGTTGTGTATGCTTCGAGAAGTCTGTCTAAAGCGGAAAGAGAACATAAGAACATAAGAACATAAGAAATAGGAACAGGAGTATGCTATACAGCCCCTCAAGCCTGCTCCGCCATTCAATAAGATCATGACTGATCTGATCATGGACTCAGGTCCACTTCACCGCCCGCTCCCCATAACCCCTTATCCCCTTATCACTCAAGAAACTGTCTATTTCTGTCTTAAATTTATTCAATGTCCCAGCTTCCACACCTCTCCGAGGCAGCAAATTCCACAGATTTAAAACCCTCTGAGAGAAGAAATTCCTCCTCATCTCTGTTTTAAATGGGCGGCCCCTTATTCTAAGATCATGCCCTCGAGTTAGTGTCTCCCCCATCAGTGGAAACATCCTCTCTGCATCCACCTTGTCAAGCCCACTCATAATCTTATACGTTTCTATAAGATCAGCTCTCATTCTTCTGAACTCCAATGAGTAGAGGCCCAACCTACTCAACCTTTCCTCATAAGTCAACCCCCTCATCCCCAGAATCAACCTAGTGAACCTTCTCTGAACTGCCTCCAAAGCAAGTATATCCTTTTGTGAATATGGAAACCAAAACTGCACGCAGTATTCCAGGTGTGGCCTCACCAATACCTTGTATAGCTGTAGCAAGACTTACCTGCTTTTATACTCCATCTCCTGTGCAATAAAGGCCAAGATACCATTGGCCTTCCTGATCATTTGCTGAACCTGCATACTATCCTTTTGTGTTTCATGCACAAGTACCCCCAGGTCCCGCTGTACTGTGGCACTTTGCAATCTTTCTCCATTTAAATAATAACATGCAGTTTGATTTTTTCTGCCAAAGTGCATGACATCACACTTTCCAGCATTATACTCCATCTACCAAATTTTTGCCCACTCACTTAGCCTGTCTATGTCCTTTTGCAGATTTTTTGTGTCCGCCTCATACATTGCTTTTCCTCCCATCTTTGTATCGTCAGCAAACTTGGATACATTACACTCAGTCCCTTCTTCCAAGTCATTAATATAGATTGTAAATAGTTGGGGTCCCAACACTGATCCCTGCGGCACCCCACTGGTTGCCAACCAGAGAATTAACCACTTATCCTGACTCTCTGTTTTCTGTTAGTTAGCCAATCCTCTATCCATGCTAATAAAGAGTTTAAAGTATGGTAGAGAAAGAAGCTTTGGCCTGTGTGTATGGGGTAAAAAATTGCACCAGTACCTGTTTGGTCTTCGTTTTGAACTAGAAACTGATCACAAGCCACTCGTTTCATTGTTTGCGGAAAACAAAGATATTAATACCAATGCATTGTCCCGCATTCAAAGGTGGGCGCTGACATTGTCTGCCTATGATTACATCATCCATCATCGACCTGGTACTGAGAATTGTGCCAATGCACTGATTCGTCTGCCCTTAGCCACAACTGAGATGGAGACGTCTCAACTTGTTAGTAATAGATGCTTTTGAAAGTGAAGGAACCCCTGTCACTGCTCAACAAGTTTGGATCTGGACCAGCCATGACCCTATATTATCGGTTGTAAAACGGTGTGTACTCTGTGGTGATTAGTCTGCCATACCTATGGAGATGCGTAAGGAGACCAAACCTTACAACCATCGCAAGGATGAGCTGTCCATTCAGTCAAACTGTTTACTGTGGGTTAATCGTGTAATCATGCCTAAGAAAGGTAAAGAAAAATTTGTACGTGAACTTCATAGCACTGATCCTGGTATTGTCATGATGAAGTCCATTGCTAGGTCTCATGTATGGTGGCTTGGAATTGACTCAGATCTGGAATCATGCAATACTTGCATGCAGCTAAGTAAAGTAGCAGCGGAATCTCCGCTGAGTCTTTGGTCTTGGCCATCCAAACCATGGTCGAGGATCCACATTGATTTTGGGGACCTGTTCCTAGGAAAGCTGTTTTTTGTTGTAGTAGATGCATATTCTAAGTGGATAGAGTGTGTTATTCTATTATCCAGCATGTCTACAGCTACCATTGAGAGCCTGCATATCATGTTTGCTACACATGGTTTAACTGACATTGTTGTGAGCTACAACGGATCTTGCTTCACAAGCCTTGAGTTCCAGGAGTTCATGAAACTCAATGGCATCAGATATGTGAGATCAGCTCCATTCAAGCCTGCTTCTAATGGTGAAGCAGAGCATGTCATTCAAATGATCAAGCAAAGTATGAAACGTATAACTCAGGGTTCACTGCAGAGACGGTTGTCATGTATATTGCTTAGTTACAGGTCAAGACCTCATAATCTTACTGGGGTTCCTCCTGCTGAACTACTGATGAAGAGAAATCTCAAGACCAGGCTTTCTCTTGTTCATCCTGATTTGAATGATTGTGTTGAAAACAGACGTCAAAGTCAGCAATGGTGTCATTATCGTGTTGCCGTGTCACGTGACATCTTGGTCAACAATCCGGTTTATGTACTGAACTATGGTCAAGGTCCAAAGTGGATCGCCAGCACTGTTACTGCCAAGGAGGGTAACAGCGTGTTTATTGTCGTGTTCAAGAATGGGCAAACATGCAGGAAACACCTTGACCAGGTTAAACTGCAGCACATGGATGAACTGGAACCGAGTGAGGAAGATGCAGTCAGTGACCAACCAACCATTGTTCATTCATCAGAGGACTCTGATGACATTACTGACTCTGACCCTTCAGTTTCTGATGTGGTCATGACCACTCCGATCAGATCAGCTACTCAGCCCTCAGTCTCAATGGACTCAGAACGCTCGCCAAGAGCCAAAGTTGAACTGAGACGATCAACTCGTGAGAGGAAAGCCCCAGACCGTCTTAATTTGTAAAAAAAACTATTGTTAAGATTTTAAAAGGGGGATATAGTTATGTATTAATGCTTGGGGGTCACCAGACACCAGAGGGCGCCACAGTCAGAAGTCATCGGGCTGTACGCATGTGGCATGTGTGCTTGGTCACCTGTATATAAGCTGTGTGTCTTTGTCACGCAGACACTCTCGGGTGGAATAAAGATGGATCAGGTTGCACCTGAGTGAGTTTACAATAACCAGACTCTTGAGTCGTTACAGGCGGAAGGGTTGAGAACCAGAGGACACACATTTAAGGTGATTGGCAAAAGAACCAAAGGTGATATAAGAAAAATCTTTTTCACGCAGCGAGTGGTTAGGATCTGGAATGTACTGCCTGAAAGGGTGGTGGAGGCAGACTCAATTATGGCTTTAAAGAGGGAGTTAGATAAGTACCTGAAAGAAAAAAATTTGCAGGGCTAAGGGAAAAGGGCGGGGGAGCGGGACTAGCTAAAGTGCTTTTGCAAAGAGCCAGCACAAGCTTGACGGGCCGAATGGCCTTCTTCCATGCTGTAACCATTCTATGATTCTATGATTTTATGCCCAAATTTCCACACTCTTTTTGGCCGCATATTTCTTTTGCCCTGATTGTACATGTTTCTGGGCGCAAACACACAAGAAATTCCAGGCCTATAAGTTTAGTGTTGATGCAAAGCAGTTTCACATTGATGTGACAGCTGCAGTGTAATTGTACCCCAACAAAGCCCAGGGACAAGGGCATGTCAAGTAACATTAAATCATTTATTTTTAAAAAACAGATTATTTAATCAACTCAGAAGAGTTTCTTTCCACTGGAGACATGTGGGAATATCAACATTTCATCGGGCATTAATGCTAAAAGTTACAAATATAATTAGCACTTTACCTTGTTGCTTAAAGAAAATATATTTCCTAAAAGGATAAAAGAATTGATTAAATTGATCTTTAGTAGGTAAGTTATGGCTCCCAAATAATTAAAAGGAAATTGTTCACTTTTAACCTAGTTAATGAATAATTTGAATAGGAATCTTGTATTCTAACTATGTACTGAGGAGAGTTTTGTAACCCATTTGTTCAATGTAAGCCATTAACACATCTGGACATCAGAAAGCTGCAAAATAATTAACTTGAAATGGTATTTTAATTAATTATAGAGTTGACAAATCTTAGCTAAAATTCAGCAGACATCCTCGCACTGAGCTGAGGGAGATTGCACGCAGCTGTGGCACTTTCACCCTGCATGTTCTATTGGGACTTTGTGTGATAATGTAAAATGGGTGATAACGAGTCAGCAGCCTGTTTTACATCTCTCACGATTTTTAGGGAGATAAATGGCGGGAGGGGCGGGAGGAGAGGGGGTGGAGAGAGGTAGGTAGGGGAGCAGAGTGGAACGTTCCAATGGAATCTGATTCCACTACCCTTTCAGGTCGTGTGTTCCAGATCTTAACAACCCTCTGTGTGAAAACATTTCTCCTCATTTTCTCTAATTTCTCCCATTTTCCCTGTGTATCTGTGGTCAATAGGAGTGGGCTGAAACTACCCAAACTCGTTTTGCATCAGGGCTGTTACAACAGGCATAAAGAGAAGACTTTCTTCAGTCTGGTCTGCCATCAAACCCTAGACCCAGGATGTGAAAGGACAGTGCCTAATGTACTGTGCCACACAGCCCTTCAAAATTGGTACTGCTGGGGCAGCATGGTGACACGCCGCGTTGGAGGAGCAACTTGCTATTTTACCCATGATTAGCCCAATCGCTGAGTTCTCAACCTTGGCTGTTCAATCATGGGCAGGCTTTTCCCATAGGGACGGGAGAAAGAAATCATCTGAGCTCTCTCATACATATAGCTTACTCCAGACATGTTCTCTCAGTCAGGAATATTCAGGCACAAAAAGGAAAAGGGAGGAAAATACATTTAAAAGAAGAAAGTCACAACCCCAACATTCCTGTAAGTAAAAAAGGCATTCTCTTAACAGCTGAATTTACTTCGAATTTTAAAATCCCTTGCATCAAGTATGTGGCTAATAGCAGCTAAGTTGCAATCCATTGTAATGCTGTAATAATAGCTGGGGTTTACATGGTGTTGGGGGAAAACCCCGAGGTAGAAATAAATCTACTCCGAGACTACGTTAGAGAGTTGAAAACACACACAGTTTATTAATACAAGGTAGCAGGGGAATTGTATGTAGGTCCCTCAACCAGGCAACAACTCAATTTGGGTTTACAAAAAATGAGTATTTAAAGTCATAAACCGCAAAAGTCACATGTCACTGCTTCTACATCTGGCATTGCAAAAAGTGTCTATACAACGAGTTTTTTCCATCTTTGGCCGACTTACTTCCTTATCTTCGGCCAGCGTCTGGTGTGCTTGGTTTCTTTCTTGCTCAGCGTCTTGTGACCTTTTCGTAATTGCTTTTCTCATTCTGTCATATAGTACATTTTCTAAAGCACAGCAATTTCACACTAACGCTATTAACCCTTCAATCCCTCATTTGGCCGAAATTTTTCATATACATAATTCTAGGCCAACGTATACCCAGTCTTCTTGCAGAAATTGGTGATGTGATGTGCCGGTTCCTGAGCCCCAGGGTCTCCACTCCGGGGTCCAGGTTCCCATCTCCTATCGCACCTCATTCTGCTGCTTGTAAAACCTCATCATATAGGTGTTTTGGGCATGTGTACACCACCTTCTGAGACACCGCTAGGTTCTCGTAGTTTGGGTTACAGGTCTGCTCAATAGTAAAGATGACAGTGCTTTACTTATACAACATTTAAGTAACATACATAGGCAATACAGCATTACCACCACCACAAAGGTAACCAGACCTTGGATTAGTGACATTCCCATAGATCCTAACCATCCTGAGAACCAGCCCCACAATGTGGAGGCTGGTGGTTGCTTAAGCTTTTTAACCTCTTCTTGGATATGCTCTGCCAGATTGTTAATTTCTTCCGAGCTATCCAGGATGTATGTACAACATTCGGCCCTGATGACGGCACAGGTTCCCCCTTTTTCTGCCAACACATAGTCAAGGGCCATCCGATTTTGCAGAGCTACTGTGCGGAGGGCTACCGTCTCTGCATTAACCTTAACTAGGGCTTCAGCTGTATCGTTGGCCACCTGTTCCAGGACGGAAGCCATGTTAATGGATTCCCTTGCCAATTTACCCGCTCCATCCCAGGGAAATGCAATGGCCCAGAATCTTTCAGTCTCCGTGATGGCTCGTATGGCTCTCCGGTGGAGGTCCTTCAGAGAACCCAGGTGATACATGTAGGGTACGATATAAACCAGATCACAAGAACCCGTCCATTCCCGGGGTAGGCCCTGTGACCCCACACAAAATGAGTTCCATTGTAGGGCTTATACTTATTTATTGCTGGGGGGTCCCATTGGACCGAAAAGTCACCGTTTCTGTTTAATGACGGGAGTGTCACCCTACCCCCTTCGGCAGGTAAGGTAAGGCTATGTGTGCAGTTACTGTACCCCACAATAGGATCTTCCGGTCGTGAGACATAGCCCCCCTCCCTGTCCCTTCTTACACTTTGTTCTCAGGAACAATGGTAGATAGGAATCGTTACAGGTTGATGATCTCCACCCACTACACTGTTCTGGATTATACCCATGACTTTTAAGTTTTATTATGGTGCTGCTGTCTGCCTCTATGGCATAAGAGCCAATGCGTGTGGATCCTGTTCTAACTCCAAACATCCAGCTGGCTGTCTCATTATCACTAAATGGGATTGATTGTAGGGGGATTCCTTCCTCCGAGTGTGTGGAGACATGGGCACAGACCCAACAGCTGGCAACACTGGCTTTCTTGGCATAGGTGTATGACATGTACAAAAAGGTGTTCATATACAACTTTCTCATGGTCCATGGGGGTACTCTGGCCTGAGTCCTGCCTAGGCTACATATTACAATTACACAAAAAAGCAAACTGCACATAATATCGCGTAACACATTCATCTTGGATCGTCTTTATTTCTTCCGGCGTTTTCTGCTGATGCGTCCGCGTTCAGTTTCCTAGAATGTGTATGAAGGCAGGGTCTTTTTTTTGTTTTGTTCGCTTGTGCTGGGGTTGTTGGATTCATATTCTTTGAGCTGAGACCAATGTTTCCATTGGCCAACCCCACCCATATCTATGTAGGCGCACGTATCTCCGCTAAGTAAGTCTTCAAATGGGCCAGACTAATGGGGAGCAAACCCCGTTCGTCCTGGCAGAAATTTTACCATTACCTTTGCGCCTATCTGTGGGACCTCCCCCTGGTCCTCCAATTCCTTTTGTTCATCCCTGCCTGCTTGCCATTCCCTCATTTCCTTCCTCAATTCCTTAAGTTGCTTACTCAGTTCCAAGACGTACTTTCTAACCCAATCCCTCAGAGGTCCTACGTCGAATCCCCCAGTTTTGATTCCTTCCGGCAGGCGCATCACCCTGCCTGACATCAAATCATATGGAGTTAATCCCGTCACTCGGTTAGGAATTTCCCTTTGTCTCATCAACCAATTGAACAAGTACTTTGGTTCGGTATTCACTGAGGAGGACACAAACAACCTTCCGGATATAAAAGGGGTCGGAGGGTCTAGTAAGGAGGAGGAACTGAGGGAAATCCTTATTAGTCGGGAAATTGTGTTGGGGAAATTGATGGGATTGAAGGCCGATAAATCCCCAGGGCCTGATGGACTGCATCCCAGAGTACTTAAGGAGGTGGCCTTGGAAATAGCGGATGCATTGACAGTCATTTTCCAACATTCCATTGACTCTGGATCAGTTCCTATGGAGTGGAGGGTAGCCAATGTAACCCCACTTTTTAAAAAAGGAGGGAGAGAGAAAACAGGGAATTATAGACCGGTCAGCCTGACATCGGTAGTGGGTAAAATGATGGAATCAATTATTAAGGATGTCATCGCAGTGCATTTGGAAAGAGGTAATATGATAGGTCCAAGTCAGCATGGATTTGTGAAAGGGAAATCATGCTTGACAAATCTTCTGGAATTTTTTGAGGATGTTTCCAGTAGAGTGGACAAGGGAGAACCAGTTGATGTGGTATATTTGGACTTTCAGAAGGCTTTCGACAAGGTCCCACACAAGAGATTAATGTGCAAAATTAAAGCACATGGGATTGGGGGTAGTGTGCTGACATGGATTGAGAACTGGTTGTCAGACAGGAAGCAAAGAGTAGGAGTAAATGGGGACTTTTCAGAATGGCAGGCAGTGACTAGTGGGGTACCGCAAGGTTCTGTGCTGGGGCCCCAGCTGTTTACACTGTACATTAATGATTTAGACGAGGGGATTAAATGTAGTATCTCCAAATTTGCGGATGACACTAAGTTGGGTGGCAGTGTGAGCTGCAAGGAGGATTCTATGAGGCTGCAGAGCGACTTGGATAGGTTAGGTGAGTGGGCAAATGCATGGCAGATGAAGTATAATGTGGATAAATGTGAGGTTATCCACTTTGGTGGTAAAAACAGAGAGACAGACTATTATCTGAATGGTGACAGATTAGGAAAAGGGGAGGTGCAAAGAGACCTGGGTGTCATGGTACATCAGTCATTGAAGGTTGGCATGCAGGTACAGCAGGCGGTTAAGAAAGCAAATGGCATGTTGGCCTTCATAGCGAGGGGATTTGAGTACAGGGGCAGGGAGGTGTTGCTACAATTGTACAGGGCCTTGGTGAGGCCATACCTGGAGTATTGTGTACAGTTTTGGTCTCCTAACCTGAGGAAGGACATTCTTGCTATTGAGGGAGTGCAGCGAAGGTTCACCAGACTGATTCCCGGGATGGCGGGACTGACCTATCAAGAAAGACTGGATCAACTGGGCTTGTATTCACTGGAGTTCAGAAGAATGAGAGGGGACCTCATAGAAACGTTTAAAATTCTGACGGGGTGAGACAGGTTAGATGCAGGAAGAATGTTCCCAATGTTGGGGAAGTCCAGAACCAGGGGACACAGTCTAAGGATAAGGGGGAAGCCATTTAGGACCGAGATGAGGAGGAATTTCTTCACCCAGAGAGTGGTGAACCTGTGGAATTCTCTACCACAGAAAGTTGTTGTGGCCAATTCACTAAATATATTCAAAAAGGAGTTAGATGAAGTCCTTACTACTAGGGGAATCAAGGGGTATGGTGAGAAAGCAGGAATGGGGTACTGAAGTTGCATGTTCAGCCATGAACTCATTGAATGGCGTTGCAGGCTAGAAGGGCCGAATGGCCTACTCCTGCACCTATTTTCTATGTTTCTATGTTTCTATGTTTCTATTGTGGGTAATAAATCTGCCCAAGCTTGTCCCGTCTCTTGGATGGCCTTTGCTAGGGCTGCTTTAAGTGTCCTGTTCATATGTTCTACCATCCCAGAGCTTTGCGGGTGGTAGGGGATATGAAACTTCTGTCTAATACCCAACATAGCACACACCTCCTTCATTATTTGTCCGGTAAAATGGGTTCCCTGGTCGGAATTGATTTGTATAGGGACGCCCCGTGGGATTACTTCCTCTGCCAATATTCGGGCCACCGTGATTGCGGTGCAGATTCGCGTGGCGAACGCTTCTACCCACCACGTAAACTGATCTATTATTACTAAACAGTATTTCTTGCCCCTTGAGGATGGTAAAGGTCCCATGAAGTCTATCTGTATATACTCCCACGGCCCCCTTGGTCGTGGTTGGTGAGCCATTCTAACCTTAACGGCCTTTCCTGGGTTGTGCTGGGCACATGACACATGCTGACAGTACTTAGCTACGTCCCGTCCCATTCCTGGCCACCACCAATCCCCAGTTATGCTTGTTATCATGACGTTCCATCCAACATGACTGATGCCGTGGTGTAGTTACATGAGCATTTGTCTAATATAAGCCGGGGCTATCACCTTCCCATCTTTCCTCCATTTGAAGTCGTCACCCTGGCTCCTTCCTATTGTGCCCCAATCTTTATTTTCTTCATCAGTTACATCGACATGTAATCTATATCTTCCCTGATAATGATACTACATACAACTCCTTCCTGCACTTCTAAGGATGTATTTGCTTCCTGTGCCGCTTTATCCGCTGCTTCATTGCCCCGTTGGACATTGTTTACTACTTTCTGGTGAGTCTTAACCTTGATCGCTGCTGCCTTTGCGGGTTTACTGGCAGCATCTAATAGTAGTCTGATTCGGCCCTCATGTTTGATAGCCTCCCCGCCCGAAGTGACAAACCCTCTCCTTGCCCAGGCAGTTATGTAATCATGGACTACCCCGAAGGCATAGCGGCTATCCGTATAGATATTTGCCCGCCGGCCTTCGGCCAGTTGGAGGGCTTCAGTCAGGGCAGTGAGTTTAGCTACTTGGGACAACAGTCCTCCGTCTTACCTTCCTTTTCGGACAGTGTTTAGCGCTTTGTCTACCACCGCCCATCCCGTATGCGGGGTCCCCGAATATATTTCCGGGACTCATCCACGTACAGGATCAGCTCGGGGTTTTCAAGGGGAATCTCACTTACGTGTCCCAGTGAGTCCTCCCATTCCTATGACTGGCACTCATGAGGCTCACCCACGGATAAGAGGCCCTCTGCCCGGGTTCTCCCCCGTGTCTCGTACAATTTTTACGGACCCATCTAAGGGAAGTAATACTGCTTCCCATTTGGCCCGGTGGATGTTGGACACGGAGCGCAATTTCCCGGTGTTGTGCATTTCCACCAAGGTATGTTTGGTATGTAGTATAACCTCCCCTGTCATTACTACTGGCTCACTAACTTTCACCACCCACATTGCGCAGTCCAAGGCTGCTACACATCTTGACAACCTCCTGCCATGGGTGACTGTTGGGTGGAATAGTAAGCTACTGGGTGGGCTCGGTCTCCATGCATTTGAGTAACTACTGCTCCGTAAACACGTACTCGTTTTCACAATGAATGTGAAACGGTGCGTTCATAGTTGGCAGTCCTAGGCCTGGTGCCAACACCAGGGCTTCCTTTATCTGGCCGTATGCTGTTTCTTGTTCCGGGCCCCACTCCACACTTTCTAGAGCTGGTTTTCCTCCCTTAACTAGTCTCTGTATGGATTCCGCGATTGCCGCGAAGTTGGCTATAAAGTTCCTACAGTGGTTAAAGAGTCCGAATACTTTACGCACTCCTCGGACCGTTTTCGGTCGGGGCATAATGCGAATTGCTTCCTTTCTGTCGTGGGGCATTGTTTATGTCCCCTGCGACAGTTGGGGTCCAAAGTACTGTACCTCCTTCAATCCGATCTGAGCTTTCTTGGGGTTTACCTTAAATCCCACTTTCTTTAAGGCTTCTGGGGTTTCTATTAGAGCCTCCATATGTCCTCTCTCGTCATCTGAGGCAATCAACAGGTCATCCATATATTGGAGGATGGTACTTCGGTAGGGGGCTAAATCTACGGTCTCCAAGGCTCGACTCATAGTTCGGTGAAATATGGCCAGACTGTTGTGAAAACCCTGGGGCACTCGTGTCCAAGTGTACTGCCTATCCCCGACCGTGGATGCTAATTTATCTTGGGACTCCTGGGCTAGTGGTATGGACCAAAATCCATTAGCTATAACTAAGACCATGAATATTTTATGTTCTGGTTTCAGTCAATTAAATGTGGTCGCTGGGCTTGCTACGATGGGGTGCTGGTGGGGAGTTACTTTATTTAACGCTGTATAGTCTATGGTCAATCAGTATGACTCATCTGATTTCTTTATGGGCCAGATTGGTGAGTTCGTCGTGCTTTCGGCTTCCCGAAGGACACCGCTCCGCAAGAGGTCCTTCACTATTTGTTTTACGGCCTCTCGAGCTTCGGGTTTAATGGGGTATTGCTTATGAGGAGTGTGTTCGGGCCCAGGAATGACCACTGGCTTGGTCTTTACCAGCCCACAATCCTGCTTTGATTGAGCCCACATTTCCCTCATTTGTTCGCATAATGGGCCGTAGTCTCCTGCTGTATCCCAATCTCGGGTGAGAAGTTGCACACTTCCGACCTTTGCGTGATTGTGCAAATTAGTCTGTACCCCGTACATCGTGATTTTGCATCCTCCCTTATTTCTCTTATTCTGTGGGTCTATTATTGCCCCTAACTGTTCCAGGAGGTTGATCCCCAATATGGTCCCTTCTGCATTGTGCCGGGATCAGAATACCAGCTATCTCCAATAGAATTACTTCACTCTGGTGGGCTTTGGTGGCAAATCCTCCCACGCCGGTTATATGGACTACATGTTTAGTTGTGGGTAAGGGAATATCTGTCATAGATACCGATGCTCTAGTATCCACTAACATATCATACTGCCGGCCCCCTAACAGCACTGTTATGTGAATACGTAGATCCTTTCCCTGCCCCACGGGTGCCGCTGGCCTTCAGTCTCTTCCTAAGTCCCTCAGCGCTGTGATTAGCTGCTGTTGGTTCATCTCCTCTACTGTCAGGCCTGACTGACTATTTCTTTTCTCCTTGGGCGCCCAACATTTATCAGTGGCATGTCCCTTTTTCCCGCAATTGTCACATTGGACGGTTGGTCTTTTGGGGCCCCTACAGTTGGCGGCAAAATGACCCGTCTTACCACAGTTGTAGCATTCCCCTTGGCCCGCACTCTTACTACTCTTAACCGTGGTCACTTCTTGTTTTATTCCCCCAGAGTTAATGTGGCATGCCCACTGGACAGCTTGGTCACAGGTGTCCGCAAATACCACCCCCATTTTTAAGATCTTTTGATGGTCGGCCGAAAGGCCATCCTCAAACATTTTCACGAAGACTGGGTCGTCTCTGTTCGGGGCCGACTGTCCCGAGGATTCTTGGTATTGGAATCATAACCTCTTTCCATAGTCATTGCCGTTTTCTCCCTTTTTCTGGCGGGTCTGCATTATTAATCCCCAATTTGGAGTGGATGCTCCCATTAAGGCCTGTACAGCCTGGATAAACCCCATTCTGGCAGCGTCCCATTGTGCCCTTGTGGCACCCATGGCAGCTATCCATGTGCCATCACTGTGAGGGGGTGCTAGCCCTGTCCACCGGTCCTTTGGACACTTAGCCCGAACTATTTGGTGAACATCTCGCTCGTGCATATCGTGGGTCTCATACAATTCTTCTAACTTTTGCCAAAATTCTACATTTCTCTTCCGTGGTTGTAGGCTCCCCAAATCCTGATTCATCATTTGTTTTTCTGTGGGGGTGAAAGTGTCGTATTGATATCGGGGGTTCCCTCCCTGTACGCTCTGGGTTAACTTAAGAGGGGCTGCCCTTTCTGTATTTACTGAATTTGACCCTTCCATCTTGGTCTCCTCATCAAAGGGAGGAGCCGAGGCCGCTACTGTGGCAACATAAGTCGGAGGGAGGTCATAATCTGAACCCCCCCACTTGCCGGTTTGTTCATACTGCTCTCTCCATTTCTTATTCTTGGCTTCTGTCTCCTTACTATTCTCTGCTAATTGTTTGGTTTTACTTTGTAACACACATAACTGATATACTAAAAGTACTCCGGCTTTCTTTGCCTTTTTCTGTTTCTGTTTCTCCCACCAATTTTTTTGCTCCTTGGGGACAGCCGAGGGATCCCACCCGTCTTTAATCATTTTATCTATTAAGCCCTTCTGGTCGTCTGCATAGAACCTACTAAGAGACCCTCCCGGCCCCCAATTAAGGTCTTCCCCCGACGCCATTATGTGATCTGACCTTCCCCAGTTTTCTCTACGAATGAGTCTCTTCACATGGGCCTACTTCTACTCCATCACTTATTTATTGCGATGGGATTATCCCTCAACTCTCACACCAGTTCATGCATCACTCACAGATTTCCGCTGTCACTTTGTCCTCCCGGTGTTCCCTTCAACCTTAATCCTTGGCCATCACGTGGGGCATTTGCCCTCTTAATTCTAGCTCAAGTTAGGTGATTGAGATAGTTTGTGATAATTGAAGTGACGGGCACACTCGTTTCTCTTACACACCACTTATCTTACTTATATTCTACTTTATCTTAATTTCTACTCACTGTGTCTGTTATCAAACCTCTCCGAGTCTCACCTGCTCATTGGGTGTCTGGCAGCCTCACCCCTGCCGGTTCGACCTTATCCCCGTACGTTCGAGTCTCGATCAGGAGGGCTTACCGGTACACCCTGCTCGCAGCGCCAAAACTGTTGGGGGAAAACCCCGAGGTAGAAATAAATCTACTCCGAGACTACGTTAGAGAGTTGAAAACACACACAGTTTATTAATACAAGTTACCAGGGGAGTTGTATGTAGGTCCCTCAACCAGGCAACAACTCAATTTGGGTTTACAAAAAATGAGTATTTAAAGTCGTAAACCGCAAAAGTCACATGTCACTGCTTCTACATCTGGCTTTGCAAAAAGTGTCTACACAACGAGTTTTTTTCGGCTTTGGCCGACTTACTTCCTTATCTTCGGGCAGCGTCTGGTGTGCTTGGTTTCTTTCTTGCTCAGCGTCTTGTGACCTTTTCGCAATTGCTTATCTCATTCTGTCATACAGTACATTTTCTAAAGCACAGCAATTTCGCACTAATGCTATTAACCCTTCAATGGCAACACAAGCCAAGAAAGAAAAGTGCAAGCAGTGTATGTACTTCATTTGAATTATGTACTGTACTTTGCAACTTACTCCAACACAACTGTTTGGTGATTTTGTTATAACTGGATTCTGACCACTGAAACTGTGAAGGTTAATTTCAGTCATTGTGGTCTCCACAAAATGCCAGCAGTTGTCATGTTAAGGGACAGAATGAAGGGCTACCACAGAAGTGTTTTGTTATCTCATGTCGTGCTGCAAGAGTTAGTGATGCAGAAACTGTATCCACAGCGGTACTGATCACTATAGAACTTAAGGGGAATAGATGGTGGGTATCAATGAGATGAAAGGAAGCAATTTAATGGAGGGGTTTCATTGATGTCAGATGGCCAGGCAAAAGCAATATTGATTTTGCAATGATCAGAACCAAAAGCTGAACTTTTGTCTTTTCTCAAGTGGTGTGTGCTGATAGGTCACAGATTGGTTAGGTGTTCAATGTACTTGCCTTTATAGGTCGCCAGATTATTATTGTAGGAGTTGTTTAGGCAAACTAGGGAATTCTTATTAGTTTCTTTCAAATGATTGGAAATTGTGCTGCTTTTTGTTTTGTGTTTATATTTGCAGATATTTCCAGGCACTCAATGTAATGTCCTAAATTAAGAAATCTAAGCAACGAGCCAAGGCCTATTGTTCAGGATACCATCAATTGTGAAAAAAGTTGAATTACAGTCCTGGTGAACAAGAAATACTGTACATTTCTTCTTTATCGAAACAATTTAAAATGATTGATTAAAATGCAGAAGAGACAAAGTAAATCAGGAACTCATTACATTAGTAGTGTCTTCGGAAAAATCTTTAAATCAATGATTTTAAATTGTTTCGATAAAGGAGAAATAAACAGTATTTCTTGTTCAGCAGGACTGTAATTCAACTTTAAAGCTGGATTGTGCTGAGTAACCAGAAACATGCGTTAAATGGCAGCAATTTTGTTAAGGGCGTGAATATTCCTACATTACAAGAGTGACTGCACTTCAAAAGTAGTTAATTGACTGCAAAGTGCTTTGGGCAGACTATATAAATGCAGGTCTTCCTTTGCTTTTATTCTGTTATTTGCTGCCATCTATAAATATCCTGGTATTTCAAGCAAGCAAGAAAGAAATATTCATATAGCACCTTTCACAATCTCAGGATGTATCAAAGCCAATGAATTACTTTTGAAATAATGTCACTGTCGTAATGTACGGAAACGTGGCAACCAATTTGCGCACAGCAAGGTCCCACAAACAGCAATGTGATAATGATCAGATCATCTGTATTTTTTTATGTTAGTTGAGAGATAAATATTAGCCGGGACACCAAGGAGAACATCCCTGCTCTTCTTCAAAATAGTGCCGTGGGATCTTTTACGGCACCTGCGAGAGCCAACGGGGCCTCGGTTGAACATCTCATCTGAAATACCGCACCTCCGACAGTGTAACACTACCTCAATATTGCACTGGAGTATTGGCCTAGATTTTGTGCTCAAGTCTCTGGAGTGGAATTTGAACCCACAACCTTCTGACTGAGAGGCGAGAGTACTACCAATTTCATCCACGGCATCACCTGGGAAAGTACACTGTACACTTATTTGGAGTACAGATTAGATTAGGAAGGTGCTTGGAATCATTTCCTGCTTTTTGGCACTTGATTAGGGTGGGGGCGGAGTTAAGGTGCATATTTGGATGAAAAGACTCTTTCTCCTGGTTATAGAGATCTTGTATTTAATGGGTTTGGATAGTCTTAGCCTAGTTGCTGGAATGGGCTCACAGCACACGAATTAATCTTGTTCAGCACTGATGTGGCATTTTAATGCAGAGAGGACACAAGGATAGCTGGCATAAGAAGTGAAAAATTCTATTTGTAGTGGAGGTGTTCTTGAGGTTGGGGTTAAGGCACATTATTGGGAAAGAGTAGAGGGACCTTTGCTCTACATTTGGCGTGTGTTAACCTGTGTTCTATTTCTCAGCACTGACAACATGATCTATATGGAAGTATAAAAATGAAAACTTACCAATAATGCTGCTCCTGCGATGATAACTGTAAGCAAGCCATAAAATAAAAAATCTTCACCTTTTTCCAGCAATGTTCTTAGTGGCTCAAAATCTTCAAAGAAGTCCAGGGAAACCTTGTACATCCACCAGGTTGGGAAAATCATCAGAAAAATTGGAGTCTTCTTAAACCAGCAAGGAAAGCCTTCTCCTGATTCCCCATGCAGTCGACTCCAGCCGCTGCTAGCCCCGGCCGAAGGTCCTCCACCCACGCGGCCCATTGTTATCCCAGACCGAAGGTCCTACACACAAGACAGTGCAAGACACTCCAGGCTCATAGAAAAGCAGCAGTGATTTCTAATAAAGACTGGACATTACATTATATTTATTAAATAATCCCACCACAAATCTTTAATGTTTTAATAGAGTGTTGGAATGCTTAGGTAGACAATAATATACAATAATATATTTGTAGAGATATTAAATTAGCATGTTCCTGTACTAAGTTGTTCATGGATCTAGACTGGGTCAGGATTACTGATACATGCACCATGATCCTGAGTTGCATGTATCAGTGACCCAGAACAAGTCAGGATCCATGAACACCTTAGTATTGGAACCTGACCCTTTATCATTTAAACTTATACGTTGTAAGGGGTGAGGCCATTTTATATGTTGAGTCCGTTCCTTTATCCTATAATATTTATTAGTGCAGAATTAAAAAATGAAGTGCAGGAGTCAGGTTAAAAGTCCAAAATAAATATTTTTATTAAACATTTGTACAGCACAGTTGTAATTAGCTTAATATGACTTATCTTTAAACTTTCGTAATTTAAAAAACTTTAATGAATACCATGGCAACTTTCAAAAGAACAATCAAACAAACCAACCAAAAAACAAACAAGCCATCTATTCTCCTCCTTAGTGATGTGCACCAATCCTGCCCCAGTAGATACCATTACCCTTGTGCGTGCCCGTAGTTGTAGCCCATTGCGACGTTTCTTGCTGCTGGATTACAACAGAGACAGAGCCAAAATGTGTCATTGTGGAAGGCCCGGGTTCCTCTTCATAATCATCTTCAGCCTCAGGATCAACCCTTGATTTTGGTGCAGTGTAGAAAGCATTCCTCGCATCAATGACAGCCTGGGTGAGTCCCCCTATTGCTGCTACTACCTCGTTCATCTGTCCCGAAAGTCTTTCCGCCGGTAATGACAGTTCCCCCTAACTCTACCCTCGCCCCACCAAAGGCTTCCAGGAGCAATTGTGATTGTTGGATGTTCTCCCCGCTCACCCCCACAAGATGTCCTATGTTCTCCGAATCCTGTGTTTCTGCATCAGGCCTATAGTTTGCAGGTGTGGCTTGCTGCGACACACTTGGACCCGCAGCCTCAGGCGTCACACCTAGAAATGTCCCGTTGCTTGATTCACTCATGAAAGGGGTTGGAATCCTTGAGGGCTTCAGCATCTCCAAATCCAGGTTAACCATCTCATCGTCGATGCTTTCCTGCGGCCCATCATTCTTCTGATTTGGAATATCTGGAGTGGCAGTTTCCTGAACATTCTCTCCTTCAACTTTAGGTGCACCTTCTGTCTCCTCCTGATGCTCAACCTCTGCGAAACAAAAGATAGATGCTTGGTTAGCAGCATTGAGGAAGGAGAAGTATAGCAGGACATGCAGTACATAACATTTAGCCAACCCAGACTGTGCCATTTGCAGGGCTTACCCTTTGTTGGAAAACTGGGAACAGCTTCCACGTTGATGGTTGGTCTTCTCCTGTGACATTTAATCACCGATGCTATCCTCTGCTCCACGGCTGTTAGTTGCAGCCTACTTGGCGGACCACCTCCAGTTTGTGACCATTCGCGTTGATCTGTGACACCATCTTCTGCAAAGATGAAAATGGAACTTTTTAAGAGAGGGTCCTTCGGAACATTTTTAAACACACACACACACGCGTTTCACATTTACAGATGTTATTGCAGTGCATAAATATACATATATTTAAAAACCCAAATAAATGTAAATATAACTTATTATTTATAGTCACTGCTTGTCCGAGGTCCTGCCACTTCTTTTTCAGCTGCACACCGGTTCTCGGGGTGATGGACATTCCATTAAACTCGACTGCGACCAGATCACAAACTTTTGCGAGTGCAGATGGTTTGAGTTTCTTTTTAACCGAAGCTCCCCTTGTTTTCAAGAACTTCCCATCTACTCTCAATTAAGTCTACCAGTGGTTCAATTTCTTCCACGAGAAATCTCTTGGTCCTTACAGCTTCCCCTTCTCCATCTCTGCCTCTGCCTCTTTCGCCTTCTCTGCGCCCTTCTCTTGCAACCTTCTCGTGATTGAAGCTGTATTTCCTACCTGCAAATCCACCTCGACCAATGGATTCTTAATGGTAATCCACACAGTCCCCACACATGCTGATTTTTTAATACTTTGCACTGTTTTTTTTTGTGCGCATGCGCAGAAGCATTTCAATTTTCCTGGGCGCAGTTGGGAATTTAGGGCGCGACGGTTTCCTGCGCGCATGCGCAGATGACCCGGCCCACTTCGAGACCGGCAGTGATGGCGCAGCAAGAGGGCAGGCAGCGTGCCAGAAAATTCTCTGCAGAGGCTTCTGAGGCCTTAGTACAGGCCATTGAAAGGAGGTGGTCTGCACTCCATCTGGTTGGGGGAGGGAGGCAGTCGCCCAGCTTTTTTAAGGGAATCTGGTGGGAAATTACACAGGAGGTGTCAGCGGCAGACACGGTGGCCAGAACTGGCACATAATGCCGCAAGAAGTTCAACAAGCTCACGAGGTTCATCAGGATGTGTACCTTTCACATTTAAGTAGGCCTGCCATGCTTCCAAGATCAATGTCTCACAAAATGTTAAGTCTTTGATGGAACTGCCCCTTCTCAATGTTTTGCAGGCCATGGCGAGGGTTGTACAGAAAGCTGAAGGTTCACTTCTCCAGCCATTGCCTCTGCATTCAGGATGAACCAGCCCTCTTGTACCCTCATCATTGTCAAGCCTCCTCGCACTCCACTCCCACTGCTGATATGTGTTTCATTAGCATCACCCTGAGCTGCTATACTTCTTGACTCTCACCTACTCCCAATCTTTGAAAAACCTCACTCAAGAGCCACACAGATTGAAGTGAAGACATTTGCACACCCACACATTGACAGCTATTGAACTATGGAAGGCACATGTGGCACAAGAGGAGGTGGACCTTCACTGAATCCTTCTTCTTGCTCTTATTGCAGGCCAAGCTTTCCCATAATAGAAGGGAGCAACATCGTACCAGAGGCGTTCAGCCAGAGCTGCTGGAGCTCACTGATATGGAGCAATGAGTCTCGGCCCTCATGCGCACCCCAGTTCGGACAGTGGCCAGGGATGATGCCGAGCCCCCTTCGGGTAGTGAAGGTATGTAAGTGGAACACACGACTGATATGACTTCATTGACCCCTAAAATGAAGTGGCCGAACCCCCTTACATGTACATGTCCAATGTCACTTTCCTGCTTTCACCCTGCCCCCTCCGCTGCTGTTAACCACGTGTCTGTTGTTTTCTGCTTGCAGATGACAAACCACAAGCACAACAGCCTTCTCGTAAGCCATCTACATCTGGCCACGGGCGAGATGATGAGGGAGGGGATGAAAGTGTGCTGCCTGAACCTCACAGCCCAGCAGTTGCCCCGTCTGCCGACACTACATCTGGCACGAAGCCGATTTCCAGGAGTTTGAGGACTCTGAGACTCCTGGCCCCCGTGGCCTGAAGCAACACCGAGCAGGAGGGGAAGCTCGGAGGCCAGTTTCCCGGATGGTGAGTTGGCACAGTAGTCCTACTGAAGAACAGGCAGACGTGGACCTGGACTTGATGGCGAGCTCATGGGAGCATTGGGAAGGTTCCACAAGAGCATCGATAAATTTTCTGTGAATGTGGCAGAGGCCTCATACATTGTCCCTGCATCTGAGGTGTAAAGTCCTGTCCCCTCAGTACAGACTCACACGAGGCACATACTGAAGTCAAGGTCACTCAGGACCTGCACCTTTATTACACAGCTCTCGAATGCCTCACTTGCCTGAGACCTGTCCTTATATACCTGTCTGCGACAGATATCCAGCGTCTCCTGCAAGTGCACCCCTGGTGGTAAGGTAAGCTTGTGGTTACAGGTCATCTCTAGTTACAGTCATGTATAGCATGGTAAGATACAGTTATGTACAGTAGTGTGAGATACATGACATGAGGACTCTAGCGAGGTCATCATTGCCCACTCACAGAGGCAGGTGGTCTCCAGTAGCGACAATGGCATGCCAGAGTGCGTGGTGCGTGCCATTGATCGCATCACAGGCACAAGCTACGCTGCAGCTTGGTGATGTCATGCGGTCAATGACTGCTGCCATCCTTTCTGTTATCCTCACTGTCCAACGGTGCCGAAACAGGCCAGCAAGTTGTGGTGACACATTGTGCTCTGGATGCTGAGGCCCAGCCATGTCTGAGTGTGAGTGGTTCCCAGGAAATAGAAGATAGCATTCTGGCTCCCAGCACTGACTCTCCCACCACACCACAGCCATCGAGATTGCTTCTGCTGATGGTCAGATGCAAAAGTCTGTAGCTGGGCCTTTCCGGTCAGAGCTGGTCCAGGGTGACATCATAAGTCATCTGCACTGTCTGCAGCCCTTAAGCAGCCTTGCTGTAGACACTGAGGCCTCATTGCGGAGGAGCAGCAGGTGTGGGAGGGGGATGAAGGGAAGGGGGGTGAAATTTCAGGGCATGCCCCATTAAGGAGTGACACAAACTTGTGCAGATGCATTGCTATATAATGAATATGCCTGCAAATAGTTGTTTTTGAGAAATGCACTTGTTGTTCAGTGACTTGCAGCAGAATGCTGTTTATTGTTTTGTTTGCTTTTGTTGGCTTATTGTATCATTTGGTGTTGGGAGTATTGTTTGTTATTTGTTATGATAATATTATTTGACCCTTTGCCGTTGGTGTCATGTGTATCATTCCAAAGCTCAGCGTAAGATGGCACATAGCGTGGCTAGTATTAGGTGCATCCCTCAACTTCCTCCATTCAAGCAAATTATGTGCTGGCGATGTGCAGCTCTTGCTCCATGCTGCCTCCCCTATCGATGGGGTGGCTGTGTAATCGGGGCCTCGCCAGGCTCCTTTTTGTCATCCTTCTCCTCCTGAGGTGGGCCTGCAATCCCCACTGGCAATGCCTGGCCCCTCATGATGGCCAAGTTGTGCAGCATGCAGCACACCACAATGAATTCGGAGAGTATTGAAGGCTGCCTCCAGAGTGATCCAGACATCGGAAGCGCTGCTTGAGCACCCCAATTGTCTGTTCAATGATGTTATGGGTGGCTCCATGGCTCTCAATGTAGCGCTCCTCGGCTTCTGCGGGGTTGCGGAGGTGGCTCGGCCGCATCCTTTGTCCCCGATCAGCCAGCGTGCCCTTCCCTTTGTCACTGAAACATTCATGAGACACTGTTCTCATGCAAGATGAAAGCATCACTTGCACTCCCTAGATAGCAGGTATTCACTGCGAGGATGCGCTGCGCGTGGTCACACACCTGCTGGACATTTAGGGAGTGGTATCCCTTTTGGTTTTTGAATAACTCTGTATTGATGAATGGTGCTCGCAAGGCCACGTGTGTACGGTCAATGACTCCTTGAACCCTCGGGAAGCCCGCAATTCTGCCAAACCCACATGCCTGCTCATTCTGGCTCTCCCTGTTCATCGGGAACTTTATGAAGTCCATTCTGCGGGCAAACAGAGCATTTGTAACATGCAGAATGCAACGATGTGCAGCATATTGAGAGATGCTGCATATGTCCCCTACTGCTGCCTGGAAGGAGCCGGAGGCATAGAAGGCCAGCGCCACAGTGACCTTCACTGCGTTGGGCAGTGCAGTCCTGTTGGTGCTGGAAGGCTATAGATCTGCCTGTAGGATATGGCATATTTCTGCCAGCACTTCCTTTCGGAAGCGCAGTCTTCTCACACATTGCTCCTCAGAGAGCTGGAGGTCTGAGCATTGGTGCCTGTAAACCCGTGAGAGGTAAGCCCTCCTCCCCAGATGTCTTCGGCCTCTCCTCATCCATGGCCCGACATGGCCAGCAACCCTTCTTCTCGCTTGATGCCGCCTGGCAATGGCAGGCAGCATGATACGCTGGTAAATTAGTAATGCCCCATTAAATTATCTCACTGATGTTGTAAGGACACTGTAATGGCAGATAAAACTGCCACTTTCACGTCAGAGCTTCACACAGCATGCTGAGCGTAACTGTTGCAGTCAATGTAACCTGTGATGTAGGATCTTCCTCCCACCATTTAAATACGGCACCAATACCACCTGCTGCACCCTTGGAACGCCTGTTTTTTCAGACGTTTCCTGGGATGGGCGTTTAATGAAGCGTTAGGGCTGAAATTTGCATCCAGGGCGCTAGTGGATTGACGTCATGATCTCATTGAAACTAGAGGGCAGGGCGGTAAGTCTTTGCTAGACACCCGGCGTTACGCCTAGAAACACCATTTACCACCACTCCGTGGCGCAAACTGAGGTGCAACCGAGCCGTAAATCCAGCCCCATACACAGGTTGAGCGTCTGAAATCCAGAGTTCCAAAATTCAGAATGTTCCGGAATCCGGACGCCGGGTCAATCTGTGGTGGGGTCATCTGGAAACCGGAAAATGTTCTGAAACCCGGACTCCCCCCATCTCGGCGGCTCGACTTCCCCTGCCCCAAACTCGCCCCAGCCCTTGGCAGCCCGACCTCGCCCCAGCCCGACCTTGCCCCGGCCCGACCTCGCCCCGGCCCGACCTTGCCCCGGCCCGACCTCGCCCCGGCCCGACCTCGCCCCGGCCCGACCTCGCCCCGGTCCTTGGCGGCCCGACCTCGCCCCAGCCCGACCTCGCCCCGGCCCGACCTCGCCCCGGTCTTTGGCGGCCCGACCTCGCTCCAGCCCGACCTCGCCCCGGCTCGACCTCGCCCCGGTCTTTGGCGGCCCGACCTCGCCCCGGCCCGACCTCGCCCCGGCCCGACCTCGCCCCGGTCCTTGGCGGCCCGACCTCGCCCCGGCCCGACCTCGCCCCGGCCCTTGGCGGCCCGACCTCGCCCCGGCCCGACCTCGCCCCGGCCCTTGGCGGCTCGACCTCGCCCCGGCCCGACCTCGCCCCGGCCCGACCTCGCCCCGGCCCGACCTCGCCCCGGCCCTTGGCGGCCCGACCTCGCCCCGGCCCGACCTCGCCCCGGCCCGACCTCGCCCCGGCCCTTGGCGGCTCGACCTCGCCCCGGCCCGACCTCGCCCCGGCCCGACCTCGCCCCGGCCCGACCTCGCCCCGGTCCTTGGCGGCCCGACCTCGCCCCGGCCCGACCTCGCCCCGGCCCTTGGCGGCTCGACCTCGCCCCAGCCCGACCTTGCCCCGGCCCGACCTCGCCCCAGCCCGACCTTGCCCTGGCCCGACCTCGCTCCGGCCCTCGGCGGCCCGACCTCGCTCCGGCCCTCGGCGGCCCGACCTCGCTCCGGCCCTCGGCGGCCCGACCTCGCTCCGGCCCCGGCTCCCCCCTTCTCCCCCCGGCCCCGGCTTTCCACCTTCTCCCCCCTCTTCCCCTTACCTCAGCTGCCCACTCCACGTACCTCGACCCAGGTATAGACATTTCAAAATCCGGAAATACCCGGAATCCGGAACGGCCTCGGTCCTGAGGTTTCCGGATTTCGGACGCTCAACGTGTATCTTAATACTGTTCGTTAATAAAAATCTATCAATCTCAGATATAAAATTAACAATTGACCCAGTAGCGAATGTTATTTGTGGAAGAGAGTTCCAATCTTCTACTACCCTTTGCATGTAAAGGTGTTTCCTAACTTCACTCCTTAATGATCTGGCTCTAATTTTAGGCTATGTCTCCTAGTGCTAGACTCCCCAACCAGTGGAAATAGTTTCTCTCTATCTACCTTATCAGTTCCCTTTAATATCTTGAAAACTTCGATCAAATTACCCCTTAACTGTCTAAATTCCAGGAAATACAATGCTAGTTGTGTAATCTCCCCTTGTAACTTAACCTTTAGAGTCCAGGAATCATTCTGGTAAATCCACATTGCACTCCCTCCAAGGACAATATATCCTCCCTAAGGTGTGGTGCCCAAAATTGAACATAGTAGCCACGATTTCTCCACACGCTGCAGGATCAATGCAGCCGGGGTTACTGGCGATGGAAAGACTGCTCTCGACTCGAAGCCGCTCTCGCTCTGGAACCTTCCCATGATTGGGCTTGTTAAGCCCGCCCTGCAGAGTTCCCGGCCAATTAAGAGGAAGCCAGTCTGATGCCGTTAATTGATGCCGTGTCATCAGCCAGTTTCCTTAAAGGGACCATGCCCACAATGGTTTTGACAGTTCTTCTGTCAGTGTCCTGCAGCATTGAAGAGCTGCAAACACTGAGAAGCACTGCACAGAGGTGCACGGCTGCACCCAAACTCTCCCATGACTCCCTCCAGATGCTTATGGAGGAAGTCACAGCACACAGAGAAGTCCTCTTCCCTTGCCATGGGCGGAAGAGATCTCCCCAGGACACTAACGCAGCACATTGCACTGGAGGGCACAAGCAGGGATGTTGCCAGGAGGACCTGGCTGCAGTGGCGCAAACCCTTTAATGATCTCAGCAGATCACGAAACGTTACTGCAAAGCCACACTCAACCTCATCCTGCTGTGCCCCATCACTCTGCCTTCCCTATTCTACCCCTGCACATCCTTTCTTACACCAACTTAGCTTGCACCACCACCCATCCATCCCTCTCTCTCTCTCTCTATCCACATTATCAGTTCCCCATTTCACCCCTCACACTCATCCCCATCCTTTGTCCAATCATAGGGCGCAACTTTGGCCATGAATTGCATTAATTTTTTTAGAGTAAGTTGTTTTTTCTGGCATAAGTTAAAAAATGCCATTTCCCCCCAAAAGATTTGCTCCAGAGTAAGTCAGTTAGGTACGATTTTTTTAAGGTCAGTTTTTTTTTCCCAAAAGGGGGCATTCCCAGGCACTTACCCCAGTTTTGGCCATTTATGCCACTTTGGCCAGCAAAAACTTACTCCAAATCGACTTAGCGTATGTGGCCAGCTCTGAAAAATCTTGCGGGCAGTGAAGAAAAAGCAGCGCACGTTCGGCAAACGTTAGGGCAGGGATAGGGGAGGGAAGGGATCTGGAGAGGACCTCAACAACCAAGCACCAAACATTGCAAGGAAAAGCTCAAACAATTAAAATACTAATAAAAATGAAGTAAATCCTACCGGAGAAATGCGAGCTGCTGGCCGCGATGTCACGGGGTGGGGGGGGGAGGGGATGGGGGGTGGGGGGGTAGCCAGAGAAAGGGAGATGCTGGTATACAAAACACTCTTTCTTCCCGCCCTCACACACTCTTTCCCCCTCCCAACACTCTTCCCCCCCAAAACACTCTTTTTCCCCCGCCAAAACACTCTTTCTCCCCCCTCCCCCCGCCCAATCAAAACTCTCAAGCACACACAACCATTAAATAAAAAATAGAACCAAAGTCCTATCTTACCCGGGAACTCAGCGGGCCGGCCGTCCGGGGACAGGGTGCGGCGAGCTCAGGCGTCCCTTTGGCTGGGGATAGGGCCTACGAGCATCGGGGCCTGCTCACAGCCCACAGGACGCGCTGGGAGGGCAGGAGCATGCGCACAGCCCTCACTGAGCATGTGCACAGGTGCTGGCAGTGCTTTCTGCACTGGCCTGTTGCTCCGCGCCCCCCCCCCCCACCCCCAAGCCTTCAGTCTTCACGCCACACCATGACTCCGGGGACTTCGAAGAGCGGCCAGGATGGGGCCCCTTTTTTCCAGCGCCCTTTCCAGCGCACAAAGTTGGCGCGCTTAAGGTAAGTGCGTCAAAAAAAGGGGTTGGGCAAAGTTGGGCCCATTCTAACAAGGATGCAAGGTAACAAGGGAAGGCACTTGGGTTCTTTAGCCAATGTTCATTTATAGTTAATGTTGATGTATTGTCAAACACTGAAATCTTTATTTTCAAGACTTTGTGTTCTTGGACAAATTTGTGAGCACCTTTGGAAGTGACTTAGTGAGTTATAGTGAATGGTGAGACATAAGGGTACCTCCCCCCCCTCCCCCCCACAATGGTGATGAGTGTGAAAGGAATGGGTTGGACATTGCAGGGATGCTTTATGGAGCTGGTGTAGGGTGGTGCCAACCTGGCACATCATGTGGTAGTCAGGGTGTATAGCATGAAGTGAAGTAAAAGTGGCCATGGTGAAGCCATCAGCATTGTGGTTGGGTGCTGATGTCCTGTGTACTGTGCAGCATCAGGTGATTGCGGAGAAAGTTGATGTTGTTGGTGATACTGGTGTGTTTAGTGGTGTTGGGGCTGATCATGGTGCGATTCTGAGGACCAAGGTGAGATTTTTTGAAGGGCACTGATGCTGCTGGAATAGATGGTCGGTGATGTTGAGATGACAGAAGAGCCCTGTCAATGGTGAGAGAGGTTGCTCCAAGAAGGTGACAGTGAATAGAGAGCTCACTGCAAAGTGAACACTTCCAAAGTGCATACAACTCACAAATCTTTTCCAAATCCTGAAGGCTTCAGCTTCTGACATTGGAAAATGAACAGCTGTGAAATGGTGGCTTTTATACTACTTCTGCAACTGTCAACGAGCCAAAGCAATAGAGAGTCACTAAGAATCCAATTCCACTTATCTGATGTGTTCCCTGAGGGATGGCAAAGCCATCAAAAGGTTGGTAAAATTGTAAGTGCCTGCTTTTAAGCCTCTTACTTAGCATTTAAGTACTTTTTAATAATGTTAATTACCTGTCCCGCCACTTGCTGTCGGGTCGGCAATCCGAACACCGGCCTGACAGTTTAGAAACTCACACGGAGGCAGGTTCAGAGTGGGATCCTGACCATCTGTCAATCAAAGCCAGTTTGACAGCGGGCCCGTCTCCAAACCCACACTCCCAGGGCTGGGAAGATTCCGGCCAGTACTCCAGGTGTGGTCGCACCAGGGTTTTGTATAGCTGTAGCATAACTTCTACACCCTTGTATTCTACACTTGATACAAAGCCCAGCATTCTATTAGCCTTTTTGATGATGTTCTGTAGCTGTCCATGTCATTCTAATGATCTATGCACATGGGTGCCTAAGTCTCTTTGGACCTCCACTGTTTCTAGCTTGTCACCATTTAGAAAGTACTCTGATCTATCCTTTTTAGGTACAAAGTGGATGACCTCACAATTGCCTACATTGAAATCCATTCGCCACAGTTTTGCTCATTCACACACTGAAAATTCGGGACCAGAGGGAGACGGTAATAGTTTCTGCATTGCAATCTATACTGGGCTTACTGCCCCCCGAGAGGAAGTGGAATGCAAAATCCCGCCCTCCATTTCCTCTCGTGGGCGGGACCAGGGCACAAAGGATGGTGAATTTTCCAGTAAAGGAGAGGGCCAAGCTGCCGACTCTGCAGGAGGGAGAAGGGGCCATCGCTACACCACCAGGGAGCGGGGTGCTGTGGCAGCAGTCTGGCACACAAGCTGAGTGTTGGGCTACAAGATCGTGGCACGGACCCCGCGATCTGCAGTGAAGAAGGCCGCCATTTAAAAATTTTTGACTGCCACACCTCCCCTTTAATTTTCACCCCACGAGCGGCCTTGGGACGCTACTGAATTTTCGCTCCACTGCAAAAACGAGTTGCTGCACACGGTGATGGTGTCACCGGTTACCACCGCCGCTAAATTCCCGCAAAATTTCGCAAGAGTCGGTCGTGGCACCGCATCCAGGCGAAAAGTCATTTGCACCTTGTTAGCGCGGGAGGTGCAAATGACCCAAATTTTCCCCCTTAATCTATTAATATCACTTTGTAATTTTCTGCTTCTGCTGTTTGGTTGGCTGCGATTTGGTGGCAGACCTGCTCGAACACCAAGCTCAGCACCCTATTCATCGAAAATACCTCTGATCTTCTGGATATGGGGTAATATTTTTTCTCAAAGGTAGTGCAGCTGATGCTGGTGCATCAGTGTTGCTTGTGGCTTTCCCAGAAGTAGATAGTGATGTGCAACAGCCCTAATATACCACTGAGACCATATCACTTAGTTAGATCAAGATCTACAGGTTTGAGAGAAGCACAAAAGCATATCTATAAGCCTTTTGGTGCCACATAAAAGGTTACTGCACAAGATAAAATTTCATGGGGTTGGGGATAATATATTAGCATGGATAGAGGATTGGCTAACGAACAGAAAACAGAGAGTCGGGATAAATGGTTCATTCTCGAGCTGTGAATTAGTAACCAGTGGGGTGCCACAGGGATCAGTGCTGGGACCCCAACTATTTACAATCTATATTAACGACTTGGAGGAAAGGACTGAGTGTAACGTAGCTAAGTTTACTGATGATTCAAAGATGGGAGGAAAAGCGATGTGTGAGAACTCAAAAAATCTGCAAAAGGACATAGACAGGCTAAGTGAGTGGGCAAAAATTTGGCAGATGGAGTATAATGTTGGAAAGTGTGAGGTCATGCACTTTGGCAGAAAAAAATCAAAGAACGAGTTATTATTTAAATGGAGAAAGATTGCAAAGTGCTGCAGTACAGCAGGACCTGGGGGTACTTGTGCATGAAACACAAAAGGTTAGTATGCAGGTACAGCAAGTGATCAGGAAGGCCAATGGAATCTTGGCCTTTGTTGCAAAGGGGATGGAGTATAAAAGCAGGGAAGTCTTGTTAAACTATACAGGGTATTGGTGAGGCCACACCTGGAATACTGCGTGCAGTTTTGGTTTCCATATTTAAGAAAGGATATACTTGCTTTGGTTGCAGTTCAGAGAAAGTTCACTAGATTGATTCCAGAGATGAGGGAATTGATTTATAAGGAAAGGTTGAGTAGGTTGGGCCTCTACTCATTGGAATTCAGAAGAATGAGAGGTGATCTTATCGAAACGTATAAGATTATGAGGGGGCTTGACAAGGTGGATGCAGAGAGGATGTTTCCACTGAAAGGAGAGACTAGAACTAGAGGGCATAATCTTAGAATAAGGGGCCGCCCATTTAAAACTGAGATGAAGAGAAATTTCTTCTCTCAGAGGGTTGTGGATCTGTGGAATTTGCTGTCTCAGACATCTATGGAAGCTGGGACATTGAATAAATGTAAGACAGAAATAGACAGTTTCTTAACTAATAAGGGAATAAGAGGTTATGGAGAGCGGGCAGGGAAGTGGACCCGAGTCCATGTCGGATCAGCTATGATTGTATTAAATGGCGGAGCAGGCTCAAGGGGCTGTATGGCCTACTCCTGCTCCTATTTCTTATGTTCTTATGTTCTTATTGTTGATTTGGCGGCACCCATTTCCATTAAGTTACACATAAAATATACCTTTTCACACATCATGGTATACGCACACATAATCTCCAGTAAAGGCACAGAGATATTCAAAGGCACACACAAGGATCAATACATATTGAATAGAAATATTAAAGCTTGCCACTAATTATATGAAAAGAAAGATAGTGAAAATCTGAAACAAGAACAGAAAATGCTGGAAACAATCCAGAAGTCAGGAGGTAAAGAAAGGAAAAATGTTGACGTGTCAGACATCACTTTTCATGAGAAGACTAATTATGCATGTGTCTTTTTTGTAAGACACGAATAACCTTCCGGAAATACTAAGGGACAGAGGGTCTAGCCAGAAGGAGGAACTGAAGGAAATCCTTATTAGTCAGGAAATTGTGTCAGGGAAATTGATGGGATTCAAGGCCCAGGGCCTGATAGTCTGCATCCCAGAGTACTTAAGGAAGTGGCCCTAGAAATAGTCGATGCATTGGTGATCATTTTCCAACAGTCTATCGACTCTGGATCAGTTCCTATGGACTGGAGGGTAGCTAATGTAACACCACTTTTTAAAAAAGGAGGGAGAGAGACAACAGGGAATTATAGACTGATTAGCCTGACATCAGTAGTGGGGAAAATGTTGGAATCAATTATTAAAGATGAAATAGCAGCGCATTTGGAAAGCAGTGACTGGATCGGTCCAAGTCAGCATGGATTTATGAAAGGGAAATCATGCTTGACAAATCTTCTAGAATTTTTGATGTAACTAGTAGAGTGGACAAGGGAGAACCAGTGGATGTGATGTATTTGGACTTTCAAAAGGCTTTTGACAAGGTCCCACACAAGAGATTGTTGTGCAAAATTAAAGCATATGGTATTGGGGGCAATGTATTGATGTGGATAGAGAACTGGTTGGCAGACAGGAAGCAGAGAGTCGGGATAAACGGGTCCTTTTCAGAATGGCAGGCAGTGACTAGTGGGGTGACGCAGGGCTCAATGCTGGGATTCCAGCTATTTACAATATACATCAATGATTTAGATGAAGGAATTCAGTGTAATATCTCCAAGTTTGCAGATGACACTAAGCTGGGTGGCAGTGTGAGCTGTGAGGAGGATGCTAAGAGGCTGCAGGGTGACTTGGACAGGTTAGATGAGTGGGCAAATGCATGGCTGATGCAGTATAATGTGGATAAATATGAGGTTATCCACTTTGGGGGCAAAAACAGGAAGGCAGATTATTATCTGAATGGTGGCAGATTAGTAAAAGGGGAGGTACAACAAGACCTGGGTGTCATGGTACATCAGGCAAGAAGGGACAGCAGGCAGTAAAGAAAGCAAATGGCATGCTGGCCTTCATAGCGAGAGGATTTGAGTATAGAAGCAGGGAGGTCTTACTGCAGTTGTACAGGGCCTTGGTGAGACCACACCTTGATTAATGTGTGTAGTTTTGGTCTCCTAATCTGAGGAAGGACATGCTTGCTATAGAGGGAGTGCTTTAACCTACCTCGCTCTGAAAACTTGCAGCACTTTGTTCTGTCACGTCCAATCTTAACATTGTCATAAATCTACTGACAAGGGTGGCGCTGTTGTTGTTTGGTGAACTGTTCTCTACCCTGTGGAGGCTGAACGTCAACTCTCTGACACCTCCTACTACCTCCCCGGACAGTAGCCCCATCCACTAAATATGAAGCCATTGTTTCCCAGGCCTTCACTGCCCTAATCTTCTCTGGAAATCTTCCTTCCATGGCCTCCTATCCCATAGTCCCCCAACCGCACGCAGCCCGCTTCTTCCTCGCTCCAAAGATCCACAACAGGACTGCTCTGGTAGCCCCATTGTTTCAGCCTGTTTTTGCCCCATGGATCTGCTTTCTTCCTATCTTACTCTATTTTTTCTCCTCTTGTTTACTTTCTTCAATTCTACATGCACGATTCTTCCGATGTCCTCCACCAAATTAACAGTTTCCAGTTTCTTGGCCCTAACCGTCGCCTTTTCACTACGGACAACCAATCCCTCTACACCTCCATCCCCCTCCAGCATGGCCTGAGGGCGCTCCGCTTCTTCCTTGAACGGAGGCCCAAATAGAACCCATCCACCACCCTCCTTCGCCTGGCTGAACTTGTTCTTACATTGAACAACTTCTCTTTTGCCTCCACTCACTTGGGATATGTGGAAAATTATTTGTCCCAGTCATACTCAGATCTCCTTCCTCTTTTCCAATACATTGATGATTATAGCAGTGCAGTTCCCTGCTTTCACCAGGTTTCTCTATCCTGACCTGCTGAGTATTTCTAGCATTTTCTATTTTTATTTCAGATTTCCAGCATTAGCAGTATTTTGCTGTTGTATAAATGTTCCAGTGTTACAGCACACAGAGGAAACTGTCAATCAATTGACATCCTCATGCTGCCAGTGGTCCATTTTCTCAGGGACCAGATGTTGTGACCCGCTTTTCATCCTTTTCTTGCATTGCTGCTCTCCATCAATGGCAATATTGCGCAGCAAGCAACACAATGGGGGGAATTTTGCAGGGGGTCAGCGGACACATATGGTGGCGGGTCGGGTGCGAAAATGTTTGCCAGGCGCCTTTCCCAAATGTCGGGTCTATCAAAAAATAAGAACATAAGAACATAAAAAATAAGAGCAGGAGTGGGACATTTGGCCCCTCGAGCCTGCTCTGCCATTCAATAAGATCATGGCTGATCTGATCCTGGCCTCAACTCCACTTCCCTGCCTGCTCCCCATAACCCTTGACTCTCTTATCATTCAAAAATCTGTCTATCTCCACCTTAAATATATTCAAAGATCTAGCTTCCACTGCTCTCTAGGGTAGAGAATTCCAAAGATTCCCAACCCTCTGAGAGAAGAAATTCCTTCTCATTTCTGTTTTAAATGGGCGACCCCTTATTTGAAACTATGCCCCGAGTTCTAGATTCCCCCATGAGGGGAAACAGCCTCTCTGCATCTACCCTGTCAAGCCCCCTCATAATCTCATAAGTTTCAATAAGATCACCTCTCATTCTTCTGTACTCCAATAAGTATAGGCCAACCTGTTTAACCTTTCTTCATATGACAACCCCTTAATCTCAGGAATCAACCTGCCTCCAAAGCAATCATATCCTTCCTCAAACACGGAGACCAAAATTGTACGCAGTACTCTAGGTGTGGTCTTACCAATGCTGAGCAAACCCAACACACAATGGCGGGGGAGGCAATTCAGGTCATTATGACCTTGTTAACAGACCATTAATAACTATTATGAGCTCACCTCCTGAGTTTACCAGGTCACCCACAGGGTACACGCTGCTCGGGGATCAAGTCAGGTAAGCAGGTCGGGAGTTGTATGACCATGGCATCATCTCATTACTTGACAGCTGTAGATGTGCTGTAAAAGCTCCCATTGCACAACTGTTCACTTTCCAAGCTCAGAAGCTGTTGCTTACTGCAGTTGGAAGACAGATTGAGCTTTATGCAGGTTGGAAGTGTTTGGTGTAAACTCTTTATCCAATGCTACCTCATTGGAATAACCTCTCTCACCATTGACAGATCGCTTCTGTCATCTCAAGTTCACCTGTCATCTATTCCATCAGTATCGATGGCCTTGAAACTATCTCACCTTGGTCGTCAGATTCCTACCACAATCAGCCCCAACACCAGCAGCACCAGGTACCCATCATCATCATAGGCAGTCCTTTGGAATCGAGGAAGACTTGCTTCCACTCCTGAAGCGAGTTCTTTGGTGGCTGAACAGTCCAATACGAGAGCCACAGACTCTGTCACAGGTGGGACAGATAGTCGTTGAGGGAAGGGGTGGGTGGGACTGGTTTGCCGCATGCTCTTTCTGCTGCCTGCACTTGATTTCTGCATGCTCTTGGCGTTGAGACTCGAGGTGCTCAGCGTCCTCTCGGATGCACTTCCTCCACTTAGGGCGGACTTGGGCCAGGGACTCCGTGGTGTCAGTCGCACTTTATCAGGGAGGCTTTGAGGGTGTCCTTTCCGCTGCCCACCTTTGGTTCATTTGCCGTGAAGGAGCTCCGAGTAGAGCACTTGCTTTGGGAGTCTCGTGTCTGGCATGCGAACTATGTGACCTGCCCAGCGGATTTGATCAAGTGTGGTCAGTGCTTCAATGCTGGGGATGTTAGCCTGAATGAGGACGCTGATGTTGATGCGCCTGTCCTCCCAGGGGATTTGTAGGATCTTGCGGAGACATCTTTGGTGATATTTCTCCAGCAACTTGAGGTGTCAGCTGTACACGGTCCATGTCTCTGAGCCATACAGGAGGGTGGGTATTACTACAGCCCTGTCGACCATGAGCTTGGTGGCAGTTTTGAGGGCCTAGTCTTCAAACACTCTTTTCCTCAGGCTGCTGAAGGCTGCACTGGTGCATTGGAGGCAGTGTTGGACCTGGTCGTCGATGCCTGCTCTTGTTGATAGGAGGCTCCCGAGATAGGGGAAGTGGTCCACGGTGTCCAGGGCGGCGCCGTGGATCTTGATGACTGGGGGGCAGTGCTGTGCGGTAAGGACAGGCTGGTGGAGGACCTTTGTCTTACAGATGTTTAGCATAAGGCTCATGCTTTCGTATGCCTCAGTAAATACGTTGACTATATCCTGGAGTTCAGCCTCTGTATGTGTATAGACACAGGCGTCATCCGCGTACTGTAGCTCGATGGCAGAGGTTGGGGTGGTCTTGGACCTGGCCTGGAGACAGCGCAGGTTGAACAGCTTCCCACTGGTTCTGTAGTTTAGTTCCACTCCAGCGGGGATCTTGTTGACTGTGAGGTGTAGCATGGCGGCGAGAAAGATTGAGAAGAGGGTTGGGGCGATGACGCAGCCCTGTTTGACCCCGGTCCGGACGTGGATTGGGTCTGTGATGGATCCACTGGTAAGGATCACGGCCTGCATGTCATCATGGAGCAGGCGAAGCACCAGCAGCACCAACAACAACTCCAACCTTCTCTGCAATTAACTGATGGTGTCCGCAATTAACAGGGCACAGGGCAGCAGCACCCGACCACATTGCTGCCCGGGACACCAGGGATGGCCTCACCATGGCCAGATTTACTTCACTTGGTGCTGCATACCCTGGCTGCCACATGAAGCACCAGGTTGGCAGCAAGCCACACCAACACCATAAAGCATCCCTACCATGCCCAAGCTATTTATTTCACACTCATCACCATTGCGGGGGGGAGGGGGAGGGGTGGTACCGTTATGTCTCACCATTCATTGTAACTCATTAAGCCACTTCCAAAGGTGCACAAAAATCTGTCCAAGAACACAAAGTGTTGAAAATAAAGATGTCAATGTTTGACAGCACATTAACAGAAACATTAAATGAACATTGCATAAAACACCCAAGTGCCTACCCTTGTGTGTTGTTAGTTGATATGATTAGACTAGGATGAGGGTGAGGGATGGCAAATGAGATGGGGAAGAGATTACAGAGATATAGATAGGGGGTGGAGGTGCAAGGTAAGTCGATGTGAGTATAGATTTGCAGGAGTGGGGTAGGGAAGGCAGAGAATGGGGATGTGATGAGTGACACAGCAGAGTGAGGTTGAGTGTGGCTTTACAGTAACGTTTTGTGAACTACTGAGATAATTGAAAGGTTTGTGCCACTGCAGCCTGGTCCTTCTGATGACATCCCTGCTTGCGTCCTCCTGTGCAATGTGCAACCAGGCTGCGTTGGTTTTCTGGGGAATCACTTCTGCCCATTGGAAGAGAAGAAAATCTCCCTGTGTGTTGTTACTCCCTCTATATGCATATGCGGGGAGTCATCAGAGAGTCTGAAGGCATCTGTGCACTTTTTTGCAGTGCTTGTCAGTGTTTGCAGCAGCTCAATCCTGTAGAACACTGACAGCATAAATATCAAAATAAATATGACCATAGTCCCTTTAAGGAATTATGTCACCAGATCCACTTCCTTCAATTGGCCGGGAAATGCGCTGGGCGGGCTTAACAAGGGGCAAATCATTTTGGACAGCGGGCTGGAGCCAACACGAGGCTGGGACCCGCCACCAGCGTTGCCTGCCACAGACCCGCCAAGGAAGGAGAAAGCGAGTCCAATATGATTATTTTGACCACAATTTGGGCTCAAGTTTCGTCCTTCCCTTAGAATGGCGCATCTCCGAGAGGCACGCCCGTTTTGTCGAACAAAAAATTTGCCTAATGCCTACCTCCATATTCTGCGATGTTTTTCAGGTCCGTTGCAGGTCGGCGTGGCGTACCAGCAGCTGCGGGGGGGGGGCTAAGGCGTGGTGCTGAAGAACTGCCGGCAGGGGGGCAGGGTTAGCTCAAAGCAGCACATTTAATGCCGGCAGCCCTGCGCATGCGCGCTGGAGCGTGCGCGCATGCACAGTGGGACACAAACATTGGCACTCGGCCATTTTTAAAGGTAGATGATGAACAGTGCTGTTTGATTTGTGGAGCTGTGGAAAGGCTTGTGAGTGAATTTTGGTGATTTTTTATGCCTGAAGGAATGCTTTTAGCAGCATTGTTGAAGAAATCACCTACTGAAATCAGTGAGTGCTGTTTGTTGCTGCTAAACTTCCAGAACAAGTGCTGCATAGGTGCATGCAAAATAAGGACTGTGTGTTTTGAAAAATCAGAGTGTCAATTCAATACAGCAATGGAACAACTTTCATCAAGAACAAGGAATTTCTTGCATGACGAAGTGGAGATACTAGTTAACGTCATTGAGCAGAGATGGCAGGAGCTGGATACCAGCAACAGAGGTCGCACAAAAGTGCCACCCAAAGAAGTGAAGAAACGCTGGAACCAAGTTGCAGAAGATTACGGCGCAGTGGTGCATACCAGGAGATCTGGAAGCCAGTGTAAAAAGAAATGGCACAACCTTGGTCAAATAGTTAGTGTAAGTAATATTTTCATTTTTCAATGGAATCTTAATTGTAAATGTGACCATCTGTATATGTCCCACACTGCAGAAAGACGCACTCTGTAAAAAGTTATATTTTAATCTTTATAGAAGAAATTGGCCCACAACAAAACGGAAAGAACTCGAACAGGAGGAGGCGTGCCAAATCTGCATCCACTGACATCCTTGGAACAGAAGGTAGTTGCTTTGATGAGTCGTACATAGAAAAAAACAATCGGTACAGCACAAGCTGGGCCCACACGCGAGGGAGAGGGTAAGTCCTGAAAATGCATCATGGCCCTTCAAATCAACCTGCTGCCTGGCCTGCTATGTGTGAGAGTACTCATGCCACCCATCCTGCCCCCTCCTGTGCTGCTAAACATTTCACGGTTCTGTTATATTTTGCAGAAGATGATGCCAACCCTGAAGATCTTGAAGATGCAGAAGAAGAACCAGAACAACCAGATCCAGACGATCCAGACCAAGGGTGGGTGCAGGCGTGGACAGAAATGTCTTCAGGGAGACCTTAGAACTTAATATTTATGAGCCCACATTAATGGACATCAGTGTTTCAAACCCTTGCATAGGTTCTGGTTCCACCTTCCATGGTTTCACAGATTGCGACATTGCAGGTCCCAGTGGTGCTGCTGATGTAATGCAGCAGTTTACACCCAGGGCTCCACCGTCCCAGCCTGCGCCTTCCACTGGAGTGGTGCCGCATGCAAGACCCAGGGCCCCACCAGCCCAGCCCGCGGCTCCCGCTTGAATGTTCCATTTGGAACACCCAGGGTCCCACCGTCCCAACCCGCGCTCCCACTGGAGTGGTGCTGCGAGGCAGACCCAGGCAGAGGAGAAGGAGATTGGAAACACGCTCTCCTGAGATGCAGTGTGCAACAGATGTGGCTCAGGTTGTGGCATTGGGTGTGGAGAGCAATGACCTTACCCTATCACTCGTGGGCAGCATCAGTGCAGGGAGTGAAGAGGTAACGGTACTGACAGGAGAAATAGCAATAATGACACGGGAAATGAGGGAGGGAATGTCCGAGGGAGTACAAGTAACAGCACAGGCCGTCAGGGAGGGCATGCAAGTGACGGCACAGGCCTTCATGGAGGTAGCTGCTGCAGTAAGGGCACACAGCCCGACCAATCAAATGACACCCCCCATGAAGAAGTGAACATTCACCGAGATGTGGATGAGAGATGGTTGCAGCCTTTCTTTGCTGCTTTTGTTCTTGTTCTTGATGTAACTATAGTAACTTTTTTCAAATTGAAATTGTTTTGTAAGTTGTGTAACTTTACAACTTATAAGTAATCTTAGAGTTTTAAGTGATCTTATAGTGTAAATGTTCTCACATTTTGTAACTTATTTAATTTTGCACCTAAAAAGTGATCTTGAAGTTTCAGTGAGCTTAAGAGTATAAGATTTTTCACATTGAAGTTGTTTTGTAACTTTTGTAATTTTACAAGTTTATAAGTGATCTTAAAGTTTTTAAGTGACCTTAAAGAGTCATATTAAAAAGTAAAGTTTGATACAACAAATATTTTATTACACTAGCGTTAACTTTTCAATAAAATATTTTTAAATTAAAACTGAATCATGTTCCATTAACACAACACAACGTAGGAACAACTCCAAAAAATAAACATGTCCATGCGCAACAGTGATCGCAGAGCTCTCAGGCATCAGTAATTGAAGCGTTCATGGATGAGCTGCTGGCGCAGGGCTCGAGCAATCATTAAAGGAGCACGATGCACCGTCCTTCTCCGACCTCGTGCTTCAGCATCAGGCACTTGCATGCTTTCCTGACGTCGTCATGATCCTCATCCTGCTCTTCCAAATTACTATCATCATGCACTCTCCCCTCATGTGGGTCTCTGGTTCCACTACCAGCTCCTGCTGCCTCATGATGGTTAAGTTATGCAGCATGCACCACACAACAATGAACTGACCGACAATCTCAGGGGAGTATTGCAAGTGGCCTCCGGAATGGTCCAGGCATCGGAAATGCTGTTTCAAGATGCCAATTGTCCTCTCTATTAGGCTGCGCGTCGCAATGTGTGCCATGTTGTATTGACGGTCAGCTTCTGTCCGTGTTATGCGTAGGGGTGTCATGAGCCAGGTGGCGAAGCCGTACCCTTTGTCTCCCGGTAGCCAGCTCTGCCCTTCTGGCTGTTGCTTAAACATGTCAGATATAATGCTGTCGCGTAGGATGAACACCTCATGGGTGCTGCCAGGGTATCTCGCATCAACTGACATGATGCGCTGCTTATCGTCACACACGTGCTGCACATTAATGGAGTGGAAACCTTTTCTATTCCTGTACAGCTCGGAATCCTCCACAGGTGCTCGCAAGGCAATGTGGGCACAATCAATGCAGCCCTGTACCTTTGGGAAGCCAGCAATCCTTGAGAAGCCCACAGCCCTGTCATGCATTGCTTAGCCGGTCATTGGGAACTTGATGAAGTAATTCCTCTGCGCATACAGTGCAGCCATGACCTGGTAAACGCAGGCATGTATTGCACGTTGAGAGATGGCGCACACATTTCCAGTTGTAGCTTGAAATGATCCGGAGGCATAGAAGGAAAGTGCAGCTGTAACCTTCACTTCAACAGACAAGGCAGTCGGCGTTCTGCTTCTCAGCTGTAAATCTGCTCTCAGCATATCACAGAGCTCAACGACAACTTCTCTGCGGAAATGCAGCCTTTTGACACAAGTCTTTGTCCAGGTACGAACGCCTGGCTCGATATTGCCGACGTGGGTAAGGCCTCCTGCCCATCAGCCTACAGGCTATGACGTTCCTGGTGTGGTGAGCTCTAACCAATTCTCTCCTATGCAGTGAACTGATGGAGAACCATTGCATAATCCATGGTGTTGATAATGCAGCACCCATACCAGAAGTACAAATTAAACTTTTCAACTTTTAAACTTGCTAGCTGGCTGGCTGGCTGGCTGGCTCTCTCTCCCAGTGCTTTGTACGCCTCCGCTATCCCCTGGCCGAACGGCCGAACTCGTAAACAGCTCGGAGCCTACCGCTGCCGGGCTGTTCTGACCTCGCTTTCACCTCACGCCGCCTCTATCCCCTTGGCCGAATGGCCTAACTCTTCTCCGCAGCTCGGAGCCTGTTGCTACCGCCGGATTGAACGGCCAAACTCGTAAACAGCTCGGTGCCTGCTGCTGCTGCTGCTGCTGCTTTAGACAGGTAGGAAAATTAAATGTATTTTTTATTTGCTTTATTTATCATTTATTATTCATGATGGCTCTTTATTTGTAGAAGTGAAGTGTTAAATGCTTGTAAAGTTCCCTAACTTCACTCTAACTTTCCTTCCCCCCCCCTCCCCCGCATCTCTCGTTCCCTGTGCCTAATTTCTAAAGTATAGGAAGGTTTTTCTGAGCGTACAAAAATCTACACTTACTCCATTCTAAGTTAGTTTGGAGTAAGTTTTCGCTGCCTAAACTTGCAAAACAGGCATAAGTGACTGGACACACCCCCTTTTGAAAAAAACTGTTCTAAAATGAAACTATTCTAACTCACTAGAACTGGAGCAAACTAAATGCCGAGAATTGCAATTTCTAGGATGCTCCATTCTAAACTAGTTGCTCCAAAAAAATAGGAGCAACTCAGGCCGAAATTTGAGCCTTTTCAGCGGCAACCGCCACAGTGATCCAGAAACTTAAATTACTGCATAAGCGCAGAAAAGAGCTGCTCCATTTAATTGTTCTGCACCTCATCTCTGCTGCTCAGGTTGTAGGAAGACATCAGCTGCAACACACTATCCATGTGTCCCCACCAGTCAGCCTTCCCTCACCAAGGGAAAGCTGGATATTTCATTGCGCAGGAAGTGAGAATCATGAGATTATAAGTGTGGGCGGGGGGGTGGGGGGTGCGGGGAGGGTGGTATGGGTGCAGAAGGTAGTTTCTCTTGGCATGTGCACATATCTCTGATGATAATTGGAGTGGGTGATTGAAGGCCTTCCATGCAGGCTTCACCTTTCACCTTCTGCAGTCATGTAGCACATAATGGGGCTGAAATTGACCACCACCGGAAAGGCGGCGCACCTACCCTGTTTCAGATGTTTTAACCGACGCGGTGGATGCAGTGGCCTCTTGAGCGAAATTCCGTTCTTCGGCTTTTTTTTTTCAGTGGCCCAGATGTCGGTCATAATGTGGGCGGAAGTGCAGCGGAGTGCAATAAATCTAGCTCAGGCCAGGAGCACCGACCTCCTTCATAGAATTTACTGCACTCAACAGAAGATAGCACCAATTGGCATTCAGAACCATTAACAAACTCATAATTGGCAAATAAAGCAACTGCCATCCTCCAACCATCTTTCTGGCCTTGTCTGACAGGTAATGTTACGAGTGATTTAAACTGAATGAGCAAATGTTTAGGTTTATGTAAAGAGCTGCAGGCAGGGTTAGAGTCATGAATCGGATCTGCCCTGGTCACTGCTGCTGGTGCGAGAGCATTGTGTAGTCTATCATGTATATTATATTCTCAATCAAGCATATAGATACGGATAGCCTCTGATTTTGTCTGGAAGCCTTTTTATTCAAAAGTAATGTTCAGACTTTAAACATAAAAATATTTTCATTGATTCCCAATAGTGTGACTCTAATTATGATATTCATAAATATCATGGAAAATTGAATGATCAGTTTTATTATAAAACATGTTTCTGTTCATAATATTCTTAAATGAAGATGCATCATGAGAAGAATTAAACTGTCCCTTGATTAGGTTAATTAGTTGTGCCACTTTGCGAGGAATTATCCCATTATACATCACAAGACGTATGCCTGGTTAGATTAATATCAATTCTTATTTTCTTTGATTTTTCTTAGAGGCCAAAACACACATTTAAAAGGAAGAGAAGGAGCTATATATTACTGTTAATGTCCAACCTCTGCAGCCACACCATATTTTACCATTTGGTAAACTATAATTCATTGTATTTCAGTGGAGCTGCAAGAGTTTTGTCAACTATGAATTATTTATTTTCCCGTTCCTGGGATGTGAGCATTGCTGGCAAGGCCAGCATTTATTGCCCATCCCTAATTGCCCTTGAGAAGGTGGTGGTGAGCCACCTTCTTGAACCGCTGTAGTCTGTGTGGTAAAGGTGCTCCCACAGTGCTGTTAGGGAGGGAGTTCCAGGATTTTGACCCAGCGATGATGCAGGAACAGCAATACACTTCCAAATCAGGATGGTGAGTAACTTGGAGGAGAACTTGCAGGTGATGGTGTTCCCATGTGCCTGCTGCTCTTGTCATTCTAGGCGGTAGAGGTCGCAGGATTGGTAGGTGCTGTTGAAGAAGCCTTGGCAAGTTGCTACAGTGTATCTTGTAGATGCTGCAGACTGCAGCCATGGTGCGCCGGTGATGGTGGGAATGAATAAGGTGGTGGATGAGATGCCAATCAAGCGGGCTGCTTTGTGCCAATATTCAGTCCAATGGCAATTGTCAGGAAGAGAAAACTTCCCTCTTACTTTAGACACAGTGTGAATGTTTTTCTTTCAATGAAAAAGTTGACCTATTACTTCAGTAAAACTAAAACTATTTAACTAGTAATATTTGGAATGCTGCAGAAAGATGGAACGTGGTACGATGGCCATCCTTTCCAGAATATTAGGTGTTATGGAGTGGTGTTATGGAGTGGATATTTAGTTGATTTTTTCATATTTACTCACTACCCAGGTAAATGAAAACGTACTGCACATTAATTATTTTTGGAGTTTAAACCTATGCATCTATGCAAAAGGAATCAACAGTACACCTACAACTGTATCTTAAATTGTGCCCCCCTCCACCTCGCCCCCTCCACCTCACCCCCTCCACCTCTCCCCTCCACCTCACCCCCTCCACCTCTCTTCCTCCACCTCTCCCCCTCCGCCTCTCCGCATCTACCTTCTCCCCCTCCACCTCTCCCCTCCACCTCTCCCCCTCCACCTCTCCCCATCTACCTCTCCCCCTCCACCTCTCCCCCTCCACCTCTCCCCCTTCACCTGTCTCCTTCCACCTCTCCCCCTCCACCTCTCCCCCTCCACCTCTCTCAGTCCATCTCCCCTCCTCTCCCCCTCCTCCTCCACTCTACCATCTCCTCCCCTCCACCTCTCCCTCTCCCCTTTCCCGGCCAAGAAGTCTGGTGAACAATGGGTGAGCGACGAAAAAATTCAGGAAATATGTTATTCTGCCATAAACCCAATTGGCTCTCCTGATCTGGCCTACATACGACTCCAGTTTGGAATCTTGATGCTCTCTGAAGTGCCCTAGCAGGCCACTTGGTGGTGTGGCATGGAGTAAGTCACAGGACACTCCGGAGTTTAATTCCTGGTTGGTGCTGAATGAACTGAGGAATTAACTGGGTGAGAGGAAGATGCACATTGTCCTTATTGTTCCTGGATTAAACAAAGTAAAATACTTCTGATCACTACTCAGTGGTTTCTGTTGTGAATTCATATTTGTGGACACATGGTTGACTTTTCCCTCCCGCTCCTCAGACACGGTCGAGGTGATATGTCAGGAAAGGTTACTTCGGCAACTTAACAAAGGGCCAAAGCCTCCTTTGGAGCTATACTCCACAAACAGCACCACCAGCAGTAGAGGAAGGGAAAAGGAAAATAATCGGCTTAATTCAGCAATCTTGTACTCCCATCGTGAGCCATGCTAGATGTGAACATGACTTGGAGAATTAGGGTTTCAGTGCTGTAGCTTTGCTTCTGATCTGTTCTCCCGCTTTAATTAATTATAAATTTAATATTGCAAAATGCGCCCCCACCCTCCGTATATACACCTGCCACAATTATTACAGCAGCGGGTGGCATTGTGTGAATCTGTTCCATCTTGGAGAGGCGCGACACTTCATTATAACACCTGCCCCGCGATCGGTCGACTCCCCAAACCCCCGAGCTTTCTCTCCTTCCTGATTTCCCAGCTCCAACCCCCTCCATCAACCTCCAATCTTTCCTGATTGACAGTCCCCAGCTGTGGCCTTCTGCTGTTGGCTTTCCCGCCTGGCAACCGGAATAAAAAAAATTATAATCTTGCCATTAAGTTCAGCAGGGCCTCTGTATTCCCAGGATCTCCGGGATTTCCAACCCTCTGCTCCCCCTGATGCCACCCCCACCCTGCCCCACCACTCCCTGCCTTCCAGTAAATATCGGGGCCCTTGTATTCCAACTGGGAACTGACTGTTGTACTGACAAATGTTATAAACTACTCAACATAAAGTGTGAAGTGAGTTTCATAACTGCTTTCTCTACCAGACACCACTAGGTTTGCAGGCTATGACTTTACTAGGTCCTTATAAGGAGTTCCCCCAGTTGGTCATTGAAACAGTTTACTCAACTGCTCTGTAAAGCAAACAAGTACTTTATTCGAAATTTTCTGAATATAACCCACTTTCTCCACTCATGACTGCCATTTGCAGCTGTGTTACATTTCACTTGTATTCGCAGTCAGTCTACTGAAAAAGAGCATAATTTGATGCACAAACTTAAACCCATAATTAAAATATAGCAAAAGGTTCACAACTCGAGATGAAGTGTTGCTGAAAATCTAATGTTTGAAAGATGCAGTTGGCTCAATATTAAAACAAGTCAGTTCTGTGTATAATTACATTTCATAGATAAATGCCAAATGCTAACAATTTGCATGATGTCCTACAAATTGTAGCTCAATTTCTTTTATTTTGGTGTAGTGCAACAGTATAATTACTAAAAAGAGCATTTACTAAAAACATTTTCATCTGATACTGCTTTGTTTGAACATAATAACAGAAGCAAAAATAATATAATTGCAAGGTTCAAACAAAGGGCAAAAACTCAGAAAAATGTTTACCGTAAAGAAATAGAAGTGTAATAATTATATGAAGAGGAAAAGCACTCGACGATGACAATGAAATGTCATTTTATGATGTCTGTTGAAGTAACAATATGAATATTTAAAATTGCAAGCCATATATCGATCTTGCAGATCATCTAAAAACATTTGTCACGTTTGTGTCACCGTAATATATATTTATTAGATAGATGCGGTTACCCTTATTCAATGAGTTTGCACAGTCTCAACCCATGGTCCTACTGGATGAGACTCCATAAAACAAAAAGGCTTGTGATTAATTTTCAGACTCGCAAAGGTAGCTAAGAAGGATAGCAGGTTTGGAAAATGGAAATGCCATGCTGGCACTGTGCAAGTACTCTTCTGGAGGTTGGAGTTAAGCCACATTATTGGGTCAGTGCAGCAAGAGATTTACCCTGTATCTGGCCTGTACAATACTTGACCTGGAAGATGTTGGCGCTGAAAACAAGGAAAAGTGCTTCATTCTCCAGCATTTACACTTCTTACCTCAAGGAGTGCAAAATGCACCCACTTAAAACAAACTGAAGATGCTTGCATGAAACATATAGTTAGTGCCCAATGGCTTTTGTTATTCTCAGGATATGGACAATGCAGACAAGGCCACATTTATTGCCAATTCCTAATTGTCCTGAGAAGGTGGTAGTGAGCTCTCTTCTTCTGCAGTCCTTGTAGTGCTGGTGCTCCTCCAACATGTTAGGTAGGGAATTCTAGGACACTGACCCAGTGACAATGAAGGAGTGGTGATAGCTGCTCAAGTCAGGATGATGTGCGACTTGGAGGAGCCTGTAAGGTAATGGTATTTGCATCACATTCCTGCTCCGCCTTTTACTTTGGGAGAGGTGCTAAGGCCATGAAGTCCATCAACGTAAGCTGAGTAACTTGCTGTAGTGCATCCTGGAGATGTTGATATTCAGTCCAATGGCAGCAGCACAGGTAAAGTGAACTGTTGTCTTCTGGATGGTGTCAAAATTCTTCAGTGTTGTTCAAGCTCTGGAGTAGGCCTTGAACCCACAGCTTTCTGACTCAGAGGAAAGAGTGCTATTAACAGCGCTACCTTCATGGAATCTCATCTTTCAGCTGGGAAAGCTGGCAACTTCGAACCCACAAATTCTGTCTCAGAGGCAAGAGTGCTACAAACTGAGTAAAGATGACACACTACTAGAGCAGGAAATTCCAGAAGGACTGCAACATTCTTTACATTTGGAGGTAGGGACTAAAAGCCCTGAATTTAAACATGTTTATTCAAGACATTTTTTTTGCAGTCTTAAATGCTATTATTGAAATATTCAGAAGTAAAGGAAATATGCAAATTAGCTTAATCTTCTCTTAATTTATATATTTTTAGTCACAATTACAAATACCAGATCCTAAACAGACATGACTAGTCTGCCCATCTGATAGTCCAGCTGATAGTCTTGGTATGAAAGGAGCTCCAGAGAAGATAAAATGGAAAATGAAGCCAGGAAATGAAACAAGAAAAGTATGCAATGATTTTACTTTCATTTATCAGATCTGGAAAAGAAAATCCGACAAAAGGAAAGAGCAAGACCGAGACCACAGAAATGAATAAAGTGTTGAAAAATAGCCTAAATAATAGGAATCAAATCTATTAAATGCCACGGTGCATTTAAAGGTAAAACTTAATTATGTGGCCTTTGTGGTGTGAGGAGGAAGAAAAGGGCAGACTTTTGTGATTGTCTGAATTACTACCCATCTTACCTCGCCTGTAGTTTCAATTTAATCACTTGTTATCTCTCTGCAGACATTTTAGTGACACATGAAGAGATGTCTTTGGATTAAAAATAGTTTCTTCCCTCTCATTCCTAAGGATTCACGCTACAGCATTTCATGTTTGTCTAACATTGTAGTTGTGAAGTTGAGATTTATCCTGCTTGTATATATTCCTCTGTTTCTAATATGAATGTCATTTTATTGTAAATGATTTGCTGATTGATTGTACTAGCATTGACATATCAAAGTTCATATTGTATGTGTTTTATGCTCATAATAAAAAATGAAACTGAGTATTGTGTACAATGAGCAAGTGTGACCTTAGCTCCTTTAATTAGACTTCAGAGTGCAGGTACAGCGTGGGAGGCCTGCTTATATACTGTGCTCCCAAGAGATGCTGGGATCCCTTGGGACTCCAACAGGTAGGCCCTCTGGTGGTGGTGTGATACAGGTTGCCAAGGGTTACACCACTCCCTCGTAAAGTCAATAGTACACTTAGTTACAGGGTGAGACGATCTGGGGCTTTTCGCTCCCTTGTCGATTGTCTCAGTACAAATGCAGGTTTGGGTGAGTTGGTTGGTTCTTCACTGGGCTGCTGGGCAGCTGGCCTTGCCGGGCTGCTGGGGATGGTGAGTTCGGCTTCGTGGTCAACCGTGATGTCAGTTGCCACTTGTGTGTGTGTTGGCGGGTCGAAGTTGGTGGTGTCCTCTTCGGGTTGCTCATAGCTGTTAGTGATCCGCAATTTGGTTTGGTCCAAATGCTTTCTGCACGTTAGTCCATTGACCAATTTGACCTGAAACACTCCCTTCTTTAGTTATGACCGTGCCAGCAAGTCATTTGGGACCAAGTCCATAATTGAGTACAAGCACAGGGTCATTGACCTCAATATCGCTTGACAAGTTTGCGCGATCATGGTACATACTTTGTTGATGCCGCCTGACCTCGACGTGATCATGCAGATCAGGGTGGACAAGAGAGAGCCTTGTTTTGAGCATCATTTTCATGAGCAGCTCGGCCAGTGAGCGAGTGGGGTCTGGTGCGGTAGCTGTGCAGCACACGGGGTAGTCGGGTCTGCTGGGAGCCTTCCGACACGCGTTTCAAGCTTTGCTTGATGGTTTGAACTGCCCGTTCTGCTTGGCCGTTGGATGCGGGCTTGAACGGGGCAGATGTGACATGCTTGATCCCATTGCGGGTCATGAATTCCTTGAATTCAGCACTGGTGAAACACGGCCCATTGTCGCTGACAAGGACATCAGGCAGGCCTTGTGTGGCAAACATGGCTCGTAGGCTTTTGATGGTGGCAGTGGACATGCTTACAAACATTATTACACATTCAATCCATTTTGAATAAGCATCCACAACAACCAAGAACATTTTGCCTAGAAATGGGCCCGCAAAGTCAACGTGGATCCTAGACCACGGTTTGGAGGGCCACGACCACAAACTTAGCGGTGCCTCTCTGGGTGCATTGCTCAGTTGACAGCAAGTGTTGCACTGGCACACGCATGACTCTAAATCTGAGTCGATGCCGGACCACCGCACATGGATCCGGCTATGGCTTTCATCATTACAATGCCTGGGTGGGTGCTGTGTAGGTCGCGTATGAACGTTTCTCTGCTTTTCTTGGACAAGACCATGCGATTACCCCACAAAAGACAGTCTGCCTGAAAGGACATTTCGTCTTTGCGCCTGTGGAATGGCTTAATCTCTTCCTGCATCTCTGCTGGGGCGTTGGACGAGCTCCCATGAAGGACACAGTTTTTCACCACGGACAGAAAAGGATCCTGGCTGGTCCAGGTCCTGATCTGACGGGCCGTAATGGGTGACTTTTCGTTTTCAAATGCATCCATCACCATGAGCAAGTCTGCAGACTGTGTCATTTCCACCCCGGTGGTGGGCAATGGTAGCCGATTAAGAGCATCAGCGCAATTCTCTGTGGATGCGGGCAGAGGCATTGGTGTTAATCCCTTTGCTCTCTGAGAATAGCGATATGAGCGGTTTATGGTCAGTTTCTAGCTCAAACTTGAGAACAAACAAATACTGGTGCATTTTTTTCACCCCGTAAACACATGCCAGAGCTTCTTTTGCAATCATGCTGTAGGCCCTTTCAGCCTTGGACTGACTCCTGGATGCATAGGCGACCGGTTGCAAACTCCCTGAGTCGTTAGCCTGTTGTAACACACACCCAACACCGTATGACGACGCATCGCAAGCTAGCACTAATCGTTTACATGGGTTATACAGAACAAGCAGTTTGTTTGAACATAACAGATTTCTGGCTTTCTCAAAGGAAGCCTCTTGTGAATTCCCCCATACCCAGTCATCTCCCTTGCGCAGAAGCACATGTAAGGGGTCTAGCAAGGTGCTTAACCCAGGTAGGAAATTACCGAAATAGTTAAGGAGTCCCAGGAACGACCACAGCTCCGTCACGTTCTGTGGTCTCGGCGTGTTCTTGATGGCCTCGGTCTTGGCGCGGTGGGTCTGATGCCCTCTGCTGCAATTTTTCTTCCCAAGAACTCGACCTCTGGCGCCAGGAAAACACACTTCGAGCGTTTCAACCTGAGTCCCATGCGATCTAGCCGACTTAGAACCTCTTCCAGATTTTTCAAGTGTTCGATGGTGTCCCGACCTGTGACCAGTGTGTCGTCCTGGAAAACCACGGTGCGTGGACCCAACTTTAGCAGGCTCTCCATGTTCCGTTGGAAAATTGCCGCAGCCTAACGAATCCTGAACGGGTATCTGTTATAGATGAACAGACCTTTGTGCGTGTTGATGCAGGTGAGGCCTTTCGAAGATTCCTCCAGCTCCTGCGTCATGTAGGCCGAGGTCAGGTCCAACTTCATGAAGGTCTTTCCTCCAGCCAGGGTCGCAAATAGATCGTCTGCCTTGGGTAGCGGGTACTGGTCCTTTAGCGAAAAATGGTTAATTGTTACTTTATAGTCCCCACAAATTCTGACCATGCCGTCACCTTTGAGTGCCGGGACAATCGGACTGGCCCAGTTGTTGAATTCCACCGGCGCGATGATGCCTTCTCGCTGTAGCCTGTTCAGCTCAATTTCCACTTTCTCTTGCATCATATACAGTACCACCCGTGCCTTGTGGTGGATGAGTCGTGGACCAGGAACCAAGTGGATCTGCATCGAAATTTAGAAACATAGAAAATAGGTACAGGAATAGGCCATTCGGCCCTTCGAGCTTGCACCACCATTCAATAAGATCATAGTTGATCTTTCCCTCAGTACCCCTTTCCTGCTTTCTCTCCATACCCCTTGATCCCTTTAGCCGCAAGGGCCATATCTAATTCCCTCTTGAATATATCCAATGAACTGGCATCAACTACTCTCTGCGGCAGGGAATTCCACAGGTAACTACTCTCTGGGTGAAGAAGTTTCTCCTCATCTCAGTCCTAACTGGCCTATCCCTTATCCTAAGACTGTGTTCCCTGGTTCCGGACTTCCCCAACATCGGCAACAATCTACCCGCATCTAACCTGTCCCTTCCTGTCAGAATCTTATATGTTTCTATGAGATCCCCTCTCATCCTTCTAAACTCCAATGTATAAAGGCCCAGTTGATCCAGTCTCTCCTCATATGTCAGTCCGGCCATCCCGGGAATCAGTCTGGTGAACCTTCGCTGCACTCCCTCAATAGCAAGAACGTCCTTCCTCAGATTAGGACACCAAAATTGAGCACAATATTCCAGGTGAGGCCTCACCAAGGCCCTGTACAACTGCAGTAAGACCTCCCTGCTCCTATACTCAAATCCCCTAGCTATGAAGGCCAACATACCATTTACCTTCTTTACCGCCTGCTGTACCTGCATGCCCACTTTCAGTGACTGATGAACCATGACACCCAGGTCTCGTTGCACCTCCCCTTTTCCTAATCTGCCACCATTCAGATAATATTCTGCCTTCGCGTTTTTGCCCCCAAAGTGGATAACATCACATTTATCCACATTATACTGCGTCTGCCATGCATTTGCCCACTCACCTAACCTGTCTAAGTCGCCCTGCAGCCCCTTAGCGTCCCCCTCACAGCTCACACCGCCACTCAGTTTAGTGTCATCTGCAAACTTAAAGATATTACACTCAATTCCTTCATCCAAATCATTGATGTATATTGTAAAGAGCTGGGGTCCCAGCACTGAGCCCTACGACACTCCACTGGTTACTGCTTGCCATTCTAAAAAGGACCCGTTTATCCCGACTCCCCGCTTCCTGTCTGCCAACTAGTTCTCTATCCACGTCAGTACATTACCCCCAATACCATGTGCTTTGATTTTGCACACCAATCTCCCTTTCGCCCCCGAGAAACTTCCAATGCCTGGCTCGAACAACGATGGGAATCTGCTCAGAACCTGGGCACATGAGGCGTCGTCGACGGACGAAAACGCTCGGATGTCATCCCAGTTCCAGCGGATTTTTCCCAGCCAGCTTCTGCCAAACAGTGTGGGGTCATCCCCTGGCACGATCCATAGTGGGAGTTCGTGCACTGCTCCATCAGGAGGCTTTTACTTCTGCGCTGCCAATTATAGGCGTCAACTCTTTGGTGTAAGTTCTTAGCTTGGTGTGAATGGGACTTAGCTTGGGCCTGTGTGCCTTGTTGCACCACAGCCTGTCGAAGGCCTTTTTGCTCATTATGGACTGACTCGCACCCGTGTCCAGTTCCATGAATACTGGAATTCCTTTCATTTCAACTTTTAACATAATCGGTGGACATTTCGTGGTGAAGGTGTGTACCCCGTACACTTCTGTCTACTCGGTTCGAGTCTCTCGTTCAGCCTGATCCACCATGGATTGATCTTCCTCTGCAACATGGTGGTTTGCAGCGTTTGCAAGGTTTGATGGGTTTGCAGCTCGCCTGCACATTCGCTAGAGGTGTCCCATTGTTCTGCAACCATTGCACGCATAGTGTTTGAAGCGGCATTGATGCACCCGATGATCACCTCGACAATGCCAACAAGGTGTTAACTGCCTCACGTTAACGAGTGATGGCGGACTCTGGGTCATCTGAGGTCATGCAGCAGCCAGCGTGTACGTTCTGCCAGGTATATTCCTGCTTGAAAATGACGTTACTTTGTGCACAGTACTAGCCGAAACCTCTTTATGCTGCGAAATTTGTTTGGTGTTATCGCTGGTGGACATAAATGCCTGGGCTATCGTTATGGCTTTGCTCAGATTCGGTGTTTCAACAGTCAATAGTTTGTGAAGGATTATCTCATGGCCAATGCCAAACAAAAGAAGTCTCTGAGCATTTGTTCAAGGAATCCATCGAATTTGCAATGTCCTGCAAGGCGCCTTAGTTCGGCGAAGTAGCTCGCCACTTCCTGGCCCTCCGATCGTTGACACGTGGAGAACCGATACCTCGCCATCAAAATGCTTTCCTTTGGATTTAGGTGCTCCCGGACCAGCATACATAATTCTTCATAGGGTTTGGTTGTTGGTTTCACCGGAGCTAGAAGATTCTTCATGAGGCCCTAGGTTGTTGCCCCACAGATGGTAAGGAGGATCGCCCTTCGTTTGGCAGTGTTCTCATCCCCTTCCAGCTCGTTGGCCACGAAGTATTGGTCAAGTCTCTCCATGAAGGCCTTCCAATCATCCCCTTCTGAGAACTTCTCCAGGATATCAACTGTTCTTTGCATTTTCGCACGGTTGTTCGTTACCTCATCGCCAATTGTTATGCTCATAATAAAGGATGAAACTGAGTACTGTATGCAATGAGTAAGTGTGACCTTAGATCCTTTAAATAGACTCCAGAGTGCAGGTACAGCGTGGGAGGCCTGCTTATATACCGTGCTCCCAAGGGATGCTGGGATCCCTTGGGACTCCAACAGATAGGCCCTCTGGTGGTGGTATGATACAGGTTACCAAGGGTTACATACGTAACAGTATGCATTCTAACTGTGCTGTCGTTGCTAACTCACTTCAAGCATGCTTTGTACTAATAGCTTCAGGTCATCATCATCATAGGCAGTCCCTTGAAATCGAGGAAGACTTGCTTCCACACTAAAAGTGAGTTCTTAGGTGACTGAAGTCCAATATGAGAATTACAGTCTCTGTCACAGGTGGGACAGACAGTCATTGAAGGAAAGGGTGGGCGGGGTGTCTGGTTTGTCATACACTCCTTCCGCTGCCTGAGCTTGCTTTCTGCATGCTCTCGGCGACGAGACTCGAGGTGCTCAGCGCCTTCCCGGATGCTCCTCCTCCACCTAGGGCGGTCTCTGGCCAGGGACTCCCAGGTGTCAGTGGGGATGCCACATTTAAACCAAGGAGGCTTTGAGGGTGTCCTTGAAACATTTCCTCTGCCCACCTGGAGCTCACTTGCCGTGTAAAAATGCAATAAATGTACACTGACATATCAAATTAGCATTTAAATAGATGTGTGATTTATTATTGGTTGATTCAGCTGCTGCACAACACATGATGCTAACAGCACTGATATTTCTGCAGCTGTATATGTGCAAGTTTATTTACACTTTAAACTATATGCATTACTAATGATTTATGGGACAGTATTGACTATTGAAATAGAACTTTCTACAAAATTGATCAGTGTTGTGTAAACAATATAATAGTTGCATTTGATTTTTAAAATGGTCATTTTTTTTTCATTTGTCCCTTTAGAAAACCTTAGCTTTTCACCTGAACCATTGGTCGGGCTGAGATTGGGAACTCCGTACTTGAGATTTGTGGGTCGAATCAGCATCTCGGGGTATTTACTTTTCAATTTCCATCCTCTAATTTACAATAACCCTCTCATCCAGTGTGCCAACTGTTGCTCAGTGGGTAGCACTCTCTAGTGGGAGGGGCTAGCAGTGAGCAAGTGTTGCTGGGTGCTTGCTTACTGCACGGAGTTGGAGTGAGTTTGTAAAAAGTTGGTGGTGGGTTTTTGTTTTATTCTCTCTTGGTTTTAGGGCCTTTTTGGCCCATACACAACAGCCAAATGGCTGCTGAGGGGCCTAGCGTGCCGGGTCCCTCAGAGGACAATGTCCCAGGATTAATTTAACCAGGGGAGAAAATGTTGAGGGAAGGGAGAATAAAACGCCCAAGGATTTGGGCCGGGACCCTAGGAGGTTTGGAAAAGAAAACATGGTGGTGGTTCAGTGCCAGGATAAGGAGATGTGAGCTTGTGATATTATCCAGGCAGTATATCAGGACTGCGCCAAGGGAAGCTGCTTTACCTGCCGACCAAATCCGAATGTTGAATTCGAGGTGACTGTCAGTGGCTGAGAGGAGGTGGAAAGACTTTTACTGAGCTTGAAGGTTGGTGATAAGTTCTTGGATGTATTCTGAAGAGGTGGTGGTCTCATTCTTAAACCTGTCAGTTTATGTTGAGGATGATGTGCTAATTAGAAAGTTGGAGTCACAGTCATTAAAATTTGTGCGGCAATAAAGAGGAGATACTATCCAGGAACGCGGGAAGCAGATGGAACCCATTATGTAAAGGTGCGGTTCCCAGAGGGGACGAAGTCATTGCCCAAAGCATGAAATTCAAGACAATGGAAGGAGTGCAGTACTTCCGGGTACTGGACCAGTAATCAGGTGAAGGTTTGCTATTATTGTCTTGGGCACGACGATCTTGTGTAAGAGGCTGTCCAGACCTGTACTGTTATACTGTGGCGAGTCTGGACACATCGCTCGGATCTGCAAGACAGAGCTGTGGGGTCTGTCACAAAGGCCCCATCCATTGTGAGTGTGAGGCAGAAAGAAGACCCTTGAGTGATGAGATGGGAGAAGAAGCAGGAGGTGTGACTGGAGTGGCTGGAGGAGTGGAGCAGGCAGACGACACAGCCAGTGAACGTAATGAGAAAAAAGTGCAAGAAGAGGCAGAAAATTGCAGAGCAGAGTACAGGATGGAGATGGTGGAAAGCAAACAAAGGACAAAGACAGCGGAGGGCACGAGTTGACGGCAAAGTCGAGCTATAACACGGCTCGGCTCTCCCTAAAGAATCGGGTGTCCGTGGGGGATTATCGGACACATTCCCTTTATCAGGATCCATGATTACATTGGTCTCGATTAATGTGAACGCACTGAAGTGGGAGAAGAAATTGTAGCAGTTACTGCAGTGTTTTAAAGACACTGACCTGTTGTGTCTGCAAGAAACCTTTTGGGATGAGGATATCCTAGAAAGTGTTCAAAAGGTTTGGAAGGGAGAGGTGTTTGCAAGTTATGCAAACAATAACCGTAGAGGGTGACTGTTTTGGTGAGCCCGTCCATAAAAGAGAACGTTGCCTTGGTGGACAAAGTCACCTGAGGGGAGATTTTAACGGCTAAAGGTAAAAATGGAGGAGTTTAATGGTGATCTGTTTAATATCTATGCGCTGAATGACCATTGCTATTGTCACGAGTTTTTTCGATGATTTTCACAGATGTGGCAGAGACGGAAAATCCTTAGATAGTGAGAGATTTTAATATATTTTCATCTCGGATGGACATTTCAGCCCAGATGACCTTTAAGGATGATAACTCCAGAGGGATGATTGTAAAAATGATGGCAAAGTTAAATTTGAGATACTTATGGAGGGATTGGAACTCCATAAAAAGGGTGTTCTCCAGAAGAGGTTGGATGGGTGATGTTTTAAAATAGAGCTGAATAGATTTTGTGTTAATGCAGGGAGAGTTAAGTTCTGAGGTGATGGAGATTTATTATTAAAAAAATATTTTTTAGTGACTTTGATTTTTAGAATTAGGAACAGCAGAGTTAAGTGTGGATTTTAAACAATCAATACCTGAAAGAAATTGCTTATAAAGAACTGATTTTAAGTATAATAAAGAATGCTCAAAAGGAACCTTTATTCTTGAAAGAAAGAAGAGTTTGTTTGGACAATTTAAAATATGAGGTCAAAGTTTATTCAGTGCATTATGGGAAAGAGAGAGCAACAGCTAACTGGCGCCAAGAAGAGAATATAAACAGAAGGTTTACACATAGCTGTAAAGCAGTTGACAGAGGGGTTAAGGGAGCAGAGACTAAGTGGGTGGTTTTAAAGGAAGAATGGGAATTATTGCAAGCTGAAAAATGCGAGGGGCCATTCTCCGAGCAAAGGTTAAAGATGAATTGGAGGGAGAAAGATGCACTAGATATTTTCTAGAGCAAGAGAAGTTGCGACAAAGGTTATCATTAATTGGAGAGTTGAAGGTTGGGGAAAAGATCATTAATGAAAGTGGCGAGATTTTGGAGGCGGCTAGCAACTTTTATCAAGAATTATATACAAAAGACATTTTCAAATTGGCGATGGAGAAGATTAGTGCTTTTATTGAAGAGGGTTTAAAGGAGGATGAGAGAAGCATGTGTGAAAAAGAAATGGGATTAGCGGAAATAAAAGTAGCAGTACGTGGAATGAAGGGGAAGGGGCGAAAGCCCAGGGTCCAATGGATTAAGTGCAGAATTCTAAAAAAAATGTTTTAGAGATTTTACGTCCATTGCTCTTAGAGGTTTTCAAGGAGATTAAACTTGAGAGAAGCCTGGCCCCATCTATGAGGAGAGGTATCATAAGCTTAGCTTATAAAAATAAAGGGGATAGAAGGGATCTGAAGAATCGGTGGTGGTCTATCGGTGGGGGGTGGCGGGGGGTGGTCAGCTTTCCCTTCTGACCTTATATGAGTGGTTCCGAATCGCTCCCACATCCTTGGTTCTGGACTCTGGAATTATGAAGGGACTGTGACAGACTTGGACAGACAATCGGTTTCAAGGTAGGAAGCAGGTATGGCTTTTTTGTGTTTAAAAAGAAGTAAAAGGCACACCTTTAATAACACACACAGAATAGTGATACCAATACACACTGAGGGGTACAACATATTGAATAACATGTCAAAATACAGCCTGTGGGGAAAAGAATACAGCTTGAACTCTAAATGGGGTAAAGAGGAGAATGCAGATACATTTACACAAGTTATTCCAGCCTCCCCCTCCCAATTCCCCTAACCATCTAAGTTATAGCTCTGGGGGTTCAGGGGCTATGCTCACCAATCCCTTTTGACAGTTGCCGGTGAATCGTGATTTCGGGGTTCACTGCACTTTGCCTTCTCAGCGAGCTGTACCCTGGATGGAGGAGAGGACTTCGGACTGCGTAGTCTTCAGTTGGGGTGAGTCTGCTGATGCGGTAAGTCGTGTTTTGGATGTATGGGGTAAGTACCCACTTTCTTTGGTTAGGAATAGTTTTAGTTAGTCTTTTTTGGTAATTTCTCACTGTTGGTCGTTCAGAAGTAGATTGTAGAGTGGAAATAAATATCGATTCTTCGGTTTTTGCTGAGTTGGTTTTGGTTGGTCGTTTCGTTGGTTGTGGTGGCCCGGGTTGTCAATTTGGTTGCTGACAACCTTCCATTTTGTGGGCCTCTTGCTGTTGGCGTGCTTGGTCAGTCCTTGATGGTTTCTTGTAGTTTTCTCCACGACTCCATTTCTTCACTCCCCACCTCCTGCTGCTTGTTGATTTTCCCTTGTAAAACTGGGAACGGATATACCCCAAAAAGGCTTCGTTATCTCTCACCAAATCTGGCCCAGCTTTTTGTTTCAAGGGAGCTGCTCATTAGTTTTGAGCTCTCTTCTTTGTCAGAATTTGGCGGGCTCGTTCAGCAGTAATTTGATTATGATGTGGTAATGTGGAAAATCACCAGTTGGCATTGTTGAAGCAGTGTTTAAACTCTTGGGCCGTTTGGCTGGGCCCGTGATTTCTATCGGTCTATTTGCACATGCATGCCAATAATTGTCTCCGGTGATTAGCCTGATAGCTCGTGATGCATTTATGTCCTCGGGAGCAAATTTTTTATGCCTCACAGTTCTTGTTAGTTATCGATTGACTCATTCTCCCAGACAAATTGAATTAGCTCCAATACCCATTTCCTGAGTGAAGTCACACCCTCTGATCTTGCAGTCTCTTCCAACATGCTCCTTTAGAGATCTTAAACTTGTAAAGCTCTTAGGTATCTTCCTCAGAGTTTTTCCTGGGATACCAAAATATTCATCGAGTTCCAAATTAAATTCCCTTTCCTATGAGTCCAAACACTGGAAGGTGGGGGGGGGGGTCTCCATGAATGCATCGCCTTTTAGCCCCTGCAGGCCTTGTCTGCCCTTTAAACTCATTTTAAAAGTCCAAAAAGGGATTCTTCTCCTCTACAGGGGAAAGGTACAAGGAATCTTTGCGAAATGTTGGTAAATTCTACATTGGAGGCCCATCACATTATTAAATATGAGGTATAAGATCTTGGCGAGTGTTATGGCAAATCGTATGTAGGAGGTGATGCCCCAAATAGTTTTGTCCTCTCATTCCTATGGAGTCGTAGACGGGGACATCACAGACTCTGTCGTCTCAATCCGAGATGCGATGGAATAGAGTGGGAGGGAGGCCTATTTGCTAAAGATAGATCAAAAGAAAGCCTTTAACATAGAAACATAGAAAATAGGTGCAGGAGCAGGCCATTCGGCCCTTCGAGCCTGCACTGCCATTTAATATGATCACGGCTGATCATTCAAACTCAGTACCCACCCCAGCCTTCTCTCCATACCCCCTGATCCCTTTAGCCATAAGGGCCACATCTAACTCCCTTTTGAATATGTCCAACGAACTGGACTCAACAACTTTCTGTGGCAGAAAATTCCACAGGTTCACAACTCTCTGGGTGAAAAAGTTTCTCCTCATCTCGGTCCTATGTGGCTTACCCCTTATCCTTAGACTGTGTCCCCTGGTTCTGGACTCCCCCAATATTGGGAACATTCTTCCTGCATCTAACCTGTCCAGTCTCGTCAGAATTTTATACGTTTCTATGAGATCCCCTCTCATCCTTCTAAATTCCAGTGAGTATAAACCTAGCTGATCCAGTCTTTCCTCATATGTCAGTCCTGCCATCCTGGGAATCAGTCTGTTGATCCTTCGCTGCACTCCCTCAATAGCAAGCATGTCCTTCCTCAGATTAGGAGACCAAAACTGCACACAATACTCACCAAGGCCCTGTACAACTGCAGCAAGACCCCCCTGCTCTTATACTCAAATCCCCTCGCTATGAAGGCCAACATGCCATTTGCTTTCTTTACTGCCTGCTGTACCTGAATGCCTACCTTCAATGATTGATGTACCATGTAACCCAGGTCTTGATGCACCTCCGCTTTTACTAATCTGTCACCATTCAGATAATAATCTGCCTTCCTGTTTTTGCCACCAAAGTGGATAATCTGCCATGCATTTGCCCATTCACCTAACCTGTCCAAGTCCCCCTGCAGCCTCTTAGCATCCTCATCGCAGCTCGCACTGCCACCCAGCTTAGTGTCATCTGCAAACTTGGAGATATTACATTCAATTCTTTTGTCTAAATCATTAATGTATATTGTAAATAGCTGGGGTCCCAGCACTGAACCCTGTGGCACCCCACTAGTCACTGCCTGCAATTCTGAAAAGGACCCGGATATTCCCACTCTTTGCTTCCTGTCTGTCAACCATTTCTCTACCCCCAATACCATGTGCCTTAATTTTACACACTAATCTCTTGTGAGGGACCTTGTCAAAAGCCTTTTGAAAGTCCAAATACACCACATCTACTGGTTCTCCCTTATATACTCTACTAGTTACAACCTCAAAAAACTCTAGAAGATTTGTCAAGCATGATTTCCCTTTCATAATGCCATGCTGACTTGGACCGATCCTGTCACTGCTTTGCAAATGCGCTGCTATTACATCTTTAATAATTGACTCCAGCATTTTCCCCACCACTGATGTCAGGCTAACCAATCTATAATTCCCTGTTTTCTCTCTCCCTTCTTTTTTAAAAAGTGGGTTTGCATTAGCTACCCTCCAGTCCATAGGAACTGATCTCGAGTCCATGGAATGTTGGAAAATGACCACCAATGCATCTACTATTTCTAGGGTCACTTCCTTAAGTACTCTGGGATGCAGACTTTCAGGCCCTGGGGTTTTATCGGCCTTCAGTCCCTTCAATTTCCCTAACACCATTTCCTGATTAATAAGGATTTCCCTTAGTTCCTCCTTCTCGCTAGACCCTCGGTCCCCTCGTATTTTTGGGAGGTTATTCATGTCTTCCTTAGTGAAGACAGAACCAGAGTATTTGTTCAATTGGTCTGCCATTTCCTTGTTCCCCATTATGAATTCACCTGATTCTGACTGCAAGGGACCTACATTTGTCTTCGCTAATCTTTTTCTCTTCACATATCTGTAGAAGCTTTTGCAGTCAGTTTTTATGTTCCCCGCAAGCATACTCTCTTGATAGAGTCATGAATTTTTATTGATGGTTTTGGAAGCATTTGGTTTTGGGAAAAATTTCATTAAGTGGATAAGGATTTTTTATTCAAACATATTAAATGTAATGGTTTTTTATCCAAGTATTTTCTGATACAGAGGTCAGTGAGACAGGGTTGTCCCCTTCCCCATTGTTGTTCACATTGGTGCCAGAACCATTAGGTTATATGATGTGAAAGAAACAAGGCATAGTCGGGATTGCGGTTCTCAGTTTCGAGCGGGTGCCAGTGATACACCAATAGGCAGATGTCACGACCTTAACATTGACAGATGGGGAGTCAGTGAGGAAAGCTATGGGTGTAGTTGAGGAGTATTGTAGAGCTTCAGGAGCCAGAGTGAATCATTGTAAGCCCCAATACCTGGTTGCGGGAAGGGGTAGGGGAGTGATTGGAGGAAAGCCCTTTTAAGGTGGTGAAGGTTTTGGAAGTTCTGGGGGTGCATATGGGATGTAAAAAGGATAGGGATGAAGTGGATCGATTAGAAATATAGAAACATAGAAAATAGGTGCAGAAGTAGGCCATTCGGCCCTTCGAGCCTGCACCACCATTCAATAAGATCATGGCTGATCATTCCCTCAGTACCCCTTTCCTGTTTTCTCTCCATACCCCTTGATCCCTTTAGCCATAAGGGCCATATCTAACTCCCTCTTGAATATATCCAATGAACTGGCATCAACAACTCTCTGCGGCAGGGAATTCCACAGATTAACAACTCTCTGAGTGAAGAAGTTTCTCCTCATCTCAGTCCTAAATGGCTTACCCCTTATCCTTAGACTATGTCCCCTGGTTCTGGATTAAATTGGGAACTGAAAGTTATGAAAATTAAAAAGATTTTTTGAAGATGGGAAAGAAGGTAGTTGAAAGTGCAAGGAAGAGTGACCATAGTGTCAGCTCTCCTGCTATCTAAACTATGGTTTGGCGGTGGAGGATATACCTGAGCGGGTGGAAAAGTCCATCTGAGAGACTTGTGTGAGGTTTTTATGGGAAAGGAGTCCAGCCTTGGTTGCTTACAATACCATCATTGGACAGAGAAATCAGGGAGGACTCAATTTCCCAGATATGAATTTGAAGAAAAAATCCTTTAGAATCAAATGATGCGAAGAGATTTCTTCAGAAGTCAAATGCAAGTTTTTGGAAGCGTTGTTTTCAGCATTTTTTAAAACGAAGTGGGATAGGGGGACGGGGAATATTTTACATGGAATACAACAATATGTTTTTGAAATTGATTAAACCGCTCCCTAGGTTTTATAAGGGGGTGGTAGAAACTTGGGCGCAATTTTTAAAAGGGGCTGAGGAATTTTTAGAACAGCCTTTATTTTTGAACAGGTGGATCAACATTGAAGGAGAGGTATTAATTAATCAAACTTTTATAAAAGCTGGTATTATATATATTATACTCATAATAAATGGTGAGACTGAGTACTGTGTGCAATGAGCAAGTGTGATCTTAGTTCCTTTATTAAAGTTCCAGAGTGCAGGTACCTCGTGGGTGGCCTGCTTATATACTGTGCTCCCAAAGGATGCTGGGATCCCTTGGGACTCCAACAGGTGGACCTTCTGGTGGTCAGGTGTGATGCAAGTTACAAAAGGTTAGATACATCACATCACTCCCCCGTGGAGTGAACAGTACACTTATTTACAAGGTGAGACAATCTGGGGTTTTGCGCTCCCTTGTCGATTGTTAAGGTACAAATGCTGATGTGGGTGGGTTGGTCACTTCTTCACTGTGCTGTTGGGCAGCCGGCCGGGCTGCTGGGGACGATGAGTTCAGCTTCGTGATCAACTATGATGTCAGTTGCCACTTGTGTGTGTGTTGGAAGGTGAAAGTTGGTGGTGTCTTCTTTGGGTTGTTCGTAGCTGTTGGTGAACCACAATTTGATTTGGTCCAAATGTTTTCTGTGCATTTGTCCATTGGTCAGTTTGACCTGAAACACCCTACTCCTCTCTTTGGCTGTGACCATGCCAGCGAGCCATTTGGCACAATGTCCATAATTGAGCACAAACACAGGACGAAAGAGAGCCTTGTTTTAAGCACCCTTTTCATGAGCAGCTCAGCTGGGGGAATCCTGATGAGTGAGTGGGGTCTGGTGCAGTAGCTCAGCAGCACTCGGGACAGCCGGGCATGCAGGGAGCCTTCCGACACACATTTCAAGCTTTGCTTGATGGTCTGAACTGCCCGTTCTGCCTGGCCGTTGGATGCGGGCTTGAACGGGGCAGATGTGACATGTTTGATCCCGTTGCGGATCATGAATTCCTTGAATTCAGCACTGGTGAAGTACGGCCCATTGTCGCTGACTAGGACATCAGGCAAGCTGTGCGTGGCAAACATAGCTTGTAGGCTTTCAATGGTGGCCATGGATGGGCTTGCAGACATTATTGCACATTCACTCCATTTTGAGTAAGCGTCCACGACAACCAAAAACATTTTGCCTAGGAATGGGCCCGCATAGTCTACATGGATCCTCGACCACGGTTTGGATGGCCACGACCACAAACTTAGCGGTGCCTCTCTGGGTGCATTGCTAAACTGAGAGCAAGTATTGCACTGGCGCACGCATGATTTTAAATCTGAGTCGATGCCAGGCCACCACATGTGAGATCTGGCTATGGCTTTCATCATTACAATGCCTACTGGGTGTTGTACAGTTCGCAAATAAATGTGTCTCTGCCTTTCTCGGGCAAGACCACGCGATTACCCCACAAAAGACAGTCCATCTGCAGGGACAACTCGTCTTTGCGTCTGTGGAACGGCTTAATAGCTTCCTGCATCCCCATTGGGACACTGGACCAGCTCCCATGGAGGACATAGTTTTTTTACCAAGGACTGTAAAGGATCCTGGCTGGTCCAGGTCCTGATCTGGCGGGCCATAACGGGGGACTTCTCATTCTCAAATGCCTCCATGACCATAAGCAAGTCCGCTGGCTGTGCCATTTCCACCCCGGTGGTGGGCAATGGTAGCCGACTGAGAGCATCTACGAAGTTCTCTGTGCCCGGTCTGTGGCGGATTACATAGTTGTATGCTGACAGCATGAGCACCCATTTTGGATGTGGGCAGAGGCATTGGTATTAATCCCTTTGCTGTCAGACAACAGCGATATGAGCGGCTTGTGGTCGGTTTCAAGCTCGAACTTGAGGCCAAATAAGTTCTGGTGCATTTTTTTTGACCCCGTAAACGCACGGCAGAGCCTCTTTTTCAACCATGTTGTAGGCCCTTTTGGTCTTGGACAAACTCCTGGATGCATACGCAACCGGTTGCAAAATCCCCAAAACATTAGCCTGTTGTAACACACACCCGACCCCATATGACGATGCATCGTAAGCTACCACTAATCATTTACATGGATTATACAGGACAAGCAGTTTGTTTGAACACAATAAATTTCTGGCTTTCTTAAAGGCAGCCTCTTGTGAATTCCCCCATACCCAGTTGTCTCCTTTGCGCAGTAGCGCATGTAGGGGTTCTAGCAGGGTGCTTAACCCAGGTAGGAAATTACCAAAGTAGTTAAGGAGTCCCAGGAACGACTGCAGCTCCGTCACGTTCTGTGGTCGTGGTGCGTTCTTGATGGCCTCCGTCTTGGCGTCGGTGGGTCTGATGCCGTCTGCTGCGATTCTCCTTCCTAAGAATCAGACGTCCTGTGCCAGGAAAACACAATTCGAGCGTTTCAACCTGAGCCCCACGCGATCCAACTGACTAAGAACCTCCTCCAGATTCTTCAAGTGCTCCATGGTGTACCAACCTGTAACCAATATGTTGTCCTGGAAAACCACTGTGCAAGGAACTGACTTTAGCAGGCTCTCCATGTTCCGTTGGAAGATCACCGCGGCCGACTGAATCCCGAACGGGCATCTGTTGTAGATAAATAACTTTGTGCGTGTTGATGCAATCAACTTGGTGAATGTCTTCCCTCCAGCCAGGGTCGCAAATAAGTCATCTGCCTTGGGTAGTAGGTACTGGTCCTGCAGCGAAAAATGGTTAATCGTTACTTTATAGTCCCCGCAAATTCTAACCGTGCCGTCCGCCTTGAGTACCGGGACAATCAGACTGGCCCACTCGTTGATTTCCACCTGCGCGATGATGCCTTCACGTTGCAGCCTGTCCAGCTCAATTTCCACTTTTTCACGCATCATGTACGGCACCGCCCAAGCCTTGTGGTGGATGGGTCGCGTACCGGGAACTAAATGGATCTACGCTTTCGTCTTTGAGAAGCTTCCAATGCCTGGCTCGAATAACGATGGGAACTTGCTTAGAACCTGTGTACATGAGGCGTCATCGACGAACGAAAGCGCTCGGATGTCGTCCCAGTTCCAGTGGATTTTCCCTGGCCAGATTCTGCCAACAAACGTGGGGCCATTCCCTGGCACAATCCACAGCTGGATGCTCCATCATAGGAGACTTTGACTTCTGCACTGCGAATTACAGGGATTAGTTCTTTGCTGTAAGTCCTTAGTTTAGTGTAAATGGGGTTGAGCTTGGGCCTGTGTGCCTTCTGTCCCCACAGCCTGTCGAAGGCCTTTTTACTCATTATGGACTGACTTGCCCCCGTGTCCAGCTCCATAGATATTGGAATGCCGTTCAGTTCAACTTTCAACATTATTGGTGGGCATTTTGTCATTAACGTGTGTACCCCATTCACTTCTGCCTCCTCCTTAGGAGTTTCCAACTCAGTCTGATACACTGTGGATCGATCTTCCTCTGCAACGTGGTGGTTTGCAGGGTTTGCAGCTCGCCTGCACATTCGTTGGAGGTGTCCCATTGTTCTGCAACCATTGCACGCATAGTGCTTAAAGCGGCATTGATGGGGAGATGATCACCTCCGCAGCACCAACAGGGTGTTAACTGCCTCGCATTAACTGATGATGGCGGACTCTGGGCCAATTGAGGTCTGGCCACAGCAGTCAGCGTGTACGTTCTGCCGTATACATTTCTGCTCAAAACTGACATTACTTTATGCACAGTACTGGCCAAAACTTCTTTGTTCTGCGAAATCTGCTTGGTGTTGTCGCTGGTGGACATAAATGCCTGGTCTATTGTTATGGCTTTACTCAGATTCGGAGTTTCTACAGTCAACAGTTTGCGAAGGATTATCTCATGTCCGATGCCCAGTACAAAAAAGGCTCTAAGCATTTGTTCTAGGAATCCCTCAAATTCACAATGTCCTGCGAGGCACTTAGTTCGGCGACATAGCTCGCCACTTCCTGGCCCTCCGATCGTTGACACGTGTAGAATCGATATTTCGCCATCAAAACGCTTTTGTTAGGATTTAGGTGCTCCTGGACCAGCATGCACAATTCTTCGTAGGATTTCTCTATTGATTTTGCCGGGGCCAGGAGATTCTTCATGAGGCCATAGGTTGTTGCCCCACAGACAGTTAGGAGGATCGCCCTTTGTTTGATGGCGTTCTCGTCCTCTTCCAGCTCATTGGCCACAAAGTATTGGTGAGTATCTCCACGAAGACCTCCCAATCATCCCCTTCTGAGAACCTCTCCAGGATGCCGACTGTTCTTTGCATTTTCGTGCGGTTGTTTGTTACCTCATCGCCAATTGTTGTACTCATAATAAATGGTGAGACTGAGTACTGTGTATAATGAGCTAGTGTGACCTTAGCTCCTTTATTAAGGTTCCAGAGTGCAGGTACCTCGTGGGTGGCCTGTTTATATACTGTGCTCCCAAGGGATGCTGGGATCCCTTGGGGCTCCAACAGGTGGCCCCGCTGGTGGTCAGGTATAATGCAAGTTACAAAGGGTTAGATACATAACAATATATGTGAAAGATGAGGTAATTCCAGGTTGGTTGCCGGAAGCGGTATGAGGGACATGGTTTGGGAGGAGGAACAGGAATTAGAGGAAAAAGCAATTAAGATCATATATGAGAAGATTGTGAGGGCGATGCCACAGGAATGGATGAAAGAAATAAATGCGCAAACTGCAAAGGAGATAAAATGCGTCTTGCTTTTCCAAGCTTTCTGCTGGAGAACACGGAACAGTTGGTCCAATTTGACAACTGTAATACTCGAGATTTCTACGGGGTATATAGAGAATGGAGATTCAAGACACCTGCTGGTCAGGAGTTTTGGCTGAGTATATACCCACAGCAGGACTTCAACAGGATTTGGAAGGGAGTGTGGATGAATTTTAAATGTCCAGAGTGGATTGAACTGGATTTCAAATTGGCTCATAACCGGATTTTTACCATGATGGTCTTATGTAAGATTGGGCGAGTGGAGGTGGCAACTTGCCCAGTGTGTGGGATGCGGGATGAGACTCTGTCCCATTTACTGGTGTTATGTCCACAGTTAAAGGATTTTTAGTACAATGTTCGACAGTTGTGTGAGGTTTTTGTGCTGGGTGGGAACCGAAGAGCAAGAATGGGAATCCCGTGGGACTCAACTTTGAGGTGGGGATTGCATGAGAGTCTGCCCGGGTCTAACGGAGAGGCAATTAATTTAATGTTCAGTTTGGCTAGATTTGTGATTGTGTAAAGAAGGAATGCTCTGCTTTTTAAGGGAAGGAAAATAAATCTAAAAGAGTATTTTAAATATGTTAAAAGATCATTATAAGGCTCCGTGGATGTTTTATTCAGAAAGGAAATTAAAGATAGTATGATCGATTTGTAAAGTACAATAGAGTAATACATGTTACAGGAGACAAATTAAATTTCTGGTTTTGATGTTAATATGTGTTGGAGAAATGGCTGTGCAAAGTGGCGGAATGGATTTGTATGATACAATGGAATGATCACGACATTGTAAATGTTTTTAATGTTCAATAAATATATATTTTGTAAGTTGGTAGCAACCTCACCTTTGAATCAGAAGGTTGTGGGATCAAGTCCTACTCCAGGTGCATGAGCACAAAAATCTAGGCTGACACTCCAGTGCAGTATTGAGGATGCTGCACTGTCGGAGGTGCCGTCTTTCAGTTGGGACGTTAAACTGAGGCCTTGCCTGCTCTTTCAGGTGGACGTAAAAGATCCCATGGCACTATTGCAAAGAAAGGGGAGATATCCCCAGTCTCCTGGCCAATATTTATCCATCAATCAACATCACTAAACAGATTGTCTGGCCATTATCACATGACTGCTTATGGGATCTTGCTGTGTGCAAAGGGGCTGCTGTGTTTCCTACATTGCAACAGCAACCACACTTCAAAAAGTGCTTCAGTGGCTGTAAAACGCTTTGGGACGTCCGATGGTCGTGAAAGACGCTATATAAATGCAAGTCATTCTTTTCTTTTTTTAAATCTATGCATGATCACAACCATGTGCCTCTCAATTTTGAGATCCTGATACAAGGTTCTAGTCACCACCGCCCCCCCATCCCCCCACCCAACCCTACCACCACCACCAATTCTTTTCATCCACTTGAAGAATGGCCTCTGCCATGACTTCTAGAGATACTGTAATAGAGCTCCTCTAGTGGACTCCTGCTCCACCTAGTGGACTACTGTGGTAATGCAACTGCTGATGTAAATACAATAAGGAAAGAGCGTGTGGCAAACCTGTCCTACCCATCTTTTCCCTCAACGACTATCTGTCCCACCTGTGACAGGAACTGTGGTTCTCGTCTTGGACTGTTCAGCCACCTAAGGACTCATTCTAAGAGTGGAAGCAAGTCTTCCTCGATTCCGAGGGACTGCCTATGATGATGATGATGAAAGGGTCATGTGACAAGGTCACAAGATAAGTTCCTGTGGAGCCATCTTGTAGCCTGTGTGTGTTCCCATCATCGAGAACAAACAAAAACCAAGCATAGACAGCAGAAGCAGCATGCGTCAACTCAGGCGCCCCGCCCATGCTTTCCTTCAACCACCGTCTGCCCCACGTGACAGAGAATGCAGGTCCCGGATTGGACTCCTCAGTCACCTGAGAACTCACTTTTAGAGTGGAGGCAAGTCATCCTTGACTCCGAGGGACTGCCGATGATGATTAGGATGATGATGTGTGTGTTGTGATGTCGTAAGGTATATATCACATTGGTGAAATAGGATGGGATCATTGGATTCCCTAGCTGAAATTTTTGTTGGTGGCCAACAACAGAGACTTTGAGATTGTTTTGCAGATTAGTTAAAAATCCAAAGTAAATTACAAACACACTTGGTTGAACTGTCAGAGTCCAGATGGCTGTGCCTATGGGAATAATAGGATGTTTGGGTGAGTTCTATCGTGACTAACTGACTTTTGGAGCTTATGTGGAGTGGCTAGAAATGTATCATCGAAGTCCCCGATGATCAATAGCTTAACCATGTGGTTTTAGAAAGAAAAAGGGCTATTTTCTTGATTGAGACAGGTGTATGAAACCCTGAGAAATTTGCTTACTTTCCTGTCAAGCCAAAGGACTCGCCACTGATGGAGATTCTAACCAAGTTGTAACAGTACTACAGTCTTGGGATCCTGGAAATTGCTGAAAGTTATCGTTTTGGAATACGAGATCAATTAACTGATGAGGTATCAGTGAGTACATTGTAGCTTTTAAAAAGCTATCCATTCATTGTCATTTCGGAAACTTTCAGGACCGAGCATTGCATGACCGCTTTGTTTGTGGGATGAAAAATGAAGCAATCAGAAGAAATTTGTTGACAACCCCGAACTTGACTTTTGATTTAGCTTGTCAGACTGCTATGTTGATGTTGTAGGTGGTTTTCTCAGGCGTACTGAAAACGCACCTCCTGCTACAAAAGGGATTATATGGATAGATCAGACTCCGACACACGTTTTTCAGGCTCAACTGTATTGTGTTTAATAAGATTAACAACACCACTCATAAACAGTGCAAAACAGTACAACTCTGGCTTATCCAATAAGCCCTGCCGTGCTAATTTACCATGGCTTAATAAAAGAACCTTTCCGTGAAATAAACTAACACAGGACCCCTCCCAGCACTAAACCCTTTGGGTTTGCTTTGGACTTACAAGCATCCCTTCACACAGCTAATTGTTCTTGCAGATGTGTAGGTGCAGGCAATATGCTCACCCTGATTGCCCGTTATCTTGCTTGCAGCTTCTCCCTGTACGTCTCGCTCCTGGTTCCGTACCGCCGACGTAGTATCCAATCGAGTTCCAGTTTGAGTCGAGGTCCATTGGTGAGAGTTGAAGAGCAGCACTCAGCTTCTGGTGGTGTTTCTTTGAAATAAAGAGAGCTGCGAACTTGAGCTTGAACTTCAGCTTGCCAGAGCCTCCGCTTGAGCTTGTTCCTGAGCTAGAGCTTGTTGCAAAACGGCTCCTTATATCCTCAAAACCCATCACCTTTCCTCCCGCCAATATTGACCAATGGATTGACTCAGGTGATCTCTGGACCCCCCCCCCCACCCCACACCCCCCACCCCCCGTGGCCTGGAGTGGCTCGGAGCCTTTGAAATCTTTGTGAAAAATTATATTTCGTTTTCCCGCTCCCAGGCCTTGCATCTGGAGACACAATGAGTCTGACGTTTCCTGAGTTGATGGCCCCCCATTAGCAGGTGATGGGTTTCGATCTCAAACTGATCTTGCTTAACTAACTGGCTTATCTCCTGGAAGACAATGGTCCGGCCATTTCCTGCCTTGCACCAGTTTCAGTTGAGATTGAATCGTGACTGCTTTAATAATGCGAAGGCATAGTGTCTCTGAGTTACCTCTCGGGGTATTGTTCCCAGTAATCACTTTAGATGGTGATGACATCAATTGGCCTGGGTTCCCTTCCACGCAGCCTATCAGTGTGAAATATCCGTTTGCATATGAATGCACCTTAGTGCCACCCCCACAAGCTTGTCAAACAGTACAGCTCTTTCTTGGATTTAAGGATTAAAGTATTGTTCATAAAAATGGTCAGAAAGCTGGTGCTACATTCCCACTTTTGATATTTCGTCACTAAAACCAGAAATATCACGAATTTCATCGTCTTCTGCTGTAGGAGTCGAATTGCGGGTCTCAGCCAAACCGTACATTACTTAACAATTACACCTGGGGTCCCGTTTCTTATACTATACAAACAATTCAATTTGACATACTTACAGACAGTAAAACTCCTGGTTACCCTTTCATTAGGGCCGCCCAACGATTTCAAAGTATTTTCCTTCTCTTTTTACAGGATAACTTTAACAGATACAACACCATGATTAGTTGTACTATTACTATTGTGTGTGAAACTATTCGGATCCCTGGAGGGATCTCGACATTCAAACCAAAGTCCCACCAGGGCGGGGAAGCCATTTCTTTTATTTTTTCCCCCACTTCCCTGTTCCATTGGTACCGTGTCGTTCACCGTAGTGAAATCTGAAATGAGGATGATGCGCTCTTGTGCCACCTGAACCTCTGTGTGGGGTTTGAAGCAGAAAGTTTTGTCGATGACAGGGCACCAAGTGTCATTGTGTACCTGATACTGGTCCATGCTCGTCGTGACGCAGTACGTCCCGTTGTCCACGTATGCTACCTGGGGTGGAACGTGGCTCCGGGCCATCACCTCCATGGTGCAATTGATGGGCTTTGTACTCTCCAATTCAAACCCACCCTCGGGTCAATCGAACGTGTTCAGGTGCTGGGGACACAACACGATGTATGCGGCCCTGCTCTGGCACCCCTTGAGGTCAGTTCCGGTCATGGCGTGCTCCCACTTTATTACAAACAATGGGGCCCCATGATGTCACACGTGCACCCTGTTCCTCAGGAAACCAATGTTTTCTACCTGGTATACCGGTGCTGGCCGCGGTGCTGGCCGCGGCATCCGGAGTACAATCCCCATTACTGTGTGGTTGGACTGGCCACTATTGACTGGAACCGGGTATGCCTCTGAGGCCAGTCGGAGTTGACACGGGCTCATCAGATTATCATACGGGCTCAGCGCGGTGAGGTGCCGGTTGCTAACCCAGGATGGGACGTGACCTTGCTGCAGGTCCTCCAAATTATTGCACCCTTCGCTCAGCAACCACGCACCGTACAACACACACGCATCATTTCTAGCTGCCTGTGCCGATGCATTCCGATCCTTCCTGATCAAACTATTGATCGTCTGGGCGTGCACCTCCAGCTTGGCTATGACCTCCTTTAAATGTATGGTCACAGCCTGGTCCTCCAGTAACTCCGACCCCTCTAGCTCATTACCTGCCCCCAGTATCTTTCGCAGCTGGTACCTTAAAGCATTGACCTGCATTTGCAGCTGTGCATCGTTCAAACTGTTTATAAGAGACGTTCCTGAGCTAAACGCTGTGGCAGCATCGTTGAACATCCCTCTCCCAAACCAATGCGACTGTTCGTATTTAATGTATATAAACCTTCCTGACTCTCCTCCCAATAACTTAGTTCGTAAAAGTGGCGGAACATTTCTTTCAACAAGGTCTTGTAAAATCTCTCTGTTTCTACCGGACACCATGGGGCAGCTGCACTCGGATTAAATTTAAAATGACCGATGCTACCTCATAATGTACATCTTGATACAAGATCTGTCCGGTCGGGACGAACACTAACTCATTTCTTGGACCCGGTGTGGTGCCGGGACACCTAATCTCTGTTCCCTGTACCTGTGGGTCTGTGGGCAGGGGCTTCCTCTCCTGTGCAACAAGTTCTGTGGCATTCACTGTGTTGGGAGGGTGTGGGATCACGCAGGAGGCAAACTCTGATCCCATCCGATCCCGGCCACGGAATCCTGCCATTGCCGCAAAAAGGCAACCGACACACCTGTCGGGCAGATCCGTTCTGAACCACACACACACACATAAATGCCCTGCTCCTCTTTCCACCACTTGTTTCAGCACACTTCCATGTCCCCCTTTCGTCCCTGTAATCTGCTGGTACGTGTTGACCCCTAGTCTCTCCCAGTCTGCGGATCTGTTAGCCTTGGCCTGGTCCAACTTTCTCAACCACCACCACCGTCCCAAGGGAATGTGTCCCTCACATTCTAAGCAAACGTGCTCCCCCTCGGTTACTGTAATGTCTGTAAGCTTGTAATGTTGTAGCTCCACACTGTGGATGTGGACGTATTGTGTTACTGCAACTAAAAGTGAATAAATGAGTCAGCTGTCCAGAAACTTCCGGAACTTCTGAGGTGCTGTTTGCCATTATAGAAAGCTGTGTGTGCTGTGCTCTGTGAATAAATCACATTTGGTGATGAGATGGGATTTTTCGGATGATATAAAGCTGAAATTTTGTTAGTGAAGGATTCAGCCAGCCGACAGAGAGATTTGGAAGCTTCTCTGTCTTGGGAAATAGCTACAAAATCTGAGGTTAAAAAAAAACGAGCACACTGTCTGCACTGCAGAGATAAAATGGCGGCACCTATAGCAGTAATGGGACACTTAGGTGAATATAAACATGGCCAGGAAAGGTTTAAGGTATATGTGGACCGGATAGAAATGTATTTCACTGTAAATAATATAATCGAAGTTCCAGAGAATGCTGATCAGAACCGGGCTATGTTGGAACGTAAGAGAGCGATTTTCTTATCTGAAGCGGGTCCGGAATTGTATGAAATGCTGATAAATCTGTTTGTGCCTGATGAGCCAAAGGACACAAAAACAGATACACCATTTTGGGTAGTGTTGTGGGGGATGGCTCACCAGGGGAGGACAGCAGCAGCCAAGTTCATGGCACCACGGGTGGCTCTGCTGCACAGGAGGGAAGGAAAAAGAGTGGGAGAGCTATAGTGGTAAGGGATTCTATTGTAAGGGGAATAGATAGACATTTCTGTGGCTGCAATCGAGACTCCAGGATGGTATGTTGCCTCCCTGGTGCAAGGGTCAAGGATGTCTCGGAGCAGCTGCAGGATATTTTGGAGGGGGAGGGTGAACAGCCAGTTGTTGTGGTGCAGATAGGTACCAACAATATAGGTAAAAAATGGGATAAGGTCCTGCAAGCTGAATTGAGGGAGCGAGGAGTTAAATTAAAAAGTAGGACCTCAAAGGTAGTAATCTCAGGATTGCTACCAGTGCCATATGCTAATCAGAGTAGGAATCGCAGGATAGCTCAGATGAATATGTGGCTTGAGGAATGGTACAAGAGGGAGGGATTCAAATTCCTGGGACATTGGAACCGATTCTGGGCGAGGTGGGACCAGTACAAACCGGACAGTCTGCACCTGGGCAGGACCGGAGCCAATGATCTAGGGGGAGTGTTTGTTAGTGCTGTTGGGGAGGGGTTAAACTAATATGGCAGGGGGTGGGAACCTATGCAGGGAGACAGGGGGGGAGTAGAATGGGGTCAGAAGCAAAAGATAGTAAGGAGAAAAGTAAAATGGAGGGCAGAGAAACACAAGGTAAAAATCAAAAAGGGCCACATTACAGCCAAATTCTAAAGGAGCAAAATGTGTTAAAAAGACAAGCCTGAAGGCTCTGTGCCTCAATGCAAGGAGTATTCGTAATAAGGTAGATGAATTAACTGTGCAGATGGCTATTAACGAATATGATATAATTGGCAATACGGAGACATGGCTCCAGGGTGATCAAGGCTGGGAACTCAACATCCAGGGGCATTCAACATTCAGGAAGGATGGACAGAAAGGAAAAGGAGGTGGGGTAGCGTTGCTGGTTAAAGAGGAAATTAACGCAATAGGAAGGAAGGACATTAGCTTGGATGAAGTGGAATCTGTATGGGTAGAGCTGCAGAACACCAAAGGGCAGAAAACGCTAGTGGGAATTGTGTACAGACCACCAAACAGTAGTTGTGAGGTTGGGGACAGCATCAAACAAGAAATTAGGGATGCATGCAATAAGCGTACAACAGTTATCATGGGCGACTTTAATCTACATATTGATTGGGCTAACCAAACTGGTAGCAATATGGTGGAGGAGGATTTCCTGGAGTGTATTAGGGATGGTTTTCTGGACCAATATGTCGAGGAACCAACTAGATAGCTGGCCATCCTAGACTGGGTGATGTATAATGAGAAAGGACTAATTAGCAATCTTGTTGTGCGAGGCCCCTTGGGGAAGAGTGATCATAACATGGTAGAATTCTTTATTAAGAAAGAGAGTGACACAGTTAATTCGGGGACTAGGGTCCTGAACTTAGGGAAAGGTAACATCGATGGTATGAGATGCATATTGGCTATAATAGACTGGCGAATGATACTTAAAGGGTTGATGGTGGATAGGCAATGGCACATATTCAAAGATCACATGGATGAACTTCAATAATTGTACATCCCGGTCTGGAGTAAAAATAAAACGGGGAAGATGGCTCAACCATGGCTAGCAAGGGAAATTAAGGAATTACAACCAAAGAATAGGCATATAAATTGGCCAGAAAAAGCAGCAAACCTGAGGACTGGGAGAAATTTTGAATTCAGCAGAGGAGGACAAAGGGTTTAATTAGGAGGGGGAAAATAGAGTATGAGAGTAAGATTGCAGGGAATATAAAAACCGACTGCAAAAGCTTCTATAGATATGTGAAGAGGAAAAGATTAGTGAAAACACATATAGGTCTCTTGCAATCAGAATCACGTGAATTTATAATGGAGAACAGAAAAATGGCAGATCAATTGAACAAATACTTTGGTTCTGTCTTCACTAAAGAAGACACAAATAACCTTCTGGAAATACAAGGGGATCGAGGGTCTAGCGAGAAGGAGGAACTGAAAGAAATCCTTATTAGTCAGGAAATTGTGTTAGGGAAATTGATGGGATTGAAGGCCGATAAATCCCCAGGGCCTGATAGTCTGCATCCCAGAGTACTTAAGGAAGTGGCCCTAGAAATAGTGGATGCATTGGTGGTCATTTTCCAACATTCTATAGACTTTGGATCAGTTCCTATGGATTGGAGGGTAGGTAATGTAACCCAACTTTTTAAAAAAAGGAGGGAGAGAGAAAACAGGGAATTATAGACTGGTTAGCCTGACATTGGTAGTGTGGAAAATGTTGGAATCAATTATTAAAGATGTAATAGCAGCGCATTTGGAAAGCAGTGACAAGATCGGTCCAAGTTAGCATGGATTTATGAAAGGGAAATCATGCTTGACAAATGTTCTAGAATTTTTTGAGGATGTAACTAGTAGAGTGGACAAGGGAGAACCGGTGGATGTGATGTATTTGGACTTTCAAAATGCTTTTTACAAGGTTCCACACAAGAGATTAGTGTGCAAAATTAAAGCACATGGTATTGGGGGTAATGTATTGAGGGTACTGTATAGAGAACTGGTTGGCAGACAGGAAGCAAAGAGTAGGAATAAACGGGTCCTTTTCAGAATGGCAGGCAGTGACTAGTGGGATACTGCAAGGTTCAGTGCTGGGACCCCAGCTATTTACAATATACATTAATGATTTGGACAAAGGAATTGAATGTAATATCTGCAAGTTTGCAGATGACACTAAGCTGGGTGTCAGTGTGAGCTGTGAGGAGAATGCTAAGAGGCTATAGGGTGACTTAGACAGGTTACGCGAGTGGGCAAATGCATGGCCGATGCAGTATAATGTAGATAAATATGAGGTTATCCACTTTGGTGGCAAAAACAGGAAGGCAGAATATTATCTGAATGTTGATAGATTAGGAAAAGGGGAGGTGCAATGAGACCTGGGTGTCATGGTACATCAGTCATTGAAGGTAGGCATGCAGGTACAGTAAAGAAGGCAGTAAAGAAGGCAAATGGCATTTTGGCCTTCATAGCAAGAGGATTTGAGTATAGGAGTAGGGAGGTCTTACTGCAGTTGTACAGGGCCTTAGTGAGGCCACACCTTGAATATTGTGTTCAGTTTTGGTCTCCTAATCTGAGGAAGAACATTCTTGCTATTGAGGCAGTGCAGCGAAGGTTCATCAGACTGATTCCCGGGATGGCAGGACTGACATATGAAGAAAGACTGAATCGACTAGGCTTATATTCATTCGAATTTAGAAGATTGAGAGGGGATCTCATAGAAACATATAAAATTCTGGCTGGATTAGACATGTTAGGTGCAGGAAGAATGTTCCCAATGTTGGGGAAGTCCAGAACCAAGGGTCACAGTCTAAGGATAAGGGGTAAGCCATTTAGGACCGAGATGAGGAGAAACTTCTTCACTCAGAGAATTGTGAACCTGTGGATTCTGTACCACGGAAAGTTGTTGAGGCCAGTTCGTTAGATATATTCAAAAGGGAGTGAGATGTGGCCCTTGCAGCTAAAGGCATCAAGGGGTATGGAGAGAAAGCAGGAATGGGGTACTGAAGTTGCATGATCAGCCAGGATTATATTGAATGGTGGTGCAGGCTCGAAGGGCCGAGTGGCCTACTCCTGCAACTATTTTCTGTGTTTCTATGTTTACATGGTCCATGTCTCTGTGCCATACAGGAGGACGGGTATTACTATAGCCCTGTAGACTTAAGTGCTAACCCATCACACTTCTGGCAGTGGATTATGGGATTTGGAATTTGGGGTCATTCTCACCAATCGCAGTAAAATCCATATACTTATAGAGGAGTTGATCAGATAAGGGGAAAACATTCCCTTTCTGGGTTCGTAAGAGATGTGTACACTACATTTAAAGGGAAATCATCTTCTAGAATTTTTTGAGGATGTAATTGGTAGAGTGGACAAGGGAGAACCAGTGGATGTGGTATATTTGGACTTTCAAAAGGCTTTTAACCTTGTGTATCTAGTAATCTCCCCAGATGCCTATGACTTCTAAAATCCTCCCTTGCAATGGTGCTGTTATTAGGGGCTTGCCATCTACGGATTTAAAGCTGTGCCGGGCCCAAATGGACAAGTAATCTCTGCACGAATTACAGGTGAATATGGAATCCGAGCAAATGGTATAGAGAGTGGGGAATTCGTCGGGATGTGTAACCACATATGCCACCACTGACAGCTTGCGTGCTGAGCGCTCAGGGTGCTGGGGATTTTAATGACCTTCGCTATCTGAGCCATGGGGTCATAAATCCCACACCCGGTGAGACACTCTCCATTCAGCACCAAACTGGACCCGTCTACATAGATGTCCCGGCCTGTCGATTGTATCCCGGCCCAGAATCCCACATCTACGTCCCACACCTGTCATGTATGTATGCTTGGGGTTACTAGCCACCAGGGGGCACCACTGTTGGAAGTCATTGGGCTGTGCGCATGGGTGTGATGGCCAGGTATATAAAGGAAGCCACCATGTAATGTGGGCACTTTGGGCCTGGATAACGTTGAGCCAGGTTTGCACCTGAGTGAGTTTACAGTATTCAGTCTATCAAGTTATTACATACATAGCAACATTCTACAGTACATGCATGGGTCGTCCCTGGGTAGATTAAATTCACAGCCAACTTGGGCTCAGTCAACCCTTGCACTCTCAGATTCATTTGCGAGAGCAATAAACTCCAGTGAGCAATACGGGCACTGCTCACTGTTCCGTTCTTTATTCTCCCGTCTAACAACATCTGAGTGGGGGTGTGGTGAGTTAGCAAAGTTATCAGGGATGATCCCATAAAGAGCTGGGAGTGCTTTACGGCACAGTGCATGGCTAGGAGATGCCTCTCGCAGTTGGAGTATCCCCTTTCTACTTCAGTGAGAACCCTTGAGGAGTAGACCACAGGCTGTAGCTTGCTGTGCCGCTCCTGGAGCAACACCGTGCTCAAGCTATCCCTGCTGGCTGCTACCTCCAAAAAGAATTCCTCACTACTGTTGATGGCTCCCAGTGCGGATACCGTCTGCAAATCCTCCTTGAGGCAGGTGAACGCTTCCTGGCAATTCTGGTCCCACTCCCACCCTACTCCCTTGCGGAGGAGCCGAAGCAGAGGGGCTGCCGTGGCTGCGTAATCCTTTATAAAGTCCCTGCAGTACCCTGTGAGTCCCAGGAAGGATCTTACCCCAGTTACATCCATGGGGGCTGGTAACTCCTGTACTGCCTTCCTCTTTGCCTCATCTATCACTCGCTCACCAGCCCTTACGGTCAGCCCGAGGAATTTGACTTCCTCCCAACCGATCTGGGCTTTCTTTGGGTTCACTTTAAACCCTGTCTCCCGCAACAGCTCGTGCAGCAGTGGCCCATGTTCCATCCCCTCCACGGAGAACAAAAGAAAGTCGGCCACATACTGGATTAGCTCATTGGGTCGGCTGAAGCCGTTGAGTGCGTCTGTCATACACTGGTAAAATATGGAGGAGCTGTTATGAAATCCCTGGGGAAAGCATGTCCAGGTGTACTGTTGACTTTTAAATGTAAGGCAAATTTGTACTGCTCTTCCTGTTTAAGGGGAATCCACCAGAACCCATTGGAGATATCCAGCACCGTGAAAGTGGTTGCGGCCGCTGGAATGGTCCCTATGAGTTCAGCAACAGCCGCGACTGTGGGCGCGCGGGCTGGGATATTTTTATTGAGCACACGACAGTCCACAGTGGCTCTCCACGCCAAAGTGGTGAGTTTACTTGGGTGGCATCGGCCTCAACACCTCCTGTTCTACGAGGGATCCCAATGCTGTCTCTAAGTCAGCTTCTACCTCTCTGGGAAACTGTACTGTTTCTGTGGCCGTGACATGGGGACCCCTTGCACCCTGACTTCTACCCCTGTCACCCTGCCACAGTCACCCACACAGTGCTTGTGAGTGACGAGTGCGGCGAGGTTGTCCCACACGTTTGCCTGATATTTGGCTGGAGTGTTACAGACCAGCTGCTCTAGGTCATAGTTCGCCTTGGGCTCCATAGTACACACACTACCCCTTCCTTCCCTATTTCTTGGGATCACTAACACTGTTATGTATTTAACCCCTTGTAACCTGTATTACACGACCAGCAGAGGGCCTACCTGTTGGAGTCCCAAGGGATCCCAGCATCCCTTGGGAGCACGGTATATAAGCAGGCCACCCATGAGGTACCTGCACTCTGGAGTCTTATTAAAGGAGCTAAGGTCACACTTGCTCATTGTACACGGTACTCAGTTTCATCCTTTATTGTGAACGTATCAATTACGATGAGGTAACGAACATTGGCGCGAAAATGCAAAGAACAGTTGGTATCCTGGAGAAGTTCTCAGAAGGGGACGATTGGGAGGCCTTCATGGAGAGACTCGACCAATACTTTATGGCCAACGAGCTGGAAGGGGACGAGAACGCTGTCAAACGAAGGGCGATCCTCCTCACTGTTTGTGGGGCAACAACCTATGGCTTCATGAAGAATCTCCTAGCTCCGGCAAAACCAACAGAGAAATCCTATGAAGAATTGTGTACGCTGGTCCGGGAGCACCTAAATCCTAAGGAAAGCGTTTTGATGGCAAGATATCGGTTCTACACGTGTCAATAGTCAGAGGGCCAGGAAAGCGCTTCGCAGGACATTGCGAATTTGAGGGACTCCTAGACTTTTAGAGACTTTTTTGTACTGGGCATTGGCCATGAGGTAGTCCTTCGCAAACTGTTGACTGTTGAAACTCCAAATCTAAGTAAAGCCATAACGATAGCCCAGGCATTTATGTCCACCAGCGGATTTCGCAAAGTAAACAAGTTTCGGCCAGTACTGTGCACAAAGTAACGTCGTTTTCAAGCAGGAATATACATGGCAGAACGTACACACCGGCTGCTGCTGCCCAACCTCAGGCGATCCAGAGTCCACCATCAATCGTTAATGTGAGGAAGTTAATACCTTGTTGGCGCTGTGGAGGTGATCATTGGCCCCATCAATGCTGTTTCAAGCACTATGCGTGCAATGACTGCAGAACAATGGGACACCTCCAGCAAATGTGCAGGCGAGCTGCAAACCCTGAAAACCACCACATTGCAGAGGAAGATCGATCCACTGTGGATCAGGCTGAATTGGAGACTCGTACCGAGGAGGCAGAAGTGTACGGGGTACACACATTCACCACAAAATGTCCACCAATAATGTTGAAAGTTGAACTGAACGGAATGCCAGTATCTATGGAACTGGACACGGGTGCGAGTCAGTCCATAATGAGTAAAAAGGCCTTCGACAGGCTGTAGGGAAAGAAGACACACAGGCCCAAGCTCAGCCCCATTCACGCCAAACTAAGAACTTACACCAAGGAACTAATCCCTGTAATTGGCAGTGCAGAAGTCAAAGTCTCCTATGATGGAGCAGTACACGAACTCCCACTGTGGATTGTGCCAGGGGATGGCCCCACATTGTTTGGCAGAAGCTGGCTGGGAAAATTCCGCTGGAACTGGGACAACATCCGAGCGCTTTCGTCCGTCGATGATGCCTCATGTGCCCAGGTTCTGAACAAATTGTTCGAGCCAGGCATTGGAAGCTACTCAGGGGCGAAAGTGCAGATCCATTTGGTTCCCGGTACGCGACCCATCCACCATAAGGCACGGGCGGTACCATATATGATGCATGAGAAAGTCGAAATTCAGTTGGACAGGCTGCAGCGAGAAGGCATCATCGCACTGGTGGAATTCAACGAGTGAGCTAGTCTGATTGTCCCCGTGCTTAGAGGATGGCACAGTCAGAATTTGTGGGGTCTATAAAGTAATGATTAACCGTTTTCACTACAGGACCAGTAACCGCTACCCAAGGCAGACGATCTATTTGCGACCCTGGCTGGAGGGAAGACGTTCACCAAGCTGGACCTGACCTCGGCCTACATGACGCAGGAACTGGAGGAGTCTTCAAAAGGCCTCACCTGCATCAACATGCATAAAGGTCTGTTCATCTAAAACAGATGCCCTTTCGGGATTTGGTCGGCTGCGGCAATCTTCCAACAGAACATGGAGAGCCTGCTAAAGTCAGTTCCTCGCACCGTGGTTTTCCAGAACGACATACTGGTTACAGGTCGGGACACAAATGAGCACTTGAAGAATCTGGAAGAGGTTTTTAATCCGTTGAATCGCGTGGGACTCAGGTTGAAACGCTCGAAGTGTGTTTCCTGGCGCGGAAGGTCGAGTTCTTGGAAAGAAGAATCGAAGCAGACGGCATCAGACTCACCGATGCCAAGACGGAGGCCATCAAGAATGCGCCGAGACCACAGAACATGACGGGGCTGCGGTGGTTCCTCAGACTCTTTAACTATTTCCGTAATTTCCTACCTGGGTTAAGCACCCTGCTAGAACCCCTACATACGCTACTGAGCAAGGGAGACGACTGGGTATGGGGGAATTCACAAGAGGTTGCCTTTAAGAAAGCCAGAAATCTGTTGTGTTCAAACAAACTGCTTGTCCTGTATGACCCTTGTAAAAGATTAGCGCTAGCTTGCGATGTGTCGTCATACAGGGTCGGGTGTGTGTTACAACAGGCTAACGAATCGGGGATTTTGCAATCGGTCACTTATGCGTCCAGGAGTTTGTCCAAGGCCGAAAGGGCCTACAGCATGATTGAAAAAGAGGCTCTGGCGTGCATTTAAGGGGTAACGAAAATGCACCAGTACTTATTTGGCCTCAAGTTTGAGCTTGAAAATGACGACAAGCCGCTCATATCGCTGTTCTCTGAGAGCAAAGGGATTAACACCAATGCCTCTGCCTGCATCCAAAGATGAGCGCAGAGAACAGTGGGCATCCTGGAGGAATTCTCGGAGGGAGATGATTGGGAAACTTTTGTGGAGCGACTCGACTGATACTTTGGGGCCAACGAGCTAGATAGGGAAAAGAGCACTGCCAAATGAAGGGCGATCCTCCTCACTGTCTGTGGGGCACCAACGTATGGCCTCATGAAGAATCTCCTCACTCCAGGGAACCCACGGAGAAATCGTACGACGATTTATGCACACTGGTCCGAGAGCATTTGAACCCGAAGGAAAGCGTTTGATGGCGAGGTACCGGTTCTACAACTACAAAAGGTCTGAAAGTCAGAAAGTGGCGAGTTATGTCGCCGAGCTAAGACACCTTGCAGGACACTGCGAATTTGAAGAACATTTGAAGCACATGCTCAGAGACTTTTTCGTACTTGGCATTGGCCACGAAGCCATACTTCACAAACTTTTGACTGTAGAGAACCCAACCTTGAGTAAGGCCATAGCGAAAACCCAGGCGTTCATTGCCACCAGTGACAATACTAAGCAAATCTCTCAGCACACAAGTGCTGCTACAAGTACTGTGAACAAAGTGATGTTGTTTTCGAATCGTAACGTACAGGGCAGGTCACACATATCTGCAGCTGCACGTCCACAGATGACTCAGAGTCCACCTTCAAAGGTGATGAATGCAAGGCCATTAACACCTTGTTGGCGCTGCGGGGTGATCATCGTTTCCATTCATGCTGATTCAAAGGGTACGTTTGCAAGGGCTGTGGAACGATGGGACACCTCCAATGAGTGTGCAGGCAAGCTGCAAAGCCTGTTAAACCTGCAAACCAATATGTTGCAGAGGAGGACAGATCCACGGAGGATCACGATGAACCAGAGCCTCAGACCGAGGAGACAGAGGTACATGGGGTACACACATTCACCACAAATTTTCCCCGATAATGCTGAATGTTGAACTAAATGGACTCCCGTTGTCAAGGGATGCTGGACACAGGCGCGAACCAGTCCATCATGGGCAAAAAGACTTTCGAAAGGTTGTTGTGCAACAAGGCCTCAAGGCCAGTATTAACTCCAGTTCGCACGAAACTAAGAACTTACACGAAAGAACTGATTCCTGTAATCGGTTGTGCCACCATAAAGGTCTCCTACGATGGAGCGGTGCACAAGCTACCAGTCTGGGTGGTACCGGGCGATGGTCCCATGCTGCTTGGCAGGAGCTGGCTGGGAAAGATACGCTGGAACTGGGACGACATCTGAGCGCTATTGCCTGCTGACGACACTTTGTGTACCCAGGTCTTAAAGCAAATTTTGTTCGCTGTTCGAACCAGGCATCGGGAAATTCCAAGGAGCAAAAGTACAGATCCACCTAATTCCAGGGGCGCGACCCATCCATCACAAGGCGAGAGCAGTACCATACATGATGAGAGAAAGGGTAGTGATTGAGCTCGAACGGCTGCAACGAGAGGGCATCATTTCACCGATCGAGATCAGCGAGTGGGCCAGGCCTATTGTTCCAGTCCTCAAGGCAGATGGCACCATCAGAATCTGTGGCGATTACAAAGTAACTATCAATTGTTTCTCCCTGCAGGACCAATACCCACTTCCAAAGGCCGACAACCTCTTTGCAACGCTGGCGGGAGGAAAGATGTTCACGAAGCTGGATCTGACTTCAGCCTACATGATGCAGGAACTGGAGGAATCATCGAAGGCCCTCACCTGTTTATAACAGGTGCCCATTTGGAATCCAATCAGCAGCGGCGATATTCCAGAGAAACATAGAAAGTTTACTGAAGTCGGTCCCGCACACCGTGGTCTTCCAGGATGACATCTTGGTCACAGGTCGGAACACAGTTGAGCACCTGCAGAACCTGGAGGAAGTTCTTCGTCGACTCAACCGCGTGGGACTCAGGTTAAAATGCTCGAAGTGCCTGAAATGGAGTTCTTGGGAAGGAGGATTGTGGCGGACAGCATCAGGCCCACCAACGCGAAGATGGAGGCAATCGAGAACGCACCAAGGCCACAAAATGTGATGGAGCTGCGGTCATTTCTGGGACTCTTGAACTATTTTGGTAACTTCTTACTGTGTCTCAGCACACTGCTAGAACCACTACATGTCTTGCTATGAAAAGGGGGCGAATGCATTTGGGGCAAAAGCCAAGAAAATGCCTTTGTAAAAGTGAGAAAAATGTTATGCTCAAACAAATTGTTTGTGTTGTATGATCCATGTAAGCGTTTGGTACTAGCATGTGATGCATTGTCATATGGAGGTGTATTGCAACAAGCTAATGATTTTGGGAAACTGCAACCAGTTGCTTATGCATCCAGGAGTCTGTCTAAGGCTGAGAGAGCCTGCAGCATGATTGAAAAAGAAGCGTTAACGTGTGTCTATGGGTTAAAGAGAATTTATCAATACCTGTTTGGGCTAAAATTCTAATTGGAAACTGACCATAAGCCACTTATATCCATGTTTTCCGAGAGTAATGGATAAAGACCAATGCATTGGCCCGCATCCAGAGATGGGCGCTCACGTTGTCCACATACAACTATGCCATCCGCCACAAGCCAGGCACAGAAAACTGCGCCGATGCTCTCAGTAGGCTGCCATTGCCCACCACGTTGGTGGAAATGGCGCAGCCTGCAGATCTAGCCATGGTTATGGAAGCATTTGAGAGCGAGCATTCACCATCACTGCCCGGCAGATCAAAACCTGGACAAGCCAGGAACCCTTATTATCTCCAGTCAAAAGCTGTGTGCTTCACGGGAGCTGGTCCAGTATCCCAGTGGAAATGCAGGAAGAGATAAAGTCATTCCAGCAGCGCAAAAATGAAATGTGTATACAGGCAGACTGCCTTCTGTGGGGCAATCGAGTAGTGGTCTCCAAGAAGAGCAGAGACACCTTCATCAATGACCTCCATAGTACCCACCCAGGCATCGTAATGATGAAAGTGATAGCCAGATCCCACGTGTGGTGGCCCGGTATCGATGCAGACTTAGAGTCCTGCATTCACAGATGTAATACATGCTCGCAGTTAAGCAGTGTACCCAGGGAGGTGCCGCTAAGCTTATGGTCTTGGCACTCCAGACCGTGGTCTAGAGTACACGTCGACTATGGAGGCCCGTTCTTGTGTAAAATGTTCCTTGTGGTTGTAGACGCGTACTCCATGTGAGATAATGTCGGCTAGCACGTCCACTGCCATTACTGAAAGCCTGCGGGCCATGTTTACCACTCACGGCTTACCCGATGTCCTGGTGAGTGACAACGGGCCATGTTTTACCAGTGCTGAGTTCAAAGAATTTATGACCCGTAACGGGATCAAACATGTCACATCTGCCCCATTTAAACCAGCGTACAATGGTCAGGCAGAGAGAGCAGTGCAAACCATCAAGCAAGGCTTGAAGAGGGTAACTGAAGGCTCACTGCAGACTCGCCTATCCCGAGTCCTGCTTAGCTACCGCATGAGACCCCACTCACTCACTGGGATCCCACCTGCTGAACTGCTCATGAAAAGAGCACTTAAGACAAGGCTCTCGTTAGTTCACCCTGATCTACATGAACAGGTAGAGAGCAGGCGGATTCAACAAAGTGCATACCATGATAGCGCAAATATGTCACACGAGATTGAAATCAATGATACTGTATTTGTATTAAATTATGGACAAGGTCCCAAGTGGCTTCCCGGCACTGACGTGGCCAAAGAGGGGAGCAGGGTGTTTCGGGTCAAACTTTCAAATGGACTCATTGACCGGAAACACTTGGACCAAATCAAACTCAGATTCACGGACTATCCTGAGCAATCCACTTTGGACCCTACCTTTTTTGATCCCCCAACATACACACCAGTGGCAACCGGCATCACGGTTGACCACGAAGCACAACCCATCATCCACAGCAGACCTGCAGAGCCCAACACACCAGGCAGCCCAGCAAAACCAGCTGCACAGCAGCCCAGCGAGGGCCCAACAAATGATTCAACAACACCAGCTTTCACACTGAGTCGATCAACCAGGGCAAGAAGGGCCCCAGATCGACTCACATTGTAAATAATTACACTATAGACTTTGGGGCAGGGGGGAGTGTTGTTACACATGTGGACTTGTAATTAATCTGTACAGCCACCAAGGGGCTCATCCCCTGGAGTCCCAAGGGATCCCATAATCCCTTGGGAGCACAGGTAATTAAGGAGGCTTCACAGGTTGGAGAGGCACTCTGGAGACCTGAAATAAAAGACTAAGGTCACACTTTACTTCGAGCTCACAGTGTTCAGTCTGACTATTTCTGTTGTATATCTATAAAGCATGCACTCCCATGTTCCACCATGAGGGAGTGCATCCCCTTTAGTCCCAAGGGATCCTAGCATCCTTTGGGAGCACTGTATATAAGCCGGCCCATAAGGCCTCTTCCTCACTCTGGAGTGTCTTAATAAAGACTGAGATCACTGTTACTTTAACCTCCCTGTGTGCAGTCTCATCTGTGTTAGGAACACAATAACTGGCGACGAGAATACAAATCCAACGCAAAGATGCAGCAAACTGTGGGCATCCTGGAAAAGTTCTCAGAGGGTGAGGACTGGGAAGCCTATGTCGAACGGCTAGACTAGTACTTTGTAACCAACGAGCTGGATGGAGAAGGAAGCCCTGCAAAAAGGAGAGCGGTCCTCCTCACGGTCTGCAGGGCACCGACCTACAGCCTCATGAAGAATCTTCTGGCTCTGGTGAAACCCACAGATAAGTCGTATGAGGAGCTGTGTACGCTGGTTCGGGAGCATCTTAACCCGAGGGAGAGTGTGCTGATGGCGAGGTATCAGTTCTACACGTGCCAGCGATCTGAAAGTCAGGAAGTGGCGAGCAACGTTGCCAGCTAAGGCGACTTGCAGGATAATGTGAGTTTGATGGCTACCTGGAGCAAATGCTCAGAGACTTTTTTGTACTGGGCATTGGCCACGAGACCATCCTACGAAAACTTTTGACTGTAGAGACACCGACCCTCAGTAAGGCCATTGTGATAGCACAGGCGTTTATGTCCACCAATGATAACACCAAACAAATCTCTCAGCACACAAGTGCTAGCAATGTTCATAAATTAACTGGAACTGTGTTTGTGAACAGAAATGTACAGGGCAGAAACCATGAGTCTGCAACTGCCAGCAGGCCTCAGGTGACCCAGATGACTCAGAGTCCGCAACAAAGGATGAATGCAAGGCCATTCACATCTTGTTGGTGTTGTGAAGGTTTCCATTCAGCCTATTCATGCTGCTTCAAAGGGTACGTTTGCAAGAGCTATGGAACAATGAGGCACCTCCAACCAGCTTGCAAATGAGCTGCAAGCTCTGCAAAACCTGCTAACCACCAGGTGGCAGAGGAAGATGGTGGATCAAAGCAATTTCGAGCGTCGGAGAGAGGAGGCAGATGCTGAAGTACACGGGGTGCACACATTTTCGATGAAATGTCCACCTATAATGCGAAATGTAAAATTGAATGGCTCACCTGAAGCCATGGAACTAGACGCTGGCGCTAGCCAATCTATCATGAGTGAAAAGTTGTTTGAGAGACTGTGATGCAACAAGGCACTCAGATCAGCTATGAGCACCATCCACACGAAACTGAGAACGTACACCAAAGAGCTTATCACTGTCCTGGGCAGCGCCATGGTCAAGGTCACATACGAGGATACGGTGCACGAACTGCCACTCTAGATTGTCCCGGGTGATGGCCCCACACTGCTTGGAAGGAGCTGGCTGGGCAAAATCTGCTGGAACTGGGATGACATCCGAGTGCTATCACATGTCGATGAGGCCTCATGTACCCAGGTTCTTAACAAATCTCCTTCCTTTTTTGAGCCAGGCATTGGAAACTTTTCCGGGGTGAAGTGCGGATCCACTTGGTCCCAGAGGCATGACCCATTCACCACAATGCGCGAGCGGTACCTCACATGATGAGGGAGACAGTGGAAATCGAGCTGGACAGGCTGCAATGCGAGGGCATCATCTCCTCAGTGGAATTCAGCGAGTGGGCAAGCCCAAATGTTCCAGTACTCAAAAGTGATGGCACAGTGAGGATTTGCGGCGATTATAAAGTAACTATTTCTAATTTCTCGCTACAGGACCAATACCCACTACCTAAGGCCGACAACCTATTTGCGACGCTGGCAGGAGGCAAGACGTTCACCAAGCTCGACCTGAGTTCGGCCTATATGACGCAGAAGCTGGAGGAGTCCTCGAAGGGCCTCACCTGCATCAACACGCACAAGGGACTGTTCATCTACAACAGATGCCCGTTTGGAATTTGTTCGGCTGCAGCGATCTTGCACAGAAACATGGAGAGCCTACTCAAGTCAGTACCACGCACGGTAGTTTTTCAGGACGGCATATTGGTCACGGTTCGGGACACGGTTGAGCACCTACAAAACCTGGAGGAGGTTCTCCAGCGACTGGATCGCGTAGGGCTGCGGCTGAAGAGGTCGAAATGCGTCTTCATGGCAACAGAAGTGGAGTTTTTGGGGAGAAAGATCATGGCGGATGGCATTCGGCCTACAGACGCCAAGACAGAGGCTATCAGGAAAGCGTCCAGGCCACAGAACGTCACGGAGCTGAGGTTGTTCCTGGGACTCCACAACTATTTTGGTAACTTCCTACCGGGGTTAAGCACCCTCTTAGAGCCCCTACATGTGTTATTGCGTAAAGGTGAGAACTCGGTATGGGGAAAAAAACAAGGAATTGTTTTTGAGAAAGCCAGAAACATTTTATGCTCCAACAAGCTGCTTCTATTGTATAACCCGTGTAAAAGACTTGTGCTAACTTGTGATGCGTCGTCGTACGGAGTCGGGTGTGTATTACAACAAGCTAATGTTGTGGGGAAGTTGCAACCTGTCGCCTATGCCTCCAAGGGCTTGTCTAAGGCTGAGAGGGCCTTCAGCATGATTCAGAAAGAGGCATTAGCGTGTGTGTTTGGGTAAAGAAAATGCATCAGTACCTGTTTGGCCTCAAATTTAAGTTGGAAACCGATCACAAGCCCCTCATATCCCTGTTCACTGAAAACAAGGGGATAAATACTAATCGCTCAGCCCGCATACAAAGGTGGGCACTCGCGCTATCAGCGTATAACTATACCATCCGTGACAGACCAGGCACCGAGAATGGTGCGGATGCTCTCAGTTGGCTATCATTGCCCACCATGTGGGTGGAAATGGTGCAGCCTGCAAACTTGTTGATGGTGGCGCAGCCCACAGACTTGTTGATGGCCATGGAAGCATTTGAAAATGATAAATCACCTGTCACGGCCCGCCAGATTAGGACTTGGACCAGCCAAGATCCTTTGCTGTCCCTAGTAAAAAACTGTGTACTGCATGGGAGCTGGGCCAGCATCCCCGTTGAAATGCAAGAGCTAATCAAGCCATTCCAGCAACGAAAGGACGAGCTGTCCATTCAGGCAGACTGCCTGTTGTGGGGTAACAGCGTAGTGTTACCCAAAAAGGGCGGGAGACGTTCATCTCGGATCTCCACAGCACACACCCGGGTATAGTAATGATGAAAGCGATAGCCAGATCCCACGTGTGGTGGCCCGGTATCGACTCTGACTTAGAGACCTGTGTACGGCAATGCAGCGTGTGTGCTCAGTTGAGCAACGCGCCCAGAGAGCCACCACTAAGTTTGTGGTCCTGGCCCTCCAGACCATGGTCAAGGATCCATGTCGACTATGCGGGCCGTTTCTCGGTAAAATGTTCCTGGTGGTGGTGGATGCTTTTTCAAAATGGATTGAATGTGAAATAATGTCGGGAAGCACTGCCACCGCCACCATTGAAAGCCGGAGGGCTATGTTTGACACCCACAGCCTGCCTGACATACTGGTCAGTGACTGCGGGCCATGTTTCACCTGTGCCGAATTTAAAGAATTCATGACCCCCAATGGGATCAAACATGTCACCTCGGCCCCGTTTATACCAGCCTCCAATGGGCAGGCAGAGCAGGCAGTACAAACCATCAAACAGAGCCTTAAACGAGTCACAGAAGGCTCACTCCAAACCCACCTGTCCCAAGTACTGCTCAGCTACTGCACGAGACCCCACTCGCTCACAGTAGTGCCCCCGGCTGAGCTACTCATGAAAAGGACACTTAAAACCAGACTCTCGCTGGTTCAACCCAACCTGCATGATCAGGTAGAGAGCAGGAGGCAGCAACAAAATGTAAACGATGGTCGCGCCACTGTGTCACGGGAAATTTATCTGAATGACCCTGTTTATGTGCTAAACTATGGACATGGTCCAAAGTGGATTGCGAGCACGGTGATAGCTAAAGAAGAAAGTAGGGTGTTTGTAGTCAAACTAGACAATGGACAAATTTGCAGAAAGCACCTGGATCAAACGAGGCTGTGGTTCACAGACTGCCCTGAACAACCCACAGCAGACACCACCTTTTTTGAGCCCACAACACACACCCAAAGGATCAACGGCACCATCCCAGACCAGGAAATCGCACCAATCATGCCCAACAGCCCAGTAAGGCCAGGCTCACTCAGCAACCCTGCAGGGCCAACAACACGCCAGCCCAGCGAGGGCACAGCCAACACACCAGAACAGACATTTGTACCGAGGCGGTCCACCAGGGAAAGAAAGGCTCCCGATCTCCTCACCTTATAAATAGTTTCCACTTTGACTTTGTGGGGGAGTAATGTTGTGTATCTGTAAAGCATGCACTCCCATGTTCCGCCACCAGGGAGCGCATCCCCTTAAGTCCCAAGGGATCCCAGCATTCCTTGGGAGCACTGTATTTAAGCCGGCCCCGAAGGCCTGTACCTCACTCTGGAGTGTCTTAATAAAGGCTGAGATCACTGTTACTTTAACCTCCCTGTGTGCAGTCTCATCTGTGTTAGGAACACAATAATTTCTCCATACACGACAAAGATCATGGCTGATCATTCCCTTAGTACCCGTTTCCTGCTTTCTCTCCATACCCCTTGATCCCTTTAGCCATAAGGGCCATATCTAACTCCCTCTTGAATATATCCAATGAACTGGCATCAACAGCTCTCTGCGGCAGGGAATTCCACAGATTAACAACTCTCTGAGTGAAGAAGTTTCTCCTCATCTCAGTCCTAAATGGCTTACCCCTTATTCTTAGATTATGTCCCCTGGTTCTTGACTTCCCCAACATTGAGAACATTCTTCCTGCATCGAACCTGTCCAGTCCCGTCAGAATCATATGTTTCTATGAGATCCCCTCTCATCTTTCTAAACTCAAGGAAATACAGGCCCAGTCGATCCAGTCGCTCCTCATACGTCAGTCCTGCCATCCCGGGAATCAGTCTGGTGAACCTTTGCTGCACTCCCTCAATAGCAAGAACGTCCTTCCTCAGATTAGGAGACAAAAACTGAGCACAATATTCCAAGTGAGGCCCCACTAAGGCCCTGTACAACTGCAGTAAGACTTCCTTGCTCCTATACTCAAATCCCCGAGCTATGAAAGCCAACATACCATTTGCCTTCTTTACCGCCTGCTGTACCTGCATGCCAACTTTCAATGACTGATGTACTATGACACCCAGGTCTCATTGCACCTCCCCTTTTCCTAATCTACCGCCATTCAGATAATATTCTGCCTTCGTGTTTTTGCCACCAAAGTGGATAACCTCACATTTATCCACATTATACTGCATCTGCCATGCGTTTGCCCACTCACCTAACCTGTCCAAGTCACACGGCAGTCTTTTAGTGTCCTCCTCACAGTTCACACCGCCACCCAGCTTTGTGTCATCCGCAAACTTGGAAATATTACACTCAATTCCCTCATCCAAATCATTAATGTATATTGTAAAGAGCTGAGGTCCCAGCACTGAGCCCTGTGGCACCCCACTAGTCACTGCCTGCCATTCCTAAAAGGACCCGTTTATCTCCACTCTCTGCTTCCTGTCTGCCAACCAATTCTCTATCCACGTCGGTACATTACCCCTAAGACCATATGCTTTAATTTTGCACAACAATCTCTTGTGTGGGACCTTGTCAAAAGCCTTTTGAAAGTCCAAATACACCACATCCACTGGTTCTCCCTTGTCCACTCTACTAGTTACATCCTCAAAAAATTCTAGAAGATTTGTCAAGCAGGATTTCCCTTTCATAAATCCATGCTGACTTGGAGCGATCCCGTCACTGCTTTCTAAATGTGCTGCTATTTCATCTTTAATAATTGATTCCAACATTTTCCCCACTACTGATGTCAGGCTAACCAGTCTATAATTACCCGTTTTCTCTCTCCCTCCTTTCTTAAAAAGTGGTGTTACATTAGCTCCCCTCCAGTCCATAGGAACCAATCCAGAGTCAATAGATTGTTTGAAAGTTTCTCCGGCTACTCCCTTAAGTACTCTGGGATGCAGAATATCAGGCCCTGGGAATTTATCGGCCTTCAATTCCATCAATTTCCCTAACACAATTTCCTGCCTAATAAGGATCTACATTTGGGAATGTATTGGGTAGATTACCCACAAGAATCTGGTTTACGATTATTTATATTCCCCACACAACCTTACCTTACCACCTGACTTAGGTACAACAATGGGTGTGGCCCAATTATTTAGCTCTATCTTAGAGATAATGTTCTCAGTTTCTAGTCTTTTGAGTCATTCAAGTAGACATTGCAGGAACCAGGATACCCATGCAAATCGACACTGGTCACTCCGTGAGCATAGTACCGGAATCGTTATATCTCGACAAGTTGAGTAATTTTCCACTAGAGAAGTCGAAGGTAGAACTGCAAGGCTACTCAGGAGAGCAAAGCCCTGTGGTAGGATGCATCACCGTACCAGTGAAATACAAGGATCAGTTTCAGAGCCTGCCCTAATAGGTAGAAATTGGTTGGGATCACTGAAGCTGGATTGGAATGAGATTTTTTGTGTTGAAACCAGATTTGCATCGAAAGTGGATGTCATCAAACAGTATCCGAAGGTGTTCTGTGAAACAGGCAGTCCGATCCAAGACTTCAATGTGAATGTCAGAGTACAGAAGGACGTAAGACCAGTTTACTGCAAATCACGTCCCGTACCATACGCACTCAAGACGAAATTTGAGCAAGAACTCAAAAGACTAGAAACTGAGAACATTATCTCTAAGATAGATCTAAGTAATTGGGCTACACCCATTTGTTGTACCTAAGTCAGATAGTAAGGTAAGGTTGTGTGGGGATTATAAAGTAATCGTAAACCAGATTCTCGTGGGTAATCTTCCCAATACATTACCAAATGTAGAAGATTTGCTCACAACGCAGACAGGTGGCCAGATCTTCTCAAAGTTAGATCTGACAAATGCCTACTTACAACTTGTAGATGAGGAGTCCAAGTCATGCTTGACTATAGATACTCATCTCGGCCTATATCAATAGGTTACTATTTGGTGTATCTTCCGTCCCCGCCATATTCCAAGGGGTGATGAACCAGATTTTGCAAGGCATTGAAGGGGTATTATGTTATTTTAATGACATACTAATTTCAGCAACCAACAAGTATATCCATAATAGATGTTGAATGAAGTGCTCAAGCGGCTAGAGAAGCACAGAGCATGTGTGACTGCTTGCGAGTGTGAGTTATTTCAAAGCACATAAGAACATAAGAAATAGGAGCAGGAGTAGGTCATTTAACCCCTCGAGCCTGCTCCACCATTCAATAAGATTATGGTTGATCTGATTTTGGCCTCAACTCCACTTCCTTGACCTCTCCCCATAACTCTTGACTCCCTTATCTTTCAAAAATCTGTCTATCTCAACATTAAATATATTCATACCCAGCCTCCACTGCCCTCTGGGGTAGAGAATGTGAAAGATTTACGACCCTCTGAGAGAAGAAATTCTATCTCATTTCTGTTTTAAATGGACAACCCGTCATTGTGAAACTAGTTCCAGATTCCCCCACGGGAGGCAACATCTTCTCTGCATCTATCCTGTCAAGCCCGCTCAGAATCTAATACATTTCAAGAAGATCATCTCTCAGTCTTCTAAACTCCAATGAGTATAGGCCAAACCTGCGCAACCTTTCTTCATATGACAACCCTTCATCTTAGGAATCAACCGTATGAACCTTCTCTGAACTGCCTCCAATGCAAGTATATCCCTCCTTAAATAAGGAGACGAAAACTGTATACAGTACTCTAGGTGTGGTCTCACCAATGCCCTGTACAGTTGTAGCAGGACTTCCCTACTTTTATACTCCACCCCACTTGCAATAAAGACCAACATTCCATTTGCTTTCCTAACTACTTGCTGTACCTGCATGCTAACTTTTTGTATTTGATGTACGAGGACCCCCAGATTCTATTTTGTATTCTCTGTCCATTTAAATAATAATTTGCTTTTTTATTTTTCCAACAAAAGTGGATAACTTCACATTTTCAAATATTATACTCCACCTGCCAAATTTTGGCCACTCATTTAGCCTATCTATAACCCTTTACAGAATCTTTACGTCCTCATCACAACTTGCTTTCCCACCCATCTTTGCATTATCAGCAAATTTGGCTACATTACATTCAGTCCCTTCATCCAAGTCATCAATATAGATTGTAATTGTTGAAGCCCCAGCACTGATTCATGTGGCACCCCACTAGTTGCAGTTTGCCAACATGAAAATGACCCATTTATCCCGACTCTTTGTTTTCTATTAGTTAGCCAATCCTCTATCCATGCTAATATATAGAAACATAGAAAATAGGTGCAGGAGTAGGCAATTTGACCCTTCGAGCCTGCACCGCCATTCAATAAGATCATGACTGATCATTCCTTCAGTAACCCTTTCCTGTTTTCTCTCCATACCTCTTGAACCCCTGAACCGTAAAGGCCATATCTAACTCCCTCTTGAATATATCCAATGAACTGGCATCAACAACTCTCTGCGGCAGGGAATTCCACAGGTTAACAACTCTCTGAGTGAAGAAGTTTCTCCTCATCTCAGTCCTAAATGGCCTATCCCTTATCCTAAGACTATGTCCCCTGGTTCTGGACTTCCCCAACATCGGGAACATTCTTCCCACATCGATACTGTCCAGTCCCGTCAGAATCTTATATGTTTCTATGAGATCCCCTCTCATCCTTCTAAACTCCAGTGAATAAAGGCCCAGTTGATCCAGTCTCTCCTCATATTACAGCCCAGCCATCCCTGGAATCAGTCTGGTGAACCTTCGCTGCACTCCCTCAATAGCAAGAACATCCTTCCTCAGATTAGGAGACCAAAACTGAACACGATATTTCAGGTGAGGCCTCACTAAGGCCCTGTACAACTGCAGTAAGACCTCCCTGCTTCTATATTCAAATCCCCTAGCTATGAAGGCCAACATACCATTTGCCTTCTTTACCGCCTGCTGTACCTGCATGCCCACTTTCAGTGACTGATGAACCATGACACCCAGGTCTCATTGCACCTCCCCTTTTACTAGTTTGCCGCCATTCAGATAATATTCTGCCTTCGTGTTTTTGCCCCCAAAGTGGATAACCTCACATTTATCCACATTATACTGCATCTGCCATGTATTTGCCCACTTACCTAACCTGTCCAAGTCAACCTGCAGCCTTTTAGCGCCCACCTCACAGCTCACACCGCCACCCAGTTTAGTGTCATCCGCAAACTTGGAGATATTACACTCTATTCCTTCATCTAAATCATTAATGTACATTGTAAAGAGCTGGGGTCCCAGCACTGAGCCCTGCGGCACTCCACTAGTCACTGCCTGCCATTCTGAAAAGGACCCGTTTATCCCGACTCTCTGCTTCCTGTCTGCCAACCAGTTCCCTATCCACGTTAGTATATTATCCCCAATACTATGTGCTTTGATTTTGCACACCAATCTCTTGTGCGGGACCTTGTCAAAAGCATTTTGAAAATCCAAATACACCACATCCACTGGTTCTCCCTTGTCCACTCTACTAGTTACATCCTCAAAAAATTTCAGAAGATTTGTCAAGCATGATTTCCCTTTCATAAATCCATGCTAACTTGGTCAGATTCTTTCACTGTTTTCCAAATGCGCTGCTTTTTCATTCTTAATGATTGATTCCAACATTTTCCCCCCTACTGATGTCAGGCTAACCGGTCTATAATTACCCATTTTCTCTCTCCCTCATTTAAAAAAAAATGGTGTTACATTAGCTACCCTCCAGTCCATAGGAACTGATCCAGAGTCGATAGACTGTTGGAAAATGATCATCAATGCATCCACTATTTCTAGGGCCACTTCCTTGAGTACTCTGGGATGCAGCCTATCAGGCCCCAGGGATTTATCGGTCTTCAATCCCATCAATTTCCCTAACACAATTTCCCGCCTAATAAGGATATCCTTCAGTTCCTCCTTCTCACTAGACCACTGTCTCCTAGTACCTTCGGAAGGTTATTTGTATCTTCCTTCGTGAAGACAGAATCGAAATATTGGTTCAATTGGTCTGCCATTTCTTTGTTCCCCATTATAAATTCACCTGACTCCGACTGCAAGGAACCTATGTTTGTCTTTACTAATCTTTTTCTCTTCACATATTTATAGAAGCTTTTGCGGTCACTTTTTATATTCCCTGCAAGCTTCCTCTCATACTCTATTTTCCCTCGCCTAATTAAACCCTTAGTCCTCCTCTGTTGAATTCTAAATTTCTCCCAGTCCTCATGTTTGTTGCTTTTTCTAGCCAATTTATATGCCTCTTTCTTGGCTTTAACACTATCCTTAATTTTCTTTGTTAGCCATGGTTGAGCCACCTTTCCAGTTTTATTTTTACTCCAGACAGTGATGAACAATTGTTGAAGTTGATCCATGTGATCTTTAAATGTTTGCCACTGCTTATCCACCGTCAACCCTTTGAGTATCCTTTGCCAGTCTATTCTAGCCATTTCACGCCTCAAACCGTCAAAGTTACCTTTCCTTAAGTTCAGGACCCTAGTTTCCAAATTAACTTTGTCACTCTCCATCTTAATAAAGAATTCTACTATATTGTGGTCACTTTTCCCCAAGGGGCCTCACACAACAAGTTTGCCAATTAGTCCCTTCTCATTGCACATCATCCAGTCTAGGAAGGCCAGCTCCCTGGTTGATTCCTCGACATATTGGTCGAGAAAACCATCCCTAATACACTCCAGGAAATCTTCCTCCACCGCATTGCTACCAGTTAGATGAGCCCAATCAATATGTAGATTAAAGTCGCCCATGATTACTGCTGTATCTTTATTGCACACATCCCTTATTTCTTGTTTGATGCTATCCCCAACCTCACGACTACTATTTGGTGGTCTATACACAACTCCCACTAGCGTTTTCTGCCCTTTGGAATTCCGCAGCTCCACCCATACTGATTCCACATCATCCAGGCTAATGTCCTTCCTTACAATTGCATTGATTTCTTCTTTAACCAGCAACGCCACCCCGCCTCCTTTTCCTTTCTGTCCATCCTTCCTAAATGCTGAATACCCTTGGATGTTGAGATCCCAGCCTTGGTCACCCTGGAGCCATGTCTCCGTGATGCCAATCACATCGTATCCGTTAACTGCTATCTGCGCAGTTAATTAATCCACCTTATTCCGAATCCTCCTCGCATTGAGGCACAGAGCCTTCAGGTTTGTTATTTCCCCAACCCCATGAGCTCTTAGCTTGTGCAGTAACCTTTTATGTGATATCTTAGCGAATGCCTTCTGGAAATCCAAATACATGACAGCTACTGATTTCCCTTTATCCACCATGCTCATTACATCCTCAAAAGAACTCCAGCAAATTCATCAAACATGATTTCCCTTTCATAAAAGCATACTGACTCTGCTTGACTGCATTATGATTTTCTAAATGTCCTGCTACTACTTCCTTAATAATGGACTCCAGCATTTTGCCAATGACAGATGTTAGGCTAACTGGCCTATAATTTCCTGTTTTCTGTCTCCTGCCTTTCTTAAATAGGGGCATTACATTTGCGGTTTTCCAATCCGTTAGGACCTCTCTAGAATCCAGGCAGTATTGGTGGATTACAACTAATGCATCCACTATCTCTGCAGCCATCAGGTCCAGAGGACTTATTCACTTTTATTCCCATTAATTTGCCTACTACTTTTTCTCTCGTGGTTTTAAGTTCCCCCCACCCCGGCCCCCCCGCCCCCAGCCTCCCCCAGCCCACCAATATCCCCTTGATTATCAATTTTTGGAATGCTTTTAGTGTCTTCTACCATGAACACCGATACAAAATATATATTCAAAGTCTCCGCCATTTCCCTGTATTCCATTATTAATTCCCCAGTCTCATCCTCTAAGGGACTAATGTTTACTTTAGCTACTCTCTTCCTTTTTATATACCTGTAGAAGCTCTTACTGTCTGTTTTTATATTTCTTACTCGGTTACTCTCATAAATTATCGTCTCTCTCCATCATTTTTTTAGTTGTCCTTTGCTGGTTTTTAAAAATTTCCCAATCCTCTGGCCTTCCATTGTTCTTGGCAACATTGTATGCCTTTTTTTTCAATTTGATACCATCCTTTAGCTAGCCACGGATGGTTCATCCTTCTCTTCGAGTCTTTCTTTCTCACTGGAATATATCTTTGCTGAGTTATTAAATGTTTGTCACTGCTTATTGACCATCTTACCCTTTAATCTATTTTCCGAGTCCATTTTTAGCCAACTCTCCCTTTATACCTTTATAATTGCCTTTATTTAAGTTCAGGACACTAGATTGAGACATAGATTTCTCACCCTCAAACTGAATTTGAAATTCTACCATGCGATGATTACTCTTCCCAAGACGATTCTTCATTAAGAGATCATTAATGAATCTATACTCATTACACATTACCAGATCTAAAATATTCTGCTCCCTGGTTGGTTCCACAAGTATTGTTCTAAGAAACCATCCCGAATAGCCAAGAACGTGCATCCCGAAGGCAGTGTTGCCTACAGGGTTAAGGACATCTCCTCCGGGCTGGAGAAGAACTTGGAGTGGGAGGGGGAGGATCCAGTTGTCATGGTACACGTAGATACCAATGACATAGGTCGGACTAAGAATGAGATTCTGTTGAGAGAGTTTGAATAGCTAGGGACTAAATTGAAAAGCAGAACCACAAAGGTAATAATCTCTGCATTATTACCTGAGCCACGAGCAAATTGGCATAGGGTCAATCGAATCAGGGAGATGAATGCGTGGCTCAGAGGTTGGCGTGGGAGAAGTGGGTTTCGATTCGTGGGGCATTGGCACCAATACTCAGGAAAGAGAGAGCTGTTCCGTGGGAACGGACTACACCTGAACTATGCTGGGACCAGAGTTCTAGCGAACTGACTAATTAGGGAGATAGATAGTGCATTAAACTAAATTAAGTGGGGGGGCGGGGCGGTGGGGGGGAGGATGGTAGCAGTAGAGAGAAATCTAGAATGCTAAAAAGAAAAGAAAAGGAAGCAATGCAGGAAAGTGATTGTGGTAAGGATAATCAGATTATGTCAGGAAGGGACAGAGCAAACAAACACAAGAGTGCACTAATAAATAGGGTCCAGGTAAGAAAAAATAGCGATAAGACAAATAGGGCTATAGTACAAAATAATGTTAATATGTCTAATAATGTTAAAAAGACAAATTTAAAAGCATTGTATCTGATTGCACGAAGCATCTGTAATAAGGTAGACAAATTAATAGATGTAAATGGATACGATATAGTTGTAATTACGGAGACATGGCTGCAGGGTGACCAGGGTTGGGAACTGAATATCCAAGCATATTCAATATTTAGTAACGACAGGCAAAAAGGAAGAGGGCGTAGTGTGGTGTTGTTAGTAAAAGATGAAATCAGAGCAATAGTGCAAAAGGATATTGGCTCTGAAAATCAAGATGTAGAATCAGTCTGGGCGGAGCTAAGGAGCACCAAGAGGCAGAAAACATTGGTGGGAGTTGTCTATAGGCCTCCAAACAGTAGTGGTAATGTAGGGGACGGCATCAAACAGGAAATTAGAGATGCATGTAGCAAGGCTGCTACAGTAATCGTAGGTGACTTTAATCTACATAGAGGCTGGCCAAACCAAATGAGTAATAATACTCTGGCAGATGAATTCCTGGAGTGTGTACGAGATGGTTTTTTAGACCAGTATGTTGAGGAGCCTACTAGGGAACAGGCTATCCCAGATTGGGTATTGTGTAATGAGAATGGGTCAATTAACAGTCTTGTTGTGCGGGCTTCTTTAGGGAAGAGTGATCAGAACATGATTGAATTTCTTATTAAGATGGAAAGTGAAGTAGTCCAATCCGAAACTAGCGTCATAAATCTAAACAACGGAAACTACGAAGGTATGAGGAATGAATTGGCTGTGATAGATTGGGAAGATTCATTAAAAGGCATGATGTTGGATAGGCAATGTTTAATATTTAAGGAACAAATGCATTCATTGCAACAGTTATACATTCCTTTCTGACATAAAAACACAAAAGGAAACGTGGCCCAATCATAGAAACATGGAAACATAGAAAATAGGTGCAGGAGTAGGCCATTCAGCCCTTCGAGCCTGCACCACCATTCAATAAGATCATGGTTGATCACCCACATCAGGACCCCTTTCCTGCTTTCTCTCCATACCCCTTGATCCCTTTAGCCGTAAGTGCCATATCTAAGTCCCTCTTGAATATACCCAACGAACTGGCATCAACAACTCTCTGCGGTAAGGAATTCCACAGGTTAACAACTCTCTGAGTGAGGAAGTTTCTCCTCATTTCAGTCCTAAATGGCCTATCCCTTATCCTAAGATTGTGTCCCCTGGTTCTGGACTTCCCCAACATTGGGAACATTCTTCCCGCATCTAGCCTGTCCAGTCCCGTCTGAATCTTGTAAGTTTCTATGAGATCCCCTCTCATCCTTCTAAACTCCAGTGTATAAAGGCCCAGTCGATCCAGTCTCTCCTCCTATGTCAGTCCCGCCATCCCGGGAATCAGTCTGGTGAACCTTTGCTGCACTCTCTCAATAGCAAGAACGTCCTTCCTCAGATTGGAAAACCAAAACTGAACACAATATTCCAGGTGAGGCCTCACCAAGACCCTGTACAACTGCAGTAAAACCTCCCTGCTCCTATACTCAAATCCCCGAGCTATGAAGGCCAACATACCATTTGCCTTCTTCACCGCCTGCTGTACCTGCTTGCCAACTTTCAATGACTGATGAACCATGACACCCAGGTCTCGTTGCACCTCCCGCTTTCCTAATCTGCCGCCATTCAGATAATATTTTGCCTTCGTGTTTTTGCCCCGAAAGTGGATAACATCACATTTATCCACATTATACTGCATCTGCCATGCATTTGCCCACTCACCTCCCCTGCAGCCTTTTAGCATCCTCCTCACAGCTCACACCACCACCCAGTTTAGTGTCATCTGTAAACTTGGAGATATTACACTCAATTCCTTCATCTAAATCATTAATGTATATTGTAAAGAGCTGGGGTCCCAGCGCTGAGCCCTGCATGGCTAACAAAAGAAATTAACGATAGTATTAGATCCAAAGAGGAGTTATACAAAGTTGCCAGAAAAAGTAGCAAGCCTGAGGATTGGGAACAGTTTAGAATTCAGCAAAAAAGGACCAAGGGATTGATTAAGTGGGGAAAAATAGGAGTATGAGAGTAAACTTGCAAGGAACAAAAACTGACTGCAAAAGTTTCTACAAGTATGTAAAAAGAAAAAGATTAGTGAAGACAAATGTAGGTTCTTTACAGACAGAAACGGGAGAATTGGTAATGGGGAACAATGAAATGGCAGGACAATTAAAGAAATACTTTGGTTCTGTCTTCATGGAAGAGGACACAAATAACGTCCCGGAAATTCTTGAGAACCAAGCGTCTAGTGAGCAAGAGGACTTAAAGGAAATGATAATTAGTAAGAAAGTAGTGCTGGAGAAACTAATGGGACTGAAGGCAGATAAATCCCCAGGGCCTGATGATCTGCATCCCAGAGTACTAAAAGAGGTAGCCATGGAAATAGTAGATGCATTGGTTGTCATCTTCCAAAATTCTATAGATTATGGAACAATTCCTGCAGATTGGAGGGTGGCAAATGTAACCCCACTATTTAAGAAAAGAGGGAGAGAGAAAATGGGGAACTACAGACCGGTTAGCCTGACATCAGTAGTAGTGAAAATGCTGGAGTCTATTATAAAGGATGTGATAACAGTACACTTGGATAATACCGACGGGATTAAACAAAGTCAACATGGATTGATGAAATGAAAACCATGTTTGACAAACCTATTGGAGTTTTTTGAGGATGTAACTGATAGAATAGATAAGGGAGAACCAGTGGATGTAGTGTATTTGGATTTTCAGAAGGCCTTTGATAAAGTCCCACAGAAGAGTTTAGTGTGCAAAATCAAACCACATAGGATTGGGGGTAATGTATTGGCATGGATTGAAAATTGATTAACTGACAGGAAACAGAGAGTAGGAATAAACAGGTCTTTTTCGGGGTGGCAGGCAGTGACTAGTGGGGTACCACAGGGATCAGTGCTTGGGCCCCAGCTATTCACAATATATATAAATACTTTGGATGAGGAAACCAAATGTAATATTTCCAAGCTTGCTGATGACACAAAACTAGGTGGGACTGTGAGTTGTGAGGAGAATGCAAAGGCGCTGCAAGGCGATTGAGATAGGTTGAGTGAGTGGGCAAACTCATGGCAGATGCAGTATAACGTGGATAATGTGAAGTTATCCACTTTGGCAGGAAAAACATAAGGGCAAAGTATTATTTAAATGGTGATGGCTTGGGAAGTGTCGATGTACAGAGGGACCTGGGTGTCCTTGTACACCAGTCATTGAAAGCAAACATGCAGGTGCAGCAAACAGTTAGGAAGGCAAATGGTATGTTGGCCTTCATTGCAAGAGGATTTGAGTACAGGAGCAAGGATGTCTTACTACAGTTATACAGGGCCTTGTTGAGACCACACCAAGAGTATTGTGTGCAATTTTCGTCCCCTAGGAAAGGAGATACTTGCCATAGAGGGAGTGCAGCGAAGGTTCACCAGATTGATTCCTGGGATAGCAGGACTGTCGTTTAAGGAGAGATTGGCCTGTATTCACTAGAGTTTAGAAGAATGAGAGGGGATCTCATTGAAACGTATAAAATTTTGACTGGGTTGGATAGACTGGATGCGGGGAGGATGTTTCCCGTGGCTGGGAAGCCTAGAACAAAGGATCACAATCTCAGGATATGGGGTAGGAAATTTAGGACCGAGATGAGGAGAAATGTTTTCACTCAGAGGGTGGTGAACCTGTGGAATTCTCTACCACAGAATGCTGTGGAGACCAAGTCACTGAATATATTTAAGAGGGAGGTAGACAGATTTCTAGAAACAAAAGGCATCAAGAGGTATGGGAAAAAAGCAGGAATATGGTGTTGAGATAGAGGATCAGCCATAATCATATTGAATAGCGGTGCAGACTCGAAGGGCCGAATGGCCTACTATGCTCCTATTTTCTATGTTTCTAATGCACACTATGAACTCTTCCTCAAGGCTACCTTTGCCAATTTGACTTTCCAATCAATATGAAAATTAAAAATGCCCATGATTATTGTCGTACCTGTCTTACAAGCCTCCATTACTTTTTGATTTATACTCTGTCCTACAGTGTGGCTCCTGTCAGGGGGCCTATAGATTACTCCCACCAGTGACTTATTTCCCTTATTATTTTTTATCTCCACCCAAACTTATTCCATATCTTGATCTTCTGAGCTAGTAACATTTCTCATTACTGCACTGATCTCATCCTTGATTAACAGAGCTATCCCAACTCCTTTTCCTTTCTACATATCCTTCTAAAATGGCAAGTACCCCGGAATGTTCAGTTTCCTGCCTTGGTCACCTTGCAACCAATTCTCTGTAATGACTATCAGATCGTACCCATTTATTTCAATTTGTGCCATCAACTCATCTATCTTGTTATGAATGCTGTGTACATTCAGATAAAGAGCTTTAAATTTTGTCTTTATACCATTTTTCTCGACTCTGACCTCACTTTCTGATGCAGTCTTATGTGTATACGCTCTGTCTCCTCCTGTCACACTCTGGTTATCATTACCCCTGCACTATTGCCATCTCATTTTCTTTGACTTTTTAAATTTCCCCTCACCGGATCCCTCCCCTCCCCTCCCCCACTATTTAGTTTAAAGCCCTATCTAGAGCCCTAGTTATTCGATTCATAAGAACATAAGAACATAAGAATTAGGAACAGGAGTAGGCCATCTAGCCCCTCGAGCCTGCTCCGCCATTCAACAAGATCATGGCTGATCTGGCCGTAAGCTCCACTTACCCGCCCGCTCCCCATAACCCTTAATTCCCTTATTGGTTAAAAATCTATCTGTCTGAGATTTGAATACATTCAATGAGCTAGCCTCAACTGCTTCCTTGGGCAGAGAATTCCACAGATTCACAACCCTCTGGGAGAAAGAATTCCTTCTCAACTCGGTTTTAAATTGGCTCCCCCATATTTTGAGGCTGTGCCCCCTAGTTCTAGTCTCCCCGACCAGTGGAAACAACCTCTCCGCCTCTATTCCTTTCATTATTTTAAATGTTTCTATAAGATCACCCCTCATCCTTCTGAACTCCAACGAGTAAAGACCCAGTCTACTCAATCTATCATCATAAGGTAACCCCCTCATCTCCGGTATCAGCCTAGTGAATCGTCTCTGTACCCCCTCCAAGGCTAGTATATCCTTCCTTAAGTAAGGTGACCAAAACTGCATGCAGTACTCCAGGTGCAGCCTCACCAATACCCTGTACAGTTGCAGCAGGACCTCCCTGCTTTTATTCTCCATCCCTCTTGCAATGAAGGCCAACATTTCATTCGCCTTTCTGATTACCTGCTGCACCTGCAAACTAACTTTTTGGGATTCATGCACAAGGACCCCCAGGTCCCTCTGCACCGCAGCATGTTGTAATTTCTCCCCATTCAAATAATATTCCCTTTTACTGTTTTTTTTTCCAAGGTGTATGAACTCACATTTTCCGACATTGTATTCCATCTGCCAAACCTTAGCCCATTCATTTAACCTATCTAAATCTCTTTGCAGCCTTCCTGTGTCCTCTACACAATCCGCTTTCCCACTAATCTTTGTGGCATCTGTAAATTTTGTTACACTACACTCTGTCCCCTCTTCCAGGTCACCTATGTATATTGTAAACAGTTGTGATCCCAGCACCGATCCCTGTGGCACTCCACTAACCACCGATTTCCAACCCGAAAAGGACCCATTTATCCCGACTCTCTGCTTTCTATTAGTTAGTCAATTCTCGATCCATGCTAATAAATTTCCTCTGACTCCGCGTACCTTTATCTTCTGCAGTAACCTTTTGTGTGGCACCTTATCGAATGCCTTTTGAAAATCTAAATACACCACATCCATCGGTACACCTCTATCCACCATGCTTGTTATATCCTCAAAGAATTCCAGTAAATTAGTTAAACATGATTTCCCCTTCATGAATCCATGTTGCGTCTGCTTGATTGCACTATTCCTATCTAGATGTCCCGCTATTTCTTCCTTAATGATAGCTTCAAGCATTTTCCCCACTACAGATGTAAAACTAACCGGCCTATAGTTACCTGCCTTTTGTCTGCCCCCTTTTTTAAACAGAGGCGTTACATTAGCTGCTTTCCAATCCGCTGGTACCTCCCCAGAGTCCAGAGAGTTTTGGTAGATTATAACGAATGCATCTGCTATAACTTCCGCCATCTCGTTGATCAGGCGATAGGATTGGGACACTCACGACTCATATCAGGTATTCATGTTGGTTTGGTTTGGTTCATCTCCCCTGTTACTTACTTTCAGCAAAGGTTTTGTTTCGTATTTCTGAGCGGCTTTTACCAGCGCTTTCATTCTTCTCCTCCTACATCTAAAGCACCATTCAAACAGTAACATAAGTATATCCAACATCTGCACTATCACTAATACATTTGACATAATTCTTATCCAAGGGTGTACATGAACATTAAGTCCAAAATCCCATAGTCGTGATTGGCCAGCACTTTCTTTGTGTCCTTTTACAGCTCAACAATCTCTTTCATCAGGATGATGTATTTCTGTCGTTGCTCATGGACGTTCTTCTCCAACGCTGTCTGTTCCTCACTTAGTTTGGGAATAGGTTTTCCCTGAGGCTCTTCGAAGCCCTTGTACCCCACTTTTATAGTGTCTACCACCATTCCACTGATAGTTTCTTCTTTTAATTCTGGGTATATAATCTGTCCCTGAATATTAACCTCTTCTCTTGTCGTAAAGCAAAAGTCGGTGGTAGTGATGGAGCAGTGCGTTACTCATCCCACAGTCATGTTAGCGGCTGTGGTGCTGACACACCATTTCCCATTACTTCGTGGTGCTGCTGTTGTCTCGAAATCCAGCATCAGCGGGGTTATGCTCAGGACGCATCCTTCTGTGCATCTGTATCCACAGACATCTTGATCAATTTTGGGATGTTCTCGGCACAAAACAACCTGGTTATTCTTATAACAATCTTTAATGCACACACCCTTGGTATCATCTCCCTTCTTAATAATGTATTGGTGCAGTTTGTGGTATCTGACCCATGTTTGGTTTCTTATTTCTCCTATATTGTCAACTTTATACAGGAGGTTTCCCTTGGTCACATCATATTGTGTATTGACAGTACAAATCCCAATATATTCTGATGACCAGTTACTCATTTAGTTTTAGGAACTCATGCATGGCTGATTCGCCTGATTTCACAGGCGTCTGTTTTCCTGTTTCTCAAGGTCCATTACATCATTGGTTATCCAATCTGGGACCTCCCCATTTTGTAGCTCTTCTAAGTTATGTTCTACTGTACTTACCATCCATGCTCCATACCCGGCACATAACGCGGCGTTTCGTCCGCTTTCGCTATTGTACTTTTGGTTCGCGTTTATTAAGTTAATTGTCTTGGCATGATCCCTTAGTCTGTGGGCCACTTATTACAATTCTCGTTCGGCCCCATCTCCCAATGGGGCCTGCATTTTCTCATTATCATTTCCCCTTTCCAGCAACCCTATTAGGGTTTGGGTGAGTGTGTCAACCTGCTCTTCTACCATCTGGAAATCTATAGCGTTTATCGTGGCTACGCACGCTGCATATCCCACGCCCATCATTTCTAATATCTCGCTTTTTCGTCTAACCTTCCCTTTTAATGTGATAAACCTCAGGGTCTTGGACTCGGGTCCATCTAAGGCCCGCACTGTCAGATTTTTATACATGCTTATTGTTTTTGACCCGCAGAAACTGGGGATCGTTAGATCAGTCAGATTTAAAAATATCGTGATTATCTTCTGGCGTATTCCAAATTGTATATTTTCCTTTATCTTCTTTATCACCAGTCCTCCACTTGCCCCTTCCTCTGTTTGAGGACAATCTGATGGTGGGGGATTCGGGGTTTCTGGCGGGGGTGTAGGGGTTATTTCTGAGCTCCCACATCCAAGCGCTGCGCGATCTGCTATGGCACGCGAGGTCTTTATATGTGGTCTGTCGCCCCCCCACTTTCGGTCTTGGTTATCCAGGGACAATCTAGCAACTTATGTCCTGGATCACACCCTACCTTCCAGCACCCTGGGGCTGGTGGACTAACGCATTGGTCGCCATCCTCACCCTCTGATCCTTTATCGACGGGGTGAGAATTAGGGTGACACTCCCAACATTGTTTCTTCTGATTCTTGAAGTAGTGTGTGATCCCCTTTTCGTCCTTGGGGATCATACTCTCACTGTTGTATCTGTTGGTTAGTGCCACCATGTATTCTGTTCCTCTGGCCAGTCCCAGCAGGCCCAACAAGGCCAATAACCTCGTCCTTTTGAGTCACCTGGTTGGGGGAACACAATCTGGACAGCCCATACTGTGGTCAGAGCCTTACCATCTCCACTTGGCCATTCCTATTCCTCTCTTTCCCATAGCCAGATTATCACAACGACTATGCTTAACATTACAAATATGATACACATCCCTCCTATTATTCCGCCTACTAATTCATTTACCCAACTGTCGTATATCTCTGCCTACCATCCAGAGAGGTATATTGGTACAAATTTGGGGTCAGTCATTGGTCAGGTCCCTTATATTCTTTCAGTTGAGACCAGTGTTTCCACTGCCCCCACTTTTCATATTTATACATGCACACGTGTCTCCGCTAATCAGTACCTCATAGGGTCCGCTCCATCGAGGGGCGAATCCAGGTTTTTCTGGTAACAGCTAACCACTACCCTTGCCCCTACCTCGGGTACTACCGCCAGGGGTTTTGTTCCTTTATCCTCGTATTCCTCTTCCTGCTTATCTCGCACTTCCTGTCGCATACCTTTCAACTCAGTTCCATCACATACTTCCTAATTCTATCATGTAAAGGTCCTAACTCTACTCCTCCTGTAACTATTCCCTCAGGGAGTTTCATTGCTCGTCCAGTCATTAGTTCATAAGGGGCGAGTCCTGTTGTGTGGTTCGGTGTAGCATGCAGTCTCATCAATATGGTGGGCAGGAGTCCCGGCCATGCCTGTCCGGTTCCCTGGATTGCTTTACTCAGGAAGGTTTTGAGGGTTCTATTCATTCTTTCTACCATTCCCGAACTCTGGGGATGGTAGGGGATGTGGAATTTCTGCTTAATGTTCAGTATTTTACAAGTTTCCTTCATTACCTTTCCTGTGAAATGAGTCCCTTGGTTCGAATCTATTTGAATGAGAATCCCCCATCTAGGAATGACCTCTTCCGCTAATATACCGGTTACCGTGGTTGCGGTGCAATTGCGGGTAGCGAATGCTTCCACCCACCTTGTAAACTGATCAATAATCACCAAGCAGTACTTCCTTCCCCTGGAGTTTATTAGGGGCCCAGTAAAATCAATCTGTATGTTTTCCCATGGTCCCTGTGGGCGGGGTTGGTGCGCCATCCTTATTTTTATCACTTTTCCCGGATTATGTTGGGTGCATGTAACACAGTGCTAACAATGTTTAGCAACGTCGCGCCCAATTCCCAGCCACCACCAATCCCGTGAGCTATTGGATATCATGGCGTTACGCCCGGCATGGTTAATGCCATGGTGTACTCCATGATCATTTGCCAAATGCAGGAAGGAGCCAACACCTTTCCGTCCTTTCTCCACACAGAGTCTATACCAGGTGATCCTCCCCTCCTCTCCCATTCTGCTCTTTCTTCCTCATTCATATCTGCGTGCAGTTTAGCTATGTTTATGTCCTCCTCTGTGGTAATGCTACAGACTGACTCTATCTTTATGTCTGTGGATATGGCCGCTTCTCGAGCGGCATTGTCTGCAGCCTCATTTCCACGCTGTATTTCGTCCACTACTCGTTGATGGACCTTTACCTTTATCACTGCTGCTTTAGCTGGTTTGCTGGCTGTTTCTAATAGTAATTTTATATGTTCATCGTGTTTGATGGCCTCGCCGCCAGAGGTAACAAACCCTCTCCTTCCCCATGCTACCATGTTGTCATGTACTACCCCAAAGGCATACCTGCTATCTGTATATATATTCACTGTCTTTCCCTCTGCCAGTAATAAGGCTTCCGTCAGTGCGGTTAATTCTACTACTTGGGCAGAAAGGCCTCCGTCCAGCACTCCCTGCATCACTACCTTGAGATGCTGGTTTAATGCCGCCCATCCCATACATGGGTGGCTGTCGACGTACTGTCGGGATCCGTCCACATACAATGTGAGGTCTGGGTTTACGAGAGCTACCTCACTTACATTCCCTGGGGAATCTTCCCATTCTAATACATTACACTCGTGGGGCTCCCCCTGTCATGTATTTCACCATCTTGCAATGACAATAGTTATGTAACTGTAACTCATGCACACTGTACCTGTACTCTTGAAATGCACACCCTGACCACAGAGGGTGAGCTTGCGGGAGACACTCCTCACCTGGGTTTCCAGGTATAAAAGGGGAGGTCCCACGCAGGGTCAGCACTCCTTGGACCTGGGAATAAAGTGAAGGTCACAGAGTGACCGTGTCTGATATATACATGCCTTGTGTGAGTTTGTAACAAGGTGCAGAGATACTACATTTGGCGATGAGAAACGGGAATCACCGAACCACGAGGATGGCCACCGGTGGCACAGAGGAACGTTACTGTGTGGGTGAGGACTGGGACGACTTTGTGGAAAGACTCCAGCAGAGATTTGTCACAAACGACTGGCTGGAAGAGAAAGTGGCTGACAAGCAGAGGGCACATCTACTGATCAGCTGTGGTCCACAGACGTATGCGCTGATGAAAGACCTGCTCACACCCCAAAAGCCAGCGGACAAGTCCTTCGAAGAGCTCAGCCAGCTGATCAGTGAGCATCTCAAGCCGGCAAGTAGCATTCAGCCCGTGGCCCTGGCCCACCAGACCATGATCACGTATTCATGTAGACTATGCGGGCCTGTTCATGGGGAAAATGTTCCTGATCATTGTTGATGCATACTCGAAGTGGATCAAGTGCATCATATTGAACTCGTGCACGACATCCATCACTCTGGAGAGTCTGCGTACCATTTTCGCGACCCACGGCTTGCCGGACATCCTGGTCAGTGACAATGGCCCGTGTTTTACCAGCCATGAATTCCAGGAGTTTATGTCGGGCAATGGGATCAAGCACGTCCGGATAGCGCCGTTTAAGCTGGCTTCCAATGACCAGGCGGAACGGGCGGTCCAGGTCATAAAGCAGGGCATGCTACGTATCCAAGGACCCTCCCTTCAGTACCGCCTATCGCGTCTCCTGCTGGCCTACAGGTCCCGCTCGCACTCGCTCACGGGAGCCCCGCCAGCGGAATTCCTCATGAAATGCACGCTCAAGACGCGGCTGTCCCTCATTAACCCAGCCCTGGCAGACATTGTTGAAGGCAAGCGCCAGTCCCAAACCGAGCTCCGTGATCGAGGCTCAAGGGGGAGGTGTATAGAAATAGATGACCCGGTATTTGTTCTTAACCATGCTTTGGGACCCAAATGGCTTGAGGGCACCATAATTGGCAAAGAAGGAAACAGGGTCATGGTGGTCAGACTAAACAATGGGCAGATATGCCGCAAACACTTGGACCAAATAAAGACAAGGTTCAGCATAGACACGGAGGAACCGGAAGAAGAGCATGCTGAGATAGCACCCACACCACTGCCAGCGTACGAGCAACAAAGACAGTCCTCAGCATGCAATGTCCCAGCGGCCAGCCCGGACAGGCCGGTATCACCTCAAGTGACATAGACGCATGGTGAGGCTCAGCCACCAGAGCCACAACTGCGGCGCTCCACGAGAGAGCGTCGACCACCCGATAGACTTAACCTCTGAAACTAAAAGACTTAAGGGGGGAGGTGATGTCATATATTTCACCATCTTGCAATGACAATAGTTATGTAACTGTAACTCATGCACACTGTACCTGTACCCTTGAAATGCACACCATGACCACAGGAGGTGAGCTTGCGGGAGACACTCCTCACCTGGGTTTCCAGGTATAAAAGGGGAGGTCCCACCCAGGGTCAGCTCCTTGGTCCTGGGAATAAAGTGAAGGTCACAGAGTGACCGTGTCTGATATATACATGCCTCGTGTGAGTTTGCAACAAGGTGCAGAGAAACTACACCCCCCTAGTGATGATTCCTTCTGCCAGGTTTTCCCCGATGTCTCTATCTTTACTGATTCATTGTTGGGCAATAAAACGGCTTCCGACTTTTCTCGGCGGACATTGGAGATGGTCCGGAGTGTTCCAGTATTCAACATTTCTAACAGAGTGTGTTTGGTAGGTAGGACAATTTCGCCTGCCATCACGACAGGTTCGCTGACCTTGACTGCCCATGTGGCGCAGTCTAGTGCAGCCACGCATCTGGACAAGCCCATGGCTACTGGTGAATGTTGGGTTGAATAGTAAGCTATTGGTGTTAGCACAGCTCCATAAAAACCTTCTTGGTTCTCACAGTAAACGTGGAAAGAGAGTTCCATATTCGGGAGTCCCAATCCTGGGGCGGACATTAGGGCCTCCTTCAGATTTCTATATGCCGTCTCTTGCTCGGGACCCCATTCTATTGTCTCTAGGGACAGTTTTCCCCCTTTTACCAACCTCTGCACGGGTTCCACAATTGCTGCGAAGTTGGGTATAAAATTCCTGCAGTAGTTAAAGAGTCCTAGTACCTTGCAAACTCCTCGGACTGTTTTTGGACGGAGCATGATTCTAATGGCTTCTTTCCTATCCTTGGACATTGTCCGACTGCCTTGGGAGATCTCGTGTCCCAAGTACTGTACTGTGACTTGTCCAATCTGTGCCTTTTTGGGGTTTACCTTAAACCCCGCTTCTTGTAAGGCTTCTAGGACCTCTATAAGTGCGCCTGTGTGCCCCCTTTCATCTTCTGAGGCTATCAACAAGTCGTCTACATACAGCAGTATCGTACTTCTGTATGGTGTCAGATCCACTTTTTCTATGGCCCGGCTCATGGTTCAATGAAATATTGCCGGACTATTGTGGAATCCTTGTGGGACCCGCATCCAAGTATACTGGTGGTCACCCACCGTAAAGGCAAATTTATCCTGAGATTCCTTTGCCAGGGGTATGGACCAAAAGCCATTGGCAATGTCTAGTACCGTGAACACCTGGTGTTTGGGCTTCAACCCATTAAATATGGTAGCGGGTCTTGCCACATTGGGATGCTGTTTTGGAGTTACCTTATTCAAAGCTGTGTAGTCAATGGTCAGCCTGTATGACCCGTCTTGCTTCTTTATTGGCCACACCGGGGAGTTGGTAGTTCCTTCCGCTTTTCTAAGTATCCCTTTATTTAATAACTCCTTTATGATTTGTTTTACGGCGGTCATTGCCTCTGGTTTAATGGGATATTGTTTATGTGACGTATGTTCAGGTCCTGGGATCACCACAGGGTCCCCCCCTACCAACCCGCAGTCTTGCTTGGATGTTGCCCAAACTCCACTGATGTGCTGGCAGATGGCCCCCCACTGTCCTAGCACATCCCAATCCCTTGTTATGATCTGAGCACTTCCTACTTTAACATGTCCATTGAACCTATCTTGCCTCCCTGACACACTCGTCTTCTGACCATTGGCCTTTACCCAAATTACCTTCTTTCCCCGGGGGTCCACCAGTGCCCCTAATTGATCCAATAAATCTATTCCTAATATCGTACCCTCATTGTTGGGCATTATGTAAAATTGGATCGGTAGTAAGATCCCAGCTACTTCCAATAATACAACCTCTCTTAATTTGGCAGTCGAATTGTTCCCTTCCACCCCCCTTACCGTCATGATTTTTTGTGTAGTTGGCAAGGGGATGTCTGTAATAGAGACCGCTGCCCCAGTATCCACTAACATATCACGCTGCTGGCCCCCTAACACTGCTGTCACGTGAATAGGCAGGTCACCTTCACTCCGTAGGGGGGCCGCTGACCTTCAATCACGCCCCAGTTTCTTCAAGGCCTGGAGTAGTTGTTGCCGAGTTGCTGTGGTTAGGTTAGCCCATGGGGGTTCGTTATCTTGTCCTGTCCTTCCTGACCTCCCCCGCCCCCCCCCCCCCTTTTGCCCAGCAACGGTCCTTGGGGTGGCGGGTTCTGCCCCAGTTCCAGCATTTCTGTGGGGATGATCTACACTCACTTTTTCGATGTCCCATCTTTCCACAATTATGACAATCCTGACTATTCCCCGCTCTCATGGCCGCCACCTCGGTCTTTATCTGTTTTGTCTCACTATCTACCTAACATGACCATTTTGTATCAATCCATTGTACGTATTGGCTGCTATTACCCCCATTTTGAGAATTTTCTGATGCTCTGCCGACAACCCACCTTTAAACAGGGAATATCGTTCCAGTCTGGGTTGACCTGGCCTGACGACTCCTGATATGCTGTCCATAAACATTTTCCATATTCATTACTATTCTCATTTTTCTTTTGTTTTACCAACATTATAAGGCCCCAATTGGGCTGTGATGGTCCCAAGACAGTCTGCACAGTGGTCTTGAATCCATTGTATGCAGCCTGCCTTGTGGCCCGGGTGGCGTTTACGTTGGGAACCCAGGTCCCATCCCTAGAATTTTGTGCCAGGTTATTCCATTTGTCACGAAGGCACTTTGCCCTTACTAGTTGATGAACGTCCCGTTCATGCATATCATGACTGTCATACATTTCTTGCAGGGACTTCCAAAACTCTGTTTCTGTTGCAGGGTTTTATTACACCCAAATCCTTAAGTAAGCCCTGTTTTTCCAGTGGGGGGTAAAGGCCCTATATTTGTGTGCCCCGGCATTGGGACCTCTTACTGTCACTGTCACTGGTGCGACGGAGGTTTCGTCTTCGTCGTCGCTGCTGTCTCCTTTCGGGGCAGTTGGGACTACTTTCTCATAGGGCGGGGGCACGTCATTTGTCTTACTGTCTATCTTGTCGTCTTGATCATTGCGTAGCAGCCCAAAGCATCCCTCCACCTGCTGTTTTAAACTACTTACTTCTACCCTTAACCTACGTAATTCTTCTAGCTGAGGCATGGCCATGGCCTTATATTGCAAACATTGACTGACCACCATCAAACCCGCTTTGGCCGTCTTTTTGTTTTTTTGTTTCTCCCACCATAATTTTTGTTTTGCGGGGTCTTTTTTGGGATCCCATCCATCACTTAACATAGTAACTATCAATTTTCTATGGTCGTCGGCAAAATATCTACTCATGAACCTCCCGGCCCCCAATCTAGCATATCTTTGCATGCCATCTATGGGCCCAAGTTTCCACATGATTTACGCCTGATTTTTAGGAGCAACTGGTGGAGAACGGACTATCTTAGAAATCGCAATTCTCCACATTTTTTTTTCTGCAGTTCTAGTCAGGTAGAACAGTTCTACTTTGGAACAGAATTTTTTCTTCAACAGGGGGCGTGTCCGGCCACTGACGCTTGATTTGAAAGTTTCCACAGTGAAAACATACTCCAAACTAAAGTAGAATGGAGCAAGTGAAGATTTTTGTAGAACTGAAAAAACCTGTTCTACACATTAAAAAATCAGGCGCAGGTTACAAATTAGGCATCCAGAACGAGAGGGGGGGGGGGGTGGAAGGAAGGGAAGTCATTAAATTCTATAATAAATCCTTATTTATACTTCTACAAATATTATACAAATAAATCCAACCTGAATAAACATTTATAAGCAAAGAAAAGATTAAATAAACCATCTTCCTACCTGTGTGAAAGTGCTTCAGGCAGGCCTTTCGGGACCGAAGGCTGAACGGGCCGGCCGAGACTTCGGGCAGGGCCCGTCCCCAGCACCAGATTTACAGGTAGGTGGCGTTGGGTTGGGTCGGGTCGGGGAGGTTCGGTTCGGGTCGGTGGGGGGAGGGAGGGAGAGGGAGGGGGAGAGAGAGAGTGAGAGAGAGAGAGCGCGAGGGGGGGGAGGGAGGGAGGGAGAGAGAGAGAGCAAGGGGGGGGAGGGAGGGAGGGAGAGAGAGAGAGCAAGGGGGGGAGGGAGGGAGAGAGAGAGAGAGAGAGAGAGAGAGAGAGAGAGAGAGAGAGAGAGAGAGAGAGAGAGAGAGAGAGAGGGAGGGAGGAGAGAGAGAGAGAGAGGGGGGAGGGAGGGAGAGAGAGAGTGAGGGGGGGAGAGAGAGAGAGAGAGAGGGGGGGGAGAGAGAGAGAGAGAGGGGGGGAGGGAGAGAGAGAGAGGGGGGGAGGGAGAGAGAGAGAGAGAGAGAGAGAGAGAGAGAGAGAGAGAGAGAGAGAGAGAGAGGGGGAGGGAGGGAGAGGGAGGGGGGAGAGAGAGGGAGGGGGGGAGGTCAGGTCGGATCCAGTCCGGGAGCGGGAGTCGGGTCGTGTCGGGTCGTGTCCAGTGGGGGGGGGGTCGGGTCGGGTCGGGGGGCGGGAGAGCGGATCGGGTCGGGTCCAGTCGGGGGGGAGGGGGGCGGAGCGTGAACAGGAGCGCGGGTCAGGTCGGGTCAGTCGGGGGTGGGGGGGGAGCGGGTGTCGGGTCTGGTCCGGAGGTGGGGGGGGGGGGCGGGGAGCGGGTGTCGGGTCTGGTCCGGAGGCGGGGGGGGGGGCGCGGGGAGCGGGTGTCGGGTCTGGTCGGGTGGGTGAGCAGGAGCTGGCCGTGGGAGGAGCCTTATTCACGCAGCCCCAGTGAGGCCATTCGGCCAGGGCTAGGGGCTGCGTGCTTCAGGCCCCTCCCACACAGTTCGGCGCCTGGAGCTACTGCACTTGCGTGCCCACTGTAGCGCATGTGCAGAGGTCCCGGCACTGTTTTCAGCGCAGGCACCTGGCTTCGCCCCCCCCCACAGCTCGTGCTGCACTGTGCCGAGGGCCAGAGGACCTGCAGGTAGGTGGAGAATACGGAGGATTTTTTTAGGCGCACTTTGTGGCGCGAAAAACGGGCGTCCAGGTTGGGACTGCACCGTTCTAGGCGCGTGTGGAAACTTGGGCCCAATATTTGGTACTTCTACCCCTTTATCAGTTCATTGTCCCCTTTAACCTGGTTTCCTTGAACCTAGGGTTTGCAATTACAGACCTACGAAGCCGATCCTACTTTGATAATTACTATTGTGACCTCTTAACTACCCTCAAGTCTTTTACACCACTACAGGCCTTTCTCTCAAGTTCAGACACCCCAGGTGACCAACACGTTTCGCAGCAGATTACATCGGATTTATGAGTGGTATTTAAAATATATACTCACTCGTGATAGTCTGCAAACGTCCGTCTGTCTTTTGCCCGGGTGCGTCCTGCCAGACTACGCCATTTGGTGTGGAGTATGACAAAGACACTCAACACAAGCCTGTTGTGGAGAAAATAATTGTTTAATTGCTTGATCAAGAGAGACACAGTCTACACCAGTTCCTTAACTGGATGCCTTCCCAACCGTTCTCGTCTAATACTTCAGGAACTGCTTCTTTTATACAGAATTCTTTGCAAAGTCATCATTTACATTATCATTGGTCAGTCTTTCTACCACGTGACAATTTTTTTCGCTTTGTTACAGATTCTTCAAGTTTAACTTTGCTAATTGTTTCATGCCCTCCTTGGGTATGAACACATGTATCCTGTATCCTGCTTCCTGCCAATAACAGGAATCTATTTCTTAGTTCTGAATAACAACAGGAAGCCACTTTGTAGGCCTATGACATTAGCTCTGAATAACAGGAATTGCACCATTGTCCTACAGTTGCACCTACCAATTTTGACACATCAGTAAATTGTATTTTTGCCTTCCTAATCTAAAACATGTTTAACTCTTTAATTCCCGCTTCAAGATGACCACAGTAATGCTGATGCTATGTCTACGTTGCCACCACCATCACAAATTACACCCAATAGGGAAGAAGTGTTCTATTTTTCATGCATTGATGAACTGTCAGTCACAGCTGAAGAGATTGGTAGAGCAACCAAGTGTAACCCAGTTATGTCAAAGGTGTATGATTACATAGCAAATGACTGGCCAAATCAGGTGTCAGAGAAAGATATTCATCCATACGTCATTCGTAGGAATGAATTATCAGTGGATAAAGATTGTATCATGTGGAGTGGAAGAATAGTTATCCCAAATAAATTCAGGTCCAAATTATTAGGAGATCTTTATGACCAGCACCTAGGAATGTGCTTGACCAAGAGTTTTGCACGCAGTTACTTATGGTGGCCAGGTCTAGATAAAGATATAGAGTACATCATTAGTCAGTGTACAACATGTCAATCGGTAAGCAAGAAACCACCATCAGTACCATGAAAGCCATGGAATTTGGCCCCGGTGTGTGGCAAATGTTACAGGTAGATTTTGCTGAACTAGAAGGATAACACATGTTCATTGTGATTGATAGTCATTCGAAGTGGGTAGAGGTATTTCTGATGTGGAAAATAACAAGTAAAACACTAGACAATTTGTGAAGATTGTTTTCTTCATATGGCCTCCCAGAAGAAATTGTGTCTGATAATGGGCCGCAAATTTGTTCAGAAGAATTTGCACAGTTAATGAGCAGAAATGGTGTGAAACATACTAAGGTTGCACCGTACCACCCTGCTTCAAATGGTGTAGCAGAGCGCACAGCACAAATTGTAAAACGTGTCCTCATGAAACAGATGTTGGATCCAATTCCAAGGAAATGGCAGTTGTCGTTGGACCACAAATTGGAAAATTTTCTAATTACTTATTGTAATACTCCTCATACAACTACTGGTAGAACACCAGCAGAGTTGTTTCTCAAACGACAGCCACAAACCAGGTTCTTCTTGATAAAGCCAAACTTGGCACAGTCCGTAGAAGAGAAGCAATCAAGACAGAAAGAGAATCATGATAGAGGTAGAGTAAGAGTGAGAAATGTGAAATTGAATCAGAAGGTGAGAGTGAAAAACCATCAACATAAATGGTTAAAGTGGTTACCAGGAAGAGTAGTGAAGGTATGTGGTCATCGCGCATATTTGGTCAAGATGTTTGATCATGGAAAGGTTAGGTTTGTTCACATTGATTATATTTTACCTACAGATGTGGAAGGAGTTAAAAGTTGGAATGAATGCATTATTTCTGATGAGTCAGATAATCTTGTTACAAGTAGAGGAGCAGTAGCAAATCCTACATCAGATGTACTAGAAACAAGTCAAAGAGAAAGTCAGAATTTAAGTCTGAGTCCGAAGCAGGCAGACAAACAGTTTGAATTTCTACAGAGTCCAAATGTAGATCAAGGCTTGCCGTTGAAGAAAAACTTTCCTCCGGCTCAGCCTAGAATGAGTCTAGAAACATAGAAACATAGAAAATAGGTGCAGCAGTAGGCCATTCGGTCCTTCGAGCCTGCACCACCATTCAATAAGATCATGACTGATCATTCCTTCAGTACTCCTTTCCTGCTTTCTCTCCATACCCCTTGACCCCTTTAGGTGCAAGGGCTATATCTAACTCCCTTTTGAATATATCCAATGAACTGGCATCAACAACTCTCTACGGCAGAGAATTCCACAGGTTAACAACTCTCTGAGTGAAGAAGTTTCTCCTCATCTCAGTCCTAAATGGCCTGCCCCTTATCCTAAGACTGTGTCCCCTGGTTCTGGACTTCCCCAACATCGGAAACATTCTTCCCGCATCTAACCTGTCCAGTTCAGTCAGAATCTTATATGTTTCTATGAGATCCCCTCTCATCCTTCTAAACTCCAGTGTAGAAAGACCCAGTTGATCCAGTCCCTCCTCGTATGTCAGTCCAGCCATCCCTGGAATCAGTCTGGTGAACCTTCGCTGCACTTCCTCAATAGCAAGAACGTCCTTCCTCAGATTAGAAGACCAAAACTGAACCAATATTCCAGGTGGGGCCTCACCAAGGCCCTGTATAACTGCAGTAAGACTTCCTTGCTCCTATACAATGCCCTAGCTATGAAGGCCAACATATCATTTGCCTTCTTCACCGCCTGCTGTACCTGCATGCCAACCTTCAATGACTGATGAACCATGACACTTAGGTCTCGCTGAAAACTCCCCTTTTCCTAATCTGCCGCCATTCAGATAATATTCTGCCCTCGTGTTTTTGCCCCCAAAGTGGATAACCTCACATTTATCCACATTATACTGCATCTGCCATGTATTTGCCACTCATCTAACCTGTCCAAATCACCCTGCAACCTCTTAGTGTCCTCCTCACAGCTCACACAGTCACCCAGTTTAGTGTCATCTGCAAACTTGGAGATATTACACTCAATTCCATCATCTAAATCATTAATAAATATTGTAAAGAGCTGGGGTCCCAGCACTGAGCCCTGCGGCACTCCACTAGTCACTGCCTGCCATTCTGAAAAGGACTCATTAATCCTGACTCTCTGCTTCCTGTCTGCCAACCAGTTCTCTATCCACGTCAGTACATTACCCCCAATACCATGTGCTTTGACTTTGCACACTAATCTCGTGTGGGACCTTGTCAAAAGCCTTTTAATAGACCAAATACACCACATCCACTGGTTCTCCTCTGTCCACTCTACTAGTTACATCCTCAAAAAATTCCAGAAGATTTGTCAAGCATGATTTCCCCTTCATAAATCCATGCTGACGTGGACCAATCCTATCACTCTTTCCAAATGCGCTGCTATTTCATCCTTAATAATTGATTCCAACATTTTCCCCACTACTGATGTCAGGCTAACCGGTCTATAATTATCCGTTTTCTCTCTCCCTCCTTTTTTAAAAAGTGGTGTTACATTAGAACCCTCCAGTCCATAGGAACTGATCCAGAGTCGATAAACTGTTGGAAATTATCACCAATGCAGCCACTATTTCCAGGGCCACTTCCTTAAGTACTCTGGAATGTAGACTATCAGTCTAAGTTTGACACCAAGTTTGGAAAATTCTGTTCAAGAGTGGAGGTATCCTCTTCGAAACAGAAAACCAATGGTTAAGTTTGATTTGTAAATGTAGCAAAATAAGTCCACATCTTTTGTGTATAACTGTGCATGTTATGTATAATGATTATTTTGTTATGATTATTTCTTCATTCAGGAGGGAGAAGTGTAATAGAGCTCACCTAGTGGACTATTGATCCAACTAGTGAACTACTATACTAATGCAACTCTTGATGTAAATACAATAAAGGGTCATGTGACAACTGTGGAGCCATCTTGTCGTCTGTGTGTGTTGTGATGTTGTAAAGAATATATCACAATACCTAATACTAATATTGATGCAGATAGCAGAAGACATGGTACAACACACCTTAATCAGCACAAATCTGATTACAATTTGAAAATAAAGTCACTGGCCAAGAGTTTCTGTTTTGGGTGCAATCGGTGATCCAGACGGAAATTCTGCCCAAAATTGCACCCATTTTTGAAAAGTGTTTTTTTCCTCAACTTTACACTGAAATCATTTGCATATCACAAAACAAAAAATTTGCCATGACCCAAAGCAATTGGGCAGCATTTTAAAATTTAACTTCCGTGATATAATTAAGAGTGGTAACCTGATGCAGTTTGATTAATACAGCTGAAAATGGGTTTATCACTATAAGTAAGCATTTTTAATCAGTGCCAATACACCACCTGTGACTAACCCAATTTTAAATGAATGAAAATGACTTGAAAAAATATACAGAACTGGTTGCTAGTTATATTTTAGGTACAGTAGTCAGCTTCTTAGTAAATTTGAAAAAAGGTTCCAAAGCTTTTATAACCTGCCTATTAGTGTCCTTGCACCGCGAATAAGCAGCTTAATTTTTAGAGCCTTCTTGAGGCCTCCAAACAAGCATAATTAACGGACACTCGCAAAGGTGATTAATTAATCCTGTGGGCATGGCCAGTTTTGTGGGCAGAGTCGGCTTCTTGCGTGATGTTTTATAAACCAGCGCAAAAGTTCGCTGAAACTCGATTTGCACCGAATGTAATGTGCGCTGAAAATTCCGCCATCTTTTATGCAGGTTACGCCCATTTCGGGTGAATTACGCCGAAAAAACCCAGCACAACCTAGCGGAAACTCCAGGCTATTGGCTGTTTCAACCTTTTACTGGTGTAATTGATGGGCTGTGTCCTTGAGGATTTTCAAGGCCCAAATATCTACATTTCAGCCAATTCCAATTCAAATTTTGGGTTCACTGTCCATCCCTTCCACCCACATCATTTAGTTCTGATTATTACTGACAATACAACAAATGATAAAACTACATCATGTGTCAGCCATGGCTCAGTGGATAGCACCCTCGCCTCTGAGTCAGAAGGTTTTGGTTCAAGTCCCACTCCAGAGACTTGAGCACAAAAATCTAGGCTGACACTCCAGGGCAGTACTGATAGAATGCTGTACTGTTTAAGATGCTGTCTTCCGGATGAGATGTCTGCTCTCTCAGATGGATGTAAACGATCCTATGATACTATTTCGAAGAAGAGCAGGGGAGTTATTCCTGGGGTCCTGGCCAATATTTATCCCTCAATCAACATCACTAAAAAACAGATTATCTGGTCATTATCACACTATTGCTTGTGGGAGCTTGTTGTGCACAAGTTGGCTGCTGCTTTTCCTACATTATTTCAATAAGTACTTCATTTGCTGTAAAGTGCTTTGGGATGTCCAGTGGTTGTGAAAGGCGCTATATAAATGCAAGTTCTTTCTTTCTTGTGGAGAGCCCTCTTCTGACACTAAATGATGTCAGGATTAATTCAAAACATTCCACTTGATATTTGTTAATTATTACACTACACTTCAGTGAATTAATATATATAAGTTGACTAAATGTAAATTCACATAAATGTAATTGATTTATGTTAGAATGCGGCAGCAATTTTCAGAACATGATTAAAATTTGATTTGTGATGATCAGAACACAGATGGCAACATTAAAAATGTACAAACAAGAATAACCAACAGAAAACTGCAGCATTGCCTGAGATCTGATACAAGATATGACCACCTACTCATCACTTTGTATTATTTTTACTGGATATATGACATGTATTTATTAATCAACTCAGAATAGTGTCTCTTTTTGTGCCTTATATAAAAGAAAGAACTACTGGAGGCCAAGTGTCTTTCTGCTGAACTTCAATTCATATGAATTTATTTGTATCCCTCAACAAATTAATTTTTGGAACATTTGCCACAACTGAAACATTACGCAGCCATTATCTTTCGTAACACCGAATCAATTACTCTCTTTCTAACCTATTACAGCCCACCCATTACACTTTTAATGACTTTAATACATTTCTTTCTTTATAAAAAAAGGTTCTTAAGTATATTACTCTCACCTCTTTTGCAATATAAAACAGAAGCAAATAATTATTTGATAACTTTCTTTTAAATGTATATTAAGTAGCTCCTGTCTGTTATGAGAGTCGTATTGTGCAGGGTGTAAGATAGCAGACGTAATATTACTTAGATTGGCAGGAGAATCTTTGTTTATCTCAACAGTTCCGTGCATTTCAATCAAACCTAGATGATGTGTTAGGTGAAAAGTGCTTCAAATAAAAGCAATTTCAGGAAAAATAATAATTTTTAAAAATTCAATTGCACCTTTTCTAAAAAAAATGCTTTGCAAAGCTCATCAGCTTTTCTATTAGGTAAGGTTTCAATTCTAAAGTACTGATTAAGATTTTGTAGATATTCACACATTTATATATATATATCTATCAAACCTTTATAAACATTATTGGAGGCCAAGTGTCCTTCTGCTGAACTTCAATTCATGCGAATTTATTTGTATCCCTCAACAAATAAGTTTTTGTAAAATTTGCCACAACTCAGACATTCCGCAGCCATTGGCCCAGAAATCGCGGCCTCCCTGGGTCCGTACGGAGTTTCTACAGACCCGGGAAGGCATCAGAAAAGCCGGTTTTCGGCGCACAATGCGCATGCGCTGAAAACCAGCTTTTCCGATCTGTCAAGTTTCTGGCTTGACAGTTCTCCCACATATCGAGAACGAGGACATTTCCACAGCAGAAATTGGGCTATTTGCCCATCTCTTGCCCTCCGAGTGTCCTTAAAACTCTTGCGCCTGGTGAAGGCAGGCGCATAGCCTTCTTTTATTAGCATAAGAGTTTAAAAACATATTAAAATAAAATTTAAAAATACATATTTATGTTAAAAATCCTACTCACTCAGGTAATTTAATTTTAAACCATAATTAAAACTTTTTAAAAAATCAGCATTTTTTTCTCAAAAAACATTTCTATCAACTTTAATTTTTATAGTGTATTTATGTGAGGTGTTTTTTTAATGTTTTATGTAGTGTTTGGATGTGTGGGGGTGTTTGTCATTCATAGTAATAGGAGTTTCAGACTTACGAAACTCCTATTACAATGAATGAGAATATACTATACCTGATTGGCTGCCCAGAGCCATGTGACTCCAGCTCCAGGCCTGCGTACGTCCCGATGTGCACGCTGTGGTGCGCAGTCAGGAGAGGCCTCCGGACTGGGATCTCGCGTGGGCGCAGTAGCTTCAGGTAGGTGCGCTTCTTTTTTCCAGAATCTAGTCGAACGCCCGCGGGAAGGAGAAACCGGGATTTCTGGGCCAATATCTTTTGTAACACTGAATCAATTACTCTCTTTCCATCCCATTACAGCCCACCCTTTTAATGCTTTTAATACATTACATTCTGACAGAATGAAAAAAGATCTGAACAATTTAGTTCACCTTCATCTGGGTCATTGTTCTCCCTCTATTCAAAAAGCAGTATAACCTGTGAAGAAGGAGAACAAAAGTGTTTGTTTCCAGATTGACACTTTGTTCATGAATGATATGAATTAAAAGCATGTCAGTTTCCACTTCTGTCCGCAGCACTGCTTTGTTCCTCAACAACTCTTAACTGGTTATAAAACCCACGTTTTCACAAGGCTTGACTACGGCTCCCATATTTGGAGAGACCCTTCCAGCACCTCTCTCAAATTCCTGGGCAGGATACAGGGAATAGCTCATCACCTGATTAGTGATCACTCTCACGCATTTCTAGCCTCCAAATTTTCTCTTTCCCCATCACCATTCTTTCTTTATTATATCGATATATTAGTATGATCAATGATCATCTGGAGTTTTTTCACTTCCTTCCGTGTTCCTAATTAAAAATTTACACACTTTCTCCTCTGTATATCTCCGCTTTGTTGAAATCAAGACTCATCTGAATCTCATAAACATTCTCTCCCTCCATCACTGATGTATCGTGGCTGCAGTGTACACCATCTACAAGATGCACTGCAGCAACTCGCCAAGGCTTCTTTCGGTAGCACCTGCCAAACCCACGACCTCTACCACCAAGAAGGGCAGAAAGCATATGGGAGCACCACCACCTGCAAGTTTCCCTCCAAGTTACACACTATCGTGACTTGGAAATATATCGCTGTTTCTTTATCGTCGCTGGGTCAAATTCATGGAACTCCCTCCCTAACAGCACTGTGGGAATACCTTCACTACACGGACTGCAGCGGTTTAAGAAGGCAGCTCACCACCACTTTCTTAAGGGCAATTAGGGATGGGCAATAAATGCTGGCCTTGCCAGCGACACCCACATCCCATAAACAAATTTAATCTTTTTTTTAAAATCTGCTGCTCTAACTCATTCTTTTCCAGGACTCTTAAATTGTGCAACTTTTTACGTCTCTCAATCTAGCCTTTATTATGCAATTTGAAGGCTTTTAAAACTCAAGTTTGGCATTGCCAAACCACAACATTCGTATTTACCTCATCTTTGCACTTCTTGTGATGTTCTGCAATGTGAGGTTTGGGCTTTTAGTTTGGTTTAGAAATATTTTTTTAAATGTAATGTACACATCTCTTACGAACCCAGAAAGGGAATGTTTTCCCCTTATCTGATCAACTCCTCTATAAGTATATGGATTTTATTGTGATTGTTGAGAATGACCCCAAATTCCAAATCCCACAATCCACCTCCAGAGGTGTGATGGGTTAGCACTTAAGTCTACAGGGCTGTAGTAATACCCGTCCTCCTGTATCGCTCAGAGACATGGACCATGTAAACATAGAAACATAGAAAATAGGTGCAGGAATAGGCAATTCGGCCCTTCGAGCCTGCACCACCATTCAATATGATCCTGGCTGATCATGCAACTTCAGTACCCCATTCCTGTTTTCTCTCCATACCCCTTGATCCCTTTAGCTGTAAGCACCACATCTCACTCCCTTTTGAATATATCTAATGAACTGGCCTCAACAACTTTCTGTGGTAGAGAATTCCACAGGTTCACAATTCTCTGAGTGAAGAAGTTTCTCCTCATCTCGGTCCTAAATGGCTTACCCCTTATCCTTAGACTGTGAACCCTAGTTCTGGACTTCCCCAACATTGGGAACATTCTTCCTGCAACTAACCTGTCCAATCCCGTCAGAATGTTATATGTTTCTATGAGATCCCCTCTCAATCTTCTAAATTCGAATGAATATAAGCCTAGTCGATTCAGTCTCTCCTCATATGTCAGTCCTGCCATCCCGGGAATCAGTCTGGTGAACTTTCGCTGCACTCCCTCAATAGCAAGCATGTCCTTCCTCAAATTAGGAGACCAAAACTGTACACAATATTCAAAGTATGGCCTCACCAAGGCCCTGTACAACTGCAGTAAGATCTCCCTGCTCCTATACTCAAATCCTCTTGCTATGAAGGCCAACATGCCATTTGCCTTCTTTACTGCCTAATTTACTGTACTTGCATGCCTACCTTCAATGTCTGATGTACCGTGACACCCAGGTCTCGTTGCACCTCCCCTTTTCCGAATCTGTCAACATTCAGATAATATTCTGCCTTCCAGTTTTTGCCACCAAAGTGGATAACCTCATATTTATCTACAGTATACTGCATCTGCCATGCATTTGCCCACTCACGTAACCTGTCCAAGTCACCCTGCAGCCTCTTAGCATTCTCCTCACAGCTCACACTGACATCCAGCTAAGTGTCATCTGCAAACTTGCAGATATTACATTCAATTCCTTTGCCTAAATCATAAATGTACATTGTAAATAGCTGGGGTCCCAGCACTGAACTTTGCAGTACCTCACTAGTCACTGCCTGCCATTCTGAAAGGACTTGTTTATTCCTACTCTTTGCTTCCTGTCTGCCTACCAGTTCTCTATACATTACCCTCAATACATTACCCCCAATAACATGTGCTTTAATTTTGCACATTAATCTCTTGTGTGGGACCTTGTCAAAAGCCTTTTGAAAGTCCAATACACCAGATCCACTGGTTATCCCTTGTCCACTCTACTAGTTACATCCTCAAAATATTCCAGAAGATTTGTCAAGCATGATTTCCCTTTCATAAATGCATGCTGACTTGGACCGATCCTGTCACTGCTTTCCAAATGCGCTGCTATTTCGTCCTTAATAATTGATTCCAACATTTTCCCCACTACTGATGTCAGGATAACTGGTCTATAATTACCTGTTTTCTCTCTCCCTCCTTTTTTAAAAAGTGGTGTTACTTTAGATACCCTCCAGTCCATAGGAACTGATCCAGAGTCGATAGACTGTTGGAAAATGATTACCAATGCATCTACTATTTCTAGGGTCACTTCCTTAAGTACTCTGGGATGTTGACTATCAGGCCCTGGGGATTTAGCGGCCTTCAATCCCATCAATTTCCCGAACACAATTTCCTGACTAATAACGATTTCCTTCAGTTTCGCCTTCTCGCTAGACCCTCGGTCTCCTAGTATTTCTGGAAGGTTATTTGTGTCTTCCTTAGTGAAGACAGAACCAAAGTATTTGTTCAATTAGTCTGCCACTTTTTTGTTCCCCATTATAAATTCACCTGATTCTGACCGCAATGGACCTATATATGTCTTCACTAATCTTTTTCTCTTCACATAGCTATTGAAGCTTTTGCAGTCAGTTTTTATGTTCCCTGCAAGCTTACTCTCATACTCTATTTCCCCCCTCCTAATTAAACCCTTTGTACTCCTCTGCTGAATTCTAAATTTCTTCCTGTCCTCAGGTTTGCTGCTTTTTCTGACCAATTTATATGCCTCTTCCGTGGATTTAACACTATTCCTAATTTCCCTTGTTAGCCACGGTTGAGCCACCTTCCCCGTTTTATTTTTACACCAGACTGTGATGTACAATTGTTGTAGTTCATCCATGTGATCCTCAAATGTCTGCCATTGCCTATCCACCGTCAACCCTTTAAGAATCATTCACTAGTCTATCCTAGCCAATTCACGTCTCATACCATCGAAGTTACCTTCCTTCAGGACCCAAGTCTCTGAATTAACTGTGTTACTCTCCATCTTAATGAAGAATATTATGGTCACTCTTCCCTAAGGGGCCTCGCACAACAAGATTGCTAATTAATCTCATTACACAACACCCACTCAAGTTGGTTCCTCAACATATTGGTCCAGAAAACCATTCCTTATACACCCCAGGAAATCCTGCTCCACTGTATTGCTACCAGTTTGATTAGCCCAATCTATCTGTAGATTAAAGTCACCCATGATAACTGCTGTACCTTTATTGCACACATCCCTAATTTCCTGTTTAATGCCATCCCCAACCTCACGAATACTGTTTGGTGGTCTGTACACAACTCCCACTAGCGTTTTATGCCCTTTGGTATTCCGCAGCTCTACCCATACAGATTCCACATCATCCAAGCTAATGTCCTTCCTTACTATTGTGTTAATCTCCTCTTTAACCAGCAATGTTACCCCACCTCCTTTTCCTTTCTGTCTATTCTTCCTGAATATTGAATAGCCCTGGATGTTGAGTTCCCAGCCATTGTCACCCTGGACCCATGTCTCCGTAATCCCAATTACATCATATCCGTTAACAGCTATCTGCACAGTTAATTCATCCACCTTATTATGAATGCTTCTCGCATTGAGACTCAGAGTCTTCAGGCTTGTTTTTTTAACACTCTATGTCCTTTTAGAATTATGTTGTAATGTGGCCCTTTTTGATTTTTGTCTTTGATTTCTCTGCCCTCCACTTTTCCTGATCTCCTTTCTATCTTTTGCTTCTGCCCCCATTTTACTTCCCTCTGTCCCCCTGCATAGATTCCCATCCCCCTGCTATATTAGTTTAAACCCTCCCCAACAGCACTAGCAAACACTCCCCCTAGGATATTGGTTCCAGTCCTGCCCAGCTGCAGACTGTCCGGTTTGTACTGGTCCCACCTCCCCCAGAACCGGTTCCAAAGTCCCAGGAATTTGAATCCCTCCCTCTTGCACCATTCCTCAAGCCATGTATTCATCTTAACTCTCCTGCTATTTCTACTCTGATTAGCTTGTGGCACTGATAGCAATCCTGAGATTACTACCTTTGAGGTCCTGCATTTTAATTTAACTCCTAGCTCCCTAAATTCAGCTTGTAGGACCTCATCCCGTTTTTTACCTATACCGTTGGTACCTATATGCACCATGACAACTGGCTGTTCACCCTCCCCTTCCAGAATACCCTGTAGAGTAGAATGTACAGTAGACACCTCAAATTGCTGGAGAAATACCACCAATGATGTCTCCGCAAGATCCTGCAAATCCCCTGGGAGGACAGACGCACCAACGTTAGCGTCCTCGACCAGGCCAACATCCTCAGCAGTGAAGGACTGACCACACTCGATCAGCTCTGCTGGGCAGGCGACATTGTTCGCATGCCTGACACAAGACTCCCAAAGCAAGTGCTCTACTTGGAACTCCTTCACGGCAAATGAGCCAAAGGTGGGCAAAGGAAACATTTCAAGGACATCCTCAAAGCCTCCTTGATAAAATGCAACATCCCCACCGACACCTGGGAGTCCCTGGCCGAAGACCGCCCTAATGGAGGAAGTGCATCCGGGAGGGCGCTAAGCACCTCGAGTCTCATTGTCGATGTTATGTATGTAACTATGTAAAACTTGCCACCAGAGGGCGCGACCTAATGGTCACCTGCACACACGTGCAGGGTCAGTATAAAAGATTGGCTGCCATGTTGTTTAGGCATTCTGGATTTGTAATAAAGAAGACTAAGTGTAGCGCAATGTACTCAGCCTCTTAGAGTTCTTCTATACACAACAATTGATGAAGATTAACAGAATACGAACCTTCACGCAACCACGGCTGCCATTGGAATATTAGAGAGATTCGTAGAGGGTGATAATTGGGAAACCTTCGTCAAGCGTACTTCGTGGCCAACGAGCTGGAAGGAGACACTACTACGACCAAGCACAGGGCAGTTCTCCTCACTGTCTGTGGGCCTAAAACATACGGCCTCATCAAGAATCTGCTTGCACCGACAAAACCATTGGAGAAGGTATATACAGAGTTGTGCACGCTGGGTCGAGACCACCTCAAGCCGAAGGAGAGTATCCTCGTGATCAGATATCGTTTTTACATGCACCATCGCTCCGGGGGCCAGGATATGGTGGATTATGTCGCCAACCTGAGACGCCTCGCAGGACCTTGCGATTTTGGAGCTGCATTGGGGCAAATGCTGCGGGACTTTTTCGTACTGGACATCAGCCACGAGATTATTCTTCGAAAGGTGCTGGCTGCCGAAACCCGAGACCTGAGCAGGGCCATCGCAATCGTCCAGACATACATGGCCACGGACAATAACACCAAACAGATATCTTCTCAACATCGAAGCTCACCAACAAGTACTGTGCATAAAATGATGTCGCTAGCAGGCCGAACTGCATATGGCAGGGCCTATACATCTGCGGCTGCAAGACCTGTGATGACTCAGAGTCCGCCATCGAGGGTGAATGTGAATGCATTAGCACCGTGTTGGCGCTGCGGGTGTAATCATCAGGCCCATCAATGTCGATTCAAGCACTACGTGTGCAAAGGCTGCGCAACGATGGGACACCTCCAGTGAATGTGCAAACGTGCTGCCAATTATCACATGGTAGAGGATAATCGATCCGGCGTGGATCACGCAGCACAGGCAATTCAACCCGAGGAAGAAGTGTATGGGGTACATACCTTCACCACCAAGAGCCCTCCTATAATGCTGAAAGTCAAATTAAATGGAGTTCCAGTATCCATGGAGTTGGACACGGGTGCGAGTCAGTCAACAATGAGCCAGAAGGCTTTCGAAAAACTGTGGGGCAATAAAGCACAAATGCCCAAACTGAGCCCGATTAATGCAAAGCTGCGTACCTACACCAAAGAGCTCATACCAGTCATTGGAAGTGCGGCAGTGAAGGTATCGTATGATGAAGCTGTGCATGACCTATCATTGTGGATTGTTCCAGGAAATGGCCCAACGCTGTTCGGCAGAAGCTGTCTAGAAAAGATTAGATCTAATTGGAATGACATCAAAGCACTATCTTCGTGTGCTCAAGTGCTGAGCAAGTTTCCCTCACTATTCGAACCAGCCATCGGCAACTTCACAGGCACCAAGGCACAGATCCATCTAGGCCCCGATGCATGGTCCGTCCACCACATGGCTCGGGTGGTTCCTTACACGATGAGGGAGAAAGTCAAGATCGAACTGGACAGACTCCAACATGAAGAAATCATATCGCCAGTTAAGTTCAATGAGTGGGCCAGTCCGATTGTTCTGGTGTTGAAAAGCAATGGCACGGTCAGAATCTGCACAGCCTACAAGGTAACGATTAACTGAGTCTCATTACAGGACCAATACCCGCTGCCCAAAGTGGATGACCTGTTTGCAACGTTAGCCAGGGAGGAGGGAAGTCATTCACCAAGTTGGAACTAACTTCCGCCAACGTGACACAGGAGCTGGCTGAATCTTCCAAAAGACCGATGTGCATCAACACACACAAAGGACTGTTTATATACCACAGGTGCCCTTTCGGGATTCGCTCGGCTGCAACCATTTTCCAGAGAAATATGGAGAGCTTGCTAAAATCTGCGCACCGTTGTGTTTCAAGACGACATCCTGATCACCGGTCGTGACACCATTGAACATCTACATAACCTGGAAGAGGTTCTAAGTCACCTAGACAGAGTGGGACTCAGACTGAAATGCTCCAAGTGTATTTTCCTGGCACCAGAAGTCGAATTTTTGGGGAGAACGATTGCAGCAGATGGCATCAGGCCCACGGATTCAAAGACAGAGGCCATCAAGAATGCACCCAGACCACAGAATGTGACGGAGCTGCGTTCGTTCCTGGGACTCCTCAACTATTTTGGTAACTTTCTACCCGGGTTGAGCACGTTGTTAGAGCCTTTGCACATGTTGCTACGTAAGGTGACAGCTGGGTTTGGGGCAAATCTAAAGACAAAGCCTTTGAGAAGGCCAGGAACCTGCTATGTTCAAATAAGTTACTTGTACACTATGATCCATGTAAACGTTTAGTGCTAGCTTGTGACGCCTCATTGTACGGGGTCGGCTGTGTGCTTCAGCAAGCCAATGCGTCGGGCAAACTCCAACCGGTTGTATACGCATCTAGAAGTCTGTCTAAGGCTGAGAGAGCTGATAGTATGGTCAAGAAAGAGGCGTTAGCAGGTGTACATGGGGTTAAGAAAATGCACCAATACCTATTTGGACTTCAGTTTGAGCTTGAAACTGACCACAAGCCGCTCATTTCACTGTTTTCAGAGAGCAAAGGTATAAATACCAATGCTTCGTCCTGCATCCAAAGATGGGCACTAACATTATCCGCTTATGACTATATTAACCGCCACAGACCAGGCACTGAAAACTGTGCCGGTGCTCTCAGCCGGCTACCATTACCACTGGGGTTGAAATGGCGCAGCCTGCAAACTTGCTACTGGTCATGGATGCTTTTGAGAGCGAGGGGTCACCCGTCACAGCCTGGATCCTTTATCATTAGTAAAGAGTTGCATCCTAAATGGGAACTGGTCGACCGTTCCCGGGGAAATGCAAGATGAAATTACGTCATTTCACTGACGCAAAGGTGAAATGTCCATCTGGTCGGATTGTCTTTTATGGGGTAATCGCGTAGTTTTGCCAAAAAAAGGCAGGGAAACGTTTATACGCAACCTATACAGTACCCACCCAGGCATTGTCATGATGAAGGCAATTGCCAGGTCACATGTTTGGTGGCCCAGCATTGACTTGGACTTGGAGTCATGCGTGCATCAGTGCAACACTTGCTCGCACATGAGCAATGCACCAAGGGAGGCTCCACTGAGTCTGTGGTCATGGCCCTCCAAACCATGGTCCAGGATCCACATGGATTTTGCCGGCCCCTTTCGAGCAAAGATGTTTTTAGTAGTTGTGGATGCTTACTCCAAATGGATTGAATGCGTAATCATGTCATCCAGCATGTCCACAGCCACCACTGAAAGCCTCCGGGCCATGTTCGCCACCCATGGCTTGCCCGACATCCTTGTCAGCGACAATGGACCGTGTTTCACCAACTCAGAATTCAACGAGCTTATGACCCACAATGGCATCAAGCATGTCAGGGCTGCTCCATTTAAACCTGCATCTAATTGTCAAGCAGAGCAGGCAATCCAAACAATCAAGCAGAGCATGAAACGCTTGACTGACAGCTCCCTGCAGACACGCTTGTCTCGCATTCTGCTCAGTTCCCAGACGCGACCTCACTTGCTCACCGGGGTTCCCCCGGCAGAATTGTTAATGAAGAGAGCCCTCAAAACCAGGCTCTCCCTAGTCCACCCGGAGTTTAATGGCCACGTGGAAACACTGGCAGAACATGTACCATGATCGCGCGGCTGTTTCACGTGACATTGATGTTAATGGCCCTGTGTTTGTCCTGAATTATGGTCATGGTCCAAAGTGGGTTGCTGGCACTGTTTTGGCCAAGGAAGGGAATAGGGTGTTTATAATCAAACTGTTAAATGGCCAAACGTGCAGAAAGCATTTAGATCAGACCAACTTGCGATTTACTGACAACCAGGAACGACTTGAAGAGGACATCACCATCGATAATCCACCAACACACACCCAACCAGCAATCGACCTCGCTGTCAATCACGAGGATGAACCCACCTTTCCTGACAGTCCGGTCAGACCAGCCGCGGTGCAGTGCAGCAATGGTCCGACCAACTCACACACGAGGGTTTGAATTTAGATGATCAACCAGGGAATGAAGGGCTCCGGATGGCCTCAACTTGTAAATAACTTGTACCGAACACTTTAGGGGGCAGTGATGTTATGTATGTAACTATGTAATACTTGACACCAGAGGGCACGACTGTTGGAGTCCTAATGGTCACCTGCACATACGTGCAGGGCCAGTATAAAAGGTTGGCTGCCATGTTGTTTAGGCACTCTGGAGTTGTAATAAAGAAGACTAAGGTCACACTAAGTTTAGCTCACAGTACTCAGCCTCGTGGAGTTCTTCTATACACAACAGACGAGAGCATGCAGAAACCAAGAGCAGCCAGCGGAAAGAGCGAGTGGCAAATCAGTCCCCCCCCACCCTTCCCATCAACGACTGTCTGTCCCACCTGTGACATGGATTGTGGTTCTCGTATTAGAATGTTCAGTCACCTAAGAACTCATTTTTAGAGCGGAAGCAAGCCTTCTTCAATTCTGAGGGACTGCCTATGATGAAGTGCATCTGTTGCCAATGAAGTTCACCTGGTCATTAATTCTGAGGTCAGTTTAAATAAATGCTGGGCAGCACGTGGTTGGGAGTTCCACTAGCAGAACAGTAGATGCCCATGCAGAAGCCCAGAAGGCAAGTTGTGAGGTTGTGAGAAGGATGCAAAGAATCTGCAAAGGAATATAGACAGGCAAAAATTTGGCAGATGGACTATAATGTGGGAAAATTTTGGTAGGAAAAATAAAAAAGCAAATTATTATTTAAATGGGGAGCAATTACAAAATGCTGTGGTACAGAAGGATCTGGGGGTCCTTCTACATGAAACACATAAAGTTAGTATACAGATACAGCAAGTAACCAAGAAGGCAAATGGAATGTTGGCCTTTATTGCAAGAGGGATAGAGTAAAAAAGTAGGGAAGTCCTGCTACAACTGTACGGGGCATTGGTAAAATCACACCTGGAGTACTGGGTTGATTCCTGAGATGAAGGGGTTGTCATATGAAGAAAGATTGAACAGGTTGGGCCTATATTCATTGGAGTTTAGAAGAATGAGAGGTGATCTTATTGAAACATACAAGATTCTGAGGGGGCTTGACAGGGTAGACAGAGAGGACGTTTCCCCTCATAGGGGAATCTAGAACTAGGGGCATAGTTTCAGAATAAGGGGACACCCATTTAAAACAGAAATGAGGAGGAATTTCTTCTCTCAGAGGGTAGTGAATCTTTGGAATTCTTTACCCCAGAAAGCTGTGGAGGCTGGATCATTGAATATACTTAAGGTGGAGGTAGACATATTTCTGTATGATAAGGGAGTCAAAGTTTATGGGGAGCGGGCAGGGAAGTGGAGTTGAGGCCAGGATCAGATCAGCCATGATCTTATTGAATGGCAGTGCAGGCTCGAGGGGTCAATTGGCCTACTCTTGCTCCCATTTCTTATATTCTTATGTAGAAAGCTCAGGGGAGGGGCGAGCTGGAAGGCAGAGAGTGAGCTCACTTAAAGCCACCTTGCACTTGAAAGTCAATGACCTCATTCTTGAACAGGATGTGGCAGAAGCAACTGTGAGGAGGAAAAGAGCAGTGTCTCATAAGCAAGATAAGCTGAGGAGTGATGCAGCTTTTGGTGTTAAAGGGAAGAAGCTTGCAAACTGTGCTGCAAGAGTAATCTTGAGCGAAGTGGTAGTAGTTGTTAATCGAAACTTACTGACCTCCAAGACATGCAGAAGATGTTTCAATGACCTCAATGCCAATTAGTACCATGAAATCACAGGGACAAATGTGCACTACAAGTCAAAAGTGTGTAAGCACTAGCCTCTGGGGTGTAATTGTGAGAAAGAAACAAATGAATACTTTATGGTCTGAATCCCTCCAAATCACCCTTGCTCACATATATAGATATTTTTCATCTATCACCTATCATTTTAATATTTGTCATTTTAAGAGGTTAGAGATCATGAGCTAGACTTGCATCGATACCGCCCACTTAACGTCCATTTTAACGCTGAGATGAGGTATAATGCCCAGATTTTGCCCATTTAGCAACAAAATGGAAACTGACACCCATGTATCGCTCACTTATCGCCCAGCGTTACTTTCGGCATGTACTTAACGCCGAGAATTAATAATCCCGGCGCCCTTTTTATTGCCGTAAATTTCAGAATGGGTGAAACTAACGCTCATAATATCGGCAAGCTTTACTTTCAGCACCTCGCTTACATATCGCTGAAAATGTCACTCGCCGAAAAAAACCATGAGAAAAGGTTGCTTTCACCTGAACTAAACCCAGTGGTATGGACGCCATTTTGAAAATCGGAGGTCGGTTCATATAAAAGACTGCTTCAACTTCTGGGGAATTTTGATGTACTCTGGCGATCTTTTAAGGTGATTTGAACATCTGACAAACATCTTATCATACTGTGGATGATTTGAATTTATTTTAGGTGTCTTAGTAGGTAAATTTATTGTTTATGAACAATAGGTATAATACTGAATGTTATTGTAATGGGGCCTGTAATTTCTCAGACTGTCTTGATGATTATGCACATGCTGCAGACTAGAGATGGCAGTAGGTATATTCAAGAGCATTATGTGCCCAATCAAAGAGGTGGCAGACTGAGGAGGAGGAGGAGAACTTACACCCACGTACTTACAGAGAGAAGCGATCTTATCTGAACTTGTCCAATAACAGGTGCCTTAGGAGACTGCGCTTCTGGAAAGAGGTTATCAGTGAGATATGCCAGCTCATTAGGGGAGATCTGTAGCCTGCCAGCACCATCAGGACTGTACTGTCCGTTGAGGTCAAGTTCACTGTGGCACTTGCCTTCAATGCATCGGGTTCCTTTCAGGCCTCAGCTGGCGACATTTGCACTATATCTCAGCATGCTACTCATTGCTGCATTGGACAGGTCACTGAAGCCATTTACGCATGCAGGATGGACTTTATCAGCTTCCCTATGACCTGGGAGGCAAAGATTGAGAGGGCTCTAGGATTCTCCAGAATTGCAAACTTCCCCAAGGTGCAGGGAACAATAGACTATACGCACATCGCTATGCGGGCACCTTTTCAGGATGCAGAGGTTTTTCAGAATCGAAAACACACCATCACTCGATGTCACACTTTGCAGCCACTAGTTCAGACACCGACACTGCCCGTCTCTTAGAGGATAGCATAGAGGTGGGATATACATGTGGTGAGACACCGCGTGCAAGTGTATTGCAGCCAGGGCAAAGGCTGGATTGAGACATTGCCCATGAATTCTGCTGCAGAGAACTCAAATGAGGAATTTTATGGGCTGCGCTACAGAAGAAGGGTGTACACAACAAAATGCATGGTGTATTAGGAAGCCTGCCAGAAAGCTTGCAGTCAATGTTAAAGAGCATAGAGGAGTCCATGCACAAGCTTTTGCACAGAGCTTGGAGCTCATCCTTACCAGCATAGATCTGGTGGTCAACTCCATTAGCACACTTGTGGACCCAACCATGATGCAGCATCTGATGGCCGATGTCTCAGCTTCGATTGCAGCACAAACAGCTTCACACAGCCACGCAAGCTCAGCTTGCTGTCATCATTGCTGTGGATACCAGTGTTCTTAGGTGCTTGTAGGGTGTCAATCAGTCTAGCAATCTGTCCTTCTGGGAGAGTGGCAGTGGCTCTGTGGAGCAAGAGCATGCTATCCTCTCTCAAGATGACTGCGTTCATGCTCCCAAACCTGCCATTTCACCAGTGCCCTTGATGTTGCCTGTCAGCCAGCCAGCCCAGACTGCTGCCACCACACCGAGATAGTGCCATTTGAAGCCAGGCCTTCTAAGCTGCTCGTGGTCATCCTCCAAGGCCATCTTCAGTCTACTCCACTGAAAGTCAGCAGCCTTTCACCAGCCATGCTGCAGCCACAGCGGTAGCACTGCATAGGAGAATTAGGACAGACAAAGGCAGATGGAAGACAGACACTAAGGGAATGCACAGGGTGATTAGTTTAAGTTTGTATGCAATATGGCATGATTTAATTGATAAATTTGATTTGGAATGTTTATACTGTGTTGGATTTTATTTTTGCATTGTGGTCAAGAAGACGATGTGATGGTCCTTAACAGAGGGAAGGTAAGGTGTGTGACTGTTGGTGAATGGCGAATTGGGGTTGAGTTTACTGATATGGCACTTGAATTAGTTATTCACATACAGCCCGGGGCTGCCTAGGTTGCAGCTTCCCTTCCTCTTCTGCCTCCTCCTCTTCCACATCCTCCTCTTCAGCTTCGCGCTTGGTAGGTGGTCCAAGTTTGTGCAGCATGCAGCATACTACAATGAATCTTGAGACCCGCTCAGCCAAGTACTATAGGGCTCCTCCAGAGCTGTCCAGGCAGCTGAATCATTGCTTCAACATGCTAAAGGTCTGCTCTATTACATATCTTGTGGCAGCATGGCTCTCATTGAATGCATGCTGAGCACGTGTGTGTGGGTTGCAAACCAGAGTCATGAACCATGTCATCAGTGGCTGCCCTCATTACCCTTTGGTTTGCAGTGGTAGCTAAAATACAGCTGGCACAGCGGATTTCCACTGAATGAACACATCATGGTTGCTGCCAGGTTATCAGGCATTGATCTGCATGATGTACTGCCAATGGTCACACACCAGCTGCATGTTGAGGGCATGAAATCCCTTTCGGTTCCAGTACATGACAGAATTGACAGGAAGTGCTCGCAAAGTGGCTTATGTGCAGTCAATGGCACCCTGCACCATGGGGAAGCCTGAAACCCTTCAAACCCTCGTCCTCACTCCACCTGCTTCTCTCTGGCAAGAGGGAATTAAATTACTTTATCTCTCTTTGAATAGAAAGCCTCAGTAACTGCAGCAGTACACTGCAAACTGCACTATGTTGCCAATATCTCCAGCACCAGCCTGAAAGGAGTGAGATGCATAAACGTTCATCGCTATGGTCACCTTCACAGCCACTGGCAATGCTGTCCTTGCCCTGTGGTGGACTGTTTTCTTGCTCTTTTTTGTTTTGTTGCTTTAAATGTCAGATTACACGCAACCTCAGTTGTAATAATGGCAGGACCAGGTCTCTATTAAAACTTCATACTGTACAAAACCCGGTATGAAAGTTACTGAGACACACACTTCACAAAACCAATCCATGCTCCCTGCTTGTGAGACACACGTTCCATTTTCCAGTGTCTCCTCTTGAGACACACACTCCAATTCTAGTGTCTCTGCTAAAACGGTGTTCGCTCACAACTCTCATATAAAATCAAGTCTTTGAACTCTATATTCCATACATACTATCAATAAATCATGGCACATCAAAAGTACATTAAACTATTAACAGACTGACAATGTAAACTAAACAACCAGCCACTCAACCTCCTCAAATCAGGTCTTATTGCCACAATCGACACTTGCCATGAATTTTATTACTATAACACACAGGTGGCCAAATTGACACATTTAAATGGCTAAATAACTCACACGCCTTCCAGAATCTTCTTTCCTGTGGAGCCATCCTCTGCTTTGATCTAAACTTCAATTTACAATGCATGCTCATCAGAAAAGCTGCTTGAACTTTCAACTCAGCATCTGTCATCTCAGCCTGCGCAGAAAGTGAGGTATTCCGGTCTTTCATTCTCACACACACGGCTCTGAGGTTAGAGTTGTAGCTGCAGCAGTTGGCTGATTTCAGTGATGACCTCCTTAGTGATGCTTATATGTCTCAAATCAATGTTCCTCACTGGAGGTTCAGGTAGGAGAATTGCTCCCTGAACACGCTGGGTGGATATAGCCTCCTGCTGAGATCCTTCTCCCCCTCCTCCTCCTCCCTCTTCTAGCAGCGTGTCCTGCTCTACATGACCTCTGCTGATTCTCCCAGTCATGCTCTATTCCAAGGGGAATGCTTACTAGCGCTCCCATGTCTGGGAGCAGTGTGTGCAGAAGCCTTGAAGTCAGCAAAAAGTACTTCAGCATTTGCCGCACCACTCTCTGTAAACTTTTGAAACTTGAAACAACTATGCAAAGAACCAAAGAAATTGTAGCAACAGCCGGAAAAAATAAACCAGCAACTAACCTGTGAGGAGTTGATGGTCATTTTAAATAGAATTAGTGGGGGGTCCTTCCTGCTGCTTAATGCGTGTTCAGCTGTACGAGCTTCACAGAGGGTGTCCGTTGGAGAATTGAGCTCCAAAATGGCACCGCTGGCTTCAAATTAGTGTTGCATGCTGATGGACCTCATGATCTGCCTGTTCTGCATACTTCTGGCAGACGTTAACTGCACGCGCTAATGCCTTTACTAATATGGTGTGTCACAGATGTCATTTTGGATCCCTAAGGGCACTCTTAGTGCCTAAAGGACAGGTGCTACTGTGAGCCCAATTTCTCACCAGTATTTATGGAAAAGGAGGGGATGGAGAATGTAACAGCATTGAATCCATAGGAGAAGACAACTCACAATGCCCATGAAGAACTGCAGGTGGAGGACCAGTGGACAACCACGTACTGGCACCCCATGAGGAAGAGGCTAGGGGATTCTGGGCACCATATCATCTCAGGAAGTGGGGGAAGTGAAGTTGGTGCAAGTGCAGTCACAATGGGTCCGTTATAAGCAGAAAGATGTGCTGTAGTGAATGCAACATCGTGTCTATCATATATCTTGCCATCAGTGTGTGGATACCTCTTTTAAATGATGGGCTGAATTGTCTATTTCTGTGCTGTAAGTTTCATGGGCTAGACTTTCCACTGATGATCACTGAGCTATTGCCGAGCTATCGCCCAAATAGGCAGGTTATCGCCCATTTTAGCTTAAAAGTGGAACGTTGGCCGGAACATCGTCCACTAATCGCTGTCCCAACTTTCGACACACCTGAATCTTCTTTCGCAAGATGATTGCCCACCGCAATTTTCGCCACCTCGCCCACACATCGCCGGGCTGATCACTCGCTGTGAAGATCGCTGGAGAAAAGCTGCTCCCAGTCGGCACTACTCAGCAGAACTCGGCACTACGGATGCCATTTTGAACATCACAGGAACTGCGAGAGGCTGCTTCAATATGGGGCTTATAAGGAGAATTAATTTGAGAGTGAATTTAAGGGCCTTATTGACTCTTGGCAATCATCTAATTACATTTCTATGGGTTGACAAATTTAGGGCATTTATAGTGATGGGGTCTGTAATTTCTCTATCAGTATTGGTCAATAATCACATGTTGCAGACTGAAGATGGGAGAAGGTATATTGAAGAGCATTATGTGCCCAATCAAAGAGATGGCAGACTGCTGCGGAGGAGGAGACCTTACACCCAACGCACTTACAGGGAAAAGCGATCATACCTGAACATGTCCGATAACGCGTGCCTTAGGAGACTGTGTTTCTGAAAGGAGGTCTTCGGTGAGATATGCCAGCTCATCAAGCGAGATCTGCAGTCTACCAGTACCATCAGGACCGCACTGCCCATTGAGGTAAAGGTTACTGCAGCACTGACCTTCTATGCATCGGGCTCCTTTCAGGCCTCAGCTGGCGACATTTGCGGTATCTCTCAGTACACCACACATTGCTCCATTCGACAGGTAACTAAAGCCCTTTATGCTCACAGGATAGACTTTATAAGCTTCCCTATGAGCAGGGAGGCACAGACTGAGAGGGCTTTGGGTTTCTCGCGAATATCAAACTTCCCCAAGGTGCAGGGAGCAATAGACTGTACGCACATTGCCCGGAGAGCACCTTTACAGGATGCGGAGGTGTTTCGGAACCAAAAGGGATTCTACTCCCTAAATGTGCAGCTCGTTGTCGACCACAACCGACTAATTATGGCAGTAAATGCTAATTTTCCAGTCAGCATCCATGATGCGCATATCTTGCATGAGAGCACTGTCTCTGGCCTATTTAAGAGTCAGTCACAAGGTCGGATGCTGGGGGATAAAAGATATGGCCTTGCCAGCTGGCTCATGACCCCCCTGCATAATCCTCAGATGGAAGTCAAGAAGCGCTACAATGAAAGCCATATAGCTACAAGCAATATCGTCGAAAAGACAATTAGCGTGCTGAAGCAATGCTTCAGATGCCTGGACTATTCAGGAGGCAACCTACAATACTACGTGCTTGACTAACCTGATTGAATTTTTTGAGGAGGTAACTAAGAGGGTCGATGAGGGTAGTGCGTATGATGTAGTATATATGGACTTTAGCAAAGCTTTTGATAAGGTCCCACATGGTAGACTGGTCATGAAGGTTAAAGCCCATGGGATGCAGGGCAAAGTGGCAAGTTAGATTCAAAATTGGCTTGGAGTTAGGAAGCAAAGGGTAATGATTGATGGATGTTTTTGTGACTGGAAGGATGTTTCCAGTGGGATTCCGCAGGGCTCAGTACTGGGTCCCTTGCTTTTTGTAGTATATATCAATGATTTAGATTTGAATATAGGGAGTACAACAATAAAATTGGCTGTGTGGTTGATAATGAAGATGAATGTCATGGACTGCAGGAGGATATCAATCTACTGGTCAGGTAGACAGAGCAGTGGCAAATGGAATTTAATTCAGAGAAGTGTGAGGTGATGCACTTTGGGAGGGCTAATAAGGAAAGTGTATACACATTAAGCGGTAGGCCACTTAATAGTGTAAATGAACAAAGGGACCTTGGAGTGCTTGTCCACAGATCCCCGAAAGTAGCTGGCCAGGTGGATAAAGTTGTTAAGGTGGCATACGGAATGCTTGCCTTTATTGGCTGAGGCATAGAATATAAGAGTAGGGAGGTTATGGTTAAATTGTATAATACTTTGGTTAAGCCACAGCTGGAGTACTGCGTGCAGTTCTGGTCACCGTATTATAGGAAGGACGAGATTGCACCAGAGAGGGTGCAGAAGAGATTTACTAGGATGCTGCATGGAATGGAGAATCTTAGGTTTGAGGACAGATTGGATAGGCTGGGTTTGTTCTCATCAGAACTGAGGACATTGAGAGGAGACCTCATCGAGGTGTTCAAGATTTTGGACATAATGAATAGCAGGGGTCTATTTCCATTGGTGGAGGGGTCTATTATGAGGGGCATAGTTTTAAGGTGGTTGATGGAAGGTTTAGAGGGGATTTGGGGGGGGCTTCTTTAAGCAGAGGGTTGTGGGGATTTGGAACTTGCTGCCTGAAAGAGTGGTGGATGCAGAAACCCTCACCACTTTTAAGAGACGGTTGGATGAGCACTTGAAGTACAGTAACCTGCAGGGTTATTGACCTAGAGCTGGTAATTGGGATTAGATTGGATGACCTTTTGTTGGATGGCACAGATATAATGGTAAGTACTGCAGGGAATAGAATACGGCCAGGGTGATCTCCTGGACTAGTGCCAATCGCCTGGATGGATCGGAGAGGAATTTTCCCAGATTTTTTCTTCCTAAATTGGCCTGGGTTTTTATCTGGTTTTTGCCTCTCCCAGGAGATCACATGGCTCCGGTTGGGGTGGAATCTAGAATGTTTCAGTATAAGGGGTGTCGCAGTTGTGTGAACGAACTGTTTGGGCTGGGTGCTCTTTGCCTTTCCGTCATTGTTCATAGGTTTATATGTAACCTTTAGGGCTGCTGACCAAGAGCCGTGCAGCTCTTTGTCAGCCGGCACGGACACGATGGGCCGAAATGGCCTCCTTCTGCACTGTAAATTTCTACGTTTCTCTGTTTTCTATGTTACCACCCTGACCAGGTTGCTGAGTTTATTGTGGTGTGCTGCATGTTGCATAACTTAGCTATAACGAGAGGTCAATTGCCAGATGGAACTGCTGGTCCAACTCAGGAGAGAGGAGAGGCGGAAGAGGAAGACGAGGAGGAGGATGACGAGGACCTCAGGGAGGATAATCAGCCTGGCGCTGAACCCATGCCCCCACCCCCTGCCCCCTCCCCCAAGACTGGAAAAGCCCCGTGGGAGTTACGCAGCTGCAAAACTCTTGTGTCAGCAGCTCATAAATGAACGCTTTGCATGAACTTACATTGGTGACAGTTACAGTTACGTTTACGGAAAGACAACAGTTACAGTTGTGTTACATTTCATCCTTGCCTGGCCTGGCTTGGCCATTGTTTTCCAACAATTGTATTCATGTTTTACCTTACCTTATGTTATTAGAAGACACTGCACAACAATTGTAAAATTCAATAAAATGTTTTAATAATTTAACAATGTAGGATTTATGCATCCATCCCCCCTCCAACGACCCCCCCCCCGCCCATCCCCAACAGTCAACCAACAATAAATACAAAATACAACACCCTCCCACCATCCCCAACATTAAACAAATTTGTAACAAAATCAACATCAACATTAAATAACACCCCTCCCTCTCTCCCTACCGGTCACACTTCCCTCCAGATGCTTTACTCCCCTGTGTCCTAGCCCGCCATTGTAATCCCCGAGTAATAGGACCAGGTCGTCTTGCAGCAGGGAACCGCAAGGTCTGCTGCTGCTGTTGGGGGGGGGGGGCGGGAAACGGTGGCAACATCCCCTCAGGGGGTGGAGGAGGAGAAGACGTTTCGGATGAAACGACGTCCGAGCCAGAAGGAAGTTCTTCCTCCTGACTCGCATTTGTGCTGGTGATTGGTGGGACAGCACCTTGAAGTGCAGTGCCGTCTCCCAACACTATCGCATACTGCATGGCATGGACGGCGGCAGTCATTTGGTCCATTGCCACTCCAAAGCCTCCGATATGCGAGCGGACATTGCAGCAATGTTCCCGGTCAAGCCACCAATCGACTGGAGGAGCTTGCGACTGATGGCGATGCTCTCCCTGCACAGTGTCACCATGTTCTCATTGGGATCTGCGCATCGCAGCGCGTGCCAACCTCGTTGACTTAACTTCCGTGGGCACTGTACGCCTTGGAGTCACCTGCTGCAAGCCGCTTGGGCCCGCTACTTCTTCCGCCGAAGACGACGATGTGGCCGCAGGTACAGCAGATACCAGGATGCAAGGGGCATCCTCCTCGGTATCCTGCATTTTCTCCTCTGGCTCCGTGGTCTCCTCCTCACCACCCGTGGTGTTAATCACCTGTAAGGGGACAGGGTCAGGTGCAGCCTCCCTTTGCGCCTGCGGAGTTGGACCTGCAAAACACAATTGAGCTTATTGAACAGAAGGGTAGACATGATTCTTGCGCTGCGCTGGCATACGTAGGAGGAGCAGCATTACTGCAATAAATGTGACCGAGAGACGTTGCATATTAATACATCATATGGTAGTACATCTATGTTGTTAACCTGAGAGTAGTACAGAAGCTGCATGCATAACATGACATCATTCATATATTATAATGAAATACTGTTACATTATTTTGAATTACCACTGCTTTACACATTACTCACGTGACGCAAGCAAGGGATCTGCACCACCACGGGTGGCCGAGCGGCTGTGGCTGCCCACCAGTGCCGCAGCGCGTTCCTCCAAGTCAGTCAGGATGGTCAGCTGGGAAGGGCCTTCTCCGGTGCGCCTGCGTCATGCCCGATTCTTAGATATCTTCCTCTGCAAACGTGACAAGAGCATGTCCTAAGCTAATTGACTAGGTAATATCATGGAAAGACACCAGGTTCCAACGTTATATGCTAATACGGTTTGTATCCACAATTGATGCATGGTTATAACATTTACGTTCAGATAAAATATTTCATAAGATCGTGTTTGGGATCTAATGCTTGACACATAACATCTCAACTACAATCTCCATGAAGGGCCCCCGGGGGTGCAGGGTGGGGGGGTGGGGGGAATGTCAGGGCCACTGGTGAACTTGGCAATGACAGGAGCTAATGTCCGAATGTGTCCCAGGGCAGACAGTGAGCCAGGGCAGCTCTCCCCCAGTCCAGGCTGGGTCACTGTGTAAGTGACAGCAGCCGGAGAGACTCACACAGTCTGGGTAAAGGTGACCAGACCCTTCATTGTTCAGTCGTGCCCCATCCACCAAAGTAACCCAAAAGGAGACGGTGCCAAAATAAGACTAAAAGGGCGCAGGTTCCGAACCCTGTCCAGATCTTAGCAGGGAATCTATGCAAGAATAACCAACTTAATTTCAATCTGGCAGATTTACATATTCTGTGGATCATTTCAATTTGAAATCTATTTAATACGTACTCTTGCCGAAGCAACCAGGCTGTTCCAGCGTTGCGGCACTGGTCTGAACCCCTCACCTCGTGGGACGCTGACAAAACCAGTCAGCGATCTTGCCCCAGATTTTAGGATTTGCGCAGGGTGGAGGTTTCTCACACCCACCCCGGGTTAATTGGCCTCACCTCGAGTGCACCTCCTGGACAAGGGCCTCGTTGGCCTCGTCGGATTAGGGTTTTGCCCTCCTCCTCCCCTCCACATCCTGGTCACTCTCCGCCAACTCTTCCAGGTTGGACATATTATTATTGATAATTACTTTTCTCTGTCTCGGTCTCTCTCTCTCTCACTCACTCTCTCTGTCTCTCTGTATCTCTCTCCAATCTCTCCTCTCTCTCTCTCTCTCTCTCTCCCATTGCCTTCTGCACATGCCCAGATGACCCCTGACCTACCGAAGCGCAGGAAACCTTCTTTGCAAAAACAAAACGCATGTGCAGAAAGGCCGTTGCTAGGGACGCCAGCCTTCCACATCGCTAAGGCCCATTCCACATCACTGAGCTCTCGCTGAGCTATTGCCTCCCCCCCGCTCCAAAAAGCCGAAAGTAGCGATCAGAAAAATGGGCGATCTTCCAGCGATCCTGAAAACTGAATCATTGCTAAGGTTGGAACATCACCCATTTTCTGGGCGCTAGCCAGCTAAATGGAAAGTCAAGCCCTATGAGTGTGAGGAATCATGGCCTTCTGTGTCCTACCACTCCTTGGTGCTACCTATTATCATGCTTTTGTCAGACCTTATGGGCCCAAGTTTCCACACGCGCCTAGAAAGGCGCAGTCCCGACCTGGACGCCCATTTTTCGTGCCACAAAGTGCGCCTAAAAAAAACCTCAGTATTCTCCACCTCCCTGCAGGTCCTCTGGCCCTTGGCGCAGCCAGCACGAGCTGTGGGGGGGGGGGCGGAGCCAGGTCCCTGCGCTGAAAACAGTGCCGGGACCTCTGCACATGCGCGCTACAGTGGGCACGCAAGTGCAGTAGCTCCAGGCGCCGAACTGTGTGGGAGGGGCCCGAAGCACGCAGCCCCTAGCCCTGGCCGAATGGCCTCACTGGGGCTGCGTGAATAAGGGTCCTCCCACGGCCAGCTCTTGCTTCCCCCCCCCCTCCCGACCAGACCCGACACCCGCTCCCCCCTGCCTCCGGACCGGACCCGACACCCGCTCCCCACCTCCGGACCGGACCCGACACCCGCTTCCCACCTCCGGACCGGACCCGACACCCGCTCCCCACCTCCGGACCAGACCAGACACCCGCTCCCCACCTCCGGACCAGACCAGACAACCGCTCCCCCCGCCCCTGCCTCCGGACCGGACCCGACACCCGCTCCCCCCGCCCCTGCCTCCGGACCAGACCCGACACCCGCTCCCCACCTCCGGACCGGACCCGACACCCGCTCCCCACCTCCGGACCGGACCCGACACCCGCTCCCCACCTCCGGACCAGACCAGACACCCGCTCCCCACCTCCGGACCAGACCAGACAACCGCTCCCCCCGCCCCTGCCTCCGGACCGGACCAGACACCCGCTCCCCACCTCCGGACCAGACCCGACACCCGCTCCCCCCGCCCCTGCCTCCGGACCGGACCCGACACCCGCTCCCCCCGCCCCTGCCTCCGGACCGGACCCGACACCCGCTCCCCACCTCCGGACCAGACCCGACACCCGCTCCCCCCGCCCCTGCCTCCGGACCGGACCCGACACCCGCTCCTGTTCCCGCTCCGCCCCCCCCCTCCCCCCACTGGACCCGACCCGACTCGCGCTCCTGTTCCCGCTCCGCCCCCCGCCCGACCCGACCCGACCCGAGCTCCTGTTCCTGCTCACCGCCTCCCCGACTGGACCCGACCCGAGCTCCTGTTCCCGCTCCCCGCCTCCCCCCGACCCGAGCTCCTGTTCCCGCTCCCCGATTCCCTGATCCGAACCGCGCTCCCCGCCTCCCCGACTGGACCCGACCCGACCTCCTGTTCCCGCTCCCTGCCCCCCCGGCTGGACCCGACCCCCGCTCCCGGACTGGATCCGACCTGATCTCCCCCCCCGCCTCCTCTCTCCCTCCCTCCTTCCTTCTCTCTCCCTCCCCCCTCTCTCTCTCCCTCCCCCCTCTCTCTCTCCCTCCCCCCTCTCTCTCTCCCTCCCCCCTCTCTCTCTCCCTCCCCCCTCTCTCTCTCTCCCTCCCCCCTCTCTCTCTCTCTCTCTCCCTCCCCCCTCTCTCTCTCTCTCTCTCTCTCCCTCCCCCCTCTCTCTCTCTCTCTCTCTCCCTCCCCCCTCTCTCTCTCCCTCCCTCCCCCCTCTCTCTCTCCCTCCCTCCCCCCTCTCTCTCTCCCTCCCTCCCTCTCTTCCGCCCCCCCCGCCCCCCCCGACCCGAATCGAACCTCCCCGACCCAACCCAACGCAACGCCACCTACCTGTAAATGAGGCATGAATTGGCTAAGATAGATTGGCGAATGATACTTAAGGGGTTGACTGTGGATGGGCAATGGCAGACATTTAGAGACCGCATGGATGAATTACAACAATTGTACATTCCTGTCTGGCGTAAAAATAAAAAAGGGAAGGTGGCTCAACCGTGGCTATCTAGGGAAATCAGGGATAGTATTAAAGCCAAGGAAATGGCATACAAATTGGCCAGAAATAGCAGCGAACCTGGGGACTGGGAGAAATTTAGAACTCAGCAGAGGAGGACAAAGGGTTTGATTAGGGCAGGGAAAATGGAGTACGAGAAGAAGCTTGCAAGGAACATTAAGGCGGATTGCAAAAATTTCTACAGGTATGTAAAGAGAAAAAGGTTAGTAAAGACAAACGTAGGTCCCCTGCAGTCAGAATCAGGGGAAGTCATAACGGGGAACAAAGAAATGGCAGACCAATTGAACAAGTACTTTGGTTCAGTATTCACTAAGGAGGACACAAACAACCTTCCGGATATAAAAGTGGTCAGAGGGTCTATTAAGGAGGAGGAACTGAGGGAAATCTTTATTAGTCGGGAAATTGTGTTGGGAAATTGATGGGATTGAGGGCCGATAAATCCCCAGGGCCTGATGGACTGCATCCCAGAGTACTTAAGGAGGTGGCCTTGGAAATAGTGGATGCATTGACGGTCATTTTCCAACATTCCATTGACTCTGGATCAGTTCCTATCGAGTGGAGGGTAGCCAATGTAACCCCACTTTTTAAAAAAGGAGGGAGAGAGAAAGCAGGGAATTATGGACCGGTCAGCCTGACCTCAGTAGTGGGTAAAATGATGGAATCAATTATTAAGGATGTCATAGCAGCGCATTTGGAAAATGATGACATGATAGGTCCAAGTCAGCATGGATTTGTGAAAGGGAGATCATGCTTGACAAATCTTCTGGAATTTTTTGAGGATGTTTCCAATAAAGTGGACAAAGGAGTACCAGTTGATGTGGTATATTTGGACTTTCAGAGGGCTTTCGACAGGGTCCCACACAGGAGATTAATGTGCAAAGTTAAAGCACATGGGATTGGGGGTAGTGTGCTGACGTGGATTGAGAACTGGTTGTCAGACAGGAAGCAAAGAGTAGGAGTAAATGGGTACTTTTCGGAATGGCAGGCAGTGACTAGTGGGGTACCGCAGGGTTCTGTGCTGGGGCCCCAGCTGTTTACATTGTACATTAATGATTTAGACGAGGGGATTAAATGTAGTATCTCCAAATTTGCGGATGACACTAAGTTGGGTGGCAGTGTGAGCTGCGAGGAGGATGCTATGAGGCTACAGAGTGACTTGGATAGGTTAGGTGAGTGGGCAAATGCGTGGCAGATGAAGTATAATGTGGATAAATGTGAGGTTATCCACTTTGGTGGTAAAAACAGAGAGACAGACTATTATCTGAATGGTGACAGATTAGGAAAAGGGAAGGTGCAACGAGACCTGGGTGTCATGGTACATCAGTCATTGAAGGTTGGCATGCAGGTACAGCAGGCAGTTAAGAAAGCAAATGGCATGTTGGCCTTCATAGCGAGGGGATTTGAGTACAGGGGCAGGGAGGTGTTGCTACAGTTGTACAGGGCCTTGGTGAGGCCACACCTGGAGTATTGTGTACAGTTTTGGTCTCCTAACTTGAGGAAGGACATTCTTGCTATTGAGGGAGTGCAGCGAAGATTCACCAGACTGATTCCCGGGATGGTGGGACTGACCTATCAAGAAAGACTGGATCAACTGGGCTTGTATTGACTGGAGTTCAGAAGAGTGAGAGGGGACCTCATAGAAACGTTTAAAATTCTGACAGGTTTGGACAGGTTGGATGCAGGAAGAATGTTCCCAATGTTGGGGAAGTCCAGAACCAGGGGTCACAGTCTAAGGATAAGGGGTAAGCCATTTAGGACCGAGATAAGGAGAAACTTCTTCACCCAGAGAGTGGTGAACCTGTGGAATTCTCTACCACAGGAAGTAGTTGAGGCCAATTCACTAAATATATTCAGAAGGGAGTTAGATGAAGTCCTTACTACTCGGGGGATCAAGGGGTATGGCGTGAAAGCAGGAAGTGGGTACTGAAGTTTCATGTTCAGCCATGAACTCATTGAATGGCGGTGCAGGCTAGAAGGGCTGAATGGCCTGCTCCTGCACCTATTTTCTATGTTTCTATGTTTCTATGGTGCTGGGGACGGGCCCTGCCCGAAGTCTCAGGCCGGCCCGTTCAGCCTTCGGTCCCGAAAGGCCTGCCTGAAGCACTTTCACACAGGTAGGAAGATGGTTTATTTAATCTTTTCTTTGCTTATAAATGTTTATTCAGGTTGGATTTATTTGTATAATATTTGTATAAGTATAAATAAGGATTTATTATAGAATTTAATGACTTCCCTTCCCCCCCCCCACCTTGTTCTGGATGCCTAATTTGTAACCTGCGCCTGATTTTTTAATGTGTAGAACAGGTTTTTTCAGTTCTACAAAACCTTCACTTGCTCCATTCTACTTTAGTTTGGAGTACGTTTTACTGTGGAAACTTTCAAATCAGGCGTCAGTGGCCGGACACACCCCCTTTTGAAGAAAAAATTCTGTTCCAAAGTAGAACTGTTCTACCTGACTAGAAATGCAGAAAAAAAAATGTGGAGAATTGCTCTCCGAACAGCACAATCATACAACTTTTATACATTTCAAAAACCCCTCCGTTCCCGGGCAAGACCTCCCTAGATTTCTAATTGGACTACCTTATCAGTACTACTTCTGATTGACAGGCCATGAGCTCGCATTGACAGGCCATGATCTCATGACCATCTTAGACCATACCCAGAATGGTATCATTAGGTTGGAATTTGTTATACATTTCTTTTGGTGCCATGAAGTCTATCTCAGGCCTCTTCACAAGGCCTTATCAGCGGTCTGTTTAGGTTCTCTCATATTGACATTTCTTGTTGGAATACTATCTGGTATCCCAACCCATAACAGTACCTTCTGGAGCCTTGGTACTGGAATGTACAAGGCCAAGAAGAAAGGCCTTTTACCTGCTTATGGGTCAGTGCAGGAACCAACACTTTAACCCTTGTCCCTAATGCCAAATTTTTCTTTTACAGCGTTAAACTGAGGCCCCATCTGCTCTCTCTCAGGTGGACGTAAAAGATCCCTTGGCACTACTTTGAAGAAGAGCAGCGGAGTTATCCTGGATGTCTGACCAATATTTATCCCTCAATCAGATCCCGAGAAAAACAAATTATCTGGTCATTATCACATTGCTGTTTGTGGGAGCTTGCTGTGCACAAATTGGCTGCTGTGTTTCCTACATTACAAAAGTGACTACACATCAAAAGTATTTCATTGGCTGTAAAGCGCTTTGGGATGTCCTGTGGCCGTGAAAGGTGCTATATAAATGCAAGTCATTTTTTTTTTTTACTGCTGGCTTTCCTAAATCTTCTCTGCTGCCTCCTCAGTTCACTTTCCAAGACAATTATTAATGAAGGCAGAAATTAAGCTAATTTAGGAACAAGTGCATTAATCAGACAGCTGCAGCAGTTGCAGCCTCTGCTATTACATAACAGTGGAAATGCTATGTGATTGCGAAATAAGAGGATGAGTTAAGGAAGCTGAATAAAGTTGTGGTAGTGCCAGTGCTGACAGGCGTGGCAGCAGTCAGATGCCTCAATTGAGAGCTCTGGTAGAGAAAATATAGAACAGCAGTTATGTTGCAAATATCAGTGCCCCAATTTCCATTCCTTCTACCCACTCCGTTGAAAAAAGAAAGCAACACAATTGTTTCAATTTTGTGTTACAAATTTTCCCCTTGCATTACTCTTTTTTCCAAATATTTCTTGTTACTTCAGTTGACATGCTGCTGGTGAATCAGATAATAATTGGTCAGTAATAATCTGAACATTTTGTAGAAGCACCATTGAACAATTCCTTTACCTTCACCGTTGTTTATTCAACTTCCTTCACTCATCCTCTTATTTCGCAATCACATAGCATTTCCACTGTTATGTAATAGCGGAGGCTGAAACTGCTGCAGCTTTCTGACTAATGCACTTGTTCCTAAGTTCATGGCACTGTGGCTGGCTCTGCTGCACAGGAGGGCAGGAAAAAGAGTGGGAGAGCGACAGTGATAGGGGATTCAATTGTAAGGGGAATAGATAGGCGTTTCTGCGGCCGCAACCGAGACTCCAGGATGGTATGTTGCCTCCCTGTGCAGGGGTCAAGGATGTCTCGGAGCGGGTGCAGGACATTCTAAAAAGGGAGGGTGAACAGCCAGTTGTTGTGGTGCATATAGGTACCAAAGATATAGGTCAAAAACGGGATGAGGTCCTACAAGACGAATTTAGGGAGCTAGGAGTCAAATTAAAAAGTAGGACCTCAAAAGCAGGATGGCTCAGATGAATATATGGCTTCAGGGGTGGTGCAGAAGGGAGGGATTCAAATTCCTGGGGCATTGGAACCGGTTCTGGGGGAGGTAGGACCAGTACAAACCGGACTGTCTGCACCTGGGCAGGACCGGAACCAATATCCTCGGGGGAGTGTTTGCTAGTGCTGTTTGGGAGGAGTTAAACTAATATGGCAGGGGGATGGGAACCTATGCAGGGAGACAGAGGGAAATAAAATAGAGTCAGAAGCAAAAGATAGAAAGGAAAATAGTAAAAGTGGAGGGCAGAGAAACCCAAGGCAAAAAACAAAAAGGGCCACATTACAGCAAAATTCTAAAGGGGCAAAGTGTGTTAAAAAGACAAGCCTGATGGCTCTGTGCCTCAATGCGAGGAGTATTCGGAATAAGGTGGATGAATTAACTGCGCAGATAGCAGTTAACGGATACGATGTGATTGGCATCACGGAGACATGGCTTCAGGGTGGCCAAGGCTTGGAACTCAACATCCAAGGGTATTCAACATTTTGGAAGGATAGACAGAAAGGAAAAGGAGGCGGGGTGGCATTGCTGGTTAAAGAGGAAATCAATGCAATTGTAAGGAAGGACATTAGCCTGTATGATGTGAAATCGGTATGGGTGGAGCTGCGGAATTCCAAAGGGCAGAAAACACTAGTGGGAGTTGTGTACAGACCACCAAACAGTCGTAGTGAGGTTGGGGACAGCATCAAACAAGAAATAAGGGATCTGTGCAATAAAGGTACACAGTAATCATGGGCAACTTTAATCTACATATTGATTGGGCTAACCAAACTGGTAGCAATGCGGTGGAGGAGGATTTCCTGGAGTGTATTAGGGATGGTTTTCGAGACCAATATGTCGAGGAACCAACCAGGGAGCTGGCCATCCCAGACTGGGTAATGTGGAATGGGAAGGGACTAATTAGCAATCTTGTTGTGCGAGGCCCCTTGGGGAAGAGTGAACATAACATGGTAGAATTCCTTATTAAGATGGAGAGTGACAAAGTTAATTCGGAAACTAGGGTCCTGAACTTAAGGAAAGTTAACTTCGACGGTATGAGGCATGAATTGGCTAGAATAGACTGGCAAAGTATAGTTAAAGGGTTGACGGTGGATAGGCAATGGCAAACATTTAAAGATCATATGGATGAACTTCAGCAATTGTACATCCCTGTCTGGAGTAAGAATAAAACTGGGAAGGTGGCTCAACGATGGCTAACAAGGGAAATTAAGGATAGTGTTAAAGCCAAGGAAGAGGCATATAAATTGGCTAGAAAAAGCAACAAACCTGAGGACTGGGAGAAATTTAGAATTCAACAGAGGAGGACAAAGGGTTTAATTAAGAGGGGGAAAATAGAGTATGAGAGGAAGCTTGCAGGGAACATAAAAGCTGACTGCAAAAGCTTCTATAAATATGAGAAGAGAAAAAGATTAGAAAAGACAAACGTAGGTCCCTTGCAGTCAGATTCAGGTGAATTTATAATGGGGAACAAAGAAATGGCAGACCAATTGAACCAATACTTCAGTTCTGTCTTCACGAAGGAAGACACAAATAACCTTCCGAAATGTACTAGGGTACAGTGGGTCGAGTGAGAAGGAGGAACTGAAGGATATCCTTATTAGGCGGGAAATTGTGTTAGGGAAATTGATGGGATTGAAGGCCGATAAATCCCTGGGGTCTGATAGTCTGCATCCCAGAGTACTTAAGGAAGTGGCCCTAGAAATAGCGGATGCATTGGTGATCATTTTCCAACAGTCTATCGACTCTGGATCAGTTCCTATGGACTGGAGGGTAGCTAATGTAACACCACTTTTTTAAAAAGGAGGGAGTGAGAAAGCGAGCAATTATAGACCGGTTAGCCTGACATCAGTAGTGGGGAAAATGTTGGAATCAATCATTAAGGATGAGATAGCAATGCATTTGGAAAGCAGTGACAGGATCGGACCAAGTCAGCATGGATTTATGAAAGGGAAATCATGCTCGACGAATCTTCTAGAATTTTTTGAGGATGTAACTAGCAGAATGGACAAGGGAGAACCAGTGGATGTGGTATATTTGGACTTTCAAAAGGCTTTTGACAAGGTCGCGCACAAGAGATTGGTGTGCAAAATCAAAGCGCATGGTATTGGGTGTCATGTACTGGCCTGGATAGAGAACTGGTTGACAGACAGGAAGCAGAGAGTCGGGATAAACTGGTCCTTTTTAGAATGGCAGGCAGTGACTAGTGGAGTGCCGCAGGGCTCAGTGCTGGGACACCAGCTCTTTACAATACACATTAATGATTTAGATGAAGGAATAGAGTGTAATATCTCCAAGTTTGCAGATGACACAAAACTGGGTGGCAGTGTGAGCTGTGAGGAGGACGCCAAGAGGCTGCAGGGTGACTTGGACAGGTTAGGTGAGTGGGCAAATGCATGGCAGATGCAGTATAATGTGGATAAATGTGAGGTTATCTATTTTGGGGGCAAAAACATGAAGGCAGAATATTATCTGAATGGCGGCAGATTAGGAAAAGGGGAGGTGCAATGAGACCTGGGTGTCATGGTTCATCAGTCACTGAAAGTGGGCACGCAGGTATAGCAGGCGGTAAAGTTGGCCTTCATAGCTAGGGGATTTGAGTATAAGAGCAGGGAGGTCTCAATGCAGTTGTAGAGGGCCTTAGTGAGGCCACAGCTGGAATATTGTGTTCAGTTTTGGTCTCCTAGTCTGAGGAATGATGTTCTTGCTATTGAGGGAGTGCAGCGAAGGTTCACCAGACTGATTCCAGGGATGGCTGGGCTGAAATATGAGGAGAGACTGAATCAACTGGGCCTTTATTCACTAGAGTTTAGAAGGGTGAGTGGGGATCTCATAGAAACATATAAGATTCTGACGGGACTGGACAAGTTAGATGCGGGAAGAATGTTCCCGATGTTGGGGAAGTCCAGAACCAGGGGACATAGTCTTAGAATAAGGGGCAGGCCATTTAGGACTGAGATGAGGAGAAACTTCTTCACTCAGAGTTGTTGACCTGTGGAATTCCCTGCCGCAGAGTTGTTGATGCCAGTTCGTTGGATATATTCAAGAGGGAGTTAGATATGGCCTTTACGGTTCAGGGGATCAAGGGGTATGGAGAGAAGGCAGGAAAGGGGTACTGAAGGAATGATCAGCCATGATCTTATTGAATGGCGGTGCAGGTTCGAAGGGCCGAATGGCCTACTGCTGCACCTATTTTCTATGTTTCTATGTTTGCAGTGAGTTAGTCAAGCCATGTCACGGACAGTCACCACTTAAGGTGGCGGTAATTTCTTCAGTTATCCATGCATCAATTAAATGCCTTCCATCTCTACATCCTTTTGTACCATCACTTTTTTTAACGACTTTACCTTCATTCAGCCACTGTGGTGACACAAATGTATACTATTCTTGACAAGTCTGAGGAGCCAAAATTTGGTAATGCCCCGTTTGGGGCTGGTAACAAGGGCAAGGCGGAATTTCCTGCACCCGGCACGGAAGTCCTGCCCCGGTTGCAAAATTGAGGTTACCGCATCAGAGAGTAAGTGGAGCGCAATGTTGGGCACTCCACTTGAAGGCTCATGGGAGAAGAAAAAAATCATCTGTAAACAAGCTGAAGCAAATAACCTCGGGGGAATGGGCATTCCACAGGCAGTTTGGATTCAAGCAGGAAAAAAAGGCCCGCATCAGGACATCAACAAAAGGTTTAAGTTATCTCTGGCCAAACAGAAACTGGACACCAGGCTAGCATGCTATGAGGTATAAATAGCAAGGATAAAGGAGTACTTTTTCTCTGGAGCTGCAGAAAGAAGCCGAAGGGAGGTTTTGTGAGCTGGCCTGCCAAACACTTGAAAGCTATAATCCAGTCGGACTGATCACTCGAGGGATTATACGTTAGTCAGTTAACGCAAGCGCATACATATTGCGAGAGAGATTGTACGTAACCAGTTTACTCAAGTGCATAGATATTGCAAAGGAAGGATTTTTAATTGCACATAAACCGGTTAGCTTAAGTGCATAGATGTTGCGAGAATGGAATTCAAAATCTGTAAGCTAGTGAATTTGTAGTTTCTTTTGATGCTTTTAACCCTGTATTCAACAGTGTTAAGCTAGGGAGTTTGTACTCTCATTTGATACTTTTGAACCTGTACTCAGTAGTGTTGAACTAGGAACTTTATGGGCTAGAATTTCCATCGGGATCACTGACGTCCGATTCTTAGCAGTATTCCGGCGATCCTAGTGGAAATTCTAGCCCTATATAGTCTTTTTAATCTTTTTAATAAAGTCCATGGTATTGGAAAAATTAAAATCTTTATTGCATCTCAGTGTTCTTATAAGTTCTTGGGACTGGATTTTTGTCATTTTTCATCAACCACTCATTTACCACCCATTTACTACTGAAAATTAATTGCAGATTACTAACCGATTTCATAATTTAGCACCAAATTATCACCGGTGTTAAATTCAGCAGTGATTTACCACCGGTGGTAAAAAATACCACAGATCTTATTGTTTTCTGTTTATATGACATTAAGTGTGCAACACCAAAATACCACCAAAAATTACCACCAGAGGTGAATTCATCAATGCTACCATTTTTACCACTGACCTAAATTACCACCGAGAAAAGTGCAGTCTTATCTGATTGAATCCAGTGCCAATATCTCTGCCACTATTGCTGACTAGTTGATGCAGAAAAGAGCTGGAAGGTGGTTTATTCATGAGCATGTCCCTACAATGTCCCCACAATGTCCCATGTCCCCATCCCCAAGGGATGCTGCGGACGCTGCTGGCCAAAGGGACTGAGTAAGCAAGGGTGCAGGGGAGCGACACATTCGGCAGGTGGGCTTCGTAAGCACCTAGTTTAGGTGGTGGGCGGAGGAGATTGGGGGAACTTGGGGAGAGCACGCTGCCCCGGCCTCGGAGTGAGCACAGGAGGTGGCGGGGAGAGGAGGAGCGGGAGGGTACTGATGATGCATGCACAAAAATACCACCAATTTTACTTTCAGTGTTGCACATTGAAATATAAGAATGAAATACAGTTAGCCCTACCACCGGTTATTTGATGAAAATAGCATCCTTTGAGTGAGAGTGGTATTTCGGTGATTAAAAAAAACTTGATTTATAAATAGCACTGAAATACCACCAGAAAACCAATGATAGGGCTAAATGATGAAAATTCAGTCCTTGGTGTTTGAAACCCGCAGGAAAAGTCCTACACACTTCCTCTCGGGAGTGACACCGGGGACGCTAAGCATGGGAATTTTCCAGTGCTACACAGATCGCCGCATGGCACTGTCGGGAGAACAGGGCCCTCTGTTAAAGGCCGCCATGGGCGATGTCCATGGCAGCCACGTGGGTCGCGAACCGGGCTGCACTCTGCTTGCAGGGCGAAAACGAAAGGGAAGTTGCGTGGCGCCATTTTGTTTCAATGGCCGACTTACTGGCAAGGCCGCGACCGGTAAGTCAGCCATTGAAACAAAATGGCGCCATGCGCCTTCCCTTTAGTTTTGGTCCTGTAAGCAGAGTGCAGCCCGGTTCGCGACCCCTGTGGCTGGCACGGACATCGCCCATGGCGGCCCGACGGGCACTACCGAATTGCCGCTCCGGGGAGAAAATGGGTCGCTGCACATGCTGATGATGTCATCATCGCCAGCGCAGCGACCCGGGATTCTACCGGCTGGAGCAGGGTGCTTCCAGTTTGAGCTTCCGCTAATTCCCCTGGAATTTCGCAAGAGGCGATCGCGGCCCCATGCGAGAAATTGTTTGCGCCCCATTAAACAGGAGGCGCAAACAATTTGAATTTCTCCCCAAGTGTTTTTTCTACTTGCTGCATGAGTAATAATTCAGAGTTTAAGATTACAAAGACAATTTTGCAATTTCTTATTCATTACTTTAGCATTATTAGAATCTGTCCATGAAAGATGTAGTAGTGAATGAGAGGGATTATATAGGATATATGACACAGAAACAGGCCATTCAGCCCAACCAGTCCATGCCAACATTTTTGCGGGGCTGTAATAAAGCAACAAATACAATGGTGTATATCATTACACAAGCTGGGCAGGCAGTATTCTCATTCAGTTCTAGTATAAAGCAATGGAGCAAGCCTGTCATTTCAGAAGCATCTAAAATTGGAGAGGAGATGAGGACAATGTTTTTACGCCTCAAGTTATGATGATCTGGAATGCACTGCCTCAAAGGATGGTGGAAGCACATTCAATAGTAACTTTCAAAAGGCAATTGGTTAAATATTTGAAAAGGAGAAATTTGCAGGGCTATAGGGATAGAGCAGGGGAGTGGGACTAAATTGTACCTTGTTTTAAGAGCAGGCACAGGCATGTTGGGCCAAATAGCCTCCTTCAGTGCTGCAAGATTCTATGATCTAATATTCATATTAATTTATATAAGAGATGTGCAATTAATTTAACCTAAGCCTGCTACAGCCCATTAAAAGCCAAAATAAATGCAATGATCCATGTAATGCATAATTAATGACTCTGGCCAATAAGGTTCATCAGTCATTGAAAGTTGGCACACAGGTACAGCAGGCGGTGAAGACGACAAATGGTATGTTGGCCTTCATAGCTAGGGGATTTGTGTATAGGCCCTGCAGTTGTACAGGGCCTTGGTGAGGTCTCACCTGAAATATTGTGTTCAGTTTTGATCTCCTAATCTGAGGAAGGATGTTCTTGCTATTGAGGAAGTGCAGTGAAGGTTCACCAGACTGATTCCCGGGATGGCAGGACTGACATATATAAGGAGAGACTGGATCAATTGGGCCTTTATACATTGGAGTTCAGAAGGATGAGAGTGGATCTCATAGAAACAGATAAAATTCTGACAGGATTGGACAAGTTAGATGTGGGAAGAATGTTCCTGATGTTGGGGGAAGTCCAGAACCAGGGGTCACAGTCCAAGGATAAGGGGTAGGCAATTTATGACTGAGATGAGGAGAAACTTCTTCACTCAGAGTTGTTAACCTGTGGAATTCCCTGCCGCAGAGAGTTGTTGATGCCAGTTCATTGGATATATTCAAGAGGGAGTTAGATATGGCCCTTACGGGTAAGGGGATGAAGGGGTATGGAGAGAAAGCAGGAAAGGGGTACTGAGGTGAATGATCAGCCATGATCTTATTGAATGGTGGTGCAGGCTTGAAGGGCTGAATGGTCTACTCCTGCACCTATTTTTTATATTTCTATAGTACAGTACCAAATTTCCACCCAATAGTGTGGGGCACCAATATAGGAGAAAAGAGTACAGAAGGAGGTGGAAATTTGGTCGCGCCTCTGTTGTGGAATCTCGGTGGAACAGTAAATTTTGCACCAGAAAATGGTTTGTGTCTCCAGCTGCCAAATTCACCAGCTGGGCCCTGAGTGTGGAGCGGAGCACTAAGGGAGGCGTTGCACATCTCTCTTAATGTGCTAGGCCGGCTGAGCAACTGCAAATCCCGAGCTTAACAGTCGGCCTTGGAGCGCCCTAAGAGAGGGTTCCGTGGAAAAATAAAATCTGAAAAAAAACCACCAAAAACATTTCCAATACATTACTGACGCCACATCAACATTAAATCGCAAAAATAAAAAAATGAAAATCAATCATACTTATGTCAGGTCGACATTACTTCACTCACTGCGGCCGGTACAGCTTGGACCGTCAGCTTTCACAAATGCTTCCACTAGGGCGCACTACAGATTGGACACAAACCAAATATCGAGCCGATGTCGCAACCAGGGATGCTGGAAGCTGGCCGGCAACCCAGAAATGCTTTCCACCATCATTACAACCCCTCTGGGGCAAAAACAATGGCGGCAACAAACCGAGAATCCAGCCCAAGGTATTTAGAAAAGATGGAGAAAAGAACATATTTAAAAAAGATAGAGAGGGAAAGGGCGAGGTGGAGATTCTGTATTTATTGATATATCATAATGGCAGTTAAAAAAAAAAGTTATGCAGCTATCAGCAAGAAAGAAATAGATAGAAATAAAAAGATAATAAAGGATCAATCACACTTATAGGTGTAGTCTACAAACCACCTAATAATGGAAGGGAGCCCGGAAATTGGGCGGCCCTTACCTCGTATGGGCCCATAGGTACCGCAAATTACTGCCCATTATATAAACTAATCAAACTCATCTGTGCATTTTAAAAGAATCTAGGGAAGCGATAGCAAAGACACAATTACACATTTTTAGTGATTTGTTAGAAAAAGGTGTAGTGCTAACTTCATACCTATTTTTAAGAAGGGAGATAGAACAGGTCCAGGGAACTATAGGTCAGTCAGCTTAACATTGGTGGTAGGAAACATAATAGAATCCCTACTAAAGGGCAAAGTAGAAGAACATCTAGAAACCAAAACTTTATGAATAGTCAGCATGGATTTCAAAGAGCAAAGTAGAGCTTGACCAACCTCATTGAAATCTTTGAAGAGGTAACAGGGAGCATAGACAATGGTAAAGCAGTAGATATAAGGGGCCCAAGTTTCCGCCCTCTGGAAAAACGGCGCATCTTGATAAGGTGCGCCGACTTTCTGGAAGAAAAAGGGCGCCGAAAACTTACCTTGTGATTCTCCGGTCTCCTCAGGACGTCTTAGTGCTTGGCGTGGCGCAGCAAAAGGGATCGGGGGCGGAGCCAGGTCCCGGCGCTGAAAACAGTGCTGGGACCTCTGCACATGCACGCTAGAGTGTGCACGCATGTGCAGTAGCTCCAGGCCCCCGAGGCTGTGTGGGAGGGGCCCGACCCTAGCCCTGGCCTAATGGACTCACAGGGCGAAGATCAGACTGGACCTCCCTCCCTCCCATTCAGCCTCCCCTCCCCCTCTTCTCTTCTCTTCCCCCCCTTCTCTTCTCTTCCCCCCCCTTCTCTTCTCCTCCCCCCCCTCTTCTCTTCCCTTTCCCCCCCCTTCTTTCCCCTCCCACCCCCCCCTTCTTCACCACCCCATCGTTAGTGGGGCCCACCCGGCATCTCGCTAGGAGCGAGCCCCGCCCAAAGTGTCAGCGGTGGCCCGGCCAGCCTCTCCCTCCCTCTCTCCCCCACCCTCCCCTCTCTCGTCTCCTCTCTCCCACCTCCCGCTGTCAGAAACACTGAGACACTGACAGAGACAGAGACACGGGGGCAGGGGGGGGGGGGGGGGCAGAGGGCATCCCAGCATGCTGTTGGAGGGCTCCCGGTGCTGGTGAGTTGAAATAATGTTTTATTTATTGATTGATTTTTATATTTAATTTTTAATTTTTTTGGATTGATTTATTGATTTATTTATCATTTATTATTGATGATGGCTCTTTATTTGTAAAAGTGAAGTGTTTAATGTTTGTAAACTTCCCTCCCCTCCCCCCCCCCCCATATTTCATTCCCTACGCCTGATTTATAAGTGTAGGCAAGGTTTTTCTGAGCGTACAAAAATCTACACTTACTCCATTCTAAGTTAATTTGGCGTAAGTTTTCACTGCCTAAACTTGCAAAACAGGGGTAAGTGGCTGGACACGCCCCCTTTTGAAAAAGAAATCGGTTCTAAAATGAAACTATTCTAACTTATTAGAACTGGAGCAAACTAAATGCCAAGAATTGCAATTTCTAAGATGCTCCATTCTAAACTAGTTGCTCCAAAAAAATAGGAGCAACTCCGGCTGAAACTTGAGCCCAATATATCTAGGTTTCCAAAAGGCCTTTGATAAGATACCACATAATAGACTAATAAATAAGATCAGAGAATGTGGAGTCTGGGACAAGTAGCAGAATCAATTTCAACACAAATAAATGTGAGGTATTACATTTTGGTAAAAAAGATAAGGAGGTCACATATTATTTTGAAAAGAAGAATCTAAATGGGATAGAAGAGCAAAGGGATCTCGGAGTACAAAGTACACAAATCACTAAAAACAGCTACGCAAGTAAATAAGGCCATAAAAAATGCAAACCAAGCACTAGGGTTTATTTCTAGAGGGATTGAATTGAAAAGTAGAGAAGTTATGCTAAACTTGTAACAAACCTTGATTAGACCACACTTGGAATATTGTGTACAATTCTGGTTGCCATATGATAAAAAGGATATAACGGCCCTGGAGAAGGTACAAAAAAGATTTAAAAGGATGATACCAGAAATGCAAAGTTATAGCTATTTGGAAAGAATGAACAGACTGGGTTTCTTTTCACCTGAAAAGAGAAGGCTGAGGGGTGACCTTATATAGAGGTCTTTAAAATTCTGAAAGGTTTTGATAGAATAGATAGAGAGAGAGTGGTTCCACTTGTGGAGAAGAGCAAAACTAGAGGCCATCGATAAAAGATAGCCACCAAGAGATCAAATAGGGAATTCAGAAGAAATATCTTTACCCAGTGAAGGGGTTAAACTCATTAGTATTTCTAAAAGTATTGTAGCTAAGCTTGTAATTCTCAGGAGTGTAGTGTGTGATGGGAAAGCAGGCTTATTGTGGAGAGGCAAGCTGTGGGAACGGGTGGTTCACATAGCATGGTACGAGATAATAATACAAAGGAGGATTGAAACACTCCAGTTTGTCTGTCATTAATCAAGGATATATAGGTCTGGGAACAAGTTCTTTAAAACTAATGATGTCACACGTAACTAATCAAATAAGAGGTGCACGGAAGTGACAATGAAATTGTATGTACCAATGAAATTGGTGTAACCAGGCGAGGACTTGTGACGTGTTAGGGGAAACAACCAATGGAAAACTTCTGCGCGTATGCTTCATGATTTTGTATGTATTTTGAATGTATAAAAATAGCAGCCCCGAAGCTGCTCGGAGAGAACGGCTGGTTTGGGCCACCGAGTTACTGAACTCGTGTAGAAGCTGCCCCTCCCTCGATCAAGTTCTTTATAATAAAACAATTCTTTTCTCCGAAACAGACCTGTGTTGAGTATCTTTGTAATACTCTACGACACCCAGAGAGTGGTGAGAATGTGGAACACGTTACCACAGGGAGTGTTTGAAGTGAATAGTATAGATGCATTTAAGTGGAGACTATATAAGCATACGAGGGAGAAGGGAATAGAGGGTTATGCTGATGAGGAAAGATGGGAGGAGGCTTGAGTGGATCAAAAATGCAAGCCTGGATTGGTTGGGCTGAAAGGATATACAGCACAGAAACAAGCCAATGTAATCCTATCTAAGGGGAATTGGAAAGTAATGATTGAACAATGCTGATCTTGGGTTTTTAAAGGCTGTAGATTCAAGGAGGAAGGCAAGACTAAAGGGCTAGATTATAACTTTCACCGCAGTTGCAGATTAACTGCCGATTAGACCCTGCCCAGTTTTCCTTTTCATTGAAGCCATTAATTTGAACCCAGGTCTCAGAAGTGAAAGGCCAATATCTAGCCTCTTGCATCACCCTATTCCTTCTCCTTACCATCCTTTTCCACTGAAATCATTGAACTGGACCACCTTGATTGTAGTTTCATTCTGTTTTGCTGTTATGCAAAGGACACGTCTAAGTGAGCAATTGTACCACCAGGATGGGAGAGAGAGCTGGAAAGGAGGATTCACAGCAGTTATGAGATATCACTCTGCCAAGGACCAGAAACGCGGCTCTGGTGGCGCAGGAAGACAGTAATTGATAATGTTATGTATGTAAACCTGTAATTATAATGTCTAACCACCAGAGGGTTTATCCCCTGGAGTCCCAAGGGATCCCACAATCCCTTAGGAGCACCTGTATATAAGGAGACCTCACAGGCTGGAGAGGCACTCAGATCTGTAATAAAGGACTATGGTCACACTTTCTTTGAGCTTGCAGTATCTAGTCTGACTCGTTATTCAAGATATAACAACTGGCGACGAGATACAGATGATGAACCCCAACGCAACAATGCAGAGAACTGTGGACATCCTGGAGAAATTTTCAGAGGGAGATGATTGGGAAACCTTCATGGAGCAACTTGACCAATACTTCGTGGCCAACGAGCTGCAAGGATGTTAGCGCGAATGTTTTCCTGGAAGAATCACTCGACACTCTGGGTCGGTTCCAACGCCAAAACGGCCTTTATTACGCCGGCGGGGAGAGAGCCTCTGGTTCAACTCCAGGCACTCCACTCCACCGGCGTAATAAAGGCCGTTTTGGCGTTAGAACCGATCGTGTGTCGAGCGATTCTTCCAGGAAAACATTCGCGCTAATAGTGGCGTAGTCAGCAGGATTCCCAGAGTCGCTGGACTCCCTTGGAAAAATCTGGCCGAGTATAAAAAAATTTTAATTATAAAGGGTGTGGAAGGTGGAAGCCAGTTGACCGACACAAGGAGACGGTCTAATATCTCAAACGCCTAGCCTGAGCCTGAATTAAGAGGACTTTGTTCCATGTGACGGCCAGGAACTAAGTAGGCATAGGAAACACACTTAGACCATGGCATCGTGATTCCGAACGACACTTCCCGGACCCAGTAGTGTGATTTGAAAATATACCCTGGAGACCAGGCGGTGCACAGCGACCAACGGAAACTAAACCTGTGAACAAGGTTGGATCAACAGACAAAATGGTGGTAGGTAGTCGTTAAGGAGGCGTGGGGCACTGCAGGAATTGCTTAAACACGTTTTAAGAATTGTACAAGTTTGTTTAATAGCAGAACTTGTGACCTGACAGTAGCCAGAAGACAGTCTACTACAAGTTACGCTAGGTAGAAAGCGGACCTCAGAGTAGATTCCTAACAGTTCTAGTCCTACCCAGGAATGGCCAATAAAACAAATAATCTTGAGTGGGGACCAGAAGGGTCCCTTACCCACCACCTGGCAGAAAAACAAAAGAAACTAATTGAGATGATTAAGTCAAGATGGGACCCCCAGGACCCACCAGCAAATCAGCGGGAATGGTGGGAGAAGGAAAAGAAAGATAAAGATGAAAGACTGTGGTCTTGATGCTGTGAGCCCATGTAAAACTAACAGAGGAAGTAAATCAATATGTAAGAAATAAAAAAAAACCTGATAGTGATTATCTTAAGTGAAGTATGGATCCAAGAATAGAGCCAGCTAAACAATAAACTTTGTTGAAAGAAAGAGACTTTTGTGAATGTCTAGGAATGAGATAAAGAACGGAGAAGGGAAGCTGTAATGTCTTTTAAAAAAAAAGAAGCCTGTGTGGGTGCCTCGAGGCTGCAGACTGGGGAAGTACGCTCCCATTTTTCCTTTGTGTAAAACCTTGACGCGAAAGCTTCTAGCTCAGTAAAGAGATTTTTACACATACTGTGTCAGAAGCTAAATCTTAAAAAAGGTGTAAGTTATGAGATATAGTACCACAAAATTTAAATTACAGAGCAAAAGATTAGAGTTTTTGATCAGCTTCTAAAACTGAAGTTAGGCACAAAAAAAACAACAGTATTGCCATATTTAACAATTTGTAATTCAACAATAAATACAAATTCTACAAAAGGGGAGCAGAAATTAGGATGGGAACAGTGAAGAGTTAATTTTGTTGTGAAGGTTTCAAGTACCACTGGTTAAGAAAAGGCAAAACAAAATGCGATACATTTAAAACAAAAAGTTAAATCTGATCTCTTTAAAAAAAACTATAAGGTTTGAAAAAAAAGATGTAGCGTACTAAATAAGTGCTGGAGAAAAAGTGTTTGCGATGGAAAAAGATATAACTTACTAAATATTAGTTGATATTGGCTGTGAAAAAGATATTGGTTTAATTGGGAAAAGGAAACAAAAAATTGGAGGTGGTAAAAGACACTCTCCATTGATAATGATTTTAAATTACGAGAAAGTTTCACTGCAGTTTGAAAAGATTTTCAGGATAGACGCTGTTTATCAAGAAAAGTCCCGAACAATCTAAACAAGCAGGAGGGTTTTGAAAATAACGAGAAGAAAAGATCTAAGCTATGCGAACTCAGCAGAGAGAGAAATAAAACACAAGATTTGCCCAGTGAACGGGACCGTAAAAAACCCCCCCAAAATGTTGGAATGTATATAGCTTGTGTGAAAATTGGATTTCAGTAAACGAAATAATTAAAAATGTGTGCTCTCGTTTTAAAAAAAATCTTTGGCAAGCACTTGAATTAGAAGTGAAGGAAAAAATTGGAGTTTAATCTAAAATGCTGTCTTTCTCGATGAGAAGAGTTTTATTATGACCACTTTACTAATGATGATTTCTGCTATTTTAACGGATTCCTAATTTCTAAGCAAGTTTTGAAGACACAAAGACTTGGATGATTACGCGACATCAGGCCTTCTTACAAACCTTTAAAGGAGTTAACTCTTTCCATTGACAGCTGTTTTACACTGGACCTTACTAAATTTGAATTTCTTAATAAAATAGAGAAGACTCACCTGACAGACAGAGGAAATGGTGGGGTAGTCAGAATAAAAATAAAACAGAACTAGCTGGTCAAGAGATAAAAGCTAAGATAAATAGGCTGGAAGAGATTTTTAAAAATGGGACCAGACGGATAGTGCAGTGCGCAGTCATAGCTCCATCACCTATGGTAATAGAGCCAATGTACCTCACGGTGGATACGTGTAGTCCACAAACCCCAACCTAACAGTAAACCAGACTGGGATGTTTGGAGAAATAGTGGTGGGCGTTGGTGTTGATTGGAGTTTGGATAATATTTAGATGGGTCATCGTGCAGGCTCGAGCACAGCAGGCTCAAATACAAAATCGACGACAGCCCAGACAGGGACATGAAGTGATAGAGATGGTACGACTATAAAGTATATGGATAACCTGACCCTTGCCTCCGATTCCACAGAGTGACCGTGACACAAGTAGACCAGAACCTAACACCTGGTGACGACCAGCCTATCTGTTTAAAATTTGCAAATAAAACACTCACCGAGATGGGACCGCAGCGGCGACTTCGACTCTGGGGACTCATGATACTGGGAACCTTAAGGCCCATGCACACGCTTGGGAGGATACCGACGGACTACAGAGCATGCTGGAAGTGGACAATCACATGAACTATGGAGTTTTGGTACTTTGACTGACGGAATATGCATTCCAGCAGCCAAGGACTGGAGCAAGGACAGAACTTATTTTAACGCGTGGCTGCAAGTGAATCCGGATAAGAAGAGTGTATGTGTGCAATGCTCCACGGGTACAAGGAGCAGTTGCATTAGATGAAGGGAGGCCGGGGGGCCCGATGAATGTACCTTTGGAATAATTTGCGCGCCACCTGCCCAGCCACAACCGTTAGTCACCCACAAAAAGGGGGTGAGGCTGTGTGGCTACTATGAGGAGGTAGAGGCTGCCACAATATCGTTGTATGTATGCTTCTCACCCCCTCTGACACCGCGCCCCATAAGAACCACCACATTGCCCATGGAATTGCCATGTCCAACAATTACAAGGGGACCGGAAAATGGGATCATGCTGTCCAACGCGGGTGAACTATTATATGATAATGTTAAGCATGAAATTGTGCCTGTCCTGATCAATATTTCAGGTATACAGATGCCAGAATATTGTACAGAACAGGCAAGAAAAATGTATAATGTATTAAGTAAAGTTGTAATGCATCAGGCTGCCGATGCCATGGGTGCAAGTAGATTTCGAGGACAGGAGCCAGTTCATAGGACTAAGAGGGAAATAGTTAATGATGTTGCTACCGGTTTTAATGCCGGAACCTCCATAGTAAACTCACTGGACATAGAAGGGCTAAATGAAAGGGTGGAGCAGCTTAAAGGGGTGATGAAGGGATTATTAGTACAGGCAGAGCGGAATCAGGAAGGTCAAGCCGAACTCGGAAGAGAGGGTGCCGAAATCCAATTGGATGGCATCTTGGTCCTGGAAGCTCATGCAAAAACAACCAATCACCTTATTGAAAGAGAGAGAAGATACCAGAAAACTTAGACAGGGGCAACTCTGTCACGCTTATGGTCTATGGATGGTGGGACAGATACGGCACAACCCTCGATCAGATCCAAAGTGGGGAGTTGCCAGACTGGATAGACAGCCTACATCTGGCTCAGTTGGCCAAACTGAAGGGGACACTGGATAATTGCACTCTGAAGGGACTAACCAGAGTATACCCAGTGATCCCAAACTGCCTAATGGGCAAAGCTGCCGGAGTTGGAATAGCCCTGATGATACCTATAGTCACACAAGACTCAGGACAGTTTCCCCTTTATCAACTGGAGAATATCGGGATCATACAGGAAAACACCTCCCTCCGTTACTATCTGACCGCAGTCTCTGCTATCCGCAGAGACAACACACTATGGGATCTCCCTGACGAGATGCAAACAGACGGGTGACATTACGGTGTGCTCTCACCCAGCGGGACAGGGAGAACTAGATGAGTGTGGATTTAATCCAACCGATGGATGCGTATTGGAAATAGTAACTGCCCCACACATTTTGCCAGAGCAGTATACGGAGGCAAAGGGAAATACTGTGTCTCTACCACGGCACATTCATATCAGTACAATGGCTTACAATGCCAGATCTCGCAACCAAACTTTTGCTTCACACCCCTATGATCCGTCACAATAGGACAAGGCCGCATTATCCAGGTCAGACGCCGAGGCACCAAAATCATTAACACCATCGATCAGCTCCACGATCACCTGCAGGATTACGACGAGCCAGAGCAGGCCCCTATCCCACATTTAGTTGAAGTATTAATGGAACTAAGACTCAGAGTAGGCCAGTCTGCCAGACTCTACCACCAACTACAGACAAAGATTGAAATACAGGAGAAGGATACTGACCAAGAGTTACAAAACCAGAGTTGGTGGAGGAGGGTCTGGGACTGGGGGATGAACGTAAACATCCACCCCTGGATTCGAATAATATCACACATGCTGGTAGGGATTCAGCTGGTCTTAACACTAACATGGGCGTCATGGCATGTCGATCCTACAGGCATTATGCGTGACAAAGGAGTATCAGAGCAAGGGCTCAAGTAAATAAAGAGACTTGTCTAGCAGAGGGACAGGGGAATCTGAACTATATCAATTTGATCTAAGCAACCGGGACTTCTGAAACCACGTGACTGGCCAGCACGTTGAGGCAGGGAGTACCGGGTGGTACATAAAAATATAAATAGAGTAACAAATTATGTTGTCGGTTAAAGGGGACTAGGATTAGTCCCTTACCGAAAGGGGGGATTATTGTAGGGCACTTTCAAAGGCAAAGGCACTTACTGAATATATGTATGTATGTTTAAAAATGTTAGCCAGATATAAAATGGCTGCCAGGGGGCTTTGCAAAGCGTAATGGGGGCTTGGTTAGCCAAGTTAGCTAAACTGCTGACTGAGCACTGACCCTGCAGAGCCTGGTACCAGGAATGTCTTGAATCAACAACTTGAGACAAGATATCATACAGAACACGGCGGTACCTAGTACGGAATGTCCTCAAATCAGTGACTCCAGATGGGGCGCCTAGCAACCATGTTGAGATAAGAAACTAGGCACCGGCGGAACCCATGAGTAATGGAGATAAGGAGGCCTGGAGAACATCACACGGACATGAATCAGCCCCAACTGTCACGAACTGATCATGCAGCCCCCTGATGTATCGGGGTTAATTCTATTGGCCCAAAGAAACCTATATGTAATCTATAATTGTTATGATTGGATTGTGTCCAGCCGACATGGGCTGAGTAACTGGAATGAACTGTTGTAAAACATATTAAATATCGATGAATTTCTTTGTTCGGCGGAGTTGAGTGCCTGGAGTTGAACCAGAGGCTCTCTCCCCGCCGGTGTAATAAAGGCCGTTTTGGCGTTGGAACCGACCGAGTGTCGAGTGATTCTTCCAGGAAAACATGCACGCTAAGAAAAGAGGAGAACGCTCACAAAGGAAGGGCGATCCTCCTCACCATTTGTGGGGCACCAATGTATGGCCTCGTGAAAAACCTGCACGCTCCAGCAAAACCCACAGACAAGTCGTACGATGAGATGTGCACACTGGTCTGGGAGCATCTAAACCTGAAGGAAAGCATTCTGATGGCGAGGTATCGGTTCTACATGTACAAGAGATCTGAAGGCCAGGAAGTGGCGAGTTACGTCGCCAAGCTAAGGCGCCTTGCAGGACATTGCGAATTTGAAGGACACTTGAAGGATATGCTCAGGGACTTCTTTATACTTGGCATTGTCCATGAAGTAATACTTCGCAAACTTTTGACTGTAGAGACCCCAACCTTGAGTAAAGCCATTGCGATAGCCCAGGCATTTATCGTCACCAGTGACAATACCAAAAATAATTCTCAGCAGACGAAGGCTGCTGCAAGTACTGTGAACAAAGTAACGTTGTTTTCAAATCAAAATGTACAGGGCAGGACTTACACGCCTGCAGCTGCACATCCACAGATGACTCAGAGTCCACCATCAAGGGTGGTGAATACAAAGCCATTAACACCTTGTTGGCGCTGTGGGGGTGATCGTTTCCATTCATGCCGCTTCAAAGGATACCTTTGCAAGGGCTGTGGAACAATGGGACACCTCCAACGTATGTGCAGGCAAGCTGCAAACCCTGCTAATCCTGCAAACCACCATGTTGCAGAAGAGGACAGATCCATGGTGGATCATGAACTAGAGCCTCAGACCAAGGAGGTATATGGGGTGCACAAATTTACCACAAAGTCTCCCCCGATAATACTGAAGGTTGAATTAAATGGACTCCGTGTCCATGGAGCTGGACACGGGCGCAAGCCAGTCCATAATGAGCAAAACACTTTTTGATCAATTGTGGTGCAGCAAGGCCTCAAGGCCAGTCTTGACTCCCATTCATACTAAACTGAGAACGTACACAAAGGAACTGATTCCCGTAAATTGGTAGTGCTACTGTAAAGGTCTCCTATGATGGAACGGTGCAAGAGTTACCACTCTGGGTGGTACTGGGCGACAGCCCCACGCTGTTTGGCAGGAGCTGGCTGAGACAGATACACTGGAACTGGGACGACGTCCGAGCGCTTTCGTCCGTCGACGACACCTCATGTGCCCAGATCCTAAACAAGTTCCCCTCGTTGTTTGACCCAGGAATCGGGAAGTTCCAAGGAGCAAAATTGCAGATCCATTTGATTCTGGGGGCACAACCCATCCATCACAAGGCGAGAGTGGTACCTTACATGATGAGAGAGAGGGTGGAGATCGAACTGGACAGGCTGCAATGAGAGGGCATGATTTCGCCGATCGAATTCAATGAGTGGGCCAGTCCGATTGTTCCAGTCCTCAAGGGAGACGGCGCCGTCAGAATCTGTGGTGATTACAAAGTAACTATCAATAGTTTCTCACTGCAGGATCAATACCCGCTACCGAAGGCAGACGACCTATTTGCGATGCTGGCGGGAGGGAAAAATTTCATGAAGCTGGATTGACCTCGGCCTACATGATGCAGGAGCTGGAGGAATCATCAAAAGGCCTCACCTGCATCAATAGGCACAAAGGTCTCTTCATTTACAACAGATTCGAATCCCATTTGGGATTCGATCGGCCACGGCTATGTTCCAAAGAAATATGGAAAGCTTGCTGAAGTCAGTCCCGCGAACCGTGGTCTTCCAGGACGAAATCTTGGTTACAGGTCGGGACAGCATCGAGCACCTGCAGAACCTGGAGGAGTTTTAGTCGGCTTAATCCTGTGGGGCTCAGGCCAAAACGCTAGAAGTGCATTTTCCGGGCGCCTGAAGTGGAGTTCCTGGGGAGAAGAATCATGGCAGATGGCATCAGGCCCACCGATTCGAAGATGGAGGCAATCAAAAATGCACCAAGGCCACAGAACGTGATGGAGCTGTGGTCGTTTCTGGGACTCCTGAACTACTTTGGTAAATTCTTATTGGATCTTAGCCATTGTTAGAACCCCTACACTCTTTACTGCATAAAATTAGATGAATGGGTATGGGGTAAAAGCCAAGAAAATGACTTTGAGAAAGCTAGGAAGCTGTTATGTTCAAACAAATTGCTTGTGTTGTAAGATCCATGTAAACATTTGATACTAGCATGCGATGCGTCGTCGTACGGGGTCGGGTGTGCATAGCAACAAGCTAATGAATTTGGGAAATTGCAACTGGTTGCTTGTGCATCCAGAAGTCTGTCTAAGACCGATAGGGCCTATAGTATGATCGAAAAAGTAGTGTTAGCGTGTGTTTACGGGGTAAAAAAATTGCATCAATATCTGTTCGGGCTCAAATTTGAATTGGAAACCGACCATAAGCTGCTTATATCCCTCTTTTCTAAAAGCAAGGGGATAAATACGAATGCATCGGCCCGCATCCAGAGATGGGTGCTCACGTTGTCCACATACAACTACGCCATCTGCCACAGGCCAGGCACAGAAAACTGTGCCAATGCTCTCAATAGGTTGCCATTGCCCACTACCGGGGTAGAGATGGCACAGCTTGCAGAGTTAGTTATGGTATTGGAAGCATTCGAGAGTGAGCAAATCACCTGTTACCACCCAACAGATTAGAACCGGGACGAGCCAGGACCCCTTACTGTCCTTAGTAAAAAACTGTGTGCTCCACGGAAGTTGATCTAGTGTCCCATTAGAGATGCAGGAAGAAATAAAGCCGTACCAGCGGCGCAAAGGTGAAATGTCTATACAGGCAGACTGCCTCCTATGGGGTAATCGGGTAGTTGTGCCAAAAAATGGCAGGGATACTTTCATCAGTGAACTCCACAGCACCCACCCAGGTATCGTAATGATGAAAGCGATAGCCAGATCCCACGTGTAGTGGCCCGGTATCGATGCAGACTTAGAGTCCTGCATGCACAAATGTAATACATGTTCACAGTTAAGCAATGTACCCAGGGAGGCGCCACTAAGTTTGTGGTCCTGGCCCTCCAAACCATGGTCCAGGATCCATGTTGACCATGCAGGCCCATTCTTGGGCAAAATGTTCTTAGTGGTTGTGGATGCGTACTCCAAATGGATTGAATGTGTGATAATGTCAGCAAGTACGTCCACTGCCACCATTGAAAGCCTATGGACCATGTTTGTCACGCACGGTCTGCCTGATGTCCTTGTAAGTGACAATGGGCTGTGCTTTACCCGTGCTGAGTTCAAGGAGTTCATGACCCGCAGTGGGATCAAACATGTCACATCTGCCCAGTTTAAACCAGCGTCCAACAGTCAGGCAGAACAAGCAGTTCAAACAATCAAGCAGAGCTTGAAAAGGGTAACTGAGGGCTCACTGTAGACTCGCTTAACCGGAGTCCTGCTCAGTTAACGCACAAGACCCCATTCGCTCACTGGGATCCCTCCCGCTGAACTGCTCATGAAAAGGGTACTGAAGACAAGGCTCTCGTTAGTACATCCTGACCTACATGAACAGGTAGAGAGCAGGCAGCTTCAACAGAATACATATCATGATTGTGCAAATATGTCACGCGAAATTGAGATAAATGATTCTGTATTTGTGTTGGGACCTTGTCCATAGTTCAAGTGGCTTCCTGGTACTGTTTTGGCCAAAGAGGGGAGCAGGGTGTTTCGGGTCAAACTTTCAAATGGACTCACCTGCAGGAAACACTTGGACCAAACCGAACTCAGATTTACGGACTATCCAGAACCCACCACAATAGACTCCACCTTTTCAAACACACACACACACACAGCAACTGACCCAGCGGTTGACCACAAAGCAGAACCCATCACCTGCAGCAGCCCAGCAAGGCCAGCTGCGCAGCAGCCCAGTGAGGGCCCAAACAACTCATCAAAACCAGCATTTGCATTGAGACAATCAACCAGGGAAAGGAAGGCCCCAGATCGACTCACATTGTAAATAGTTACACTATTGACTTTGGGGGGTGGGGGGCGGCGGTGGGGGGAGTGTTATGTATGTAAACCTTTAAATACCATGTCTAACCACCAGAGGGCCTATCCCCTGGAATCCCAAGGGATTCCACAATCCCTTGGGAGCTCCTGTATATAAGGAGGCCTCACAGGCTGGAGAGGCACTCAGATCTGTAATAAAGGACTACGGTCACACCTTGCTTTGAGCTTGCAGTATCTAGTCTGACTCTTTATTCAAGACTTAACACATGTCAATACAGGTTGTCTTCCACTCTTGATATCATATAAACAATGCAGCACCTTTCATACAATCTGCTTCTTATTGCAATGTGCTTTGTGTATCTTACAATGAAAGTGTTGTATTTTGAAAAACTGAACTGCAGAATAATGTTGGAAAGTGTGAGGCCATGCACTTTGGCAGAAAAAAGTCAAAGAGCAAGTTATTATTTAAATGGAGAAAGATTGCAAAGTGCTGCAGTATAGTGGGACCTGGGGGTACTTGTGCATAAAACACAAAAGGATAGTATGCAGGTACAGCAAGTGATCAGGAAGGCCAATGGAATCTTGGCCTTTATTGCAAAGGGAATGGAGTATAAAAGCAGGGAAGTCTTGTTACAGTTGTACAGGGTATTGTTGAGGCCACACCTGGAATACTGCATGCAGTTTTGCTTTCCATATTTACGAAAGGATATACTTGCTTTGGAGGCAGTTCAGAGAAGGTTCACTAGGTTTATCCCAGGGATGAGGGGGTTGACTTATGAGGAATGGTTGAGTAGGTTGGGCCTCTACTCATTGGAATTCAGAAGAATGAGAAGTGATCTTATCGAAACGTATAAGATTATGAATGAGCTTGATAAGGTGGATGCAGAGAGGATGTTTCCACTGATGGGGGAAAGAGTCGAATTAGGGGGCATGATCTTGGAATAAGGGGCAGCCCATTTAGGATTGAGATGAGGAGAAATTTCTTCTCAGACAGTTGTGAATCTGTGGAATTACCTGCCTCAGAGAGTTGTGGAAGCGGGGACATTAAATAAATTTAAGACAGAAATAGACAGTTTCTTGAGCGATGGGAGGATGAGGGGTTATGGGGAGCAGGCGGGGAAGTGGAGCTGAGTCCATGATCAGATCAGCCATGATCTTATTGAATGGCGGAGCAGGCCCGTGGGGCTTTATGGCCTACTCCTGTTCCTATTTCTTATCTTATGTTCTTAACAGGTTAATGTAGGTAGACACCAGTGAACTCACTAGAATCATCTGGTGTGTTAGATATACTTTTTTTATTTGAGAGCACAATGTGCAGCATCAATGTTGCATTATCATCATCATAGGCAGTCCCTCAGAACCGAGGAAGACTTGCTTCCATTTTTAACATGAGTTCTTAGGTTGCTGTACAGTCCAATATGAGAACCACAGTCTCTGTCACAGGTGGGACAGAGAGTCGTTGAGGAAAGGGGTGGGTGGGACTGGTTTGCCGCATGCTCTTTCCGCTGCCTGCGCTTGATTTCTGCATGCACTCAGCGACGAGACTCGAGATGCTCAGTGCCCTCCCGGATGCACTTCCTCCAATTAGGGCAGTCTTTGGCCAGGGACTCCCAGGGGTCAGTGGGGATGTTGCACTTTATAAGGGAGGCTTTGAGGGTGTCCTTGTAACATTTCCGCTGCCCACCTTTGGCTCGTTTACCGTGAAGGAGTTCAGAGTAGAGCACTTGCTTTGGGAGTCTTGTGTCTGGCATAGAAACATAGAAAATAGGTGCAGGAGCAGGCCATTCAGCCCTTCTAGCCTGCACTGCCATACAATGAGTTCATGGCTGAACATGAAACTTCAGTACCCCATTCCTGCTTTCTCGCCATACTCCTTGATCCCCCAAGTAGTAAGGACTTCATCCAACTCCCTTTTGAATATATTTAGTGAATTGGCCTCAACTACTTTCTGTGGTAGAGAATTCCACAGGTTCACCACTCTCTGGGTGAAGAAGTTTCTCCTCATCTCTGTCCTAAATGGCTTACCCCTTATCCATAGACTGTGACCCCTGGTTCTGGACTTCCCCAACATTGGGAACATTCTTCCTGCATCTAACCTGTCCAAACCCGTCAGAATTTTAAACGTTTCTATGAGGTCCCCTCTCACTCTTCTGAACTCCAGTGAATACAAGCCCAGTTGATCCAGTCTTTCTTGATAGGTCAGTCCCACCATCTCGGGAATCAGTCTGGTGAATCTTCGCTGCACTCCTTCAATAGCAAGAACGTCCTTCCTCAAGTTAGGAGACCAAAACTGTACACAATACTCCAGGTGTGGCCTCACCAAGGCCCTATACAAATGTAGCAACACCTCCCTGCCCCTGTACTCAAATCCCCTCGCTATGAAGGCCAACATACCATTTGCTTTCTTAACCGCCTGCTGTACCTGCATGCCAACCTTCAATGACTGATGTACCATGACACCCAGGTCTCGTTGCACTTTCCCTTTTCCTAATCTGTCACCATTCAGATAATAGTCTGTCTCTCTGTTTTTACCACCAAAGTGGATAACCTCACATTTATCCACATTATACTTCATCTGTCACGCATTTGCCCACTCACCTAACCTATCCAAGTCACTCTGCAGCCTCATAGCATCCTCCTCGCAGCTCACACTGCCACCCAATTTAGTGTCATCCGCAAATTTGGAGATACTACATTTAATCCCCTCATCTAAATCATTAATGTACAATGTAAACAGCTGGGGCCCCAGCACAGAACCTTGCGGTACCCCACTAGTCACTGCCTGCCATTCTGAAAAGTACCCATTTACTCCTACTCTTTGCTTCCTGTCTGACAACCAGTTCTCAATCCACGTCAGCACACTACCCCCAATCCCATGTGCTTTAACTTTGCACATTAATCTCCTGTGTGGGACCTTGTCGAAAGCCTTCTGAAAGTCCAAATATACCACATCAACTGGTTCTCCTTTGTCCACTTTACTGGAAACATCCTCAAAAAATTCCAGAAGATTTGTCAAGCATGATCGCCCTTTCACAAATCCATGCTGACTTGGACCTATCATGTCACCATTTTCCAAATGCGCTGCTATGACATCCTTAATAATTGATTCCATCATTTTACCCACTACTGAGGTCAGGCTGACCGGTCTATAATTCCCTGCTTTCTCTCTCCCTCCTTTTTTAAAAAGTGGGGTTACATTGGCTACCCTCCACTCGATAGGAACTGATCCAGAGTCAATGGAATGTTGGAAAATGACTGTCAATGCATCCGCTATTTCCAAGGCCACCTCCTTAAGTACTCTGGGATGCAGTCCATCAGGCCCTCGGGATTTATCGGCCTTCAATCCCATCAATTTCCCGACTAATAAAGATTTCCCTCAGTTCCTCCTCCTTACTAGACCCTCTGACCCCTTTTATATCCGGAAGGTTGTTTGTGTCCTCCTTAGTGAATACTGAACCAAAGTACATGTTCAATTGGTCTGCCATTTCTTTGTTCCCCGTTATGACTTCCCCTGATTCTGACTGCAGGGGACCTATGTTTGTCTTTACTAACCTTTTTCTCTTTACATACCTATAGAAACTTTTGCAATCCGCCTTAATGTTCCCTGCAAGCTTCTTCTCGTACTCCATTTTCCCTGCCCTAATCAAACCCTTTGTCCTCCTCTGCTGAGTTCTAAATTTCTCCCAGTCCCCAGGTTCGCTGCTATTTCTGGCCAATTTGTATGCCACTTCCTTGGCTTTAATACTATCCCGGATTTCCCTAGATAGCCACGGTTGAGCCACCTTCCCTTTTTTATTTTTATGCCAGACAGGAATGTACAATTGTTGTAATTCATCCATGCGGTCTCTAAATGTCTGCCATTGCCCATCCATAGTCAACCCCATAAGTATCATTCGCCAATCTATCTTAGCCAATTCACGCCTCATACCTTCAAAGTTACCCTTCAAGTTCTGGACCATGGTCTCTGAATTAACTGTTTCATTCTCCATCCTAATGCAGAATTCCACCATATTATGGTCACTCTTTCCCAAGGGGCCTCGCACAATGAGATTGTTAATTAATCCTCTCTCATTACACAACACCCAGTCTAAGATGGCCTCCCCCCTAGTTGTTTCCTCGACATATTGGTCTGGAAAACCATCCCTTATGCACTCCAGGAAATCCTCCTCCACCGTATTGCTTCCAGTTTGGCTAGCCCAATCTATGTGCATATTAAAGTGACCCATTATAACTGCTGCACCTTTATTGCATGCACTCCTAATTTCCTGTTTGATGCCCTCCCCAACATCACTACTACTGTTTGGAGGTCTGTACACAACTCCCACTAACGTTTTTTGCCCTTTAGTGTTCTGCAGCTCTACCCATATAGATTCCACATCATCCAAGCTAATGTCTTTCCTAACTATTGTATTAATCTCCTCTTTAACCAGCAATGCTACCCCACCTCCTTTTCCTTTTTTTCTATCCTTCCTGAATGTTGAATACCCCTGGATGTTGAGTTCCCAGCCCTGATCATCCTGGAGCCACGTCTCCGTAATCCCAATCACATCATATTTGTTAACATCTATTTGCACAGTTAATTCATCCACCTTATTGCGGATACTCCTTGCATTAAGACACAAAGCCTTCAGGCTTGCTTTTTTAACACCCTTTGTCCTTTTAGAATTTTGCTGTACAGTGGCCCTTTTTGTTCTTTGCCTTAGGTTTCTCTGCCCTCCACTTTTCCTCATCTCCTTTCTGTTTTTTGCTTTTGCCTCATTTTTGTCTCCCTCTATCTCCCTGCATAGGTTCCCATCCCCCTGCAATATTAGTTTAACTCCTCCCCAACAGCACTAGCAAACACTCCCCCTAGGACATTGGTTCCAGTCCTGGCCAGGTGCAGACCGTCCAGTTTGTACTGGTCCCACCTCCCCCAGAACCGGTTCCAATGCCCCAGGAATTTGAATCCCTCCCTGCTGCACCACTGCTCAAGCCAGGTATTCATCTGCACTATCCTGCGATTCCTACTCAGACTAGCACGTGGTACTGGTAGCAATCCCGAGATTACTACTTTTGAGGTCCTACTTTTTAATTTAGCTCCTAGCTCCTTAAATTCTTTTCGTAGGACCTCATCCCTTTTTTTTTAAACCTATGTCGTTGGTACCAATGTGCACCACGACAACTGGCTGTTCTCCCTCCCATTTCAGAATGTCCTGCACCCGCTCCGAGACATCCTTGACCCTTGCACCAGGCATGCGAGTTATGTGGCCTGCCCAGCGGAGCTGATCAAGTGTGGTCAGTGCTTCAATGCTGGGGATGTTGGCCTGGTCGAGGACACCAACGTTGGTGCATCTGTCCTCCCAGGGGAATTATAGGATCCTGGAGACATCGTTGGTGGTATTACTCCAGCGACGAGGTGTCTACTGTGCATGGTCCATGTTTGAGCCATACAGGAAGGCAGGTATTACAACAGCCCTGTAGACCATGAGCTTGGTGGCAGTTTTGAGGGCCTTGTCTTCAAATACTCTTTTCTTCAGGCGGCCGAAGGCTGCACTGGCGCACTGGAGGCGGTGTTGTATCTTGTCGTCAATGCCTGCTCTTGTTGATAGGAGGCTCCCGAGGTAAGGGAAGTGGTCCACGTTATCCAGGGCCACGCCGTGGATCTTGTTGACTGGGGGGGGCAGTGCTGTGCGGCGAGGACAGGCTGGTGGAGGACTTTTGTCTTACTGATGTTTAGCATAAGGCCCATGCTTTCGTACACCTCAGTAAATACGTCGACTAGGTCCTGAAGTTCAGCCTCTATGTCCACAGACACAGGCGTCTTCTGCATACTGTAGCTTGACGACAGAGGTTGGAGTGGTCTTGGACCTGGCCTGGAGATGGCAAAGGTTGAACAGATTCCCACTAGTAATTAGTTCAACTCCAGCGGGGAGCTTATCGACTGTGAGGTGGAGCATGGCAGCGAGGAAGATTAAGAAAATGGTTGGGGCAATCATTCAGCCCTGCTTGATGATTTTTGCAGCACGACAGCTGCAGGAAAAATGCAGGGAGCAGCGCCAGCCCTTATACATGGCCTTCTTTGACCTTACAAAGGCCTTTGACACTGTCAACCGTGAGGGTCTATGGAGCATCCTCCTCCGTTTCGGATTCCCCCAAAAGTATGTCACCATCCTCCGACTGCTCCATGATGACATGCCAACGGATCCATCACAGACCCAATCCACGTCCGGACCGGGGTCAAGCTGCATTCTATCTACTGATTCGATTTCCTCATGAAGTGATGGATGCAAAATCGTAAATATATACTAATGAACAATTGGTAAAGGCTTTCCAAATGTCTATGGATGTGGGAGGTAATCTTATAGTCTTTGGTGGAGTTGAAACATATGTTGGAAATAAATTGCAAGGGAGATATCAAAATTATGCAGAGATAAAATTCCATTACAATTCGGATAAGAACCTTATCAAGGTTTAATCTCATCACAATTTGCATTACTTTACTTATAACAACAACTTGCATTTATATAGTGCCATTATCAGAAAGGCAGAGATATTAGGATGGGTGGCTAAAAGCTTAACCAAATAGCTATGTTTTAAGGAGGGTCTTAAAATGAGAGAGGGAGCTGGAGAGCCAGAAAGGTTGACGAAGGGAATTCCAGAGCTTTGGAACGAAATGGCCGAGGGCATGTCCACCAATGAAGGGATAAATGATTTTAGGATGCACAAGAGGCCAGAATTGGATGAACACAGAGTTCTTGGAGGGTTGTATGGCTGGAGTAGATTTCAGAGATAGGGAGGGGCAAAGCCATGAAGGGAAATTTGAGGCACTGGGACTCTGGGACCCAATGTAGGTCAGCGAGCACAAGGATGATGGGTGAGAGCGACTTCGTACTGGACAGGCATCGAGCAGCTGAATTTTCAATGAGCTTAAGTTTATGGATTATGGAGAACGAGAGGCCGGCCAGGAGTGCATTGGAATAATCGAGACAAATGCATGGATCAGGCTGGCAGCCGCAGGTGGGCTGAAACAGGGCTTGGGATGGGCGATGTGACAGAGAGAACCACCATAGCCAAAGGAAAAGCCTGTAGTTACTGGGTCCAACTTGATTTTACTCAATGCTTTTTCAAAGCTTGCCCTCTGATTTACATAACATAGAAAATAGGAGCAGTAGTAGGCCATTCGGCCCTTCGAGCCTGTACCGCCATTCAATATGATCATGGCTGATCCTCTCTCAACACCATATTCTTGCTTTGTCCCCATACCCCTTGATGCCTTTTGTTTCTAGAAATCTATCTATCTGCCTCTTAAATATAAATATATTCAGTGACTTGGCCTTCACAGCCTTCTGTGGTAGAGAACTCCACAGGTTCACCACTGAGTGAAGAAATTTCTCCTCATCTCATTCCTAAATTTCCTACCCCGTATCCTAAGACTGTGACCCCTTGTTCTAGACTTCCCAGCCAGGGGAAACATCCTCCCTGCATCCAGTCTATCCAGTCAGAAATTTATACGTTTCAATGAGGACCCCTCTCATTCTTCTAAACTCTAGAGAATACAGGTCTAGTCAACCAAATCTCGCCTCATACGACAGTCCTGCCATCCCAGGAATCAGTCTGGTGGACCTTCGCTGCACTCCCTCAATGGCAAGTATATCCTTTCTTAGGTAAGTAGACCAAAACTGCACACAATACTCCAGGTGCGGTCTCACCAAGCTCCTGTATAACTGTAGTAAGACATCCTTGCTCCTGTACTCAAATCCTCTTGCAATGAAGGCGAACATACCATTTGCCTTCCTAACTGTTTGCTGCACCTGCATGTTTGCTTTCAATGGTGTACAAGGACACCCAGATCCCTCTGTACATCGGCACTTCCCAAGTCATCACCATTTGAATAATACTTTGTCCTTATGTTTTTCCTACCAAAGTGGATAACTTCACATTTATCCCATTATACTGCATCTGCCATGTGTTTGCCCACTCACTCAACCTATCTCAATCGCCTTGCAGCGTCTTTGCATTCTCCTCACAACTCACAATCCCACTTAGTTTTGTGTCGTCAGCAAACTTGGAAATATTACATTTGGTTCCCTCATCCAAATCATTTATATATATATTGTGAATAGCTGGGGCCCAAGCACTGATCCCTGTGGTACCCCACTAGTCACTGCCCACCACCCCAAAAAAGACCCGTTTATTCCTACTCTCTTTCCTGTCAGTTAACCAATTTTCAATCCATGCCAATACATTACCCCCAATCCTATGTGCTTTAATTTTGCACACTAACCTCTTAAGTGGGACTTTATCAAAGGCCTTCTGAAAATCCAAATACACTACATCCACTAGTTCTCCCTTGTCTATTTTATAAGTTACATCCTCAAAAAACTCCAGTAGGTTCCTTAAATAATAGCCATTGCCTATCCACCATCATTACTTGTAATGAATCTTCTCAATCTATCATAGCCAATTAATTCCTCATACCTTCGCAGTTTCCTTTGTTTTGATTTAGGACCCTAGTTTCGGATTGGACTACTTCACTTTCCATCTTAATGAAGAATTCAATCAAGTTATGGTCACTCTTCCCTAAAGGACCCCGCACAACAAGACTGTTAATTAAACCTGCCTCATTACACAATACCCAAGATGGATAGCCTGTTCTAGTAGGATTCTCAACATACTGGTCTAAAAAACCCATCTCGTACACACTCCAGCAATTCATCTGCCACAGTATTATTACTAATTTGGTTTGGCCAGTCTATATGTAGATTAAAGTCACCTACGATTACTGTAGCACCTTGCTACATGCGTCTCTAATTTCCTGTTTGATGCTGTCCCCTACACCACCACTAATGTTTGGAGGCCTATAGACAACTCCCACCAATGTTTTCTGCCCCTTGGTGCTCCTTACCTCTAGCCACAATGATTCTACATCTTGATTTTCTGAGCCAATATCCTCTCTCACTATTGCTCTGATTTCATCCTTTACTAACAATGCCACACCACCCCCCTTCCTTAATATCGAATATCCTTGGATATTCAGTTCCCAACCCTGGTCACCCTGCAACCATGTCTCTGTAATTGCAACTATATCGTATCCGTTTACATCCATTTGCGCTGTTAATTCATCTACCTTATTACAGATGCTTCGTGCATTCAGATACAATCCTTTTAAATTTGTCTTTTTAACATTATTAAACATCTTATTATTTTGTACTATAGCCCTATTTGTTTTATCGCTATTTTCTCTTACCTGGACCCTATTTGTTAGTGTATTCTTTTGTTTGTATGCTCTGTCCCTTCCTGACATAATCTGGTTATCCTTACCACAATCACTTCCCTGCATTGCTTCCTTTTGTTTTCTCTTTAGCATTATAGATTGCTTTCTACTGTGACCGTCCTCCCCCGCCCCACCTTATTTAATTTAAAGCCCTATCTACCTCCCTTGTAAGTTGGTTCGCTAGAACTCTGGTCCCAGCATAGTTCAGGTATAGTCCGTCCCCACAGAACAGCTCTCTCTTTCCTGAGTATTGGTGCCAGTGCCCCACGAATCGAAACCCACTTCTCCCACACCAACCTCCGAGCCACACATTCATCTCCCTGATTCTATTGATCCTATGCCAATTTGCTCGTGGCTCAGGTAATAATGCAGAGATTATTATCTTTGTGGTTCTGCTTTTCAGTTTAGTCCCGAAATGTTCAAACTCTCTCAGCAGAACCTCTTTCTTAGTCTTACCTATGTCATTGGTACCTACATGTACCACGACAACTGGATCCTCCCACTCCCACTCCAAGTTCTTCTCCAATCCGGAAGAGATGTCCTGTGGGAGACGTGGCTCCAGGATGATCAGGGCTTGGAACTCAACATCCAGGGGTATTCAACATTCAGGAAGGATAGAATAAAAAGGAAAAGGAGGTGGGGTAGCATTCCTGATTAAGAAGGAGATTAATACAATAGTTAGGAAGGACATTAGCTTGGATGATGTGGAATCTATATGGGTAGAGCTGCAGAACACCAAAGGACAAAAAACGTTAGTGGGAGTTGTGTACAGACCTCCAAAACAGTAGTAGTGATGTTGGGGAGGGCATCAAACAGGAAATTAGGGGTACGTGCAATGAAGGTGCAGCAGTTATAATGGGTGACTTTAATATGCACATAGATTGGGCTAACCAAACTGGAAGCAATACGGTGGAGGAGGATTTCCTGGAGTGCATAAGGGATGGTTTTCTAGACCAATATGTCGAGGAACCAACTAGGGGGGAGGCCATCTTAGCCTGGGTGTTGTGTAATGAGAGAGGATTAATTAGCAATCTCGTTGTGCGAGGCCCCTTGGGGAAGAGTGACCATAATATGGTGGAATTCTGCATTAGGATGGAGAATGAAACAGTTAATTCAGAGACCATGGTCCAGAACTTAAAGAAGGCTAACTTTGAATGCGTGAGGCGTGAATTGGCTAGGATAGATTGGCGAATGATACTTAAGGGGTTGACTGTGGATGGGCAATGGCAGACATTTAGAGACCGCATGGATGAACTACAACAATTGTACATTCCTGTCTGGCGTAAAAATAAAAAAGGGAAGGTGGCTCAATCGTGGCCATCAAGGGAAATCAGGGATAGTATTAAAGCCAAGGAAGTGGCATACAAATTGGCCAGAAATAGCAGCGAACCCAGGGACTGGGAGAAATTTAGAACTCAGCAGAGGAGGACAAAGGGTTTGATTAGGGCAGGGGAAATAGAGTACGAGAAGAAGCTTGAAGGGAACATTAAGACGGATTGCAAAAGTTTCTATAGGTATGTAAAGAGAAAAAGGTTAGTAAAGACAAACATAGGTCCCCCGCAGTCAGAATCAGGGGAAGTCATAACAGGGAACAAAGAAATGGAAGACCAATTGAATAAGTACTTTAGTTCGGTATTCACTAAGGAGGACACAAACAACCTTCCGGATATAAAAAAGGGTCAGAGCGTCTAGTAAGGAGGAACTGAGGGAAATCGTGTTGGGGAAATTGATGGGATTGAAGGCCGATAAATCCCCAGGGCCTGATGGACTGCATCCCAGAGTACTTAAGGAGGTGGCCTTGGAAATAGCGGATGCATTGACAGTCATTTTCCAACATTCCATTGACTCTGGATCAGTTCCTATGGAATGGAGGGTAGCCAATGTAACCCCACTTTTTAAAAAAGGAGAGAAAACAGGGAATTATAGACTGGTCAGCCTGACATCGGTAGTGGGTAAAATGATGGAATCAATTATTAAGGATGTCATAGCAGCGCATTTGAAAAGAGGTGACATGATAGGTCCAAGTCAGCATGGATTTGTGAAAGGGAAATCATGCTTGACAAATCTTCTGGAATTTTTTGAGGATGTTTCCAGTAGAGTGGACAAGGGTGAACCAGTTGATGTGGTATATTTGGACTTTCAGAAGGCTTTCGACAAGGTCCCACACAAGAGATTAATGTGAAAAGTTAAAGCACATGGGATTGGGGGTAGTGTGCTGACATGGATTGAGAACTGGTTGTCAGACAGGAAGCAAAGAGTCGGAGTAAATGGGGACTTTTCAGAATGGCAGGCAGTGACTAGTGGGGTACCGCAAGGTTCTGTGCTGGGGCCCCAGCTGTTTACACTGTACATTAATGATTTAGACAAAGGGATTAAATGTAGTATCTCCAAATTTGCGGATGACACTAAGTTGGGTGACAGTATGAGCTGCGAGGAGGATGCTATGAGGCTGCAGAGTGACTTGGATAGGTTAGGTGAGTGGGCAAATGCATGGCAGATGAAGTATAATGTGGATAAATGAGGTTATCCACTTTGGTGGTAAAAACAGAGAGACAGACTAATATCTGAATGGTGACAGATGAGGAAAAGGGGAGGTGCAACGAGACCTGGGTGTCATGGTACATCAGTCATTGAGGGTTGGCATGCAGGTACAGCAGGCGGTTAAGAAAGCAAATGGCATGTTGGCTTCATAGCGAGGGGATTTGAGTACAGGGGCAGGGAGTTGTTGCTCCAGTTGTACAGGGCTTTGGTGAGGCCACACCTGGAGTATTGTGTACAGTTTTGGTCTCCTAACTTGAGGAAGGACATTCTTGCTATTGAGGGAGTGCAGCGAAGGTTCACCAGACTGATTCCCAGGATGACGGGACTGACCTATCAAGAAAGACTGGATCAACTGGGCTTGTATTCACTGGAGTTCAGAAGAATGAGAGGGGACCTCAGAGAAACGTTTAAAATTCTGACGGGTTTAAGACAGGTTAGATGCAGGAAGAATGTTCCCAATGTTGGGGAAGTCCAGAACCAGGGGTCACAGTCTAAGGATAAGGGGTAAGCCATTTAGGACCGAGATGCGGAGGAACTTCTTCACCCAGAGAGTGGTGAACCTATGGAATTCTCTACCACAGAAAGTTGTTGAGGCCAATTCACTAAATATATTCAAAAAGGAGTTTGATGAAGTCCTTACTACTTGGGGGATCAAGGGGTATGGCGAGAAAGCAGGAATGGGGTACTGAAGTTGCATGTTCAGCCATGAACTCATTGAATGATGGTGCAGGCTAGAAGGGCCGAATGGCCTACTCCTGCACCTATTTTCTATGTTTCTATGTTTACCCTGGCACTGGGTAGGCAACACAAGGCAGAAGAAAATTTCTATAGGAATCCACAACTATTTACATTGTGAAAGTGGGAATTTTGCAAGTGATTTGCATAGGCCACTTACATTTGGCAATCAGGCTCCCTTCATTTCCCAGATTCAATTTTTCATATCTACACATTGGGCCCATTTATAACAAATTTAATGAGGGGCTCACTGAATTCTGATCATGGTTTGTGCTAAATTTTAATTCTTGTTCAATAACAATCCATCATGACAAACACTTAGAACATAAGAATTAGGATCAGGAGTAGGCCATCTAGCCCCTCGAGCCTGCTCAGCCATTCAACAAGATCATGGCTGATCTGGCCATGGACTCAGCTCCACTTAGCCGCCCGCTCCCCATAACCCTCAATTCCCTTATTGGTTAAAAATCTGTGATTTGAATACATTCAATGAGCTAGTCTCAACTGTTTCCTTGGGCAGAGAATTCCACAGATTCACAACCCTCTGGGAGAAGAAATTCATTCTCAACTCGGTTTTAAATTGGCTCCCCCGTATTTTGAGTCTGTGCCCCCTAGTTCTAGTCTCCCCGACCAGTGGAAACAACCTCTCTGCCTCTATCTTGTCTATCCATTTCATGATTTTAAATGTTTCTATAAGATCACCCCTCACCTTCTGAACTCCAACGAGTAAAGACCCAGTCTACTCAATCTATCATCATAAGGTAATCCCCTCATTTCCGGAATCAGCCTAGTGAATCGTCTCTGTACCCCCTCCAAAGCTAGTACATCCTTCCTTAAGTAAGGTGACCAAAACTGAATGCAGTACTCCAGGTGCGGCCTCACCAATATCCTGTACAGTTGCAGCAGGACCTCCCTGCTTTTGTACTCCATCCCTCTCGCAATGAAGGCCAACATTCCATTCGCCTTCCTGATTACCTGCTGCACCTGCAAACTAACATTTTGGGATTCATGCACAAGGACAGCCGGTCCAGGCAGCGGGCGTCGAGGGGGTCGTTCAACCTGACTGCCTGCCTCTCTTCCGCTCTTACATCCGGTCCAGGGTGTCCTTGGAGATGGAGCACGCGGTGTCCACCGGTACGCTCGCGGCCTTCCGCGAGAGGTGGGCACCGGAGGGACTGGAGTGCATCATCACGCCCAGCAACCAAATTTTAATTTGATTTTACGTTTTAAAGTTTATTTTGATTTAATTGCCCGTGCTTTTAGTGTCCCCTTCCCTTTTATAGGGGGCACTGGAAAAATTTGATTTTAGCGCCCAAAAAAAAACAAAAAAAAAATGAAAAACACAAAAAAAAGGAAAAAAGGGCCTTGTAAATGTCTGGTGTGTCACCCAGGTCGGGTGGCACGGTTTAATGTTTTATGTTTTTGCAGGTGAACTCCAAAAAGAGTTTCATGCACAAGGACCCCCAGGTCCCTCTGCACCGCAGCATGTTGTAATTTCTCCCCATTCAAATAATATTCCCTTTTACTGTTTCTCTCTCCTCCTCCTTCCCCCCCCCCCCCCCCAAGGTGGATGACCTCACACTTTCCAATATTGTATTCCATCTGCAAAACCTTAGCCCAGTCGCTTAACCTATCTAAATCTCTTTGCAGCCTCTCTGTGTCCTCTATACAACCTGTTTTTCCACTAATCTTGTGTCATCTGCAAATTTTGTTACACTACACTCTGTCCCCTCTTCCAGGTCATCTATGTATATTGTAAACAGTTGTGGTCCCAGCACTGATCCCCGTGGCACACCACTAACCACCGATTTCCAATCCGAAAAAGGACTCATTTTATCCTGACTCTCTGCTTTCTGTTAGCCAGCCAATTCTCGATCCATGCTAATACATTTCCTCTGACTCCGCGTACCTTTATCTTCTGCAGTAATCTTGTGTGGCACTTTATCGAATGTCTTTTGGAAATCTAAATACACCACATCCATCGGTACACCTCTATCTACCATGCTTGTTATATCCTCAAAGAATTCCAGTAAATTAATTAAACATGATTTCCACTTCATGAATCCATGTTGCGTCTGCTTGATTGCACTATTCCTATCTAGATGTCCTGCTATTTCTTCCTTAATGATAGCTTCAAGCATTTTCCCCACTACAGATGTTAAACTAACCGGCCTATAGTTACCTGCCTTTTGTCTGCCCCTTTTTTTTTTAAAGAAAACAAAGGCATTACATTCGCTGCTTTCCGATGGTACCTCCCCAGAGTCCAGAGAATTTTGGTAGATTATAACAAATGCATCTGCTATAACTTCCACCATCTCTTTTAATACCCTGGGATGCATTTCATCAGGACCAGGGGACTTGTCTACCTTGAGTCCCATTAGCCTGTCCAGCACTACCCCCCTAGTGATAGTGATTATCTCAAGGTCCTCCCTTCCCACATTCCCGTGACCAGCAATTTTTGGCATGGTTTTTGTGTCTTCCACTGTGAAGACCGAAGCAAAGTAATTGTTTAAGCTCTCAGCCATTTCCACATTTCCCATTATTAAATCCCCCTTCACATCTTCTAAGGGACTAACATTTACTTTAGTCACTCTTTTACGTTTTATATATCGGTAAAAGCTTTTACTATCTGTTTTCCACAAGTTTACTTTCGTAATCTATCTTTCCTTTCTTAGTTATTCTTTGCTGTCGTTTAAAATTTTCCCAATCTTCTAGTTTCCCACTAACCTTGGCCACCTGATACGCATTGGTTTTTAATTTAATACCCTCCTTTATTTCCTTGGTTATCTCGTGTGTGTGTGTGTGTGTGTGCACATATGAATCATTTATAAAAAGGTGGTAGTTTGAAGTGTGCAGATTAATTTACGAAAGCACCTTTGAGTCTAGTTCTGAGGAATAGGGTTTTATGCCACTTTCACACTTAAAGTAGGTTACATTGGTAGCTTTAGATGAAATAGCTTCAATAACACATGCATGGGAAAAGAAGCGTGAAATATAAATGGGACAATAGATTCAGGACATGGAGAAATAGATCATATCATAACAATCATTCATATTACAACAATCAATGTTGTTCAAACAGTTAGAAAATATATTACATGGCGGAACTTTATTAATGTGTGCATAAATATTCCTCATCTCACGGCATCCAATTTTGTGGAATATAGGATAGGTCTGCAGTAGCCATCGTGAGTGATCTGATGAACTGTGCTAGAATGCAAAACCTATTTATTGCTTGGCTGCTTCCAGTAAATTGACAGTACAAGACAACCTTTCTTTTGACAAATCTATTTGGAAGAATTGGTATCCCATGCTGGTCTTCAATTTCTGAATCACCACTTGTTCAGTCACTGAACCAACCAATCAAATAGCTATTGCCAGCCATCAAAATGAGTGAGATGCTTTACCTCATGACATTCCATTTGCCAAGGCAAGGCATCAGACAAACTGTTCTGATGGCATGGGCAGAAACAACAAAAAGGGTTCAAGCACTACCTTTAACGTATTTTCATGTGTATTATAATGACAGACAAGCAACTGGGATTTAAAAAACTGCTTCATTAACCTTTTAAACTGCTGAAAATCAGAAATGCCATTTTGGGTAGAAAATCCATGTATAATAAGCTAAGGGTCAATGCTTACATTTAGAAAAGTTGACCAAATGAAAGCTTGTTTCCTCCCTCATTGTCAGTAGCCCAGGAGCATGATCTGATGGAAATGACATAATTCTTCAGTGGCACTCTATGGAGTAACTTACCAACCATTTATGCATATGACAGACTTGAATAGTACTTCTGCCTGCAACTCTCATTAACTTGTCTCCTGTCAAATTGCAGAATAGACATTAAAATGGTGATTACTCTTGCTCACATTCTATCACACAGGCAAAACTGTTCTATATTCTTAGAGCTGTTTCATGGGTTAAAGGAGCATTGTAAAGCATTATGAATTGCACTAAGGCACCATGACTGTGAAGGTACATTTATACTACACCAAGCAAATGGAACACAAATTGTTCCTGAATTCATTGAGTTTTGGGAGCCAAGTTACACTGGCTCTTCCAAAAACCAAATCTTACTTCCTCAGTTTAATTCCTCAGTGGTGTTTACCCATTGATTTACTGACCCATAAACACTGCAGCCTATGGATGTTATTGCATCATAAGTCTGTGTGGTGATGTCAGAATGCTTGGTGCATATGCACAATTGGCATCTCTCTACCTCCACTGGTTAAAGACATTGGCCTAGAAATTGGGGAATGCTGGAAACATGCCTATAACATTGGTTGCCAAGGATAACGGTCGGTATATTGGGCCCAAGGTTCAGCTAGAGTTGCTCCTATTTTTTGCAGCAGCTAGTTTAGCATGGAGAATCTTAGAAAATTGCAATTCTCGGCATTTAGTTTGCTCCAGTTCTAGTTAGAATAGTTTTGTTTTAGTAGTTTTTTTATTTTCAAAAAAAGGGGGCATTCCTTGCCACTTGATCCTGTTTTGCAAGTTTAGGCAGTGAAAAGTTACTCCAAACTAACTTAGAACGGAGTAAGTGTCGATTTTTGTATGCTCACAAAAACCTTGCCTACACTTTATAAATTAGGCGCAAGTAGCGAGAGATTGGGAGTGGGGGGTGGGGGGGGGGCGTGGCAGGGGAAGGGAAGTTCGAGGGAAATTAGGGGATTTTACAAAGCCTTAAACACTTCACTTTTACTAATAAAGAGCCATCATCAATAATAAATGATAAATAAATCAACCAATAAAATCAAAAAAAATTTTTTTTTTAAATCAATAAATAAAAAACGTAAAGTTTCTACTCACCTACTGCAGAACCATGAGCCCTCCAATAGCCTTCCGAAGAGCTGGTCGGACAGGCCCCACCACTGAAGAGGTGCTTGGTCAGGCCCCGCTGCCGAAGAGGTGCTGCTCGGGCGGACCCCGCCACCAAAGAGGTAAGGACTGTGACGAGGATGCTAGGGACGGTGAGGCAGGCAGGCCATTCGGCCCGGGATAGGGGCGACGTCCCTTCGGCCAGGGATAGGCTCGTCCGGAGACAGGATGCGCTGGGAGGGTCAGGAGCTACTGCACACGCGCGCAGCTGCTGGCACTCTTTGATGCAGGGCTGTAGCTCAACCCCCAGCTACTTGTGTTGCGCTGTGTTGACTGAAACAGGCCTGCTGGACTCGGAGAATCCAGTAAGTTTTAGGCGGGCCTCTCGGAGTGCGCCGTTCTGGGAGGACATCCGAAACTTGGACCCTTTGGTACTACCTGCTCATTATCATCAACGTGCCAGTGATTTTCTAGTGCAATGCACTCTTTACAGCTCTAATCTCAGAAGGCGGCCAAAGGTCGCAGTGTAGGGGAGAGGGGAAGAAAGAAGTGACCTGAACAGTTGCTGTACATGCTCCAAAAATATTAACTGCCACCCGATGTTTGTTGATTTTTTGTTTGTGTAAGACATGAATGCAGATAAAAGAAATCTTATCACAGATCATCTTCAATTGTTGCAATGGAGTTCATCCATTGATTTACTGACCCATAAACACTATAGGCTAGCCAGAAAGTTGGGGTCATAGAAACATAGAAAATAGGTGCAGGAGCAGGCCATTCAGCCCTTCTAGCCTGCACCGCCATTCAATGAGTTCATGGCTGAACATGAAACTTCAGTACCCCCTTCCTGCTTTCTCGCCATACCCCTTGATCCCCCGAGCAGTAAGGACTTCATCTAACTCCCTTTTGAATATATTTAGTGAATTGGCCTCAACTACTTTCTGTGGTAGAGAATTCCACAGGTTCACCACTCTCTGGGTCTGCTGGGTCACTGCAAGAGATACAGGAAGCAGTGTGCCAGATCGGATATAATGGTGTATTTGACAATCTTTTGGATGTAGCATGCAATTTTTTATAACAGGAACAGATGTTTAGGCATGATCAGAATATGTTGCACTTAATTTGTCTTTTTTTTTTAATTACTGCAGGTTAAAACACTGTGCGCTGCTTCCCAAATGGAATTCCAATTGTGGACTGATATGGTTTCATGGGCACATGTAAATAAAGATTCTGTATCATCTCCAAATTAAACTTATTGTATCTTTGTTGGTATGAAAGAAGGTTTCCATGGTGAGTGGTAGGTGACTCTGGCTATCTAGCACTTGATTCATATTCAAGCCTATAAGGACTCAAATGTATTTGGCATGTAGCAGCTCATCAATGATGATTGCTGCAGAGTACAGTTATAGACTTCAGATTGTTAGTTTTTAAACAGGACTGGTGAAAAATTAAATATATTACAAAAATATTTCTGTTCAGATTCATTTTGCTTCAGTGTTATTTGTCTCTTAAATGCTAATTACTAATTTTCAGCTTGAATGATAGTGAATAAGTGGGTTACTTTCTGCAGGTTTTGTAGAAATCGGGAATTGCTGGGGTAACCAATCCCGTTTCCAGTGCATACATCAACAGCAAAAGGTGAATCTGCTCTTGGCTGAGCTACTTGCACACAAAGTCAAATATTGGTTCAGGCAAAGCACAATGCTTGCCTCTAGAAGCTGGTTTTAGCATCAGGTATGAGTAGGAAAAAGTGGGAGAAAGCTCCAAATGTAACATGGAAGATGAGACTTTCTCTGCCATTGGGTAGTTGAAGTTGATGCAGCAACATCAGTGTTCTCAATCAGGCCAACATCCCCAGCATCGAAGCACTGACCACACTCGATCAGCTCCGCTGGGCAGGCTACATCGCCGCATGCCTGACACAAGACTCCCAAAGCAAGCGCTCTACTCGGAACTCCGACACGGCAAGCGAGCCCCAGGTGGGCAGAGGAAATATTTCAAGGACACCCTCAAAGCCTCCTTGATAAAGTGAAATACCCCACCAACACCTGGGAATCCCTGGCCAAAGACCGCCCTAAGTAGCGGAAGAGCTTCCGGGAGGGTGCTGAGCACCGAGTTTTGTCGCCGAGAGCATGCAGAAAACAAGTGTAGGCAGCGGAAGGACCCTTTCCTTCAACAACTGCCTGTCCCACCTGTAATTCCCGTGTTGCACTGTGCAATCACCTGAGAACACACTTTTAGAGTGGAAGCAAGTCTTTCTCAATTTCGAGGGATTACCTATGATGATGGATGAGAAAGCCAAGTTGATCAGAATGTTAGTATTTGCAATACAAAGTAACATTGACCAAGTTAGGCCATTTGAAGTTTTCCTTCAACTTGGATTACATCTTTACTTCTTGTGTACAGATAAGAGATGAAAGCATCCATTTCAGGTCAGATTTGAAGACAGGAAAGTGGGATGTGTTTATAAACTGGAATTTTTAAATTTATTTCTATTATTTTGTCTAAAGGTTATATTCCCTTTCCCATTTCTTCGTAATTGTGAATATCATTTTGTAATTGCAGGAAAAATGCCAATTATTTGCTGCTTTGCGTCATTACTTCCATTTTAATTAATTCGATTTTGACTCAAAAAGATCCAAGTTGCAATTTGAAAATAAAATGACAACTAGGGATGCACACCTTAAGATGAATTAATTATAATTTTGTCAATAACTGGACATTCAAATTGGCCTGTTTCATTCTGCAACAGTGTATTCAGTTATATATTCGTCATCTGCATAATGCTTTTAGTTGAGAATTTTGGTCCTCTGTTTTAACCTCTCACCACTTTTTCATAGTGAATTATGTCCTAAATTATGTTAGCCTGCTCCAACTGCAATGTAAAGAGTGTTTGAAAACCAGGCCCTCAAAACTGTTACCAAGCTCATGGTCTATAGGGCTGTAGTAATACCCGCCCTCCTGTATGGCTCAGAGATGTGGACCATGTATAGTAGACACCTCAAGTCGCTGGAGAAATACCACAAGATCCTGTGGTGTGGTCTCCGCAAGATCCTGCAAAACCCCTGGGAGGACAGACACACAAACATTAGCGTCCTCGTCCAGGCCAACATCCCCAGCATTGAAGCACTGACCACATTTGATCAGCTCTGCTGGGCAGGCCATATAGTTCGCATGCCAGACAAGAGACTCCAAAAGCAAGCGCTCTACTCGGAACTCCCTCACAGCAAATGAGCCAAAGGTGGGCAGAGGAAACGTTACAAGGACACCCTCAAAGCCACCCTGATAAAGTGCGACATCCCCACTGACACCTGGGAGTCCTTGGCCATAGACCGCCCTAAGTGGAGGAAGTGCATTCGGGAGGGCGCTGAGCTCCTCGAGTATCATCGCCGAGAGCATGCAGAAATCAAGCGCAGGCAGCGGAAGGAGCGTGCAGCAAACCAGGCTCCCTGTCCACCCTTTCCCTCAATGACTATCTGTCCCACCTGTGACAGAAACTGTGGTTCTCGTACTGGACTGTACAGCCACCTAAGAACTCATGCTAAGAGTGGAAGCAAGTCTTCCTCGATCCCGAGGGACTGCCTATGAATGTAAATGGTGACAGGACAGAAAAATATGCAGTTGCGCAAGCAAAAACTACAAGCTAAAAAGGGCATAATGAACATTATCCACTATAAAAGCAGAGGAGCCAATGTAATTGTATTAAATTATACAGAAGCAATTGTTGTAAGTAATGGAGGAAGTTTTTTTTTAAATTAACTAAAAGGGCAGAGTGAGTCTATTCATTACATTACTTATCTATATGCAGGCTCCAAAATGCCACAGGGTCAATTGTACCAGATTTGCCTCAATGTATCAGAAGTCGAAGCTTTTAATTCTCTGCAGAGCTGTATGTGTCAGGATTTCATGAGTTATCTTATCTGCATATCCATTGGAAGAACTCCAGAGCAAATTCCAAGTAGAATGAGAGTGTTGGGAGAAGTAGCAAATGTGTGGATCTCCAAGTCCATTATTCAGATGCTACATTGGATTGCTCATGGGTCATTTTATCCTAGTGTCAGCTAGTGGCTCAGTGGTTAGCACTCTCGCCTCAGAGTCCGAAGGTCATGGGTTCAACATAAGAACATAAGAAATAGGAACAGGAGTAGGCCATACGGCCCCTCGATAAGATCATGGCTGTTCTGATCATGGACTCAGCTCCACTTCTCTGTCCACTCCACATAACCCCTTATCATTTAAGAAACTGTCTATTTCTGTCTTAAATTTATTAAATGTCCCAGCTTCCACAGCTCTCTGATGCAGCGAATTCCACAGATTTACAACCCTCTGAGAGAAGAAATTTCTCCTCATCTTAGTTTTAAATGGACGGCCCCTTATTCTAAGATCATGTCCTCTAGTTCTAGTCTCCCCCATCAGTGGAAACATCCTCTCTGCATCCACCTTGTCAAGCCCCCTCATTACCTTCTACGTTTCGATATGATCACCTCTCACTCTTCTGAATTCCAATGAGTAGAGGTCCAACCTACTCAACCTTTCCTCATAAGTCAACCCCCTCATCTCCAGAATCAACCTAGTGAAGCTTCTCTAGTGAACTGCCTCCAAAGCACGTGTATCCTTTCGTAAACATGGAAACCAAAACTGCACGCAGTATTCCAGGTGTGGCCTCACCAATACCCTGTATAGCTGTAGCAAGACTTCCCTGCTTTAATACTCCATCCCCTTTGCAACAAAAGCCAAGATTCCATTGGCCTTCCTGATTACTTGCATACTATCCTTGTGTCTCGTGCACAAGTACCCCCAGGTCCTGCTGTAATGCAGCACTTTGCAATCTTTCTCCATTTAAATAATGGCCTAGAAATCCTGGTCGAGCTCTTCCCACGCGCGAGCAATCGACTGAAAAAGTTAAAAAAGATGCGCACCTACTTGTTCCTGCTGCACCAGCTCGAACTTCCAATCCTGAGGTTTTCACTCCCTTTGCATCGGAGCGCGTGCAGGTTGGGACGTCCGTATGCTGGAGCTGGAGTCACATGGCTCTGCGCAGCCAATCAAGGTACAGTATTTTCTCATTCATAATAATGGGAACTCCATAAGTTGGAGTTCGCATTATTATGAATGAGAAACCCCCCAAACACACAAAACACTAATAAAAAAATACACTACATATTTAAGATTCATTTAAATTAAAGTTCTTATTTAAAAAAATATTTACCCGACATTTTTTAAATTATGCCTTAAAATAAAACCGTCCCCACTATGGTAAGTTTAATAAAATATTTTTTCATGTGTTTATTTAATTTAATTTTAATGTTTATGTATGTTTTTAAACACTTGCGCCTGTAAAAATAGGCTATACGCCTGCTTTTTCAGGCGCAAGATTTTTGAGGACATTTGCTGGGCAAGATATGCGTAAATATCTCAAATCTTGCCCTACATGCAAGTGTTCTCGCTCCTAATATGCGCGAGATCTGTCAAGCCAGAAAATTGATAGATCGGAAAGCCGGTTTTCAGTGCATGCGCATTGCGTGCTGAAAACCGGCTTTTCCGATGCCTTCCCGGGTCCATAGAAACTTCATACGGACCCGGGACATCGGAATTTCAGGCCCAATAACTTGATCTTTGATTTTTTTTCTGCCAAAGTGAATGACCTCACACTTTCCAACATTATACTCCATCTGCCAAAATTTTGCCCACTCACTTAGCCTGTCTATGTCCTTTTGCAGGAAAGAACCTGGTAATCAGGAAATTGTGTTGGGGAAATTGATGGGATTGAAGGCCGATAAATCCCCAGGGCCTGATGGACTGCATCCCAGAGTACTTAAGGAGGTGGCCTTGGAAATAGTGGATGCGTTGACAGTCATTTTCCAACATTCCATTGACTCTGGATCAGTTCCTATGGAGTGGAGGGTAGCCAATGTAACCCCACTTTTTAAAAAAGGAGGGAGAGAGAAAACAGGGAATTATAGACCGGTCAGCCTGACATCGGTAGTGGGTAAAATGATGGAATCAATTATTAAGGATGTCATAGCAGTGCATTTGGAAAGAGGTGACATGATAGGTCCAAGTCAGCATGGATTTGTGAAAGGGAAATCATGCTTGACAAATCTTCTGGAATTTTTTGAGGATGTTTCCAGTAGAGTGGATAAGGGAGAACCAGTTGATGTGGTATATTTGGACTTTCAGAAGGCGTTCGACAAGGTCCCACACAAGAGATTGATGTGCAAAGTTAGAGCACGTGGGATTGGGGGTAGTGTACTGACATGGATTGAGAACTGGTTGTCAGACAGGAAGCAAAGAGTAGGAGTAAATGGGTACTTTTCAGAATGGCAGGCAGTGACTAGTGGGGTACCGCAAGGTTCTGTGCTGGGGCCCCAGCTGTTTACACTGTACATTAATGATTTAGATGAGGGGATTAAATGTAGTATCTCCAAATTTGCGGATGACACTAAGTTGGGTGGCAGTGTGAGCTGCGAGGAGGATGCTGTGAGGCTGCAGAGCGACTTGGATAGGTTAGGTGAGTGGGCAAATGCATGGCAGATGAAGTATAATGTGGATAAATGTGAGGTTATCCACTTTGGTGGTAAAAACAGAGAGACAGACTATTATCTGAATGGTGACAGATTAGGAAAAGGGGAGGTGCAAAGAGACCTGGGTGTCATGGTACATCAGTCATTGAAGGTTGGCATGCAGGTGCAGCAGGCGGTTAAGAAAGCAAATGGCATGTTGGCCTTCATAGCAAGGGGATTTGAGTACAGGGGCAGGGAGGTGTTGCTACAGTTGTACAGGGCATTGGTGAGGCCACACCTGGAGTATTGTGTACAGTTTTGGTCTCCTAACCTGAGGAAGGACATTCTTGCTATTGAGGGAGTGCAGCGAAGGTTCACCAGACTGATTCCCGGGATGGCGGGACTGACCTATCAAGAAAGACTGGATCAACTGGGCTTGTATTCACTGGAGTTCAGAAGAATGAGAGGGGACCTCATAGAAACATATAAAATTCTGACGGGGTTAGACAGGTTAGATGCAGGAAGAATGTTCCCAATGTTGGGGAAGTCCAGAACCAGGGGTCACAGTCTAAGGATAAGGGGTAAGCCATTTAGGACCGAGATGCGGAGGAACTTCTTCACCCAGAGAGTGGTGAACCTGTGGAATTCTCTACCACAGAAAGTTGTTGAGGCCAATTCACTAAATATATTCAAAAAGGAGTTAGATGAGGTCCTTACTGCTAGGGGGATCAAGGGGTATGGCGAGAAAGCAGGAATGGGGTACTGAAGTTGAATGTTCAGCCATGAACTCATTGAATGGCGGTGCAGGCTAGAAGGGCCGAATGGCCTACTCCTGCACCTATTTTCTATGTTTCTATGTTTCTATGTTTCTATGTTTGCAGAATTTGTGTGTCCTCCTCAGATTGCTTTTCCTCCCATCTTTGTATTGTCAGAAAACTTGGCTATGTTACACTCAGTCCCTTCTAAGTCATTAAATAGTTGGGGTCCCAGCACTGATCCCTGTGGCACCCCACTAGTTACTGGTTGCCAACCAGAGAATGAACCATTTATCCCGACTCTGTTTTCTGTTCATTAGCCAATCCTCTATCCATGCTAATATATTACCCCCAACCCCGTGAACTTTTATCTTTTTACGTGCTCAAGTCCCACTCCAGAGACTTGAGCACAAAAATCGAGGCTGAGAAACGCTGCACTGTCGGAGGTGTCGTCTTTCAGATGAGACGGTAAACTGAAGCCCCGTCTGCTCTCAGCTAGACGTAAAAGATCTCATGGCACTATTTAGGGAAGTTATCCCTGGTGTCCTGGCCAATATTTATCCCTCAATCAACATAACAAAAAAAAACAGATTATCTGATTAGCACATTGCTGTTTGTGTGAGCTTGCTTGTGTGCAAATTGGCTGCCACATATCCCACATTACAACAGTGACTACACAAAGTACTTCATTGGCTGTAAAGTGCTTTGAGACGTCTGGTGGTTGTGAAAGGCACTATATAAATCCAAGTCTTTCTTTCCTTTCACTTTTCAAGAATGTCTTCCACTGAAGTATCTGAAATGGACAGCCAAAAGAGGAGAAAAGGCAATGCAAGGAGGAACATAGGAAGAACTCACACTTTGAGGCTGACCTCAAAACCTTCCTTGAGGAGACTGAACATAGGAGAGACAGACTTTTACATTTGCATGAGAAGAAACCCAAAAAAGTCTCTCATATCATATGGAGAGAGGTGGTACTGAGTACCAAATTTCACCCCAGGAACTGCAAACTAACCCCCCAACAAGTTCACTGACTTGACCAGAGCAGATAAGGTAACAGCAGCTGCTCTCATTTCTTTTTGGGCACCCTTTAAAGTTAAGAACAGCACAAATAACCCTTCAGTGTAGTTAAAAGGAGCACTAGCTGGGGATCTTACAGTATGTGAAGCCTTCTCAACAGCAGTTAGTTGCATGCACATCCTAAAACAGGATGATACCAGTATATTTCTTATATTAACTGTCCAATGCCATCCTAGAAAGAGTCCTCAATTCATTCAATCAGGTGCAAGTGAAACTTGTGCACAATAACCACGAAAAGTAGGGCACTGTACAGAGCATTCCCAACATCAAGGAGCTTACCCCTATGAGAAGCAGGCTACGGAACTACTGGGGAGGCACTTGCCCTTGCTGTGCCAGAAGGCAATGTTGGAGGCACAGGGGCAGAAATTGCCCCGACAGACAGTAAGCTTACTTACCGATCTTGAAGTTTTTCTCCGCCCCAATCCATGGGGCAGATCTTGCGCCAATTTTCAGGTCTTTGTTCTGCATTTCCGGTTGGGGCGGTGTTGAGGCAGAAGTGCCCTTGCAGTGAGTCGGCTGCCCCAACGAGTCATCAGTGCATTGTGGACGTGTCGCGTCGTGCTGACGCATCACAACGTCCATCCCCTTCAGTCAGAGGGCCACTGCGAACTCTGCATGGGGTTTAGTTAGGCCCAGGGAGTGTTTCGGCTGGGCCAAGTGGGGGTACCAGGTTGCCTGTTGATGGCCCAGCCGAACCGATGGCTACCACTGTCGGGCCGACCTCGAAGTCGGCCCGACAATTAAAACAAAATGGAGGCACCGGCAACCTGCCCTCCCCTTTAAGGGCGGACACGTCACCCAGCCACACACAGCTGCCCACAGGGGAAAGCGGTCAGTGGCATCGACCGGCGGTTGTGCCGCTCCCGCGGGGCAATTTCCCACAGGGGTCGGAAAGTGGGTCACCGCTGGTCAGGAGAGGTCGTCGCGTACCAGACGGGTGGCAGCACGAGCGGTGCAGAAACCCATTCCTGTCACTCCCGGCCTGGGGGCAATTTAAAACAGGAGAGCCCATCCGGCTGCCCCCAGTCAGTAAGGCCTATCCGCTTAATGAGGGGAGCAATTTCAGCCCCACGGTTTCTGTGGCAGCTTAGTGGTACAGACATCTATGATGTCAGAGGCGCTATATAAATGCAAGTTTTTGTTGTTCATAGCTGCCATTAGATTATCCAGCCTACTGATTAGTGGGAGCACAAATGGTATCAAAACAGAAAATGCTGGAAATGCAGGAAGCAGCAATGGGCAGAGTGTGACAGAGTTAACGTTTCAGCTCGCTGACCTCTCACCAGAATTGGAAATAGTTAGGGATGCACCTGGAGTGAGATGCACACAAATGGTCTGCAGGTGGCATTCCCTCTGACTTGTGTATCAGAATCTTACAACACAGAAGGAGGCTAGTTGGCCCATCATGCCTGTGCTGGCTCTTTGAAAGAGCTATCCAGTTAGTCCCTCTCCCCTGCTCTTTCCCCACAGCCTTACAAATTTTTCCTTTTCAAGTATTTAAGCAATTCTCTTTTGAAAGTTACTATTGAATCTGCTTCCACGGCCCTTTCAGGCAGTGTATTCCAGATCTTCATAACTCACGGCGATTTAAAAAAAAATTGGAATTTACATTTCATCTCACCTCTGGTTCTTTTTCCAATTACCTTAAATCTGTGCATCTGGTTATTGACCCTCCTCCCAGTGGAAAGAGCGTCACCTTATCAATTCTATCAAAACCTGAACACCTCTATTAAATCTCTCCTTCTGAGGATCAGAGAAGGATAAGAACAATCCCAGCTTCTCCATATAACTGAAGTCCCTCATCCCCAGTACCATTCTACTAAATCTCCTCTGCACTCTCTCCAAGACCTTGACATCCTTCCAAAAGTGTGGTGCCCAGAATTGGACACAATACTCCAGCTGAGGCCTAACCAATGTTTTATAAAGGTTTAACATAACTTCCTTGCTTTTGTACTCTGTCTCTATTTATAAAAGCTTTTTAACAGCCTTCTTAACTTGTCCTCACACTTTCAAAGATTTGTGTGTGAGAAACTCCAGATTTGTGTTTCTGCACCCCCTTTAAAAATTGTACCATTGCCTCATTCTTCCTTCCAAAATGCATCATTTCATACTTCCATAGGGAAGATGCTTGAAAGAATCATAAAGGAAGCAATGTGTGAATACTTGGATCGGAAGGGACATATTAGGAACACCAAACATGGCTTCATACAAAGAAGTCATGTCTCACAAATCCAATTGTATTTTTTGAAGAAGTTACAAAGTTGGTGGATGAAGGAAGCCCAGTAGACATTGTATACTTAGCTTTCCCAAAAAGCTTTTGACAAGGGGCTTCTCTATAAAAGATCGGAGCCTCTGGTATTAGTGGAAATATATTGAGCTGGATACAGAACTGGCTGACAGGATGCAGGTAAAGAGTAAAGAGTAGTTATAGATGGATTTGGATCTGTTTGGAGACCGGTCACCAGTGGTATCCCGCAGGATCAGTGTTGGGACCGTTGCTTTTTACTATTTTTATTAATGATTTGGATTCTGGGGTTGGCGGCACAATTTGCAAATGGCACCAAGATCTGTGTGAGTGCTAGAACTGTAGAAGAGGCTCGTCTGATTTAGGCAGATCTTAATGTGTTGGGAGACTAGGCTCATGACTGGAAAATTATGTATAACTTAGATAAGTGCAGTGTTATGTATGTGGGCTAGGCAATTGCACAACATTCATACACCCTCCAGGGAAAGGCATTAAAGATGGAGGAGATAGAAAGATTTTGGCATACATCCTTAAAAAGGTACACGAGCAATGCCGTGCAGCGATAGCTAGAGCAAATAGGGTGTTGGGTGTATCCATGGGACAATTGAGTACAAGAAAAGGCGTAACGTTTTGTCCTTGTACAAGACCTTAGTCAGGCCGCACTTGGAGCCCAGTTTTGGTCTCCTCATATGGTGGGTGATATTGAAGCTCTGGAAAGGGTGCAGAAGAGGGCCACTAGACCAGCCACCAGAAGACTTATCCCCTGGAGTCCCAAGAGATCCCACAATCCCTTGGGAGCACCTGTAGATAAGGAAGCCTCACAGGCTGGAGAGGCAGTCTAAGATCTGTAATAAAGGACGACAGTCACACCTTACTTTGAGCTCGCAGCATCTAGTCTGACTCTTTATTCAAGACGTAACAACTGACGTCGAGATACAAATGACGCACCCCACCGCGACAATGCAGAGAACCGTGAGCATCCCGGAGAAGTTTTCGGAGGGAGATGATTGGGAAACCTTCGTGGAGCGACTCGACCAATACTTCGTGGCCAACGAGCTGGAAGGAGAAGCGAATGCTGCCAAACGAAGGGTGATCCACCTCACCGTTTGTGGGGCACCAACGTATGTCCTCATGAAAAATCTGCTCGCTCCAGTGAAACCCACAGACAAGTCGTGCACACTGGTCCAGGAGCAGCTAAACCCGAAGGAAAGCGTTCTGATGGCGAGGTATCGGTTCTACATGTACAAGAGGTCTGAAGGCCAGGAAGTGACGAGCTACGTTGCAGAGCTAAGGCGCCTTGTAGGACATTGCGAATTTGAAGGACACTTGGAACACATGCTCAGGGACATCTTTGTACTTGGCATTGGCCATGAAGTAATACTTCAAACTTTTGACTGTACTGACCCCAAATTTGAGTAAAGCCAGTGATAGCCCAGGCATTTATCACCACCAGTGACTATCAAACAAATTTCTCAGCACACACGAGTGCTGCTGCAAGTACTGTGAACAAAATAACATTGTTTTCAAATCAAAATGTACAGGGCAGGACTTACACGCCTGCAGCTGCCGTCCGCAGATGACTCAGAATCCACTATCATGGGTGGTGAATACAAGGCCATTAACACCTTGTTGGCGCTGCGGGGGTGATCGTTTCCATTCATGCCGCTTCAAAATGTACGTTTGCAAGGGCTGTGAAACAATGGGACACCTCCAACGTATGTGCAGGCGAGCCGCAAACCCTGTTGTAGAGGAGGACAGATCTACGTTGGATCATGACAAACCAGAGCCTCAGACCGAGGAGGCAGAGGTATATGGGGTGCACACACTTACCACAAAGTGTCCCCCAATAATGCTGAAGGTTGAATTAAGTGGACTCCTGGTATCCATGGAGCTGGACACGGGCGCAAGCCAGTCCATAATGAGCAAAAAGACTTTCGATAAATTGTGGTGCAGCAAGACCTCAAGGCAAGTCCTAACTCCCATTCGTACTAAACTGAGAACATATACAAAGGAACTGATTCCCGTAATCGGCAGTGCTACTGTAAAGGTCTCCTACGATGGAGCAGTACATGAGTTACCACTCGGTGGTACCAGGCGATAGTCCTACGCTGTTCGGCAGGAACTGGCTGGGAAAGATACGCTGGAACTGGGATGATGTCCGAACGCTTTTGTAAGTCGACAACACCTCGTGCCCAGGTCCTAAACAAGTTCCCCTCACTGTTCGAACCAGGCATCGAGAAATTCCAAGGAGCAAAAGTGCAGATCCAATTGATTCTGGGGGCATGGAGGAGAGTGAGAGAGTGAGAGAGTGAGAGTGAGAGAGTGAGAGAGTGAGAGAGTGAGAGAGTGAGAGAGTGAGAGAGAGATTTTGCCGATCGAATTCAATGAGTGGGCCAGTCTGATTGTTCCAGTCCTCAAGGGAGACGGCACCGTCAGAATCTATGGTGATTAAAAAGTAACTATGATCCTTCGATAGCAGGATCAATACCCGTTATCGAAGGCAGATGACTTATTTGTGACACTGGCTGGAGGGAAAGCGTTCACGAAGCTGGACTTGACCTCAGCCTACATGACACAGGAGCTGGAGGAATCATCAACACGCAGAAAGGTCTCTTCATTTACAACAGATGCCCGTTTGGGATTCGATCGGCCGCGGCGATATTCCAGAGGAACATGGAAAGCTTGCTAAGTCGGTCCCCTGCATGGTTGTCTTCCAGGACAACATCTTGGTTACAGATTGGGACAGTGTCGAGCACCCGCAGAACCTGGAGGAGTTTTAGTCAGCTTAATCGTGTGGGACTCAGGCTAAAATGCTCGAAGTACATGTTCCTGGCACCTGAAGTTGAGTTCCTGGGGAGAAGAATTGCGGCGGACGGCATCGGGCCCACCGATTTGAAGAAGGAAGCAATCAAGAATGCACTGAGACCACAGAACGTGACGGAGCTGCGGTCGTTTCTAGGACTCATGAACTATTTTGGTAATTTCTTAACAGGTCTTAGCATACTGTTAGAACCCCTGCACTCTTTACTGCGTAAAGGAGATGAATGGGTATGGGGTAAAAGCCCCAAAAAATGCCTTTGAGAAAGCTAGGAAGCAGTTATGTTCAAACAAATTGCTTGTGTTATACGATCCATGTAAGCGTTTGGTACTAGCATGTGATGCGTCGTCGTACGGGTCGGGTGTGTGTATTGCAACAAGCTAATGAATTTGGGAAATTGCAACCAGTTGCTTACATCCAAAAGTCTGTCTAAGGCTGAGAAGGCCTGCAGTATGATCAAAAAAGAAGCATTAGCGTGCGTTTACGGGATAAAGAAATTGCATCAATATCTGTTTGGGCTCAAATTTGAATTGGAAATCGACCACAAGCCACTTATATCCCTCTTTTCTGAAAGTAAGGGGATAAATACGAATGCATCGGCCCGCATCCAGGGATGGGCGCTCACGTTGTTCACAGACAACTACACCATCCACCACAGAAAACTGTGCCGATGATTTCAGTAGGCTGTCATTGCCCACCACAGGGGTGGAGATGGCACAGCCTGCAGAATTAGTTGTGGTAATTGTAAAGTCCTGTCCCCTCAGTACAGATTCACACGAGGCATGTAGTGAAGTCAAGGTCACTCTGGACCTGCACCTTTATTTCACAGCTCTGGATCCCAGTCAGTGAGTGCGGATGAGATCTGTATGCACCTGTCCTTATATACACCTGTCTCTTGCAAGTGCACCCCTGGTGGTAAGGTATGCTGGTGGTTACAGGTCATATCTTATTACAGTCATGTATAGCATGTTAGGATATAGTTATATATAATAATGTAAAATACATGACATCACCCTCCCCCAAGGTCTTATTGTCTTTATAGGTTCAGTCTCAGGTGGTCTACGCTCTCGCGTGGAGCGTCTGAGTTGTGGTTCAGTTGTTTGCCTTGGTGTCTGTTTTTCTTTGGGTGTGGTTGCTGGTATCTCGCCTGGGCTGTCTGTTTCGATTGGTGTGATTGTTGTTGACTCACCTGGGCTGTGGGTTGGGATTGCCCTTTCCTCAGATTGTTCACTCTGTCTGTCCACCAGGTGTGGTGCGAGTTCCACATTGTAGTCTGCCTCTGGTTCCGCAATGTTGTTGGTAAATCTGCTTTTGACTTGATTTACATGCCTCCGGCAGGTTTTGCCATTGTCCATTTGTACTACCAGTAGCCTGTTTCCTTCCTTGCCCGTTACTGCCCCTGCAAGCCATTTGGGACCCCTGCCATAGTTTAGTACAAACACTTTGTCCCCTATCTCATTCCATCTCCCCCTCGAATTTCTGCCATGGTACTCAGTCAGCTTACGGCGCTTTGCCTCAACGATTTCGTGCATGTCTGGGAGGATTAATGAGAGCCTTGTTTTTAAAGTCCTTTTCATCAACAGTTGCACGGGGGGGATCCCAGTCAGTGAGTGCGGATGAGATCTGTATGCCAGCAGCAGTCGCGACAGGCGACCCTGCAGTGTGGGACCTTGGATTTTAAGCATGCCTTGTTTAATGATTTGCACTGCTCTCTCCGCCTGGCCGTTGGAGGACAGCTTGAATGGTACCGTCTTGACGTGATTTATGCCGTGGTCAATTATAAAATCTTGGAACTCTGCGCTGGTGAAGCACGGACCAGTGTCATTGACCAATATGTCAGGGATTCCGTGCATTGCAAACATGGTTGCGAGGTTCTCCACAGTGGTGAAGGTTGTGCTAGAGTTTAAAATGGTGCATTCGATCCACTTTGTAAATGCATGTACAACTACGAGGAACATTTTGCCCATGAATGGACCCGCATAGTCTACGTGCACCCGCGACTATGGTTTGGTAGTCCAGGGCCACGGGCTCAGGGGAGCCTTCCTGGGGGCATTGCTGAGTTGGGCACAAATGGTACACCGTCAGACGCAGAGCTCCAAGTCCGCATCAATACCAGGCCACCAGACGTGGGATCTGGCTATGGCCTTCATGAGAACGATCCCCGGGTGCTCCCGGACAAATGCCTTTCTGCCTCAGAGGCATGACTACTCGGCTGCTCCACATCAGGCAGTCTGCTTGTAGTGATAGCTCATGCATGCACCATTTGAAAGGGTTTTAATTCCTCGGGGCCGGCATCGCGAGCATCCGCCCAGTCACCGGTTAGGACACATCTTTTTACTAAAGATAACGTGGGGTCGCTGGCTGTTCAGGCTCTGATTTGGCGAGCTGTCATGGGCGAACCTGTGGACTCAAAGGCATTGATTTCCATGACTATCTCACAGTCCTGTTCGTCAGATCCTTCCGTGGTCGCCAGGGGTAGCCTGCTGAGCGCGTTGGCACAGTTGTCTGTGCCTGGCCTGTGCCTTATGGTATAGTCGTAAGACGCCAGCATGAGTGCCCACCGTTGAATTTGTGCCGAGGCGTTGGCGTTTATTGCCTTGCTCTCGGATAGGAGGGACATGAGGGGCTTGTGGTCGGTTTCTAATGCTAACTTAGCCCCGAAAAGGTATTGGTGCATCTTTTTGATACCGTACATGCACGCGAGCCCCTCCTTCTCTACCATTCCATACACGCGCTCCGCCCGCGAAAGTGACCTGGAGGCATAAGCTATGGGTTGTAATTTGCCTGCACTATTGACATGTTGCAAAACGCACCCGACCCCATATGCTGACACATCGCATGAGAGAACTAGCTTTTTACCTGGGTCAAAGAAAGTCAAAACACTGTTGGAACATAGAAGGTTGCGTGCCTTATTGAAGGCGCGTTCCTAGGCGTCCCCCAAAACCAATCGCACCCCTTCCTGAGTAGCACGTGGAGAGGTTCCAGCAGCGTGCTTAAGTTCTGCATAAAGTTCCCAAAGTAATTGAGTAGCCCGAGAAAGGCGCGCAGTTCTGAGATATTCCAGGGCCTGGATGCCAGGCGAATTGCTTCTGTTTTGGACTCTGTTGGGCGGATTCTATCAGCGGCAATCCTTCTGCCCAAAAATTCAACCTCGGATGTGAGAAACAGGCACTTGGATTTCTTGACTCGTAGGCCTACCCGATCCAACCGCTTTCGCACTTCCTCCAAATTACGGAGATGGGAGTCAATGTCCCTGCCCGTGATAAATATGTCGTCTTGAAATACAACCGTCCCCGGGATGGACTTGAGCAGATTCTCCATGTTGCACTGGAATATGGCAGCTGCCGACCTGATGCCGAATGGGCATCGATTGTACATGAAAAGGCCTCGATGTGTGTTGATGGTGGTGAGTAGCTTGGATTCCTCGGTCAATTCTTGCATCATATATGCAGATGTGAGGTCTAATTTTGAGAAAAGTTTACCTCCAGCCAATGTGGCAAATAAGTCCTCCGCTCTGGGCAGCAGATACTGGTCCTATAGGGAGACTCTGTTTATGGTAGATTTGTAGTCCCCACAGATTCGTACGGATCCATCAGGCTTCATGACTGGGACGATGGGACTTGCCCAGTCGCTAAATTCCACAGGTGATATAATGCCTTCCCGCAGAAGTCTGTCTAGTTCATGTTCAATCTTTTCCCTCATCACATAGGGTACAGCTTTGGCCTTCTGATGGACTGGTCTAGCATCCTGTGTGATGTAGATTTTGACTTTGGCCCCTTTGAAAGTGCCCACACCTGGCTGAAAGATGTTCAAATCGCTTTATAACTGTTGAGCAGGAGGTCCATTCCTCTAATGACATGGCATGGACATCATCCCATTTCCAGTTTAGTTTTGCCAGCCAGCTTCTCCCCAGAAGTGCTGGGGGATCTCAGGGGACAATCCACAGGGGAAGTCAGTTCACTGTCCCTTTGTGTGTGACAGAGAGCATGGCGCTGCCAAGGACTGGTACAGGTCCTTAGTTTGGTGTCGACCCTTGCGAGTTTTGGACTGTCTTTCATGCGGCCACAGTTGTTCAAATTGTTGAGCGCCCATGAGAAATTGACTTGCTCCCGTATCCAGCTCCATGTTGACAGGTATCCCGCTGAGTAGGACCCTCATTATAGGAGGGGTCCTGTTGTAGGAGCAGTGGCCATTGATCGTGTTGACCAAGTGTCCCGGGTACTGTCCCCACCGTCTTCTGGTTCACTTTCCAACCCATCTGATTCGTATACCAGCCGAGCTGCCATTTTTTTGCACATGCGGGCCAAATGCCCTGTATATTCAGTTCCTGCAAACAGCCTGCTTGAGTGCCCACCCCCACACATCCAGCACAGACTGCTTCTATTGTTCCCAAAAAATGATCTGCGTCTGGCTGACCTCTCTTGAGCTTCTCAGTTTGTAGTTGATTGCTCGCATTGTGAGTTGATGAGGTGTGAACGGCCGTTCTTGTGGCCCTTGATGGCTTCTGGCACCACTGCCTGCTGTCGAGAGCCTGTTCTCCCAGTTTTGTCTGTGTGGGGGTAGCAACTTGTTTAATGCTGTGAACTTCTTGTTCCGATATTTCGTTAGTTGTCGTACCTGCATTGTAAATCAACCTCGTTTCTTCTTCCCCTACCAAGAATGTCTGTGCAACCAGTGCTGCTGCCTCTAAGGTCAGGTTCTTGGTGTCTATGAGCTTTCGAAATATGCCTGCGTGGCCTATTCCTTCAATGAAAAAGTCTCTGCATTTCTCTCCTCAGTTCATCGGAGAACTCACAAACTAGCTAACCTCCGAAGTTCCGTCACGAAGTCGGGTATGCTTTGGCCCACACAGCGTCTGTAGTTGTCGAACCTGTGTCTGGCCATGTGTAGGCTGCTCGCTGGCTTCAGGTGGTCTCTAACCAGTGTGCTCAATTCTTCAAACGACTTGCTTGCTGGTTTCTCGGGTGCCAGCAGATCCTTCATTAAAGCGTATGTTTTCGAGCCACAGCTGGTCAAGAGATGGGCTCTTCTCTTGTTTGCTTTGTCATCTCCTAACCAGTCTTTGGTTACAAAGCTTTGTTGGAGCCTTTCTATAAAGTCCTCCCAATTGTCTCCAGCATTGTACTTTTCATCTGATCCATTGTTCGCCATTCTGTAATCCCATAACTCGTCGCCACTGTAAAGTCCTGTCCCCTCAGTACAGATTCACACGAGGCACGCAGTGAAGTCAAGGTCACTCTTGACCTGCACCTTTATTTCACAGCTCTGGAATGCTGCACTTGCCCAAGACCTGTCCTTATATACCTGTCTCTTGCAAGTGCATCCCTGGTGGTAAGGTATGCTGGTGGTTACAGGTCATATCTTATTACAGTCATATGTAGCATGTTAGGACACAGTTATATATAATAATGTAAGATACATGACAGTAATGGAAGCATTTGAGAGAGTGAGCAACCCGACAGATTAGAACCTGGATGAGCCAGGAACCCTTACTGTCTTTCGTAAAAAACTGTGCTCTAGGGGAGTTGCTCTACTGTCCCATTAGAGATGCAGTAAGAATAAAGCCATACCAGTGGCGCAAGGGTGAAATGTCTATAGAGGCAGACTGCCTCCTATGGGGTAATCGGGTAGTAGTGCCAAAAAAGGGCAGGGACACTTTCATTCGTGATCTCCACAACACCCACCCAGGCATTATAATGATGAAAGCGATAGCCAGATCCTACATGTGGTGGCCCGGTATCGATGCAGACTTAGAGTCCTGCATGCACAAATGTAATACATGTTCACAGTTAAGCAATGCACCCAGGGAGGCACCACTAAGTTTATGGTCTTGGCCCTCCAAACCGTGGTCCAGGGTCCATTTCGACTATGCAGGCCCATTCTTGGGAAAAATGTTCTTAGTGGTTGTACATGCGTACTCCAAATGGATTGAATGTGAGATAATGTCGGCAAGCACATCCACTGCCACCATTCAAAACCTACGGGCCATGTTTGCCATGCACGGCCTGCCTGATGTCCTTGTAAGTGACAATGGGCCGTGCTTTACCCGTACCAAAGTTCAAGGAGTTCATGATCCGCAATGGGATCAAACATGTCGCATCTGCCCCGTTTAAACCAGCGTCCAACGGTCAGGCAGAACTAGCAGTTCAAACAATCAAGCAGAGCTTGAAAAGAGTAACTGAAGGTGCACTGCAGACTCGCTTATCCAGAGTCCTGCTTAGTTACTGCACAAGACCCCACTCGCTAACTGAGGTCCCTCCCGCTGAACTGCTCACGAAAAGGGCACTTAAGACAAGGCTCTCGTTAGTCCACCCTGATCTACATGAACAGGTAGAGAGCAGGCGGCTTCAACAGAAAACATATCATGATCGCGCAAATGTGTCACTCGAAATTGAGATAAATGATCCTGTATTTGTGTTGAACTATGGGCAAGGTCCCAAGTTGCTTCCTGGCACTCTTTTGGCCAAAGAGGGGAATAGGGTGTTTGTGGTCAAACTCTCAAATGGACTCACCTGCAGGAAACACTTGGACCAAACTAAACTCAGATTTACGGAGTATTCAGAACAACCCACAATGGACTCCACCTTTTTCGACCCTCCAACACACATACACGTGGCAACCGACGCAGCGGTTGACCACGAAGCAGAACCCATCACCCGCAGCAGCCCAGCAGGACTCACTACCCCCAGCAGCCCAGCAAGGCAAGCTGCGCTGCAGCCCAGCGAGGGCCCAACAAACAACTCACCAAAACCAACATTTGCACTGAGACGGTCAACCGAGAAGGCCCCAGATCGACTCACATTGTAAATAGTTACACTATTGACTTTGCGGGGTGGGGGGCGCGCGGAGTGTTGTTATGTATGTAAACCTGTAAATACCATGTCTAACCACTAGAGGGCTTATCCCCTGGAGTCCCAAGGGATCCCACAATCCCTTGGGAACACCTGTATATAAGGAGGCCTCAGGCTGGTGAGGCAGTCTGAGATCTGTAATAAAGGACTACGGTCCTTACTTTGAGCTTGCAGCATCTAGTCTGACTTTATTCAAGATGTAACATAAAGCATCTTATTTATCAAGATAAGTTAAAAGAGTTGGGATTCTTTACCCTAGAGCAGCATAGACTTAGGGGGGATATGATTGAGGTTTATAAGATAATGAAGGGAATAGACAGTTCCAGCTGACAGTTTATTTCAATTAAATAGGTTAGGCAAGACCAGAGGGCACAAATTTAAGTTGTATACGGCTAGATCTAGGTTAAATATCAGGAAGTGGTTCTTCTCACAGATAAGGGGATAAGGGGTTATGGGGAGCGGGCAGGGAAGTGGAGCGGAGTCCATGATCTGATCAGCCATGATCTTATTAAATGGCGGAGCAGGCTCGAAGCGCCGTATGGCCTACTCCTGTTCCTATTGCTTATGTTCTTATGTTCTTAAGAGTAGATCTCTGGAACAAGCTGCCCTCTCATGTGGTGTATGCAGACTCACTAATTCCTTGAAGCAAAAGTTGGATTTGTTTCTGGCTGCGGCAGAGATTAACGCTAACAGAAGGTAGGTACTGCAGGGAATTTAATGGGCAGCGTGATCTCCTGGACCAACTTCGATCGCCTAGATGAGTCGGAGAGGAATTTCCCAGATTTTTTTCCCAAATTGGCCTGAGTTTTTTTATTTGTTTCTTTTGCCTCTCCCTGGAGATCACATGGTTTTGGGTGGGGTGGAGTGTATATGTTGTGATACACAAGGTCTCGCAATTGTGTGGGATAGGCTCGATGGTCCAGATGGTCTTTACCTGTCCGTCATTGTTTGTATGTTCTTTGCATTAAATTTCACCTGCCATGTGTCTGCCCATTTCACCAGTTTGTCTCTGTCCTCCTGAAGTCTGCCATACTCTGCTCCTTATTTTTTACTACTGTGTATATTCTTTGCCACTGTTCTCACTGACCTTACCCTTCCTGTCCTCAAGGCTGCAATTCAATTCATGGAATCCCATGGGCAATGGCAGCTTTCTGTTATCTCGCCTGCCTGAATCTGAGCTTGTGCTCACCTGATGCATTTCCAGTAGGGTTGATGGATAGTGATTGGTGAATCGTTGTTCATCTGTCCTCCTGTTGAGGCCATCAGTACCCTAGCTGACCTAACTCCACACCCAGCAAGGATTGTATCTTGCACCTGCCTCTTCTCTCTTCAGTGGCGTCCAATTAATTTACCTCAACTGTGGCTCAGTGGGTAGCATATTTACCTCTGAGCCAGAAGGTTGTGTGTTCAAGTCCCACTCCAGGGACTTGAGCACAAAAAATCTAGGAGGAAACTCCCAGTGCAGCACGTAAAAGAAGAGCAGGGAGTTCTCTCCAATGTTCATCCCTCAATCAACATAACAAAAACAGTTTATCTGGTCATTATCACATTGCTGTTTGTGGGAGCTTGATTGTGCGCAAATTGGCTGCCGCATTTTCTACATTACAACAGTGACTACACTCCAAAAGTACTCCATTGGCTACAAAGCACTTTGAGATGTCCTGTGGTCATGAAAGGTGCGATATAAATGCAAGACTTTTTTTTTTTTTTAAATGTAACGGGATTTAAGCAAGTACAAAGTGGGGAGGGGAGGAAAGAACAAAAGGTCTGTGATAGGGTGCAAGGCAGGAGAGATTACATAAGAACATAAGAACAAAAGAATTGTGCGGAGGGGAGCGGGTAGGTCCGAAGGCCTCCTCGTAGGACTGCTCCTGGGCACGGCCAAGGGTGCCTCCCCTCCCCCCCCCACCCCCTCCCTCACTCCCCCTCCCCCTCCCTCTCCCCCCTCTCCCTCCTCCCCCCCTCCTCCTCCTCCCCCCCTCCTCCTCCTCCCCCCCTCCTCCTCCTCCCCCCCTCCTCCTCCTCCTCCTCTCCCCCCTCCTCCTCTCCCCCCCCCTCCCCTCCTCTCCACCCCCCCTCCCCTCCTCTCCACCCCCCCCTCCTCCTCTTCCCCCCCCCTCCTCCTCTTCCCCCCCTCCTCTCCTCTCCCCCCCTCCTCCTCTCCCCCCCCCCCTCCTCTCCCCCCCCCCTCCCCTCTCCCCCCCCCTCCTCCTCCTCCCCCCCCTCCTCCTCTCCCCCCCCCCCCCTCCTCCTCCTCTCCCCCCCTCCTCCCCCCCCTCCTCCTCCTCTCCCCCCCCCCTCCTCCCCCCCCCTCCTCCTCCTCTCCCCCCCCCCTCCTCTCCCCCCCTCCCCTCCCCCCTCTCCCCACCCTCCCCCCTCTCCCCCCTCCTCCTCCTCCCCCCTCCCCTCCTCCTCCTCTCCCCCCCCTCCTCTCCCCCCCCTCCTCTCCCCCCCCTCTCTCTCCCCTCCCCCCTCTCTCTCCCCTCCCCTCCCCCCTCCCCCTCCCTCCCCTCCCCCTCCCCCCCCCAGATGTTAAACTAACCGGCCTATAGTTACCTGCCTTTTGTCTTTTAATTTGATACTCTCCTTTATTTCCTTGGTTATCCAAGTCTGATTATCCCTTCTCTTACCGCCCTTCTTTTTCCACTGGAATATATTTTTGTTGAGCACTATGAAAAAGCTCCTTAAAAGTCCTCCACTGTTCCTCAATTGTGCCACCGTTTAGTCTGTGTTCCCAGTCTACTTTAGCTAACTCTGCCCTCATCCCACTGTAATCCCCTTTGTTTAAAGAATAGTACACTCGTTTGAGACATTACTTCCTCACCCTCAATTTGTATTGCAAATTTAACCATACCGTGATCACTCATTCTGAGAGGATCTTTTACTAGGAGATCGTTTATTATTCCTGTCTCATTACACAGGACCAGATCTAAGATAGCTTGCTCCCTTGTAGGTTCTGTAACATACTGTTCTAAGAAACAATCCCGTATGCATACTATGAATTCCTCCTCCAGGCTACCCAGTGAGATTTGATTTGACCAATCGATATGTAGGTTAAAATCCCCCATGATTACTGCCGTTCCTTTTCCACATGCCTCTATTATTCCCTTGATTATTGTCCGCCCCACTGTGAAATTATTTGGGGGCCTATAAACTACGCCCACCAGTGACTTTTTCCCCTTACTATCTCTAATCTCCACCCACAATGATTCAACATTTTGTTCATTAGAGCCAATATCGTCTCACAACTGCCCTGATATGATCCTATATTAATAGAGCTACCCCACCTCCTTTCCCTTCTTGTCTATCTTTCTGAATTGTCAGATACCTCTATGTTTAATTCCCAGTCTTGGCCACCCTGCAACAATGTTTCAGTAATGACCACCAAATCAGACCCATTTGTAATGATTTGTGCCGTCAACTCATTTACTTTATTTTGAATGCTGCGTGCGTTTAGGTAGAGTATTTTAATACTAGTTTTTAAAACCATGATTTTTAGTTTTGACCCCTCCTGCAGCCCCTATATATTCAGTGGCCCTTTTTGTTTTTTGCCTTGGGTTTCTCTGCCCTCCACTTTTACTCATCTCCTTTGTCTTTTGCTTTTGTCTCCATTTTGTTTCCCTCTGTCTCCCTGCATTAGTTCCCATCCCCCTGCCATATTAGTTTAACTCCTCCCCAACAGCACTAGCAAACACTCCCCCTAGGACATTGGTTCCAGTTTGTACTGGTCCCACCTCCCCCAGAACCGGTTCCAATGCCCCAGGAATTTGAATCCCTCCCTGCTGCACCACTGCTCAAGCCACATATTCATCTGAGCTATCCTGCGATTCCTACTGACTAGCACGTGGCACTGGTCGCAATCCCGAGATTACTACTTTTGAGATCCTACTTTTTAAATTTAGCTCCTAGCTCCTTAAGAGACAAAAGGGATGATGGTGCAAGGTAAAAGGGGATGGTAATGGGACAAATAAAGAAACAAATGATGGGTTTAGAGGAGGTGTAAATGGCAAAAGCAGAATCATTACCAACAACTGCTGTCCAGAAAAATGGGAGCACTGGTTATGATCTGAAATTGTTGGACTCAATGTTGAGTCTGGAAGTACAAGTAAATCACTGTTTCACTTGGAGAGTGTGTTTTGGCCTTGGACAATGAGAGGAAGGTGGTAAAAGAGCAGCTGTTCCAACTCCTGCACTTGCACGGGGCGGTGCTATGGGAAATGGTGAGGGGAGGTTGTTGGGGTGATTGAGGAGTGGACCAAGTATCGAGGAGAGAACTGTGTCTTCGGAATGCTGAAAGGGGCTGGGAAGATGTGTTTGGTGGTGGCATCATGCTGGAGGTAGTGGCACGGTGGTATACGGGAGGGAGGGAGTGGCCCTGGGAGTCCTCAACATTGTCTCAGGACCCCATGAAGTCTCATTGCTTCATGTCAATCGTGGACAATGAAATCTCCTGATTACCACCTACTGGCCTCCCTCAGCTGATGAAGCAGTAAAATCCACCATGTCAAACACTACTTGGAAGAAGCACTGAGGCTCAGAATGTACTCTGGGTGGGGGACTTCAATGTCCATCACCAAGAGTGGCTCGGCAGCACTACTCCTGACCAAGCTGGGCCGAGTCCTGAAGGACATAGCTAGACTGGACCTGTGGCAGGTGGAAAGAGAACCAACATGACGGGAAAAACCTACTTGACCTTGTCCTCACCAATCTACCGGTCACAGAAGCATCTGTCCATGACAGCATTGGTAGCAGTGACATATGCACAGTCATTGGAGACAAAATCCTGTCTTCACTGAGGACATTGTGTTGTGTGGCACCACCACCATGCTAAATGGGATAGATTCAGAACAGATCAAGCACCTCAAAATTGGGCATCCATGAGATGCTGTGGGCCATCAGCAGCAGCAGAATTGTATTCCACCACAATTTGTAACCTCGTGGCCTGGCATATCCCTCACTCTACCATTACCATCAAGCCAGGTAACCAACCCTGGTTCAATAAGGTTCCAGGAGCAGCACCGGGCATACCTAAAAATGAGGGATCAACTTGGCAAAGCTGCAACACAGGATTACATGATAAGCAGTGGAAGCAGCATGCTTTAAACAGAGCTAAGCGATTCCACAATCAATGGATCAGATCAAAGCTCTGCAGTCCTGCCACATCCAGTGGTGGTGGTCAATTAAGCAACTAACGGGAAGCGGCTCCATGAATACTCCCATCCTCAATGATGGCGGAGCCCTGCACGCAGTGCAAAATTCAAGGCTGAAGCATTCACAACCATCTTCAGCCAGAAGTGCCAAGTAGATGATCCGTATCAGCCTCATCCTGAGGTCCTGACTAGCACAGAAGCCAGTCTTCAGCCAATTTGATTCACTCCACGTGATATCAAGAAACGGCTGAACGCACTGGATACAGCAAAGGCTATGTGCCCCGACAATATCCCGACTGTTACGCTGAAGACTGGTGCTCCAGAACTAGCCATGCCTCTAGCCAAGCTGCTCAAGTACAGCTACAACACTGGCATCTACCCGACAATGTGGAAAACTGCTCAGGCATGTCCTATCCACAAACAGCAGGACAAATCCATTCTGGCCAATTATCATCCCATAAGCCCACTCTCAATCATCAGCAAAGTGATGAAAGGGGTCATCGACAGTGCTATCAATTGGCACTTACTCACTAATAATCTGTTCACAAATGCTCAGTTTGGGTTCCACCAGGACCACTCAGCTCCAGACCTCATTACAGCCTTGGTCCAAACATAGAGAAAAGAGCTGAATTCAGAGGTGATATGAGAGTGACTGCCCTTGATATCAAGGCAGCATTGATCGAGTGTGGCATCAAAGAGCCCTAGTAAAATTGATGTTGTTGGGAATCAAGGGGTAACTCTCCACAGGCTGGAGTCATACCTCGCACAAAGGAAGATGGTTGCAATGGTTGAAGGTCAATCATCTCAGACCCAGGACAGCACTGCAGGTGTTCCTCAGGGCAGTGGCTTAGGCCCAACCATCTTCAGCTGCTTAATCAATGAACTTCCCTCAATTATAAGGTCAGAAGTGGGGATGTTCGACAATGATTGCACAATGTTCAGTTCCATTTGCAACTCCTCAGAAAATAAAGCAGTTCATGCCCACATGCAGCAAGACCTGCACAACATTTAGGCTTGGGCTGATAAGTGGCAAGTAACATTCGCACCACACAAGTTCCTAGCAATGACTATCTCCAACAAGAGAGAGTCTAACCACCTCCCCTTGAAATTCAATGGCATTATCATTGCTGAATCCCCCACCAGCAACATTCTGGGGGTCATCATTGACTAGAAACCTAACTGGACCAGCCATGTAAATACAATGGCCTGCTCTTGTTGCCAGAGGCTGGGTATTCTGCAGTGAGTGTCTCACTTCCTGACATCCCAAAGCCTTTCCATTATCTACAAGGCACAAGTCAGGAATGTGATGGAATACTCTCCATTTGCATGGATGAGTACAGTTCCAATAACACACAAGCTTGGCACCATTCAGGACAAAGCAGCCTGCTTGATTTGCACCCCGTTAACCACTTTCAACATTCAGACCCTCCATCGTGGCTGCAGTGTGTACCATCTAGAAGATGCACTGCAGCAACTCGCCATGGTTTCATCAGCAGCACCTCCCAAACCCATGACCTCTACTGCCTAGAAGGACAAGGGCAGCAGCCACATGGGAGCACCATCACCTGAAAGTGCCCCGTCAAGTTACACACTATCCTGACTTGGAAATATATCGCTGTTCCTTCATAGTCACTGGGTCAAAATCCTGGAACTCCCTCCCTAACAGCACTATGGGAGTATCTTCACCACACATACTGCAGTGGTTCAAGGCGGCGGCTCACTACCACCTTCTCAAGGGTAATTAGGAAAGGGCAATAAATGCTGGCCTTGCCAGCGATGCCCACATTCCCAGAACAAATTTTTTTAAATGACGGAGGATGATCCATTGAATGTGGAGGCCGGCCGGATGGAGGTTGAGGACAAGAGGAACCCTATCATGGTTCTGGGAGAGAGGGGAAGAGGTGAGAACAGAAGTGCGGGAAATGGGATGGACTCGACCGAGGGCCATACCAACCCCGGTAGAGGGGAATCCTCGGTTGAGGAAAAATGAAGACAGATTGAAAGCACTGGTATGGAAGATGGCATCGACAGAGCAGATGCAACCGAGTTCAGCCAGGTGGAGGAGGGTGGTGTTGGATGGGGATTATCTGGGTCTCCATTCAAAGAAGATGCAGAGGGCCCTCAGGTAATGGAGGTGCAGAGCCATTAGACGTCCATAGTGAAAAGGACCGGTTAGGGCCAGGAAACTGTTAAAGAGGCGAAGGGCGATGGAAGAGTTGTGGATGTAGGTGGGAAAAGACAGGACAATAGGAGCAAAAAATGGAGTCAAGATAAGAAGAAATCAGTTCCATGGGGCAAGAACAGGCTGAAACAATGGGTCTACCAGGGCAGTCCTGTTTGTAGATCTTGGGAAGGAGGTAGAAGCAGGCCGTGTGGAGTTGGGAGACTGAGGTTGGAGACCAAGGAGGGAAGATCTCCAGAGGAGATGAGGTCAGTGACAGTCTGGGAAATTATGGCTTAATGTTCAATGGTGGAGTAATTGTAATGTATGTACATAAGGTCTGCCCACCACCAGGGGGCACTACCGTCAGAGGTCCTAGGGTCATAGGTACACTCATGCTGGGCCTGGTATATAACCTGAATGTCACCTTTGTTTCTTCACTTCTGGAAGCCATTAAAGACTGACCAGGTTACACCTAGTCACTGGCTCACAGTACAGGGTTCATTGTCTCATTTCATATACCACAGTAATGGTCCAGCGGGAGGCAGGAGGAGGTGTCAGAGTTGCCGTTCAGCCTCCACAAGGTAGAGGTCGGTTTGCCAAACCTTAACAGCATCACCCTTGTCAGTGGGTTTAATGATAATGTTCGGGTTGAACCTGAGGACGGAGGGCTGCAAACTCAGAGCAAGGTAGGCTAGAGTGAGTGAGTGGAGTAGAGAAATTGAGATGACCGGTGTCATACCTGCAATTCCCAATGAAAAGACCTAGAGAGAATAAGAGACCAGGAGGACAATTCTGAACATAAGAACATAAGAAATAGGAGCAGCCATCTGGCCCTTCGAGCCTGCTCCGCCATTTAATAAGAGGATGAATGTGGTCATCACTCTCATAACCAAGACAGAGCAGTGCGGCCGGATGACTGTGTCTGCAGGTCCTCATGCAGTAGGTACCAGGACTCCCTACTGCCTCTTTGGTAAGTGCACTCTTTTTATACACATCTCAAATGACCTGTATATTTATTGGTGGGGCAGGGAATATCTTGTGGGGTGCAACATACTTAACTACCGCCTTACTGTCCTCAACCCTCTCCTGCTCTTCCCTCTTAATGGCACATAGATATGTGCATAAGGAATGCCATAACTGGCCCCAGAAAGCTATTACTGTGGATCAGAGGAGGGGAGGTTGTCAAAATCTTGGTGGTCTCACACCTCCACAGGCAGTCAGAAGCAAGTCCAAGGCAGTGTGGGCTGACTGAAGATGAAAAAAAAAGAATAAATAAGGGCTCCGAAAAGTCATGGAGAGAGAAACTGGGATAGGTCGTGGTTCCCGTTAGTGCCCCCAGAGTGCAAACGACTTTTTGCTCGGGCATGGCACCACTAATGACTCCACCTAAATTGCGAGAGAGAGAGTTTAGTGGTGGCGGTAACCAGTAGCGTCCCGCTCTGCTACACCGGTGGTGACGATGACATCACCGTGTTCAGCGGCCTATTTCCGCCACAGAGCAAACATTCAGGAGCACTCCCCTGAAGCTGCACCAGGTGATGCCAGCAACAGCTTCAGCGGGAAACTACCGGGCTGCAGTCCGCTCGCGGGGTGCTAGTTAATGGCACTCAAGTATTTGCATAAGGAATGCCTCAAAAACTATGCATTTCCCCCGCCCCGCCGCCCCCATTCTCAGCTACATAATCACTACTCAAGCTTTCAGTACTCCAGGGCTCAAGGACCTCCTCATTTCCACCTGACAACAGCTACATATTATATTTGTCATTCCAACTGACCACTAGTGCATTGAGTGTAAAACCAGGAAATTCAGGGCTGCAGTGTCACCAACCCTCATCAACTATATTATAATTAAATAGCTGGGGACTCAGCAGGCATATAGCAGGAAGGGCCAAATCTTATGAGAAATTGGGGAGGGTAGGGGGAGAATTCATTTTGGGATAGAAAACATCAGAATCCACCCCCAGTTTGTTGCCAAGGAAAAAAACTTACCCAATCTTATACTAAACAAGTGCCAAAAACAGCATAGAATGTTGGGGCCACAATCTCTAATGTCACGGAGGCCTGATATTGCCAGTGTAAAGCCTATCTTCTATTAAATCAAAACTCCTCATCTGTATAATGTTATTGCAATCAAATCTCATAGTTTTACAAAAACTGTTGAGGGGATCATCTTTAATTACATCAAAATCTGCTTATGTTTGAAGTAATCAGAAATTGACGATTTTCCTGTCAACCTGAGCTGCAAGGATTAATGATCAACTGGACAATCCCTCTTCAGATTTTTATATCTGTTTAAACTTCTAAAAATTTGGCAAATGGAGTAAAATGTTGGAAAGTGTGAGGTCATGCACTTTGGCAGAAAAATTCAAAGAGCAAGTTATTATTTAAATGGAGAAAGATTGTGAAGTGCAGCAATACAGCAGGACTTGGGGGTCCTTGTGCATGAAACACAAAAGGATAGTTTGCAGGTATAGCAAGTGATCAGGGAGGCCAATGGTATAGAAACATAGAAAATAGGTGCAGGAGTAGGCCATTCGGCCCTTCTAGCCTGCACCGCCATTCAATGAGTTCATGGCTGAACATGCAACTTCAGTACCCCCTTCCTGCTTTCTCACCATACCCCTTGATCCCCATAGTAGTAAGGACTTCATCTAACTCCTTTTTGAATATATTTAGTGAATTGGCCTCAACAACTTTCTGTGGTAGAGAATTCTACAGGTTCACCACTCTCTGGGTGAAGAAGTTTCTCCTCATCTCGGTCCTAAATGGCTTACCCCTTATCCTTAGACTGTGTCCCCTGGTTCTGGACTTCCCCAACATTGGGAACATTCTTCCTGCATCTAACCTGTCTAAACCCATCAGAATTTTAAACGTTTCTATGAGGTCCCCTCACATTCTTCTGAACTCCAGTGAATACAAGCCCAGTTGAGCCAGTCTTTCTTGATAGGTCAGTCCCACCATCCCAGGAATCAGTCTGGTGAACCTACGCTGCACTCCCTCAATAGCAAGAATGTCCTTCCTCAGGTTAGGAGACCAAAACTGGACACAATACTCCAGGTGTGGCCTCACCAAGGTCCTGTACAACTGTAGCAACACCTCCCTGCCCCTGTACTCAAATCCCCTCGCTATGAAGGCCAACATGCCATTTGCTTTCTTAACCGCCTGCTGTACCTGCATGCCAACCTTCAATGACTGATGTACCATGACACCCAGGTCTCTTTGCACCTCCCCTTTTCCTCATCTGTCACCATTCAGATATTAGTCTGTCTCTCTGTTTTTACCACCAAAGTGGATAACCTCACATTTATCCACATTATACTTCATCTGCCATGCATTTGCCCACTCACCTAACCTATCCAAGTCACTCTGCAGCCTCATAGCATCCTCTTCGCAGCTCATACTGTCACCCAGTGTCATCCGCAAATTTGGAGATACTACATTTAATCCCCTCGTCTAAATCATTAATGTACAGTGTAAACAGCTGGGGCCCCAGCACAGAACCTTGCAGTACCCCACTAGTCACTGCCTGCCATTCTGAAAAGTCCCCATTTACTCCTACTCTTTGCTTCCTGTCTGACAACCAGTTCTCAATCCATGTCAGCACACTACCCCCAATCCCATGTGCTTTAACTTTGCACATTAATCTCTTGTTATATTGGCCTTTATCAAAGAGGGGATGGAGTATAAAAGCAGGGAAGTCTTGCTCCAGCTATATAAGGTATTGGTGAGGCCACACCTGGAATACTGTGTGCAGTTTTGTTTTCCATATTTACAAAAGCATATACTTGCTTTGGAGGCAGTTCAGAGAAGGTTCACGAGGTTGATTCCGGGAATGAGGGGGTTGACTTATGAAGAAAGGTTGAGAAGGTTGGGCCTCTGCTCATTGGCATTCAGATGAATGAGAGGTGGTCTTATCAAAATGTAAAAGATTATGAGGGGGCTTGACAAGGTGGATGCAGAGAGGATGTTTCCACTGATGGGGGAGACTAGAACTAGAGGACATGTTCTTAGAATAAGGGGCCACCCATTTAAAACTGAGATGAGGAGAAATTTCTTCTGAGGGTTGTAAATCTGTGGAATTCGCTGCCTCAGAGAGCTGTGGAAGCTGGGACATTGAATAATTTAAGACAGAAATTGACAGTTTCTTAAACAATAAGGGGATAAGGAGTTATGGGGAGCAGGTGGGGAAGTGGAGCCGAGTCCATGATCAGATCAGCCATGACCTTATTGAATGGCGGAGCAGGTTCGAGGGGCTGTATGGCCTACTCCTGTTCCTATATCTTATGTTCTTATTAACTGTTTGCAAACCCACTTATGCAGTGTATTTTTATTAAAGATTTCTTAAGGATTGCATACACCAAAATAAGTAATGAAAGTTAGTGATTGTTCCTCATAATGAGCGACACTGAGCTGGCCAGAGATTGGTGAGCTTTTCCAGAGCTATGAGCCAATTCCCTGTTAGAATAGCTAACCCTACTAGTCTATATTTATTTTGTAACCCAATTTATTCATTCTGTTATAACAGTGACTAAAAGCACTTCATTGGCTGTAAAGCGCTTTGAGATGTCCGGTGGTCGTGAAAGGCACTATATAAATTCAAGGCTTTCTTTCTTTGTATAAATCCCTTCACCCGCCACCCCACCTCCCGCTGCCCCAGAATAGGACAAATGGTGGATTCATGCTTTTCCCTTTTGATTCAGTAGAAAACCCCTGGGAAGTTAATATGCAGGACTGTCATATGAGGAGAGATTGGGCCTGTATTCACTCAAGTTTAGAAGAATAAGAGGGGATCTCATTGAAACATAAAATTCTGAAGGGGTTGGACAGATTGGATGTGGGGAGGATGTTTCCCCTGGCTGGGAAGTCTAGAACAAGGTGTCACAGTCTCAGGATACAGGGTAGGAAATTTAGGACTGAGACGAGGAGAAATTTCTTCACTCAGAGGGTGGGGAACCTGTGGAATTCTCAATCACAGAAGGCTGTGGAGACCAAATCACTGAATATATTTAAGAAGGAGATAGATAGATTTCTAGACAAAAGGCATCAAGGGGTATGTGGGAAAAGCAGAAAGGTGGTGTGGAGATAGAGGATTAGCCATGATCATATTGAATGGCAGTGCAGGTTTGAAGGGCCAAATGGCCCAGTACTCCTCCTATTTTCTATGTTTCTATGTTTCTAAATTGATTCCTTGTCAAATATATCCCTGATTTAATGGATCATAACATTAATCTTTTCTTCAAAATTAATAACACTAATTAGAAAACAGAACATCAGAATTAAATTTAAACAGGTATTGCAATGATCAAATATTCTAAACAGTTGACATCTAAAGATATCACCACTTTAGGCAATGGTTAGATTTCTGTTTTTCAAAAAAAGATTACATACATTTTAGCAGATCTCCCTTAACATTGCTTATGATAAGTCAAGCAACAGAGCAGTGTATATTTTAGACTTACTTCAGAAGGTCATTTCTATCTGCAGATCAGTTGCCAACTGGTGGGAAAGCTGCAATGGCTACCCCCACTCTGGCTCCAGTTAAAATGCCATCGAGGTCCCACTTTTATAATAGGACCCCAATTTGCATAAATTTATGAGGCCCCTGCTATTTTTAAACAGGCGCCTCATCTGCCTGCAGAATCCTGTAGGTTAAAATGGGAAATGGTGCAAAAGTGTTGAGTTTCGAGCGGGTAAATAACCTGTTTGTTTTTAAACTGTCCAGCACCCCCACCTCCTCCAAACCCCATAGGTTTCCACTGGGCAGCTGGGGTTAAAATCAACCGTTCCCAGTTCTCACGGAGTCCACGCATTCCCAGTGCTCACGGGGTCCGCGTTCCCAGTGCTCACGGAGTCCGCGTTCCCAGTGCTCACGGAGTCCGAGTTCCCAGTGCTCACGGAGTCCATGTTCCCAGTGCCCATGGAGTCCACGCATTCCCAGTGTTCATGGAGTCCACGCATTCCCAGTGCTCACGGAGTCCGAGTTCCCAGTGCTCACGGAGTCCATGTTCCCAGTGTCCATGGAGTCCTCGTTCCCAGTCTAAGGGGACAGGAAGAGACCATTGAAGGTCCCAAGAATAAAATAAACTTGCACTTATCTTCTTCCTGCAGGGATTAAAAGGGTTAAATGGAGAAGGTAACTGATTCTCTCTGGAATCGATTACCCCTCTCCATACAGTCCTGGAGCCTTTTCAATAGCTCTCAGCTAGCAAGGGTTTTGTTCAAACTTTTTAAGGCTCTACTGGCTGGAATTCCCAGGGCAGATGAGGAACTTCCACTGGCCTGAGTAAATAAGGCACAATCCCAGTGGAACTGGACTGAGTCCTAAATTATAGCTCTTTCCGACAATTCCATCCGAGTTGTGCCCTGATCAGGATTTTGAGCGCTTATTTATTTGTAAAAAAGAATATAGGGCTAGACTTTCCATTATTGTCCAGATCGCCCAAAAGTGGGTGATATTTCCAGCGTTAGCATTTATATTGGTTTTTGAGATCGCCGGATTATCGGCCATTTTTGAACCCGCTAGTTTCCACTTTATAATTTGGGCGTTAGCATTTTTAAAAGTTTTTTTCTGTCGTAAAAGGTCGGCGTCCATAGCAACACCATAGCAACAGTCTTTTCCCGCGTTTCAAGAGGTCAGGGGTCATCAGCACATGCGCAGAACATAGAGAAAGAGAGAGGAGAGAGAGAGAGAGATGGAGGAGAAAGCTTGTGGGAATTGTGGAGATTGCAGTGGTGGTGATTTATATTTAGAGTTTTTTTTTTGAAAACTATTATTACTTAGTGAGTGAGAGAGATACTATATATATTATATACATATCTAACAGGAAAAGACCAAAGAATGGAGGGCAAGGAGGAGGTGCGTGCTGATGCTGTGGAGGTGGAAAAGGCTGGTGAGGGCACTGATGTGGGTGAGGTTAGAGAGGAGATAGAGATGGGTAAAAGTAAGAGAGCCAGGCGCTTTTCAGATGAGGCCAATGCTGCCCTCCTGCAAGAGATTGAATCTTGTTGGACCCAATTGACCCGGGATGGGCGTGGGAAGCCAACCCCAAAAGTGTACCAAAAAATCTGGGGTGAGATCGCTGAAGTGGTGTCATCGGCGACACATGAGGTCCATGAGGCCAACCAGTACCGCAAGTGCTGGAACGACCTTGTTGGCTCCGGAAGAGCATTACATTTATTTGTATATATATATTTATATAATTGTAATTGTAAGTGTAATGAGGCAATGATGATGTTAAATTCAAATCTGATGTATTGCAGTTAGACCGGTAATCTTTTAATCCAAACCTACGTTTGTGGTGGACTACCATGTGTGTTGTTTAGGTTAATAATGATCATAATAGTAATATTAATAATATTAATAATAATAATTATAACATCTGTCAGTAATGTGCTATGTGTTGTATCAGTATCTGTAATAGTACCTAGCAATGATCTGACGTCATGTCGTGCTGTTGTCACCTGCTGCAGAAGAAGCTTTCGAAGAATAGGACTGAGCAGCGGCGCATGGGTGGTGGCCCACCGATCCTTTGTGAGCTGACCGATATCGAGGAACGGGCGCTGGCACTCATGGGTATTCACAACCATGCAGCATCGGAACCTGTCCTCATGCTACGTGACTAAAGTATAAACCATTGCGTGATGTAAAGTCAATAAATGCCACACCCACTCATATCCGTATAATATATGATTGATGATATGTGATGTATTTTATTGATGCAATGTTATGTAATGTTATGTAATTAATGATGGGCTCATGGAAATCATTGTAATACAGATTTTGTAGTGTCATGATGTTCATAACATGTAATGTCTGTGATTATTTTTAAAGCAATAGTGCTGCTCTCATGCATATGCTGTGTGTAGCGTTTGCATTCCCCTGTGACCCTCGCACCCCCTTCTCTAATTACCTCATTTATATTTTCTAGCTCAGCCAAGAGCGCAGGTCCTTCCAATTGCACCGAGGCAAGGTATCAATGCGGCGGCGATGGATTGTGTTTCTGGGGCTGAGAAGCCCCGAATCTCGCCCGTCATGCTGCAGGTTATCCTCTCCACTGAGGACAGTGTAAAGGTGGAGGAGAAGCCTGCAGCAGCAACACTACTTCCTTGCAGTGCTCCTGTGGCCATGTCCTCCTCGACCATGGAGTTAGCGGGCCCAAGCACTTTGCTGCAGGGCACCCCAAAGGACTCCATGCCGTTGCCAACCCCGCGAAGGTTGGTTCGGCGCAGTAGGACTGCTCCACAATCGGCAGATCTGAGCATGGACATGGTAAATTTTTCCAGGAGGAGTGTTGAATTTGGTCAGCAGCTCCTCCAGGCAATGGGCAGAATATCTGAATAGATGGCCACCCTATCCGCGAACATGAACGAAAAAATGACACGGATAGCGGTGGCCCTGGAGGTAATAGCCAGGAACACTAGTGCCAGAGGGCTATCAGTGTTCCCGGAATCCAGCACTGCACCCCAAGGTGCTACACCCGCCCTTGCCAGAGACACATGCGAGCCAGGAGGATGCTGTTGCTTCTGGCTCGGAGGACGTTTCCTCGGAAACCTCCTCTCCATCATCGGCCCAAAGAACGGATCTGCCGTCATCCCTCCCCCCAATGAAGCAGCGCTTGTGGAGCACTGCGGCAAAGCGGCTTGGATTTGGTAGGGGAAGAGGTAGGATAAAGACCCAGGGGGGTGGTGGCGGAGGGGGGAAAGGAGGGGCATGGCCGCAGGTAGGGATGGAGGGCGGGAGGGAGTTGTTCCACACTTGCTGTTAAAATTTGTTTATTGTTGTTATCATTAAGTTTTTCAATGTTGGGATGGTTTGGGCGAGGGGGGAGGGGAGTGCCTTGTTGTATTTGCTATTGTTATTGAAAATGTTCTAATGAGCTAACATACCTCACTGATGACCTCCTTCTGGAAGCACAGTCTCCTAAGGCATGTGTTCTTAGACAAGTCCAGGTAAGACCACTTCTCCCTGTAAGTTTGTTGGGTGTAAGTTCTCCTCCTCCTCAGTCTGCCACCTCTTTGATTGGGCACATAATGCTCTTCAATATACCTTCTCCCATCTCTAGTCTGCAGTATGTGATTAGTCATCAATACAGGCTGAGAAATTACAGGCCCCATTGTAATAAAAATCATTATTATACCTAATCTTCACAAACAATAAATTTTCCGACTAAAACCTATAAAATCAATTCAGTTCGTCCACAATGTGATAAGATGTTTGTTCAGATTTTCAAATCAACTTAAAAGAGCTCACAGATTAAATCAAAACTCCCCAGAACTTGAAGCAGCGTTTTACATGAAAAGTTCTCCGATTTACAAAATGGCATCCATACCGCTGGGTTAAGGTCAGGTGAGTGCAGCTTTTTTTCAGCGTTTTTTTGGGCGAGCGATCTTTTCGGCGATATATGGGCGATAAGCCGAAAGTAACGTTCTGCGATATTATGGGCAGTTTCTGAGCATTAATTTTGTTTATAAACTGTATTCTGAGCCTTTACGGCAAAAAAATATGGGCAGGCAGTTTAATTATTTCTCGCCATTACCTAGATGCCGAAAGTAATGCTGGGTGATAAGTGAGCGATAAATGGGCGTTAGTATCGATTTTTTTGGTGAAATGGATGATAAATGGACGTTATACTTCATCTCAGTGTTAAAATGGATGGTAAGTGGCTGGTAGCAAAGCAAAGTTGATGGAAAGTCTACCTATAATCGTTACTGATTTATTTTTTTGCTATAATAGAAATCTTTATCTCATAGACACTTTGTGAAGCTAGTGAGAAACAAAAAGAACTTTAGCTTTTATTGGGGGTGATTCAACAACTTTATTTCAGATTTGTCACTCTTTTAGGAATAAAAAATTGGAACAAAAATATCTGATACGAAGCACAACATGATGTATGCTACTGAAATATCCTTGTAATAAATATGGGCCCTGAAATTCCGGCCTCCCCGGGTCCGTACGGAGTTTCTACGGACCTGGGAAGGCATCAGAAAAGTCGGTTTTCAGCGCACAATGGGCATGTGCTGAAAACCGGCTTTTCCGATATCCAACGCAAGGGCAAGATTGCAGTATTTACCATATCTTGCCCAGCAAATGTCCTCAAAATTCTTGCGCTTGATAGGCAGTCCCTCGGAATTGAGGAAGACTTGCTTCCACTCTGAACATGAGTTCTTAGGTGGCTGTACAGTACAATATGAGAACCACAGTCTCACTCACAGGTGGGGCAGATAGTCGTTGAGGGAAGGGGTGGGTAGGACTGGTTTGCCGCACACTCTTTCCGCTGCCTGCGCTTGATTTCTGCATGCTCTCGGCGACAAGACTCGAGGTGCTCAGCACACTCCCGGATGCGCTTCCTCCACTTAGGACGGTTTTTGGCCAGGGACTCCCAGGTGTCAGTGGGGATGTTGCACTTTATCAGGGAGGCTTTGAGGGTGTCCTTGTAACATTTCCGCTGCCCACCTTTGGCTTGTTTGCCGTGAAGGAGTTCCAAGTAGAGCGCTTGCACTGGGAGTCTCGTGTCTGGTATGCGAACGATGTGGCCTGTCTAGCAGAGCTGATCAAGTCTGCTCAGTGCTTCGATGCTGGGGATGTTGGCCTGGTCGAGGACGCGAATGTTGGTGCGTCTGTCCTCCCAGGGGATTTGTGGGATCTTGCGGAGACATCGTTGGTGGTATTTCTCCAGCGACTTGAGGTGTCTACTGTACATGGTCCATGTTTCTCAGCCATACAGGAGGACGGGTATTACTACAGCCCTGTAGACCATGAGTTTGGTGACAGTTTTGAGGGCCAGGTCTTCAAACACTCTTTTCCTCAGGTGGCCGAATGCTACACTGGCGCACTGGAGGCGGTGTTGGATCTCGTCGTCAATGCCTGCTCTTGTTGATAGGAGTCTCCCGAGACATGGGAAATGGTCCACATTATCCAGGGCTACGCCGTGGATCTTGATGTCTGGGGGACAGTGCTGTGCGGTAAGGATTGGCTGGTGGAGGACCTTTGTCTTGCTGATTTTTAGCGTAAGGCCCATGTTTTCGTAAGCCTCAGTAAATACTATGTCCTGGAGTTCAGCCTCTGTGTGTGCGCAGACGCAGGCGTCGTCCGCGTACTGTAGCTCGACAGCAGAGGTTGGGGTGGTCTTGGACCTGGCCTGGAGACGGCGCAGGTTGAACAGCTTCTTACTGGTTCTGTAGTTTAGTTCCACTCCAGCAGGGAATTTGTTGACTGTGAGGTGGAACATGGTAGCTGTTATAACTCGATAGACTGAATACTGTAAACTAACACAGGTACAAACCTGGCTCTGCTTTATTCGGGCCCAAAGTGATTACATTACATGATGGCTTGTCTTTTAGATCTGGGCCGCACACATGTGCGTACAGCGCAATGACCTCCAACAGTAGTGCCACTTGATGGCTAATATACCAAGCATACATACATGACAATATCCTCCTTTATGATATTAGTAACAGTCTTTTTACAAATTGAGATGCTCCGGGGCTTTCCGCTCCCAAGTTGATCGTCTCAGTTCAACTCCAGCCTTGGGTGAGAGTTCTGAATCTGTTATGTCTGGGGGCTGGTTGCCGATCTGATGGGAGTGGCAATGACCATGTCAGGGATTGAAAGTCCAGATTCATTGATGACAGCACAGTCCTCTGATGACTGAGAGTAGATTAGTTGGTCACTGATTGTGTCTTCCTCAAACTGTTCCGGTTCATCCGTGTGTCGCAGCTTTATCTGATCAACATGTTTCCTGCATGTTTGCCCATTCTTGAGCTTGACGATAAACACTCTGTTACCCTCGTTGGCCGTAACAGTACCGGCGATCCACTTGGGACCTTGACCACAATTTAGTATATACACAGGATCGTTAACAGAAATGTCGCGTGACACAGCAGCGCGATCATGATGCCACTGCTGACTCTGACATCTGTATTCAACATGTTTGTTCAAGACAGGGTGGACAACAGAGAGCTTGGTCTTGAGACCTCTCTTCATCAATAGTTCAGCAGGGGGTACCCCAGTAAGCGTGTGCGGTCTTGTCCTGTAACTAAGCAATATGCATGACAAGCGAGTCTGTAGTGGACCTTGACTTACACATTTCATACTCCGCTTGCTGGTTTGGACAGCAGGCTCTGCTTGACCATTAGAAACATAGAAAATAGGTGCAGGAGTAGGCCATTCGGCTCTTCGAGCCTGCACCACCATTCAATAAGATCATGGCTGATCCTTCCCTCAGTACCCCTTTCCTGCTTTCTCTCCATACCACTTGATCCCTTTAGCCGTAAGGGCCATATCTAACTCCCTCTTAAATATATCCAATGAACTGGCATCAACAACTCTCTGCGGCAGGGAATTCCACAGGTTAACAACTCTATGAGTGAAGAAGTTTCTCCTCATCTCAGTGCTAAATGACCTACTCCTTATCCTAAGACTGTGTCCCCTGGTTCTGGACTTCCCCAACATCGGGAACCATCTACCCACATCTAACCTGTCCAGTCCCGTCAGAATCTTGTACGTTTCTATGAAATCCCCTCTCATCCTTCTAAATTCCAATGTATAAAGGCCCAGTTGATCCAGTCTCTCCTCATATGTCAGTCCCGCCATCCCGGGAATCAGTCTGGTGAACCTTCGCTGCACTCCCTCAATAGCAAGAATGTCCTTCTTCAGATTAGGAGACTAAAACTAAACACAACATTCCAGGTGAGACCTCACCAAGGCCCTGTACAACTGCAGTATAACCTCCCTGCTCCTATACTCAAATCCCCTAGCTATGAAGGCCAACATACCATTTGCCTTCTTTACCCCTTGCTGTACCTGTATGCCAACTTTCAATGACTGATGAAGCATGACACCCAGGTCTCATTGCACCTCCCCTTTTCCTAATCTGCCACCATTCAGACAATATTCTGTCTTCGTGTTTTTGCCCCCAAGGTGGATAACCTCACATTTACTCAGATTATACTGCATCTGCCATGCATTTACCCACTCACCTTACCAGTCTAAGTCACCCTGCAGCCTCTTAGCATCCCCCTCACAGTTCACACCGCCACCCAGTTTAGTGTCATCTGCAAACTTGGAGATATTACACTCAATTCCTTCATCCAAATCATTGATGTATATTGTAAAAAGCTGGGGTTCCAGCACTGAGCCCTGCAGCACTCCACTTGTCACTGCCTGCCATTCTGAAAAGGACCCATTTATCCCGACGCTCTGCTTCTTGTCTGCCAACCAGTTCTCTATCCACGTCAGCATATTACCCCCAATACCATGTGCTTTGATTTTGCACACCAATCACTTGTGTGGGACCTTGTCAAAAGCCTTTTAAAAGTCCAAATACACCACATCCACTGGTTCTCCCTTGTCCACTCTACCAGTTACATCCTCAAAAAATTCCAGAAGATTTGTCAAGCATGATTTCCCTTTCATAAATCCATGCTGACTTGGACTATTTCTGTCACTGCTTTCCAAAAGCGCTGCTATTTCATCATTAATAATTGATTCCAATATTTTCCCCACCACTGATGTCAGGCTAACCGGTCTATAATTACCCACTTTCTCTCTCCCTCCCTTTTTAAAAAGTGTTGTTTCATTAGCTACCCTTCAGTCCATAGGAACAGATCCAGACTCGATACACTGTTGGAAAATGATCACCAATTCATCCACTATTTCTCGGGCCACTTCCTTAAGAACTCTGGGATGTAGACTATCAGCTCCGGGGATTTATCGTCCTTCAATCCCATTAATTTCCCTAACACAATGTCCCGCCTAATATGGATATCCTTCAGTCCCTCATTCTTATTCGACCCTCGGTCCCCTAATATTTCCGAAAGGTTATTTGTGTCTTCCTTCGTGAAGACAGAACCAAAGTCTTTGTTCAATTGGTCTGCCATTTCTTTGTTCCCCATTATAAATTCGCCTGAATCCGACTGCAAGGGACTTATGTTTATCTTCACTAATCTTTTTCTCTTCACATATCTACAGAAGCTTTTGCAGTCAATTTTTATGTTCCCGGCAAGCTTCTTCTCACACTCAATTTTCACCCTCTTAATTAAACCCTTTGTCCTCCTCTGCTGAATTCTAAATTTCTCCCAGTCCTCAGGTTTAGAAACATAGAAACATAGAAAATAGGTGCAGGAGTAGGCCATTCGGCCCTTCTAGCCTGCACCGCCATTCAATGAGTTCATGGCTGAACATGCAACTTCAGTACCCCATTCCTGCTTTCTCACCATACCCCTTGATTCTCCTAGTAGTAAGGACTTCATCTAACTCCTTTTTGAATATATTTAGTGAATTGGCCTCAACAACTTTCTGTGGTAGAGAATTCCACAGGTTCACCACTCTCTGGGTGAAGAAATTCCTCCTCATCTCGGTCCTAAATGGCTTCCCCCTTATCCTTAGACTGTGTCCCCTGGTTCTGGACTTTCCCAACATTGGGAACATTCTTCCTGCATCTAACCTGTCTAACCCCGTCAGAATTTTAAACGTTTCTATGAGGTCCCCTCTCATTCTTCTGAACTCCAGTGAATACAAGCCCAGTTGATCCAGTCTTTCTTGATAGGTCAGTCCCGCCATCCTGTGAATCAGTCTGGTGAACCTTCGCTGCACTCCCTCAATAGCAAGAATGTCCTTCCTCAGGTTAGGAGACCAAAACTGTACACAATACTCCAGGTATGGCCTCACCAAGGCCCTGTACAACTGTAGCAACACTGCCCTGCCCTTGTACTCAAATCCCCTCGCTATGAAGGCCAACATGCCATTTGCTTTCTTAACCGCCTGCTGTACCTGCATGCCAACCTTCAATGACTGATGTACCATGACACCCAGGTCTCTTTGCTCCTCCCCTTTTCCTAATCTGTCACCATTCAGATAATAGTCTGTCTCTCTGTTTTTACCACCAAAGTGGATAACCTCACATTTATCCACATTATACTTCATCTGCCATGCATTTGCCCACTCACCTAACCTATCCAAGTCGCTCTGCAGCCTCATAGAATCCTCCTTGCAGCTCACACTGCCACCCAACTTAGTGTCATCCGCAAATTTGGAGATACTACATTTAATCCCCTCGTCTAAATCATTAATGTACAGTGTAAACAGCTGGGGCCCCAGCACAGAACCTTGCGGTACCCCACTAGTCACTGCCTGCCATCCTGAAAAGTCCCCATTTACTCCTACTCTTTGCTTCCTGTCTGACAACCAGTTCTCAATCCATGTCAGCACACAATCCCATGTGCTTTAACTTTGCACATTAATCTCTTGTGTGGGACCTTGTCGAAAGCCTTCTGAAAGTCCAAATATACCACATCAACTGGTTCTCCCTTGTCCACTCTACTGGAAACATCCTCAAAAAATTCCAGAAGATTTGTCAAGCATGATTTCCCTTTCACAAATCCATGCTGACTTGGACCTATCATATTACCTCTTTCCAAATGCACTGCTATGACATCCTTAATAATTGATTCCATCATTTTACCCACTACCGATGTCAGGCTGACCGGTCTGTAATTCCCTGTTTTCTCTCTCCCTCCTTTTTTAACTGGCCAATTTACATGCCTCTTCCTTGGATTTCACACTATCCTTAATTTCTCTTGTTAGCCACGGTTGAGCCACCTTCCCCGCTTTATTTTTACTCCAGACAGGGATGTAAAATTATTGAAGTTCATCCGTGTGATCTTTAAATGTTTGCGTGTTTGAATGGTGCTGAACTCACATGTTTGATACCATTGAGTTTCATAAACTCTTGAAACTCCAGACTAGTGAAGCAAGTCCATTGTCACCTACAACGATGTCGGGCAGACCATGAGTGGCAAACATGACACGAAGGCTCTCAATGGTAGTTGTGGATGTACTTGATGATGCATCCCTTGGGAGCACTGTATATAAGCCTAAGGCCTGTTCCTAACTCTGGAGTGTCTTATTAAAGACTGAGGTCACTGTTACTTTAACCTCCCTGTGTGCAGCCTCATCTATGTTCAGAACACAATAACTGGCGATGAGAATACGAATCCAACACAAAGATGCAGCAAACTGTGGGCATCCCGGAGAAGTTCTCGGAGGGTGAGGACTGGGAAGCCTATGTCGAACGGCTAGACCAGTACTTTGTAGCCAACGAGCTGGACGGAGAAGGAAGTGCTGCAAAAAGGAGAGCAGTCCTCCTCACAGTCTGCAAGGCACCGATCTACAGCCTCATGAAGAATCTTATGGCTCCAGTGAAACCCACATATAAGTCATATAAGGAGCTGTGTACACTGTTTCGGGAGCATCTTAGCCCAGGGAGAGTGTGTTGATGGCGAGGTATCGGTTCTACACATGCCAGCGATCTGAAGCTCAGGAAGTGGCGAGCTACGTCGCCGAGCTAAGGCGACTTGCAGGACAATGTGAGTTTGATGGCTACCTGGAGCAAAGGCTCAGAGACTTTGTTGTACTGGGCATTGGCCATGAGACCATCCTACGAAAACTTTTGATTGTAGAGACACCGACCCTCAGTAAGGCCATTGCGCTAGCACAGGCGTTTATGTCCACCAGTGATAACACCAAACAAATCTCTCAGCACACAAATGTTAGCAATGTTCATAAATTAACTGGAACTGTGTTTCCAAGCAGAAAATACAGGGCAGTACCCACGAATCTGCAACCGCCAGCAGGCCTCAGGTGACCCAGATGACTCAGAGTTCCCAACGAAGTATGAATGAAAGGCAATTCACACCTTGTTGGCGTTGTGGAGGCTTCCATTCAGCCTATTCATGCCGCTTCAAAGGGTATGTTTGCAAGAGCTGTGGAACAATGGGGTACCTCCAACGAGCTTGCAAACAAGCTGCAAGCTCTGCAAAACCACGTGGCACAGGAAGATCAGTCCATGGTGGATCAAAGCAATTTCGAGCCTCAGAGAGAGGAGGCAGATGCTGAAGTACACGGGGTGCACACATTTTTGACGAAATGTCCACCTGTAATGCTAAATGTAAAATTGAATGGCTCACCCGTAGCCATGGAACTGGACACCGGCGCTAGCCAATCCATCATGAGTAAGAAGATGTTTGAGAGACTGTGGTGCAATAAGGCATTCAGACCAACCCTGAGCCACATCCACACGAAACTGAGAATGTACACCAAAGAGCTTATCACTGTCCTGGGCAGCGCCGTGGTCAAGGTCACCTACGAGAACACGGTGCATGAACTGCCACTCTGGATTGTCCCGGACGATGGCCCCACACTGCTTGGAAGGAGCTGGCTGGGCAAAATCCGCTGGAACTGGGATGACATCTGAGCACTATCACATGTCGCTGAGGCCTCGTACCCAGGTTCTTAACAAATTTCCTTCCCTTTTTGAGCAAGGCATTGGAAACTTTTCCAGGGCGAAGGTGCCGATCCACTTGGTCCCAGAGGCACGACCCATTCACCACAAGGTGCGAGCGGTACCTCACATGATGAGGGAGAGAGTGGAAATCGAGCTGGACAGGCTGCAACACGAGGGCATCATCTCCCCAGTGAAATTCAGCGAGTGGGCAAGCCCGATTGTTCCAGTACTCAAAAGTGATGGCACGGTCAGGCTTTGCGGCGATTATAAAGTAACTATTAATCGTTTCTCGCCACAGGACCAATACCCGCTACCTAAGGCAGACAACCTATTTGCGACGCTGGCAGGAGGCAAGACGTTCACCAAGCTCGACCTGACTTTGGCCTACATGACGCAGGAACTGAAGGAGTCTTCGAAGGGCCTCACCTGCATCAACACGCACAAGGGTCTGTTCATCTCCAACAGATGCCCGTTTGGAATTAGGTCAGCTGCAGCGAACTTCCAGAGAAACATGGCGAGCCTACTCAAGTCTGTACAACACACGGTGGTCTTTCAGGACGACATATTGGTCACGGGTCGGGACACCGCCGAGCACCTACAAAACCTGGAGGAGGTCCTCCAGCGACTGGATCGTGTAGGGCTGCGGCTGAATAGGTCGATATGCGTCTTCATGGCAACAGAAGTGGAGTTTTTGGGGAGAAAGATCACGGCGGACGGCATTCGGCCCACAGACGCCAAGACAGAGGCTATCAGGAATGCGCCCAGGCCACAGAACATCACGGAGCTGCGGTCGTTCCTGGGACTCCTCAACTATTTTGGTAACTTCCTACCGCGGTTAAGCACCCTTTTAGAGCCCCTACATGTGTTATTGCACAAAGGTGAGAACTGGGTGTGGGGAACAAACCAAGTAATTGCTTTTGAGAAAGCCAGAAACATTTTATGCTCCAACAAGCTGCTTGTATTGTATAACCAGTGTAAAAGACTTGTGCTAGCATGTGTCGCGTCGTCGTACGGTGTCGGGTGTGTATTACAACAAGCTAACGTTGCGGGGAAGTTGCATCCTGTCGCCTATGCTTACAGGAGCTTGTCTAAAGCTGAGAGGGCCTACCGCATGATTGAGAAAGAGGCATTAGTGTGTGTGTTCGGGGTAAAGAAAATGAATCAGTACCTGTTTGGCCTCAAATTTGAGCTGGAAACCGATCACAAGCCACTCACATCCCTGTTCACTGAAAACAAGTGGATAAATACTAATGCCTCAGCCCGCATACAAAGGTGGGCACTCGCGCTATCAGCGTATAACTATACCATCTGCCACAGGCCAGGCACCGAGAACTGTGCGGATGCTCTCAGTCGGCTTCCATTGCCCACCATGGGGGTGGAAATGACGCAGCCTGCAAACTTGTTGATGGTGGCGCAGCCCGCAGACTTGTTGATGGTCATAGAAGTGTTTGAAAATGATAAATCACCTGTCACGGCCCGCCAGAATAGGACTTGGACCAGCCAAGATCCTCTGCTGTCCCGAGTAAAAAACTGTGTACTGCATGGGAGCTAGGCCAGCATCCCCGTTGAAATGCAAGAGCTAATCAAGCCATTCCAGAGGTGAAAGGATGAGCTGTCCATTCAGGCAGACTGCCTATTGTGGGGTAACCGCGTAGTGCTACCAAAAAAGGGCAGGGAGACGTTCATCTCGGATCTCCACAGCACACACCCGGGTATAGTAATGATGAAAGTGATAGCCAGATCCCACGTGTGGTGGCCCGGTATCGACTCTGACTTAGAGTCCTGTGTACGGCAATGCAGCGTATGTGCTCAGTTGAGCAACGCGCCCAGAGTGGCACCACTAAGTTTATGGTCCTGGCCCTCCAGACCATGGTCGAGGATCCATGTCGACGATGGGGCCCGTTTCTCGGTAAAATGTTCCTGGTGGTGGTGGATGCTTTTTCAAAATGGATTGAATGTGAAATAATGTCAGGAAGCACCGCCACCGCCACCATTGAAAGCCTGAGGGCCATGTTTGCCATCCACGGCCTGCCTGACATACTCATCAGTGACAACGGGCCATGTTTCACGAGTGCCGGATTTAAAGAATTCATGACCTGCAATGGGATCAAACATGTCACCTCGACCCCATTTAAACTAGCCTCCAATGGGCAGGCAGAGCGGGCAGTACAAACCATCAAACAGAGCCTTAAACGAGTCACAGAAGGCTCACTCCAAACCCGCCTGTCCCGAGTACTGCTCAGCTACCGCACGAGACCCCACTCACTCACAGCGGTGTCCCCGGCTGAGCTACTCATAAAAAGGACACTTAAAACCAGACTCTCGCTGGTTCACCCCAACCTGCATGATCAGGTAGAGAGCCGGCGGCAGCAACAAAATGTAAACGATGGTCGTGCCACTGTGTCACGGGAAATTGATCTGAATGACCCTGTGTATGTGCTAAACTATGGACATGGTCCCAAGTGGATCGCGGGCACGGTGATAGCTAAAGAAGGGAACAGGGTGTTTGTAGTCAAAACTAGACAATGGACAAATTTGCAGAAAGCACCTGGACCAAACAAGGCTGTGGTTCACAAACTGCCCTGAACAACCCACAGCAGACACCACCTTTTTCGAGCCCACAACACACACCCAAAGGATCAACGACACCATGTCGGACCAGGAAATTGAACCCATCATGCCCAACAGCCCAGCAACGCCAGACTCACCCAGCAGCCCTGCAGGACCAACAACACGCCAGACCAGCGAGGGCACAGCCAACACACCAGAACAGACATTTGTACCGAGGCGGTCCACCAGGGAAAGAAAGGCTCCCGACCGCCTCACCTTACAAATAGTTTTCACTTTGACTTTGTGGGGGGGGGGGAGTGATGTTGTATATCTGTAAAGCATGCACTCCCAAGTTCCGCCACCGGGGAGCTCATTCCCTGCAGTCCCAAGGGATCCCAGCATCCCTTGGGAGCACTGTATATAAGCCGGCCCCTAAGGCCTGTTCCTCATTCTGGAGTGTCTTATTAAAGACTGAGGTCCCTGTTACTTTAACCTCCCTGTGTGCAGTCTCATCTGTGTTAGGAACACAATAGATGACATGATTATGCACTCTATCCACTTGCAATATGTAACCACCACAACTAAAATCATATTTTCCAGGAAAGGACCTATAAAGTCGATGTGGATCCTGGACCATGGTTTAGATAGCCACGACCACAGATTCAGCGGCGATTCCACTGGTGCTTTACTTAGCTGCATGCAAGTGTTGCACTGATGCACAAATGATTCCAGATCAGAGTCAATTCCAGGCCACCATACATGAGATCTGGCAATGGCTTTCATCATGACAATACCGGGATGAGTGCTATGTAGATCATGTACAAATTTCTCTCTGCCTTTCTTAGGCATAACAACACGATTATCCCACAGTAAACAATCTGACTGAATGGATAGTTCGTCTTTGCGACAGTTGTAAGGTTTGGACTCATCACCCATTTGCTTGGGTATGGCAGACCAATCACCACTAACAACACAATGTTTCACAACCGATAGTATCGGGTCCTGGCTGGTCGAGGTCTTAACTTGTTGACTCGTGACAGGGGTTCCTTCACTTTCAAAAGCATCCATAACTAACAGTAGGTCTGCAGGTTGTGGCATCTCCACCTCCCGTGTGGGCAACGGTAGACGGCTCAATGCATCGGCACAATTTTAGGTGCCATGTCTATAGCGAATGACATAATCATAGGCAGATATTGTCAGCGCCCACCTCTGCATGCAGGATAATGCATTGGTATTGATACCTTTGTTTTCCGAAAACAATGAAATGAGTGGCTTGTGATCTGTTTCCAGTTCAAACCGAAGACCAAACAGTTACTGATACATCTTTTTAACCCCATTCACACAGGCTAATGCTTCTTTTTCTACCATGCTGAAGACTCTTTCCGCTTTTGACAAACTTTTAGAAGCATACGCAACAGGTTGCGTATATTGGTCAGTAACTTTTAACATTGTTATTACCAGTTTAAGTGTATCTAAGGGTTAAGACATGGCAGGAGAGCTCGGTCGGGTGTTATGCTCCTCCTGTACCATGTGGGAACTCAGGGACGCTTCCGGTGTCCCTGACGACTACGTGTGCGGGAAGTGTGTCCACCTCCAGCTCCTGACGGCCCGCGTTGCGGAGTTGGAGCTGAGGGTGGATTCACTCTGGAGCATCCACGATGCTGAGAATGACGTGAGTATCACGTGTAGTGAGTTGGTCTTACCGCAGGGAAAGGGTCCACAGCCAGATAGGGAATGGAAGACCAGCAGGAAGAGTAGAGCAAGGAAGGTAGTGCAGGGGTCCCCTGTGGTCATCCCCCTGCAAAACAGATACACCGCTTTGGGTACTGTTGAGGGGAATGACTCATCAGGGGAGGGCAGCAGCAGCCAAGTTCATGGCACCGTGGCTGGCTCTGCTGCACAGGAGGGCAAGAAAAAGAGTGGGAGAGCAATAGTGATAGGGGATTCAATTGTGAGGGGAATAGATAGGCGTTTCTGCGGCCGCAACCGAGACTCCAGGATGGTATGTTGCCTCCCTGGTGCAAGGGTCAAGGATGTCTCGGAGCGGGTGCAGGACATTCTGAAATGGGAGGGAGAACAGCCAGTTGTCGTGGTGCACATTGGTACCAACGACATAGGCAAAAAAAGGGATGAGGTCCTACGAAACTAATTTAAGGAGCTAGGAGCTAAATTAAAAAGTAGGACCTCAAAAGTAGTAATCTCGGGATTGCTACCAGTGCCACGTGATAGTCAGAGTAGGAATCGCAGGATAGCGCAGATGAATACGTGGCTTGAGCAGTGGTGCAGCAGGGAGGGATTCAAATTCCTGGGGCATTGGGACCGGTTCTGGGGGAGGTGGGACCAGTACAAACCGGACGGTCTGCACCTGGGCAGGACTGGAACCAATGTCCTAGGGGGAGTGTTTGCTAGTGCTGTTGGGGAGGATTTAAACTAATATGGCAGGGGGATGGGAACCAATGCAGGGAGACAGAGGGAAACAAAAAGGAGACAAAAGCAAAAGACAGAAAGGAGATGAGGAAAAGTGGAGGGCAGAGAAACCCAAGGCAAAAAACAAAAAGGGCCACTGTACAGCAAAATTCTAAAAGGACAAAGGGTGTTAATAAAACAAGCCTGAAGGCTTTGTGTCTTAATGCAAGGAGTATCCGCAATAAGGTGGATGAATTAATTGTGCAAATAGATGTTAACAAATATGATGTGATTGGGATTACGGAGACGTGGCTCCAGGATGATCAGGGCTGGGAACTCAACATTCAGGGGTATTCAACATTCAGGAAGGATAGAATAAAAGGAAAAGGAGGTGGGGTAGCATTGCTGGTTAAAGAGGAGATTAATGCAATAGTTAGGAAAGACATTAGCTTGGATGATGTGGAATCTATATGGGTAGAGCTGCAGAACACCAAAGGGCAAAAAACGTTAGTAGGAGTTGTGTACAGACCTCCAAACAGTAATAGGGATGTTGGGGAGGGCATTAAACAGGAAATTAGGGGTGCATGCAATAAAGGTGTAGCAGTTATAATGGGTGACTTTAATATGCACATAGATTGGGCTAGCCAAACTGGAAGCAATACGGTGGAGGAGGATTTCCTGGAGTGCATAAGGGATGGTTTTCTAGACCAATATGTTGAGGAACCAACTAGGGGGGAGGCCATCTTAGACTGGGTGTTGTGTAATGAGAGAGGATTAATTAGCAATCTCATTGTGCGAGGCCCCTTGGGGAAGAGTGACCATAATATGGTGGAATTCTGCATTAGGATGGAGAATGAAACAGTAATTTCAGAGACCATGGTCCAGAACTTAAAGAAGGGTAACTTTGAAGGTATGAGGCGTGAATTGGCTAGGATAGATTGGCGAATGATACTTAGGGGGTTGACTGTGGATGGGCAATGGCAGACATTTAGAGACCGCATGGATGAAGTACAACAATTGTACATTCCTGTCTGGCGTAAAAATAAAAAGGGGAAGGTGGCTCAACCGTGGCTATCTAGGGAAATCAGGGATAGTATTAAAGCCAAGGAAGTGGCATACAAATTGGCCAGAAATAGCAGCGAACCTGGGGACTGGGAGAAATTTAGAACTCAGCAGAGGAGGACAAAGGGTTTGATTAGGACAGGGAAAATGGAGTACGAAAAGAAGCTTGCAGGGAACATTAAGGCGGATTGCAAAAGTTTCTATAGGTATGTAAAGAGAAAAAGGTTGGTGAAGACAAACGTAGGTCCACTGCAGTCAGAATCAGGGGAAGTCATAACGGGGAACAAAGAAATGGCGGACCAATTGAACAAGTACTTTGGTTCGGTATTCACTAAGGAGGATACAAACAACCTTCCGGATATAAAAGGGGTCAGAGGGTCTAGTAAGGAGGGGGAACTGAGGGAAATCTTTATTAGTCGGGAAATTGTGTTGGGGAAACTGATGGGATTGAAGGCCGATAAATCCCCAGGGCCTGATGGATTGCATCCTAGAGTACTTAAGGAGGTGGCCTTGGAAATAGCGGATGCATTGACAGTCATTTTCCAACATTCCATTGACTCTGGATCAGTTCCTAGGGAGTGGAGGGTAGCCAATGTAACCCCACTTTTTAAAAAAGGAGGGAGAGAGAAAACAGGGAATTATAGACCGGTCAGCCTGACCTCAGTAGTGGGTAAAATGATGGAATCAATTATTAAGGATGTCATAGCAGTGCATCTGGAAAATGGTGACATGATAGGTCCAAGTCAGCATGGATTTGTGAAAGGGAAATCATGCTTGACAAATCTTCTGGAATTTTTTGAGGATGTTTCCAGTAAAGTGGACAAAGGAGAACCAGTTGATGTGGTATATTTGGACTTTCAGAAGGCTTTCGACAAGGTCCCACACAAGAGATTAATGTGCAAAGTTAAAGCACATGGGATTGGGGGTAGTGTGCTGATGTGGATTGAGAACTGGTTGTCAGACAGGAAGCAAAGAGTAGGAGTAAACGGGTACTTTTCAGAATGGCAGGCAGTGACTAGTGGAGTGCCGCAAGGTTCTGTGCTGGGGCCCCAGCTGTTTACATTGTACATTAATGATTTAGACGAGGGGATTAAATGCAGTATCTCCAAATTTGCAGATGATACTAAGTTGGGTGGCAGTGTGAGCTGCGAGGAGGATGCTATTAGGCTGCAGAGTGACTTGGATAGGTTAGGTGAGTGGGCAAATGCATGGCAGATGAAGTATAATGTGGATAAATGTGAGGTTATCCACTTTGGTGGTAAAAACAGAGAGACAGACTATTATCTGAATGGTGACAGATTAGGAAAAGGGAAGGTGCAACGAGACCTGGGTGTCATGGTACATCAGTCATTGAAGGTTGGCATGCAGGTACAGCAGGCGGTTAAGAAAGCAAATGGCATGTTGGCCTTCATAGCGAGGGGATTTGAATACAGGGGCAGGGAGGTGTTGCTACAGTTGTACAGGGCCTTGGTGAGGCCACACCTGGAGTATTGTGTACAGTTTTGGTCTCCTAACTTGAGGAAGGACATTCTTGCTATTGAGGGAGTGCAGCGAAGGTTCACCAGACTGATTCCCGGGATGGCGGGACTGACCTATCAAGAAAGATTGGATCAACTGGGCTTGTATTCACTGGAGTTCAGAAGAATGAGAGGGGATCTCATAGAAACGTTTAAAATTCTGACGGGTTTAGACAGGTTAGATGCAGAAAGAATGTTCCCAATGTTGGGGAAGTCCAGAACCAGGGGTCACAGTCTGAGGATAAGGGGTAAGCCATTTAGGACCGAGATGAGGAGAAACTTCTTCACCCAGAGAGTGGTGAACCTGTGGAATTCTCTACCACAGAAAGTAGTTGAGGCCAATTCACTAAATATATTCAAAAGGGAGTTAGATGAAGTCCTTACTACTCGGGGGATCAAGGGTTATGGCGAGAAAGCAGGAAGGGGGTACTGAAGTTTCATGTTCAGCCATGAACTCATTGAATGGCGGTGCAGGCTAGAAGGGCTGAATGGCCTACTCCTGCACCTATTTTCTATGTTTCTATGTTTCTATGTTGTAGTTTACCCGACTCATTAGCTTGTTGGAGCACGCAACCAACTCCATATGACGAAGCATCACAGGCCAATATTAGACTATTACACGGATCATAATGTACCAGCGGCTTGTTAGAGCAAAGCAGATTCGTAGTGTCATATATCCTCCATGGCTATTGTTTGTACTATCACAAGGTGTGCCACCAGAGGGCATAGCAGTGGGAGACTTTTTGTTTACCTGTACAGGTATGCATGGCCTAGTATAAAAGGCAGGCCACCAGGTGTGTTCCTCACTCTGGAGTTATCAATAAAGGACTAAGGTAACTACAGATCAAGTAAAACACAGCCCCGTGGAGTCATTATCAGAGCATCCAAGGACACAACAAATAGCTTTCTGAAAAGTTCTATCTTGAGATGCACCCCAAACCCAGTTGTCACCTTTTCTTAGCAGCATGTGCTGCTCTAATGAAGTGCTCAATCTAGGTAGGAAATTACCGAAGTAGTTGAGTAGACCAAGGAACAAACATAGCTCTGTCACATTCTGAGGCTTGGGTGTATTTTTAATGGCCTTGGTTTTTGAGTCCGTAAGCCTGATGCCGTCAGCAGCAATTTCCCTCATGAGGAATATGACTTCCGGTGCCATGAAGACGCACTTTGAACGTTTCAGTCTGAGTTCCACTTTGTCCAGACGATGTAGAACCTCTTCCAGGTTGTTCAGATGTTCGGTGATGTCATGACCTGTGACCAGGATGTCATCTTGGAACAAGATGGTTCTAGGGACGGACTTCAGTAGACTATCCATATTCCTCTGAAATATGGCTGCAGCCGAGCGAATTCCGAAAGGACACCTGTTGTAGATAAACAGTCCTTTATGAGTGTTGATGCACGTAAGTTTCTTCGACGTCTCGACCAGCTCCTGTGTCATGTAGGCCGACGTCAGATCCAGTTTAGTGAACGACTTCCCTCCAGCTAGCGTTGCAAACAGGTCATCAGCCTTCAGTAACGGGTATTGATCCTGTTTCAAAACTCAGTTGATTGTAACAAATTTGTCTCCACAAATCCTGACAGTGCCATCACTCTTCAACACAGGAACAATGGGGCTGGTACATTCATTAAATTCGACCGGTGATATGACTCCTTCACGCTGGAGTCTGTCCAGTTCGATTTTGACCTTCTCCCTCATCATGTACGGAACCGCCCGAGCTTTATGATGGATGGGTCTTGCATCCGAGTCCATGTGGATCTGCACCTTGGCTCCCGTGAAATTGCCGATGCATGGTTCAAATAGCGAGGGGAACTTGATCAGCACGAGCACATGGTATATCATCCTCCGACGACAACGCTTTGCTATCATTCCAAATCCATTTGATTTTTTCGAACCAATTCCTGCCGAAAAGCATTGGACCATTGCCTGGAACAATCCATGACGGTAAATCATGAACTGCGCCATCATACGACACCTTGACTACTGCACTGCCAATCACTTTATGATTTTTTAGTGTACATATGCAACTTGGCATTGACTGGACTCAGCTTAGGCCTCACAGCCTTAGCATCCCACAGCCTGTTGAATGCCCTCTGGCTCATTATTGATTGACTCGCACCAGTGTCCAATTTCATCGGTACCGGCACACCGTTAAGTTTCACATTAATCATTATTGGTTTGCTCTTTGTTAGGAATGAATACAGTCTGTACACTTCCTCCTCTGGTATTTTGGATTGCATATCCGGATCCGCACTATACTGGTCATCATCCTCCACGTGGTGTGTCGCAGCACGCTTGCTCAGTTGCGGACACATGCGCTGGAGATGCCCCACTTTTGAACAGCCTTTACAAATGTACTGTTTAAACCGACACTGATGAGGCCGATGACTGCCCCCACAATGCCAACATGGTGAAGTCGGATTCATTCCCGTTGGTGGACTTTGGGCAGCCACAGGTTTCACATACGCAGTCGAGCAGACCCTGCCATATGCAGCTCTGCCAAATGACGATACCATCTTGTTTACAGTACTTGCCGAGTTCCGATTTTTCGATGATATCTGCTTTAAGTTTTTGTCCGTCATCATGCATGCCTGGGCAATCGTGATGGCCTTGCTCAAATCCAGCGTCTCCGCCGCCAGTAGCTTATGCAGGATCACTTCGTGGTTGATACCAATTACAAAGAAGTCCCGCAGCATGTCTCCCAATGCATTTTCGAACTTACACGGTCCAGCTAGATGTCTTAGGTCGGCAATGAATTCTGACACATCCTGGCCCTAAGAACGAACGTGCTTGTAGAATCGATATCGTGAGATGATGATGCCTTCTTCTGGTTTGAGATAGTCACGTACCAGAGCTCACAATTCCTCATAGTCCATGTCCGTTGGACTTGCAGGCGAGAGAAGATTTTTTATGAGTCCATAGACTTTCGGACTGCAAACCGTGAGGAAGACCGCCCTGCGCCTAACTGCGTCAGTGGGTTCCTCCATTTTGTTGGCCACAAAATACTGATCCAGGCGAGCTACAAAATCTGCCCAGTCCACGAATCTCTCCAGAATTCCAATTGTGCTCATTTTTGCATGCGAAGATTCTTAAGTTACCTGGTCGCCAAATGTTATGTATATAATAACTCGATAAACTGTATACTGTAAACTAACACAGGTACAAACCTGGCTCTGCTTTATTCAGGCTCAAAGTGATTACATTACATGATGGCTTGCCTTTTATACCTGGGCCGCGCACACGTGCGTACAGCCCAATGACCTCCGACAGTATTGCCACCTGGTGGCTAGTAACCCCAAACATACATACATGACAGCAGCGAGGAAGATTGAGAAGAGGGTTGGGGCGATGGCGCATAGCCTACTTTTACAGGCGTAAGTGTTTAAAAACATACTAAAATATAATTAAATTAAATGAAAAAAACACATTATTTTAAAAACCCTGCCCACTATGTTACATTTATTTTTAACCATAATTTAAAAAACTTTTTAAAAACTCGGAAAACATTTTTCTCTCTAAGATATTTATTAACTTTAATTTTAATTATGTGAGATGTGTTTTTTATTTTTTATTACATGTGTTTAGCGTCTTTGTTTTTTTTTTCTCATTAATAGCAATGAGAACTCGTAGATATGGAGTTCTCATTGCTATTAATGAGAAAGCTGTGGAATACAGTACCTGATTGGCTGAGCTGTCACACGTGACTGCTAGTTCTGCGAGGGAACCTGGAGGATGGGAGCATGCTTCACAATGCGGGAAGAGAAGGCCTTCCCACCGGAATCGTAGGCTCCTCCGGGACCACCAGGCAATTGCCCACGGGAAACCTCCGACCAGAATTTCAGCCTCATGGAGTAAAACATTTTCAGATTTTAAGATGGATTTTGCTCACATGTCAGCTTCTAACCAGCTCCAGCCAACAAGGAAGGATGTTCACATCTGTCGATTTCTCCATGACAGTTATTAACATTACATTGCATTACAAATACACAATACTTATACACATATTTCTCCCTCTCCTCAACATAATTCCTCAAAAAACAAACTGATTACCCAGCTATGAGCTGTTAAAATACAACCCAAATGAGTCAAATAAGTCTGTATATCAGGTAGTCCCAATTGTATGAAACAGCTCACATCATCCCAAGAGACACCAGGCCGAATGCATTATTCTGGTGCCAATTTTCCCTTTGGAATCATTTTACAAACTGAAGTCTGTGTCTTTTTGTTTCTGTGCAGAGTGTGGCTCAGGTTTCAAAATTAATCTGTCAATTCTTAAGATAAAATATCACAACGGTAGATTACTTTGTACAGGCTAAACAATTGGCCAAATTTACAATTCAAAATAATTCACGTAAGTAAAAACACCTTTCACAACCTCAGGATGTCCCTTAACATTTTATAGCTAATGAAATACTTTTGAAGAGTAATTAATGTTGTAATGTTGGGAAACGCGACAGCCAATTTGTGCACAGCAAGGTCCCACAAACAGTAATGAGATAAATTACCAGAAAATCAGGCTTACGGATGTTGCATGAGGTATAAATGGTGTTCACCATGTGTGAACTCCAGTGCCCATGGAGTTCTTTGTGTTCCCAGTGTCCATGGAGTTTGCGTTCTCAGTGCCCAGTGAATCCGTGTTCTCAGTGCCCATGGAACTCTCCACGTTCTCAGTGTCCATGGAGTCTGCATTCATATACCCACCGAGTCCACTTTCTCAGTGCCCACCAAATCCATACATTCTCAGTGCCCATGGAGTTCACAGGGTCCTAAATGTTTGTTTGGCATGTATGCCCGAACTACTAACCACAGAATAATTCCCATGCCTTCTTTCCCCCATTCCATTGAAAACAGTGCTACCATGATCAAAGAAACAATTGCTCAGACCCCTCACCATTCAATACAACAACAAAGGCAGGGCAAAATTTTGAATCATAAAATGAGGTAGTCTCTCCCTTTTACAAAAAGTCTCCAAAAAAACAAATTGTTTTTTTTTGAAGGTGCATATACAGATTGATTTAGAGGTAGGAAGCAAAGAGTAATGGTTGATGGATGTTTTTGTGATTGGAAGGATGTTTCCAGTGGGGATCTGCAGGGCTCAGTACTGGGTCCCTCCTTTTTGTGCTATATTTAAATATAGGGAGTATGATTAAGAAGTTTGCAGATGACATTAAAATTGGCTATATGGTTGATAATGAAGAGGAAAGTCATGGACTGCAGGAGGATATCAATCTATAGGTCAGGTGGGCAGAGCAGTGGCAAATGGAATTTAATTTGGAAAAGTGAGGGTTAATAAGGAAAGGATATACACATTAAGCGGTAGGCCACTTAAAAGTGTAGATGAACAAAGGGACCTTGGAGTGCTTGTCCACAGATCCCTGAAAGTAGCAAGCCAGGTGGATAAGGTGGTTAAGAAGGCATACGGAATGCTTGCCTTTATTGGCCAAGGCATAGAATACAAGAGCAGAGGAGGTTATGCTTAAATTGTATAATACTCTGGTTAGGCCACAGCTGGAGTACTGTGTGCAGTTCTGGTCGCTGTATTATAGGAAGGACATGATTGCACTGGAGAGGGTGCAGAGAGATTTACTAAGATGCTGTCTGGAAAGGAGAATCTTAGTTATGAGGACAGATCGGATTGGCTGGGTTTGTTCTAATTGGAACAGAGGAGGTTGAGAGGAGACCTCATTGAGGTGTACAAAATTTTGAAGGGCCTGGATATAGTGGATAGCAATGGGATATTTCCATTGGTGGTGCGGTCAAATACGAGGGGGCATAGTTTTAAGGTGGTTGGTGGAAGATTCAGAGGGTATTTGAGGGGTGTTTCTTCACGCTGAGGGTTGGGGGGGAGGGTCTGGAACTCACTGCCTGGAAGGATGGTGGATGCAGAAATCTTCACCACGTTTAAAAGGTGCTTGGATGGGCACTTAAAGTGCCATAACCTGCAGGCTTACGGATCTAGAGCTGGTAAGTGGGATTAGACTGGATAACCTCTTGTTGGCTAGCGCAGATACGATGGTAAGTACTGCAGGGAATCAAATACAGCCAAGGTGATCTCCTGGACTAGTTTCGATTGCCTTGAAGGGTCAGAGAGGAATTTTCCCAGATTTTTTTCCCCCAATTGGCCTGGGTTTTTATCTGGTTTTTGCCTCTCCCAGGAGATCACATGGCTTCGGTTGGGGTGGAGTGTAGAATGTTTCGGTGCAAAAGGTGTCACAGCAGTGTGGGGCGGACTGGTTAGGCTGGGTGCTCTTTACCTTTCCGCCATTGTTCATTGTTCATAGTTTTATATGTAATCTTTAGGGCTGCTGACCGAGGGCCATGTGGCTCTTTGTCGGCCGGTGCAGACACGATGGGCTGCAATGGCCTCCTTCTGCACTGTAGATTTCTATGATTCTATGATGCCTATTTCTTAGAATTGTTTGTATTTCAGACTAGGCAGAGTAGTTGTGAAATCTGAAGATTGTTTTAAACTGTAAAGTGCCACAGTTCCATTTGGTTTTAAAGTAATTATAGCAATATTCATATTGGGACACATTGGAGTGTTGGTAGTATTTGAAATGCCCAACAGATCTGAAGTCTGCAGAATTAACTGACAGAAAGTGAGATTTCCGATGATGCCTGAATCTGGGCAATTAACTGATTAAAAATCAGAATCAAAAACTTTAATGTTTGTGAAATGGCTGACAGATGATAGAATCCCAAAAGACCTGAAGTTTGTACCATCAGCAAGAAAACATGAAAATCCCGGAGGAGTGACTGACGAAAGCGCAACACTTAACCACTTAAGACAAGAACATTTGAATTAGGTTGAATGTCTCTATACTATTTTGTAGATTGCAAATGTGCTTTCTGTTATGTATGAAGAAAGAGTCAGACTGAACACTGTGAGCTCAAAATAAAGTGCGACCGTAGTTTTTATTGCAGGTCTCCAGAGTGCCTCTCAAACCTGTAAGGCCTCCTTAAATACCTGTGCTCCCAAGGGATTATGGGATCCAGCCCTGGTGGCTGTACAGAGTAAATACAAGTCCACATATATAACAACACCCCCCCCCCCGCCAAAGTCAATAGTGTAACTATATACAATGTGAGTCGATCTGGGGCCCTTCTTGTCCTGGTTGATCGTCATAGTGTGAAAGCTGGTACTGTTGGATCATTTGTTGGGCCCTCGCTGGGCTGCTATGCAGCTGGCCTTGCTGGGCTGCCTGGTGTGTTTGGTCCTGCTGGGCTGCTGTGGATGATGTGTTCTACTTCATGGTCAACCGTGGTGCCGGATGCCACTGGTGTGTATGTTGGGGGATCAAAAAGTTAGGGTTGAAGGTGGGTTGCTCAGGATAGTCCGTGAATCTGAGTTTGATTTGGTCCAAGTGTTTCTGGTGAATGAGTCCATTTGAAAGTTTGACCCGAAACACCCTGCTCCCTTCTTTGGCCACGTCAGTGCCGGGAAGCCACTTGGGACCTTGTCCATAATTCAATACAAATACAGGATTATTGACTTCAATGTCATGTGACACATTTGCGCTATCATGGTATGTACTTTGTTGAAGCCGCCTGCTCTCTACCTGTTCATGTAGGTCAGGGTGAACTAACGAGAGCCTTGTCTTGAGTGCTCTTTTCATGAGCAGTTCAGCAGGTGGGATCCCAGTGAGTGAGTGGGGTCTCGTGCGGTAGCTAAGCAGGACTCGGGATAGGCGAGTCTGCAGTGAGCCTTCAGTTACCCTCTTCAAGCCTTGCTTGATGGTTTGCACTGCTCTCTCTGCCTGACCATTGGACGCTGGTTTAAACGGGGCAGATGTGACATGTTTGATCCCGTTACGGGTCATGAATTCTTTGAACTCAGCACTGGTAAAACATGGCCCGTTGTCACTCACCAGGACATCGGGTAGGCCGTGGTTGGCAAACATGGCCTGCAGGCTTTCCGTAGTCAGTGGCAGCGGACGTGCTAGCCAACATTATCTCACATTCAATCCACTTGGAATACGCGTCTACAACCACAAGGAACATTTTACCCAAAAACGGGCCTGCATAGTCAACATGTACCACGGTTTGGAGGGCCAAGACCATAAACTCGATTGGTGAAATGATGCCCTCCCGTTGCAGCCGGTCTAGCTCGATCTCTACCCTTTCTCTCAGCATGTACGGTACTGCTCTCGCCTTGTGATAGATGGATCATGCCCCCGGAATTAGGTGGATCTTCACTTTTGCTCCTTGGAAATTCCCGATGCCTGGTTCAAACAGCAAAGGGAACTTGTTTAATACCTGGGCACACAAAGTGTCGTCAGTGGGCGATAGCTTTTTGCCCATGATGGACTGGCTCGCGCCTGTGTCCTGTTCCATTGACACCGGGTGTCCATTTAGTTCAACATTCCGCATTATCGGGGGACAATTCGTGGTAAATGTGTGCACCCCATGTACCTCTGCCTCCTTGGTCTGAGGCTCTGGTTCGTCGTGATCCTCCATGGATCTGTCCTCCTCTGCAACATGGTTTGCAGGTTTAACAGGATTAGCATGTTGCCTACGTTGGAGGTGTCCCATTGTTCCACAGCCCTTGCAAACATACTCTTTGAATCGGCATGAATGGAAACAATGATCACCCACACAGTGCCAACAAGGTGTTAATGGCCTTGCATTCATCACCCTTGATGGTGGACTCTGAGACATCTGCGGACATGCACCTACAGGCATGTGTGACCTGCCCTGTACGTTGCAATTCGAAAACAACATCACTTTGTTCACAGTACTTGTAGCAGCACTTGTGTGCTGAGAAATTTGCTTAGTATTGTCACTGGTGGCAATGAAAGCCTGGGCTATCGCTATGGCCTTACTCAAGGTTGGAGGCTCTACAATCAAAAGTTTGCGAAGTATGGTTTCATGGCCAATGCCAAGTACGAAAAAGTCTCTGAGCATGTGCTCCAAATGTCCTTCAAATTCGCAATGTCCTGCAAGGCATCTTAGCTCGGCGACATAACTCGGCACTTCCTGGCCTTCAGACCTTTTGTAGGTGTAGAACCGGTACCTCGCCATCAGAACACTTTCCTTAGGGTTCAAATGCTCTCGGACCATTGTGCACAAATCATCGTACGATTTCTACGTGGGTTTCGCTGGAGTGAGCAGATTCTTCATGAGGCCATACGTTGGTGCCCCACAGACCGTGAGGAGAATCGCCCTTCGTTTGGCAGCGCTCTCTTCTCCATCTAGCTCGTTGGCCGCGAAGTATTGGTCGAGTCGCTCCACAAAAGTTTCCCAATCATCTTCCTCCGAGAATTTCTCCAGGATGCCCACTGTTCTCTGCATCTTTGGGTTCACTATCTGTATCTCATCTCCAGTTGTTATGTATGGAGAAAGAGTCAGACTGATCACTGTGAGCTCAAGGTAAAGTGTGACCGTAGTCTTTTATTGCAGGTCTCCTGAGTGCCTCTCCAACCTGTGAGACCTCCTTAAATACCTGTGCTCCCAAGGGATTATGGGATCCGTTAGGACTCCAGGGGATGAGCCCTCTGGTGGCTGTACAGAGTAAATACAAGACCACATATATAACTGTTTTATTTTAGTTAGGGCCTGATTTTTGGCTTTTGGGTTTTTCCAGTGAAAACGGGACGATACGTGAAACATACCATTTTTGCTACGCGACCATTTTTAGGCCGAACTTTCGGGTTTTATGTCTACGCCAGGGTAAGGGGGGTGTTGCACGAGGATTCGCGGCGCAAAATACGAGTTTCACCAAATTTAGTTCGGGGCCAGGAATGCTGCAAGAGAGGCCTTGGGAGGGGGAAAAAAATTGCAAACCATATTCCAAAAACATTCACAAAACCCTTAGCTAGCAAATCGCTGAAAAATAATTTTAAACTAAAAACTTTAATTACCTTTTTTGCAGGTTTTCATTCCTACCGCTGCTGGTAGGGCTGTACCGACAGATTTGACTTGTCGGTATTCTGGGCAAGGCAAAGAGTCGGGAGAGTGCCGAAAGTACGACACAAACGCAATCCGCGTCATTGCACGTTGGCGCACCTCTCCCCGGCGGTACTTGAAAGCGCCGTCGCAAACAGGTACCCGAGGATCCCACCTTGGCTTTGCAACTGGGTTTTCGCTGCAGGAATCAAATTGCGGCGAAAACCTGGTCACAAACCTGCCGAAAATCCGGCCATAGGCCTACAGGGCTCAATTTTGGCCACCATTCCACGCCGTCTTTTTGGCCTATGATGCTTTTTTTTGGAGCAGACTAAAATCTACAAGTTTGGCCAAAGTTGCTGCGCCATTCTGAAGTAGGTACATCCGATTTTTTTAGTTCCCAATTTTTTTACGTCACTGGGGGCGGTGCCTGCAGGGTGCACACTTCTGCCCAATTAAGCAGGTTTGGCCAAGTATGATTTTTTTTCTGAAACGGCGCACTGCACCCTTGTGAAAAACCTTCCCTACACTTAAGGAAATCAGCTGCAGAGAAGAGAAAATCGGCAGAGAGAAGACGCCTTTGTTTTAGCCGAGATAAAGACACGGCACCGGGAGCACGTGGGTGTACCTTTAGGCCTGGGATTGCAGCGGCACTGGCTGGAGCAGAGTGCCTTTTGGCCGGGGATAGGAGCGGCACCGGGGGCGGGGCGTTATTCGGCCTGGGCTAAAAGTGGCACCGGGGAGGGGAGGGTGGAGGCCCTTCGGCTAGCGATCCTGCCAGCCGGCACGCCATGCCTCGAGCCCGGTGATCATCGGAGAGGAGAGAAAAACAATTTGTTGCAGAGCTAACAATAACTATTGAATATTGCCCCCAGTATTTATGTTATGGCGTGTTTTTTGTGCTGTGTGTGCCCCAAATCTCTGCCTTGAGCGTCACGTCACCATAGAAACCGGGCCTACTGATGCGCATGCGCAAACCGGGGTGTGGTCCATGGACTAGGGCATCGATCTTTTGCAGGGAGAGGGAAAAGGTGTGAGTAGTTTAATTTCTTTTGCAACTAAGAAAAAACAATGGGGGCGATCCTAGCAATGCCTCGTGTAGTAAGAACATTTTGCTTCATGGCTATGCAAAGGAGACGATTAATAAGATAACAATATGTCAGGAATCAGCGAGCTTGCAGAATGATGGCGAGGAGGCCTTACCCATATCGGATATACAGGGAGAGGCGCTCATACCTGCAGCTGAGTGAGGCAGACTGCATTTGCTGCGCTTTCGGAAGGTGATCACCGAAAACTGCCAACTGATCAGGGCAGACCCACAGCCTAGAAATGGGAGGAGGACTGCACTACCCATATAGGTCAAGGTGACTGCAGCACTTGCCTTCTATGTCTCCAGCTCGTTCCAGGCTTCAACTGGGGATGTGTGTTGCCTCTCACAGCATGCGACACATAGCTGCATTCACCAGGTCATGACTGCACTGTATGCCCACAGGGACAACTACATCAAGTTCCCCATGACCACCAGGAAATGTGTGACAGGTGCTGTGGGCTTCTCAAGGATTGCTGGCTTCCCCAAGGTGCAGGGTGCAATACCCACATCATCTTGCCTTTGAATGATTCAGAGATTTACAGGAACAGGAAAGGGTTCCACTCGCTAAATTTGCAGCTGGTCTACGACGACATGCATTGTATCATGGCAGTTGATGCCAGATACCCAGGGAGCACCCATGATGCGTTCATCTTACGCGAGAGGGCGATATCTGCCATTTTTCAGCAGCAGCCAGAAAGGCTGCTGGGGAACAAAGGTTATAGGCTCGCCACTTGGCTCAAGACCCCCCCTACGCAATACCCAGACAGAAGCTCAGCGTCGCTACAACATGTCCCACATAACCACACACAGTATTATTGAGAGGCACTGGAAGTTGAAGAGCAACCTCAGGCGACAGGGGATGAGCAGTCTGACGAGGAGGAGGAGAGGAGGAGCAGCAGCAGGAGGAAGCCATCCCACCATCTCAACCACAGGACAACGGCGGAGGTGGAGGTGCCCTCGTGCACCTATAGCCATTGCAAGAGCCTTGCGTCAGTGGCTAATCCTTCAACGCTTTGCTGCATGAAGGTTGAGCGGCACATTTGATCATTCACCATTTTGGTTGACTGTTGCATTAATTTGAAGAAAAATGTTCATGATTCTGGTTTTATTGAAAAAAGAATTACGTTTATTCAACATTTGTACACTTGTACTTAACTTAACTTTAATAACAATATTTTTGTTACAAACTTTAAACTTTTCCATTAAGATCACTTACAAACTTGCTTTTCAAGTTAAATGACTTCAAAACTTTAAACTTTTCAATTAAGATCAGTTAAATAACAATAACATAAGAACAACAGTAACAACAACAACAACAAGAACAGTAGCAAACAAACTTTAGCTGCAGCATTCTCTCCTCCCCTTTATTCTAAGACCACCGGCCGACACGCTTGCCCTTGCTACCTCTACCCTAGGCTGGTGACGCACGCCCTCTCCTGCTGGAATCAAGTTTATTTTTTCGAGCATCTCGTGGACAGCGATGTTCTTGTTGTCAGGTGTGGGCAGCAAGAACAGCATTGTGAAAACATAGAAACATAGAGACATAGAAAATAGGTGCAGGAGTAGGCCATTCGGCCCTTTGAGACGGCACCACCATTCAATGAGATCATGGCTGATCATTCCCTCAGTACCCCTTTTCTGCTTTCTCTCCATACCCCTTGATCCCCTGAGTCGTAAGGGCCATATCTAACTCCCTCTTGAATATATCCAATGAACTGGCATCAACAACTCTCTGCGGCAGGGAATTCCACAGGTTAACAACTCTCTGAGTGAAGAGGTTTCTCCTCATCTCAGTCATAAATGGCCTTCCCCTTATCCTAAGACTGTGTCCCCTGGTTCTGGACTTCCCCAACATTGGGAACAATCTACCCGCATCTACCCTGTCCCGTTCAGTCAGAATCTTGTATGTTTCTATGAGATCCCCTCTCATCCTTCTAAACTCCAATGTATAAAGGCCCAGTTGATCCAGTCTCTCCTCATATGTCAGTCCAGCCATCCCGGGAATCAGTCTGGTGAACCTTCGCTGCACTCCTTCAATAGCAAGAACATCCTTCCTCAGATTAGGAGACCAAAAATGAACACAATATTCCAGATGAGGCCTCACCAAGGCCCTGTACAACTGCAATAAGACCTCCCTGCTCCTATACTAGCTATGAAGGCCAACATACCATTTGCCTTCTTTATCGCCTGCTGTACCTGTATGCCAACTTTCAATGATTGATAAACCATGACACCCAGGTCTCGTTGCACCTCCCCTTTTCCTAATCTGCCACCATTCAGACAATATTCTGTCTTCGTGTTTTTGCCCCCAAAGTGGATAACCTCACATTTATCCACATTGTACTACATCTGCCATGCATTGGCCCACTCACCTAACCTGTCCAAGTCACCCTGCAGCCTCTTAGCATCCCCCTTCACAGCTCACCCCGCCACCCAGTTTCGTGTCATCTGCAAATTTGGAGATATTACACTCAATTCCTTCATTCAAATCATTAATGTATATTGTAAAGAGCTGGGGTCCCAGCACTGAGCCCTGCGGCACCCCACTAGTCACTGCCTGCCATTCTGAAAAGAACCCGTTTATCCCGACTCTCTGCTTCCTGTCTGCCAACCAGTTCTCTATCCACGTCAGTACATTACCCCCAATACCGTGTGCTTTGATTTTGCACACCAATCTCTTGTGTGGGACCTTGTCAAAAGCCTTTTGCAAGTCCAAATACACCACATCCACTGGTTCTCCCTTGTCCACTCTACTAGTTACATCCTCAAAAAATTCCAGAATTTTTTCTGGAAGGCCCAGCTCAGGCCTCCTCAGCCTCTTCCTCTTCCTGGATACACTAGCACACCACTTGAGGTTAGTCTGGGGATTGGATTTTGAGTGTCACCAGTTGAACCCGTCATTCGCCACTGGCCAATGAGAGCCTGGGCGTGTTCCCTTATTGCAGCAGCTACCTCCGACATTCCCTCCCTAATCTGTCCCAACAGTGTATCACCTACCTCCGACATTCTCCCCCTAATCTGTCCCAACAGTGTATCACCTACCTCCAACAATCCCTCCCTAATCTGTCCCAGCAGTGTATCACCTACCTCCAACAATCCCTCCCTAATCTGTCCCAGCAGTGTATCACCTACCTCCAACAGTCCCTCCCTAATCTGTCCCGACAATGTATCACCTACCTCCGACAGTCGCTCCCTAATCTGTCCCAACAGTGTATCACCTACCTCCGACATTCCCACCCTAATGTGTTACGACATTGTTCCCATTTCTGCTGAGAGTGTTGTTACTTCTGATGACAGTCCCGCTCTCTCATGACCCACCCCACCCATGGTGTCCAGGAGTCACTGGGTAAACTCAATGCTCTCCTCACTCATTGCCATGAGCTGAACCATGTTTGTTGGATCCTGCATTTCAGGAGAGCGCTCTCGAGGTCTCCTTCCCCTCCTCACCCTGGGTGTGGCTCGCTGCAACCCACTGGGACCCACAACCTCGGACTGTGGGACACCATGAAATGTCCCCTCGGTCGTAGAAGTCTGTAAAGGGATTGGCACATCCCTGTGTGGCACCACCTCCTCCAGATTCAGTGTCACAGTCTCAATATTGGGGCCTTCCGGCTCTCCCTGATCCTCCTGCTCATCCTCGTCCTGATCTTCCTGTGGAAGTTCTGCATTAAAGACTTCATCCTGGTCAGGCTCCTCTGCGAATTATTGTTCTCCTGTGACAGGGGCTTGTGATTCTTCAGGAATAGGCGCAACTTCTGCAAAATATAACGGAGCACACGATCGGTTAGCAGCAGGGGAGGGGGCAGGGTGGCATGAGTAGGCTCACACAGCGCAGGCTCGTTTGAAGGACCACGATGAATGAGGACTTACCCTCTCTCTGTAAGCTGGGCCCAGCTTGTGCACCAGTTGTTAACCTTCTAGATCCAGCACCAATCACACCAGCAATCCTCGCTTCTGGGGTGTCAGTGGGCAGTCATTTGCTGAACCTCCTCCAGTTCGTGTTCGCTCTCTGTTGTTGTGCGCCACCTTCCTCTGCAAAGTTGAAAATAGAACTTTTTAAGAGAAGGGGTCTGCTGTGGTGGCACACATAGATAGTCACATTTACAATTGTAATTCCAGTGCATAAATGAAACTATTAGTTACATAAACTATTTGGCCAAGTTTCTGCCATTTCCTTTTGCACTGCCTGCCGGTCCTTGTGGTGGTCACCACTGCAGAGAAATAATCTCCAGCTTTGGCCCAACATTTGTTCATTTCTCTGGGCTTTACTTTAATTGGACCTTTGTTCTGAAGCTCGTGCCATCTGCTCTCAATGATAGAAACCAGGGCTCAGTTTCATCTGGTAGAAAATTCCTGGGGCTAGACTTTCCACTTCACATTGCCCATCATCATAGGCAGTCCCTCGGGGTCGAGGATGACTTGCTTCCACATTAAAAATGAATACTCAGGTGACTGATGAACTCATTTTAAATGGTGGAAGATACCTGTGTGTGAATTCTTTTAATGTGGGGTGGCCGTTGCACACCAGCCACCACACGGGCTTGACAGAGCAGGGTCTTGGTTCAGTGGCAAGGGGATTCAAGACGACTGGAGACCAGGCTCTGCCGCATGGGCCAATACATACACACAAACTCAGACATACTCCTACTGTCCTCTGTCCTTCCTCCTTCCCACAGGACCTCAGTCAGAAGAGCAGTTTGGAGCACGAGGCTGGAGCTCTGGGCAAATCAAAAAAAGGCCCAGAATGACCAACGCGGAGGTGGGGACGGGCGAGATGCGGGGGTTGAGAGGGCAAGGTGCGGGGGTTGAAATGGGCGCGGTGCGGGGGTTGTATATATCACCATATATCACCCAAAATGGCAAACAACATTGCCGGGAAATAGTTGCTTTTCCTGGGCTTTACTCACAGAGCTCAGCACTACGGACGCCATTTTGATGCCATTTTGAATATCGGAGGAAAGGACAGAGGCTGAAAAAACTAGAGTGCTTGTAATTTCTGAGTTATAAGTGTATTTGGCAGATATATCCAGTCAAATTTAAACTTGTATTACTTACTATAATTATATTTTCATTTATTTTTATAGAAAGGTCAGTTTAGTAGTAGAAAAGGTATTTATATAAACAGTGAAAGAATGGGGGCTGCATCTTCTCTACCATTAATTGTAAGTGCAGAATTGCTGGCATCTGAGCTTGAGTTAGGTGAAGGGTTAAGTGAAGGGGTCAATTGTAGATGTCGCAGACTAACGCGTGGACGTATGAGGAGACCTTACAGCCAAAGAACTTATAAGCAAAGGCAATCTTACCTGAACTTGTCTGATAACGCGTGCCTTCAGAGGTTGTGCCTCCGAAAGGAGGTCATCGATGAGATTTGTCAGCTCATCGAAGGGGATCTGCAGCCTGCCAGCACCATCAGGACCGCACTGTCCATTGAGATAAAGGTTACTGCGGCACTATCCTTCTACGCATCGGGCTCCTTTCAGGTTTCAGCTGGCGACATCTGCCGTATCTCTCAGCACGCCACACACTACTCCATTCGACAGGTGATTTAAGCCCTTTATGCTTGCAGGATGAACTTTATAAACTTCCCTATGACCAGGGAGGCACAAACCGGGAAGGCTTTGGGGTTCTCGAGAAAAGCAAACTTCCCCAAGATGCAGGGAGCAATAGACTGCATGCACATCGCCCTGAAATCACCTTTACAGAATGCGGAGGTGTTTCGCAACCGAAAGGGATTTCACTCGCTAAATGTACAGCTTGTTGTCGACCACAACCAGATTATCATGGCAGTTAATGCTAATTTTCCAGGCAGCATCCATGATGCACACATCCTGCGTGAGAGTGCTGTCTCTGACCAGTTTGCCACAAGGTCACGGTTGGATGCTGGGGGATAAAGGATATGGCCTTGCCAGCTGGCTCATGACGCCCCTGCATAATCCCGTTACTGAGGCCGAGAAGCGTTACAATGAAAGCTACATTGCTACACGCAACATCGTCGAAAAGACAATTGGAGTCCTAAAGCAGCACTTCATATGCCTGGACCATTCAGGAGGCAGCCAACAGTACCATCCTGACCAGGTCGCTGAGTTTATTGTGGTGTGTTGCATGTTACATTACACAGCTATAAGGAGAGGACAACATTTGCCAGATGGGGCTGCCGGTCCACCTCAGGAAGGATTGGAGGCGGAAGAGGTGGTTGACGAGGAGTAGCAGGAGGAGGAGGAGCAGGAGCAGGAGGAGGCCGATGAGCACCTCGGGGAGGACAATCAACCTGGCGTTGAACCTATGCCCCCACGCCCACCCGCAAAACTGGAAAAACCCCGTGGGAGTTACGCGGCTGCAAAACTGTTGTTTGAGCAGCTCATAAATGAATGCTTTGCATGAACTTTCATTGTGGACAGTCACAGTTACAGTTACAGTTATCGCAAAACAACAGTTGCATTTGCGTTAGCGTTGAGTTATGTTGCGTCCTTGCCTGGTCTGGTCGGCCTTTGTTTACATTAGTATGTTATTACGTTATTATAAGAAAATGCACAACAACTGTAAATTGTAAAATGAAAAAAAAATTTTTACTCAAACAAAATTTCTATTTCAACTACAACAACAGCAACCCAAACAAACCAACAACACACCCACCCACTCACCGTCCCACCCAACCTCCCCAAACAATACCCAAACAGTAAACCATTAACAGCAAATACAAACATTAATAATAAACACATCACCTGCGGCCACGTTTCCCTCCCCGTACTTTAGCCCCACCCGCCCAAGTTGGTCCCCGAGTCACACCGAGACGTCGTGGGCATGCAACTGCCAACGACAAGACTTCCTGCCATGGTGGGGGAGATGGTGGAGCGATCGCCTGCTGGGGGGTGTAGGAGGGGAAGGCGAAGCATGGGGATCGCCTTCCGAGTCAGAAGGAATTGCTTCCTCCTGACCCGCTTGTGTGCTGGTGTTTGCGGTCTGCGGCATCACGTCACGTTCAGGTGCAGCGCCGTGTCCCGACAACAATGCATGCCGCAAGGCATTGGTGGCGATGGTCTGCTGACGCATCTCCTCGAACGTCTGTTGTGACACCCGGGAGAAGGCCTCCATGAAAGCCACAAACGCCTGGAGATGATCGCAACTTATCGTGACGGTCTCCTCGCACAGTTGAGCCAAGCCATCCATGTGATTGGCCAGGGTCGGCTGACGTGACCTCCGTGGGGTCTGCGAGGATACTAATGCTCATCTTGGCGTCGACAGCTGCACGCCGCTTGGTCCAGCTGCTTCTTCCGTCGAAGATGCTGACGTAATGGCTGTAGGTTGCACGGGTGATTCCTGCTGAGGCAGAGGGATGCTAGGGGCATCCTCCTCACTTTCTACTTCCTCCTCCTCCTCCTCTTCCTCAGGCTCGGTGGTATCATCCTCCTCCTCCCCACCCATGGCGAGGGCCACCTGCAATGGTACAAGTTCAGGTTCAGGTCTGCACATTGGTGTTGTGGGACCTGCAAAACACTATTGAGCTTATTGAGCTTATTAGAACAGAAGGTGTTATGTATTTAACTCCTTGCTCCATCAAAACCAACAGAGAAATCCTATGAAGAATTGTATACGCTGTATTACCCTACCCCAGAGGACCTACCTGTTGGAGTCCCAAGGGATCCCAGCATCCCTTGGGAGCACGGTATATAAGCAGGCAGCCCACGAGGTACCTGCACTCTGGAGTCTTATTAAAGGAGCTAAGGTCACACTTGCTCATTGTACACAGTACTCAGTTTCATCCTTTATTATGAGTGTACCAATTGGCAACGAGGAAATGAACAAGCGTGTGAAAATGCAAAGAACAGTTGGTGTCCTGGAGAAGTTCTCAGAAGGGGATGATTGGGAGGCCTTCGTGGAGACTCAACCAATACTTCGTGGCCAACGAGCTGGAAGGGGACGAGAATGCTACCAAACAAAGGGCGATCCTCTTAACTGTCTGTGGGGTAACAACCTATGGCCTCATGAAGACCATCCTAGCTACGTCAAAACCAACAGAGAAATCCTATGAAGAATTGTCTACGCTGGTCCGAGAGCACCTAAATCCTAAGGAAAGCGTTTTGATGGCGAGATATCGGTTCTACATGTGTCAACGATCGGAGGGCCAGGAAGCGGCGAGCTATGTCGCCGAACTAAGGCGCCTCGCAGGACATTGTGACTTTGAGGGATTCCTGGAACAAATGCTTAGAAACTTTTTTGTACTGGGCATTGGCCATGAGACAATCCTTCGCAAACTGTTGATTGTAGAAACGCCGATTCTAAGTAAAACCATAACGATAGCCCAGGCATTTCTGTCCACCAGTGACAACACCAAACAGATTTTGCAGAGTAAACAAGTTTCGGCCAGTACTGTGCATAAAGTAATGTCGGTTTCGAGCAGGAATATACATGGCAGGATGTACACGCCGGCTGCTGCTGCACGACCTCAAATGACCCAGAGTCTGCCATCAATCATTAATGCGAGGCAGTTAACACCTTGTGGCATTGTGGAGGTGATCATCGGCCCCATCAATACCGCTTAAAGCATGAGACGTGCAACGTTTGCAGAACAATGGGACACCTCCAGCGAATGTGCAGGCGAGCTGCAAACCCTGCAAACCATCACGTTGCAGAGAAAGATCGATCCACTGTGGATCATGCTGAAATGGAGACTCTTACCGAGGAGGCAGAAGTGTACAGGGTACACACATTCACTACGAAATGTCCACCAATAATGTTGAAAGTTGAACTGAATGGTATTCCAGTATCTATGGAACAGGACACAGGTGCAAGTCAGTCTATAATGAGTAAAAAGGCCTTCGACAGGCTGTGGGGCAAAAAGACACACAGGCCCAAGCTCAGCCACATTCACACCAAACTAAGGACTTACACCAAGGAACTAATCCCTGTAATTGGCAGTGCAGAAGTCAAAGTCTCCTATGACGGAGCAGTACACGAACTCCCGCTGTAGATTGTGCCAGGGGATGGCTCCACGTTGTTTGGCAGAAGCTGGCTGGGAAAAATCCGTTGGAACTGGGATGACATCGAGTGCTTTCGTCCGTTGATGACGCCTCATGTGCCCAGGTTCTGAGGAGGTTCCCATCGTTGTTCGAGCCAGGCATTGGAAGCTTCTCGGGGGCGAAAGTGCAGATCCATTTGGTTCCCGATGCACGACCCATCCACCAGAAGGCACGGGCGGTATCAAAGTGGAAATTGAGCTGGACAGGCTGCAGCAAGAAGGCATCATCGCACTCAGGCTGTCGGCATACACCTATATAATCCGTACACAGACCGGGCACAGAGAACTGCGCAGATGCTCTCAGTCGGATGCCATTGCCCACTACCGGGGTGGAAATGGCACAGCCAGCAGACTTGCTTATGGTCATAGAGGCATTCGAGAACGAAAAGTCCCCCGTTACACCCAGCCAGATCAGGACCTGGACCAGCCAGGATCCTTTACTGTCCTTGGTTGAAAAACTGTATCTTCCATGGGAGCTGGTCCGGTGTCCCAGCGGAGATGCAGGAGGCGATTAAGCCATTCCACAGGCGCAAAGATGAAATGTCCCTGCAGGCGGATTGTCTGTTGTGGGGCAATCGCGTGGTCTTGCCCAAGAGAGGCAGAGATATATTTATATGTGAACTGCACAGCACCCACCCAGGCATTGTAATGATGAAAGCCATAGTAGATTCCATGTGTGGTGGCCTGGCATCGACTCAGATTTAGAGTCATACGTGTGCCAGTGCAACACTTGCTCTCAGCTGAGCAATGCACCCAGAGAAGCACTGCTTAGTTTGTGGTCGTGGCCCTCCAAACCGTGGTCGAGGATCCACGTGGACTATGTGGGCCCATTTCTATGCAAAATGTTTTTGGTTGTCGTGGATGCTTACACAAAATGGATAAAATGTGCAATAATGTCTGTAAGCACATCCACTGCCACTATTGAAAGCATATAAACCATGTTTGCCATGCATGGCTTGCCTGATGTCCTAGTCAGCGACAATGGGCCGTGCTTCACCAGTGCTGAATTCAAGGAATTCATGACCCTCAATGGGATCAAACACGTTACATCTGCCCCGTTCAAGCCTGCATCCAACAGCCAGGCAGAACGGGCAGTTCAGGCCATCAAGCAAAGCTTGAAACGCGTGTCGGAAGGCTCCCTGCAGACCCGGCTGTCCCGAGTGCTGCTCAGCTACCGCACCAGACCCCACTCACTCACCGGGGTTCCCCCACCCGAGCTGCTCATGAAAAGGGTGCTAAAAACAAGGCTCTCTCTTGTCCACCCTGATCTCCATGATCACGTGGAGGACAAGCGGCATCAACAAAGCATGTACCATGATCATGCAAATTTGTCACGCGATATTGAGATCAATTATCCCGTTTTTTGCTCAATTATGGACATGGTCCCTAATGGCTCGCTGGCACGGTCACAGCTAAAGAGGGGAGTAGGGTGTTTCAGGTCAAATTGGCCAATGGATAAACATACAGAAAACATTTGGACCAAATCAAATTGCGGTTCACCAACAGCTACGAACAACCCCAAGAGGACACCACCAACCTTGACCCTCCAACACACACACAAGTGGCAACTGACATCATGGTTGACCACGAAGCCGAATTCACCATCCCCAGCAGCCCGGCAAGGCCGGCTGCCCAACAGCCCAGTGAAGAACTAACCAACTCACCCACACCCGCATTTGTACCGAGACGATCGACAAGGGAGCGTAAAGCCCCAGATTGTCTCACCTTGTAAATAACCGTACTGTTGACTTCACGGGGGAGTGATGTTATGTATTTAAACCCTTGTAACCTGTATTACACTACCACCAGAGGGCCTACCCGTTGGAGTCCCAAGGTGATCCCAGCATCCCTTGGGAGCACGGTATATAAGCAGGCCACCCACAAGGCACCTGCACTCTGGAGTCTTATTAAAGGAGCTAAGGTCACACTTGCTCATTGTTCACAGTACTCAGTTTCATCCTTTATTATGAGCGTACAGAAGGGTACACATTCTTGTGCTGAGCTGGCATATGAAGGAGGAGCATCACTGCTACAATAAACAAGACCAATAGACATTACATAACAATGCATCATATGTTAGTACATATGGTTGTACATCTATGTGGAATTGAGTAACACAGAGGAGACAGGAGTAGTCTGAGATGGACAGATTGATTAAGAGGAGCGTACATTCGTATATTGTAATTAAATGACATTACATTACTTTAACACTGCTGGACACATTACTCACATGACACATCAGAGGGCTCTGCAGTACCACGGGAGGTGGCCGCTCGACTGTGGCTCCCAACCAGAGCCGCAGCACGCTGCTCGATGTCACTTAATGACTGTAAGGCAACCATCCGAAGGGACTCTGAGGCCGGCGTTCAACCCAACGTCTTAAACTCCTAACCAAATTTTAATTAATTTTTAAACTTTTAATCAACTTTTAAACTTTTTAAACAATTTGGGAGAACTTTTAAAACTTACATTTTAGACTTTTAATCAAAATACTTTTAAACATCTATTATTGATCTACACCCTTGACTTTTTAACAATCTTTAGAAACTTTTTAAACTGGGGAAACTTTTATAATCTATTGTTGATTTACATCTTAGACTTTTTAACAACTATTAGAAACTTTTGAAATAAATTGGGAATCTTTATCAACTTTTAACTTTTAAAATAACTTTGGAAGTCACCTTCCTAATGCCTGCCCCCCAACCTACCCTCGGGCCATCTACCATCAATGGTGCTACTCGGTGCCGAGCTTGCGGCCAACACTTCGCCGTAGGCAATTAGGCTTATCGAGCTGTGCCTGGTCTCCAGTTGTCTTGGACCTCCTTGCCACTGGACCAAGACCTTGTTCAGCTAAGCCCGTGTGGTGGCCGGTGTGCAGCGGCCACCCCACGTTAAAAGAACTCACACACAGGCATCTTCCACTCTGTCAGTATGAAATTCGGGACCTGGAACGTCAGGACCCTCGTGGACAATCCCAACAGCAACAGGCCGAAACGCCGCACCGCCATAGTTGCCCAGGAACTCAGACATTTTGACATTGACATTGCCGCCCTAAGCAAGACCCGGCGGGCAGGGGAAGGCCAGTTGAAGGAACATGGTGGAGGTTACACCTTTTTCTGGAAAGGAAAACCAGAGGCAGAACGCCGCCTTCATGGAGTCTGCTTTGCCGAGCTGGTCGACTGCCTCAAAAACTCCCCCTGTGGGGTTAACAAACGCCTCATGACTCTTCGTATTACCCTATCTCGGAAACAATGCGCCACAGTCATCAGTGCGTACACCCGTACACTCGATGCAACGGATGAGGCTAAAGAGGGTTTTTATTCCAGCCTCGAGATATCCTTGTCCCGCGTCCCCACGTGCGACAAATTGATCCTCCTGGGTGATCTTAATGCCAGGGTCGGCAAAGACACAGCCCTCTGGGGAGGCGTGATTGGCAGAGAGGGGGTAGGGAAAGCCAACTCCAGTGGTACCCTACTCCTGACAAAATGTCTAGAAAACTCTTCATCATCAACACCCTGTTCCACCAGAGGGACAAATACAAGGCATCGTGGCAACACCCTCGCTCCAAACATTGGCATCTACTCGACTATATCATCGTCCAAGCCAGGGATCGCAAGGATGTGCGCATCACCCATGCCATGACAGGAGCTGACGACTGCTGGACAGACCACTGCCTAATCCGATCCATCATCAACATTAACATTCCACAAAAAAGTTAATGCCAGCGCACTTAGAGACCCAGCTAAGAGAGCCCTATACAGCCAGCGCCTCACAACCAATCTGGCGTGCCTTGATGATCCTGAGATGCTGAATACCACAGCGCTTGGTCTGCCCTCCAGGCCTCTACAACCAGTGCCTGTGAAGAGACACTTGGTCAGTCAACCAGAAAACATCAGGACTGGTTTGATGAAAATGATCAGGAGATCGAAGAACTGATAGATCGCAAGCGCAAAGCATTTCTGAGCCTCAAGCAACAACCCAACTCGGGAGTTGCAAAATAACATTACAGACGGCTCAAGGCTCAGGTCCAACAAAAAACCCGGGACCTAAAGAACAGATAGTGGATGGAGAAAGCACAGGAGATACAACAACTGGCCGACAGCCACGATATGCGAGGATTCTTCACTGCAGTCAAGGCCACCTACGGTCCAAACTCCCAAGGCCCCACCCCACTCGTGGCCAAGAACGGGGAAACACTCATCAAGGACACTGAGGCTGTCAGGGCCCGATAGAAGGAGCATTTTGAAGATCTCCTCAATCGAGACTCTGCCTTTGACTTGATTGTTCTCGACTCTATCCCGCAGCATGCAGCCCGCCACCAACTCAGTGAAACTCCAACGTTCCACGAGGTAGGCAAAGCCATAAAACAGCTCAAGAATAACAAGGCTACGGGTGTGGATGGAATCCCTGCTGAGGTGCTAAAATATGGTGGAGAGGAGCTGTTGGCGCGGATACATGACCTCATCTCTCTCATCTGGAGGGAGGAGAGCATGCCGGGAGAATTGAGAGATGCAGTGATTGTAACCATTTTTTAAAAAGGGGACAAGTCCGACTGTGGCAACTATAGGGGAATCTCCCTGCTATCAGCCACTGGGAAAGTTGTCGCTCGAGTTCTCCTCAATCATCTTCTCCCTGTGGCCGAGGAGCTCCTCCCGGAATCACAATGCGGATTTCGTCCCCTACGGGGCACAACAGACATGATCTTTGCAGTGCGACAGCTGCAGGAAAAGTGCAGGGAGCAATGCCAGCCCTTTACATGGCCTTTTTCAATCTTACAAAGGCCTTTGACACTGTCAACTATGAGGGTCTATGAAGCGTCATCCTCCGTTTCAGATGCCCCCAAAAGTTTGTCAACATCCTTCGCCTGCTTCATGATGACATGCAGGCCGTGATCCTTACCAACCGATCCATTACAGAGCCAATCCACGTCCGGACTGGGGTCAAACAGGGCTGCGTCATCACTCCAACCCTCTTCTCAATCTTCCTCGCCGCCATGCTCCACCTCACAATCAACAAGCTCCCCGCTGGAGTGGAACTAAACTACAGCACCAGTGGGAAGCTGTTTAACCTACGCCGCCTCCAAGCCAGGTCCAAGATCACTCCAACCTCTGTCGTTGAGCTGCAGTATGCGGACGACGCCTGAGTCTGTGCACATTCAGAGGCTGAACTCCAGGATATAGTCAATGTATTCACTGAGGCATATGAAAGCATGGAACTTACGCTTAACATCAGTAAGACAAAGGTCCTCCACCAGCTTGTCACCACTGCACAGCACTGCCCTCCAATCATCAAGATCCACAATGTGGACCATTTCCCATATCTTGGGAGCCTCTTATCAACAAAGGCAGACATTGATGCGGAGATTCAGCATCGTCTCCAGTGCGCCAGTGCAGCCTTCGGCCGTCTGAGGATAAGAGTGTTTGAAGACCAGGCCCTCAAATCTACCACCAAGCTCATGGTCTACAGGGCTGTAGTAATACCCGCCCTCCTGTATGGATCTGAGGCATGGACGATGTATAGAAGACACCTCAAGTCGTTGGAAACATATCACCCACGATGTCTCCGCAAGATCCTGCAAATCCCCTGGGAGGGCAGGCGCACCAACATCAGTGTCCTCGACCAGGCTAACATCTCTAGTATTGAAGCACTGACCACACTCGATCAGCTTCGCTGGGCAGGCCACATATTTTGCATGCCAGATACGAGACTCCCTGAGCAAATGCTTTATGCGGAGCTCCTTCATGGTAATGAACCAAAGGAGGACAGCGGAAACGTTATAAGGGCACCCTCAAAGCCTCCCTGGTAAAGTGCGACATCACCACTGACATCTGGGAGACCCTGGCCGAAGACCGACCGAGGTGAAGAAAGTACATCCGGGAGGGCGTTGAACTCTTCGAATCTCAATGCAAAGAGCATGAAGAGTCCAAGCGCAGGCAGCGGAAGGAGCGAGCGGCAAATCAGCCCCACCAACCCCTTCCCCCGACGAATGTCTGTCCCACCTGTAACAGGGTCTGTGGCTCTTGTATCGGACTGTTCAGCCATCAAAGAGCTCACTTTGGGAGTGGAAGCAAGTCCTCCTCGATTCTGAGGGACTGCCTATGATGATGATGATGTAAGGCAATAGGGCCCCCTCCCGTGCGCCTCTGCTGGGCCCGGTTGTTCGATATCTTCCTCTGCAAAAGTTGCAAAATGCATGGCATAAGCTCTATGGTGCAGGTACTATCATGGAAAGACATTTTAACAGTTATAACAAATATCGGGGATAGGAGCTAATGATTGACACTAACATATCTCTCTCTAATACAATCTCCATTGAAGTCGGCAATGTCAGGAGCTAATGTACAAAAGTGTCCCACAGTGTACAAAATATATTTCAATCCAGGAGATAAGTAAAATTATAATTACAATGTTCATCAATACAATGTAAAATCTCTACTTACTTTTGCTGAGGCAACCAGGCTGTTCCAACGCTTACGGCATTGGTTGGAACCCCTCGCCTCGTTGGATGCCGCAGAGACGATGTCTGAGATCTCGCTCCATATTTTACAGTTTACTCGGGGTGGGGGTTTCCCACTGCCACCCCGGGTTAACTCGCCCCACCTTGCATAAACCTCCTGAACGAGGGCCTCGTTTGCCTCATCTGAAAAAGGTTTGGCCATTTTGCGATCCCCCTCCACACCCTCAGACGAGGATGACATCTTTAGAATATTGTAGAATATAATTTTAGTATTTACGTTTTTAACTTTGTTCTGAAGTTTTTAAATTTTATCCACTGGCTTTTAATTCTGTTCATTTTGAATTTTAAGTCACTTTTCTATCTTTCTACTCTCTCACTCACCCCACTGCTTTCTCTCTGCTTCTTCTCGCTCTCTCTCTCTCTCTCCCTCACCACAACCGGCCTTCTGCGCATGTGTGGATGACCCCTGACCTCCTGAAACGCGGGAAAGGCTGTCGACCGAAAAAAAGAATCGCATGTGCAGAAGGCCGTTGCTAGGGAAGCTTTTGACTTCCAAATCGCTGGCCATTCGCTGGGCGTATGTAACATCGCTGACCTTTTGCATCACCCAGTTCGCATCACTGGCCTATTGCCGAGTGGAAAATCATAATCCAAAAAATGGGCGATGTTCCAGCGATCGGTCAGGTTGAGACATCAAACATCGCTGGAACATTGCCCATTTTTTAGGCGATAGACATCAAAGCGGAAAGCCTAGCCCTGGTCTTTGGCCCATGATCCATATTGCATCAGCTCAGATTTTTATGCTCACAAGCAGTTCTGAAAGTGCGCAGCACAACACACCCATCACGTAAAAAACAGGAATTTTGTTTTGATGGGTGCCTTTCGGCCCGGGATAGGAGCAGCACCGGCTGGAGCGGAGGGCCTTTCGACCAGGATAGGAGCAGCACCAGCGGGGGTCCTTTCGGCCCGGGATAGAAGTGGCATCATCTTCCATTTTCAGACCAGCCTCAGCCCTTCATCAGCAATTTCCAGCCTCAGCTCCAGGTCAGTTTCTGTTGCCAACCTCAGCCCTTCAGAGCACCCTTGTTACCTTGGCAATATCAGTTTTTGGTGCAGACCTTGAGCCCCACCCACAGAGGATAGTTCTGGAAAGTGGAGCTGAGGTAGAAGATCAGCCATGATCTCACTGAATGGCAGAGCAGGCTCGAGGGGCCAAGTGGCCTATTCCTGTTCCTAATTCTTATGTTCTCAAAGAGAAGAGTCTGCTTAATATAGACACTAGGCACAAAGAGGAAAACATCCTATTTTTCATTAGAAAAAATTCCAAGTATTTTCGAATGGATCGTTCGAGCAAAGGCTGAACCAGCTTTAACAGCTTCTGCGGCTAGTATTCCAAATGTAGAATATAAAATCTCAAAAGCTCATCAGATATATCAAGGGATATATGGCCAAGACAAAATATTGGTTCAACAAGTCTGTAATTCTGGTTCAGAGCATCTTCTGTGACATATTTCAAAATGAAATATAAAATTCTTAAATTATTATATTATTCAAGCATTAGTTAAGAGACATCCTGCTAATTGAGAAATTAATTTACATAAGAAATAACAATTCATTCTTTTACATTCGACAGTATTTACTAAATAGAAACAATTGAATAAAGGGAACACTTGCGAGCCACAAAGAAATTCCTACAAATAGGCATATATACTAGTTAATGACTATTTATAGCTTAGAACTGAACTTTGAATGATTGTTTTTGGCAATTTTTTTCAGGCCCTTTAAGTTGCCTTGTTGGAATTTTAAAAGGTTTTCAAGCATGCTAAAACCCCAAAACAGTCACCTGTGAAAAGTCCACCTTATTGCTCACTACAGCATTTTTATTTTATTTTTCAAATTGTCCAAGGCAGGTCCTTTCAGAACCATTTAAAGGGTATGTAGTAAGAGAAACAGAAAGGTTGGACAAGATCATGCATATTGTGTTCCTAACACAGATGAGATTGCACACAGGGAGGTTAAAGTAACAGTGACCTCAATCTTTATTAAGACACTCCAGAGTGAGGAACAGGCCTTGGGGGCCGGCTTATATACAGTGCTCCCAAGGGATGCTGGAATCCCATTTGACTTCAGGGGATGCACTCCCTGGTGGTGGAACATGGGAGTGCATGCTTTACTGATACACCACATCACTCCCCCACAATGTCAAAGTGAAAACAATTTACAAGGTGAGGTGGTCAGGAGCCTTTCTTTCCCTGGTGGACCGTCTCGGTACAAATTTCTGTTCTGGCGTGTTGGCTGTGCCCTCGCTGGGCTGGGCGTGTTGTTGGCCCTGCAGGGCTGCTGGGTGAGCCTGACCTTGCTGGGCTGTTGGGCGTGATGGGTTCGATTTCCTGGTTCGGCGTGGTGTCATTGATCCTTTGGGTGTGTGTTGTGGGCTCGAAAAAGGTGGTGTCTGCTGTGGGTTTTCAGGGCAGTCTGTGAACCGCAGCCTTGTTTGGTCCAGGTGCTTTCTGCAAATTTGTCCATTGTCTTGTTTGACTACAAACACCCTACACCCTTCTTTAGCTATCATCGTGCCCGCGATCCACTTGGGACCATGTTCATAGCTTAGCACATACACAGGGTCATTCAGATCAATTTCCTTTGACACAGTGGAGCAACCATCATTAACATTTTGTTGCTGCCGCCTGTTCTCTACCTGATCATGCAGGTTGGGGTGAACCAGCGAGAGTCTGGTTTTAAGAGTCCTTTTCATGAGTAGCTCAGCCGGGGGCACCCCTATGAGCTAGTGGGGTCTCGTGTGGTAGCTGAGCAGTACTCGGGACAGGCGGGTTTGGAGTGAGCCTTCTGTGACTCGTTTAAGGCTCTGTTTAATTGTTTGTACTGCCCACTCTGCCTGCCCATTGGAGGCTGGTTTAAACAGGGCCGAGGTGACATGTTTGATCCCATTGTGGGTCATGAATTCTTTAAATTCAGCACTGGTGAAACATGGCCCGTTGTCACTGACCAGTATGTCAGGCAGGCCGTGGGTGGCAAACATGGCCCTCAAGCTTTCAATGGTGGCGGTGGCGGTGCTTCCTGACATTATTTCACATTCAATCCATTTTGAAAAAGCATCCACCACCACCAGGAACATTTTACCGAGAAATGGGCCTGCATAGTCAACATGGATCCTTGACCATGGTCTGGAGGGCTAGGACCACAAACTTAGTGGTGCCTCTCTGGGCGCGTTGCTCAACTGAGCACACATGCTGCATTGCCCTACACAGGTCTCGAAGTTAGAGTCGATACCGGGCCACCACACGTGGGATCTGGCTATCGTTTTCATCATTACTATACCCAGGTGTGTGCTGTGGAGTTCCGAGATGAACGTCCCCCTGCCCTTTTTGGGTAGCACTACGTGGTTACCCCACAACAGGCAGTCTGCCTGAATGGACAGCTTGTCCTTTCGCTGCTGGAACGGCTTGATAGGCTCTTGCATTTCAATGGAGATGCTGGTCCAGCTCCCATGTAGTACACAGTTTTTTACTAGGGACAGCAGAGGATCTTGACGGGTCCAAGTCCTAATCTGGTGGGCCGTGACAGGCGATTTATCATTTTCAAACGCTTCCATGACCATCAACAAGTCTGCGGGTTGCACCATCATCAACAAGTTTGCAGGCTGCGCCATTTCCACCCCCGTGGTGGGCAATGGTAGCCAACTGAGAGCATCCACACAGTTCTTGGTGCCTGGCCTGTGGTGGATGGTATAGTTATACGCTGATAGCGCGAGTGCCCACCTTTGTATTCGGGCTGAGGCATTAGTATTTATCCCCTTGTTTTCCGTGAAAAGGGATGTGAAGGGCTTGTGATCGGTTTCCAGCTCAAATTTGAGGCCAAACAGGTACTGATGCATTTTCTTTACCCCGAATGCCTCTTTCTCAATCATGCTGTAGGCCCTCTCGGCCTTAGACAAGCTCCTGGAGGCATAGGCGACAGGTTGCAACTTCTCTGCAACGTTAGTTTGTTGTAATACACACCCGACTCCGTACGACGATGCATCACATGCTAGCACAAGTCTTTTACACAGGTTATACAATACAAGCAGCTTGTTGGAGCATAAAATGTTTCTGGTTTCTCAAAAGCAATTACTTGTTTTTTTCCCCATACACAGTTCTCAACTTTACGCAATAACACATGTAAGGGCTCTAAGAGGTTGCTTAACCCCGGTAGAAAGTTACCAAAATAGTTGAGGAGTCCCAGGAACGACCGCAGCTCCGTGACGTTCTGTGGCCTGGGCGCGTTCCTGATAGCCTCTGTCTTGGTGTCCGTGAGCTGAATGCTGTCCATCGCGATCTTTCTCCCCAAAAACTCCACTTCTGTTGCCATGAAGACGCATTTTGACCTCTTCAGCCGCAGCCCTACGCGATCCAGTCGCTGGAGGACCTCCTCCAGGTTTTGTAGGTGCTCGACGGTGTCCCGACCCGTGACCAATCTGTCGTCCTGAAAAACCACCATGCATGTTACTGACTTGAGTCGGCTCTCCATGTCTCTCTGGAAGATCACTGCAGCCGACCGAATTCCAAACCGGCATCTGTTGTAGATCAACAGTCTCTTGTGCGTGTTGATGCAGTTGAGGCCCTTCGAAGACTCCTCCAGCTCCTGCGTCATGTAGGCCAAAGTTAGGTCGAGCTTGGTGAACGTCTTGCCTCCTGCCAGTGTCGCAAATAGGTCATCTGCCTTAGGTAGCGGGTATTGGTCCTGTAGCGAGAAATGATTAATAGTTACTTTATAATCGCCGCAAATCCTGACCGTGCCATCACTTTTGAGTACTGGAACAATCGGCTGGCCCACTCGCTGAATTCCACTGGGGAGATGATGCCCTTGCGTTGCAGCCTGTCCAGCTCGATTTCCACTCTCTCCCTCATCGCGTGAGGTACCGCTCGCGCCTTGTGGTGGATGGGTCGTGCCTCTGGGACAGGGTGGATCGGCACCTTCGCCCTGGAAAAGTTTCCAATGCCTGGCTCAAAAAGGGAAGGAAATTTGTTGAGAACCTGGGTACATGAGGCCTCATTGGCATGTGATAGCACTCGGATGTCATCCCAGTTCCAGCAGATTTTGCACAGCCAGCTCCTTCCAATCAGTGTGGGGCCATCGCCCAGGACAATCCAGAGTGGCAGTTTGTGCACCGTACCCTCGTAGGTTACCTTGACCATGGCGCTGCCCAGGACAATGATGAGCTCTTTGGTGTACATTCTCAGTTTCGTGTGGATGGGGCTCAGGGCTGGTCTGAGTGCCTTGTTGCACCACAGTCTCTCAAACATCTTTTTACTCATGATGGATTGGCTAGCGCCAGTGTCCAGTTCCATGGCTATGGGTAAGCCATTCAATTTTACATTTAGCATTATAGGTGGACATTTCATCGAAAATGTGTGCACCCCGTGTACTTCAGCATCTGCCTCCTCTCTCTGAGGCTCGAAATTGCTTTGATCCACCATGGACCGATCTTCCTCTGCCACGTGGTGGTTAGCAGGTTTTGCAGAGCTTGCAAGACGTTTGCAAGCTCGTTGGAGGTGCCCCATTGTTCCACAGCTCTTGCAAACATATCCTTTGAAGCGGCATGAATAGGCTGAATGGAAGCCTCCACAACACCAACAAGGTGTGAATTGCCTTGCATTCATCCTTTTTTATGGAATCTGAGTCATCTGGGTCACCTGAGGCCTGCTGACAGTTGCCGACTCATGGTTTCTGCCCTGTACATTTCTGCTCGCAAACACAGTTCCAGTTAATTTATGAACATTGCCAGCACTTGTGTGCTGAGAGATTTGTTTGGTGTTATCACTGGTGGACATAAACGCCTGTGCTAGCGCAATGGCCTTACTGAAGGTCGGTGTCTCTACAGTCAAAAGTTTTCGTAGGATGGTCTCGTGGCCAATGCCCAGTACAAAAAAGTCTCTGAGCTTTTGCTCCAGGTAGCCATCAAACTCACATTGTCCTGCAAGTCGCCTTAGTTCGGCGACGTAGCTCACCACTTCCTGACCTTCAGATCGCTGGCACGTGTAGAACCGATACATCGCCATTAGCACGCTCTCCCTCGAGTTAAGATGCTCCCGAACCAGTGCACACAGCTCCTCATCTGACTTATCTGTGGGTTTCACCGGAGCCAGAAGATTCTTCATGAGGCTGTAGGTCGGTACACCGCAGACCGTGAGGAGGACCGCTCTCCTTTTTGCAGCGCTTCCTTCTCCGTCCAGCTTGTTGGCTACAAAGTACTGGTCTAGCCGTTCGACATAAGCTTCCCAGTCCTCACCCTCCGAGAACTTCTCCAGGATGCCCACAGTTTGCTGCATCTTTGCATTGGATTCGTATGCTTGTCGCCAGTTATTGTGTTCCTAACACAGATGAGACTGCACACAGAAATGTTAAAGTAACAGTGACCTCAGTCTTTCTTAAGACACTCCAGAGTGAGGAACAGGCCTTCGGGGCCGGCTCCCAAGGGATGCTGGGATTCCTTGGGACTTCGTGGATGCACTCCCTGTTGGCGGAACATGGGAGTGCATGCTTTAAGGATACAGAACAATGCATTTCTCTGAGCTGCCACTAAGTTTTTCTTCCTTCAGTACAGAAAATCATCATGCAATATAACTGGGAGAGGGAGTTTGCTGATGAATCATTGGGTTAACCCACAGAGCATAGGTACTGAGCCATGCAGACTAGGAACGTTCCAAGTTCAATCCCTTGTCAGTGCTGCGTTAGCTAGTCTTCACTAGGGCAGCAGTCAGAAGACTCCCATTGTCTGCTGTATTCTTCAGCTTGGGGTCAGAGGCCTCGTGCAGGGTCTTCAGTCGTGGGGCGTGGGTTAGGCAGAACGTTGACAATTACCTCCAAGATCCAGCAGTGTTTGACTTCCTTTAGCTGACAAGTTTCATGAGGCCTGCAAAACCCGACCAGACAGAGTTAAATTTAAAATGGAGGTTAAATCTGCGGCACGACAACCTCATTATAATATTTAAATGGACGACCCACCTCCTGGGTGCGGGTTGACTGCCCGCCTCCCATCCTACCTCCATTAAAACCGGAAGTGGGTGGTTCAGATCGGGATTCAGATGTTTAACATTTTAACTTTCCATCCGATCCAAACCTGCCTGTAATTTTGGGGTTAAAATCTCCCCCAGAGAGCTTGCAATGGCAAGTTATATAATTCCACTAAAAATGTCCCTTATATAACCAACATAAATCATAAAAAAGAAAGGAATATCACTCTTTTAAAAACACTATACAAATAGCAGTTGCACAAAAGATAATTTATTTGTTTCCACTCATAATGCATCCTACCGCCTTTGAATGCCCCTTTCACGCTTTTAACACACAGCATTATCCACACATTAGGGGTACGATAGCACAGTGGTTATGTTACTGGACTAGTAATCCAGAGGCCTGAACAAATGATTCAGAGATGTAAGTTCAAATCCCATCACAGAAGCTGGGGAATTTAAATTCAGCTAATTAAATAAATCTGGAATAAAAAACTAGTGACAATGAAACTACTGGATTGTTGCAAAAACCCATCTGCTTCACTAATGTCCTTTAGGGACAGAAATCTGCTGTCCTCACCTGGTCTGGCCTACATGTGAATCCAGATCCACAGCAAGCCACTCAGTTGTATCAAACTGCTACAAAGACATTCACCACACAGACTGCAGCGGTTCAAGAAGGCAGCCCACCACTATCATCTGAAGGACAATTAGGGATGAGCAATAAACGCTGGCCTTGCCAGCGACACCCACATCCCGTGAATGAATAAAAAAACTCCTCATTTCATATCAGCTCAGAAAAGGTGCACTTTCATCAGGTTCTGACAGGTTTGACATTGGATGCTGACAGGTTGTTTGCAAGTCAGCATGGATTTATGAAAGGGAAATCATGCTTGACAAATCTTCTAGAATTTTTTGCGGATGTAATTAGTAGAGTGGATGAGGGAGAACCAGTGGATGTGGTGTATTTGGACTTTCAAAATACTTTTGACAAGGTCCCACACAAGAGATTGATGTGCAAAATTAAGGTACATGGTATTGGGGGTAATGTACTGATGTGGATAGAGAACTGGTTGGCAGACAGGAAGCAGAGAGTCGGGATAAACGGGTCCTTTTCAGAATGACAGGCAGTGACGAGTGGGGTGTCGCAGGGCTCAGTGCTGGGATCCCAGTTATTTACAATATACATCAATGATTTAGATGAAGGAATTGAGTGTAATATCTCCAAATTTGCAGATTACACTAAGCTGGGTGGCAGTGTGAGATGTGAGGAGGATGCTAAGAGGCTGCAGAGTGACTTGGACAGGTTAGGTGAATGGGCAAATGCATGGCAGATGCAGTATAATCTGGGTAAATGTGAGATTATCCACTTTGGGGGCAAAAACGCGAAGACAGAATATTATCTGAATGGTGGCAGATTAGGAAAAGGGGAGGTGCAACGAGACCTGGGTGTCATGGTACATCAGTCATTGAAAGTTGGCATGCAGGTACAGCAGGCGGTGAAGAAGGCAAATGGCATGTTGGCCTTCATAGCTAGGGGATTTGAGTATAGGAGCAGGGAGATCTTACTGCAGTTGTACAGGGCATTGGTGAGGCCTCACCCGGAATATTGTGTTCAGATTTGGTCTCCTAATCTGAGGAAGGACGTTCTTGCTATTGAGGGAGTGCAGCAAAGGTTCACCAGACTGATTCCTGGGATGGCAGGACTGACATATGAAGAGAGACTGGATCGACTGGGCCTATATCCATTGGAGTTTAGAAGGATGAGAGGGGATCTCATAGAAACATAAAATTCTGACTAGACTGGACAGGTTAGATGAAGGAAGAATGTTCCCAATGTTAGGGAAGTCCAGAACCAGGGGACACAATCTAAGGATAAGGGGTAAGCCATTTAAGACTGAGATGAGGAAAAACTTCTTCACTCAGAGATTTGTTAACCTGTGGAATTCTCTACCGCAGAGAGTTGTTGATGCCAGTTCATTGGATATATTCAAGTGGGAGTTAGATACGCCCCTTATGGCTAAAGGGATCAAGGGGTATGGAGAGAAAACAGGAAAGGGGTACTGAGGTGAATGATCAGTCATGATCTTTTTGAATGGTGGTGCAGGCTCGAAGGGCCGAATGACCTACTCTTGCACCTCTTTTCTATGTTTCTATCTTTCTATGTTTCCCCTGGCTGGAGAGTTTAGATCTAGAGGGCATAGTCTGAGGATAAGGGGTCAGCTATTTAGGACTGAGTTTAGGAGAGATTTCTTCACTCAGAGGGTTGTGAATCTTCGGAATTCTTTACGCAAAGGGCTCGGGATGCTCAGCCATTGAGTATATTCAAGGCTGAGATCAATAGATTTTTGGACTCTAGGAGAATCAAGGGATATGGGGATCGGACAGGAAGATGATTTGAGGTAGAAGATCAGCCATGATCCTATTGAATGGCAGAGAAGGATGAAAGGGGCATATGGCCTACTCCTGATCCTATTTCTTATGTTCTTATCATGCCCCTAAAGCAAGATATCAGCTTCAATGCCTTGCTTCATGCAGTGGAGACAGATTAGTCTGAGATGTTGAGCAGGTTTGGGATAATACAAGTAGTCTCACCTGACTTTCCAAGTGGACAGCAAAATATACAATTCTTCTTTCTCCTAGTAAGGGTTGGTTGGTCACCCTCATTTACTGGTTAAATCGTGACCATCTCTTCCTTCTCAGTCCTATAGTTTCAAAAACTTATGCAATACCAATAATAATTCTGAAAATGAGAAGAGATGTTTTATTTGTTTCTGCAGTTTCTCCCAGAAAAGTTCAGGAGCAGTCTACTTCCTGTGGGTCTAATTAGAATACTGAAGTGCACTTCAAGGAACATGACAATTTCTGGTTGTAATTTATTTGCTTCATGGGTTCTTTGCTTAAGAATTCAGGGCAACACTTTGCGATTAAGAACGAGTTGGTTTATTAACAAACTTTAACAATCACACTACACATTCATTACCAGTTCATCCACTAGGCTCACAACTGCAAACCGCATCGTGGATGACCTCGACCCAACTGACTGGGGTTTTATTGCGTCTTGTAAACATCACGTGATTGGCAAAGCCATTCACAATGCAACAGCTCTACAACTATTTTGTTGCAATCAAACCAATTATTAAATCAAGTGCCCCCTGATGAAAGGAGGGTGGACACTCCAAACAGTATTCAAGTGCGCTTTTTTGTTTTTTTGGGGTTTTTTTTGCTTTTTTTCTGTGTTTTTCGGGGGGGGTGTTGTTTGGGCACTAAAACCACAAATTATACAAGTGCCACCTGGCTAAAAGGGGAGGGGACACTAAAACCCAACACAATAAACCAATTAAACTTTAAAACATATAAAATCAAATTAAAATCTGGTTGCCGGGGGTGATGATGCACTCCAGTCCCTCTGGCGCCCACCTCTCATGAAAGGCCGCGAGTGTACCGATGGACACCGCGTGCTCCATCTCCAGGGACACCCTGGCTCAGATGTAAGCGCGGAAGAGAGGCAGGCAGTTGAGCTGAATGACCTCCTCGACCGCCGCTGCCTGGACCGGCTGATGGCACCCTTGGCCGTGCCCAAGAGCAGTCCTACGAGGAGGCCTTCAGACCTACCCGCTCCCCTCCGCACATGGTGCCCAAAGATCAGGAGTGTGGGACTGAAGTGCAACCAGAATTTGAGGAGCAGCCCTTTTAAATAATGGAACAGGGGCTGCAACCTCACACATTCCATAAAAACATGGAACACGGACTCTTCAAGACCGTAGAAATTGCAGGCGACCTGGGAGCCTGTGAACCGACTTAAAAATTTGTTGCATGGGACTGCTCCGTGCACCACCCTCCAGGCCAAGTCCCCACTAAATAATGGGAGGACTCCAGCATAGAGTGCACTCCATCGGGAACCCCCGCCTCCTCTGGACGGCAAGATGGTGCACCATGGCATGTCCGGATGGCAGATGAGGATGGCAAGGTGGAGAATGTGCAGGAGCAGCCCATACAGGAAACCCCTCCGCGCAGAACTGAAAGGCACAGAGGGGATTTCCCCGAGGCGGCTCAAGTTGTGAGGCGCCGGCTCCCCAACAGCTCTACAACTCTTTTGTTAGAACAACTAAACAATTAAATCAAGTGTCCCCTGATTAAAGGGGGGGACACTCCAAAACTTTCAAACAAGTGCCCTTTTTTATTTTTTTGTTTTTTTTTGTGTTTTCTTTTGTGTTTTTTTTGGCACTAAAACCACAAATTATACAAGTGCCCCCTGGCTAAAAAGGAGGGGACACTAAAACCCGGCAATAAAACAAATTAAACTTTAAAACATATAAAATCAAATTAAAATTTGGTTGCCGGGGGTGATGATGCACTCCAGTCCCTCCGGCGCCCACCTCTCGCGCAATGCCGCGAGCGTACCGGTGGACACCGCGTGCTCCATCTCAAGGGACACCCTGGCTCGGATGTAAGCGCAGAAGAGAGGCAGGCAGTTGGGCTGAACGACCCCCTCGACTGCCCGCTGCCTGGACCGGCTGATGGCACCCTTGGCCGTGCCCAGGAGCAGTCCTACGAGGAGGCCTTCAGACCTGCCCGCCTCCCTCCGCACAGGGTGCCCAAAGATCAGGAGTGTGGGACTGAAGTGCAACCAGAATTTGAGAAGCAGCCCCTTTAAATAATGGAACAGGGGCTGCAACCTCGCACATTCTATAAAAACATGGAACACGGACTCCTCCAGACCGCAGAAATTGCAGGCGGCTTGAGAGCCCGTGAACCGACTTAAAAATTAATTGCACGGGACTGCTCCGTGCACCACCCTCCAGGCTAAGTCCCCATTAAATAGTGGGAGGACTCCCACGTAGAGCACACTCCATCGGGGACCCCTGCCTCCTCCGGATGGCAAGATGGTACGCCATGGTGTGTCCCAACGGCAGGCGAGGATGGCAAGGTGGAGAATGTGCAGGAGCAGCCCATACAGGAAACCCCTCCGCACAGAACTGAAAGGCACAGAGGGGATTTCCCCGAGGAGGCTCAAGTTGTGAGGAGCCAGCTCCCACCAGCTCGACAAACCTGTGAGCATACTCACAAGTGCATAGATTACAGTGGTTAACATAGAAACAGAAATTGCTGCAGATTTCGCCACAATTTGTTAAATATCCAGACACGCACAGATCATAAATTCATGAAGAAATGCCAAAATCAATACAGGGGCTGTTTTGCATTACTACAGTAGGGTTTTAAATCAATTATTAAACTTATCTGTATGGATCGGTGAGGTAGCTGACAATAAGGCAAATCAGATACTGGGTTCATCTGAACAAATCAGAACAAATTATACTGACATAGTGCAGATCAATAGTGAGAGCAATTCTGGAGCTTGTTGTACATCTTTGTTCATTCTACCTCAATAAGGATTTAGATGTATTATAAAGGGTTTAGAGAAGAGCCAATAGCATGATTATAGACCTTAGGAACAAAAGCTCAAGCGACTGAACTTAGCTAATGATTACTCTGTGGAGAGTAATCAATGAAAGGTACAGGTAATGCAGTAAGGAAGAAAGAAAGGATTCCCATTTATATAATACCTTATTTCATTATCATGCTCAGGGCATCTAATACATTATATTTGAAGTCACTGTTGCTACAAATACAGGAGTCAATTTTCACACAGCAAGGTTAAATGAGATGAATGATCAGTTAATCTGATCACGGAGTTGGCTAAGCAAAGAATGTTGGCCACAATCTCATATGCATCCCATCAGACAGACTTGATTTAACATCTCAGCTGAAACCCAGCACCTCTAACGATGCAGCACTTCTGTATTGAAATATCAGCCGGGATTATGGAGCTAAAAATCCTTCGCTCTGGACTATGTGAGGTCAGAGCGGGGTCACCTCATTTAAATGGCAGTGGCAAGAGCCCAAGGCAATATGGCCATATCTTTGTCCCCCACTGCAGGAGGAATAGTGGGAAAAATGAGGCAGGTAAGATACTTTTTAGCCTGCCTCTCAAAAAATTTTGCTTGCTACCTTAACGTTCCATTTTATCAGGGAGACGTTTGAATTCATGCTGCTTACATTCTAATGGGGATGATCCAGGCCAGGACTGGGTCTGAACCCGCAGGTGGGCTTCACTTCCATTGCTCGAAGGACCTGATTGTGACTGAGAAAAGTTCTCATGGCATTGCATAAAGCAGGGCTCTAATCACTAGCTGACCAGTGGTTTGCAATCACACACATCACTGGATGTTCAGAGGGAACACCAAGTTGCAAGAGAATGGCAGGAGTTGCCAGTTGATGAAGTATCTGTCAGGGTAATGCCAAATCTATGCCACCTAGCCATCCCACTCAAATGACTCTAGATGTGCCAGATCATCGTGCAAGATCAGCCAATCATCTCAGCTTTACTCATAGCATCAGCAGTTACAGGTGTCATCTACTAACTAGGCACAAGGAGATACTGGGCCACTTCCATCCTGAGGGTCAGATATTAACATGCAACAAACAGCCACCACACGTTCTCCTTCCATTGGTGATTCACTTAGAAGGAGCGCATGGTTAGATAACAGAGGACAGGCACCACACACTTCTACAAAGTGGAAGCACCAGAGTACAAAATATTGAGCACACATGCACTAAACACAGGTAGAGGGAAAAAAGTTGGATTAACCACATTGAAATGTGTTCTGTACATTCATTTGGAATACATTTGATGGAAATATGCCTGTCTTTCTGGTTGTACATGGGAACTATTTTACTTTTGAGCAGGCAAGTAAAGGCAGAGGGGTCCTTCTTTAAATAGACAGGTAGGGCTACCATGACATCATGAGAACCTAGCTGCATTTTAACCTGAGGCCTGTGCATCATAGCTCCTCTGCCAGGGCAAATTTTTGATTTTGATTTCCTTGTGGGCTAAAAGGAGCAAGAGTATTCCTCTGGGCCCCACCAGGAAAGCTTGGGCTTCCTCCATTCTGGGTTTCCCTCTACCTCCTCCGACTGCAATGCCCTCCTGAACCCCCTTATAAGCACTTACCTGACTGCTGGGGACTGTTCCTTCAGGTCCCTGGAGACCATGCACAAGACCTGTGAATTAAACACTTCTAGGCCTCATGGCTGCGGAGGGCCTCAGCTCCCACCTGCACAACCCCCACCGGGAGTTAAAGTCCAGGCCTCAAATTCACAAACACAACTTTAAGCAACTGCACAGACATACCACGTGGTGCCAGTGCTCCGAATCCACCCAAGGATGTAAACCAGGCAACTTTAGAGCACCAACAGCCTTGCAATATTGCACTGGAAACAGTTCCACTATATAATTGTACTAATAACCTGTAGTCCATAGTCATATAGACTATGATTATGCCTGTTCTCCTATAAGAGAATAGTCAGCCTCAGCCCATATTAAAGATTTATGGCTAGAAATTCAGTATCGGCCATTTTGAGGCGGTATCTTTAGCGCCAAGCGATGTCTACCGCCTCAAAGAGGGATATTCAGTTTTATCGCCCCAATAGGAGAATGGAACACTAAAATAAGCATTCCACACTCCTTTTCGGACACTAATGGAGCGATAGCGCAGGAGGCTTACTCAATTTTTGGCGCTGGGATGCTGGCACCCTAGCGCCTAAAGATGAAAAAAAATCCTGTTGAAAAATTTAATAAACCTCACCCACTTCCCCTGCAACAAATAAATTAAAGTTGCAAAAGTGAAACTTCAGCACTTACCTCTGGACGATATCGGCCGGGACCGTTGCTGGGCCATCTGCTTTGACCTGCTGGTCTCAGCGCCAGGCGCTACGGCAGGCGAAAGACTGAATTTTGCAAATGTAGCACTATGGGGACGTTGCACACTTGGTGATGTCAACGAGTGGGCGGCACTAGCGAGTGCAGCGCAAACTATCAGCGCCGCCGCTAAACCTTCACTGAAGTTCGCGGCAGGCACTGACAGCACGGCGTCTGGGGTGCTAACGGGTGCCGCTAACCAACCCAAATTCTCGCCCTTATTTTTTTTATAGCTGCAGATTAAAATCAGACATGCCATCTGAAGACTATGTGACTGCCTTAGGGGTAATGGCATTAATCATAAAATGTAGTAGGGCAAGGTAAATGGCAGAAGTGCAATCATAATATGGCACATTTTAATATCAATTTAACCACAATGCATTAACTCACATCTACATGAATACTGCTGCATTATGTTAATTGCTAACAATATACCCCATCAAACCCCATTATTCATAATGATTTCATTATAGTTAATTGGATAGCGAAAGAGTGCTGTATTACCTTAACATTACTCATACTTTGTGCTTAAATACACAAAGCTCCATATTGCACTCGGCTGTAGAGAAATGACAGAACATGGTACAGAGTCCAGCATTTTTCATTATAATGTAAATGTATCACCAGACAATAAATGATGCTTGTGCAGGTAAACACATAGTTACAGTACCAAACAGGATCAAACACTATAGCCCCAATTCTAACTCTGCCCGCACAGTGGGAACAGTGCCTCTTCATCCTCCTTGACCCCTCTGCAGTCTTTGACACGGTCGAACACACCATCCAGCATTTCTCCTCCATTGTCCAGCTCAGTGGGTATGTTATCACTTAATTCCACTCTTACTTATCCAATCATTAACAGAGTATTTCCAACAATGGTTTCTTTTCCTGCCCCCCGCACCGTTACCTCTGGAATCCTCCAATGATCTATCCTTGGTTCCTTCTTCTTCGCAACATAATCTGAAGGCAAGGAATTAGCTTCTACATGTACACTGATGACACCCAGCATTATTTCTCTACCAGCTCTCTCGATCCCTCCACTGCCTCTGTGCTGTCAGACGGCTTTACTGACTGCCAGTCTTGGATGAACCATTATTTCCTTCAGTTAAACATTGGGAAAACTGAAGCCAGTGTCTTTGGCCTCTGTCGCAAAATCTAAAACTCTCACCACTGATTCCATCTTCCTTCCCGGCCACTTTTGCAGGTTGAATCAGACTGTTCGCAAACTTAGCATCCTGTTAGACCTCATGCTGAGCTTCGAGCCCATATCCTGTCCATCACAAAAACTGCCTACCACTGTTTCCCCTAAGTTGCGCGGCAGCGCACACATCCCTGAGCTTGAGCGCACTTCAAATTAAATGCCATGCAGAGAACTGGACCGCCGGACAGCTGCAGTGGGGGCGGGGCTTAATACACAATGGCCAGAATGCAGACAGTCATTTGCGAGTCTTGCGACCTCCGAGCCGATCCCAATTAGAAGTTAACAAAAGAGTTGGGGCAGCGGCCACATGATAAGGGAGTGGGTGAGGGGTTGGTTGTGTCGGCTTCTGGGAAGTTCCACATGCTGCGGGTAAAAGCTGTTGAGGAGCCAAGCTCAGCCGGTTGCCAGTGTGTCCCTCCTTCTCCTTTTGTGCCACGGTTCTGGGGCCTGTGTTACATAGGATTATATAGGATATACAGCACAGAAACAGGCCATTCGGCTCAACCAGCCCCTGCCGGTGTTTATGTTCCACCCGAGACTCCTGCCGTCTTTCCTCATCTAAATCTATCAGCTTAACCCTCTATTCCCTTCTCTCCCTTATGCTTGTCTAACCTCCCCTTAAATGCATTTATACTATTTGCTTCAACCACTCGCTGTGGTAGCGAGTTCCACATTCTCACCACTCTTTGGGTAAAGAATTTCCTTCTGAAATCACTTGTGGATTTCGTGGTGACGATCTTACATTGATGGCCTCTAGTTATACTATTCCCCACAAGTGGGAACATTCTCTCTGTATCCACTCTATCAAAACCTTTTGTAATTTTAAAGACCTCTATTAGGTCACCCCTCAGCCTTCTTTTTTCAAGAGAAAAGAGACACAGCCTGTTCATCCTTTCCTGATATGTATACCCTCTCATTTCTGGTATCATCCTTGTAAATCTTCTCTCCACCATCTCTAGAGCCTCTATATTCTTTTTATAATATGACGAACTGAACTGTATGCAGCACTTGGTGGTTTCGAATCGCCCCCCTTACAACAGTTCTAGACCCCGGGAATTATAGTAGTGAACAGAATACTCAGTTATAGACAGATCTTTCGGTCTCAACTATCACAATGCTTTTATTCAAGTTAAAACACACACCTGTTCCAGTAAAACATACCCTGGTGGCGTAAATCAAACACAGTACAACACACAACACTGGCCCGTCTGAACAGGCCTCTATCGCGAAGTACCCATGACTAAAACATCCCTGCTTGGCTCAATAGGGCACCATCGAATCTGTCCAACAGACTGTGCGTATGTCTATGATCCGTGCAGAAACCTCCCCACTAAATCCCTAAGGCTTGGTTGGGACAAACGACACCCCTTCACACATGCGGTGGTCTAAAGGATGTGTGGGCTGGGATAATGTTCACCAGTTACCCCTTTTGCTTACTCGCTGCTTCTCTCGATAGCGAGGCTCTCTTTGCTCGTAGATGGTGGTTTCTTCTCTTCGTCCCAGACGGAGTGCTCTGTCCTTGAGTGCGTTGAATGAAGCAAGCAAGTGTAGAAGAGGAGAGAGAGAGAGAAATGGCAGCCAACTGCTATTCTCTTATACCTGAAAAATGCTTGAATTCTCGTGCCAAAAAACAGTCCTTTGTCTGAGGCAGTCCAATTAAAGAGCAATGAATCACATCTTCGGCCTGTGCCTTTGTTATTGGGCTCTTCCTGGAGATAAAGACTCTAATGAGTCTGGGTGGCCAAATAGCTTCCTTTGTCCTGAGGTTCCTGCGCTCCAGGGCTCTCAGGCATTTCGATGGCTTGAGCACTGACCAGTTTACCTGATCTCTCACTGATGGGTTCCCATTACATGACAAAAGGGTCCTCCATCTGCTTTCAGCCATCCCAGACTATCCACGCCCACCTGATGTGTATTCCTGTGGAACAGCCTGGGCCTGTCCCAACGTCAGCTCTTCTGAAATATGAAAAAGCAATGTCCAAAACTTAAATTCCAAAATGTTTATGCCAATGCTGTCGATGCTTACACCGATGCTTACAGTCCTTCCTTTGATATTTCAAGAATCCCTCTGGAATATCAAATGTCTGCTGGTGAAAAAAACATTATGGCCTCCAACCAACCCTATATACTTTACTTTTAAACACCCCGAATACATCCCTTAAAATACAACACGAAACACATTCGTACAACATATTTACAGAGAAAGACATTCAGGTTCAACCTTTAACCAAGGCCTCCCACCGACTTCGGAGCACCTTGCTTCACCTTTTGCAAGACAGCCGCAACAAATACATTACAATGAGAAACTATATAATTACAAGAGTGTGCGAGCAAATCCGGATCCACGGAACAACTTCAACATTCACACCAATGTCCCACCAGGGCGGGGAATTTATCCCTTTAATTTCACCCCCTGTGTTCCGGTTTGTCTGTTCCAATGTAAAATAATGTTTCTGCGAGAGCTCGACAGCTTTTATTAACGTTGTGAGGTGTACGGGCAGAAAAGGAATCTGATATCCGAACTGTGTGATGTACTGCTGCAGATAATGGATTGTGTCGTTCACCGTGATGACGTGGATGGCTCTGGGATTGGAAGGATGCGCTCTTGGGCCATTGGAACTTCGGTGTGGGGTTTGAAGCAGAAAGTCGTGTCGGTGACCGGACACCAAGTGTCGCGGTGGACCCGGTACTGGTCCACGCTCGTCATGACGCAGTATGTCCCGTTGCCCACATATGCTACCTGAGGTGGGACATGGCTCTGGGCCCTCATCTCCATGGTGCAATCAATAGGCTCTGCACTCTCTGATTCAAACCCTCACTCTGGCCGACCGAATGCGTTCAAGCACTGGGGACACAATATGATGTGTGTGCCCCTGCACTGGCATCTTTTGAGGTCAGTACCGGTCATTGCGGGCTCCTACTTTATTACAAACGGTGGGGCCCCATGGTACCACATGTGCACCCCCTCCCATAAGACGCCAATGTTTTCCACTCAGTATACCGGCGCTGGTTGTGGTGTCCCACCCATTACTGGCATACGCAATACAATCCCCATAACTGAATGGTTGGACTGACCACAATCCACTGGGACTGGGTAGGCTTCGGAAGCTAAACAGAGCTGACACGGACTCATCGAATTATGATACGGGCTGAGTGCTGTGAGGTGCCAGTTGCTGACCCATGATGGGATGCGACCCTGCTGGAGGTCCTCTAAATTACTGCATCCCTCGCCTAGCAACCAGGCACCATAAAATGTGCACATGTCATTCGTGGCTGCCTGTACCGAGGCATTCCTGTCCTCCCGTATTAATTCATTAGCATATGTTTCCGTTTTAGCATGTGTCTCCAGCTCCACGATGGCCTCTTTTTAAGTGAATTTTCATCGCCTGGTCCTCGTTTAGCTCCAACCCTACAACTTCATTCCCTTCCCCCAGGATCTTCCGCAGCTGGTCTTTTAAACTGCTAAGCTGCATCTGCAGCTGCACGTCGCCCATACTATTGACGAGAGATGTACCTGCGCTAAACGCTGTAGCGACATCATTGAGCACCCCTCGCCTCTGTCTCCCCGGACTACCGTTATCGTACACTCCCATATCGTACAATCTTTCCCGACTCACATCCCCGTAACTGAGCTCATTGAACTGGTGGAACATTCTTTAATGAGGGCCTCATACAGCTGCTCAGTTTCTTTTGGACACCACTCGGGCAGATGTATCCAGGTTAAGATTAAAATGACCGACGCGACCGTGGGATGCACCTCCTTGAATAGAACCTTCCCAGTCGGGACTAAAACTAAACTATTCCCTGGGCCTGGTGTGGTGGCGGGACACCTAACGTCTGTCGCCTGTACTGGTGGGGTTGTGGGCAGGGGCTTCCTCTTGTGTGCGACAAGTTTCGTAGAATTTATTGTGTTGGGAGGGTCTGGGATCACGCAGGAGTCCATACTCCGATCCCATCTGATCGCGGCCCTGGAATCCTGCCATTGCCTCGACACACTCGCTGGGCAGATCTGTTCCGACCTCCACATACACACATAAATTCCCTGTTCCTCCTTCCACTACTTGTCCAAGCACACTTCCACTCCCCCCTGTGTCCCCGTAACCTGTCAGTACGTATCATTCCCTAGTCTCTCCCAGTCCATTGTCTGGTTCCCTGTGTCCTGACTCAGTTTCCTGAGCCACCACCACCGTCCCAGCGGAATGTGTCCCTTGCACTTCAAGCATACACGCTTGCCCTCGGTCACGCCTGTAAAGTCCTTACTCTACAGTATAGAAACATAGAAACATAGAAAATAGGTGCAGGAGTCGGCCATTCGGCCCTTCTAGCCTGCACCGCCATTCAATGAGTTCATGGCTGAACATGCAACTTCAGTACCCCATTCCTGCTTTCTCACCATACCCCTTGATTCCCCGAGTAGTAAGGACTTCATCTAACTCCTTTTTGAATATATTTAGTGAATTGGCCTCAACAACTTTCTGTGGTAGAGAATTCCACAGGTTCACCACTCTCTGGGTGAAGAAATTCCTCCTCATCTCGGTCCTAAATGGTCCTAAACGGCCCTAAACGGTATGAAACCACACGAGGCATATTCTGGGGACAAGGTCACTCTGTGACCTCAACTCTTTATTCACAGGACTCCAAAGACGATGACCCTGCAAGGGACTTCCCTTTTTATACCTGTGTGATCAGGTAAGGAGTGTCTCCCATAAGTTCACCCCTTGTGGTCAAGGTGTGCATCTCAGTTGAGTGTATACAGTAATACAGTGGTGTTACATTGTGGTTACATACATGACATCATCTCCCCCCCAAAGTCTTATTGGGATCATAGGTTAAGTCTTTCAGGTGGTCTACGCTCCCTCGTGGAGCGCCGCAGTTGGGGCTCTGGTTGTTGGACACTGACGTGAGTGTCTGTCACCTGTGGTGATTCCGGCCTGTCCGGGTTGAGCGCAGGGACTGTGCATTCTTCTGGTTGCTCTTGTTGCTCGTTCACTGGCGGTGTTGTGAGCTCCATCTCATGGTCTCCTTCAGGTTCCTCCGTGTCGATGCTGAACCTTTTTTTTACTTGGTCCAGATGCTTACGGCATATCTGACCATTGTTGAGTTTTACCACGATGACCCTATTCCCCTCTTTGTCAATTACAGTGGCCTCAAGCCATTTGGGCCCCATGATGTGATTGAGGACGAATACAGGATCATTTATTTCTATACATCTCCCCCTCGAATTACGGTCATGGTACTCGTTTTGTGACATGCGCTTGCCCCCAACTATGTCGGTCAGGACTGGGTGAATGAGGGACAACTGAGTTTTGAGTGTTCGTTTCATTAGTAGCTCTGCGGGCGGGATCCCCGTGAGCGAGTGCGGTCGGGATCTATAGGCCAGCAGGAGACGCGACAGGCGGCATTGTAGGGAGGGTCCTTGAATCCTGAGCATACCTTGCTTGATGATTTGGACCGCACGTTCCGCCTGGCCATTGAAGGCCAGCTTGAACGGCGCAGTCCTGATGTGGTTGATGCCATTGCCCGACATAAACTTTTGGAATTCGTAGCTTATGAAGCATGGGCCATTATCACTAACCAGGATGTCCGGCAAGCCATGGGTTGCAAAGATCGCACGTAGGCTTTCCACGGTGGTGGATGACGTGCATAAATTCAGAATGATGCACTCGATCCATTTCGAGTAGGCATCTACCACAATAAGGAACATCTTACCCATGAACGGGCCCGCGTAGTCAACATGAATGCGTGACCATGGCCTGGTGGGCCAGGGCCACGGGCTGAGTGGGGCCTCCCTGGGGGCATTACCCTGCTGTGCACACGTCGTGCACCTGCGAACACAGTGTTCCAGGTCTGAATCAATTCTAGGCCACCAAACGTGTGACCGGGCAATGACCTTCATCAGCACAATGCCTGGGTTCTTGCTGTGGAGTTCCCTGATGAATGCCTCCCTGCCCTTCTGGGGCATAACTACCCGGCTGCCCTATAGTAGGCAGTTGGCTTAGATGGAGAGCTCATCTCTCCGTCTGTGGAACGGTCTGACCTCCTCAGGGCATGCTCCGTGTGCAGGCGCCCAATCCCCAGTCAGAATACATTTCTTAATCAGGGATAGGAGGGGATCTCTATTTGTCCAGATTTTGATCTGGTGGGCTGTGATGGGGGAGCCTGCGCTGTCAAAGGCTATGACAGCCATGATCATCTCGGCGCTTTGCTCCGCTGTCCCCTCAGTGGTGGCCAGTGGAAGCCTGCTGAGTGAGTCAGCGCACTTTTCGGTGCCGGACCGGTGCCGCTACGAAGTCCAGTATGCTCTGTCCTTCACGACGTCGGTGGGTGTAGAATCTGTGTCGGACCATATGCATGCTGTTCGCCGGTTTGAGGTGCTCCCTGATCAATTTGCTAAGTTCTTCCAAGGTTTTGTCCACCAGCTTTTCGGGTGCTAGTAAGTCCTTCATGAGCGCGTAAGTCTTTGGTCCGCAGCTGGTCAAAAGATGAGCCCTTCGCTTGTCGGCTGCTGCATCCCCCAGCCATTCTTTCATAACGAAGCTTTGCTGAAGCCTCTTGACAAAATAGTCCCAGTCTTCCCCAATACAGTACCATTCCTCTGTGCTACCGGTGGCCATTCTCATGGGTCGTGAATTCCCGTTTCTCGTCGCCAATGTAAAGTCCTTACTCTACAGTATGAAACCACACGAGGCACATTCTGGGGACAAGGTCACTCTGTGACCTTAATTCTTTATTCATAGGACTCCAAAGACGATGACCCTGCGTGGGACCTCCCTTTTTATACCTGTATGATCAGGTAAGGAGTGTCTCCCACAAGTTCACCCCTTATGGTCAAGGTGTGCATCTGGGTTGAGTATATACAGTAATACAGGGTGTTACATTGTGGTTACATACATGACAACCCCAACCCGTGTGGCTGTGACCTTCAGACTGGGACATGGTATGGAAGCCTCCCCGTATGTGAACCCGGCGTGGCTGGAGTATTTTGTCGAATTCTACCCCAGCCACCCTGGCCACTTTCCCTCAAGGAAGTAGGCTGCCATCCCGTCCGTGTCCCCTGTCCTACCCCCCTGTTTCATGGTGGGTCCATTTCCCCCAGAACAGCCATAGAGGAATAATAATTCGGTGTCTCCTCTCCTGCTGTGCCCCGTTCTGGCCAACATCCAAATCAGGCTCAGTCTCAGGGCTGTCTCCATTCTGTCCTCGGCTTCCTGCAAAACAAAACTAACAAGCACCTTGCTGTGAGAGGGTCTACCTCCACAGGTCTGGCTTCATTACAACTAACCAAAACACTTTAAAAGAGAACTATGTACAATACCACCCGTGCTGACGGGTGGCCCCGCTAGGGCGCCTCTTGCCTGGGCCTTTTACGGCTCCTGGTCGGCCTGTAAGGAGACGTCCACGGTGCCCTTGGCCGTGGGATCCTGCTGCTCCTTCTTACAGCCCCCACCACGGGGTCCTCACTGTCCCAAACTATGGGAGGAAGATCCGCGTCCACCATGCTGTTTACAGCGCCTTGGTGTTTCTTTCCTTTCCTTACCCTTTCCCCCGGGTTAAACAACCTACACTGGTTCACGTGGAACCACTTTGTGCGCCTTGGAAGTTTAACCGCGTAAACCATGGGGCTTGCCTTATCCACTATACTGTAAGGTCCCATATACAGTGCCTCAAACGTCCCTACACGAGCGTAGTTTCGGATCATCACCTAGTCCCCTACCTTCCACTCGAACGTTCTCTGGGGCTCGAGCAGCAACAGATTACTCCGGTGCTGCTTCCCCATGTTACTGGCTGCCTGCCAATGAATCTGCTTCAACCTCTCATACAGATTCTTGACAAACTTATCCCGGTTTATTTCTCTCACTTGACCTTCGGTGAGAACCGGAACATGGGTGGGCGTGCACATGACCCTCCCGGTCATGAGCTCCTGCAGGGAGTACCCTGTGCTCCTGGAGAGATTGGCTCGGACCCCCATCAAAACTAACGGCAGGACCTCATCCCACTTTTTCAGGGACAGCCCTGTTTCCTTCTGCAGCCTTTCTTTGATGGTCCGATTAAGTCACTCCACAACCCCCGATGACTGTAGGTTGTGAGCCACATGCCATTTACCCTCTATCCCCAGAACTTTCAAGGTGGCCTGCATGACCTTCCCCGTGAAATAGCTCCCTTAGTCGGACTCCATGATCTGTGGCAGTCCCCACCGAGAGAACACTTCCCTCACCAAAATCCTTACCATCGCCAATGCCGTGGCTGATCGGCAAAGGAAGGCTTCCACCCACTTGGAGAACATGTCTACTAGGACCAAACAGTACTTGTAACCCCCCCTTTGTGGTGGGCAATGGCCCGATGTAATCGACCTGTACCGACTGCCATGGTCCCGCTACCCTTCTCATGTGCCCCATGGGAACCTTCCTACATTGCAGATCGGGGTTGTTTGCCGCTTATACCATGCAGTCCGGGCAAAAATCACAGACATCCTCCCTCAGTTGCGGCCACCACCCTGCCTGTTCTACCCTTGCCAGGTAGTGTCCGGCCCTGGGTGTCCCACTCCTGGGTCCCTATGGGCCAATTCCCTTTGGTGTGTCTCGGGAACTATCCACTGATCCCCCTTCAAGAGCATCCCCTCCTTTACGGTGATGCCCGCTACCCCGAACGCACCTTCTACCTTCTCGCCCTTAGGTAGCTGCTCCAGGACGACCTTGAGGACGGGATCCGGTGACTGGACATGCCTCAAATCCGGGGCCAATGCTACTCCTATACTGCCTTGTGTTCCCCCTTTGTCCCGGATCACTGCTACTGGGCTGGACCCGTATGGATCCCAAAAAACTCCTTCCCTGGCTCCCTCCTTTGCTAACTCGTCTGCCCTTTGGTTGCCTTCCCCTCTGGGCTCTGTCTTAGAGTGAGCCTTTACTTTGTGGATGTAATGACTTCCCGGGGTCCCCGTGGCCTCTAAGACCTTTCTCAGCAACAGTGCTGTTGCTAAGGACTTCCCGTCTGCGGATGCGAAACTGTGACGAGCCCAGATGGCCAAGTATTCGATACACGAATTGCACGTAAACATGTAATCCAAGCAGATGGCGCATGGGGCCAGGAACTCGTCGGCGTGGGTAACGACATACACCACTGCCAACAGTTCGGCGTGCTGAGCTCTCAGGGAGCTCAGGAATTTAATGGCCCTTGCTATCCCAGCCAAAGTGTCATAAATCCCGCACCCGGTGAAACGTCCCCCGTTCACTACCGAACTAGACCCATCGACGTAGATCTCGTGGCCTGTTAGGTGTAACCCGGAATCCTACGTCCACGTCCCATACCCCTACCACCGTACACTTGTGGGCCATCCCTGGGTAGATCATGTTGGCGGCCAACTTGGGCTCACTCAGATGCATTTGTGAGAGCAATAAAGTCCAGCGGGCAAAGCAAGCACTGCTCACCGTGCCATCCTTTATCCTCCCATCTAATAACATCTGAGTGGGGGTATGGTGGTTAGTAGAACGATCAGCAACAATCCCGTAAAGAGCTTTACGGCCCAATGCATAGCTAGGAGATGCCTCTCGCAATTGGAGTATCCCTGTTCTATATCTGTGAGGACTCTTGATGAGTACACCACGAGCCTCAGTTTGCTGTGCCGCTCCTGGAGCAGCACCGTGCTCAAATCGTTCCCGCTGGCTGCTACTTCCAAAAAGAAGTGCTCCCCACCATTAATCGCCCCTAATGTGGGTGCCATCTGCAGGTCTCCCTTGAGACGATTAAACGCTGCCGTGCAGTCCTCATCCCACTCCCATCCCACTCCCTTGAAGAGGAGCCGAAGTAGAGGGGCTACCGTGGCGACATAATCTTCAATAAAATCCCTGCAGTAACCCATGAGCCCCAGGAAGGATCTCACCCCCGTCACTGTCGTGGGGGCTGGTAACTCCTATACCACCTTCCTTTTGGCCTCGTCTATGGCCCTTTCCCCAGCCCTCTCGGTCAGCCCGAGGAATTTTACTTCCCTCTGACCGATCTGAGCTTTCTTAAGATTAACCTCAGCAGCTCCAGCAGCTCGGCCAGCAGCGGACCATGCTCCTCCCCCTCATCAGAGAACAAAAGAAAATCGTCCACATACTGCACTAATTGCTGGGGTCTGCTGAATCCCTTTAAGGCATCTGCCATACACTGGTGGAATATGGAGGGGCTGTTATGAAATCCTTGGGGAAGGCATGTCCATGTGTACTGCTGTCCTTTAAAAGTGAAGGCAAACTGGTACTAGTCTTCCCGTTTCAGGGGAATCGACCAAAACCCGTTTGAAATGTCCAGCACCGTAAATGTGGTTGCAGTTGCTGGAATACTCCCTATCAGATCAGCTACAGCCGCGACTGTGGGCGCGCAGGCTGAGATGTTTTTGTTGAGCACCCAATAGTCCATGGTGGCTCTCCACAACTGGTCCGGTTTCCTAACCGGCCAAAGTGGCGAGTTCAAGTGTGTGGCTATGGGCCTCAACACTTCCTACGCTACCAGGTATCTCAGTGCCGTTTCCAAGTCGGCCGCTGTCTCTCTGGGGAAACTGTGCGACTTCTGTGGCCGTGACATGGGGTCCCCCTGTACTCGGACTTCCACCCCCGTCACCCTACCACAGTGGTGTTTGTGTGTGGCAAACGATGTGAGGTTGTCCCGCACGTACACCTGGTGCTCAGCCGGGGTAGTATTGACCAATTGCTCTCGGTCGCAACTCCTCTTCGGCTTCATGGTACACATGTTGCCTTTTCCTTCCCCTTTCCTTGAGATCACTACAACTTCTCTATCCTTATCGGAACCCATTGCTCCCCAAAGGCAGTGATTCCTCAAATCCACTATAATCCTGTGGACTAACATAAATTCGTCCCCTAAGACTCCTGACCCTGGCTGTTCCCACTTTATTAGGACGCATTCCCACCTGGTGTGGAGCGATCCTAAATCTATAGCTAATGACCTGGACTTCGCCCCCACCTGCTCATTCCTGATGAACCCCATGAGACTGAATGGAACCTTGCTGGACCAGGGTGAATCGGTCGGGTTACTCCCATGGATCACCGAGCTAGAAGTCCCGATGTCCACCAAGTACTTCCCCTCTACCTTCTCCACCCCCATCCTCACGCATGGTCCACTCCACTCATCGTACGTGAGCGAACACAGGTACTCAGACTGGGTGAGTGCTAGTCAGGGTGGTGGGATTACCGGAGAGGTCGGGATTTCCCTGCTCACTGCAGCATCTACCCTTCCCTGCTCTGGCACAAAAACTGTCCGAAGGGCGGCCACCAGAACATCAAATTGTTCCACGGTCGGTCCCTTCGCCTCGACAGGTTTCGTCTTAGGTACTGGAGGATCCCCTTTGCCTTGCCTCCTCCTTGGGGCCGGGCAGTCTCTCCTCCAGTGTCCCGTCTTCCCACACCCGAAACACGTCCTAGCCTTCTCTGCACGAACCCCTTCCTGACGCCATTCATTTTTACTAGCCTCACCGGCCTTTATTTCATGTACCCTGCCATTTGGTTTGACCTCCTCCTCTGAACCGATTTTAAAGGCCAGGCTCAGGTGACGGAGCACTCCGGCCTCCGTATTTGTGAGGTCCTCGGAGCCAAACCAGGCCTCCACTTTTACCCTTAGTCGTTGCAAACTGTTTGCCACGAGGGTCCTGAGCCAATGGTTTCTCGGCCCCTCCTGCATAAGAACATAAGAATTACGAACAGGAGTAGGCCATCTAGCCCCTCGAGCCTGCTCCGCCATTCAATAAGATCATGGCTGATCTGGTCGTGGACTCAGCTCCACTTACCCGCCCTCTCCCCGTGACCCTTAGTTCCCTTATTGCTTAAAAATCTATCTATCTTTGACTTGAAAACATTCAATGAGCCAGCCTCAACTGCTTCCTTGGGCAGAGAATTCCACAGATTCACAACCCTCTGGGAGAAGAAATTCTTTCTCAACTCGGTTTTAAATTGGCTCCTCCGTATTTTGAGGCTGTGCCCCCTAGTTCTAGTCTCCCCCACCAATGGAAACAACCTCTCTGCCTCTATCTTGTCGATCCCTTTCATGATTTTAAATGTTTCTATAAGATCACCCCTCATCCTTCTGAACTCCAAGGAGTAAAGACCCAGTCTACTCAACTACTCAATCTATCATCATAAGTTAACCCCCTCATTTCTGGAATCAGCCTAGTGAATCGTCTCTGTACCCCTTCCAAAGCTAGTATATCCTTCCTTAAGTAAGGTGACCAAAACTGCACGCAGTACTCCAGGTGCGGCCTTACCAATACATTATACAGTTGCAGCAGGACCTCCATGCTTTTGTACTCCATCCCTTTCGCAATGAAGGCCAACATTCCATTTGCCTTCCTGATTACCTGCTGCACCTGCAAACTAACCTTTTGGGATTCATGCACAAGGACCCCCAGGTCCCTCTGCACCACAGCATGTTGTAATTTCTCCCCATTCAAATAATATTCCCTTTTACTGTTTTTTTTCCCAAGGTGGATGACCTCACACTTTCCGACATTGTATTCCATCTGCCAAACCTTAGCCCATTCGCTTAGCCTATCCAAATCTCCTTGCAGCCTCTCTGTGTCCTCTACACAACCCGCTTTCCCACTAATCTTAGTGTCATCTGCAAATTTTGTTGCACTACACTCTGTCCCCTCTTTCAGGTCATCTATGTGTATTGTAAACAGTTGTGGTCCCAGCACTGATCCCTGTGGCACACCACTAACCACTGATTTCCAACCGGAAAAGGACCCATTTATCCCGACTCTCTGCTTTCTGTTTGCCAGCCAATTCTCTATCCATGCTAATACATTTCCTCTGACTCCGCGTACCTTTATCTTCTGCAGTAACCTTTTGTGTGGCACTTTATCGAATGCCTTTTGGAAATCTAAATACACCACATCCATCGGTACACCTCTATCCACCATGCTCGTTATATCCTCAAAGAATTCCAGTAAATTAGTTAAACACGATTTCCCCTTCATGAATCCATGCTGCGTCTGCTTGATTGCACCATTCCTATCCAGATGTCCCGCTATTTCTTCCTTAATGATAGTTTCAAGCATTTTCCCCACTACAGATGTTAAACTAACCGGCCTATAGTTACCTGCCTTTTGCCTGCCCCCTTTTTTAAACAGAGGCGTTACATTAGCTGCTCTCCAATCCGCTGGTACCTCCCCAGAGTCCAGAGAATTTTGGTAGATTATAACAAATGCATCTGCTATAACTTCCGCCATCTCTTTTAATACCCTGGGATGCATTTCATCAGGACCAGGGGACTTGTCTACCTTCAGTCCCATTAGTCTGTCCAGCACTACCTCCCTAGTGATAGTGATCATCTCAAGATCCTCCCTTCCCACATTCCTATGAACAGCAATTTTTGGCATGGTTTTTGTGTCTTCCACTGTGAAGACGGAAGCAAAATAATTGTTTAAGGTCTCAGCCATTTCCACATTTCCCATTATTAAATCCCCCTTTTCATCTTCTAAGGGACCAACATTTACTTTAGTCACTCTTTTCCGTTTTATATATCTGTAAAAGCTTTTACTATCTGTTTTTATGTTTTGCACAAGTCTACCTTCGTAATCTAACTTCCCTTTCTTTATTGCTTTTTTAGTCATTCTTTGCTGTTGCTTAAAATCTTCCCAATCCTCTAGTTTCCCACTAACCTTGGCCACCTTATACGCATTGGTCTTTGATTTGATACTTTCCTTTATTTCCTTGGCTATCCACGGCTGGTTATCTCTTCTCTTGCCGCCCTTCTTTTTCACTGGAATATATTTTTGTTGCGCATTATGAAAGAGCTCCTTAAAAGTCCTCTACTGTTCCTCAATTGTGCCACCATTTAGTCCTTGTTTCCAGTCTTCTTTAGCCAACTCTGCCCTCATCCCACTGTAGTCCCCTTTGTTTAAGCATAGTACGCTCGTTTCTGATACAACTTCCTCATCCTCAATCTGTATTACAAATTCAACCATATTGTGATCACTCATTCCGAGAGGATCTTTTACGAGGAGATCGTTTATTTTTCCTGTCTCGTTACACAGGACCAGACCCAAAATGGCTTGCTCCCTTGTAGGCTCTGTTACATACTGTTCTAAGAAACAATCCCGTATGCATTCTATTGCAATCCTGTGATTTGATTTGACCAATCGATATGTCGGTTAAAATCCCCCATAACTACTGCCGTTCCTTTTTCACGTGCCTCCATTATTCCCTTGATTATTGCCTGCCCCACCATGAAGTTATTATTTGGGGGCCTATAAACTACGCCGACCAGTGACTTTTTCCCCTTACTATCTCTAATCTCCACCCACAATGATTCAACATTTTGTTCATTGGAGCCAATGTCATCCCTCACAACTGCCCTGATATCATCCCTTATTAACAGAGCTACCCCACCTCCCTTCCCTTCCTGCTTATCTTTCCAAATCGTCAGATACCCCTGTACGTTTAATTCCCAGTCCTGGCCACCTTGCAACCATGTCTCTGTAATGGCCACCAAATCATACCCATTTGTAATGATTTGTGCCGTCAACTCATTTACTTTATTTCTAATGCTGCGTGCATTTAGGTAGAGTGTTTTCATCCTCGTTTTTAAACCATGATTTTTAGTTTTTACCCCTCCTGCAGCCCTTTTATATTCAGTGGCCCTTTTTGTTTCTTGCCTTTGGTTTCTCTGCCCTCCACTTTTACTCATCTCTTTTTTGTCTTTTGTTTTTGTCTCCTTTTTGTTTCCCTCTGTCTCCCTGTATTGGTTCCCATCCCCCTGCCATATTAGTTTAACTCCTCACCAACAGCACTAGCAAACACTCCCCCTTGGACATTGGTTCCGTTCCTGCCCAAGTGCAGACCGTCCGGTTTGTACTGGTCCCACCTCCCCTAGAACCTGTTCCAATGCCCCACGAATTTGAATCCCTCCCTGCTGCACCACTGCTCAAGTCACGTATTCATCTGTGCTATCCTGCGATTCCTACTCTGACTAGCACGTAGCACTGGTAGCAATCCCGAGATTACTACTTTTGATTACTACTGCAACTCTGCTCTGTCGAGCACCCAACCCGTGGCCATTTCGTAGATGGGCCAGAACCTATCCGCGAATGCCTGAGGTGCTTCCCCTGCCAATTGCAGTGTCCTCTCTACCGTAGAGAATGGACTATCCTGGGTGTGACCCATGGCTCTCAGGATTTCCTCCTTTAAGCCGGCCGTGGTCCTCTGTCCCCGTTTGGTCTCAACGGACAAGGCCTGATACAGTTTCCCATCCAGGGAAAACAGCAACAGTTTGTGAGCCTCGGCCTCACTACACCCGTTAATACCTCCAACCTGGTCCACCTCGGTGAAGTGAACTGAGGGGGTCCCCTTCTTTCTTTAACTTGGGCACCCCCGAGATCATATTCTGCAGCTGTGGGGTGGTGAACAGAACCACAAAATCGCTTTGCAGCGCGCCCTGACCCGCGCTGTCTACGGCCGGCCGAACTTCTGCTGCCGCATGGGCCACATCAGTCCCTGTGGCACTTCAAGCGTTGGTAGCACGTCCCTTCCCTGCTCCCAATCCTCGCTACCTTCTCCTTCCTCTTCCCAGTCCACCCGAGCTTCCTCCGGGGCTATCAAGCAAACCATGCCTTTGGCTTTGGATAGAGCTTGAGTCAGACTTTGGATTTTTTTCTTGGCAGGGCCCATGATTCCCACTCTCAAAACCCCTACTGCTAGCTACCCTGAAAGCTGTCTGAATGTCTCTCAGTTGCTCCTCCAGCCCGTCAACTTTACCCGTTAAGTGGGCGTTCAGCTCCATACAGCCTGCTCGTTGAGCTTGGCCTCGGTGACCTGGCATTGCAGGTACTCCCCGGTGTTACGGGAGGTTTCCTCCTGAGTACACCTTTCCTGCCTCTCCTCGCGTAACTCATCCACTTATCTGTTCCCCACTATGGCCTTTATGGCTGACTGCTCCTCGGACACCTGGAGCTCTGCCTTAAGCTTACCAACCTGCTCCCTGAGCAGCTGGACTTGCTTCTGCAAACGCAGGAGCCAAAAGGCCTTTGCCGTCCACTCAGCGGCTTTGTCCTCAGGATGCTCAGCTCGCAACAGGTCTAACACCCACTGCTGTGTTACATTACCTTTTCCGAATACGTACGAGGAAATCCTATCCCCCATTGCCGATCTCTTGACCTTGAGATCTTCCATAATTGTCTGTTCACTCAAACCAGGGTCCCTTCGTAGTCGCCAGATTCTGTAAGTGTTGCACTTGGTAGTTTTGAATTGCCCTCCTTACAACAGATCTAGACCCTGGAAATTATAGCAGCGAACAGAATACTCAGTTATAGACAGATCTTTGGGTCTCAACCGTCACAATGCTTTTATTCAAGTTAAAGCACACACATAACATAAGAACATAAGAAATAGGAGCAGGAATAGGCCATATGCCCCCTCGAGCCTGCTTTGCCTTTTAATATGATCATGGCTGATCCGATCATGGACTCATGTTCACTTCCGTGCCTGCTTCCCATAACCCCTTAATCCCTTATTGGTTAAGAAGCTGTCTATCTGTCTTAAATTTATTTAATGTCCCAGCTTCCACAGCTCTCTGAGACAGCAAATTCCACAGATTTACAATCCTCTGAGAGAAGAAATTCCTCCTCATCTCCGTTTTAAATGGGCGGCCAGTTATTCAAAGATTATGCCCCCTAGTTCTAGTCTCCCCTATCAGTGGAAACATCCTCTCTGCATCCACCTTGTCAAGCCCCCTCATAATCCTATAAATTTCAATAAGATCACCTCTCATTCTTCTGAATTCCAATGAATAGAAGCCCAACCTACTCAATCTTTCCTCATAAGTTAACCCCCTCATCTCCGGAATCAACCTTATGAACCTTCTCTGAACTGCCTCCAAAGCAAGTATATTCTTTCTTAAATATGGAAACCAAAACTGGACGCAGTATTTCAGATGTGGCCTCACCAATACCCTGTATAACTGTCGCAAGACTTCCCTGTTTTTATACTCCATCCCCTTTGCAATAAAGGCCAAGATTCCATTGGCCTTCCTGATCATTTGCTGTACCTGCATACTACCCTTTCGTGTTTCATGCACAAGTACCCCCAGATCCCGCTGTACTGCAGCACTTTGCAAATTTTCTCTATTTAAATAATAACTTGCTCTTTGATTTTTTTTCTTCCAAAGTGCAAACCTCAACATTATACTCCATCTGCCAAATTTCTGCCCACTCACTTAGCCTGTCTATGTCCTTTTGCAGATTTTTTTGTGTACTCCTCACACTTTGCTTTTCCTCCCATCTTTGTATCATCAGCAAACTTGGCTACGTTACACTCGGTCCCTTCTTCCAAGTCATTAATATAGATTGTAAATAATTGGGGTCCCAGCGCTGATCCCTGCGGCACCCCACTAGTTACTGATTGCCAACCCGAGAATGAACCATTTATCCGACTCTCTGTTTTCTGTTAGTTCGTCAATCCTCTATCCATGCCAATATATTACCCCCAACCCTGTGAACTTTTATTTTGTGCAGTAACCTTTTATGTGGTATCTTGTCAAATACCTTCTGGAAGTTCAAATTCACCACTACCTGGTTCCCCTTTATCCACCTTGTTCGTTACATCCTCAAAGAATTCCAGCAAATTTGTCAAACATGATTTCCCTTTCATAAATCCATTCTGACTCTGCCTGACCGAATTATGCTTTTCCAAATGTCCTGCTACTGCTTCTTTAATAATGGGCTCGAACATTTTCCCCAACCACAGATGTTAGGCTAACTGGTCTATAGTTTTCTGCTTTTTGTCTGCCTCCTTTTTTAAATAGGGGCGTTACATTTGCAGTTTTCAAATCTGCTGGGACCTCCCCAGAATCCAGGGAATTTTGGTAAATTACAACCAGTGCATCCACTATCCCTGCCGCTACTTCTCTTAAGACCCTAGGATGCAAGCCATCAGGTCCAGGGGATTTATCCACCTTTAGTCCCATTATCTTACTGAGTACCACCTCCTTAGTGATTGTGATTGTGTTAATTTCCTCCGCCCCCCCATAACCCCTTGACTATCCACTGTTGGGATATTGTTAGTGTTCTCTACCGTAAAGACTGATACAAAATATTTGTCCATTCAGAGTTTCTGCCATCTCCATTTTTCCCATTACTAATTCCCCGGTCTCATCCTCTAAGGGATCAACATTTACTTTCGCCACTCTTTTCCTTTTTATATACCTATAGAAACTCTCGCCATTTGTTTTTATATTTAGTGCTAGTTTACTTTCATAGTCTATCTTCCCTTTCTTAATCATTTTTGTAGTCATTCTTTGCTGACTTTTAAAAGTTTCCCAATCTTCTGTTCTCCCACTAGTTTTAGTCACTTTGTATGCCCTTGTTTTTAATTAGATACTGTCCTTTATTTCTTTAGTTAGCCACAGATAGCTTTCTTTTCTCTTACATCCTTTTCTCCTCACTGGAATATATTTTTCTTGAGAGTTGTGAAATAGCTCCTTAAATGTATGCCACTGTTCATCAACCATCCTACACTTTAATCTATTTCCCCAGTCCACTTTAGCCAACTCTGCCCTCATGCTTTCATAGTCTCCTTTATTTAAGCTTAGTTTGTTCGTTTGAGATCCAAATTTCTCACCCTCCATCTGAATTTGAAATTCAACCATGCTATGATCACTCATTCCGAGGGGATCCTTTACCAGGAAATTCTTTATCAATCTTGTCTCATTTTAGTAAAACACACCCTGGTGGTGTAAAACAAACACATTACAACACACAACACTGGCCCGTCTGAACAAGCCTCTATTGCAAAGTACCCACGACTAAAACACCCCTGCTTGGCTCAATAGGGCACTGCTGAATCTGTCCAACAGACTGTGCGAACGCCTATGATTCCATGCAGAAACCTCTCTATTAAATCCCTAAGGTTTGCTTGGGACAAACGACATCCCTTCACACATGCGGTGGTCTAAAGGATGTGTGGGCTGGGATAATGTTCACCAGTTACCCCTTTTGCTTACTCGCTGCTTCTCCCGATAGCGAGGCTCTCTTTGCTCGTAGATGGTGGTTTCTTCTCTCCGTCCCAGATGGAGTGCTCTGTCCTTGAGTGCATTGAATGAAGCAAGCAAGTGTAGAAGAGGAGAGAGAGAGAGAAATGGCAGCCAACCGCCATTTTCTTATCCCTGAAAAATACTTGAATTCTCGCGTCACAAACTAGTCCTTTGCCTGAGGCAGTCAAATTAAAGAGCAATGGATCACATCATCGGCCTGTGCCTTTGTTATTGGGCTCTTCCTGGGGATAAAGACTCCAATGAGTCTGGGTGGCCAAATAACTTTCTTTGTCCTGAGGTTCCCGTGCTCCGGGGCTCTCAGTCATTTCGATGGCTTGAGCACTGACCAGTTTACCTGATCTCTCACTGATGGGTTCCCATTACATGACAAAAGGGTTCTCCATCTGCTTTCAGCCATCCCAGACTATCCACGCCCACCTGATGTGTATTCCTGTGGAACATGCCTGGGCCTGTCCCAATATCAGCTTTTCTGAAATATGAAAAAGCAATGTCCAAAACTTAAATTCCAAAATGTTTACACCAATGCTGTCGATGTTTACGCTGATGCTTACAAATTCTATACCGTTAGAAATAAACCCTATTGCTTGGTTTGCTTTATTATGGCCTTGCTAACCTGTGTTGCAACTTTTAGCAATTTGTGTATTTGTACTCCAAGATCCCTTTGTTCCTCTACACTACCTAGACTCTCACCCTCCAAGTAATAAGTGACCTCCCTATTCTTCCTACCAAAAAGTAATACCTCACATTTATCTGTGTTGAACTTCAAATGCCAATTATATGCCTATTCTGCATGTTTATTAATGTCCTCATCTCATTAGTCGCAGTCCTCCTCAGTACTGACTATCATCCCCAATTTGATGTCAGCCGCAAATTTAGAAATTGTGTTTTTGATTCCAAAGTCTAAATCATTAATATAAATTGTGAATAACAGTGGTCCTAGCACTGATCCCTGTGGCACACCACTACCCACCTTCTGCCACTGTGAATAGCTACCTTTTACCCCTACTCTATGCTTTCTGTCTTGAAGCTAGCTGGCTATCCAGCCAAGCTCAGCCATTTGCTTTGGTGATGATGGCAACGTGACCCTCCTTCTCCTTTGGCACCACGGTTCCGGGTCTGTGTTACACAAACACCTCGCAGGGCAAATCGGAGCGGGGCCATTCCAGAGCAGAATCATTCTGGAGCAGGATCATTCCTGAGTGTGGAACATCGGAGCAGGGCTATTCCTGAACGTGGCCATACCGGAGCTGGCAAGCTCAGTGTAGCCAGCCACCATTATGGGGCTGGATAAAGCTTTAAAAATCAGTGGGAGAGATCGATAGATAACCATGTGTACCTCAACTTATTAAACCTGTTACAGGTGAGTGAGTCGCCGAGTTTGACCTGCAACAGGTGATTAGGAAGGTACTTTGTTGCTGTCAGATGGCAGTGATATGTTTTAGGAGAGGAAATGAGAAGTGAGTTTGTGCAAATTTTGAGCTGTCCGTGAATTCACTTTTTAAAATAAAATGATCCTACTGCAGATGGGTTGTAAGACCAGACTTTCAATCATTAGGTGAAGCAAGGAGGCATTTAAGCAGAAGGATGAAGAATGATGAATAAAAGTTTTATTAGATAAGTTTTATTAAATCCAATATTGCACCAGGGGTGGATTTATGGTTTTAGTCTTGTTGCTGATGAAAGTTAATAAAAACTTTAACAATATAAAAAGTGGGGAAAATTGGAGCTTACTTTTGAAAATCAGAATTCTGCCGCCGGATTTATATTTTTAGCAATGTTGAGGCACTTCACTTTCTATTGGCCAACCCAATTAGCACAACTGTCTGCTGAAGAATTCAAACCGCCTGGGGGCAACAAAGGTTGCCTTTGTCAGAAACAAAAATTAGAATTTTTTTTTAAATTCAGAAAATTGTTTAAAGCCAGAAAAAAAATCGGGAATGTGATGTTAATTTTACTGTAAACAAACTTGCAGAATGAGCATGTTAATGGAAAATGAATTTCAATATAGATAAGTGTGGGGTGGTGCATTTTGGTAGGAGGAATAAGGAGGCAAACTACTCCTTGGAAAATAAGAGACTAAATGGTGCAAAGGAACCTTAGGATTTCAATAAAAGCAGCAACGCAGGTTAAAAAAGCCATAAATGTGCAAATAAAGCACTGGGGTTCATTTCTCGAGGAATAGAATTCAAATGCAGAGAAGTTATGTTAAACTTGTATAGAACCTTGTCTGATTGCCTCATGATTTGAGTCGATGGGGTGGTAATATGATGCTACTGTATATATAATTTTAAGTGGTTGCTGTTGTTGCCATTGTTGGTGTAAAAGTTGTTGTTATAAAATTTGCAGACAGAAGAAAAGATCATGCTCAAAGGAGTTTGTGTCCCACTCAGTACAAAAAAAATTAGCGGGAACATTGCTGTCTACCTCTGTAACTTTACCTGCCTCTGTCTCTGCTGCACATCTGCTGCTAAATCCTCATTCATGCCTTTGTCCCCTCCAGACTCAAGTATTCCAACACTCTGCTGATGCAGGACGCAACAGATGTGGTTCAGATGATGGCATTGAGTGAGGAGAGCATTGACGTTACCCGATCACTCTTGCACACCATCAGTGGGGTGGGTGATGAGGTTACGGGACTGTCGGGAGAAATAACAATAATCGCACGGGAAATGGGAACAATTTCCAGGAACATCAGTAAGGGAATAGTATCCATGAGGAAGGGAATGTCAGAGGTAGATGAAAAGATGACACAGGCCATCAGGGAGTTAGCTGCTGCAATAAGGGAACACACCCGGGCCATACGCCACCACTCCCACTGCAATCCCCACACCAGCCTCTGAAGAGACCGAAGTCGGCCCCTCCACATTAACACCTGACTGACAACCCCCCGCCCCACCCGCCCATGAAGAAGTGCATCGAGATGGGGATGAGAGATGGGTGCAGCCTTTCTTTGCTGTTGTTGTTGTTGTTGATGATGTTGATGTTACTGTTGTAACTGTTTTCAAATTGAAAGTTTTTTGTAAGTTACGTAAATTTACAACTTTATAAGTGATCTTAAAGTTTTTAAGTGATCTTAGAGTGTAAATGTTCTCACATTTTGTAATTTATGTAAATGTATAACTTTATAAGTGACCTTAAAATTTTTAGGTGATCTTAGAGTGTAAGTTTTTTCAACTTGAAAGTTTTTTGTAAGTTATGTAACTTTACAAGTTTATAAGTGATCTTAAAGTTTTTAAGTGATCTTAAAGAATCATATTAAAGTAAAATTTGATACAAGAATTATTTTATTACACTAAAGTGAAGTACATTGTAAGCTTTTGAATAAAATATATTTTACATTAAAACTGAATTATGTTCCATTAACACAACACAACATTTAGGAATAACTGCAAAAAATAAACATCTACATGCAGAATAGTTGTCGCTGAGCCCTCAGGCATCAGTAAAGCGTTCACAGATGAGCTGCTGGCAAAAGGCTCGAGCAATCGTTAAAGAAGCACGATGGCCAGCCCTCCTCTGACGTCATGCTCCAGCCTCAGGCATTTGCATGGTTTCCTGATCCTCGTCATCATCCTCCTCCTCCACCTCCTCTTGCTCGTCACCTGCATCTTCCAAATCATTACCATCAGCCACTCTCACCGCAGGTGGGTCTTCTTCTTCCACTATCAGCAGCTGCTGCCTAATAATGGCTAAGTTATGCAGTGATGTGGGGTATGACAAAGACACTCAACACAGGTCTGTTGTGGAGAAAAGAATTGTTTAATTGATTGATCAAGGGAGACACGGTCTATACCAGTTCCTTAACTGGGTTCCTTAACTGGATGCCTTCCCACATTCTTGTCTAACACTTCAGGAGCTGCTTCTTTTATCCTGAATTCTTTGCAAAGTCATAATTTACATTATCACTGGTCAGTCTTTCTACCGCGTGACAATTGTTTCAACATACTCCTTGGGTATGAATATATGTATCCTGCATCCTGCCTCCTGCTAATAACAGGAATCTATTTCTTAGTTCTGACTAACAACAGGAAGCCACTTTGTAGGCCTACGACATTAGCTCTGAATTACACCATTGACCTGCTAATTTCACCACATCAGCAAATTGTGTTTTTGCCTTCCTGATCTAAACATGTTTAACTCTTTAATTCCCACTTCAATCCCTCCTTTGGTCACATGGTTATTCTATTAACCACTATGACCTATTTTTTTTACCTTACTAGTCTCGTGTGTCACCCGCCCCGATTTCCTTGATCAGGTGATAGGATTGGGACACTCACGACCCTTATCAGGTATTTGTGTTGGTTTGGTTCATCTCCCCTGTTACTTACTTTCAGCAAAGGCTTCCTTTCAGATTTCTGAGCGGCTTTTACCAGTGCTTTCATCCTTCTCCTACATCTAAAGCACCATTCAAACAGTAACATAAGTACAATCAACATCTGCACTATCACTAATACATGTGATATAATTCTTAGCCAAGGGTGTACATGAATATTAAGTCCAAAATTCCATTGGCCAACACTTTCTTTGTGTCCTTTTGCAGCTTAACAATCTTTTAATCAGGATGATGTATTTTTGTCGTTGCTCACGGACACTCTTCTCCAATGCTGTCTGTTCCTCACTTAATTTGGGCTTGGGTTTTTCCTGAGGCTCTTCGAAGCCCTTGTACCCCGCCTTTAGTGTCTATCAGCATTCCACTGACAGTTTCTTCTTTTAATTCTGGGTATGTAATATGATTCTGAATATTAACCTCTTCTCTGGTCGTGAAGCAAAAGTCGGTGGTAGTGATGGGGCAGCGCGTTACTCCGCCCACAGTCATGTTAGTGGCTGTGGTACTGACACACCATTGCCCGTTACTTTGTGATGTTGCTGTTGTCTTGAAATCCAGCATCAGCGGGGTTATGCTCAGGACGCATCCTTCTGTGCGGCTGTATCCACAGTCAAATTTGGTATGTTCTCGGCACAAAGCAACCTGTTTATTCTTATAGCAATCTTTAATGCACACACCCTTGGTATCATCTCCCTTCTTAATAATGTATTGGTGCAGTTTGTGGTATCTGACCTGTGTTTGGTTTCTTATTTCTCCTATATTGTCAACTTTATACAGGAGGTTTCCCTTCGTTACATCATATTGTGGTATTGACAGTACAAATCCCATTATATTCTGGTGACCAGTTACACATTTAGTTTTAGGAAACCAAGCATGGCTGATTCGCCTGATTTCACAGGCGTCTGTTTCCCTGTTTCTCAAGGTCCATTACATAATTGGTTATCCAATCTGGGACCTCCCCATTTTGTAGCTCTTCTAAGTTATATTCTTCTGTACTTACCATCCATGCTCCATACCCGGCGCATAACGCGGCGTTTCATCCGCTTTCGCTATTGTACTTTTGGTTCGCGTTTATTAAGTTAATTGTCTTGGCATGATCCCTTAGTGTGTGGGCCACTTGTTACAATTCTCGTTTGGCCCCATCTTCCAATTGGGCCTCCTTTTTCTCATTATAATTTCACCTTTCCAACAACCCTCTTAGGATTTGGGTGAGTGTGTCAACCTGCTCTTCTACCATCTGGAAATCTATAGCATTTACCGTGGCTATGCCCGCCGCATATCCCGCGCCCATCATTTCTAATATCCCCATTTTTCATCTAACCTTCCCTTTTAATGTGATGAACCTCAGGGTCTTAGACTCGGGTCCATCTAAGGTCCGCAGTGTCAGATTTTTATAAATGCTTATTGTTTTTTTACCCGCAGAAACTGGGGATCGTTAGATCGGTCAGGTTTAGAAATATCGTGATTATCTTCTGGCGTATTCCAAAGTGTATCTTTTCCTTTGTGTATTTCATTACTAACCCCCCTTTGGCCCCCTTTGTTATGTGAGGGCACCTTGGAGTTCTCCTCTTAAACAGGAACATCGTTCCCCCTCCTGTATGATTGTCACAACTTGTACTTCCCTCTGGGGCGGGTGATGGGCTACTAGTTTCTTCCTTGTCTTTGTAGAATTGTAAGGGCGGTGGTGATCATGTTTATATGCATTCTGTTGATAAAACACATCCTGGATATTCCAGGTTTTTTGTTATATTCTTACCATTTCTACTTCTACCGGATTGTTTGTACCGTTTCTCCGGGCATGTGACCTTTCCCAGGTCGAATTTATTATGGCAAGCACCCCTAGTATTGCAAATATTAATTCTAGTCCCCCGAAAAGTCCATCTATCAATGCATCCCTCCACTCCTTATTCTTTCAGCTGGGACCAATGTTTCCATCAGCCCCCACCTTTCATATTTACACATGCACACATGTCTCTGCTAATCAGTACCTCATAGGGTCCGCTCTGTCGAGGGGCGAATCCAGATTTTTCTGGTAATAACCTAACCATTACCCTTGCCCCCACCTTGGGTACTACCATCAGGGGTTTTGTTCCTTTATCCTCATCTTCCTCTTCCTGCTTATCTCACACTTCCGGTTGCATACCTTTCAACTGCCTACTCAGTTCGATCACATGCTGCCTAATTCTATTGCGTAAAGGTCCTACCTCTACTCCTCCTGTAACTAGTCCCTCACGGAATTTCATTACTCATCCAGTCATTAGTTAGTAACGGGTGAGTCCTGTTGTGTCGTTTGGTGTAGCATGCAGTCTCATCAATATGGTAGTCAGGAGTTCCGGCCATGCCTGTCTGGTTCCCTGCATTGCTTTACTCAGGGAGGTTTTGAAGGTTCCATTCATTCTTTCTACCATTCCTGAACTCTGGGGATAGAAACATAGAAACATAGAAAATAGGTGCAGGAGTAGGCCATTCGGCCCTTCGAGCCTGCACCACCATTCAATAAGATCTTGACTGATCATTCACTCTACATCCCTTTCCTGTTTTCTCTTCATACCCCTTTATCACTTCAGCCGTAAGGGCCATATCTAACTCCCTCTTGAATATATCCAATGAACTGGCATCAACAACTCTCTTCGGCAGGATATTCCACAGATTAACAATTCTCTGAGTGAAGCAGTTTCTCCTCATCTCAGTCCTAAATGGCCTACCCCTTATCCTAAGACTGTGTCCCCTGGTTCTGGACTTCCCCAACATCGGGAATATTCTATGCGCATCTAACCTGTCCAGTCACGTCAGAATCTTGTATGTTTCTATGAGAACCCCTCTCATCCTTCTAAACTCCAATGTATAAAGGCCCAGTTGATCCAGTCTCTCCTCATATGTCAGTCCTGCCTTCCCGGGAATCAATCTGGTGAACCTTCGCTGCACTCCCTCAATAGCAAGAACATCCTTCCTCAGATTAGGAGACCAAAACTGAACACAATATTCCAAGTGATGCCTCACCAAGGCCCTGTACAACAGCAGTAAGACCTCCCTGCTCCTATACTCAAATCCCCTAGCTAAGAATGCCAACATACCATTTGCCTTCTTCACCGCCTGCTGTACATGTATGCCAACTTTCAATGACTGACGAACCATGACACCCAGGTCTCGTTGCACCTCCCCTTTTCCTAATCTGCCACCATTCAGATAATATTCTGTCTTCGCGTTTTTGCCCCCAAAGTGGATAACATCACAGTTATCCACATTATACTGCATCTGCCATGCATTTGCCCAATCACCTAACCTGTCCAAGTCACCCTGCAGTCTCCAAGCGTCCGCCTCACAGCTCACACCGCCACCCAGTTTACTGTTATCTGCAAACTTGGAGATATTACACTCAATTCCTTCATCCAAATTATTGATGTATATTGTAAAGAGCTGGGGTCCCAGCACTGAGTCCTGCGGCACTCCACTAGTCACTGCCTGCCATTCTGAAAAAGACCCGTTTATCCCGACTCTCTGCTTCCTGTCTGCCAACCAGTTCCCTATCCACATCAGTATATTACCCCCAATACCATGTGCTTTAATTTTGCACATCAATCTCTTGTGTGGGACCTTGTCAAAAGCCTTTTGAAAGTCCAAATACAACACATCCACTGGTTCTCCCTTGTCCACTCTAATAGTTACATCCTCAAAAAATTCCAGAAGATTTGTCAAGCATGATTTCCCCTTCATAAATCCATTGCTGACTTGGACCGATCCTGTCACTGCTTTCCAAATGCGCTGATATTTCATCCTTAATAACTGATTCCAACATTTTCCCCACAACTGATGTCAGGCCAACTGGTCTATAATTACCCGCTTTCTCTCTCCCTCCCTTTGTAAAAGGGGTGTTACATTAGCTACCCTCCAGTCCATAGGAACTGATCCAGAGTCGATAGACTATTGGAAATAGATCACCAATGCATCCACTATTTCTAGGGCCACTTCCTTAAGTACTCTGGGGTGCAGACCATCAGGCCCCGGGGATTTATCAGCCTTCAATCCCATCAATTTCCCTAACACAATTTCCCGCCTAATAAGGATGTCCTTCAGTTCCTCCTTCTCACTAGACCCTCGGTCCCCTAGTACTTCTGGAAGGTTATTTTTGTCTTCTTTCGTGAAGACAGAACCAAAGTATTTATTCAATTGGTCTGCCATTTCTTTGTTCCCCATTATAATTTCACCTGAATCAGACTGCAGGGGCCTACGTTTGTCTTCACTAATCTTTTTCTCTTCACATACCTATAGAAGCTTTTGCAGTCAGTTTTTAAGTTCCTGGCAAGCTTCTTCACGTACTCTATTTTCCCCCTCCTAATTAAACCCTTTCTCCTCTTCTGCTGAGTTCTAAATTTCTCCCAGTCCTCAGGTTTGTTGCTTTTTCTGGCCTATTTATATGCCTCTTCCTTGGAATTAACACTATCCTTAATTTCCCTTGTTAGCTACAGTTAAGCCATCTTCCCCGTTTTATTTTTACTCCACACAGGGATGTACAATTGCTGAAGTTCATCCATGTGATCTTTAAATGTTTGCCATTGCCTATCCATCGTCAACCCTTTAAGTATCATATGCCAGTCTATTCTAGCCAATTCACGCCTCAAACCATCGAAGTTACCTTTCCTTAAGTTCAGGACCCTAGTTGCTAAATTAACTGTGTCACTCTCCATCTTAATAAAGTATTCTACCAGGTTATGGTCACTCTTCCCCAAGGGGCCTCACACAACAAGATTGTTAATTAGTCCTTTCTCATTACACATCACCCAGTCTAGGATGGTCAGCTCCCTAGTCAGTTCCTCGACATATTGGTCCGGAAAACCATCCCGAATACACTCCAGGAAATCCTCCTCCACCACATTGCTACCAGTTTGGTTAGCCCTGTCAATATGTAGATTAAAGTCACCCATGATAACTGCTGTACCTTTATTGCATGCATCCCTACTTTCTTGTTTGATGCTGTCCCCAACCTCACTACTACTGTTTGGTGGTCTGTACACAACTCCCACTAGCGTTTTCTGCCCCTTGGTATTCCTTAGCTCCACCCATACCGATTCCACATCATCCAAGCTAATGTCATTTCTAACGATTGCATTAATTTCCTCTTTAACCCTGTCTCCTTTTCCTTTCTGTCTATCCTTAATAAATGTTGAATACCCCTGGATGTTGAGTTCCCAGCCTTGGTCGCCCTGGAGCCATGTTTCTGTGATGCCAATTACATCATACCCGTTAACTGCTAGCTGCGCAGCTAATTCGTCCACCTTATTCTGAATACTCCTCGCATTGAGGCACAGAGCCTTTGGGTTTGTCTTTTTAACACACTTTACCCTTTTAAAATTTTGGTGTAATGTGGCCCTTTTTGCTTTTTGCCTCAGGTTTCTCTGCCCTCCACTTTTACTTTTCTTCTTTCTATCTTTTGCTTCTACCCCCATTCTACTTCCCTCTGTCTCCCTGCATAGGTCCCCATCCCCCTGCCATATTAGTTTACCTCCTCCCCAACAGCACTAGCAAACACTCCCCCTTGGACATTGGTTCCTGTCCTGCCCAGGTGCAGACTGTCCGGTTTGTACTGGTCCCACCTCCCCCAGAACCGGTTCCAATATCCCAGGAATTTGAATCCCACCATTCCTCAAGCCACGTATTCATCTGAGCTATCCTGCGATTCCTACTCTGACTATCATGTGGCACTGATAACAATCCTGAGATTACTACTTTTGAGGTCCTACTTTTTAATTTAGCTCCTAGCTCCCTAAATTCGTCTTGTACGACCTCATCCTGTTTTTTACCTATATCTTTCCTACCTATATGCACCACGACAACTGGCTGTTCACCCTCCCTTTACAGAATACTCTGCACCCTCTCCGAGACATCCTTGACCCTTGCACCTGGAGGCAACATACAGTCCCGGTTGCGGCCGCAGAAACGCCTATCTATTCCCCTTACAATTGAATCCCCTATCACTATAGCTCTCCCACTCTTTTTCCTGCCCTCCTGTGCAGCAGAGCCACCCACAGTGCCATGAACTTGGCTGCTTTTGCCCTCCCCTGATGAGTCATCCCCCTCAACAGTACCCAAAGCGGTGCATCTGCTTTGCAGGGGGGTGACTGCAGGGGACCCCTGCACTACCTTCCTTGCACTGCTCTTCCTGTTGGTCATCCATTTCCTATCTGGCTGTGTACCCTTTTCTTGCGGTAAGACGAACTCACTAAACGTGCGATTCACGTCATTCTCAGCATCGTGCATGCTCCAGAGTGATTCCACCTGCAGCTCCAGTGCCGCAAGTGTCCCTGACTTCCCTCATAGTACAGGAGGAGCATAACACGTGTCCGAGCTGCCCTGCCATGACTTAACCCTTAATTTGGCAACAATAATGCTAAAGGTTACTTCCTAATATAGAAAGGGAAAAAAAACTACTTATCAATCACCAGCCAATCACTTACCCCCTTGGCTGTGACATCACCTTTCAATTTTTTCTACTTCTTTTTTGCCTTCTCTCCCTGCTGCAGCTGCACTGGTTGGCCTTTATAGGCCTCCCGACGCTCCCCGGACTGCCCGAACGCCTCCGACTGCCGCCTCATCAACGCGCTGGGCCTTTATAGACCTCTTGACGCTCCCCGGACTGCCCGAACTCCTCCGACTGCCGCCTCATCAATGCGATGGGCCTTTATAAACCTCTCGACGCTCCCTGGACTGCCCAAACACCTCTGACTGCCGCCTCATCAACGCGCTGGGCCTTTATAGACCTCTTGATGCTCCCCGGACTGCCCGAACTCCTCCGATAGGGGATGTGGAATTTCTGCTTAATGTTCAGTATTTTACAAGTTTCCTTCATTACCTTTCCTGTGAAATGAGTCCCTTGGTTCGAATCTATTTGAATGAAAATCCCCCATCTAGGAATGACCTCTTCTGCTAATATACGGGTTACCGTGGTTGCGTTGCAATTGCGGGTGGCGAATGCTTCCACCCACCTTGTAAACTGGTCAATAATCACCAAGCAGTACTTCCTTCCCCTGGAGTTTCTTAGGGGCCCAGTAAAATTAATCTGTATGTTTTCCCATGGTCCCTGTTGGCGGGGTTGGTGCGCCATCCTTATTTTATCGCTTTTCCCAAATTATGTTGGGCGCACGTAACACAGTGTTGACAGTGTTTATCAATGTCGCGCCCAATTCCCAGCCACCACCAATCCCGTGAGATATTGGATATCATGGCGTTACGCCCGGCATGGTTAATGCCATGGTGTACTCCATGATCATTTGCCAAATGCAGGAAGGAGCCAACACCTTTCCGTCCTTTCTCCACACAGAGTCTATACCAGGTGATCCTCCCTTCCTCTCCCATTCTGCTCTTTCTTCCTCATTCATATCTCCATGCAGTTTAGCTATGTTTATGTCCTCCCCTGTGGTAATGCTACAGACTGACTCTTTCTTTATGTTTGTGGATGTGGCCGCTTCTCGGGCGGCATTGTCCGCAGCCTCATTTCCACGCTGTATTTCATCCACTACTCGTTGATGGGCCTTTACCTTTATCACTGCTGCTTTCGATGGTTTGCTGGCTGCTTCTAATAGTAATTTTATACGTTCATCGTGTTTGATGGCCTCGCCGCCAGAGGTGACAAACCCTCTTTTTTCCCATGCTACCATGTCGTCATGTACTACCCCAAAGGCATACCTGCTATCTGTATATATATTCACTGTCTTTCCCTCTGCCAGTAATAAGGCTTCCGTCAGTGCGGTTAATTCTACTACTTGGGCTGAAAGGCCTCTGTCCAGCGCTCCCTGCATCACTACCTCGAGATGCTGGTTTAATACCGCCCATCTCTTACGTGGGTGGCTGTCGACGTACTGTCGGGATCCGTCCACATACAATGTGAGGTCTGGGTTTTCGAGAGCTACCTCACTCACATTCCCTGGGGAATCTTCCCATTCTAATGTGGGGCTCCACCCTATCGAGGATTCCTTCTGCCGGGTTTTCCCTGGTGTTTCTGACTATCTTTACTGATTCATCGTGGGGCAGTAAAACGGCTTCTCACTTCGCTTGGCGGACATTGCAGATGGCCTGGAGCTTTCCAATATTCAACATTTCTACCAGAGTGTGTTTGGTGTGTAGGACAATTTCACTTTTCATCACGACAGGTTCGCTGACCTTGACTGCCCATGTGGTGCAGTCTAGTGCAGCCACGCATCTGGACAAGCCCATGACTACTGGTAATTGTTGTGTTGAATAGTAAGCTATTGGTCTCATTCTGTCCCTGTGTATTTCTGTCTCTCATCAGAGAAAATGGCATTTTTAGATTGTTTCCAAAATTTTAGTATTTTTTTTAAACTGTTTAGTATTATTTCTTTTACAAATGCACAAAGGATAGGTTTGTTTAACAAAAGATAAAACTTCAATTAAAAATGTACGGCTCAATTTAAATCAATTAGAACCGTCTTTTCAATTTGGTTATTGCAGGCCGAGACGCCCAATTACTTGTGTAAAAAAAACCACGTAATCATTGATTACATTGGGTTGAAAGATAATAAATTTAGTCAATGAGTGAGATAAAGAAAGGAGAATGGAAGAGTGTAATGTCTTTTTAAAAAAAGCCTGCGTGGGTTTCTTGATGCTACAGGCTGGGGAAGCTCTGCCCTCGTTTCCCAAGATTTTCCAATACAACCAAAATGTTTATCAAGAAGAATATCCCAAAATCCCAATTCAAATACTGTATTGCAAATCTTTTTATTTAACTCTCTTTTACATAAAGTAGAAGCTTTCACGTAATTTAAAATAAGATCCTACACAAAGGAAACGAGGGCAGAGCTTCCCCAGCCTGTAGCATCAAGAAACCCACGCAGGCTTTTTTTAAAAAGACATTACACTCTTCCATTCTCCTTTCTTTATCTCACTCATTGACTAAATTTATTATCTTTCAACCCAATGTAATCAATGATTACGTGTTTTTTTTTACACAAGTAATTGGGCGTCTCGGCCTGCAATAACCACATTGAAAAGACGGTTCTAATTGATTTAAATTGAGCCGTACATTTTTAATTGAAGTTTTATCTTTTGTTAAACAAACCTATCCTTTGTGCATTTTCTAGCTCCGTAACTTATCATCAAAATAAATCCACATCTATGTTTCTAATTTAAAGTGTCATTCAATTCTAGGTACACAATTCAACTTCTTCACATTTTTTTAAACTTCCCACATCTAGGACAGTACTACAAAGGATAAAATCTTTCAGCTCTCTGCCCGAAAAAGGTGGGTAGAGCTAAAACAAACGTACAGATACACCATTTCTCTTTTAAAAGACCAGCTTTCAGACAAATGAAAAATTCATTAACTCCCACCTCAAATATTCTACAGTCAAGAAGACTTCCACGCAGCCACTTTCATTCAACACAGCTAATCTTTCTCTTCCTCGGCACAAAAGCTGAAGCTTCTGTGTTGGTGTTATATTCTTCTTAGATCTATCCACTATCTCCTACTCTTAATTTGCGCAATTTCTCTAATTGAGACCTGGCCATGGCCTTATATTGCAAAAATTGACTGACCACCATCAAACCTGTTTTGGCCGTCTGTCTATTTGCCTTTCTCCCATCATAATTTTTGTTTTGCGAGATCTTCTTTGGGATCCCATCCGTCACTTAACATAGTAACTATCAATTTTCTATGGTCGTCAGCAAAATACCTACTCAGCGAACCTCCCGGCCCCTAATCTAGCATATCTTTGCACACCATCTATTTTTGGTACATCTACCCCTCTATCGGTTCATTGTCCCCTTTAACCTGGTTTCCTCGTACCTAGGGTCTGCAATTACAAACCTACGAAGCCAATCCTACTTTGATAATTACTATTCTGATCTCTTAACTACCTTCAAGTCGATTACACCATTACAGACAAGTTCGGACACCCCAGGTGACCGACACGTTTCGCAGCAGATTACATCGGATTTATGAGTGGTATTTAAAGTATATACTCACTCGTGATAGTCTGCAAATGTCCATCTGTCTTTCACCCGGGTGCATCCTGCTGACTACGCCATTTGATGTGGAGTATGACGAAGACACTCAACACAGGCCTGTTGTGTTGAAAAGAATTGTTTAATTGCTTGATCAAGGGAGACACGGTCTACACCAGTTCCTTAACTGGATGCCTTCCCACTGTTCTCGTCTCACACTTCAGGAGCTGCTTCTTTTATCCAGAATTCTTTGCAAAGTCATCATTTACATTATCATTGGTCAGTCTTTCTACCGCGTAACAATTGTTTCAACATCCTCGTTGGGTATGAACATATGTATCCTGCATCCTGCCTCCTGCCAATAACAGGAATCTATTTCTTAGTTCTGAATAACAACAGGAAGCCACTTTGTAGGCCTACGACATTAGCCCGGACAACAGGAATTGCACCATTGTCCTACAGTTGCACCTGCTAATTTCACCACATCAGCAAATTGTGTTTTTGCCTTCCTAATCTAAAACGTGTTTAACTCTTTCATTCCCACTTCATGCAGCATGCAGCACACAACAGTGAACTGACCGACAATCTCAGGGGAATATTGCGAGTAGCCTCCGGAATGGTCCAGACATCGGAAACACTGTTTCAAGATGCCAATGGTCCTCTCTATGATGCTGCGTGTCGGAATGTGTGACATGTTGTATTGACGATCAGCTTCCATCCGGGTTACGCGTAGGGCATCATGAGCCAGGTGGCCAGGTCATACCCTTTGTCTCCCAGTAGCCAGCTCTGCCCTTCTGGCTGCTGCTCAAACATGTCAGATATAACGCTGTCGCGTAGGATGAACACATCATGGGTGCTGCCAGGGTATCTTGCATCGACTAACATGATTCGATGCATGTTGTCACACACGAGCTGCACATTAATGGAGTGGAAGCCTTTCCTATTCCTGAACTGCTCGGCATTCCCCACAGGTGCTCGCAAGGCGATGTGGGTACAATCAATGCAGCCCTGTACCTTTGGGAAGCCAGCAATCCTGGAGAACCCTACAGCCCTCTCATGGATTGCTTGGCCGGTCATTGAGAACTTGATGTAGTCATTCCTCCGCGCATACATTGCAGCCGTGACCTGGCGAATGGAGACATGTATTGCATGTTGAGAGATGGTGCACACATCTCCAGTTGTAGCTTGAAATGATCCCAAGGCATAGCAGGAAAGTGCAGCTATAACTTTCACTTCAACTGACAAAGCAGTCCACCTGCTGCTTCTCAGCTGTAAGTCTGGTCTCAGCAACTCACAGATCTCATGGACAACTTCTCTGCGGAAACACAGCCTTCTGACACAATCTGCATCACTCAAGTCCAGGTACGAACGCCTGACTCGAAATTGCCGAGGTGGGTAAGGCCTCCTGCCCAGCAGCCTACTGGCTCTGATGTTCCTGATGTGATGAGCTCTAATCAGTTATGTAGCACAATGATGCCGAATGCTCGCAAAATATGTGGCATTGGTATTATTGCACCCATACTTAAAGTTAAAGTTAAACTTTCAAAGAAGGTCAAAGAAGGTGAAATGGCAGGAAAGCAGGCAGCACAGCAGAGTTTCGCAGTTCTGTCACTCTCTCCCCCACCCCCAAGGTATGTATATGGACCACACACAAAGGTTTTTTGATCTCTCCCCCTCCCCCCTTCAGTATTGTGACTTCTCTCTCCCTCCTCCTCCACCCCCCATCCCTCCCCACCTCCCCAACCCCCACCCAGCCTGTTGCAGCCTGTGAGGTTGATTCCTGCAGCCAGCCAGCCTGTGTTTTCTGCTTCGATGTCGGCGGGCAGTTCCCTGTACTCTCCCGGTTGTCCCGCACCTATCCCCGGCCGAGTGGCCTCCTGCACTGGCCGGCCCACTGATTTCCCGGGCTGAGTTTTGATAGGAAGGTAGGACTTAGTTTTATTTTTTATTTCTTCTTGAATGTTTTTATGTCTTCTTGAATGCTTACTACTTGTTGTGCTTTGTTTAGTGCTTTGCAAGGGCCTCTCCGCTTCCCTTCCTGCCCCTATCTCTGGCCGAATGGTCTCAGATGTACCTACCTGCACTGATTTCTTAACTCTCCGCAAAGGTTTTCTGTGCCACCACAAGTGGCCACATACATTGGCCTAAGTTAGTTTGGAGGAACCATTAGCTGTCCAAAGTGGCCTAAACAGCCAAAACGGGAGTAGATGGCTGGTAATGCCACCTTTTGAAAAAAAAACTAAACTAAAAAAATCCTAACGAACTCACTTACACTGGCACAAATTGAATGTGCAAAATGGGGATTTTTAAGATACTCGAGAAAAATCAAATTGCTCCAAAAAAAACAGCAAATTCTGGCCAATTTTGAGCCCATTGTTTCTGCATTAAAGGTGCTATATAAATGCAAATTGTTATTGTAATAGTAAGTGCAGAAAAGTTTGTACTTGTCCAATTCCAATGAAGGGATCACTCGCTGTAAGATCAATGCTGCTTACAATATCAGTCGATAAGAAAGCCTTTAGGCTCATCAGTTCCTTTCACAGACTATTTACAATCTGTCGTACCATGGCTTTACCTCAACCATTTAATCTCCTGAGCTCGTCAAGATTTCTCCAATTTACTATAGTATCTACCTATTGAATCTCTTAATCATTTTAAATAACTCAATTAGATCACCTCTCAAACCTTCCAAACTCAAGGGGATACAAGTCAAGTTTATCCAACCTGTCCTCATAATTTAACCCGAGTAGCGCTGACATCATTCTGGTGAATCTGCGCTGTACCCCTTCCAAGCCCAATATATTCTTCCTGAGGTCTGGTGAAAAAATACTGAATCCACTTCTCAAGATGATGTCTGACCAAGGCTCTATACAACTGAAGTATGAAATGACTCCTCATTTGCACATTCATTTCACACAACCGTGGACATGCTTTGAACTACAGAGATGTGCCTCTGTGAACTTGGTTTGATGTTTTGCATTAACAAGTGCAGTCTGATTGTTTTCTATTTTTGTACTTTGTTCTTTTTGTGCTGCACATACCGTGGGTGCCGTAATGATTTTTTTCTCAACAAGGTCAATTGGAAATTTTTATGATTGAGTGAGGGGCTGTCATGTAACATTAGGTGCAGCTTCATGATACTCAATTATTAACATAACATAATGTTCGCAGCACCAACTACAGATACAATGGCCGTAAGCACACCTGATGGGCAAGAGATAAGATTAAAATATCAGGATTGGGCAAACCGATTGCAACACTGCTACCCCTTTAAATTTTAAAGTGCCAATTCAGGGCACGGGCGAGGCTCCTGCAAAAGGCAGGTGGGGATCTAATTAGCATAACAAAATTGTGGCCCCGATGACATCATCAATGTTGCGATTTAAATTTAACAGTAAGTGAGGGGGAGACCCGAGCTGTAAGATTCCCAGCAGCTGAACGGAGGCAGGAGCTGCCAGCTCCCCAAGCTAAGAAGCTCTTTCGGCAATCCTTGTGGGCCAGGATGAGCATGAGTGCTTCACCCCAGTCCCCATCAAGGAAGCCTTCAGCCTCCCCCCAGCCCCGATCTCCAGCCAACACCCAGCCCACACGACCGTAGGCATCCTCCCAGCACTCCCTCCTGATTGCCGACCAGAGCGTCCTTACCAGGGCCAACCTCCCCCAATTGCAGATCAGAGCTTTCACCCCCTCCTCCCGATTGCCGACCTCCACCATCCCCTTCCCGATTGCCAGGGACCGTCCCCAAGTATCCCCGGCCGTGGTCTCTGTTGCGGTCACCCGCCCGCCGGCAAGGCTGTCCATTTTACCGACTGCCAGGCGGGAGGCGGAACGACAATATGTTATCGAGATCCTCCAGTTAAGTTCATCATGGCCTCCGCATCCCCGGCTTTACCGGACTTGTCATGTATCTTACATTATTATATATAACTGTATCCTAACATGCTATACATGACTGTAATAAGATATGACCTGTAACCACCAGCATACCTTACCACCAGGGGTGCACTTGCAAGAGACAGGTATATAAGGACAGGTCTCAGGCAAGTGCAACATTCCAGAGCTGTGAAATAAAGGTGCAAGTCCAGAGTGACCTTGACTTCACTACATGCCTCGTGTGAATCTGTACTGAGGGGACAGAACTTTACAGTGACGAGTAGGATGGGATTACAGGATCCACAGACTGGCGAACAACGGATCAGAGGAAAAGTACAATGCGGGAGACAATTGGGAGGACTTTATAGAAAGGCTCCAGCAAAGTTTTGTAACCAAAGACTGGTTAGGCAACGATAAGGCAGACAAGAGAAGAGCCCATCTCTTGACCAGTTGTGGCTCGAAAACATACGCTTTAATGAAGGATCTGTTGGCACCCGAGAAACCAGCAAGCAAGTCGTTTGAAGAATTGAGCACACTGGTAAGAGACCACCTGAAGCCAGCGAGCAGCCTACACATGGCCAGACACAGGTTCTACAACTACAGATGCTGTGTGGGCCAAAGCATACCCGACTTCGTGGCGGAACTTCGGAGGTTGGCTAGTTTATGTGAGTTCTCCGATGAACTGAGGAGAGAAATGCTGAGAGACTTTTTCATTGAAGGAATAGGCCACGCAGGCACATTCCAAAAGCTCATAGAGACCAAGAACCTGACCTTAGAGGTAGCAGCACTGGTTGCACAGACATTCTTGGTAGGGGAAGAAGAAACGAGGTTGATTTACAATGCAGGTACGACAACTAACAAAATATCAGAATAAGAAGTTCACAGCACTAAACAAGCTGCTACCCCCACACACAGACAAAACCAGGAAAACAGGCTCTCGACAGCAGGCAGAAGCCATCAAGGGCCACAGGAACGGCCATTCATACCTCATCAACCCACAATGCGAGCAATCAACTACAAACTGAGAGAAGCTCAAGAGAGATCAGCCAGACGCAGCTCATTCTTTGCAAGCAGTCTGTGCTGGAGCTGTGGGGGTGAGCACTCGTCAAGGGGATGTCGATTTCAGCAGGCTGTTTGCAGAAATTGTGAATATACAGGGCATTTGGCCCACATGTGCAAATAAACGGCAGCTCGGCTGGTTTACGAATCGGATGGGTCGGAAAGCGGACCAGAAGATGCTGGGGACAGTACCCGGGACACCGATGTACAGTGGGTCAACACAATCAATGGCCGCTGCTCCTACAACAGGACGCCTCCTATAATGATGAGGGTCCTACTCAACGGGATATCTGTCAACATGGAGCTGGATACGGGAGCGAGTCAATCTCTCATAGGTGCTCAACAATTTGAACAACTGTGGCCGCATAAAAGAGACAGACCAAAACTCACAAGGATCGACACCAAACTAAGGACCTATACCAAAGAAATCGTACCAGTCCTCGGCAGCGCCATGCTTTCTGTCACACACAAAGGGACAGTGAAACGACTTTCCCTGTGGATTGTCCCCGGAGACCCCCCAGCACTGCTGGGGAGAAGCTGGCTGGCAAAACTAAACTGGAAATGGGATGATGTCCATGCCATGTCATTAGAGGAACAGACCTCCTGCTCAACAGTTATAAAGCGATTTGAACATCTCTTTCAGCCAGGTGTGGGTACTTTCAAAGGGGCCAAAGTCAAAATCTACATCACACAGGATGCTAGACCGGTCCATCACAAGGCCAGAGCTGTACCCTATGTGATGAGGGAAAAGATTGAACACGAACTTGACAGGCTTCTGCGGGAAGGCATTATATCACCTGTGGAATTTAGCGACTGGGCAAGTCCCATCGTCCCAGTCATGAAGATTGATAGATCCGTACAAATCTGTGGGGACTACAAATCTACCATAAACAGAGTCTCCCTACAGGACCAGTACCCGCTGCCCAGAGCGGAGGACTTATTTGCCACATTGGCTGGAGGTAAACTTTTCTCAAAATTAGACCTCACATCTGCGTATATGACACAAGAATTGACCGAGGAATCCAAGCTACTCACCACCATCAACACACATCGAGGCCTTTTCATGTACAATCGATGCCCATTCGGCATCAGGTCGGCAGCTGCCATATTCCAGCGCAACATGGAGAGTCTGCTCAAGTCCATCCCGGGGACGGTTGTATTTCAAGACGACATACTTATCACGGGCAGGGACACCGACTCCCATCTCCGTAATTTGGAGGAAGTACGAAAGCGGTTGGATCGGGTAGGCATACGAGTCAAGAAATCGAAGTGCCTGTTTCTCGCACCCGAGGTTGAATTTTTGGGCAGATGGATTGCCACTGATGGAATCCGCCCAACAAAGTCCAAAACAAAAGCAACTCGCCTGGCACCCAGGCCCCGGAATGTCTCAGAACTGCGCGCCTTTCTCAGGCTACTCAATTACTTTGGGAACTTTATGCAGAACTTAAGCACGCTGCTGGAGCCTCTCCACGTGCTACTCAGGAAGGGGTGCGATTGGTTTTGGGGGGACGCCCAGGAACTCGCCTTCAATAAGGCACGCAACCTTCTATGTTCCAACAGTGTTTTGACTTTCTTTGACCCAGGTAAAAAGCTAGTTCTCACATGCAATGCGTCAGCTTATGGGGTCGGGTGCGTTTTGCGACATATCAATATTGCGGGCAAATTACAACCCATAGCTTATGCCTCCAGATCACTTTCGCGGGCGGAGCATGGGTATGGAATGGTAGAGAAGGAGGCGCTGGCGTGCGTGTACGGTGTCAAAAAGATGCACCAATACCTTTTCGGGGCCAAGTTCGCGTTAGAATCCGACCACAAGCCCTTCACGTCCCTCCTATCCGAGAGCAAGGCAATAAACGCCAACGCCTCAGCGTGAATTCAACGGTAGGCACTCATGCTGGTGTCTACGACTATACCATAAGGCACAGACCAGGCACAGACAACTGTGCCGACGCGCTCAACAGGCTATCCCTGGCGACCACGGAAGGGTCTGATCAACAGGACTGTGAGATAGTCATGGCAATCAATGCCTTTGAGTCCACAGGTTCGCCCATGATGGCTCGCCAAATCAGAGCCTGGGCGGCCAGCGACCCCACGTTATCCTTAGTAAAAAGATGTGTCCTAACCGGTGATTGGGCAGAGGCTCATGATGCTTGCTCCGAGGAATTAAAACCCTTTCACAGGCGCATGCATGAGCTATCACTACAAGCAGACTGCCGGATGTGGGGCAGCCGAGTTGTCATGCCTCTGCGAGGCAGAGAGGCATTTGTCCGGGAGCTCCACCACGAGCACCCGGGGATCGTTTTCATGAAGGCCATAGCCAGATCCCACGTCTGGTGGCCTGGTATTGACGCGGACGTGGAGCTCTGCGTCCGAAGGTGCACCATTTGTGCCCAACTCAGCAATGCCCCCAGGGAGGCTCCACTGAGCCCCTGGCCCTGGCCTACCAAACCGTGGTCGCGGGTGCACGTAGACTATGTGGGCCCATTCATGGGCAAAATGTTCCTCGTAGTTGTAGATGCATTTTCAAAGTGGATTGAATGCACCATTTTAAACTCGAGCACAACCTCCACCACTGTGGAGAGCCTCGCAACCGTGTTTGCAATGCACAGAATCGTTGACATATTGGTCAGTGACAATGGTCCGTGCTTCACTAGCGCAGAATTCCAAGACTTTATAATTGACCACGGCATAAATCACGTCAAGACGGCACCGTTCAAGCCGGCCTCCAACGGCCAGGCAGAGAGAGCAGTGCAAATCATTAAACAAGGCATGCTTAAAATCCAAGGTCCCACGCTGCAGGGTCGCCTGTCGTGACTGCTGCTGGCATACAGATCTCGTCTGCACTCACTGACTGGGATCCCCCCCCGCGCAACTGTTGATGAAAAGGACTTTAAAAACAAGGCTCTCATTAATCCTCCCAGACATGCACGAAAGCATTGAGGCAAAGTGCCGTAAGCTGACTGAGTACCATGACAGAAATTCGAGGGGGAAATGGAATGAGATAGGGGACAAAATGTTTGTACTAAACTATGGCAGGGGTCCCAAAAGGCTTGCAGGGACAGTAATGGACAAGGAAGGAAACAGGCTACTGGTAGTACAAATGGACAATGGCAAAACCTGCCGGAGGCATGTAGACCAAGTCAAAAGCAGATTTACCAACAACACTGCGGAACCAGAGGCAGACTACAATGTGGAACTCGCACCAAACCTGGTGGACAGACAGAGGGAACAACCTGAGGAAAGGGCAATCCCAACAGACAGCCCAGGCGAGTCAACAACAATCACACCAATCGAAACAGACAGCCCAGGCGAGATACCAGCAACCACACCAAAACAAAAACAGACACCAAGGCAAATAACTGAACCACAACTCAGACGCTCCACGCAAGAGCGTAGACCACCTGAGAGACTGAACCTATAAAGACGTTAAGACCTTGGGGGAGGGTGATGTCATGTATCTTACATTATTATATATAACTGTATCCTAACATGCTATACATGACTGTAATAAGATATGACCTGTAATCACCAGCATACCTTACCACCAGGGGTGCACTTGCAAGGGACAGGTATATAAGGACAGGTCTCAGGCAAGTGCAGCATTCCAGAGCTGTGAAATAAAGGTGCAGGTCCAGAGTGACCTTGACTTCACTACATGCCTTGTGTGAATCTGTACTGAGGGGACAGGACTTTACAGGACTCTTATCCTGGTTCCCCATAAATATCGAGCGCAGTATCTTTGGAATCTTGAGATCACTCTCACTGTTTTTAAAATGTAATAGATTTAGATATTTATATATGCATTTTATTTATTTAGATTTGTAGAAAGAAGGTGAAATGGAATTGGGTGAGGAAGTCACTGTATTATTGACCTGGGAATTCAAGTCAGAGACTCAACACATTGAGGATATCGGGAGGAGAAGCAGGATGTAGATTGACATATTTAGCGGTTAGAGGAATAAGAAAGGAAAATTCACAGGAATAATGAGGATAGCACTATTGATAAAATAGAGAAAGACAAGAAAAATGACTACTGAGAGCTTGGAGTCTATAAGTGAGTGACAGGAGAATAACAAGCATCCAACCCAAACCTGCCCATTTTCCACCAGGCGGGTTAAGTTAAAATTCCCCCCAAAATTGCTTTCTCTTTTATCTTCTGCAACAGTACAAATGGGTACGACACACGGAAGTAGCAATCAATATGTGGAAAGTTTAGAGTAGATAAAGGTAAATGAAGTGTTTGGCACGAAAGAGAAAACTGAGCCTATTTTGCATTTTATATAAAGCTACAGTTTTGTCACAGGTATCACGGGAGTCACGTACTGTTCTTGCAGCCACACGCAGTTAAAGAAATTATATAAAGGAATCTGAAACAATGGGCTGAATCATCCTGTGTGTAGGTACAAATATACTTTTGGCAGCAAATGTATACAAGTCAGACACTGCTTTGAACTATAATACCTGTAATGCTACTTTCTGAATTTTCATATGGAAATTTACTGTCGAAGCTAAGTTAAATTATCCAACAGAATGAACTAGCCACTACTTGAAATGAAACTGCTTCCCCATGGAAAATGAGCCTCTTTGTTAATAAATGTGTTCAATTGTACTCTGGCAGTGAATATAAGGAAGTGACATTAAAAACCATACTAACAGATATTCCAAGGAGTGGGAGTTCTGTTGAAACAAGTCATCAAAGAGAAAAGAAGCAAAGTGCTGGTTAGACACTACAAGTTTTCATCGACACCTCTGGACTAAAGTAGGTAAAACAAATGAACTAAGGTTTCCAATCCTGATCATTGTGACCTGCCCGAAACAGAGTCCCGCAAGTTTGTATATGCTGATTCCATTGCCTTGGCCACGCAAAACATGAATCTGTCCATCACCGAGGAGACAAAAATTTAAAAATAAAGTAATGCTTGGATTTATATAGTGCCTTTCACAACCACCAGACGTCTCAAAGCGTTTTACAGTAAATTAAGTACTATTGAAGTGTACTCACTGTTGCAATATACGCACCAATTTACGCACAGCATGGTCCCACACACAGCAATGTGACAATGATCAGGTAAACTGGTTTTTTTGTTATGTTTATTGAGGGATAAATATTGGACACCAGGGATAATTCCCCTGCTCTTCTTCAAAATAGTGCTATGGGATCGTTTACATCCACCTGAGAGAACAGACGGGGCCTCGGTTTAACGCCCCATCTGAAAGACGGCATCTCCGACAGTGCAGCACTCCCTCAGCCTAGATTTGTTTGTGCCACAAAACCCACAACCTTCTGACTCAGTGAATGCTACCCACTGAGCCACAACTGACACTGTAATGAGGATGGAGGATGGATGCCTACTTCCGCCGATGGTGACTTCGGCCATGCCCGCAAATGACCATCACCTCGACATTCCACCTCAACAACCATCAAGCAAACAAAGCTTTGAAAGTCTCCTTTTGCTGCGCAGAGGAAAACCACGCCAAAAACTCTCCTATTTAGGAGTCACGCTTGATCGCACCCTGTCATATAGACAACATCTCCAGAACATTGGGAAGAAACAAAAGATTAAGGTCAACTTGATCCAGAAACTCACCAGATCCACATGAGGAGCAGATGCTCAAACCCTCCGTACGGCAGCACTCGCTTTGGTGTACTCTACAGTGGAGTACTGCTCGCCAGCATGGCTATCAAGGCCACATGTCAAAACTGTTGAGGTCCTGCTGAATTCTACTATGAGAATTATCACCGGTACGCTTTTATCAACACCAACCCCATGGCTGCCCGTGCTTGCAAACATCGCACCACCACACCTCCGCTACGAATATGCAGTCTCCAGAGAATACACCAGCAAAGACACGCTCATCCAGGCCAACTTGAACAACCAATCACCAACCCATCTCAAATCTAAATGGCCATTTTGGACCATTGCCAAATCTTGATGACCGATGGTGAAATGCTTGGAAGAACTGTGATATGCAGAATGGATTCTTTTTTGAGGACACCACAGTACAACCTGAAGGACCAAACCTTCCTCACAAACAGGGAACAACCATCAGCCGCCTCAGAACTGGTTTGGTAGATGTTGCCACCTTCTCCATAAATGGAAGATTAAAGCACCACTATCATGCGATTGTGAAGCTCCTAATCAGACTCTGGAACACATCATTGAGCACTGCCCTCAGATGAAATTTGCAGGCAGCCTACAAGATATCCATACTGTTATACAAGAAGCTTTGGCCTGGATATCTGATCTAGATATTGATATTTAATTTGTTTTGCTAGTACCATATGAAAGAAGATTGACCAGTGACATCAGCTGGAAAGTATGCATGTGTAAACAACAGGTGAGGACAGAATCAGGCTCAGCTGTGTTTCTTCAGTATGTCATGGAGTTTTACTTGGAGTTGGTGTGTTTGGTTACATTCTTTGTCTCTTCTGGCCAGCTCCCCCAGCCAGTAGCAGGCACACGGTGATCTGGATATCATAGAATCATAGAAAAATTATGTCACAGAAGAAGGCCATTCAGCCCATCATGTCTGTGCCGATCAAAAAAGAGCTACCCAGCCCAATCCCACCTTCTAGCACTAGGTCCGTAGCCCTGTAGGTTACGGCTCTTTAAGTGCACATCCAAGTACTTTTTAAATGTGATGAGGGTTTCTGCCTCTACCACCCCCTCAGGCAGTGAGTTCCAGACTCCCACCACCCTCTGGGTGAAGAAATGTTTCCTCATCTCCCCTCTAAACCCCCTACTAATTACTTTAAAGCTATGCCCCCTGGTTATTGACCCATCTGCTAAGGGAAATAGGTCCTTCCTAACCACTCTGTCTAGGCCCCTCATAATTTTATACACCTCAATTAAATCTCCCCTCAGCCAACTCTGTTCCAAGAAAAATAACCCCAGCCTATCCAATCTTTCCTCATAGCTAAAATGTTCCAGTCCTGGTAACATCCTTGTAAATCTCTTCTGCACCCTTCCTAATGCAATCACATCCTTCCTGTAATGGGGATGACCAGAACTGCATGCAGTACTTAAGCTGTAGCCTAACTAGTGTTATATACAGTTCGAGCATAACTTCTCTGCTCTTGTACTCTATGCCTCGACTAATAAAGGTAAGCACTCTGTATGCCTTTTTAACCACCTTATCAACCTGCTATCTTTCAGGATCTGTGGACATACACTCCAAAATCCCTCTGTTCCTCCACACTTTTCAGTAGCCTTCCATTTATTGTGTATTCCCTTGCCTTGTTGCCCCTCCCCAAATGCATGACTTCAAACTTTTCCGGATTGAATTCCATTTGCCACTTTTCTGCGCAACTGACCAGTTCATCGATATCTTCCAGCAGTCTAAAGCCTCCTCACTGTCAATCACTCGGCCAAATTTTGTATAATGTGCAAATTTATTTATTTTTCCCCCTACATTTAAGTCTAAATCATTAATATATACTACAAAAAGTAAGGGAGCGAGCACTGAGCCCTGTGGAATCCCACTGGAAACAGCCTTCCAGTCACAAAAAACTCCATTCAACCATTAACCTTTGCTTCCTGCCACTGAGCCAATTTTGGATCCAATTTGCCACTCTCCCTTGGATCCCATGGGCTTTTACTTTTTTGATCAGCCTACCATGTGGGACCTTGTCAAAAGCCTTGCTAAAATCCATGTAAACTACATCAAATGCACTGCCCTCATCGACCCTCCTTGTTACTTCCTCAAAGAACTCAATCAAATTAGTCAGACACGACCTTCCCTTAACAAATCCATGCTGTCATTGATTAATCTATGTCTTTTTAAATGAAGGTTTATACTGTCCCTCAGAATTGATTCCAGTAATTTGCCCTCCACTAAAGTTAAACAACTGTCCTGTAATTGCTCGGTTTATCCTTTCCTGCCTTTTTAAACAATGGTACAATGTTAGCAGTTCTCCAATCCTCTGGCACAACTCGGAGGATGGAGGATTGGAAAATGATGGTCAGAGCCTCTGCAATTCCTCCCTTCTTTTAGTAGCCTCAGATCTATTTCATCCGGTCCTGGTGATTTTTCTACTTTCAACGATGCTAAACCCCTTAAAACTTCCTCTCTTACTATGTTTATCCCATCTAATATTTCATTATCTTCACTATGTCCAGGGAGTTGATGGTCGTGTGCTTGTTTTAATGGGCCAGGTGGGAAGCTTAAAAATTATAATTCACAAAGAACTTCATGATGCTCTTGGCCTTGGAGGAGATGCCGGTGTTGGGGTGAACCTACTTCAGAAATGTTTTGACGTAGATGGGGTAAATCTCCTTCCTCAACCTTCTCCGTTTCTTATCGCTCTTTACTGGCGCTTTATTGATGACTTTCTTAGAGCCCTTCTTGGGAACTGATTTCTTCTCAACAGTCATTTTCAAACTCAATTTCAAACTCTGGCTCAACTGCGATACCCCATCCTCAAATAGCTCTCTTGCATCCACTATCTTGGCTAACACATGAATAATGACCACTCTTGCAAGGACTCAAAGGATGGCTGCTGTCTATGATCCTGCTGCTCTGATTCTTCTTGGTGGCGGAGTTCATCAGGGTGGAAGAAGCTGTCTTAGTAATCTTGGTGATTTGCTACATTAAATCCTGTAGATACAGCACAGTGTACTAGTGAAGGAGGGGCAAGTTACTGAGTTCAGTGGCAGAGGCACCAAGCAAATGAACTGCCCTGTCCTGGATGGTGTCTTGAGTGTTGCTGCAGCTGCACCTATCCAGAAAATAGTGAGTATTCCATAATGTTCTTGACTTGAATCTGATTGTGGAAAGATGTCAGGAAGTAAGCCATTCATCACAGAGTAGCTAGCCTCCTCCCTGTTCTTGTATCCATGGTATGGTATGATTGATTTAGTTAAGCGCCTAGTCAATGGTGACCACCTCACCCTGCCCCTCCGCAATCCCGCCCAGGATGTTGATGAAGGAGGGGAGGGAGGGGAGAGGTGATCGTGATAGGATTGAAGGTCGTTGGGGAAGTGGTCTTTTCTTGTTGGAGATGTTCATTATCTGGTACTTTGAGTGTGCGAATCTCACCTGCCATTTATCAACCCAAGCCTGGATTATGTCCAAGTCCTGCTGTAGGCTGGTATGGGCTGCTTCATTATCAGAGGAGTTGTGAATGGAGCTGAATACTTTTAATCATCAATGAACATTCCCATTCCTGACTTTATAGTGGAAGGAAGTGTCATGTATGTAACCACAATGTAACAACACTGTATTACTGTATACACTCAACCTAGATGCACACCTTGACCACAAGGGGTGAACTTGTGGGAGACACTCCTTAACTGATCACACAGGTTAAAAAAAAGGGAGGTTCCACGCAGGGTCATCGTCTTTGGAGTCCTGTGAATAAAGAGTTAAGGTCACAGAGTGACCTTGTCCCCAGAATGTGCCTCGTGTGGTTTCATGCTGTAGAGTAAGGACTTTACATTGGCGACGATAAACAGGAATTCATGGCCCACGAGAATGGCCACCGGTAGCACAGAGGAACAGTACTGTGTTGGGGAAGACTGGGACGATTTTGTCGAGAGGCATCAGCAAAGTTTACGTGCTCATGAAGGACTTACTAGCACCCGAAAAGCCGGCAGACAAAAACTTTGAAGAATTTAGCAAATTGATCGGGGAGCACCTCAAACCGGCGAGTAGTATACATATGGCCCTACACAGATTCTACACCCACCGACGTCGTGAAGGACAGAGCATACCGGACTTCGTAGCGGATTTCCGGCGTTTGGCCAGCCTCTGTAAGTTCACAGACGCCTGCAGGGGGGAGATGCTAAGGGACTTCTTTATCGAGGGCATCGGTCATGCGGGAATTTTCCACAAATTAATTGAGACCAAGGATTTGACCTTGGAAGCGGCGGCGTTGATGGCTCAAACTTTCATGGCGGGGGAGGAAGAGACAAAAATAATATACGCGCGCAATTCTGCCTCTAACGTGGCGATGGATCAGAGAGTCAACATCATCAATGCGACTCAGAGACCCACAGGCAGACCAGGGCAGTCCGACACTCCCCAGGCAGCAATAGACCCCAGAGTAGGACTTCAATAGAGACAATGGCAGGCTGAAAGGACATTCACGTCATCACAGTGGACAATGCGGCCCGGGATGGGGCCATTGACACCCATTAATAGGGTTCTTAAGAGCAGTCAAAGGGACAATCAGCGCGGAATGCCTGGCCATAGTCCCCTTGTTCTCAACAATGGAAACTTTAACTCATGCTGGAGGTGTTGGGGAAAACACTCAGCTAGAACTTACAGATTTCAACAGTTTGTCTGCAGGAAATGCAATCTCAGTGGCCACCAAGCGCAAATGTGCAGGAAGTCTGCAACCAGACTAATATGAGGTGGATGGACCAGAAGAGGGTTCTTTGAGGCAGGATGACTTTTGGGTCAAATCGATGGACGCCGAGGTTCAGCGGGTACAGGTGGCGAATATTCACAGTTCATATACCAGAACGCCACCAATGATGATGAGGGTTTTATTAAACGGTATCCCTGTACACATGGAGCTGGACACCGGGGCCAGCCAGTCACTCATGGGCGTTCAGTAATTTGAGAAGTTTTGGCCACTTAAAGCCAGTAGACCCAAATTAGCACGTATTGAGACACAATTACGGACTTACACTAAAGAGATCATTCTGGTGCTAGGCAGTGCAATGTTGGCTGTCACACACAATGGGTTAGTGAATTGGCTGCCGCTCTGGATTGTCCCAGGCATTGGCCCCGCACTGTTGGGGAGGAGCTGGTTAGCTGAGATGAACTGGAAGTGGGGGGATGTTCACGCAATATCATCTGTGGAGCGAAGTTCGTGCTCACAAGTGCTACAACAATTCGATTCACAATTCCAACCTGGCGTTGGGACTTTCAAAGGCACTAAAGTAGTGATGTACATCATCCCGGATGTCAGGCCAGTGCACCACAAAGCCAGAGCGGCGCCGTATGTGATGCGGGAAAAGATCGCGAGCAAATTGGACCGGCTGTTGAGAGAGGGCATCATCTCGCCTGTTGAATTCAGCGACTGGCGAGCCCCATCGTTCCCGTCCTAAAAGCGGATGGCTCTGTCAGGATCTGTGGCGACTACAAGGCCACCATCAATCGGGTGTCCCTACAAGATCAATACATGCTCCTGAGAACGGAGGACCTCTTCGCCACGCTGGCAGGCGGCAAGCTGTTCACCAAGTTGAATCTCACTTCAGCCTATATGACCCAGGAACTGGCCGACAAATCTAAACGACTGACCACCATCACCACGCACAAGGGACTGTTCGTTTATAACAGCTGTCCATTTGGCATTCGATCAGCGGCCACGATTTTTCAACGAAACATGGAAAGTCTGCTTAAATCCCTTCCTGAAACAATCGTATTTCAGGACGACATCCTCATCACGGGTCGAGACACCGAGGAACACCTCCACAACCTGGAGGAGGTGCTATGCTGACTGGACCGGGTAGGCCTATGACTTAAGAAGTCTAAATGTGTGTTCTTAGCTCCTGAGGTTGAGTTTCTGGGCAGGAGGGTTGCTGCAGATGGGATTCGGCCCACCGAATCCAAAACAGAGACGATTCGACAAGCACCCAGGCCCTGCAACACATTGGAGTTGTGTTTATTCCTGGGCCTGTTGAACTATTTCGGGAACTTTCTTACGAACTTGAGCACGTTGTTGGAGCCGCTACACGTGCTCCTGCTTAAGGGTTGCGATTGGTTTTGGGGGGACTGTCAGGAATGGCTTTTGATCGGGCGCAAAACCTACTTTGTTCAAACAAGTTGTTGACCCTGTACGACCCCTGTAAAAAATTGGTTCTGACATGTGATGCATCGTCTATGGGGTTGGGTGCGTGTTGCAGCAGGGCAATGCTGAGGATCAACTACAACCTGTGGCTGATGCCCCCAGGTCGCGCTCTCAAGCAGAACGGGGATATGGGATGGTCGAGAAGGAACCGCTTGCATGTGTCTATGGTGTAAAAAAAAATGCATCAGTACCTCTTTGGTAGGAAGTTTGAATTAGAGACGGACCACAAGCCATTAACATCCCTGTTGTCAGACAGCAAGGCCCTCAATGCCAATGCATAAGCTCACATACAGTGATGGGCTTTCACGCTGGCTGCTTATGACTACTCCATCCAGCACCGGCCCAGCACTGAAAATTGCGCTGACGCGCTCAGCAGGCTTCCTCTGGCCACCACTGAGGGGGCAGCGGCACAAAACGCCGAGATGGTCATGGCTGTCGATGCCTTTGACAGCGCAGGCTCCCCCATCACAGCCCGTCAGATCAAAATCTGGACAAACAGATCCACTCCTTTCCCTGATTAAGAAATGTGTCCTGACTGGGGATTGGGCGCCCGCACACGGAGCATGCCCTGAGGAGGTCAGACCGTTCCACAGACGGATGGATGAGCTCTCCATCCAAGCCGACTGCCTACTATGGGGCAGCCGGGTAGTTATGCCCCGGAAGGGCAGGGAGGCATTCATCAGGGAACTCCACAGCGAGCACCCAGGCATTGTGCTGATGAAGGCCATTGCCCGGTCACACGTTTGGTGGCCTGGAATTGATTCAGACCTGGAACACTGTGTTCGCAGGTGCACGACGTTTGCCCAGCTGGGTAATGCCCCCAGGGAGGCCCCGCTCAGCCCGTGGCCCTGGCCCACCAGGCCATGGTCACGCATTCATGTTGACTACGCGGGCCCGTTCATGGGAAAGATGTTCCTTATTGTGGTAGATGCGTAGTCAAAATGGATCGAGTGCATTATTCTGAATTCATGCACGTCATCCACCACCATGGAAAGCCTACATGCGACCTTTGCAACCCATGGTTTGACGGACATCCTGGTTAGTGATAATGGCCCATGTTTCACAAGCTACGAATTCCTAGAGTTTATGTCGGGCAATGGCATCAACCACGTCAGGACTGCGCCATTCAAGCCGGCCTCCAATGGCCAGACGGAACGTGTGGTCCAAATCATTAAGCAACGTATGCTCAGGATTCAAGGACCCTCCCTACAATGCCACCTATCGCATCTCCTGCTGGCCTATAGATCCCGATCGCGTTTGCTCACGGGGGTCCCGCCCGCAGAGCTACTAATGAAATGGACACTCAAAACTCGGTTGTCCCTCATTCACCCAGTCCTGACCGACGTAGTTGAGGGCAAGCGCAAGTCACAAAATGAGTACCATGACCGTAATTCGAGTGGGAGATGTATAGAAATAAATGATCCTGTATTCGTCTTCAATCACACCATGGGGCCCAAATGGTTTGAGGGTACTGTAATTGACAAAGAAGGGAATAGGGTCATCATGGTAAAACTCAACAATGGTCAGATATGCCGTAAGAATCTGGACCAAGTAAAAAATAAGGTTCAGCATCGACACGGAGGAACCTGAAGAAGACCATGAGATGGAGCTCACAACACCGTCAGTGAACGAGCAACAAGAGCACTCAGAAGAATGCACAGTCCCTGCGGTCAGCCCGGACAGGCTGAAATCACCACAGGTGACAGACACTCACGTCAGTGTCCAACAACCAGAGCCCCAACTGCGGCGCTCCACGAGGGAGCGTAGACCACCTGAAAGACTAAACCTATGATCCCAATAAGACTTTGGGGGGAGGGAGGTGATGTCATGTATGTAACCACAATGTAACACCACTGTATTACTGTATACACTCAACCGAGATGCACACATTGACCACAAGGGGTGAACTTGTGGGAGACACTCCTTACCTGATCACACAGGTATAAAAAGGAGGTCCCACGCAGGGTCATCGTCTTTGGAGGATTGTGAATAAAGAGTTAAGGTCACGGAGTGACCTTGTCCCCAGAATGTGCCTGTGTGGTTTCATGCTGTAGAGTAAGGACTTTACAGGAAGTTCATTGATAAAGCAGCTTACGATGGTTAGGCTGAGGATGCTTTCCTGAGGAATTCCTGCAATAATGTCCTGGGGTTGCAATGATTTGCCTTCAATAATCACCTCAGCAAACACTTCAGCCTGGACTCTTGCACTCATGAGCTGGGGTCAACCATGATTGGAGATGGGGATGTTCACTGAGCTTCCTCCTCTTAGTTGCCTGGTTGTTCATCGCCATTCTTGACTAGATACTGTACAGCTACAGAGTTCTGCTATGATCCATTGGTTGTGGGACTGTTATCTTTGTTTACAGCGTGCTGATATTTGTCTTTAGCATGCATGTAGCCCTGTTTAGTTGTTTCACATGGTTAGTTCATTCTAAAGTAAGCTTGGTGCTATTCCTGACACACCTTGTATACTTTTGTGAACGAGAGTTAGTCTCCCAGGATCCGAATAATTGAGTAGTGAGGGATATATTAAATCATGAGGCCTCAGCTTTTGGTCGTATACAAATTTGCTGTTGCACATGACCTATAGCGCCTCATGGATACCCAGTTTGGTCTGCTAGATTTATCCTTAGGCCGTCACACTATGTTTGGTGATAGTGCCACACTATTTGATAGAGAATGATCTCATTGTGATGACAAGACTATGGGCAGGAATTTTCTCAGAGCTGCTGTAACTTTACTGGAAATGTGACAGAAGTCTTGTTTATGTGCATAATCGGGGTTTCTGCCACATTTTCGGTTAAGATGCAGCAGTGGAATGGTTACAGAGTCAAGGAAAATCTCTTAACAAGCGTTGATACTCCTATTAATCCTTTGCTCTCTAGATTAGATAAATGGATTAAATTCATAACTGGGAGAGTATTAACTACTAAAATGTTATTGAATTAATAATTTAAACTAAATTAACGAATTAAAACTACGAATTAAAAGTAAAAATCATTGTTTGAATAAATATTGTAACTAATTATATAAATAAAATAAGGTTGATACAGATGGCAGGGCCGGTGGTGTGTCATAACTGCAGCATGTGGGAATTGGTGGTGATCAATGAGATCCCAAGAACCACATCTGCGGTAAGAGCCTGCAGCACAAGAAAGTTTGGCTCAGAGTTGTTGAGCTGGAGTCCGAGCTGCAGACATTGCGATGCATCAGGGAGAGGTAGAGTTACCTGGACACCTTGCTCCAGGAGGCAGTCACACGCCTTAGGTTATGGAGTATGTTAGATCTCTTAATTTCCAATGAAATACGAACTCCGATTGTAGTTTTCATTTCTTTATTTCTGGCAGAGAGCAACAACAAGCTTCTTGGCTTTAAGCCAGGTCTTTGTCCTTCTGAGACCACATGGTCAAAATGGCTGTACTTATACCTGGATCAATTTACAGAAAAGAACTCGCCTTCTTTGACCTTATTGGCTCAATTAATACTCTTTTAACCTTTTAATTGGCTCGCTACCCAAGGGTCCTAAAATGTCAAGTTGATTGATGACTTAATGCAACATGCTGAACTGCATGTAGCAGCCTTGACTTGGGGGGTCTGTGAATTTTCACAGTCTGTCTAAATGCAGCCTGTTTGAATTCTCTATCAATCCCCCCTTTGATTCTTTCACAAACTGAATCATAAAACATCAGGTATCACTGGTTAAACATTCGACAAAATAATTTCATACATGTTAATAGAGTTTCCTTCTAAAATTTGTTGATGTGTTTCGCCACATGTCCGGATTAGTAGCTTCCACACAAATTTACACCAACCCGAGTTCCATCGTGGCCACAATGGAAGTCTGGTTTTAGTAGGTTAATTAACCTTATTCCAATTTAATCCAAATCAATATCTTAATTCAACCAGTAAACAACCTTCCCTTAAGCATACCATACTCCTGTGCCACGTACAGACAGTCTGCTGGGACCTGCAAGGTGTCTCACCTGCGGGACAGCAGCTACAGCCGCCTGGTCGCAACAACGTTTAATCAACATAAACAAACAATATAAAAGTAAAATAATTACAAAAAATAGAAGTTCCTATCTTCCACCAATGAAGTTCCTATTGAACCTAGCCATTCAGTGGCTCCACTCCACAAAGTGAATGATGGGGGTTGCTTAAGTTTTTCTACCTCCTTTTGAATATGCTCCGCTAAGTGGGTAATTTCTTCGGAGCTATCTGGGATATATGTGCAACACTCAGTTCCGAGTAGGGCGCAAGTACCTCCCTTTTCAGCCAGGATGTAATCAAGGGCCAGTCTATTCTGTAGGGCGACTGTGCAGATTGCTACCATTTCTGCATTGATTTTAACTAGGGCCTCTGAGGTATCATTGGCTACCCATTCCACAACGGATGCCATGTTAATGGATTCCCTTGCCAGTCTGGCGGTCCCATACCTGGGGATCAGAATGACAAAGAACCTCTCTGTTTCTGTGATAGCTCTCTTAAGACGGTGTAAATGTTCCGACAGTGACTTTATATGATACATATAAGCCACAATGTAGGCTAAATAGCAGGATCCCATCCAATTCTGGGGCAGCCAAGGGTAGGCCTTGTGGCCACACACCCAATAGGTGCCATTATAGGTAATGAATGTTAGCTGTTTCTTTGTCAGCAACACTCCGGGACCTGTCCAGGCTTTTCCATCTGTTTTATTCAGAATCCCCGTTACGTTAAAAATTCCCACATCGGCCCAGTTTGGACGGTTCCGTGGCTTGATTATATTATAATTTCGGGAGCAGTTACTATACCCCATATTTTGGCCTCCTTTGATGTTTCTAATCAGACAGACCGATTCCTCCGGTCTTCCTATTCCCGTTGTATTAGTGATAACAAAAAATGGGGGCCGTTTGGAATTATTGTAGCACGGTTGGTATCCCCCTTCAAAGGTAGTCAGATTATAACCGGCTGACTTCCATTTACGTGCCCAGTTTTCCGTATCCTGAAATGCATTGCCTGTTTTGTTTTGATTAATTATCCACTCAGCCATTTCCGAGATATTCAAGGGAACTGGCCTCAAGGGAATCCCTCCCTTTGAGTGAATAGGAATATGCGCACACACCCAACAACTAGAAATGTTACCTTGTTTGGCATAAATGTATGACATATATAAAAAGGTATTTACATGTAATTCCCTTGCTACCCTACTATTTCCCTTTGGTGCAGAGGGTCGGCTAGTAAGAAGTAGGCCTATGCCTAGAATACCTACAATCAATAATACAGTAAATTTATACATTTTTGCAAAAAGTAATTGTCCTTATTAGATTTGAGCTTCAGTTACGGGTGCTCGTTTAATGTGTGAAGCGTGGATCCAGGCTTTCTTTCCTTGGACTTTAACAGCTGCCTGGGTGGTCACTAACACTTGATAAGGTCCCTCCCACTTGGCACCCAAAGGTTCTTTATGCAACTTTTTCACATACACCCAGACTCCCGGGATGATGTCGAGTCCTCCTTTGGGTGGATTACTGCAAGCTGCCGATACCTGTCGGGAAACAGAACTAATAGCATTGGTTAAGTTCTGACAGTATGATAACAAAGTGTCACTCATTAATTGAACATCAGCTTTCCGTAAATCGATAGTTCCTGGCAGCGACATGGGTCTTCCTGTTATAATTTCAAATGGGCTTAGACCTGTAGTTCTGTTCGGGGTTGCCCTAATGCTACATAGCACTATTGGTAGTGCCTGGGGCCATGGTGTTCCTTCTTGGTGATATTTGGCAAGCCGTTGTTTCAGAGTTCGATTCACTCGTTCTACTTGTCCTGATGATTGTGGATGATAAGGACAGTGTAAATCCCATGTAATGTTCAGTAACCTACAGACATCTTGGCAGACAGCACCTGTGAAGTGTGTTCCCTGATCTGAGTCAATGCTACTCGGGACTCCCCATCGGGGAATGTAATCCTTACACAAGACCTTTGCAGTGTGATTGGCTGTGACTCTTTTAGTTGGGACAGCTTCTACCCATCTAGAGAATCTGTCGACCATGACAAGAATGTTAGTGTATCCTTGGCATGAAGGAAGAGATATATAATCAACCTGCAGATGCTAGAATGGTCCGACAGGGGCAGGGGGCCTCAGTTGGGGCATTACCGTGATGGGTCCAGAATTATTTTTCTGGCATACCACACAGCGGTCTGTTACCAGCTGGGCATGTTTTTTAAATTCCCGTCCCCACCAGCTTTTCTGGAACCGTGCGGAAATCTGTTGTGAGGCCAAGTGTCCCCACGAGTGGATCTGTTGGGCTAAAAAAGGCATAAGCGCTTGTGACGCGACTGGCTTGTCGGTAACTCTTTGTCTCCAGACACCATCTTCATATAGCTTAATTCCTGCCTCAATCCATGTCCAATTTTCCTCTCAGGAGCACTCGCCTTGCATTGTTTGAAGGTCTCGTGTCAGAGTCCTGAGTGCTTTCAATCTGCACATCTGTGTTGGTTCTTCTGGAGGAAGGCCCTGTGAGGCGGCATCTTTAGCTGCCTGGTCGGCTAGGGCATTTCCCTGTGCTTCAGTGGTATTTTCCTTGGTATGGGCCTTACATTTCAGGATGGACACTTCCTGAGGTAATTGTATGACCTCCAGTAAGTCTCGGACTTCTTTTCCATTTCGGATAGGTATACCAGCAGCAGTGAGGAATCCTCTTTTCCGCCATAACAGACCAAAGTCGTGAGCGACTCCAAAAGCATAACGCGAATCTGTGCAGACATTAGCTGTCTGTCCTTCTGCTATTCGACATGCTTCTGACAGGGTCCATAACTCGGCCTGTTGTGCTGACGTTCCTGAGGGTAAACATCCTTTTGCCACTACCTCATATAAGGTTGTAACTGCCCATCCTGCTTTCCTGGTACCATTGTCAACAAAGGAGGAACCATCTGTAAACAGGATGAGGTCTGGGTTGTGCAGAGGCTCCTCTGCTGCTAAGGCTGCTTTTTCTGTTTCTTTTAAAATCTCCACGCAGTCATGCTCTTCACATTCTCCCCCCTCTTGCTCCCTCGATTCTGACATCGGGAGCATAGTTGCGGGATTAACCGGGCTGGCCCGGACGATATGGAGATTAGGAGCTTCCAAAACTGCTGTCCAGCGGGTCCATCTTGCTGCCGTCACCTGAGACATTCTATTCATAGACAGCAAAGCATGTACGGTGTGGGGACACTTGACAATCAGCTTTTGGTCGAGGATTAGACCCGCAGTGGTCATTACCGCTCGACATGTATCTTCCATGGCCCTTAGGCAACTTCCCCATCCGAGGGCTACCGCATCCAGTTTTGCCGAATAATAGCCAATAGGTCTTTGCTGATCCCCATGTTCTTGTGTCAGTATAGCTGTCATATATCCTTCTTTCTCATGGACAAACAGGGTAAATGGCTTACCACTGTCGGGGATTCCCAGAGCCAGTGCCGAACACAAAGCCTTTTTCAAACTCAGGAAGGCCTCTTGCTGTACTTTAGTGAGGGTGATGGCTTCTTTAGAGGCACGTTTCCCCTTTAAAATATCATTCAATGGCTGAGCAAGCTGTGTGAAGGAGTCAATCCAATTTCTGTTAAAGTTACACAATCCCAAAAAAGACCTTAGTTCCTGAATAGTGGTGGGTTTTTTAGCAGCCCGAATGGCTGCAGTTCTATCCTGGGTAAGTTCTCTCTTTCCTTGTGAAATCTTTTGTCCCAGGTATACAACCTCTTCTTGGGATATTTGTGCTTTGTCGATGCTGGCTTAATGTCCTTTCAGCCGAAGGTGGCCCAGCAAAGCTCGTAAATCTTGCTCATGCTGTTCTTCCGTGTTTGAAGCTAGCAAGATATCGTCTACATATTGGATGACTGTGGATGACAGGAGAGGTAATTCTCGCAAATGGCTTTGTAAAGCCATGTGGAATACTGTAGGGCTGTTGTGGAAACCCTGTGGTAACCGGGTCCAAGTTTACTGTTGTCCTTGGACCGTGAAAGCAAACCACTGTCGAACCTCCGGTGCCAGAGGCACCAACCAAAATCCGTTGGCCATATCTATAACCGAGAAATATTTATGTTCCGGTTTGAGGGCATTAAAAATGGTGGAGGGATCTGCGACCAAAGGAGATTTTTGATCAATACACTGGTTAGCTTTCCTATAATCGACAGTCAAACGCCAAGTCTCATTAGATTTCTGTACCGGCCACACGGGGCTATTGGAGGAGCTATGCGTTTTAATAAGCACCCCTTGTTTCTCCAATTGCTGAATAACCGGTAAGATTCCCGCGATGGCAGTTGGACTGATGGGATACTGTTTAGTGCATGGAGGCTTGGTCCCGGTAAATGACGCAGGCTCCATCTGGAGTAGGCCACAATCGTTCTTATCTTTAGCCCATATCGGGTGTTCCTTCAATTCTTCTTTCTTCAAAGTTCTAATTGACCATGTCACCCGACCATCCTCGAAGTGCAACGATGAATCTACTTGGATTAGAACGTCCATTCCCAAAAGGGGTTGATCTACTGGGCCTATCCAGACCGGCGTGGTTAGTTCATGTGGACCCAGCCCTATAAGTACCGGTGTTGTCCTTTTAATTTCCATTTTATGGCCCCCAATTCCATAGTCTGTACGTGCCCGACCATCCAACGGCAAAATGTTTCCATATTGTAGGGGTAAGCATGTTAATTCCGCCCCGTGTCTAAAAGATAGTCCACATCCTTATCGCCCACCCTCACAGTTATATATAGCCCATCTCCCCTTTGTTGTATTAGTGCGAGGAGGGGGGCCAGGGTGGGCTCAAATTGTTTTTTGCTATCCCAAGTAACTCCTTCTGTTGTTGTATTGTCAGTCGCTTAAATGCTTCTATGAGGTCGTTATCTTGTGACAAGCCTGGTTTGTTGGCTGAATTGTATCCCTGGCTGCGTCCTCTTCCCCAGCCATGACTTTTCTGTTTTGCCCTGCACGTCTTGGCCCAGTGACCTTCTTTCCCACAATAATGACATTTTGCGGGTAATTTTCCTAATGACTGTTTATTGGAATCCTGGGATTTCCATCCCATAGCCTGTACAGCTTGGACTTTAGCTCCCATATCCCGATCTAATTGGTTACATCGAACCACCAATGCTGCAAAGGTAGTTCCTCTACCTTCCCAGTCCGGTAACACTACCTTAAGCATTTTGGACAGTTCTGGCTTTAGACCTGTCACGAAAGCTGCTTTCAGGGATCCAAACACTTGTTCATCCATTTCCTCATCCGTATTATTCATACCCGAATGTTCTAGCCACGTGCATCTAAACCGCTCGTCATACTCCAGGACCTCCTCTGTTCCTTTCTGTTGGCAGGCTGCAATTTTTCCCCAGTCTGTCTTAGCTGGACTGAAGGCTTGCAGCCAGTGTTTAATCGCCTCCCATCCTGCATCTAAATCTTGCTCATCCTGCCCCAAAGCTTCTTCTACCTTGTCGTGCAATTCTCTTCCCTGTAATTTTGGCACCATTATGGTCAAAATTTGCACTCCGTCCCAGGGATGAAGTTGATATATATTTCTTAAGCGGTCCAATTGGTCCCACGTTTTTACTCCCCCTTTCTTTGGATTGGGCAATTCCTTGGACCATTTATCAATTTTCTCTGGGTCTGCCGGATCATGAAATAAGTATTCTGCATTCACCCTTTTCCTCATTTTTTTGGTTCCGCCCTCATCCGCAGTCTCTTCTGATTTGACTACAACTCGTCTTTTTTTAAACGGGGCAAAGCGCACCCCTAATTCTTCATCCTCCGACCCTGTATTGTCGGAGGATTCAGAATCCGTATCTATTCCTCGGTCGTGTCTTCGGGTTTGCGCTTTTAATTTATCCAAACATGGGTACCCTGGGAATTGACCGATACATTTTCCTTTTCTATTACTGTCTCTTGACCAAATGATTTTTGCCATTCTTTAATTTCACCTTTAAGATCTTAAATTCCGCTTCCAGCTTTTCAAGTTCAAGCTTTTTCTGTCACAGCTGCGCACAAACTGCTTGCAATTGATCCTTTGTACTGGTCAGTTCTCGATCATGTTGGGAACGCATTATAATTTCAATCCGCTTTCGAATCTGGCCCATAACCGCTAGGGACCATGTAGTTCACTCTTTATTTTTCATACGGGTCGTTTTTCCCCAGACCTTTTTAATCTTGTCCAAGGACCATTGTCCTTTGGAGGTTCCGTACTTTTGTTCGATCTTAATACAGGTTTTAGATAAGTTGAATTGTTGCTCTATGTATTCTTTCAACTGTTCGAGGATTTCATCTATCGAAACCTCAGGTGGTGCCTGCCCACCTTTAACAGTTGTAGGCAATTCTTTGCTCTTATCTCCTGCTGCCATAATACTGATTTCTTTACTGGGGTCTCGAATCGCAGGCTTTCCAACCGATCAATAGGTCGGTGATTAATTAACTAACACACCGCCGAAGTTTAGACGTCTATGGGACCTCGAGCCGACTACCAACCGGAGGGTTCGCAAACCGGAGGCTTTCGGAATCGCGTAGAAGGAGAGGCGAATTTAGACTTTTGACCGAGGACTTTTAAAAAGAGGTGTCCTTACCTCAGTATGTAGGTCCGATGTCCAAAATTCAGTTTCTTTCCTCAGCGATCCTGTTCGTGACGCCAAAATTGTTAGATCACTTAATTTCCAATGAAATACGAACTCTGATTATAGTTTTAATTTCTTTATTTCTGGCAGAGAGCAACAACAAGCTTCTTGGCTTTAAGCCAGGTCTTTGTCCTTCTGAGACCACATGGTCAAAATGGCTGTACTTATACCTGGATCAATTTACAGAAAAGAACTCGCCTTCTTTGACCTTATTGGCTCAATTAATAATCTTTTAACCTTTTAATTGGCTCGCTACCCAAGGGTCCTAAAATGTCAAGTTGATTGATGACTTAATGCAACATGCTGAACTGCATGTAGCAGCCTTGACTTGGGGGTCTGTGAATTTTCACAATCTGTCTAAATGCAGCCTGTTTGAATTTTCTATCAGAGTACTTTAGAATTCATCAATTCTCAGGGACAGGAGAGTGTGACTGCGAGTCAGGAAGGTATGGGGACCCAGGATATAGTGACAAAGGAGCCTCAGCCTTGTCCAACAGGTAGGAGGTACCCGTATGGATGAGAACAAGGACTGCAGGGAGGATGGGCTAACTGACCATGGACCGTAGTACAGGAGGCAATTCAAGTGTGGGGAGTAAAAAGGAATGAGGTAGTGGTAGGTGACAGTATAGTCAGAGGGATAGACACTGTTATTTGCAGCCGTGACAGGGTATTCCAGAAGTTGTGTTACCTACACCGGATGGTGTCAGGGCTAAGGATATCTCCTCATAGCTGGAGAAGAACTTAGAATGGGAGCGGGAGGATTCAATTGTTGTGGTCCACGTAGAAACCACTGACATAGGTAGAACCAGGAATGACATTCTGCTAAGGGAGTTGAGGAGCTAGGATCCAAATTAAAAAGCAGCACCACAAAGGTAACAATCTTTGTTACCTGAGCCATGCACAAATTGGCATAAGGACAAACAGATTAGAATTTTAAATGCGTGGTTCAAAGAGTAGTGTGGTGTGGGAGTTCATGGGGCACTGGCACCAGTTCTGGGGAAAGAGGGAGCTGTTCTGTTGGCACGGGTACCACTTAAACCGGGCTGCGACCAGTGTCCTGGCGAACCGAATAACTAGGGGCAGTAGACAGGGCTTTAAACTAATGAAGGGGATTGGGATGATTCAGGAAAGAGTAAATTTTAAAGCAGCAAGAGAAATGTCAAGGGTCTAGAGAAGAGTAGATTTTTGGTAAAAATAAGCAGAATGTGTCAGGAAGGGACAGAGAGAGTAACAAAGGCAATAAAACATCAATGACTAAGGTGACATCAGGGAAGAATAGAAATAAGTCAAAGCTAAAGGCACTATATCTGAATGCGTGAAGCATTCACAACAAAAAAGATGAATTAATAGCGCAGATAGAAATGAATAGGTTTGATCTAATAGCCATTCCGGAGATGTGGTTGCAAAGTGGCCAAGTTTGGGAACTAAATATTCCAGGATACTTAACTTTTAGAAAAGATAGGCAAAATGGAAAAGTAGGAAGGGTATCCCTGATAATAAAGGATGGAATACTCTTAGCTCTGACAATCAAGAAGTAGAAACAGTTTGGGTGGAGCTGAGAAACAGCAAGGGCAAGAAAACATTGGTGGGAGTTGTTTATAGGCCTCCAAACAATAATTGTAATGTAGGGCAGAGTATAAATCAGGAAATTAGAAATGCATGTAATAAGGATAATACAATAATTATGGGGGACTATAATCAACATATATACCAAATTTGCAGTAATAGGGTAGAGGACAAATTCATGGAATGTATACAAGATCATTTTCTAAACCATGCAACAAGCTATTTTGGATCTAGTATTGTGCAATGAGAAATGGTTAATTAATAAGGGGCCTTTAGGGAAGAGTGACTATAATATGTTAGAATTTTATATTGAGTTTGAAAATGATTTAGTTGAATCCGAAACTAGGGTCTTAAATCTAAACAAAGCAAACTAGATATATATGAGAGGTGAGTTGGCTAAGGTAGATTGGGAAACTACATTAAAAGGTATGATGGTAGACAAGCAATGGATAGCATTTAAAGAATTAATACATAATTTACAACAAATATTCATGTCTTTGAGGCACAAAAACCCCACAGGAAAAGTGGTCCAACCGTGGCTAACAAGAGAAGTTAAAAATAGTATTAGATAAAAAGATGAGGCATATAATGTTGCCAAAAAGAGCAGTAAACCTGAGGATTGGGAGGATTTTAGAATTCAGCAAAGGAGGACCAAGAAGTTGATTTTTTTTTAAAAAGGGAAAATAGAATATGAGAGTAAACTAGCGAGAGACATACAACAACAACAACAACTTCTATTTATATAGTGCCTTTAATGTAGTAATACATCCCAAGGCACTTCACAGCAGTGTTATAAGACAACACAAATAACTTTGACACCGAGCCACATAAGAAGAAATTACAGCAGATGACTAAACGCTTGGTCAAAGAGGTAGGTTTTAAGGAGCATCTTCAAGGAGGAAAGAGAGGTAGAGAGGCGGAGAGGTTTAGGGAGGGAGTGCCAGAGCTTAGGGCCCAGGCTGTTGAAGGCACGGCCACCAATGGTTGAGCAGTTATAATCAGGGATGCTCAAGAGGGCAGAATTTGAGGTGCGTAGATATCTCAGGGGGTTGTGAGGCTGAAGGAGGTTACAGCGATAGGAAGGGGCAAGGCCATAGAGGAGGATGAGGATTTTGAAATTGAGGCATTGCTTAACCGGGAGCCAATGGAGGTCAACGAGCACAGGGGTGATGGTTGAGCAGGATTTGGTGCGAGTTAGGAAACGAGCTGCCGAGTTTTATATGACCTCAAGTTTAGAATGTGGGAGGCCAGCCAGAAGTGAGTTGGAGTAGTCAAGTCTAGAGGTAACAAAGGCATGGATGAGGGTTTCAGCAACAGCTGAGCTGAGGCAGGAGTGGAGATGGGTAATGTTACAGAGGTGGAAATAGGCGGTATTAGTTATGCTGCAGATATGTGGCCAGAAGCTCTGTTCAGGGTCAAATATGACACCTAGTTTGCGAACAGTCTTGTTTAGCCTCAGACAGATGCTAGGGAGCGGGATGGAGTCAGTGGTTAGGGAACGGAGTTTGTGGAGGGGACCAAAGACAATGGCTTTGGTCTTCCCAATATTTAATGAGAGAAAATTTCTGCTCATCCAGTACTGGATGTTGGACAAGCAGTCTGACAATTTAGAGACCATGAAAGGGTCGAGAGAAGTGGTGGTGAAGTGGAGCTGGATGTCATCAGCGTACATGTGGAAACTGACTCTGTTTTTGGATGATGTCACTAAGGGGCAGCATATAGATGAAAAATTGGAGGGGGCCAAGGATAAATCCTTGGGGGACACCAGAGGGAACGATGCAGGAGTGGGAAGAGAAGCCATTGCAGGTGATTTTCTGGCTATGATTAGATAGATAAGAATGGAACCAGGCAAGTGCAAATCCACCCAGCTGGACGATGGTGGAGAGGCGTTCGAGGAGGATGGAGTGGTCAACAGTGTCAAAGGCTGCAGACAGGTCGAGAACAATGAGGAAGGATAGTTTACCTTTGTCACAGTCACAGTAATTTGTGGCTTTCATGAGAGCCATTTCAGTACTGTGGCAGGGGCGGAAACCAGATTGAAGGGATTCAAACCTGGAGTTCCAGGAAAAATGGGTACAGATTTGGGAGGCGACAACATGTCAAAGACCTTGGAGAGGAAACGGAGGTTGGAGATGGGGAGGTGGCTTGCAAGCACACTGGGGTCAAGGGTAGTTTTTTGAGGAGAGGGTTGATGACGGGTGATGGATAAAAACAAACTGTAAAAGCTTCTGTCGGAATGTAAAAAGGAAAAGATTAGTGAAAGTAAAAGTAGGTCCCTTACAGGCTGAGAGAGGAGAAATTATAATGGGGAATAAGGAAGTGGCAGAGAAATTAAACAAATACTTTGTGTCTGTCTTCATGGAAGAAAATGCAAAAAACTTTCCAGAAATAGTGGAGAACCAAGGTTCTAGCAAGAATGAGAAACTGAAAGAAATTAGTATTAGTAAAAAAATGGTAGTGAAGAAATTAATGGGACTGAAAGTCGATAAATCCCTTGGACCTGATGGCCGACATCCTAGAATTTTGAAAGAGGTGGCTATAGAAATAGTGGATGCATTGGTTGCCATCTTCCAACATTTCATAGATTCTATAAAGTTTCCCACGGAGTGGAAGGTAGAAACTGTAACCCCACTATTTAAGAAAGTAGGGAGAGAGAAAATGGGGAGCTACAGACCTGTTAGCCTGACATCAGTAGTAGGGAAAATGCTAGACTTCATTATTATGGACATGATAATAGGGCACACAGAAAATAATAATAAGATTGGCCAGAGTCAACACGGATTCATGAAAGGGAAATCATGTTTGACAAATCTGTTAGTGTTTTGAGGTTGTAACTAGCAGCATAGATAAGGGGGGACCAGTGGATGTGGTGTATTTGGATTTTCAGAAGGCATTCGATAAGGTGCCACACATGAGGTTATTAAACCAAATTAGGGCTCATGGGATTGAGGGTAAAATACTAGCATGGATTGAGGATTGGTTACCAGATAGAAAACAGAGCATAGGAATAAACGGGTCATTTACGGGTTGGCAGGCTGTAACTAGTGGGGTGCTGCAAGGATCAGTGCTTGGGCCCCAGCTATTCACAATCTATATCAATGATTTGGATAAGGAGATCAAATGCAACATATCCAAGTTTTCTGATGACACAAAGCTAGGTGGGAATGTAAGTTGTGAGGACGATGCAATGAGGTTTCAAGGAGATATGGACAGGCTAAGTGAGTGGGCAAGAACATGGCAAATGGAATATAATGTGGAGAAATGGTTGGAAAAATAGAAAAGCAGAATATTTTATAAATGTTGAGAGATTGGGGAATGTTGGTGTTCAGAGGGAGTTGGGTGTCCTTGTTCACGAATCACTGAATGTTAACATGCAGGTACAGCAAGCAATTAAGAAACCAAATTGTATGTTGACCTTTATTACAAGAGAATTTGAGCATAAAAGTAAAGACGTCTTACTGCAATTATATAGGGCCCTGGTGAGATCGCACATGGAGTATTGTGTTCAGTTTTGATCTCCTTACGTAAAGAAGGATATACTTGCCATAGAGGAAATGCAACAAAGGTTCACCAGACCTATTCCTGGGATGGGGGAATTGTCCTATGAGGCGAGATAGAAACATAGAAACAGAAATCTACAGTGCAGAAGGAGGCCACTGCGGCCCGTTGTGTCTGCACTGGCCGACAAAGAGCCACATGGCCCTAAAGGTTACATATAAACCTATGAACAATGAACAATGGCGGAAAGGTAAAGAGCGCCCAGCCCAACTAGTCTGCCCCACACAACTGCGACACCTCTTGCACCGAAACATTCGACACTCTACCCCAACCGCAGCCATGTGATCTCCTGGAAGAGGCAAAGAAACAGATAAAAACCCACGCCAATTGGGGAAAAGAAAATCTGGGAAAATTCCTCTCTGACCCATCCAGGCGATCAAAACTCGTCCAGGAGATCACCCTGGCCGTATTCGATTCCCTGCAGTACTTACCATCATATCTTGCCCCAGCCAAGAAGAGGTTATCCAGTCTAATCCCACTTACCAACTCTAAGTCCGTAACCCTGCAGGTTACGGCACTTCAAGTGCCCATCCAAGTACCTTTTAAATGTGGTGAGAATTTCTGCATGCACCACCCTTTCAGGCAGTGAGTTCCAGATCCCCACGACCCTCTGTGTGAAGAAGCCTCCTCTCAAATCCCCTCTGAACTTTGCACCAACCACCTTAAAACTATGCCCCCTTGTAATTGACACCTCCAGAAAGGGAAATAGGCCAGGCCCCTCAAATTTTTGTATACCTCAATGAGGTCTCATCTCAGCCTCCTCTGTTCCAATGAGAACAAACCCAGCCTATCCAATCTGTCCTCATAGCTAAGATTCTCCATTCCAGGCAGCATCCTATTAAATCTCCTCTGCACCTCTCCAGTGCAATCACGACCTTCCTATAATACGGCGACCAGAACTGCAAACAGCACTCCAGCTGTGACCTAATCAGAGTATTATACAATTTAAGCATAACCTCTCTTGTATTCTCTACCTCGTCCAATAAAGGCAAGCATTCCGTATGCCTTCTTAACCACCTTATCCACCTGGCCTACTACATTCAGGGATCTGTGGACAAGCACTCCAAGGTCGCTTTGTTCATCTACATTTTTCAATGGCCTACCGGTTAATGTGTATACCCTTTCCTTATTAGCCCTCCCAAAATGCATTACCTCACACTTCTGCAAATTAAATTCCGTTTGCCACTGCTCTGCCCACCTGACCAGTAGATTGATATCTTCCTGCAGTCCATGACTTTCCTTTTCATTATCAACCACACAGCCAATTTTAATGTCATCTGCATTCTTAATCATACTCCCTATATTCAAATCTAGATCATTGATGTATACCACTAAAAGCAAGGGACCCAGTACTGAGCCCTGCAGAACCCCACTGGAAACATCCTTCCAGTCACAAAAACATCCATCACCATTACCCTTTGCTTCCTACCTCCAAAGCCAATTATGGATCCAACTTGCCACTGTGCCCTGGATCTCATGGGTTTTAACCTTCGTGACCAGTCTATCATGTGGGATCAAACGGTTTGCTAAATATACACTACATCGTACGCACTGCCCTTGTTGACCTGCCTGGTTACCACCTCAAAAAATTCAATCAGGTTAGTCAAACACGATTGAGTAGACTAGGCCTATATTTTCTAGAGTTTAGAAGAATGAGAGGTGATCTCATTGAAACATACAAAATTCTTACAGGGCTTGACAGGGTAGATGCAGGGAGAATGTTTCCCCTGGCTGGGGAGCCTACAACCAGGGGCCACAGACTCAGAAAAAGGGGTCAGCCATTTAGGACTGAGATGAGGAGAAATGTCTTCATTCTGAGGGTTGTGAATCTTTGGAATTCTCTACCCCAGAGGGCTGTGGAAGCTCAGTCAGTGAGTATCAAGACAGAGATCAATAGATGTTTGGATATTAAGGGAATCAAGTGATATGGGGATCATGCAGGCAAGTGGAGTTGAGGTAGAAGATCATCCATGATCCCATTGAATGGCGGAAAAGGCTCAAGGGGCCAACTGGCCTACTCTTGCTCCTATTTCTTATGCTTATGCTGTCATGCTCTTAATGCTATCATGGACTGATGAGGACAAGTAGAACACTTCCTCGTATTCACTTCCTCACCGTGTAATGCTGACGAGCAGCTTTGTCCTTCAGGACACAGCCAGGTTGATCATTGGTGCTAGTACTGAGTCACTCTTGTGGTGATATGGTCCCCTCCCAGAGTTCATTCTGGGCTTTTTCTTCCTTCAGAAGTGATGCTCAACATAGAAGAGTAATGATTAATCAGTTGAGGCCGTAGGTGGTGAAAATTAACAGGTTTCCTTGGCTTTGTTTCATCTGAAGCCTTGAGAAAGCATTGGGCCTAGATTCCCACATGATTGTTTTGAGAACTCCCAAGACCAGTCCCACATGATTGTTTACCACTGTACCTCCCACCTCTGGTAGGTCTATCCTGCCAGTGGGACAGGACATGCCCAAGGTTGATGTTGCAGGTGTCTGGGATGTTGGCTGATAGGTATGATTTTCAATATCTGACTACGTCAGGCTGTTGCTTGACTAGTCTGACACACTTCTCCGAACTTGAGCACTGTCCCCCGAGGTTAGTGAAGAGAAACTTGAAGGGTGAACTGGGCTAAGATTGCTTAAGTCATGTCCTGATACAATGCCTGGGTCGTGACTGATAAGTTTGTCAGCTTTAATTCTTTATTTTTCAACTTTGTAGCAATTGTTTGCAACTGACCGGCTTGCTACACCACTTCGGGGGGCATTAATTGTCCACCACAGTGTGTGAGACTAATGTCACGTGTAGGCCAGACTGGGTAGGGGTGGCAGGCTCCCTTCCCTGAAGGACATTAATGAACCAGTTGGGTTTTACTGACTAAGGGTCCTGATATTCCAGGTCCCGAACTTCATGTTAACGGAGTGGAAGATGCCTGTGCATGAGTTCTTTTAACGTGGGGTGGCCTTTGCACACCGGCTACTACACGGGTTTATTGCGCAGGCAGCGGAAAGAGCGTGCGGCAAGCCTGTCCCACCCTCCCTTACCCTCAACGACTATCTGTCCGACCTGTGACAGGGACTATGGTTCTTGTATTGGACTGTACAGCCACCTATGGACTCATTTTAAGAGTGCAAGCAAGTCTTCCTCGATTCCGAGGGACTGCCAATGATGATGATGATGATGATGACTGACTTAGTGGCAGCTTTCATTGTTATTTTTGGGGTAATGGCCCACAAATTACAAGATATTAAATATCTCAGTTCTGTTTGAAATACATGCAACTGGACTCCAATTTCTACCAGTTTGTGTCTGCTTAAGTACGACTCCAAGCTACATGGAGATGCTTCTGCCAAAATATCTGGATATGTTTGTCCCAAATCAATAAACTATTCTTACTCTGTTAGGCTTTAATTGATTTAGTCATCTGAAAAGTATTTGAAAGAATCTTCAAAGTTGGTAGGTATTACTAGGAAGCTTCAAACATCACCAACCATCAAAGATACTTATATCGCTGGGTCTGCACATATCTCTCCCTGATTTACTTGGGAGTTTAATTTGGCTTTATAAGAAACACTTTTTGCACTACCAAAGATAATATTAGACAAGTTCTACTCCCAGATAGAATAACAACCATTAGCCCTGACATAAAGTAAAATAGTTACATCAAAGGCAAATTCAATTTAGATTACATTTTATTCCATCCCTTCAATTAGAATGATTGTTTGTTTTCATTTTGAAAAAGTAGATGTTTATTTCAAAATCCCATTCAGATTGCATCACTGTGATATTGACTCTCCCTATTTAGCTGCAAACATAGAGCATGATTATGATTTAAGTGTCAGTTTAATACAGTAGTTTTCAATGTTTTGTTTGTATGAGCCCCCCTAATTTCCAAAAGACAACTGGATAGTTATCCAAAGAAAAGGTCCGAACATATGGAGTCAGGGGTCAAGTGGCAGAATGGATAGCTAGCTGGCTGCAAGACAGAAAGCAGAGAGTAAGCTATTCAGAGCAGCAGAAAGTAGGAAGCGGGATCCCAGAAAGGGCAGTGCTGGGACCACTGTTGTTCACAATTAATATTAACGAATTAGACTTTGGAATCAAAAATACAATTTCTAAATTTGCGAATTCCACCAAATTCGGAGAGATAATAAACACTGAGGAGGACTGCAACAAATTACAAGAAAACTTTAATAAACTTGCAGAATGGGCATATAAATGGCAAATCAATTTCAATATAGACAAGGGTGAGGTATTACAAGTAGAGACACAGGTCAATAAGGCCATAAAAAAGCAAACCAACCATTAGGGTTTATTTCTGGAGGGATAGAATTGAAAAGTGGAGAAGTTATGCTAAACTTGCATTGAGTGAGTGCAAAAAAGATTTACAAGGATGATACCAGAACTGTGAGGTTATACCTATCAGGAAAGGATGAACAGGCTGGGTCTCTTTTCTCTTCAAAAGAGAAGGCTGAGGGGTGTCCTAATAGAGGTCTTTAAAATTATGAAAGATGTTGATGGAGTAGATACAGAGAGAGTATTCCCACTTGTGGGAAGAGCAGAACTAGAGGCCTTCAATATAAGATAGTCACAGAGAAATTAAATAGGGAATTCCAAAGAGAGTGGTGATATTGGTGAGGCCACACCTGGAATACTGCATACATTTTTGATTTCCATATATAAGAAAGGATATACTTGCTTTGGAGGCAGTTCAGAGAAGGTTCACTAGGTTGATTCTGGAGATGAGAGGGTTGACTTATGAGGAAAGGTTGAGTAGGTTGGGCCTCTACTCATTGGAATTCAGAAGAATGAGAGGTGATCTTATCGAACGTATAAGATTATGAGAGGGCTTGACAAGGTGGATGCAGAGAGGATGTTTCCACTGAGAGGGGAGACTAGAACTAGGGGACATAATCTTAGAATAAGGGGTCGCCCATTTAAAACTGAGATGTGAAATTTCTTCTCTGAGGGTTGTAAATCTGTCGAATTCGCTACCTCAGAGCTGTGGAAGCTGGGACATTGAATAAATTTAAGACAGAGAGTGACAGTTTCTTAACCGATAAGGGGATAAGGAGTTATGGGGAACGGGCAGGGAAGTGGAGCTGTGTCCATGATCAGATCAGCCATGATCTTATTGAATGGCGGAGCAGGCTCAAGGGGCCATATGGCCTACTCCTGCGCTTATTTCTTATGCTCTTATCTTATGTTCTTATGCCTATCCCTCAACTCCCTCTCTCTCGCACCAGAAGCTGATGCTGCTCTGCCTGGCATCATTTCCTCCTCCCATTCCTGCTCCCGAACAAGATCCCCATGACCAACCATTCCCTTTTTCCAGGTGACTCCGAAACAATCTACAATAAGGTACAGTAACACAGCATTAACTCTCTTTAACGGAAGTCCTCAGAGAATTTCTAGAATAAATATTGATAAGAGTGTTGGTTTAGTCTTGACAAAGTGTTCCAGCAAGTCTCCAGATGTGTATCAAAAGTCCTCTTCAAACCCAGTGTAGTCAGTTGATCTCAATCAGCAAACAAACAGTGAAAGCTGAGCATGGTTTTAACTAGTGCTTGCAATCCTCAACAATGACTTCTTTACTCCTGTTCAGCTGGTCGTTGAGAGGAGAGGTCAGTATTTACAGCGCTAGCCAGCAAAATGGTGCTCAGCCCGCTGAATGAAGAGTAGGAGCCAAGTAAATTGGTAATCAGAGTCGTAATTGTTGTGTACCTGTAAAGCATGCACTCCCATGTTCCGCCACCAGGGAGCTCATCCTCTGAAGTCCCAAGGGATCCCAGCATCCTTTCGGTGCACTGTATATAAGCCGGCCCCTAAGGCCTGTTCCTAACTCTGGAGTGTCTTATTAAAGACTGAGGTCACTGTTACTTTAACCTCCCTGTGTGCAGCCTCATCTGTGTTAGGAACACAACAACTGGCAACAAGAATACAAATCCAACGCAAAGATGCAGCAAACTGTGGGCAACCTGGAGAAGTTCTTGGAGGGTAAGGACTGGGAAGCCTATGTCGAATGGCTAGACCAGTACTTTGTAGCCAACGAGCTGCGTATACTGGTCCAGGAGTGTCTTAACTGAGGGAGAGCATGCTGATGGCGAGGTAATGGTTCTACACGTGCCAACCATCTGAAGGTCAGGAAGTGGCGAGCTAAGGCGACTTGCAGGACAATGTGAGTATGATGGTTACCTGGAGCAAATGCTCAGAGACTTTTTTGTACTGGGCATTGGCCACGAGACCATGCTGCGAAAGCTTTTGACTGTAGAGACACCGTCCCTCAGTAAGGCCATTGCGATAGCACAGGTGTTTATGTCCACCAGTGATAACACCAAACAAATCTCTCAGCACACAAGGCTAGCAATGTTCATAAATTAACAGGAACTGTGTTTGCGAGAAATGTACAGGGCAGAACCCACGAGTCTGCAACTGCCAGCAGGCCTCAGGTGATCCAGATAACTCAGAGTCCGCAACAAAGGATGAATGTAAGGCAATTCACACCTTGTTGGCATTGTGGAGGCTTCCATTCAGCCTATTCATGCTGCTTCAAAGGATATGTTTGCAAGAGCTGTGGAACAATGGGGCAACTCCAACGAGCTTGCAGATGAGCTGCAAGCTCTACAAAACCTGCTAACCACCACGTGGCAGAGGAAGATCGGTCCATGGTGGATCAAAGCAATTTCAAGCCTCAGAGAGTGGAGGCAGATGCTGAAGTACACGGGGTGCACACATTTTCGACGAAATGTCCACCTATAATGCGAAACGTAAAATTGAATGGCTTACCCGTAGTCATAGAACTGGACACTGGCGCTAGCCAATCCATCATGAGTAAAAAGATGTTTGAGAGACTGTGGTGCAACAAAGCATTCAGACCAGCCCTGAGCCCAATCCACACGAAACTGAAAACGTACACCAAAGAGCTTATCACTGTCCTGGGCAGCGCCATGGTCAAGGTCACCTCAAAGGGCATGGTGCATGAATTGCCACTCTGGATTGCCCCTTCGATAACCCCACATTGCTTGGAAGGAGCTGGCTGGGCAAAATCCGCTGGAACTGGGATGACATCCGAGCGCTATCACATGTCGATGAGGCCTCATGTACCCAGGTTCTCAACAAATTTCCTTCCCTTTTTGAGCCAGGCATTGAAAACTTTTGGGGGCGAAGGTGCGGATCCACTTGGTCCCAGAGGCACGACCCATTCACCACAAGGTGTGAGAGATACCTCACATGATGAGGGAGAGAGTGGAAATCGAGCTGGACAGGCTGCAACGCGAGGGCATCATCTCCCCAGTGGAATTCAGCGAGTGGGCCAGCCCGATTGTTCGAGTATTCAAAAGTGATGGCACAGTTAGGATTTGCGGCGATTATAAAGTAACTATTAATCGTTTCTCGCTACAGGAGAAATACCTGCTACCTAAAGATGCTGGCAGGAGGCAAGACGTTCACCAAGCTCGACCTGACTTTGGCCAACATGACGCAGGAGCTGGAGGATTCTTCGAAGGGCCTCACCTGCATCAACACGCACAAGGGACTGTTCATTTACAACAGGTGCTCATTTGCAATTTGGTCAGCTGCAGCGATCTTCCAGAGAAACACGGAGAGCCTACTCAAGACGGTACCACACACGGTGGTCTTTCAGGACGACATATTGGTCACGGGTCGGGACACCGTCGAGCACCTACAAAACCTGGAGGAGGTCCTCCAGCGACTGGATCGCGTAGGGCTGCGGCTGAAGAGGTCGAAATGCGTCTTCATGGCAACAAAAGTGGAGTTTTTGGGGAGAAAGATCGCGGCGGACGGCATTCGGCCCACAGACGCCAAGAGAGTCTATCAGGAACACGCCCAGGCCACAGAACATCACGGAGCTGCACTCGTTCCTGGGACTCCTCAACTATTTTGGTAACTTCCTACTGGGGTTAAGCACCCTCTTAGAGCCCCTACATGTGTTATTGCGCAAAGGTGAGAACTGGGTATGGGAAAAAAACCAAGTAATTGCTTTTGAGAAAGCCAGAAACATTTTATGCTCCAACAAGCTGCTTGTATTGTATAACCCATGTAAAAGACTTGTGCTAGCATGTGATGCGTTGTTGTACGGAGTCGGGTGTGTATTACAACAAGCTAACGTTGTGGGGAAGTTGCAACCTGTCGCCTATGCTTCCAGGAGCTTGTCTAAGGCCGAGAGGGCCTACAGCATGATTGAGAAAGAAGCATTAGCATGTGTGTTCGGGGTAAAGAAAATGCATCAGTACCTGTTTGGCCTCAAATTTGAGCTGGAAACCGATCACAAGTCCCTCATATCCCTGTTCGCTGAAAACAAGGTGATAAATACTAATGCCTCAGCCCGAATACAAAAGTGGGCACTCACGCTATCAGCATATAACTACACCATCTGCCACAGGCCAGGCACCGAGAACTGTGCGGATGTTCTCGGTCGGCTTCCATTGCCCACCATGGGGGTGGAAATGGCGCAGCCTGCAAACTTGTTGATGGTGGCGCAGCCCGCAGACTTGTTGATGGTCATGGAAGCGTTTGAAAATGATAAATCACCTGTCACGGCCCGTCAGATTAGGACTTGGACCAGCCAAGATCCTCTGCTGTCCGTAGTAAAAAACTGTGTACTGCATGGGAGCTAGGCCAGCATCCCCGTTGAAATGCAAGAGCCAATCAAGCCGTTCCAGCGGCGATAGGACGAGCTGGCAATTTAGGCAGACTGCCTGTTGTGGGGTAACCGCATAGTGCTACCAAAAAAGGGCAGGGAGACGTTCATCTCGGATCTCCACAGCACACACCCGGATATAGTAATGATGAAAGTGATAGCCAGATTCCACATGTGGTGGCCCGGTATGACTTAGAGTCCTATGTACGGCAATGCAGCATATGTGCTCAGTTGAGCAACGCGCCCAGAGAGGCACCACTAAGTTTGTGGTCCTGGCCCTCCAGACCATGGTCGAGGATCCATGTCGACTATGCGGGCCCGTTTCTCGGTAAAATGTTCCTGGTGGTGATGGATGCTTTTTCAAAATGGATTGAATGTGAAATAATGTCAGGAAGCACCGCCACCACCACCATTGAAAGCCTGAGGGCCATGTTTGACACCCACGGCCTGCCTGACATACTGGTCAGTGACAACAGGCCATGTTTCACCAGTACTGAATTTAAAGAATTCATGACCCGCAATGGGATCAAACATGTCACCTCGGCTCCGTTTAAATCAGCCTCCAATGGGCAGGCAGAGTGGGCAGTACAAACCATCAAACAGAGCCTCAAACGAGTCACAGAAGGCTCACTCCAAACCCGCCTGTCCCAGGTACTCCTCAGCTACCGCACGAGACCCCACTCGCTCACAGGGGTGCCTCCGGCTGAGCTACTCATGAAAAGGACACTTAAAACCAGACTCTCGCTGGTTCACCCAAACCTGCATGATCAGATAGAGAGCAGGTGGCAGCAACAAAATGTAAATGATGGTCGCGCCACTGTGTCACGGGAAATTGATCTGAATGACCCTGTGTATGTGCTAAACTATGGACATGGTCCCAAGTGGATCGCGGGCATGGTGATAGCTAAAGAAGGGACTAGGTAGGGTGTTTGTAGTCAAGCTAGACAATGGACAAATTTGCAGAAAGCACCTGGACCAAACGAGGCTGCAGTTCACAGACTGCCCTGAACAACCCACAGCAGACACCACCTCTTTTGAGCACACAACACACACCGAAAGGATCAACGACACCATGCCGGACCAGGAAATCGAACCCATCATGCCCAGCAGGGCCAACAACATGCCAGCCCAGCGAGGGCACAGCCAACACACTCGAGCAGACATTTGTACCGAGGCGGATGGAATCAATTGTTAAGGATGTCACAGCAGCACATTTGGAAAGAGGTGACATGATAGGTCCAAGTCAGCATGGATTTGTGAAAGGGAAATCATGCTTGACAAATCTTCTGGAATTTTTTGAGGATGTTTCCAGTAGAGTGGACAAGGGAGAACCAGTTGATGTGGTATATTTGGACTTTCAGAAGGCTTTCGACAAGGTCCCACACGAGAGATTAATGTGCAAAGTTAAAGCACATGGGATTGGGGGTAGTGTGCTGACATGGATTGAGAACTGGTTGTCAGACAGGAAGCAAAGAGTAGGAGTAAATGGGTACTTTTCAGAATGGCAGGCAGTGACTAGTGGAGTACCGCAAGGTTCTATGCTGGGGCCCCAGCTGTTTACATTGTACATTAATGATTTGGACGAGGGGATTAAATGTAGTATCTCCTAATTTGCGGATGACACTAAGTTGGGTGGCAGTGTGAGCTGCGAGGAGGATGCTATGAGGCTGCAGAGTGACTTGGATAGGTTAGGTGAGTGGGCAAATGCATGGCAGATGAAATATAATGTGGATAAATGTGAGGTTATCCACTTTGGTGGTAAAACAGAGAGACAGACTATTATCTGAATGGTGACAGATTAGGAAAAGGGGAGGTGCAATGAGACCTGGGTGTCATGGTACATCAGTCATTGAAGGTTGGCATGCAGGTACAGCAGGCGGTTAAGAAAGCAAATGGCATGTTGGCCTTCATAGTGAGGGGATTTGAGTACAGGGACAGGGAGGTGTTGCTACAGTTGTACAGGGCCTTGGTGAGGCCATACCTGGAGTATTGTGTACAGTTTTGGTCTCCTAACTTGAGGAAGGACATTCTTGCTATTGAGGGAGTGCAGCAAAGGTTCACCAGACTGATTCCCGGGATGGCGGGACTGACATATCAAGAAAGACTGGATCAACTGGGCTTGTATTCACTGGAGTTCAGAAGAATGAGAGGGGATCTCATAGAAGCGTTTAAAATTCTGATGGGTTCAGACAGTTTAGATGCAGGAAGAATGTTCCCAATGTTGGGGAAGTCCAGAACCAGGGGTCACAGTCTAAGGATAAGGGGTAAGCCATTTAGGACCGAGATGAGGAGAAACTTCTTCACCCAGAGAGTGGTGAACCTGTGGAATTCTCTACCACAGAAAGTTGTTGAAGCCAATTCACTAAATATATTCAAAAAGGAGTTAGATGTAGTTCTTACTACTAGGAGGATCAAGGGGTATGGCGAGAAAGCAGGAATGGGGTACTGAATTTGCATGTTCAGCCATGAACTCATTGAATGACGGTGCAGGCTCGAAGGGCCGAATGGCCTACTCCTGCACCTATTTTCTATGTTTCTATGTTTCTATGTCCACCAGGGAAAGAAAAGCTTCCGACCGCCTCACCTTGTAAATAGTTTTCATTTTGACTTTTGAGGGGCGGGGGGAGGGGGAGTGATGTTGGGTATCTGTAAAGCATGCGCTCCCGTGTTCCGCCACCAGGGAGCTCATCCCCTGAAGTCCCAAGGGATCCCAGCATCCCTTGGGGGCACTGTATATAAGCCAGCCCCTAAGGTCTGTTCCTGACTCACACACTGCTCAAAGCACCACACCTCCATCACTCACCTATCAACAATCTCTACCAAACATGACTCACACCTCACATTTATGGCTTCACCTCACCCGCACACACCACTGCTGCAAGACTCACACCCACACCTCACAGCTTAAATACACTGTCAACTATTCAACCATGACAGCCACATCACCCACATTACACCACACTCTTGCAAGAGAAGGACGCTTCCAAACAGGGACAAAAGAGCTGAATTCCAGAGATGAGGCAGCATTTCATCGAGTGTGGCATCAAGGAGCCCGAGTAAAATTGAAGTCAATGGGAATCAGGGGGAAAACGTTCCACTGGCTGGAGTCATACCTTGCACAAAGAAAGATGATTGTGCTTGTTGGAGGCCAATCCTCTCAGCCCAAGAGCATCGTTGTAGAAGTTCTTCAGGGCAGTGTCCTCGACCCAACCTGCAGCCCATATTACAACAGTGACTACACTCCAGAATTATTTCATTGGCTGTAAAGCTCTTTTAGACGTACGGTGGTCGTGAAAGGTGCTACGTAAATGCAAGTCTTTCATTCTTTCTTCTTTCAAACATCTTCAGCTGCTTCATCAATAACCTTCCCTCCATCATAAGGTCAGAAGTGGGATGTTCACTGATGATTTCAGTATTTAGTTCCATTCCTAACGCCTCAGATAATGAAGCAGTCTGTGCCCGCATGCAGCAAGAGATGGACGACATTCAGGCTTGGGCCGATAAGTGGCAAGGAACATTCGCGCCACACAAGTGCCAGGTAATGAATCCAACAAGAGAGAATCTAACCACCGCTCTTGACATTCAACAGCATTATAATCACCAAATCCCCTACCATCAACATCCTGGGGGTCACCCTTGACCAGAAACTTAACTGGACCAGCCACATAACTAATGTGGCTATAAGAGCAGGTCAGAGGCTGGGTATTCTGCAGCGAGGGTCTCATCTCCTGACTACACAAAGCAGTTCCACCAACTGCAAGGCACAAGTCAAGAGTGTGATGGAATGCTCTCCACTTGGCTGGATGAGTGCAGCTCCCAGAACCCCATCCACCACCTTAAACATTCACTTGCTGCACCACTGACTCACTGTGGCTGCATTGTCTGCCTTCTCCAGAACCAGGGGTCAAAGTCTAAGGATAAGAGGTAAATCCAGAACCAGGGGTCATAGTCTAAGGATAAGGGGTAAGCTATTTAGGACTGAGATGCGGAGAAACTTCTTCACTCAGAGTTGTGGGCATGTGGAATTTTCTACCACCGAAAGTTGTTGGGGCCAGTTTGTTGGATATATGCAAAAGGGAGTTAGATGTGGCCCTCACGGCTAAAGGGATCAAGGAATATGGAGAGAAAGCAGGAATGGGGTACTGAAATGCATGATCATCCATGATCATATTGAATGGTGGTGCAGACTCGAAGGACCAAATGGCCTAGTCCTGCACCTATTTTCTATGTTTCTAAAAGATGCACTGTAGCCAGGCGCCAAGACTTTTTTGATAGCACTTTCCAAACCCGCGATCTCGACCACCTAGAAGGACAAGGGCAACAGACGCATAGAACATCAAACCCTCCAATTTCCCTTCCAAGTCACACACCATCCTGACTTGGAAGTATATCACCGTTCCTTCATCGTCGCTGGCTCAAAATCCTGGAACTCCCTCCCTAACAGCATTGTGGGAGTACCTCCACCACACGGACTGCAGCGGTTCAAGAAGGCGGGTCATCACCACCTTCTCAAGGACAATTAGGAATGGACAATAAATGCTGGCCTTGCCAGCAACGCCCACATCCCATGAATGAATTTTTAAAAAAATAACCCGCGCCCGCAGAACTTTACCAGTGGGGGAGCGGCTTGCTTGCATGACCTCATCCCCATGGTGAGTCTTGTACTTCTTCTGTGTTAAACGAACATTAACGGTACCATCATTGTCGACTGTGTTGTTTGGTATTTAACTCAAGAACCGTCGCAGGCAACTACTGGTCACACGACTAGCGAAATTGCCATTTGAGCAACAGTGACGACCCAGATGGGACGATTCTGAGTTAAAACTATAGGAAAGACATAGGAGAAATGGCAGGAAAAGGTGGAATCTCCCAGTCATGGGAAGAGCAGTTTAACCAGTTCAGGGGATGGTTTGAAACAATGAGCTCACCCGGATTTCCCGGAGGAGACTCATTCTTCGACAAAACTAAAAAGAAAAAGAAAAGAAGGAAGTCTAATTGTGTCTTACTGGCAGCATGTTATGCAGAATTACTTAAGCAGAGAGACCTCAACAAAACGTCACAAAACCAATGTGAGCACGAAAAATCAGGACGTCAGACAGACGTAGGAAAATTGACAGATGAAGTTAAGGAATTGAGGCTCAAATTGGCGGAGCAAGCCAATCAAATTGAGACTCTCCAAAACGATTTTAAAAACTCCATACGTTGCATCTGGCCTCTAGTAGGACTATGGCAGATAATAGCAAGCAAAATTAGGAGAAAATGAGGCAAAAGTGCACAGAGGCTCAAGACCAAGTAGTTAAGTCAGAAAATAAATGTCACGAATTAGCAGCCGGCCTTAGATTCGTTCAAGCGGCTCACATGACTGATAGGGAAAATAGAGCGGACCATACATAGTGCAAGAAAACTATCAAAGAATTAGAAAGCCACTTGATCATGCAAAAGGGTGTTATGCATGCTTTTGGGGAAGACGGCCCCCAAGTGCTCCTACAAAATAGGGAGAACCAGGGAGGGACGTGTAAATGTGACCCCTGCGGCGTTGATTGTAGCTCAGGTACGGACCACTGGGAATATTGTCAACCCCCACAGGCATCTGGTCATGACCCACCCCCATACCCAGTACCCCCGAGGAACGATCCTATCCCCATGAACCCTGTAACTACTACCAGTACTCCTGAAGCAGATGCCAATGCACCCTCCACATATGTAACCCCCTTCTCTATAACCCAGTTGAAGGATTTAGCTAAGGAAGTGACCCTGTTTGACAGGAAGAACTACCACTTATGGAGAGCAGCTGCCGACCACACTGCATTAACGGGTGGTTTAGACGAAGTGGAGACAGTTAAATTTATACCCCAATGTGTGGGGCCCATTATTTTCAGAGCTCTCCCCTGAGAACAACAGCGAGGCGCAGGCACCCTAACTAACATGTGGGTAGCCGTGGAGGCAGCCACTGGACTAGATAGTAAAAACCCAGTAGACGAAATAGAAACATAGAAACATAGAAAATAGGTGCAGGAGTAGGCCATTTGGCCCTTCAAGCCTGCACCACCATTCAATAAGATCATGGCTGATCATTCACCTCAGCACCTCTTTCCTGCTTTCTCTCCACATCCCTCGATCCCTTTAGCCGTAAGGGCCATATCTAACTCCCTCTTGAATATATCCAATGAACTGGCATCAACAACTCTCTGCGGCAGAGAATTCCACAGGTTAACAACTCTCTGAGTGAAGAAGTTTCTCCTCATCTCAGTCCTAAATGGCCTACCCCTTATCCTAAGATTGTGTCCCCTGGTTCTGGACTTCCCCAACATCGGGAACGTTCTTCCCGCATCTAACCTGTCCCGTCCCGTCAGAATCTTATACGTTTCTATGAGTTCCCCTCTCATCCTTCTAAACTCCAGTGTATAAAGGCCCAGTTGATCCAGTCTCTACTCATACGTCAGTTTATATATATATTGGGCTAACCAAACTGGTAGCAATGCGGTGGAGGAGGATTTCCTGGAGAGTATTAGGGATAGTTTTCTTGACCAATATGTCGAGGAACCAACTAGAGAGCTTGCCATCCTAGACTGGGTGATGTGTAATGAGAAGGGACTAATGAGCAATTTTGTTGTACGAGACCCCTTGGGGAAGAGTGACCATAATATGGTAGAATTCTTTATCAAGATGGAGAGTGACTCCGTTGATTCAGAAACTCGGGTCCTGAACTTAAGGAAAGCTAATTTCGACGGCATGAGGCGTAAATTGGCTAGAGTAGACTGGCAAATGATACTTAAAGGGTTGACGGTGGATAGACAATGGAAAACATTTAAAGATCACATGGATGAACTTCAGCAATTGTACATCCCTGTCTGGAGTAAAAATAAAACGGGGAAGGTTGCTCAACCGTGGCTAACAAGGGAAATTAAGGATAGTGTTAAATCCAAGGAAGAGGCCTATAAATTGGTCAGAAAAAGCAGCAAACCTGAGGATTAGGAGAAATTTAGAATTCAGCTGAGGAGGACAAAGGGTTTGATTAGGAGGGGGAAAATAGAGTACGAGAGGAAGCTTGGCGGGAACATAAAAACTGACTGCAAAAGCTTCTATAGATATGTGAAGAGAAAAAGATCAGTGAAGACAAATGTAGATCCCTTGCAGTCGGACTCAGGTGAATTTATAATGGGGAACAAAGAAATGGCAGACCAATTGAACAAATACTTTTGGTTCTGTCTTCACGAAGGAAGACACAAATAACCTTCTGGATGTACTAGGGGATCGAGTGTCGAGTGAGGAGGAGGAACTGAAGGATATCCTTATTAGGCAGGAAATTGTGTTGGGGTAATTGATGGGATTGAAGGCCGATAAATGCCCAGGGCCTGATTGTCTGTCTCCCAGAGTACTTGTGCATGAATCCCAAAAAGTTAGTTCGCAGGTGCAGCAGGTAATCAGGAAGGCGAATGGAATGTTGGCCTTCATTGCGAGAGGGATGGAGTACAAAAGCAGGGAGGTCCTGCTGCAACTGTAAAGGGTATTGGTGAGGCCACACCTGGAGTACTGCGTGCAGTTTTGGTCACCTTACTTAAGGAAGGATATACTAGCTTTGGAGGGGGTACAGAGACGATTCACTAGGCTGATTCCGGAGATGGGGGGAGTTAACTTATGATGATAAATTGAGTAGACTGGGTCTTTACTCGGTGGAGTTCAGAAGGATGAGGGGTGATCTTATAGAAACATTTAAAATAATGAAAGGGATAGACAAGATAGAGGCAGAGAGGTTGTTTACACTGGTCGGGGAGACTAGAACTAGGGGGCACAGCCTCAAAATATGGGGGAGCCAATTTAAAACCGAGTTGAGAAGGATTTTCTTCTCCCAGAGGTTTGTGAATTTGTGGAATTCTCTGCCCAAGGAAGCAGTTGAAGCTAGCTCATTGAATGTATTCAAATCATAGATAGATAGATTTTTAACCAATAAGGGAATTAAGGGTTATGGGGAGCGGGCAGGTAAGCGGAGTTGAATCCATGGGCAGATCAGCCATGATCTTGTTGAATGGCTGAGCAGGCTTGAGGGGCTAGATGGCCTACTCCTGTTCCTAATTCTTATGTTCTTATGTTCTTAAGGAAGTGGCCCCAGAAATAGTGGATGCATTGGTGATCATTTTCCAACAGTCTATCAACTCGGGATCAGTTCCTATGGACTGGAGGGTAGCGAATGTAAGACCACTTTTTAAAAAAGGAGTGAGAGAAAAAGCGGGTAATTATAGACCGGTTAGCCTGACATCAGTAGTGGGGAAACTGTTGGAATCAATTATTAAAGATGAAATAGCAGCGCATTTGGAAAGCAGTGACAGAATCGGTCCAAGTCAGCAATGGATTTATGAAGGGGAAATCATGCTTGACAAATCTTCTGGAATTTTTTGAGGATATAACTAGTAGAATGGACAAGGGAGAACCAGTGGATGAGTTGTATTTGGACTTTCAAAAGGTCCCATACAAGAGATTGATATGCAACATCAAAACACATGGGATTGGGGGTAATATACTGATGTGGATAGGGAACTGGTTGGCAGACAGGAAGCCGAGAGTCGGGATAAACGGGTCCTTTTCAGAATGGCAGGCAGTGACTAGTGGAGTGCCGCAGTGCTCAGTGCTGGGATCCCAGCTCTTTACAATATACATCAATGATTTGGATGAAGGAATTGAGTGTAATATCTCCAAGTTTGCAGATGACACTAAACTAGGTAGCGGTGTGAGCTGTGAGGGGGACGCTAAGAAGCTGCAGGGTGACTTGGACAGGTTAGGTGAGTGGGCAAATGCATGGCCGATGCAGTGTAATATGGATAAATGTGTTGTTAGCCACTTTGGAGGCAATAACACAAAGGCAGAATATTATCTGAATGGCGGCAGATTAGGAAAAGGGGAGGTGCAACGAGACCTGGGTGTCATGGTTCATCAGTCATTGAAAGTTGACATGCAGATACAGCAGGCGGTGAAGAAGGGGAATGGTCTGTTGGGCTTCATAGCTAGGGGACTTGAGTATAGGAACAGGGAGGTCTTACTGCAGTTCTACAGTGCCTTGGTGAGGCCACACCTGGAATATTGTGTTCAGTTTTCGTCTCCTAATCTGGGAAGGACGTTCTTGCTATTGAGGGAGTGCAGCGAATGTTCACCGGACTGATTCCCGGGATGGCAGGACTGACATATGAGGAGAGACTGGATCAACTGGGCCTTTATTCATTGGAGTTGAGAAGAATGAGAGGGGATCTCACAGAAACCATTGTGTTCCTAATACAGATGAGACTGCACACAGGGAGGTTAAAGTAACAGTGACCTCAGTCTTTATTAAGACACTCCAGAGTGAGGAACAGGCCTTAGGGGCTGGCTTATATACAGTGCTCCCAAGGGATGCTGGGATCCCTTGGGACTTCAGGGGATGCGCTCCCTGGTGGCGGAACATGGGAGTGCATACTTTACAGATACACAACTTCACCCCCCTCAAAGTCAAAGGGAAAACTATGTACAAGGTGAGGCGGTCGGGAGCCTTTCATTCCCTGGTGGACCGCCTCGGTACAAATGTCTGTTCTGGTGTGTTGGCTGTGCCCTCACTGGGTTGGCGTGTTGTTGGCCCTGCAGGGCTGCTGGGTGAGCCTGGCCTTGCTGGGCTGTTGGGCGTGATGGGTTCGAATTCCTGGTCCGGGTTGGTGTCGTTGATCCTTTGAGTGTCTGGTTGTGGGCTCGAAAAAGGTGGTGTCTGCTGTAGGTTGTTCAGGGCAGTCTGTGAACCACAGCCTCGTTTGGTCCAGGTGCTTTCTGCAAATTTGTTCCTTGTCTAGTTGACTACAAACTCCCTACTCTCTTCTTTAGCTATCACCATGCCCGCGATCCACTTGGGACCATGTCCATAGTTTAGCACATACACCGGGTCATTCAGATCAATTTCCCGTGACACAGTGGCGCGACCATCGTTTACATGTTGTTGCTGCTGCCTGCTCTCTACCTGATCATGCAGGTTGGGGTGAACCAGCGAGCGTCTGGTTTTAAGCGTCCTTTTCATGAGTAGCTCAGTCGGACTCACTCCTGTGAGCGAGTTGGGTCTCGTGCGGTAATTGAGCAGTACTCGGGACAGGCGGGTTTGGAGTGAGCCTTCTGTGACTCATTTGAGGCTGTGTTTGATTGTACTGCCCTCTCTGCCTGCCCATTGGAGGCTGGTTTAAATGGGGCCGAGGTGACATGTTTGATCCCATTGCGGGTCATGAATTCTTTACATTCGGCACTGATGAAACATGGCCCATTGTCACTGACCAGTATGTCAGGTAGGACGTGGGTGGCAAACATGGCTCTCAGGCTTTCAATGGTGGTGATGGTGGTGCTGCCCGACATTATTTCAGATTCAATCCACTTTGAAAAAGCATCCACCACTACCCGGAACATTTTACTGAGAAACGGGTCTGCATAGTCGACATGGATCCTCGACTATCCTCGAGGGCCAGGACCACAAACCTACTGGTGCCTCTCTGGGCGCGTTGCTCAATTGAGCACACACGCTACATTGCCGTACACAGGACTCGAAGTCAGAGTCGATACCGGGCCAACACACGTGGGATTTGGCTATCACTTTCATCATTACTATACCCGGGTGTGTGCTGTGGAGATCCGAGATGAACGTCTCCCTGCCCTTTTTGGGTAGCACTACGCGGTTAGCCCACAACAGGCAGTCAGCCTGAATGGACAGCTCGTCCTTTCGCCGCTGGAACGGCTTGATTAGCTATTACATTTCAACGGGAATGCTGGCCCAGCTCCCATGCAGTACACAGTTTTTTACTAGGGACAACAGAGGATCTTGGCTGGTCCAAGTCCTAATCTGGTGGAACGTGACAGGTGATTTATCATTTTCAAATGCTTCCATGACCATCAACAAGTCTGCTGACTGCGCCACCATCAACAAGTTTGCAGGCTGCGCCATTTCCACCCTCGTGGTAGGCAATGGTAGCCGACTTAGAGCATACGTACAGTTCTCGGTGCCTGGCCTGTGGCAGATGGTATAGTTGTACGCTGATATGACAAGTGCCCACCTTTGTATGTGGGCTGAGACATTCGTATTTATCCCCTTGTTTTCAGCAAACAGGAATATGAGGAGCTTGTGATCGGTTTCCAGCTCAAATTTGAGGACAAACAGTTACTGATGCATTTTCTTTACCCCAAACTCACACGCTAATGCCTCTTTCTCAATCATGCTGTAAGCCCTCTCGGCCTTAGACAAGCTCCTGGAGGCATAGCGACAGGTTGCAACTTCCCCGCAACGTTAGCTTGTTGTAATACACACCCGACTCCGTACGACAACGCATCACATGCTAGCACAAGTCTCTTACACGGGTTATACAATATAAGCAGATTGTTGGAGCATAAAATGTTTCTGGCTTTCTCAAAACCAATTACTTGGTTTTTTCCCCCATATCCAGTTCTCACCTTTACGCAATAACATATGTAGGGGCTCCAAGAGGGTGCTTAACCCTCGTAGGAAGTTACCAATATAGTTGAGGAGTCCTAGGAACGACCGCAGCTCCGTGACATTCTGTGGCCTGTGCACGTTCCTGATAGCCTCTGTCTTGGTATCTGTGGGCCGAAGGCCATCCGCCGCGATCTTTCTCCCCAAAAACTCCAGTTCTGTTGCCATGAAGACGCATTTTGACCTCTTCAGCCGCAGCCCTACATGATCCAGTCGCTGGAGGACTTCGTCCAGGTTTTGTAGATGCTCGACGATGTCCCGACTCGTGACCAGTATGTTGTCCTGAAAAACCACCATGCGTGGTACCGACTTGAGTAGGCTCTCCATGTTTCTCTGGAAGATCGCTGCAGCCGACCAAATTCCCAACGTGCATGTGTTTCAGATGAACAGTCCCTTGTGCGTGTTGATGCAGTTGAGGTCCTTTGAAGACTCCTCCAGCTCCTGCGCCATGTAGACCGAAGTCAGGTCGAGCTTGGTGAATGTCTTGCCTCCTGCCAGCGTCGCAAATAGGTCGTCTGCCTGAGGTAATTACTTTATAATCACTGCAAATCCTGACCGTGCCATCACTTTTGAGTACTGGAACAATTGGGCTGGCCCACTCACTGAATTCCATTGGGGAGATGATGCCCTTGCGTTGCAGCCGGTCCAGCTCGATTTCCACTCTCCCTGATCATGTGAGGTACCGCTCGCGCCTTGTGGTGAATGGGTCGTGCCTCTGGGACCAAGTGCATCCCACCTTCACCCCAGAAAAGTTTCCAATGCCTGGCTCAAAAAGGGAAGGAAATTTGTTAAGAAACTGGATACATGAGGCCTCATCGACATGAGATAGCACTCGGATGTCATCCCAGTTCCAGCGGATTTTGCCCAGCCAGCTCCTTCCAAGCAGTGTGGGGCCATCGCCCGGGACAATCCAGAGTTGCAGTTCATGCACCGTGCCCTCGTAGGTGACCTTGACCATGGCGCTGCACAGGATAGTGGTAAGCTCTTTGGTGTACGTTCTTAATTTCGTGTGGATGGGGCTCAGGGCTGGTTTAAATGCCTTGTTGCACCACAGTCTCTCAAACATCTATTTACTCATGATAGATGGCTAGCGTCAGTGCCCAGTTCCATGGCTACGGGTAAGCCATTCAATTTTATATTTAGCATTATAGGTGGACATTGTGTCAAAAATGTGTGCACCCCGTGTACTTCAGCATCTGCCTCCTCTCTCTGAGGCTCGAAATTACTTTGATCCAACATGGACCGATCTTCATCTGCCACGTGGTGGTTAGCAGGTTTTGCAGAGCTTGCAGTTCGTCTGCAAGCTCGTTGGAGGTCCATTGTCCCACAGCTCTTGCAAACGTACCCTTTGAAGCGGCATGAATAGGCTGAATGGAAACCCTCCACAACGCCAACAAGATGTGAATTGCCTTGCATTCATCCTTTGTTGTGGACTCTGAGTCATCTGGGTCACCTGAGGCCTCTGGCAGTTGCAGACTTATGGTTTCTGCCCTGCACATTTCTGCTCGCAAACACAGTTCCAGTTAATTTATGAACATTGCTATCACTTGCGTGCTGAGAGATTTGTTTGGTGTTAACATAAACACCTGTGCTATCGCAATGGCTTTACTGAGGGTCGGTGTCTCTACAGTTAAAAGTTTTCGTAGGATGGTCTCGTTGCCAATGCCCAGTACAAAAAAGTCTCTGAGCATTTGCTCCAGGTAGCCATCAAACTCACATTGTCCTGCAAGTCACCTTAGCTCGGCGACGTAGCTCACCACTTCCTGACCTTCAGATGGCTGGCACGTGTAGAACCGAGACCTCGCCATCAGCACGCTCTCCCGTTAAGATGCTCCTGAACCTGTGTACGCAGCTCCTCATACGACTTTTCTGTGGGTTTCACTGGAGTCAGAAGATTCTTCATGAGGCTGTAGGTCGGTGCCCCGCAGACCGTGAGGAGGATCGCTCTCCTTTTTGCAGCGCTTCCTTATCCGTCCAGTTCATTGGCTACAAAGTACTGGTCTAGCCGTTCAACATAGGCTTCCCAGTCCTCACCCTCTGAGAACTTCTCCAGGATGCCCACAGTTTGCTGCATCTTTGAATTGGATTCGTATACTCGTCGCCAGTTATTGTGTTCCTAACACAGATGAGACTGCACACAGAGAGGTTAAAGTAACAGTGACTTCAATCTTTCTTAAGACACTCCAGAGTGAGGAACAGGCCTTCGGGGCCGGCTCATATACAGTGCTCCCAAGGGATGCTGGGATCCCTTGGGACTTCAGTGGATGTGCTCCCCGGTGGTGGAACATGGGAGTGCTTGCTTTACAGATACACAACTGAAACATATAAGATTCTGATGGGACGGGACAGGTTAGATGCGGGTAGAATTTCCCCGATGTTGGGGAAGTCCAGAACCAGGGGACACAGCCTTAGGATAAGGATAGGCCATTTAGGACTGAGATGAGGAGAAACATCTTCACTCAGAGAGTTGTTAACCTGTGGAATTCCCTGCTGCAGAGAGTTGTTGATGCCAGTTCATTGGATATATTCAAGAGGGAGTTAGATATGGCCCTTACGTCTAAAGGGATCAAGGGATACGGAGAGAAAGCAGGAAAGGGGTACTGAGGGAATGATCAACCATGATCTTATTGAATGGTGGTGCAGGCTCGAGGAGCTGAATGGCCTACTCCTGCACCTATTTTCTATGTTTCTATGAAGTTACCTTTCCTGAATTTCAGGACCCTAGTCTCTCAATTAACTGTGTCACTCTCCATCTTAATAAAGAATTCTACCATATTATGGTCACTCTTCCCGAAGGGGCCTCGCACAACAAGATTGCTAATTAGTCCTTTCTCATTACACATCACCCAGTCTAGGATGGCCAGCCCTCTAGTTGGTTTCTCGACATATTGGTCTAGAAAACCATCTCCAATACACTCCAAGAAATCCTCCTCCACCGTATTGCTACCAGTTTGGTTAGCCCAATCTATATGTAGATTTAAGTCGCCCATGATAACTGCTGTACCCTTGTTGCATGCATCACTAATTTATTGTTTGATGCTGTTCCCAACCTCACTACTACTGTTTGGTGGTCTGTACACAACTCCCACTAGCGTTTTCTGCCCTTTGGTATTCCGCAGCTCCACCCATACAGATTCCACATCATCCAAGCCAATGTCCTTCCTTACTATTGCGTTAATTTCATCTTTAACTAGCAATGCTATCCCACCTCCTTTTCCTTTCTGTCTATCCTTCCTGAATGTTGAATACCACTGGATGTTGAGTTCCCAGCCTTGGTCACCCTGGAGCCATGTCTCCGTAATGTCAATTATATCATATTCGTTAATAGCTGCCTGCGCAGTTAATTTGTCCACCTTATTATGCATACTCCTCACATTGAGGCACAGAGCCTTCAAGCTTGTCTTTTTAACACACTTTGCCCCTTTAGAATTTTGCTGTAATGTGGCCCTTTTTGCTTTTTGCCTTGGGTTTCTCTGCCCTCCACTTTTATTTTTCTTCTTTCAATCTTTTGCTTCTGCCCCCATTCTACTTCCCTTTGTCTCCCTGCTTAGGTTCCCATCCCCCTGCCATATTAATTTAACCCCCCCTCAACAGCACTAGCAAACACTCCCCCTAGGACATTGGTTCCGGTCATGGCCAGGTGTAGACCGTCCGGTTTGTATTGGTCCTTCCTCCCCCAGAACCGGCTCCAATGTCCCAGGAATTTGAATCCCTCCCTCTTGCACTATTCCTCAAGCCATGTATTCATCTGAGCGATCCTGAAATTCCTACTCTGACTAGCACGTGGCACTGGTAGCAATCCTGAGATTACTACCTTTTGAGGTCCTACTTTTTAATTTAACTCCTAGTTCCCTAAATTCAGCTTGTAGGACCTCATCCCATTTTTTACCTATATTGTTGGTACCAATATGCACCACGACAACTGGCTGTTCATCCTCCCCCTCCAAACTGTCCTGCAGCTGCTCTGAGACATCCTTGACCCTTGCAACAGGGAGGCAACATACCATCCTGAAGTCACGATTGCGGCCACAGAAACATCTATCTATTCCCCTTACAATAGAATCCCCTACCACTATAGCTCTCCCATTCTTTTTCCTGCCCTCCTGTGCAACAGAGCCACCCATGGTGCCATGGACTTGGCTGCTGCTGCCCTCCCCTGGTGAGTCATCACCCCGCCCCCCCAACAGCACCCAAGGCGGTCTATCTGTTTTGGAGGGGGCTGACCGCGGGGGACCCTTGTACTAGCTTCCTTCCACTGCTCTTTCTGATGGTCACCCATTCCCTATCTACCTGAGTAACCTTTAGCTGCAGTGTGACCAACTCACTAAACATGCTATTCACGATATCCTCAGCATCGTGGGTGCTCCAGAGTGAATCCATGCGCAGCTCCAGTGCCGCAATGCGATCTGTCAGGAGCTGCAACAGGATAAACTTACTGCACATGTGGTCGTCAGGGACACTGGAAGCGTCCCTGAGTTTGCACATAGCACAGGAGGAGCATGACACGGGTCCGGGCTCTCCTGCCATGACTTAACTCTTAAATTAACTTTATTTGGCAACAATCCCAAAGGTTACCTACTGATAAAGGAAAAGAAAAAGAAAAAAAACTACTTACCCCCTTGGCTGTGACATCACCCTTCAATTTCCTTTTACTTCTTTTTTGCCTTCTGTCCCTGCACCAGCTGGCCTCCTTGAACTCCCGCTGCTCCGACGATGTTGGGCCTCTTATAGGCCTCCCCCGGACTCCCATGCCACCTCATTGAACTCCTGGACAATTGTTGTAGTTCATGCATGTGATATTTAAATGTCTGCCATTGCCTATCCACCATCAATCCTTTAAGTATCATTCTCCAGTCTATCCTAGCCATTCACGTCTCATACCGTCGTAGTTTCCTTTCTTTAAGTTCAGGACCCAAGTCTCTGACTTAACTGTGTCACTCTCCATCCTAATGAAGAATTCTACCATATTATGGTCACTCTTCCCCAAGGACCAAATTGCTAATTAATCCTCTCTCGTTACACAAGACCCAGTCTAGGATGGCCTGCTCTGTAGTTGGTTTCTCGACATATTGGTCTAGAAAACCATCTCTTATACACTCGAGGAAATCCTCCTCCACAGTATTGCTACCTGTTTGATTAGCCCAATCAATATGCAGATTAAAGTCACCCATGATAACTGCTTACCCTTATTGCACACATCCCTAATTTCCTGTTTGATGCCATCACCAACCTCCCTACTACTGTTTGGTGGTCTGTACACAGCTCACACTAACGTTTTCTGCCCTTTGGTGTTTCGCAGCTCTACCCATACAGATTCCACATCAACATTGCTAATGTCCTTCCTTACTATTGTGTTAATCTCCTCTTTAACCAGTAATGCTACTCCACCTCCTTTTCCTTCCTTTCTGTCCTTCCTGAATATTGAATATCCCTGGATGTTGCGTTCCCAGCCTTGGTCACCTTGGAGCCATGTCTCCGTAATCCCAATCACATCATATCCGTTAACAGCTATCTGCGCAGTCAATTTATCCATCTTATTACGAATGCCCATCGCATTGGGACTCAGAGCCTTCAGGATTGTTTTTTTAACACTCTTTGCCCTTTTAGAATTATGCTGTAATGTGGCCTTTTTTCAACCAGCCAATCACTTACCCTCTTGACTGCGACGTCACCCTTCGATTACTTTTTGACTCTGTTGCAGCTGCAGCTAGCTCCTCCTCCGGCCACTGCTCCTGAACTGCCGCCGACCCCGGACTGCCGCTGGGCCTTTATAGGCCGCCGATGCTCGCGAACTGCCTGGAGAAAAGAATGGAGTCAGAGAGGCGGGAGTTCCGGCAGCAGAGAGTCGGGAGGCCTATAAAGGCCAGTGAGACCAGGAGCTCGGGGAGTCGGAGAGGCGGGAGTTCTGGCAGCAGAGAGTCGGGAGGCCTATAAAGGCCAGTGAGACCAGGAGCTCGGGGAGTCAGAGAGGCGGGAGTTCCGGCAGCAGAGAGTCGGGAGGCCTATAAAGGCCAGTGAGACCAGGAGCTCGGGGAGTCGGAGAGGCGGGAGTTCCGGCAGCAGAGAGTCAGGAGGCCTATAAAGGCCAGTGAGACCAGGAGCTCGGGGAGTCGGAGAGGCGGGAGTTCCGGCAGCAGAGAGTCAGGAGGCCTATAAAGGCCAGTGAGACCAGGTGCTCGGGGAGTCGGAGAGGCGGGAGTTCCGGCAGCAGAGAGTCAGGAGGCCTATAAAGGCCAGTGAAACCAGGAGCTCGGAGAGTCGGAGAGGCGGGAGTTCTGGCGGCAGAGAGTCAGGAGGCCTATAAAGGCCAGTGAGACCAGGATTCGGAGAGGCGGGAGTTCCGGCAGCAGAGAGTCAGGAGGCCTATAAAGGCCAGTGAGACCAGGAGTCGGAGAGACGGAGAGGCGGGAGTTCTGGCGGCAGAGAGTCAGGAGGCCTATAAAGGCCAGTGAGACCAGGAGTCGGAGAGTCGGAGAGGCGGGAGTTCTGGCGGCAGAGAGTCAGGAGGCCTATAAAGGCCAGTGAGACCAGGAGTCGGAGAGTCGGAGAGGCGGGAGTTCTGGCGGCAGAGAGTCAGGAGGCCTATAAAGGCCAGTGAGACCAGGAGTCGGAGAGTCGGAGAGGCGGGAGTTCTGGCGGCAGAGAGTCAGGAGGCCTATAAAGGCCAGTGAGACCAGGAGTCGGAGAGTCGGAGAGGCGGGAGTTCTGGCGGCAGAGAGTCAGGAGGCCTATAAAGGCCAGTGAGACCAGGAGTCGGAGAGTCGGAGAGGCGGGAGTTCTGGCGGCAGAGAGTCAGGAGGCCTATAAAGGCGAGCTTGTGCAGCTGCAGCAGCGAGGAAAAAAGAAGTAGAAAGAAATCGAAAGGTGACATCACAGCCAAGGGGGTAAGTGATTGGCTGGTGATTGGTAAGTAATTTTTCTTTTTCTTTTTCTTTATCAGTAAGTAACCTTTAGCACTGTTGTTGCCAAATTAAGTGTATCTAAGGGTTAAGTCGATGGCAGGACAGCTCGGACACGTGTTATGCTCCTCCTGTACTCTGTGGGAAGTCGGAGACGCTTCCTGTGTCCCTGGCGACTACGTGTCCAGGAAGTTTATCTGCCTGCAGATCCTAACAGACCGCATTGCGGCACTGGAGCTGCGGGTGGATTCACTCAGGAGCATCCACGATGCTGCGAATGATGTGAATAGCATGTTTAGCGAGTTGGTCTTACCGCAGGAAAAGTGAACACAGCCAGATAGGGAATGGAAGACCAATAGGAAGAGCAGTGCAAGGAAGGTAGTGCAGGGATCCCCTGCAGTCATCCCCCTGCAAAACAAATACACCGCTTTGTTGAGGGGGATGACTTATCAGGGGAGAGCAGCAGCAGTCAAGTTCATGGCACCGTGGCTGGCTCTGCTGCACAGGAGGGCAGGAAAGAGTGGGAGAGCGATAGTGATAGGGGATTCAATTCTAAGGGGAATAGATACATGTTTCTGCGGCCACAACCGAGACTCCAGGATGGTATGTTGCCTCCCTGGTGCAAGGGTCAAGGATGTCTCGGAGCGGGTTTAGGACATTCTAAAAAGGGAGGGTGAACAGCCAGTTGTTGTGGTACATATAGGCACCAACGATATAGGTAAACAACAGGATGAGGTCCTACGAGATGAATTTAGGGAGCGAGGAGTTAAATTAAAAAGTAGGACCTCAAAAGTACTAATCTCAGGATTGCTACCAGTGCCACATGCTAGTCAGAGTAGGAATCGCAGGATAACGCAGATGAATACGTGGCTTGAGCAGTGGTGCAGCAGGGAGGGATTCAAATTCCTGGGGCATTGGAATCTGGGGAGGTGGGACCAGTACAAACCGGACGGTCTGCACCTGGGCAGGACTGGAACCAATGTCCTAGGGGGAGTGTTTGCTAGTGCTGTTTGGGAGGAATTAAACTAATATAGCAGAGGGATGGGAACCTATGCAGGGAGACAGAGGGAAACAAAATGGAGACAGAAGCAAAAGATAGAAAGGAGAATAGTAAAAGTGGAGGGCAGAGAAATCCAAGGCAAAACACAAAAAGGGCCACTTTACAGCAAAATTTTAAAGGGTTAAAGTGTGTTAAAAAGACAAGCCTGAAGGTTCTGTGCTTCAATGCGAGGGGTATTTGGAATAAGGTGGACGAATTAACTGCGCAGATAGCAGTTAACGGATACGATGTGATTGGCATCACGAAAACATGGCTCCAGGGTGACCAAGGCTGGGAATTCAACATCCAAGGGTATTCAGCATTTCGGAAGGATAGACAGAAAGGAAAAAGAGGTGAGGTGGCGTTGCTGGTAAAAGAGGAAATTAATGCAATTGTAAGGAAGGACATTAGCTTGGATGATGTGGAATCGGTATGGGTGGAGCTACGGAATACCAAAGGACAGAAAACGCTAGTGGGATTTGTGTACAGGCCACCAAATAGTAGTAGTGAGTTTGGGGACAGCATCAAACAAGAAATAAGGGATGTGTGCAACAGAGGTACAGCAGTAATCATGGGTGACTTAAATCTACATATTGATTTGGCTAACCTAACTGGTAGCAATGCAATGGAGGAGGATTTCCGAGAGTGTATTAGGGATGGTTTTCTAGACCAATATGTCGAGGAACCAACCAGAGAGCTGGCCATCCTAGACTGGGTGATGTGTAATGAGAAGGGATTAATTAGCAACCTTATTGTGTGAGGCCCCTTGGGAAAGAGTGACCATAATATGGTAGAATTCTTTATTAAGATGGAGAGTGACAAAATTAATTCAGGAACTAAGGTCCTGAACTTAAGGCAAGGTAACTTTGACAGTATGAGGCGCGAATTGGCTAGATTGGCTAGATGATACTTAAAGGGTTGACGGTGGATAAGCAATGGCAAACCTTTAAAGATCATATGGACAAACTTCAACAATTGTACATCCCTGTCTGGAGTAAAAATAAAACGGGGAAGGTGGCTCAACCGTGGCTAACAAGGGAAATTAATGATAGTGTTAAATCCAAGGAAGAGGCATACAAATTAGCCAGAAAAAGCAGCAAACCGGAGGACTGGGAGAAATTTAGAATTCAGCAGAGGAGGACAAAGGGTTTAATTAAGAAAGGGAAAATAGATTACGAGAGGAAGCTTGCCGGAAACTTAAAACTGACTGCAAAAGCTTCTATAGATATGTGAAGAGAAAAAGATTAATGAAGACAAACGTAGGCCCCTTGCAGACGGATTTGGGTGAATTTATAATGGGGAACAAAGAAATGGCAGACCAATTGAACAAGTACTTTGGTTCTGTCTTCACAAAGGAAGACACAAATAACCTTCTGGATCTACGAGGGGACCAAGGGTCTAGTGAGAAGGAGGAACTGAAGGATATCCTTATTAGGCGGGAAAATGTGTTAGGGAAATTGACATGATTGAAGGCCGATAAATCCCCAGGGCCTGATAGTCTACATCCCAGAGTACTTAAGGAAGTGGCCCTAGAAATAGTGGATGCATTGGTGATAATTTTCCAGCAGTCTGCTGAGTCTGGATCAGTTCCTATGGGCTGGAGGGTTGCTAATGTAACACCACTTTTTAAAAAAGGAGGGAGAGAGAAGGCGGGTAATTATAGACCGGTTAGCCTGACACCAGTAGTGGGGAAAATGTTGGAATCAATCATTAAGGGTGAAATAGCAGCGCATTTGGAAAGCAGTGATAGGATTGGTCCAAGTCAACATGGATTTATGAAGGGGAAATCATGCTTGACAAATCTTCTGGAATTTTTTGAGGATGTAACTAGTAGAGTGGACAAGGGAGAACCAGTGGATGTGGTATATTTGGACTTTCAAAAGGCTTTTGACAAGATCACACACAAGAGATTGGTGTGCAAAATCAAAGCACATGGTATTGGAGGTAATATACTGAAGTGGATAGAGAACTGGCTGACAGACAGGAAGCAGAAAGTCGGGATAAACGGGTCCTTTTCAGAATGGCAGGCAGTGACTAGTGGAGTGCCGCAGGGCTCAGTGCTGGGACCCCAGCTCTTTACAATATACATTAACGATTTGGATGAAGGAATTGAGTGTAATATCTCCAAGTATGCAGATGACACTAAACTGGGTGGCAGTGTGAGCTGTGAGGAGGACGCTAAGAGGCTGCAGAGCGACTTCGACAGGTTAGGCGAATAGGCAAATACATGGCAGATGCAGTATAATGTGGATAAATGTGAGGTTATCCACTTTGGGGGCAAAAACACGAAGGCAGAATATTATCTGAATGGCGGCAGATTAGGAAAAGGGGAGGTGCAGTGAGACCAGGGTGTCATGATTCATCAGTCCTTGAAAGTTGGCAAGGTATAGCAGGCGGTGAAGAAGGCAAATGGTATGTTGGCCTTCATAGCAAGGGGATTTGAGTATAGGAGCAGGAAAGTCTTACTGCAGTTGTACAGGGCCTTGGTGAGGCCCCACCTGGAATATTGGGCCCAAGTTTCGAGCTGCGCCTAGAACGGCGCAGTCCCGACCTGGACGCCTGTTTTTCGCGCCACAAAGTGCGCCTAAAAAAAACCTCCAGATTCTCCACCTCCCTGCAGGTCCTCTGGCCTCGGTGCAGCGCAGCAGGAGCTGTAGGGGGCGGAGCCAGGTCCCTGCGCTGAAAACAGTGCCGGGACCTCTGCACATGCGTGCTACAGTGGGCGCGCATGTTCAGTAGCTCCAGGTGCCCAAAACGGTGTGGGAGGGGCTGAAGCACGCAGCCCCTAGCCCTGGCCCAATGGCCTCACTGGGGCTGCGTGAATAAGGCTCCTCCCACAGCCAGCTCCTGCTTCCTCCCGACCCGACCCGACTCCCGCTTCCCGCCTCCGGACCGGACCCGACACCGACCCCGACCCGACTCCCGCTCCCCACCACCCCCCCCCCGCCCCTGGACCGGACCCGACACCGACCCCGACCCGACTCCTGCTCCCCCCCCCCGCCTCCGCCTCCGGCCCGGACCCGACACCGACACTGACACCGACCCCGACCCGACTCCTGCTCCCCCGCCCCGCCCCCGCCCCCGCCTCCGCCTCCGGACTGGATCCGACCTGACCTCCCTCCCCCCGACCTGACCTCCCTCTCCCTCCCTCCCCCCGACCTGACCTCCCACTCCTTCCCTCCCCCCGACCCGAACCGAACTGACCTCCCTCCCACCACACCCCCCCGACCCGCGCTCCCCCCGACCCGACCCAACGCCACCTACCTGTAAATCTGGTGCTGGGGACGGGCCCTGATCGAAGTCTCGGGCCCGGCCTGTTCAGCCTCCCTCCCCCTTCTCCTTTCCCCCCCCCTTCTCCTTCCCCCCCTTCTCCTTCCCCCCCAATCTCCTTCCTCCTCAATCTCCTTTCCCCCCCAATCTCCTTCCCTCCCAATCTCCTTTCCCCCCCAATCTCCTTTCCCCCCCCAATCTCCTTTCCTCCCCAATCTCCTTTCTCCCCACCAATCTCCTTCCCCCCCCAATCTCCTTCCCCCCCATCTCCTCCCCCCCAATCTCCTTCCCCTCCCCATCTCCTTTCCCCCCATCTCCTTCCCCATCTCCTTTCCCCCCCATCTCCTTTCTCCCCCTTCTCCCCTTTATCCCCTTCTCCCCCCTCCCCCTTCTCCCCATCCCTCCCCTTCTCCCCCATCCCTCCCCCTTCCCTCCCTCTGCTCCCGCCTCTCTCCCTCTACCCCCCTCCTCCCCCTCCCCTCACTGTCAGAAACACAGACACTGAATGACAGAGAATGAGAGACACACACAGACAGACAGAGAGATAGAGACACTGACAGAGACACACTGGGGGGGGGGGGGGGGCATCCCAGCGCGCTGTTGGAGGGCTCCCGTTGCTGCAGTTGGTAAGTAGAAAATGTTTTATTTATTGATTTTTTTTAAATTATTTTTTTTTAAATTATTTCTTATTAATTTTTTTTGATTGATTTATTGGTTGATTTATTGATGTATTTATCATTTATTATTGATGATGGCTCTTTATTTGTAAAACTGAAGTGTTTAATGTTTGTAAACTTCCCTTTAAACCCCCCCCTCCCCATTCACTACGCCTGATTTGTAACCTACGCCTGATTTTCTAAAATGTCGACAAGGTTTTTTCGAGCGTACAAAAATCTTTACTTACTCCATTCTAAGTTAGTTTGGAGTAAGTTTTCACTGACGAAACTTTGAAAACAGGTGTAAGTCGCCGGACACGCCCCCTTTTGAAAAAAAAATTCTGTTCCAAAGTGAAACTGTTCTAACTGACTAGAACTGGAGCAAACTAAATGACGAGAATTCCGATTTCTAAGATACTCCGTTCTACACCAGTTGCTCCTAAAAATCAGGAGCAAATCACGTGGAAACTTGGGGCCATTGTGTTCAGTTTTGGTCTCCTAATCTGAGAAAGGACGTTCTTGCTATTGAGGGAGTGCAGCGAAGGTTCACCAGACTGATTCCAGGCATGGCTGGACTGACATACGAGGAGAGACTGGATCAACTGGGCCTTTATACACTGGCGTTTAGAAAGATGAGAGGAGATCTCATAGAAACATATAAGATTCTGACGGGACTGGACAGGTTAGATGCGGGAAGAACGTTTCCGATGTTGGGGAAGTCCAGAATCAGGATACACAGTCTTAGAATAAGGGGCAGGCCATTTAGCACTGAGATGAGAAGAAACTTCTTCACTCAGAGAGTTGTTAACCTGTGGAATTCCCTGCCGCAGAGAGTTGTTGATGCCAGTTCATTGGATATATTCAAGAGGGAGTTAGATATGGCCCTTGCGGCTAAAAGGATCAAGGGGTAGGAGAGAAAGGGAAAGGGGTACTGAAGGAATGATCAGCCATGATCTTATTGAATGGCAGTGCAGGCTCGAAGGGCCGAATGGCCTACTCCTGCACCTATTTTCTATGTTTCTATGTTTCTATGTCACCATATTGGAAAGTCACAATCAGACTGTCAACCAATCAATCAATGTTGCCAAGAAATCAGAGAAACAAACTCAGGTGCAAGTTATGGAAACTGGATGATAGAATAATTATGGGAAAACCTGCAGGAAACCAAAGAGGATAGAATCCCCACCTGGATCAATAATACCCAAATTCAGAGTCTGATCTCGTACAAGGAACCCCATCCTCCAGATGGATGCCAGCTATGAAAACACTGCAAAGTGTGGTTTCAAAAACAGCACCGCCAAGAACTGTACTCTGACTATGTTGAATGTGAACGCCCAAACATTCGTCAGGGATGCCTATTTGGGAAATGGGACTTATTGTTTCACCACCACCAAAAGGGCCTACCATTATGGAACACAAATTTGCATGATACCCAAACCAAGCTTCTGCACTCACCCGTTGAGACCTCTGAGAATTGGAAACGAAGAAATTATTAATATCAAAAAAAGAGGACAAGTACCAAGCAGACCCCGTATCAAAGCCAAAACCCTACTGTGATCAAATCATTTTATATATATATATATATTATATATATATATGATGATTGATCAAAAGGAGGAATGTGGAAGTACAGGTCATAAGGTCACCGGTCTGGGCAGCCAAAGCGGAGACCAAGTATGCACTGTCAATTTCAGCAGGAAAGACCCTGATCACCTCAGACTTACTGGCACCAACTCGACTAGTTACACATGAAAAGCAGGGTATAAAGATAGACAGGTTCAGACAGTCCAAAGCGAGGACCAAGGAGCAACACTTGGCAGAAGGCACCAGGGAAGAGATCCTTGACGGAAAACTGTTCAGCCATAGCGAGGAGCTAGGAGTAACACTTAGCAGAAGTAGGGACCAGGGAAGAGACCCTTGACAGAACAGTGTTAGGATGGACTGATCATCTGGGGACCTATTGGGTAATTATAAAGTATAAGTGGTGAGTCTTTTACTTCTTCTGTAGTAAACGAACATTAACGATACCGCCATTGCCTCGTGTATTATTTGGTAATTAACTCAAGAACCATCACAGGCAACTACTCGTCACATGACTCGCGAAATTGCCATTCAAGCAACATGCACTTTGGCAGAAAAAAATCAAAGGGCAAGTTATTTAAATGGAGAAAAATTGCAAAGTGCTGCAGTACAGCGAGACCTGGGGTACTCGTGCATGAAACACAAAGGTTAGTATGCAGGTGCAGCAAGTGATCAGGAAGGCCAATGGAATCTTGGCCTTTATTGCAAAGGGAATGGAGTATAAAAGCAGTGAAGTCTTGCTACAGTTATACAGGGTATTGGTGAGGCCACACCTGGAATACTGCGTGCAGTTTTGGTTTCCATATTTACGAAAGGATATACTTGCTTTGGAGGCAGTTCAAAGAATGTTCACTAAATTGATTCCGGAGAACAGGGGCTTGACTTATGAGGAAAGTTTGAGTAGGTTGGGCCTCTACTCATTGGAATTCAGAAGAATGAGAGGTGATCGTATCGAAACATATAAGATTATGAGGGGACTTGACAAGGTGGATGCAGAGAGGATGTTTCCACTGATAAGGGAGACTAGAACTAGGGGGCATAATCTTAGAATAAGGGGTCGCCCATTTAAAACTGAAATTTCTTCTCTCAGCGGGTTGTAAATCTGTGGAATTCGCTGCCTCAGAGAGCTGTGGAAGCTGGGACATTGAATAAATTTAAGACAGAGATAAACAGTTTCTTAACCGATAAGGGAATAAGGGGTTATGGGGAGCTGGCAGGGAAGTGGACCTGAGTCCATGATCAGATCAGCCATGATCGTATTAAATGGTGGAGCAGGCTCGAGGGGTCGTATGGCCTACTCCTGCTCCGATTTCTTATGTTCTTCTCACATCCCACTTGCCCTTTATCCCACAATCTCTTCTGATTTACAAGCTGCACATGGTGTAAGCATGCCCCTCTTGCTTCCCCTTCCACCCAACCTCCTCTCACTACAACCCTACCCTTGTGCCTATCTCATTTCAGGCACCCAAGAAATCCAACCTGCCCAGTCAGTGCTCCAAGAAAAGGGAGAGGAGAGTGAAGAAGAAGAAACCATCACTCGATTTCACACTCCCAGTCACCAGCTCAGATACTGAAACTGTGCGTACTTTAGAGGGTAGGTTAGACACAGGATCTGCATATGTAGAGACACGAGGCACGAGTGGGCTGCAGCCAGGACAGAGGAAAAGGGTAGCACAGGTGCCAGCTTCCTGGAGGGCAAGATCGCACACGAATTCTGCTGCATAGGTCAAATGAGGACTTCGATGGGGAGGCCGACAGAAGAACGGTGATGGGTGTGCACAATGAAATTCTTGGTGTAGTGGTATGCCTGCCTGAAAGCCTGAATGCAATGTCAAGGAGTATGGAGTAGTCATGCATCAAGCTTGCACAGGGCTTTGGGCAAATCTTGGAGCCCATCCTTTCAACATGGAAGGGTTGGGCAGATGCACTAGCGCACTTGTGAACCCAACCATAATGCAGCATCTGATGGCTGATGCCTCAGCTTCCATTGCGGCACAAGTAGAACCCACCCAATGCCTGAGTGTTGCAGTGGAAGCTCACACTTCTGTCATATTAGCTCAGAATGTTGCCATTGCGGCTGCGTTTAATAGTGTGGAAAGGGGCTTGCAGGATGTCACAGCAGTCCAGCAATCTCTCCTTCAACAGATCTCTCGGAATGCTGAGGCCCTCGCACCCCTCCCCCCACCCCCCGCCCCCCACCGGGGAAATGAGAGTGACCTGCTGTCACTCTCAGGAGGACAGCATTCGTCCTCCAACCGCTTTCACTCTGCCAATGTCCTTGTTGTTGCCTGTCAGCCAGCCAGCCCAGACTGCTGCCACCCATGCTGAGGTGGTGCAGTCCACAGCCAGGCCTTATAGGCTCGGTCATCCTGCAAGGCCATCTGCAGTCTCCCCCACTGAAAGTCAGCAGCCACTGGGGTAGCACTTCATAGGAGCACTAGGACAGGCAAAGGCACATCCCAGACAGGCACTACATGAATGCTCAAGGGTGGTTTGTTGACACAAAAGCAAAATACTGCGGATGCTGGAATCTGAAATAACAACAAAGCATGCTGGAAATCTCAGCGGGTCAGGCAGCATCTGTGGAGATAAAAACAAAGTTAATGTTTCGGGTCGACGACCCTTCGTCAGAACTGCCGAATGTTCGAAAAGAGCAAATTCTTAAGCATTGAAAGGGGGAGGGGAAGAAAGAACAAAAGGGAAGGTCTGTGATAGGGTGGAAGGCAGGAGAGATTAGAGAGACAAAAGGGATGATGGGTCGAATTGAAATGGTAATGGCAGGAGTTAGAGAAAGGTTAATCTGGATAGGGTATGAATGGTGGAGTAATGACCAGCTGCCATTAGAGACAAAGAGAAAAAAAAGAGAAGAAGCAAAAAAACATAAGATGAGAGCTGGGGTTGAGGGGGGGGGGGGGGGGGGGGCGGGGGGGATGGGTGGCGGGGAGGGCAGGGAAGGAGCCAATGATGGCCAGAGGTTATGCTCTGAAATTGTTGAACTCGATGTTGAGTCCAGAAGGCTGTAAAGTGCCTAAATGAAAGATGAGGTGCTGTTCCTCAAGCTTGCGTTGAGCTTCATTGGAACAGTGGAGGAGTCCGAGAACGGAGATATCAGAGTGGGAGTGGAGTGGAGAATTACAGGTGACCGGAAGCTAAGTGTCACATTTACGGACTGAATGGAGGTGTTCAGCAAAGCGGTCACCTAATCTACGCTTGGTTTCTCCAATGTAGAGGAGACCACATCATGAGCAGCGAACAGTATATTAAATTGAAAGAAGTAGAAGTAAATCGTTGTTTCTCCTGGAAGGAGTATTTGGGGCCCTGAGTAATGGGAAGGGAGGAGGTAAAAGGGCAGGTGTTGTATCTTCTGCGCTTGCACAGGAAGGTGCCATGGGAAGGGGAGGGTGTGTTGGGGGTGAATCCGGAATGGACCAGGGTGTCTCGGAGTGAGCAGTCCCTTCGGAACTTTGAGAGGTGAGGGGAGAGGAAGCTGTGATTGGTGGTGGGATCACGCTGGATGTGGCAGAAATGGCGAAGGATGATCCATTGAATGTGGAGGCTGGTCGGGTGAAAGATGAGGACAAGGGGAACCCTGTCATGGTTCTGAGAGGGAGGGGAAGGGGTGAGAGTAGAGGTGCGGGAAATAGAACGGACACGGTCGAGAGCCATGTTAACCATGGTGGAGGGGAATCCTCAGTTGAGGAAAAGGGATGACATGTCATAGGTACTATTGTGAAAGGTGGTGTCGCCAGAGCAGATGTGACGGAGACGGAGAAACTGGGAGAATGGAATGGAGTCCTTAAAAGATGCGGGGTGAGAGGAAGTGTAGTCCAGGTAACTAAGGGAGTCAGTGGGCTTATAGTGAATAATGGTTGAAAGTCTATCCCTAGAAATGGAGACAGAGAAGTCGAGGAAGGGAAGGGAAGAGTAGAAATTGGATGCAAAGTGATTAGTTGACTTTGTTATGTAATATCGGATGGATTGATGGATAAAGTTGGATTTTAATGTTTCTTCTGTGGTGGCTTTTATTGTAGCATAGTGCCCAAGAGGACGCTGTGATGGTCAGTATAGAGGGAAGGAAAGGTGTGGAACTTTTTTTTAATGGAGAATTGGGGTTGCATTCACTCATATCGCAGTCAGATGAATCAATCACAGACAGCCAGACAGAAAGGGACTGTGTGCGTTGCCTCTTCCCTTCCGCTTCCTCCTCTTCCACTTACTCCGCCTCCATCCCTCTTCTTCCCTCTCTTCCTCCTCCTCAGCTGGTCGCCATATGCCTGGTGGCAAGGGCTGTGCCCTCATGATGGCAAGTTTGTGGGGCCATGCAACAGACCACGACGAATCTTGAATCACGTTCTGGTGAGTATTGTGGAGTTCCCCCAGAACGGTCCAGGCAGCGGAAGCATTGTTTGTGCATGCCACTGGTCTGCTCAATCAGATTTTGTGTGGCAGCATTTCTCTCATTGTACGCATGCTACTCATGTCTGGTTGGGTTGTGAAACGGAGTCATGGTCCAGGTGGTCAATTGACAGCCCTTGTCGCCCAGTAGCCACCCTCTGCTTTGTCTTGGTGGCTCAAAAACTGAGGGAACAGTAGACTGGTGCAGAATAAAAGCATACTCACTGCTGCCACAATACAAAATAGTCACCATCATGATGAACTGAGCAAAGCCATGCACCAACTGCACATTTGCAGTTGAGGTACAGCATTTTGATGCGGCATTTAAATGCGCCGCCCACAAAGCCATATGCATGCAATCAATGGCGCACTGCAACATGGGGAAGGCCGCTATTCTGGCGAAGCCACTGCATGCTCTGTCTGCTTCTTTCTGGTCAGCGAGAAGACAATGAACTCCCCATTCCTGGCATAAAGAGCGTCTGTCACCTCTCATATATAGCAGTGGACAGCAAACTGGGAGATGCTACAGATTTCGCTTGCTTCAGCCTGGAAGGATACAGATGCAAAGAATTTCAGGGCCATGGTTACCTTTACAGCCACTGGCAGCTCTGGTGTGAGGCTGCAGGTCTGGTTGCAAGAGGTGACAGAGTTCTGTGAGCACCTCATTCGTAAAGTAGCTCAGGTTGAGGTAAGAGCTATCGGAAGACCCTGATGAAATATTCCTTATTGTATAAATTCACTTGAACAACTAATATGGAAATAAATTGAAGCAATTACAATTTATCACATTGCTTTAGACCTCCTCCCACCATAATCTTATTTCAGCCTAAAATCAACCATCACAATTTTCAGTTTTTTATGCTCGATATTATCTCTGCTTCAGTATCACCGGTTCCTTCCATAAGTGGCCCTTGCATTTTCTATGATCTGAAGCACACCTTTTTCTGTCCAACTTCTAGTTAAATGATAGAAAATCCCAGGGATTGTAGAAGAGGACGCTTACTTCATATACCAACTACTGAAAGTATCACGATTCCCCCCACCCCCCCTCCCGCCGTATGAACTCTACTCTCGACAGAATGCAGACTGAAATAGTATTCTGCCAAGATAAAGGATCAATAACGCATTTATTTACATAAAATACATGAATGAACTATGTTACAGTTTAAACAGTGAGAAGATATATTTCCCTACATTCAAAGGTTATGAAAAGCAATGAGGATGCAATCTGCTTTCCTCTCTATACATTGGCTCACCTTCTCTAACTTAACCTTCAAAGCTAACCTGGTTCAGACTCCCAAAATACAGACATCTTTTTGGCTGCTGGCTGTCCAATTCATAGACCCCTTTGTGACTGAGGGAGAGAGAGAGGGAGAGAAAGAGAAGGATTCTCCCTGTGATACCGCCCCACTCCCAATGCTGTGATGACTCCTCTCTGATTTTTGCCAAACTTTCACTGCTTCCCTGGCTCTACTCTCACTGGTCCCCTGGCTGCATTCTCACCACCCCTCCAGGCTCCACTCTCAGTTCTGCCCTAGCTGCACTCTGTTTATCCCCTGGTGTCTGACCTGCCATCATTGCCAGTTTAGAAAACCCACAATACTATCCTGACATCAGTGAGTAGCAGCAAGCCCATTCGTCATTTCATTTTCTTTAAAACGATCCCCCAGCCTCACAGCTGCCCGATATTTTCATCCCACCACGTAAGTGCTGCTACTCCCCCTTTCCCACTTTATTGATTGTCTTGTTCTTTTCTTGACAATTTGGGGGCGAAATTGCATCGCACTGGGTTTGGGGCGCATCATTCGAATGAAGTGAAAACTTAGCGCCGACCGAGATGGACGTGAGGAAGTTTGTAAATTCGGTACTTTGTTTCCAAAATCGGAGAGCTACATTGTTGGAGCACTAAATGGCCTCCGCGTGGCGGTAGCAGGGCGAGAGGGGGCGGAATTGCGGCGATCTCACTCAACGCCGCACTGACCACCTCAGCGCAACGCTGATAACCTCAGCACAGCACTGATGACGTCAGCGTAACGCAGACATGTTGCATCGCGAAGACGTGTCACAACGTCCCTCCTCTTTTAAAGGGGAGGGCCACTGCAAACTCTGCTTTCCTGGCGCTCACTGGGCCACCAGAGAGGGTTTCGGCTAAACCAGAGACTGTCATTGTTGCGCCGACTGCAAAGTCGGCCGACAAAAAAAGATGGCAGCTGCGGCGCCCCGCACCAACCTCACTCCCGCAGGGCAATTTCCCCCAGGGGACATAAAGGGGTCAGTGCTGGTCGGTAAGGGGTCAGCGTGCACAGCGATGACATCACCGGCATGTGTGCCACCCCCCGGGATGAAAACTACGGTGCGAGGCGCAAAGCCGGTTGCACCACTGCCATCCCGGGGGCAATTCCGGCCAGGTCACTTCCGCTGCCTGCCCCGGGCAGAAAGTCCTTATTGCCCCGTTAGCGTCTCCCGGAGGTGCTAGTAAGGCCTTTCGGAATGGAGCAATTTCGGCCCCTTTATTTTCTTTACATATCTCATTTCCAGGCTACTCAATTGAGTTTCACTTTACTTCTATTTTTCTGCAAACTGTCCAAGCTGTCACTACTGTCAATTTTTCATCTAATTTATTTCCCACTTTATTGAATTCCTTTTTCCAACTTTATTTTTATTCTCACTTTATTTTCCTTTTTGGCCCCTGTAGCTCATGTCACCATCATTGACATGTTTAAGATGATTAAAGAATTTGATAGGGTAGAACAATGTTTTCTGGTGGGGAGTCCAGAACAAGGAGGTGCAGCCTTAAAATTAGAGGTAGGCCATTCAGGGGTGATGTCAGGACGAACTTCTTCACACAAAGGGTAATGGAAACTGGAACTCTCTCCCCCAAAATACTGAGATTGATAGATTTTTAATAGGTAAGGGTATTAAGGGTTACAAAACAAAGGCGGGTAGATGGAGTTACGATACAGATCAGCCCTGATCTAACTGAGCTGGAGGGGCTGAATGACCTACTCCTGTTCCTATATTCCTATCATTGCCACTTTGACCCTTCAATTTTTCCTTAATTCATTTCACCCCTTTTAAAATTTGGCTTGCTATTCTTTCTAACCTGCTGAATTACACCACTCAATTAATTTCAATGTTATTTTATTCAGGTATTCCCAAATTGATTTGATTTGTTTTCTAATTCATTAGCTTAATGATTTAAATCAAGTTTTGCCTCACCCAATATTGAGTTGGTTTGGCTTCAGAGAGCTTGAAGAAATGGGCATCCAAGAGCTAAAGATATCTGTGGAAGGTCACAAGGGGTTTTCAATGTTACATCTTCAGATCCCACTACTGTACAAGTAAGTGTAGGTCAGTGTGAGTCAACTCCCATAAAGTAAGTTGCTCGGACCACTCATGGTAATGGCTGAGACCATTGAACTCGAGAGGGTACCTACAGCAGATCAGAATTAGTAACAATGTAGTTGCTGTAAGTAACACTTGCCTCCTGTGTCACTTTTCTGTCATGCTTTTCCTATCAGTTTTCTGTCACACTTGTTTCACTCCATTGATTGCCTCAAAGTAAAATAGCAAATTAGACTGAGGAGGTAGGGAACGTACAAATTAAAAATGAGGAAAGTTGCTAGAAAATTGGCAATAATAAACTATTAAGGACTTACAAAAGCAATCGTCCTAGCATAATTGCCAGACAATGTCAATGAGGGATTTCTGAACCAAAGAGTCTTTCCTCATCCGAATTTCGGTTCTTTTAAAACAAGTGAATTGAATGTTGAAAGCTTCTCAGACAAACCATCATTAACAACACCAATGTTTTGTTGACAGTTAGAAAATGAAAACTTTATAATTAGTGACAGTTGTGTTGGAGCGAGATTGAGAGAGACAGAGGGGCTGAAATTGGTCTCAACGGTAGCGCAAAACAGGCGATAATGAATCAAAAAGAAAATTGGGCGGGATGTAAAACGGGCTGTCGATTCATTATCACCCATTTTTCACTAATGCCAAAGACCAATTTCACTCCCGTAGGGAGATAGAGGGTTACAGCAATATTCCTTTGGAACACACACACACACTGTACCTCCTCTTAATTTGACCAGAACACATCCTCTAACTTACCATAACCAACACCAGGGGAGATCTGCTAATGTGTGTGCACCTGTCTGTGTTCGTAAAATAGTTTTAAAGATACCCATTGCTTGTCACGCTTCTTTTTTCTCAAACTCACTTACATTAACATGACATTAAATGATTGCTACATAGACTGTAGCAAAGAAAACGAATGGAGGAGGAGTTAGTGAGGGAGGGAAAATTGCAACAGATTACAAAGGATGGGATGTAACAGTGAAGAAACAATAAAGGAATGGAGGTGGAAGGATATATACATTGAGTTAGCTGTCGGATGGTGAATTAATTTGGTTGTCAATTCACCAAGGCTGGAAGGTGACCACACCCAAGGTCACTGGGTGGGTGCAATTTTCCAGTCTTGATGCAATCCTGCTACATAAAATTGAATTCCCATTTATATCAGAGAGCTGCAACCAAAGTGCGTAGCACTTAGAAATATTAGTCATGTATAACTGAAATTATAATTCCCCCATTATTGATTACACAGCAAACAGTAAAAGCATGTATCACTCTCTGTGTATCCCAGTGAAAATCTTTCCAGTCCCAATGGGAATTAACCTTTTGTGAAAAGGCCTTTGGATTGTACTGTGTTTTATACCACTGGTTCTATAATTTAGTTCCTCTCCAACGGGGAGCTTGTTGAGCGTGAAATGGAGCATTGCAGCGAGGAAGATCGAGAAGAGGGTTAGCGCGATGACGCAGTCCTGCTTGCAGAGGATGGCAACAAACTTTTGGGGGCAGCCGAAATGGAGGAGGACGCTCCATAGTCCCTTGCGGTTAACAGTGTCAAAGGCCTTTGTGAGGTCAAAGAAGGCCATGTACAAGGATTGGTGCTGTTCTCTGCACTTCTCTTGCAGTTGTCGCGCCGTGAAGATCATGTCAGTTGTACCCCGTAATGGACGGAACCCGCACTGTGACTCTGGGAGGAGCTCCTCACCCACAGGGAGAAGACGGTTGAGGAGGATTCTAGCGATGACTTTCCCAGTGGCTGACAACAGGGAGATTCCTCTGCAGTTGCCGCAGTCGGACTTGTCCCCTTTATTAAAGATGGTCATGAATACGGCATCTCTGAGATCTCCAGGCATGCACTTCTCCTTCCAGATGAGAGAGATAAGGTCATGCATTCGTGCCAATAGTGTCTCTCTGCCAAACTTTAGTGCCTCAGCGGGGATTCCAGCTGCTCCTGATGCCTTGTTATTCTTGAACTGATGGATGGCCTTTTCTACTTCATGCAGGGCTGGGGTTTTGCTGAGATCTCCCAATGCTGACACAAGACTTACAAAGCAAGAGGTCTACTCAACTCCTACATGGCAAGCGATCCCCAGGTGGGCAGTGGAAACAGTTCAAGGACACCCTCAAAGCCTCCTTGATGAAGTGACACCTGGGAATCCTTGGCCAAAGATCACCCTAAGTGGAGGAAGAGCATCCGGGAAGGCGCTGAGCACCTTGAGTCTCGTCGCTGAGAACATGCAGAAAACAAATGCAGGCAGCGGAAGGAACGTGCGGCAAACCAAACTCCCCACCCACTCTTTCCTTCAACGACTGTCTGTCCCACCTGTGACAGAGACTGTAATTCCCGTATTGGACTGTACAGTCACCTGAGAACTCACTTTTAGAGTGGAAGCAAGTCTCCCTCGATTTCGAGGGACTGCCTATGATGATGATGTTTTATGCCACAATAGTGTTGATTTGAATCCCAATTGTGGTGATTGCACCACTTCACATTAAGTATTGCGGGAATTAATAGTTCTTTGATACATGGTGATCTTGCAATAGTTGAAATTTTAAAGAGCATATCAAGCATTACAAAGAGAACAATTTTATTTCATGCACTAGATGGAATAAAATGCCTGATTTAAAATTCAAAACATAAAGGTAATATGAGAGGCACTGGAGAAGAGTTGATCATTTCAGTATTATATAATTCATCACAAGCAAAATTATTCCTAACCATTCCTTCTTCAGGTTAATTCTGATGGGAATTGTGAATCATCATCCTAATTGAAAAGAAACTTGCATTAGCTGATTAAACAGTTAAATATTCAATATGCCAGAGCATTTTATTTACATCTAGTTCAATATCTGAATAGAAACAGGAAGCTTTGACATGAGATGAGTAACCTACTCTCTGATTTACTGTCAATTGCTGTCACTGGGCAATAGCACACATGCACATACCAAAATGGCAAGCTAGGTCTCTTTCATAATAAATAGGGACATTAAGCTCACACTCTGTTTGAAAACAGAAGAATTATGCCTGTGTCCATTACATCTTCAAAATACTAAGCAGTCTTTCTGAAATGCAAACTTTAGCCTCAAGTCCTTGGAGAAATACAGTCATGGTAATAATCTAACTAATTCATACCAGGGGAACTGTTTAATTAAGAGCAAAGCAAAACACATGACCTTATCAGTCACAAAAATATGCTGCAGCTATTTGTCCCTCTATTAGTTCTAACTGTGCTTCACTTTATCTGGCTACTGCAGCTATGAAGAGCAAGGCTGCTTAAATTTAATAAAATCAGAAAATGCTGGAAATGCACAGCAGTATCTGTATACAGTTCTGATGATAGATCAAGACTGCTGATCCACCTGACCCAGAAGGAAACCCCCCAAAAATAAAAAGTACTTACCTTCATATGACCACTCCTGTTTGCTACCAGTTTTCACTATTGGTCCACCATTATGTTCAACTTGCGCAATCTGTAGTTAATCATAGAATCATAGAAATTTATAGCATAGAAAGGAGGCCATTAAGATGATCGTGTTCATGCTGGCCGACAAAGAGCTATCCAGCCTAATCCCACTTCCCAGCTCTTGGACCGTAGCCTTGTAGGTTACGGCACTTCAAGTACATATCCAAGTAATGTTTAAATGCTATGAGGGTTGCTGCCTCTACCACCCTTTGAGACCTCCACCAAACTCTGGGTGAAAAAGTTTCTCCTCAAATCCCATCTGAACTCCTACCACTTTAAATCTATGGTTATTGAGGGAAATAGTTCATTCCTATCTACTCTATCTAGGCCCCTTATAATTTTATACACCTCAATTAAGTCTCCCCTCAGCCTTCTCTGTTCCAAAGCCGATCCAATCTTTCTTCACAGCTAAAATTCTTCAGTCCAGGCAACATCCTCGTAAATCTCCTCTCTACCCTCTCGAATGCAATCTCATCTTTCCTATAATGTGGTGCCCAGAACTGCACACAGTACTCTAGCTGTGGCCTAACTAGTATTTTATACAGTTCAAGCATGACCTCCCTGCTCTTGTATTCTATGCCTCAACTAATAAAGACAAGTATCCCGTATGCCTTCTTAACCACCTTTTCTACCTATCTTGCTACCTTCAAGGCTCTGTGGACATGCACTCCAAGGTCCCTCTATTCCTCTACACTTATTGTGTTCTACCATTTATTGTGTATTCCTTTGCTTTGTTAGCCCTCCCCAAATGCATTACTTCACACGTCTCCGGATTAAATTCCATTTACCATTGTTCTGCCCACCTGACCAGTCAATTGATATCTTTCTGCAGTCTACAGCTTTCTTCTTCATTATCAACCTGCGGCCGATTTTTGTATCATCCGCAAACTCCTTTATCATACCCTCTACATACAAGTCCAAATCATTAATATATACCACAAAAAGCAAAGAACCGAGTGCTGAGCCTTGCGGAAACCCACTGGAAACAGCATTCCAGTCACAAAAATACCAATCGACCATTACCCTTTGTTTCCTGCCTCTGAGCCAATTTTGGATCCAACTTGCCACTTTGCCTTGAATCCCATGGGCTTTTAATTTTGTGACCAGTCTGCCATGTGGGACCTTATCAAGGCCTTGCTCAAATCCATTGAGACTATATCAAATGCTCTACCCTCATCGACCCTCCTTGTTACCTCCTTAAAAAATTCAATCAAGATAGTCAGACACGACCTTCCCTCAACAAATCCATGCTGACTGTCCTTGATTAATCCATGTCTTTCTAAATGAGGATGTATCCTGTCACTCAGAATTTTTTCCAATAATTTTCCCATCATGGAGCATAGGCTGACTGGCCTGTAATTATTTGGTCAAACCTGTCCTCCCTTTTTAAACAACAGTACAACGTTAGCAGTCCTCCAGTCCTCTGGCACCACACCTGTACCTAGAGGGGATTGGGAAATGATGGTCAGAGCCTCTGCAATTTCCTCTCTTGCTTCTCGTAACAGCCTTGGATACAATTAATCTGGGCCTGGGGATTTATCCAATTTCAAAAATGCTAAACCCCTTAATACTTCCTCTCACACTATGTTTATTTCATCTAATATTTCACACCCTTCCTCCCTGATTGCAATGTCTGCATCGTTCCTCTCTTTTGTGAAAACAGATGCAAGTATTCATTAAAAACCATACCCACGTCTTCCGCCTCCACATACAGGTTACCTTTATGGTCCCTAATAGGCCCCACTCCTTTCTCTAGTTATCCTCTTGCTTTTAATGTACTTATAAAACGTCTTTGGGTTTTCCTTAATTTTACTTGCCAACATTTTTTCAAAGCCTCTCTTTGCTTTTCTAATTTCCTTTTTAATTTCACCCCTGCACTTTCTAGACTCCTCTACGGTTTCTGCAGTATTGAGCCCTCAGTATCTGTAATAAGCTTCCCTTTTTTTCTTTATCCTACCATGTTTGCCCCTTGACATCAAGGGGGCTCTAGATTTGATAGTCTCACCGTTTTTCTTTATGGGAACATATTTGCTCTGTACTCTCATGATCTCCTCCTTGAATGCCTCCCACTGCTCTGACACTGATTTAAAATCATGTTGGGTTCCTAATTGCATCATCAGACCCCTAACTTTAACATATTCATGAGACCCATGGCTGCCTGGGACGAGCAAAACCAAGCAGTGCAAATGGTGGTGGGTGTGCGCGCAGTGCAAATGGTGGTGGGTGTGCGCGCAGTGCAAATGGTGGTGGGTGTGCGCACAGTGCAAATGGTGGTGGGTGTGCGCGCAGTGCAAATGGTGGTGGGTGTGCGCGCAGTGCAAATGGTGGTGGGTGTGCGCGCAGTGCAAATGGTGGTGGGTGTGCGCGCAGTGCAAATGGTGGTGGGTGTGCGCGCAGTGCAAATGGTGGTGGGTGTGCGCGCAGTGCAAATGGTGGTGGGTGTGCGCGCAGTGCAAATGGTGGTGGGTGTGTGCGCAGTGTAAATGGTGGTGGGTGTGCGCGCAGTGCAAATGGTGGTGGGTGTGCGCGCAGTGCAAATGGTGGTGGGTGTGCGCGCAGTGCAAATGGTGGTGGGTGTGCGCGCAGTGCAAATGGAGTGGTTAATACATTACCACGATTTTAAATAATAGCAAGTAAAATCAAGGAAAACCCAAAGATGTTTTATAAATACATAAAGAGCAAGAAGATAACTAAGAAAAGAGTAGGGCCTATTAGAGACCAAAAGGTAACTTGTGTGAGGAGGCAGAAGACATGGGTATGGTTCTTAATGAATACTTTACATCTGTCTTCACAAAAGAGAGGGATGATGCAGCTATTGGTCCAGAATTTGAGGTCGGAGGCATACATCTGGAGTAGTGATCCAAACAGTAGTAGTGATGTTGGGGAGGGCATCAAACAGGAAATTAGGGGTGCATGCAATAAGGGTGCAGCAGTTATAATGGGTGACTTTAATATGCACATAGATTGGGCTAACCAAACTGGAAGCAATACGGTGGAGGAGGATTTCCTGGAGTGCATAAGGGATGGTTTTCTAGACCAATATGTCGAGGAACCAACTAGGGGGGAGGCCATCTTAGACTGGGTGTTGTGTAATGAGAGAGGATTAATTAGCAATCTCGTTGTGCGAGGCCCCTTGGGGAAGAGTGACTATAATATGGTGGAATTCTGCATTAGGATGGAGAATGAAACAGTTAATTCAGAGACCATGGTCCAGAACTTAAAGAAGGGTAACTTTGAAGGTATGAGGCGTGAATTGGCTAGGATAGATTGGCGAATGATACTTAAGGGGTTGACTGTGGATGGGCAATGGCAGACATTTAGAGACCGCATGGATGAATTACAACAATTGTACATTCCTGTCTGGCGTAAAAATAAAAAAGGGAAGGTGGCTCAACCGTGGCTATCAAGGGAAATCAGGGATAGTATTAAAACCAAGGAAGTGGCATACAAATTGGCCAGAAATAGCAGCGAATCCGGGGACTGGGAGAAATTTAGAACTCAGCAGAGGAGGACAAAGGGTTTGATTAGGGCAGGGAAAATGGAGTACGAGAAGAAGCTTGCAGGGAACATTAAGACGGATTGCAAAAGTTTCTATAGATATGTAAAGAGAAAAAGGTTAGTAAAGACAAACATAGGTCCCCTGCAGTCAGAATCAGGGGAAGTCATAACGGGGAACAAAGAAATGGCGGACCAATTAAACAAGTACTTTGGTTCGGTATTCACTAAGGAGGACACAAACAACCTTCCGGATATAAAAGGGGTCAGAGGGTCTAGTAAGAAGGAGGAACTGCGGGAAATTTTTATTAGTCGGGAAATTGTGTTGGGGAAACTGATGGGATTGAAGGCCGATAAATCCCCAGGGCCTGATGGACTGCATCCCAGAGTACTTAAGGAGGTGGCCTTGGAAATAGCGGATGCATTGACAGTCATTTTCCAACATTCCATTGACTCTGGATCAGTTCCTATCGAGTGGAGGGTAGCCAATGTAACGCCACTTTTTAAAAAAGGAGGGAGAGAGAAAACAGGGAATTATAGACCGCTCAGCTTGACATTGGTAGTGGGTAAAATGATGGAATCAATTATTAAGGATGTCATAGCAGCGCATTTGGAAAGAGGCGGCATGATAGGTCTAAGTCAGCATGGATTTGTGAAAGGGAAATCATGCTTGACAAATCTTCTGGAATTTTTTGAGGATGTTTCCAGTAGAGTGGACAAGGGAGAACCAGTTGATGTGGTATATTTGGACTTTCAGAAGGCTTTCGATAAGATCCCACACAAGAGATGAATGTGTAAAGTTAAAGCACATGGGATTGGGGGTAGTGTGCTGACATGGATTGAGAACTGATTGTCAGACAGGAAGCAAAGAGTAGGAGTAAATGGGGACTTTTCAGAATGGCAGGCAGTGACTAGTGGGGTACCGCAAGGTTCTGTGCTGGGGCCCCAGCTGTTTACACTGTACATTAATGATTTGGACGAGGGGATTAAATGTAGTATCTCCAAATTTGCGGATGACACTAAGTTGGGTGGCAGTGTGAGCTGCAAGGAGGATGCTATGAGGCTGCAGAGTGACTTGGATAGGTTAGGTGAGTGGGCAAATGCATGGCAGATGAAATATAATGTGGATAAATGTGAGATTATCCACTTTGGTGGTAAAAACAGAGAGACAGGCTATTATCTGAATAGTGACAGATTAGGAAAAGGGGAGGTGCAACGAGACCTGAGTGTCATGGTACATCAGTCATTGAAGGTTGGCATGCAGGTACAGCAGGCGGTTAAGAAAGCAAATGGCATGTTGGCCTTCATAGCGAGGGGATTTGAGTACAGGGGCAGGGAGGTGTTGCTACAGTTGTACAGGGCCTTGGTGAGGCCACACCTGGAGTATTGTGTACAGTTTTGGTCTCCTAACCTGAGGAAGGACATTCTTGCTATTGAGGGAGTGCAGCGAAGCTTCACCAGACTGATTCCCAGGATGGCGGGACTGACCTATCAAGAAAGACTGGATCAACTGGGCTTGTATTCACTGGAGTTCAGAAGAATGAGAGGGGACCTCATAGAAACGTTTACAATTCTGATGGGTTTTGACAGGTTAGATGCAGGAAGAATGTTCCCAATGTTGGGGAAGTCCAGAACCAGGGGTCACAGTCTAAGGATAAGGTATAAGCCATTTAGGACCGAGATGAGGAGAAACTTCTTCACCCAGAGAGTGGTGAACCTGTGGAATTCTCTACCACAGAAAGTTGTTGAGGCCAATTCACTAAATATATTCAAAAAGGAGTTAGATGAAGTCCTTACTACTAGGGGAATCAAGGGGTATGGCGAGAAAGCAGGAATGGGGTACTGAAGTTGCATGTTCAGCCATGAACTCATTGAATGGCGGTGCAGGCTAGAAGGGCCGATGGCCTACTCATGGACCTATTTTCTATGTTTCGATGTTTCTATGTATATCTCTGACCCGAAAAAGCCCCAGATCCTACCTGCTGGTTCCTGGATTTTGGATTGCTTGGGTCCTGTGCCTGTCGGTGTACGCCTGCGTAAAGGCCCACAGATCCCAGGGATGCAGGTGGTTCAGTAGCGTTCCTGGGGCCAGGTCCTCCTATCAGAAAGGAGAATTCCATTGTTGCAATCTATGAACTGAATTCCCCAATGACAAGCAATGAAATCCTCAAATAATTAAAGAATTTCCACAATTCTAATAAAACTAAATGTAGCCATTTTCACACTTAATTAAAAGTCCCTTTAATGAAGCATTTACAATAAAAATGTAACTTTGAAAAATAATTTTTAATGTTTGTGGATGATTTTTTATTTTCTAATATAACATTTAAGTTCACCCTTACATTGGTGAAGGCATGTCCAATGCCTACTTTTACCAGGCATAAGGTTTTTGTGGCATTTGCTGGGCAGTAGCCCAACTCTGCACCAGCAAAAGTGATTTTTCTTTTGGTTCAGAGGATGTATCAAGGCGAACCTTGATAGATCACAAGTTCCAGGTTTCTTGCATGCACAGCGGATGTGGAAAACTTGCGGGGCCTTATACAAGGCTTACATAAGAACATAAGAATTAGGAACAGGAGTAGACCATCTAGCCCCTCAAGTCTGCTCTGCGACTCAACAAGATCATGGCTGATCTGGCCGTGGACTCAGCTCCACTTACCTGCCCGCTCCCTGTAACCCTTAATTCCCTTATTGGTTAAAAATCTATCTATCTGTGATTTGAATACATTCAATGAGCTAGCTTCAACTGCTTCCTTGGGCAGAGAATTCCACAGATTCACAACCCTCTGGGAGAAGAAATTCCTCCTCAACTCGGTTTTAAATTGTCTCCCCCATATTTTGAGGCTGTGCCCCCTAGTTCTAGTCTCCCCGACCAGTGGAAACAACCTCTCTGCCTCTATCTTGTCTATCCCTTTCATTATTTTAAATGTTTCTATCAGATCACCCCTCATCCTTCTGAACTCCAACGAGTAAAGACCCAGTCTACTCAATCTATCATCATAAGGTAACCCCCTCATCTCTGGAATCAGCCTAGTGAATTGTCTCTGTACCCCCTCCTAATATATCCTTCCTTAAGTAAGGTGACCAAAACTACACGCAGTACTCCAGGTGCGGCCTCACCAATACCGTGTACAGTTGCAGCAGGACCTCCCTGCTTTTGTACTCCATCCCTCTCGCAATGAAGGCCAACATTCCATTCGCCTTCCTGATTACCTGCTGCACCTGCAAACTAACTTAGGTCGCGTGTGTCTGACTCCTGATCAGAAGGTTGTGTGTTCAAATCACTTTGGGGTCATTGTTCTCTTAGCTCGCGGCCTTCCGCGAGAGGTGGGCACCGGAGGGACTGGAGTGCATCATCACGCCCGGCAACCAAATTTTAATTTGATTTTACGTTTTAAAGTTTAATTTGTTTTAAATGCCGGTGTTTTTAGTGTCCCCTTCCCTTTTATAGGGGGCACTGGAAAATTGTGATTTTCGTGCCCAAAAAAAAAAGAAAAGAAAAACTAAAAAAAAAACCAAAAAAAAGGAAAAAAAGGGCCTTGTAAATGCCTGGTGTGTCACCCAGGTCGGGTGGCACGATTTAATGTTTTATGTTTTGTAGGTAGACTCTAAAAGAGTTTCATGCACAAGGACCAATTGTGGAGCAGTGGAGGTGTGTCCTGCACAGTTGGAGCTGAGCTACAGTGAGAGGAGCAGCTATCAACTTTAGCTCCTGCCTGGAAGGCCTGGAGTGAGCCCTGAGTACATCCCAGGAAGAGAAGGAAGGAAGGGGCTTCACCACCAACTTTCATCCAGAAGGAGAGGAGGAGAAAAGAAAACTCTTTAACAACTTTTTTACCATTCTGCAAAGAGTTGGAGAGAGGGGGAAAGACCAACAACAACATCCAGTGTGGAAGGAGGGAGACTCTACCATTCTACAGGTGGGTGTGGGTGCATTTCCCAAAAAGACTTTGTTATATCGGTGGGGGGAGGAAAGAAGACCACTGAGGGCCGGAACATCACGGGGGGTGTGTGTGTGTGGAAGTGTGTGAGGGGGCCTTGCTTACAACTAGGCCCCCCCCACAATTGAAACCCCCCCCCCCACATTTGCCTAGCCTGGGATAGCTGGAGCTACCAGGCTGAAGATTTCTTTTCTTTAAATCACCTAATAAACATCGTTAGGAGTGTGTGCCTGGTTGGCTCTAGCTGCCCCAGGTGAAGACATCTTCTCCCCTCACCTGAAGACCACCCCAAAGACTTTGTGTTTTGCCACCTGGGGATTGCACCCACCCACAGTTGCAAGGGGAGACCTGCCCTCGCAGTTTCCCCCCTCTTCCCACCCCCCTCTCTCTTTCTCTGTTACTCTCTGTTTCTCCCCTCTCTCTCTGAGAGCCCTTTTCCTCCCAAATTGATTGGAAAAATATAAAACAATTAAGACAACTGAGCAGAGGGAGCAAGGCCCCTCCCCAATTGTCAACTAGGGGAGAGGTGTGCCTCGTTAAGAGCTCCTCTGCTCAGTCTATTAAACGAGGCCATTTAAAGACCATTAAGGCCTGTGACTTTGGGGTGGGTGTAGCCCTTAAAGGGACCCCATGATGGCGACTCCATCCACGCCGGTGGCGGGGTCAGCAAAGACATATGCGCAGGCGGCATCCACATCCACGGCACGTCCTGCGCCACCCGCTGCCCTGCCACCATTCAGATTAATTACGAGAAAACACAGGGTCAAGAGCTACACTCACCCCACAATGAGCATCGAGGAGTGCGTGCGGGTGATGGCTGGGGTAGTCGGCCCTTCACCATTGTCGCAGCCTCCATGATGTCTGGGAAGGCTTTGTTCTTCCTGGGGTCGGAGCGGGCGGTGTCCCTGGCCCTCGAAAAGGGGCTCACGGTGGGCGGGACATTCCTGCCGGTGGATCCTCTCGAGTCCACCGCGCAGAGGGTCATCGTGTAGAACGTCCCGCCCTTTGTTCCCAATGAGCTCCTCCTCCCTCACCTACAACAACTGGGGGAAGTAAGGTCGGGGATCAACCCCATACCGCTCGGCCTCAGGGAGAGCAGCCTGCGCCACGTGTTCTCCTTCCGCCGCCAGCTCTTTGTCCGGCTGGCGCGGGAGGAGACGATGGAGGGCTATTTTAATGTGGTGCACGAGGGGACTGCCTACCGCGTCTTCTGGACGTCGGACGGCGTGCGGTGCCATGCCTGCAGAGAGGTGGGGCACATTCACAAGAACTGCCCCGCCTCCAAGGCCGCCAAACCACCGAAGGCGGCCAAGGCTGGCGCCGCCGCCACCCCTCCCCCTAGTTGCGTCCGCGTGAAGGGAGCCATAGGTGCGCGGGCATCGTCGGGGGCCTTTGTTTTCAGGGCCTCCGGCGGGGGGGAGGGAGAGCGTCCGATCGAAAAGAGGGCGCGGAAGAAGACGAGACAACTAGAGGCGGGTCCCCTCAGTGCGCCAGAAAGTTTGACCACCGCGCTCAGCCCAACCTAGTCACCGGCGAGCGCGGGGTGCCCTGAGCCCGTGCCCGAGCCCTTGATCAATACCGCAGAGGGGCTCGGGCGAGGGCAAGATAAGGAAAAGGGGGGGGCGGAGCGGGAGGCCTCGGCAGACATGGAGGTCTCCCTGCCTCCGTGCACCCCCAGGAACAAAAGGAGGCACCGCCCCAATGAGGCGGAGGGGGAACGACATCCCTCCGCGGAGGAGGCGGTGCCCGCCGCGTGTCCCGCGTCCCCCACCAGCGCCCCCAAATTGCGCTGCAGGCGCGAGGAGTCTGTCCCCGGGGAGGGTGAGGCAGTCGAGGCTGCCCAGCCGCTGCCTCCTGGGGATGGAGTGGAAGATCTGCCTGTCGTGGGGGGCGTGGGGCCAGCGGAAGAATGCGTAGCCGCCGGGTCGAGCATCCCGGGGACTGAGGCGGGCGGGGCCGAAAAGGCCGGACCTGAGCCCGCCCAGCCAATACCCAACTTCCCCCGGGATTTGCTCGACTCGGCAGAAACTGGAAATAGGAAAATTTTTACTGAATCTGTACACGCTGGGCTGGGGGGTGGCGGCGGGGAGGGAGAAGAACAACAACCCTCGCCCCCTACTGTGGAGCTGGGGGAATTGGAGGACATGGAACATTACTTTGACCAGGTCTCTCCCTGTTCCCCGGTTCCTGGGGCGGAGGGGGAACCCCTTCCGCTGTCGCTTCCCGACCCAGCACCAATTTTAAAAGAGCCCAGTGGGGATTCCTCTGCCGACGATCCTGGGGGTGGGATCGGGGCAGAGCCAGGGCCAGATAGAGCGGCCGGGCCGTTTGCCGTACCTCGTGCGGTCGACGGGCCGGCTGCTAGCGGCGACCTCCCGGAGGGGGACGGGGACTCGGTGGAGGACGCGGGTGAAGATATCGAGTCCATCGCCAGTGAGGCGGTGGATCTGCTCGCGGCCGCCACTGAGACCCTCCTCATTCCCGCAGAGGAACTCCGGGACCTTTTGGTCCAGTGCCGGGGTCGCCGCGACCAAGCCCGTCTGGCCCTGGAAAGATGGTCCGAGCTGGGGCTGCTCGTCGCGTCCGTCCGCGCCGCCGCTAAAACCATGGCCGCGGGCGGGCCCTTATCAAAGGCTCAAGGCCTTGAGCTGCGCCGGCTCAAAAAGTTCCTCGCTGGGCTGCTGAAGGAGTGGAGGTCAACAAACGACTCCACTCCCTCCCCACAATAGGTTAAGGTAGAAGTTGCACTATGCTTTTGCCATGAAGATAACCATAGCCAGCCTCAACATCAACGGCGGCAGAGGGGCACGCCGTAGATTTGACAATTTTTCGCTCCTGCGGGAGGGGAAATATGCGGTGTGCTTCCTGCAAGAAACCCACACCGTTCCGGGAGATGAAGCCACGTGGCTCCTGGAATGGCAAGGAGAGGTCCGCATGAGCCACCTCACCGCCATTTCTAGTGGGGTGGCCATCTTGCTGGGCCCGCATTTTCAGCCGGAGATCTTGGGGGTCGAGGAGCCCGTGCCAGGCCGCTTGCTGCACGTAACGGTTCGCCTGGGGGACGTGCCGCTCCATCTCGTGAACGTGTACGCCCCTCAGCCCGGCCCGCAGCAAACGCGCTTCTTTGAAGAGGTGTCCGCTCTTCTTGGCTCCGTCGACGTCGGTGACTGCATTGTCCTCGGGGGGGATTTTAACTGCACCCTCGAGGCGAGGGACCGCTCCGGTGCCCCGCAGTGCATGACGGCGATGGAGAAGTTGAGGGACCTGGTCGGGTCCTTCGACTTGGTGGATGTCTGGCGAAATCTCCACCCCGACTCCAGCGCCTTTACTTGGGTGAGGCCTGGAGTAGGATGGTCTAGAGTCGACCGCCTTTACGTGTCTCGGGCGTACGTTTCCTGCGTCCCGGCAGCCTCCATGCGGCCGGTGCCGTGTTCGGACCACCACCTGGTGTGGGCGGAGCTCGCTTCGCTCCGCGCGAGGACGGGGTCCGCGTACTGGCACTTTAACAACCGGCTGCTGGAGGACGTGCGGTTCCAGGACTCGTTCCGTCGATTCTGGTCCGACTGGAGAAGGAAGCAGGGGGTCTTCCCCTCCTTGAGGCTATGGTGGGATGTGGGCAAGGCTCACGTCTGCGTCTTCTGTCAAGAGTACGCGAGGGGGTCGACCAAGAGGCGGGCGGCCAGGGCCGGGCGCCTGGAAAAGGAGGTGCTCGACCTGGAATCCCGTCTCGGTCAAGTCGTCGAGGACCCGGCCCTGCGGACGGTGTACGAAGCTAAGAAGGCCGTGCTGAAGGACCTGCAGCTTGTCGGGTCCCGAGGCGCGTTCGTGAGGTCGCGGATCCGGTTCCTGCGGGATCTGGACCGCGGCTCCCCCTTCTTCTACTCGCTGGAAAAAAAGCAGAGTGTCCGTAAGCAGCTCTTGACGCTGCTGGCCGACGACGGCTCTCTCGTCTCGGATCCGGAGGGCGTCAACAACAGGGCCCTTGAATATTACGGGGCTCTGTTCTCTCCGGATCCGTCCAGCGAGGAAGCGCGTAGAGTTTTGTGGGAGGACCTGCCGAAGGTCAGCCCGGAGGGCGCCGAAAATCTGGAAGCTCCGCTAAGCCTGGCGGAGCTGACCGGTGCCCTCGACCGGCTCTCGAGTGGAAAATCCCCGGGGCTGGACGGGCTGACCGTGGAGTTCCACAGGGCGTTCTGGGACGTCCTGGGGGGCGACTACGTGCGGGTCCTGGGGGAAAGTCTGGCGACCGGGGAGATGCCCCTCTCTTGGCGCAGGGCAGTCATCGTCCTGCTGCCTAAGAAGGGCGATCTCCGCCTCCTTAAGAACTGGCGCCCAGTCTCCCTCCTCAGCACGGACTACAAAATTTTCGCCAGGGCGATGTCTGCTCGCCTTGGTGCTGTGCTGGACCACATGATCCACTCCAACCAGTCCTACACGGTCCCGGGCCGGACAATCCACGATAACATCCATCTGGTCCGGGACCTCATCCATTGTTCCCAGGAGGCTGGTCTGTCGGTCGCCTTCCTATCCCTCGACCAAGAGAAGGCGTTCGACAGGGTGGATCACGACTATCTGCTCGGAACTCTGCGCGCTTTCGGGTTCGGGACGCATTTCGTCGCCCGGATCCGACTTTTGTACGCCGCCGCGGAGTGTCTGATTAAGGTTAACGGGTCCTTGACGGCGCCCCTTCGCTTTAGGAGAGGGGTGCGCCAGGGATGCCCCATGTCCGGCCAGTTATACGCCGTTTGCGTGGAGCCTTTCCTGCGCCTCTTGCGGACGAGGTTGACGGGACTGGCTCTGCAAGGGCCGGGCGTGAGGTCGTCCTCTCGGCTTACGCCGATGACGTGCTCCTCGCGGTAGAGGATCCCGTTGACCTGCGGAGGATGCGTGAGTGCCAGGAGATTTACTCGGCCGCGTCCTCCGCCAGGATCAACTGGGAGAAATGTTCCGGACTCCTGGTGGGTCAGTGGCGGGTGGACTCCCTGCCGGAGGAGCTCAGGCCTTTTGCCTGGAGCACGACCCATCTCCTTTATCTGGGAGTCTACCTTAGCCCCGACGAGGGAGCCTGGCCGGCGAACTGGCAGGAGCTGGAGGCCAAGGTTGCCGCTCGCCTAGGGCGCTGGACAGGACTGCTCCGAGTGCTGTCCTACAGGGGTCGAGCGCTAGTCATAAACCAGCTGGTGGCCGCAATGTTGTGGTACCGGCTGGTCACTTTTTGACCCCTCCCCCTGCGTTTGTCGCCAAAATACAGAAGAAGCTGGTGGACTTCTTCTGGAACAACAGGAAGCACTGGGTCTCTGCCGCGGTCTTGAGTCTCCCGCTTGAGGAGGGCGGTCAGTCGTTGGTGTGCGTCAGCGCCCAGCTCGCGACTTTCTGTCTTCAGACCCTGCAGAGATACCTTTACGTCGAGCCCCCTCCTAGGTGGTGTGCTCTGGCGACGTATTTCTTCCGCCAGCAGCACGACCTCAATTACGACACGCAGCTCCTGTTTGTGAACTTTGGGGGTGTCAGGACCACCCTCCGGGAGCTGCCTGTCTTTTACAAGGAACTCATCAGGGTCTGGAACAAAGTCTCCACCAGGCGCAGCTCTCCGCCGGCTGGAGTGGCGGCCGTCCTGCAGGAGCTGCTGCTCGGGAATCCGTACCTCCACGACCGAGGTTTTATGTGGCGGTCGGAAGAGAGGGCTGTGGCTGGTGAGGTGACCAGGATCAGGGACCTGCTCGATGGCGGAGGAGCGGGCTGGATGGCGCCAGACACGCTGGCGCGGCGCCTAAATTCTGCCAACGTCCGCCACGTGGCCGATGCCATCGAGTCGCTAAAAACAGCTCTGGGCTCTGACTCCGTTAGGTGCATCGAGGAGGCTCAAGCACGTGGGGAGATCCCGTCCGAACTGACCCCCGTCCGGACGGAATTCCTCATCGGCGCCAAACCCCGGAACCTCCCTCGGGGGCCGGCGCCTCACAACTTGAGCCGCCTCGGGGAAATCCCCTCCGTGCCTTTCAGTTCCGCGCGGAGGGGTTTCTTGTACGGGCTGCTCCTGCACACTCTCAACTTTGCCATCCTCGCCTGCCGTCCGGACACGCCATGGCGTACCATCTTGCCGTCCGGAGGAGGCGGTGGTCCCTGATGGAGGGCACTCGACGCAGGGGTCCTCCCACTATTCGTTGGGGACTTGGCCTGGATGGTGGTGCACAGAGCAGTGCCGTGCAACAAATTTTTAAGCCGGTTCACGGGCTCCCAGGCCGCCTGCAATTTCTGTGGTCTGGAGGAGTCCGTGTTCCCTGTTTTTATTGAGTGCACGAGGTTGCAGCCCCTGTTCCATTATTTGAAGGGGCTGCTCCTGAAATTCTGGCTGCACTTCAGTCCCACTCTCCTGATCTTTGGGCACCCTGTGCGGAGGGGAGCGGGTAGGTCCGAAGGCCTCCTCGTAGGACTGCTCCTGGGCACGGCCAAGGGTGCCATCAGCCGGTTCAGGCAGCGGGCGGTCGAGGGGGTCGTTCAACCTGACTGCCTGCCTCTCTTCCGCTCTTACAGCCGGTCCAGGGTGTCCTTGGAGATGGAGCACGCGGTGTCCACCGGTACGCTCGCGGCCTTCCGCGAGATGTGGGCACCGGAGGGACTGGAGTGCATCATCACGCCCGGCAACCAAATTTTAATTTGATTTTATGTTTTAAAGTTTAATTTGTTTTAATTGCCAGTGTTTTTAGTGTCCCCTTTCCTTTTATAGGGGGCACTGTGGAAAAATTGTGATTTTAGTGCCCAAAAAAAAACCAAAAAAAGAAAAAAAAAAAAAAGGAAAAAAAGGGCCTTGTAAATGTCTGGTGTGTCACCCAGGTCGGGTGGCATGGTTTAATGTTTTATGTTTTGCAGATAAACTCCAAAAAGAGTTTCATGCACAAGGACCAATTGTGGAGCAGTGGAGGCGTGTCCTGCACAGTTGGAGCTGAGCTGCAGTGAGAGGAGCAGCTATCAACTTTAGCTCCTGCCTGGAGGCCTGGAGTGAGCCCTGAGTACAGCCCAGGAAGAGAAGGAAGGAAGGGGCTTCACCACCAACTTTCATCCAGAGGGAGAGGAGGAAAAAGCAGAAAACTTTTACTAACTTTTATCATTTCTGCAAAGAGTTGGAGAGAGGGGGAAAGACCAAAACAACATCCAGTGTGGAAGGAGTGTGACTCTACATCTTCTACAGGTGGGTGTGGGTGCATTTCCCAAAAAGACTTTGTTATATCGGTGGGGGGAGGAAAGAAGACCACTGAGGGCCGGAACATCGCGGGGGGTGTGTGTGTGTGGAAGTGTGTGTGGGGGCCTTGCTTACAACTAGGCCCCACACACAATTGAACCCCCCCCGCAATTGCCTAGCCTGGGATAGCTGGAGCTACCAGGCTGAAGATTTTTCTTAATCACCCTATTAACATCGTTAGGAGTGTGTGCCTGGTGGCTCGAGCTGCCCCAGGTGAAGACATCTTCTCCCCTCACCCAAAGACCACCCCAAAGACTATTTGTGTTTTTGCCATCTGGGGATTGCACCCACCCACAGCTGCGAGGGGAGACCTGCCCTCGCAGTTCCCCCCCCTTCCCACCCCCCTCTCTCTTTCTCTGTTTCTCCCCTCTCTCTCTGAGACCCCTTCCTCCTAATTTAGAGAAAAAAAATAAAAAATAAAACAATTAAGACAACTGAGCAGAGGGAGCAAGGCCCCTCCCCAATTGCCAACTAGGGGAGAGGTGTGCCTCGTTAAGAGCTCCTCTGCTCAGTCTTTTAGATAAGAGGCCTAATTAAGACCATTAAGGCCTGTGACTTTGGGGTGGGTGTAGCCCTTAAAGGGACCCCGTGATAGCGACCCCATCCACGCCGGTGGCAGGGCCAGCGAAGACATATGCGCAGGTGGCAACCGCTTCCACGGCATCTCCTGCGCCACCCGCTGCCCTGCCACCATTCAGACTTATTACAAAAAAACACGGGGTCAAGAGCTACACTCACCCCACAATGAGCATCGAGGAGTGCGTGCGGGCGATGGCTGGGGTAGTCGGCCCCTCGGCCATTGTCGCAGCCTCCAAGATGTCTGGGGAGGCTGTGTTTTTCCTGGGGTCGGAGCGAGCGGTGTCCCTGGCCCTCGAAAAGGGGCTCACGGTGGGCGGGACGTTCCTGCCGGTGGATCCTCTCGAGGCCACCGCGCAGAGGGTCATCGTGTCGAACGTCCCGCCCTTTGTTCCCGCTGAGCTCCTCCTCCCTCACCTACAACAACTGGGGGAGGTAAAGTCAGGGATCAACCCCATACAGCTCGGCCTCAGGGAGAACAGCCTGCGCCACGTGTTCTCCTTCCGCCGCCAGCTCTTTGTCCGGCTGGCGCGGGAGGAGACGACGGAGGGTAGTTTTAATGTGGTGCACGAGGGGACTGCCTACCGCGTCTTCTGGATGTCGGACGGCGTGCGGTGCCATGCCTGTAGGGAGGTGGGGCATGTTCGTAAGAACTGCCCCGCCTCCAAGGCCGCCAAACCACCGAAGGCGGCCAAGGCTGGCGCCGCCACCACCCCTCCCCCTAGTTGCGTACGCGTGCCGGGAGCCGTAGGTGCGCGGGCATCGTCGGAGGCCTTTGTTTTCAGGGCCTCCGGCGGGGGGGAGGGAGAGCGTCCGAACGGAAAGAGGGCGCGGAACAAGGAGAAACATCTCGAGGCGGGTCCCCTCAGCGCGCCAGAAAGATTGACCACCGCGCTCGGCCCAACCCCGTCACCGGCGAGCGCGGGGTGCCCCGAGCCCGTGCCCGAGCCCTTGAACAACACCACAGAGGGGCCCGGGCGCGGGCAAGAAAAGGAAAAGGGGGGGGCGGAGCGGGAGGCCTCGGCAGACATGGAGGTCTCCCTGCCTCAGCGCACCTCCAGCAACAAAAGGAGGCGCCGCTCCGTTGAGGCAGAGGGGGAACAACATCCCTCCGCGGAGGAGTCGGTGCCCGCCGCGTGTCCCGCGTCCCCCACCAGCGCCCCCAAGCAGCGCCGTAGGCGGGAGGAGTCTGTCCCCGGGGAGGGTGAGACAGTCGAGGGTGCCCAGCCTCTGCCTCCCGGGGATGGCGTGGAAGATCTGCCTGTCGTGGGGGGCGTGGGGACCGCGGAGGAATGCATTGCCGCCGGGCCGGGCGTCCCGGGGACTGAGGCGGGCGGGGCCGAAAAGGCCGAACCTGAGCCCGCCCAGCCAATACCCAACTTCCCCCGGTAGTCGCTCGACCCGGCAGAAAATGAAACGAATGATTTTTATGACACTGTAGATGCTGGGCCGGGGGGTGGCAGCGGGGAGGGGGAGGAACACCCACCCTCGCCCCTTGCTTTGGAGCTGGAGCACTTGGGGAGCCTGGAGATTTCCTACAGCCGGGTCTCTCCTTGTTCCCCGGTTCCTGGGGCGGAGGGGGAACCCCTTCCGCTGTCATTTCCCGACCCAGCACCATTTTTAAAAGAGCCCAGTGGGGACTCCTCTGCCGACGATCCTGGGGGTGGGATCGGGGCAGAGCCAGGGCCGGTTGGAGCGGCCGGTTCATTTGCCGTACCTTGTGCGGTCGATGGGCCGGCTGCTGGCGGCCACCTCCCGGAGGAGGACGGGGACTCGGTGGGGGACGCGGGTGAAAATCTAGAGACCACCGCCAGCGAGGCGGTGGATCTGCTCGCAGCCGCCGCCGAGACCATCCTCATTCCTGCAAAGGAACTCCGGGACTTTTTGGCCCAGAGCCGGGGTCGCTGCAACCAAGCCCGACTGGCCCTGGAAAAATGGTCCAAGCCAGAGCTGATCAAGGGGTCCGTCCGCGCCGCCGTTAAAACCTTGGCCGCGGGCTGGCCCTTGACAAAGGCGCAACACCTTGAGCTGCGCGAGCTCGAGGGACTCCTCGCTGGGCTGCGGAGGGAGTGGAGTTCAACAAAAGGCTCCGCTCCCCCCCCCCCACAATATATTAAGGTAGAGATTGCACTATGCTTTTGCCATGAAGATAACCATAGCCAGCCTCAACATCAACGGCGGCAGAGGGGCACGCCGTAGATTTGACCATTTTTCGCTCCTGCGGGAGGGGAAATATGCGGTGTGCTTCCTGCAAGAAACCCACACCGTTCCGGGAGACGAAGCCACGTGGCTCCTGGAATGGCAAGGAGAGGTCCGCATGAGCCACCTCACCGCCATTTCTAGTGGGGTGGCCATCTTGCTGGGCCCGCATTTTCAGCCGGAGATCTTGGGGGTCGAGGAGCCCGTGCCAGGCCGCTTGCTGCACGTAACGGTTCGCCTGGGGGACGTGCCGCTCCATCTCGTAAACGTGTACGCCCCTCAGCCCAGCCCGCAGCAAACGCGCTTCTTTGAAGAGGTGTCCGCTCTTCTTGGCTCCATCGACGTCGGCGACTGCATTGTCCTCGGGGGGGATTTTAACTGCACCCTCGAGGCGAGGGACCGCTCCGGTGCCCCGCAGTGCATGACGGCGATGGAGAAGTTGAGGGACCTGGTCGGGTCCTTCGACTTGGTGGACGTCTGGCGAAATCTCCACCCCGACTCCAGCGCCTTTACTTGGGTGAGGCCTGGAGTAGGATGGTCCAGAGTCGACCGCCTTTACGTGTCTCGGGCGTACGTTTCCTGCGTCCCGGCGGCCTCCATGCGGCCGGTGCCGTGTTCGGACCACCACCTGGTGTGGGCGAAGCTCGCTTCGCTCCGCGCGAGGGCGGGGTCCGCGTACTGGCACTTTAACAACCGGCTGCTGGAGGACGTGCGGTTCCAGGACTCGTTCCGTCGATTCTGGTCCGACTGGAGAAGGAAGCAGGGGGGCTTCCCCTCCTTGAGGCTATGGTGGGACGTGGGCAAGGCTCATGTCCGCGTCTTCTGTCAAGAGTACGCGAGGGGGTCGACCAAGAGGCGGGCGGCCAGAGTCGGGCGCCTAGAAAAAGAGGTGCTCGACCTGGAAGCCCGTCTCGGTCAAGTCATCCAGGACCCGGCCCTGCGGACGGTGTACGAAGCGAAGAAGGCCGCGCTGAAGGACCTGCAGCTCGTCGGGTCCCGAGGCGCGTTCGTGAGGTCGCGGATCCGGTTCCTGCGGGATCTGGACCGCGGCTCCCCCTTCTTCTACTCGCTGGAAAAAAGGCAGAGTGTCCGTAAGCAGCTCTTGACGCTGCTGGCCGATGACGGCTCTCTCGTCTCGGATCCGGAGGGCGTCAACAACAGGGCCCGTGAATATTACGGGGCTCTGTTCTCTCCGGATCCGTCCAGCGAGGAAGCGCGTAGAGTTTTGTGGGAGGACCTGCCGAAGGTCAGCCCGGAGGGCGCCGAAAATCTGGAAGCTCCGCTAAGCCTGGCGGAGCTGACCGGTGCCCTCGACCGGCTCTCGAGGGGAAAATCCCCGGGGCTGGACGGGCTGACCGTGGAGTTCCACAGGGCGTTCTGGGACGTCCTGGGGAGCGACTACGCGCGGGTCCTGGGGGAAAGTCTGGCGACCGGGGAGATGCCCCTCTCTTGGCGCAGGGCAGTCATCGTCCTGCTGCCTAAGAAGGGCGATCTCCGCCTCCTTAAGAACTGGCGCCCGGTCTCCCTCCTCAGCACGGACTACAAAATCTTCGCCAGGGCGATGTCTGCTCGCCTTGGTGCCGTGCTGGACCACATGATCCACCCGACCAGTCCTACACGGTCCCGGGCCGGACAATCCACGATAACATCCATCTGGTCCGGGACCTCATCCATTGTTCCCAGGAGGCTGGTCTGTCGGTCGCCTTCCTATCCCTCGACCAAGAGAAGGCGTTCGACAGGGTGGATCACGACTATCTGCTCGGAACTCTGCGCGCTTTCGGGTTTGGGACGCATTTCGTCGCCCGGATCCGACTTTTGTACGCCGCCGCGGAGTATCTGATTAAGGTTAACGGGTCCTTGACGGCGCCCCTTCGCTTTAGGAGAGGGGTGCGCCAGGGATGCCCCATGTCCGGCCAGTTATACGCCGTTAGCGTGGAGCCTTTCCTGCACCTCTTGCGGACGAGGTTGACGGGACTGGCTCTGCAAGGGCCGGGCGTGGGGGTCGTCCTCTCGGCTTACGCCGATGACGTGCTCCTCGCGGTAGAGGATCCCGCTGACCTGCGGAGGATGCGTGAGTGCCAGGAGATTTACTCGGCCGCGTCCTCCGCCAGGATCAACTGGGAGAACTGTTCCGGACTCCTGGTGGGTCAGTGGCGGGTGGACTCCCTGCCGGAGGAGCTCAGGCCTTTTGCCTGGAGCACGACCCATCTCCTCTATCTGGGAGTCTACCTTAGCCCCGACGAGGGAGCCTGGCCAGCGAACTGGCAGGAGCTGGAGGCCAAGGTCGCCGCTCGCCTCGGGCGCTGGATAGGACTGCTCCGAGTGCTGTCCTACAGGGGTCGAGCGCTAGTCATAAACCAGCTGGTGGCCGCAATGTTGTGGTACCGGCTGGTCACTTTGACCCCTCCCCCTGCGTTTGTCGCCAAGATACAGAAGAAGCTGGTGGACTTCTTCTGGAACAACAGGAAGCACTGGGTCTCTGCTGCGGTCTTCAGTCTCCCGCTTGAAGAGGGCGGTCAGTCGTTGGTGTGCGTCAGCGCCCAGCTCGCGACTTTCCGTCTTCAGACCCTGCAGAGATACCTTTACGTCGAGCCCCCTCCTAGGTGGTGTGCTCTGGCGACGTATTTCTTCCGCCAGCAGCGCGACCTCAATTACGACACGCAGCTCCTGTTTGTGAACTTGGGGGGTGTCAGGACCGCCCTCCGGGAGCTGCCTGTCTTTTACAAGGAACTCATCAGGGTCTGGAACAAAGTCTCCACCAAGCGCAGCTCTCCGCCGGCTGGAGTGGCGGCCGTCCTGCAGGAGCCGCTGCTCGGGAATCCGTACCTCCACGACCGAGGTTTTATGTGGCGGTCGGAAGAGAGGGCTGTGGCTGGTGAGGTGACCAGGATCAGGGACCTGCTCGATGGCGGAGGAGCGGGCTGGATGGCGCCAGACACGCTGGTGCGGCGCCTAAATTCTGCCAACGTCCGCCACGCGGCCGATGCCATCGAGTCGCTAAAAACAGCTCTGGGCCCTGACTCCGTTAGGTGCATCGAGGAGGCTCAAGCACGTGGGGAGATCCCGTCCGAACTGACCCCCGTCCGGACGGAATTCCTCATCGGCGCCAAACCCCGGAACCTCCCTCGGGGGCCGGCGCCTCACAACTTGAGCTGCCTCGGGGAAATCCCCTCCGTGCCTTTCAGTTCCGCGCGGAGGGGTTTCCTGTACGGGCTGCTCCTGCACACTCTCAACTTTGCCATCCTCGCCGGCCGTCCGGACATGCCATGGCGTACCATCTTGCCGTCCAGAGGAGGCGGGGGTCCCCGATGGAGGGCACGCTACGCAGGGGTCCTCCCACTATTCATCGGGGACTTGGCCTGGAGGGTGGTGCACGGAGCAGTGCCGTGCAACAAATTTTTAAGCCGGTTCACGGACTCCCAGGCCGCCTGCAATTTCTGCGGTCTGGAAGAGTCCGTGTTCCATGTTTTTATGGAATGCACAAGGTTGCAGCCCCTATTTTATTATTTGAAGGGGCTGCTCCTGAAATTCTGGCTGCACTTCAGTCCCACTCTCCTGATCTTTGGGCACCCTGTGCGGAGGGGAGCGGGTAGGTCCGAAGGCCTCCTCGTAGGACTGCTCCTGGGCACGGCCAAGGGTGCCATCAGCCGGTCCAGGCAGCGGGCGGTCGAGGGGGTCGTTCAACCTGATTGCCTGCCTCTCTTCCGCTCTTACATCCGGTCCAGGGTGTCCTTGGAGATGGAGCACGCGGTGTCCACCGGTACGCTCGCGACCTTCCGCGAGAGGTGGGCACCGGAGGGACTGGAGTGCATCACACGCCCGGCAACCAAATTTTAATTTGATTTTACGTTTTAAGTTTAATTTGTTTTAATTGCCGGTGCTTTTAGTGTCCCCCTCCCCTTTTATAGGGGGCACTGGAAAAAATTTGATTTTAGCGCCCAAAAAAAAAACCAAAAAAAAGAAAAACACAAAAAAAAAGGAGAAAAAAAAAAAAGGGCCTTGTAAATGTCTGGTGTATCACCCAGGTCGGGTGGCATGGTTTAATGTTTTATGTTTTTGCAGGTAGGCTCTAAAAGAGTTTCATGCACAAGGACCCCCAGGTCCCTCTGCACCTCAGTATGTTGTAATTTCTCCCCATTCAAATAATATTCCCTTTTACTGTTTTTTTTCCCAAGGTGGATGACCTCACATTTTCCGACATTGTATTCCATCTTCCAAACCTTAGCCCATTTGCTTAACCTATCTAAATCTCTTTGCAGCCTCTCTGTATCCTCTACACAACCCGCTTTCCCACTCATCTTTGTGTCATCTGTAAATTGTGTTACACTACACTCTGTCCCCTCTTCCAGGTCATCTATGTATATTGCAAACAGTTGTGGTCCCAGCACCGATCCCTGTGGCACACCACTAACCACCGATTTACAACCCGAAAAGGACCCATTTATCCCGACTCTCTGCTTTCTGTTAGCCAGCCAATTCTCTATCCATGCTAATACATTTCCTCTGACTCCGCGTACCTTTATCTTCTGCAGTAACCTTTTGTGTGGCACCTTATCGAATGCCTTTTGAAAATCTAAATACACCACATCCATCGGTACACCTCTATCCACCATGCTCGTTATATCCTCAAAGAATTCCAGTAAATTAGCTAAACATGATTTCCCCTTCATGAATCCATGTTGCGTCTGCTTGATTGCACTATTCCGATTTAGATGTCCCGCGTACCTGTCATCGGCCCCGCAAAATCTGGGCCATTGTTGTAAAGGAAGAGGAGTGTGAAATATTAGCTGAGAGAAACATAGTGAGAGAGAAAATATTAAGGGGATTAGTAGCTTTGAAAGTAGATAAATCATCAGGTCCAGATGAAATGTATCCCAGGCTGTTAAGAGAAGCAAGAGAGGAAATAGTGGAGGCTCTGACCATCATTTTACAATCCTCTCTGGCTACAGATGTGGTGCCGGAGGACTGGAGGAATGCTAAGGTACCATTGTTTAAAAAGAGAGAAAGAGATAAACCGAATAATTACAGGCCAGTCAGCCTAACCTCGGTGGTGGGAAAATTATTGGAAACATTTCTGAGGGACCGTATTAATCATCATTTAGAAAGGCACAGGTTCATCAAGGACAGTCAGCATGGATTTGTTACAGGAAGGTCGTGTCTGTCTAACTTGTTTGAATTTTTTGAGGGGGTAACAAGGAAGGTCAATGAGGATAGAGCGTGTGATGTCATCTGCATGGATTTTAGCAAGGCTTTTGACAAGGTCCCACATGGCACACTGGTCAGAAAAGTAAAAGCCCTTGGGATCCAAGGGAAAAGGCATTTGGATCCAAACTTGGCTCAGTGGCAGGAAGCAAAGGGTAATGGTTCAAAAGGTGTTTTTGTGTCTGGAAGGCTGTTTCCAGTGGGATTCTGCAGGGTTCAGTAATAGGTCCCTTGCTTTTTGTGGTATATGTCAATGATTTAGACTTCATTGTAGGGGGCATGATTAAGAAGATTGCAGGTGATTGAATAATTAGCCTTGTGTTTGACAGTGAAGAAGAAAGCTGTAGACTGCAGGAAGCTATCAATGGACTGGGCCGGTTGACAGAAAAGTGGCAAATGTAATTCAATCTAGAGAAGTGTGAGGTAATGCATTTGGAGAGAGCTAACAAGGCAAATAAATACCCAATAAATGGTAGGATATTGAGAAGTGTAGAGGAACAGAGGAACCTTGGAGTACATGTCTACATATCCCTGAAGGTAGCAGGACAGGTAGAAAAGGTGGTTAAGAAGGCATACGGGATACTTTCCTTTATTAGCTGAGCATAGAATATAAGAGCAGAGAGGTTAAGCTTGAACTATATAAAACTCTCGTTAGGCCACAGCTAGAATACTGCTTACAGTTCTGGTCACCACATTACAGGAAGGATGTGATTGCACTAGAGAGCGTACAGAGGAGATTTACAAGGATGTTGCCAGGACTGGAGAATTTTAGCATGAGGAAAGATTGGATAGGCTGGGGTTGTTTTCTTTGGAAAAGAGGAGGCTGAGAGGAGACTTAATTGACGTATAAAAGTATGAGGGGCCTAGATAGAGTGGTCAGGAAGGACCTATTTCCCTTAGCAGAGGGGTCAATAACCAGGGGGCATAGATTTAAAATAATTTGTAGAAGCATTAGAGGGGAGCTGATCACCTTTTTCACCCAGAGGGTGATGGGAGTCTGGAACTCACTGCCTGAAAAGGGGGTAGAGACAGAAACACTCATCACATTTAAAAAGTACTTTGATATGCACATGAAGTGCTATAATACATAAGAACATAAGAACATAAGAATTAGGAACAGGAATAGGCCATCTAGCCCCTCGAGCCTGCTCCGCCATTCAAAAAGATCATGGCTGATCTGGCCGTGGACTCAGCTCCACTTACCCGCCCGCTCCCCGTAACCCTTAATTCCCTTATTGGTTAAAAATCTATCTATCTGTGATTTGAATACATTCAATGAGCTAGCCTCAACTGCTTCCTTGGGCAGAGAATTCCACAGTTTCACAACCCTCTGGGAGAAGAAATTCCTCCTCAACTCGGTTTTAAATTGGCTCCCCCGTATTTTGAGGCTGTGCCCCCTAGTTCTAGTCTCCCCGACCAGTGGAAACAACCTCTCTGCCTCTGTCTTATCTATCCCTTTCATTATTTTAAATGTTTCTATAAGATTACCCCTCATCCTTCTGAACTCCAACGAGTAAAGACCCAGTCTACTCAATCTATCATCATATGGTAACCCCCTCATCTCTGGAATCAGCCTAGTGAATCGTCTCTGTACCCCCTCCTAATATATCCTTCCTTAAGTAAGGTGACCAAAACTGCACGCAGTACTCCAGGTGCGGCCTCACCAATACCCTGTACAGTTGCAGCAGGATCTCCCTGCTTTTGTACTCCATCCCTCTCGCAATGAAGGCCAACATTCCATTCGCCTTCCTGATTACCTGCTGCACCTGCAAACTAACTTTTTGGGATTCATGCACAAGGATGTCCTTGGAGATGGAGCACGCGGTGTCCACCGGTACGCTCGCGGCCTTCCGCGAGAGGTGGGCACCGGAGGGACTGGAGTGCATCATCACGCCCGGCAACCAAATTTTAATTTGATTTTACGTTTTAAAGTTTAATTTGTTTTCATTGCCGGTGCCTTTAGTGTCCCCCTCCCCTTTTATAGGGGGCACTGGAAAAATTTGATTTTAGCGCCCCAAAAAAAAACCAAAAAAAAAAGAAAAAAAAAAGGGGCCTTGAAAATGTCTGCTGTGTCACCCAGGTGGGTGGCATGGTTTTAATGTTTATGTTTATTTTCAGGTAAACTCAAAAGAGTTTCATGCACAAGGACCAATTGTGGAGCAGTGGAGGCGTGTCCTGCTCAGTAGGAGCTGAGCTGCAGAGAGAGGAGCAGCTACCAACCTTAGCTCCTGCCTGGAGAGCCCTGAGACCAGCCCAGGAAGAGAAGGAAGGAAGGGGTTTCACCACCAACTTTCACCCAGAGGGAGAGGAGGAGAAAGAAGAAAACTTTTAAACAACATTTTACCATTCTGCAAAGAGTTGGAGAGAGGGGGAAAGGACCAACAACAACAACATCCAGTGTGGAAGGAGGGAGACTCTACCATTCCACAGGTGGGTGTATTGGTGCAGTCCCAAAAAGACTTTGTTGAATCGGTGGGGGGAGGAAAGAAGACCACTGAGGGCCGGAACATCACGGGGGGTGTGTGTGTGTGGAAGTGTGTGTGGGGGCCTTGCTACAACTAGGCCCCACACACAACTGAACCCCCCCCATCTCAATTGCCTAGCCTGGGATAGCTGGAGCTACCAGGCTGAAGATTTTCCTTAATCACCCTATTTAAACATCATTAGGAGTGTGTGCCTGGTGGCTCGAGCTGCCCCAGGTGAAGACATCTTCTCCCCTCACCTGAAGACCACCCCAAAGACTTTGTGTTTTGCCATCTGGGGATTGCACCCACCCACAGCTGCGAGGGGAGACCTGCCCTCGCAGTTCCCCCCCCCCTTCCCACCCCCCTCTCTCTTTCTCTGTTACTCTGTTTCTCCCCTCTCTCTCTGAGGCCCCTTTCTCCTAATTTAAAAAAAAAAAACAATTGAGACAACTGAGCAGAGGGAGCAAGGCCCCTCCCCAATTGCCAACTAGGGGAGAGGTGCCTCGTTAAGGGCTCCTCTGCTTAGTTAATATACGAGGCCAATAAAGACCATTAAGGCCTGTGACTTTGGGGTGGGTGTAGCCCTTAAAGGGACCCCGTGATGGCGACCCCATCCACGCCGGTGGCAGGGCCAGCAAGGACATATGCGCAGGTGGCAACCGCTTCCACGGCACCTCCTGCGCCACCCGCTGCCCTGCCACCATTCAGATTAATCACCAAAAAACACGGGGTCAAGAGCTACACTCACCCCACAATGACCATCGAGGAGTGCGTGCGGGCAATGGCTGGGGTAGTCGGCCCCTCGGCCATTGTCGCAGCCTCCAAGATGTCTGGGAAGGCTGTGTTCTTCCTGGGGTCGGAGCGGGCGGTGTCCCTGGCCCTCGAAAGGGGGCTCACGGTGGGCGGGACGTTCCTGCCGGTGGATCCCCTCGAGGCCACCGCGCAGAGGGTCATCGTGTCGAACGTCCCGCCCTTTGTTCCCGCTGGGCTCCTCCTCCCTCACCTACAACAACTGGGGGAGGTAAGGTCGGGGATCAACCCCATACCGCTCGGCCTCAGGGAGAGCAGCCTGCGCCACGTGTTCTCCTTCCGCCGTCAGCTCTTTGTCCGGCTGGCGCGGGAGGAGACGACGGAGGGGTCTTTTAATGTGATGCACGAGGGGACTGCCTACCGCGTCTTCTGGACGTCGGACGGCGTGCGGTGCCATGCCTGCAGAGAGGTGGGGCACATTCGCAAGAACTGCCCCGCCTCCAAGGCCGCCAAACCACCGAAGGCGGCCAAGGCTGGCGCCGCCGCCACCCCTCCCCCTAGTTGCGTCCGCGTGCCGGGAGCCATGGGTGCGCGGGCATCGCCGGGGGCCCTTGCTATTACGGCCTCCGGCGGGAGGGAGGAAGAGCATCCGATCGGAAGGAAGGCGCGGGGGAAGGCAAAACATCCAGAGGCGGGTCCCCTCGGTGCGCCAGACAATTTGTTTACCGCGCTCGGCCCAACCCAGTCACCGGCGAGCGCGGGGTGCCCCGAGCCCATGCCGAGCCCTTGAACAACACCACAGAGGGGCTCGGGCGTGGGCAAGAAAAGGAAAAGGGGGGGGCGGAGCGGGAGGCCTCGGCAGACATGGAGGTCTCCCTGCCTCCGCGCGCCCCCAGGAACAAAAGGAGGCGCGGCTCCGATGAGGCGGAGGGGGAACAACATCCCTCCGCGGAGGAGTCGGTGCCCGCCGCGTGTCCCGCGTCCCCAACCAGCGCCCCCGAGCTGCGCTGTAGGCGAGAGGAGTCTGTCCCCGGGGAGGGTGAGGCAGTCGAGGCTGCCCAGCCTCTGCCTCCCGGGGATGGCGTGGAAGATCTGCCTGTCGTGGGGGGCGTGGGGATCGCGGAGGAATGAATTGCCGCCGAGTCGGGCATCCCGGGGACTGAGGCGGGCGAGGCCGAAAAGGCCGAACCTGAGCCCGCCCTGCTATTAATCAACTTCCCCCGGGAGTCGCTCGACCCGGCAGAAACACAAATGATTGATTTTAATGAAACTGTAGATGCTGGGCCGGGGGGTGGCAGCGGGGAGGGGGAGGAACACCCAACCTCGCCCCTTACTTTGGAGCTGGTGCACTTGGGGAGCCTGGGGATTTCCTATGGCCGGGTCTCTCCTTGTTCCCCGGTTCCTGGGGCGGAGGGGGAACCCCTTCCGCTGTCATTTCCCGACCCAGCACCATTTTTAAAAGAGCCCAGTGGGGACTCCTCTGCCGACGATTCTGATGGTGGGATCGGGGCAGCGCCAGGGCCGGTTGGAGCGGCCGGTTCATTTGCCGTACCTTGTGCGGTCGATGGGCCGGCTGCTGGCGGCCACCTCCCGGAGGAGGACGGGGACTCGGTGGGGGACGCGGGTGAAGACCTAGAGACCACCGCCAGCGAGGCGGTGGATCTGCTCGCGGCCGCCGCCGAGACCATCCTCATTCCTGCAAAGGAACTCCGGGACTTTTTGGCCCAGAGCCGGGGTCACTGCAACCAAGCCCGACTGGCCCTGGAAAAATGGTCCGAGCCAGAGCTGATCAAGGGGTCCGTCCGCGCCGCCGTTAAAACCTTGGCCGCGGGCGGGCCCTTGACAAAGGCGCAACACCTTGAGCTGCGCGAGCTCGAGGGACTCCTCGCTGGGCTGCGGAGGGAGCGGAGTTCAACAAAAGACTCCGCTCCCTTCCCCACAATAGGTTAAGGTAAAGGTTGCACTATGCTTTTGCCATGAAGATAACCATAGTCAGCCTCAACATCAACGGCGGCAGAGGGGCACGCCGTAGATTTGACAATTTTTCGCTCCTGCGGGAGGGGAAATATGCGGTGTGCTTCCTGCAAGAAACCCACACCGTTCCGGGAGACGAAGCCACGTGGCTCCTGGAATGGCAAGGAGAGGTCCGCATGAGCCACCTCACCGCCATTTCCAGTGGGGTGGCCATCTTGCTGGGCCCGCATTTTCAGCCGGAGATCTTGGGGGTCGAGGAGCCCGTGCCAGGCCGCTTGCTGCACATAACGGTTCGCCTGGGGGACGTGCCGCTCCATCTCGTGAACGTGTACGCCCCTCGGCCGGGCCCGCAGCAAACGCGCTTCTTTGAAGAGGTGTCCGCTCTTCTTGGCTCCGTCAACGTCGGCGACTGCATTGTCCTCGGGGGAGATTTTAACTGCACCCTCGAGGCGAGGGACCGCTCGGGTGCCCCGCAGTGCATGACGGCGATGGAGAAGTTGAGGGACCTGGTCGGGTCCTTCGACTTGGTGGACGTCTGGCGAAATCTCCACCCCGACTCCAGCGCCTTTACTTGGGTGAGGCCTGGAGTAGGATGGTCCAGAGTCGACCGCCTTTACGTGTCTCGGGCGTACGTTTCCTGCGTCCCGGCGGCCTCCATGCGGCCGGTGCCGTGTTCGGACCACCACCTGGTGTGGGCGGAGCTCGCTTCGCTCCGCGCGGGGACGGGGTCCGCGTACTGGCACTTTAACAACCGGCTGCTGGAGGACGTGCGGTTCCAGGACTCGTTCCGTCGATTCTGGTCCGACTGGAGAAGGAAGCAGGGGGGCTTCCCCTCCTTGAGGCTATGGTGGGACGTGGGCAAGGCTCACGTCCGCGTCTTCTGTCAAGAGTACGCGAGGGGGTCGACCAAGAGGCGGGCGGCCAGAGTCGGGCGCCTAGAAAAAGAGGTGCTCGACCTGGAAGCCCGTCTCGGTCAAGTCGTCCAGGACCCGGCCCTGCGGACGGTGTACGAAGCGAAGAAGGCCGCGCTGAAGGACCTGCAGCTCGTCGGGTCCCGAGGCGCGTTCGTGAGGTCGCGGATCCGGTTCCTGCGGGATCTGGACCGCGGCTCCCCCTTCTTCTACTCGCTGGAAAAAAGGCAGAGTGTCCGTAAGCAGCTCTTGACGCTGCTGGCCGACGACGGCTCTCTCGTCTCGGATCCGGAGGGCGTCAACAACAGGGCCCGTGAATATTACGGGGCTCTGTTCTCTCCGGATCCGTCCAGCGAGGAAGCGCGTAGAGTTTTGTGGGAGGACCTGCCGAAGGTCAGCCCGGAGGGCGCCGAAAATCTGGAAGCTCCGCTAAGCCTGGCGGAGCTGACCGGTGCCCTCGACCGGCTCTCGAGGGGAAAATCCCCGGGGCTGGACGGGCTGACCGTGGAGTTCCACAGGGCGTTCTGGGACGTCCTGGGGAGCGACTATGCGCGGGTCCTGGGGGAAAGTCTGGCGACCGGGGAGATGCCCCTCTCTTGGCGCAGGGCAGTCATCGTCCTGCTGCCGAAGAAGGGCGATCTCCGCCTCCTTAAGAACTGGCGCCCGGTCTCCCTCCTCAGCACGGACTACAAAATCTTCGCCAGGGCGATGTCTGCTCGCCTTGGTGCCGTGCTGGACCACATGATCCACCCCGACCAGTCCTACACGGTCCCGGGCCGGACAATCCACGATAACATCCATCTGGTCCGGGACCTCATCCATTGTTCCCAGGAGGCTGGTCTGTCGGTCGCCTTCCTATCCCTCGACCAAGAGAAGGCGTTCGACAGGGTGGATCACGACTATCTGCTCGGAACTCTGCGCGCTTTCGGGTTCGGGACGCATTTCGTCGCCCGGATCCGACTTTTGTACGCCGCCGCGGAGTGTCTGAATAAGGTTAACGGGTTGACGGGACTGGCTCTACAAGGGCCGGGCGTGGAGGTCGTCCTCTCGACTTACGCCGATGACGTGCTCCTCGCAGTAGAGGATCCCGCTGACCTGCGGAGGATGCGTGAGTGCCAGGAGATTTACTCGGCCGCGTCCTCCGCCAGGATCAACTGGGAGAAATGTTCCGGACTCCTGGTGGGTCAGTGGCGGGTGGACTCCCTGCCGGAGGAGCTCAGGCCTTTTGCCTGGAGCACGACCCATCTCCTCTATCTGGGAGTCTACCTTAGCCCCGACGAGGGAGCCTGGCCGGCGAACTGGCAGGAGCTGGAGGCCAAGGTCGCCGCTCGCCTCGGGCGCTGGACAGGACTGCTCCGAGTGCTGTCCTACAGGGGTCGAGCGCTAGTCATAAACCAGCTGGTGGCCGCAATGTTGTGGTACCGGCTGGTCACTTTGACCCCTCCCCCTGCATTTGTCGCCAAGATACAGAAGAAGCTGGTGGACTTCTTCTGGAACAACAGGAAGCACTGGGTCTCTGCTGCGGTCTTGAGTCTCCCGCTTGAGGAGGGCGGTCAGTCGTTGGTGTGCGTCAGCGCCCAGCTCGCGACTTTCCATCTTCAGACCGTGCAGAGATACCTTTACGTCGAGCCCCCTCCTAGGTGGTGCGCTCTGGCAAGGTATTTCTTCCGCCAGCAGCGCGACCTCAATTATGACACGCAGCTCCTGTTTGTGAACTTGGGGTGTGCCAGGACCGCCCTCCGGGAGCTGCCTGTCTTTTACAGGGAACTCATCAGGGTCTGGAACAAAGTCTCCACCAAGCGCAGCTCTCCGCCGGCTGGAGTGGCGGCCGTCCTGCAGGAGCCGCTGCTCGGGAATCCATACCTCGACGACCGAGGTTTTATGTGGCGGTCGGAAGAGAGGGCTGTGGCTGGTGAGGTGACCAGGGTCAGGGACCTGCTCGATGGCGGAGGAGCGGGCTGGATGGCGCCAGACACGCTGGCGCAGCGCCTAAACTCTGCCAACGTCCGCCACGCGGCCGATGCCATCGAGTCGCTAAAAACAGCTCTGGGCCCTGACTCCATTAGATGCATCGAGGAGGCTCAGGCACGTGGGGAGATCCCGTCCGAACTGACCCCCGTCCGGACGGAATTCCTCATCGGCGCCAAACCCCGGAACCTCCCTCGGGGGCCGGCGCCTCACAACTTGAGCCGCCTCGGGGAAATCCCCTCCGTGCCTTTCAGTTCCGCGCGGAGGGGTTTCCTGTACGGGCTGCTCCTGCACACCCTCAACTTTGCCATCCTCGCCGGCCGTCCGGACACGCCATGGCGTACCATCTTGCCGTCCGGAGGAGGCGGGGGTCCCCGATGGAGGGCACTCTACGCAGGGGTCCTCCCACTATTCATCGGGGACTTGGCCTGGAGGGTGGTGCACGGAGCAGTGCCGTGCAACAAATTTTTAAGCCGGTTCACGGACTCCCAGGCCGCGTGCAATTTCTGCGGTCTGGAAGAGTCCGTGTTCCATGTTTTTATGGAATGCACAAGGTTGCAGCCCCTGTTTTATTATTTGAAGGGGCTGCTCCTGAAATTCTGGCTGAACTTCAGTCCCACTCTCCTGTTCTTTGGGCACCCTGTGCGGAGGGGAGCGGGTAGGTCCGAAGGCCTCCTCGTAGGACTGCTCCTGGGCACGGCCAAGGGTGCCATCAGCCGGTCCAGGCAGCGGGCGGTCGAGGGGGTCGTTCAACCTGACTGCCTGCCTCTCTTCCGCTCTTACATCCGGTCCAGGGTGTCCTTGGAGATGGAGCACGCGGTGTCCATCGGTACGCTCGCGGCCTTCCGCGAGAGGTGGGCACCGGAGGGACTGGAGTGCATCATCACGCCCGGCAACCAAATTTTAATTTGATTTTACGTTTTTTAAGTTTAATTTGTTTTAAATGCCGGTGCTTTTAGTGTCCCCCTTCCCTTTTATAGGGGGCACTGGGGAAAATTGTGATTTTAGTGCCCAAAAAAAAAAAAAGAAAAGAAAAACACAAAAAAAAAAAGGGGGGAAAAAAAAAAAAAGGGCCTTGTAAATGTCTGGAGTGTCACCCAGGTCGGGAGGCACCGTTTAATGTTTTTTTGTTTTGCAGATGAACTCCAAAAAGAGTTTCATGCACAAGGACCCCCAGGTCCCTCTGCACCGCAGCATGTTGTAATTTCTCCCCATTCAAATAATATTCCCTTTTACTGTTTTTTTTTCCAAGGTGGATGACCTCACATTTTCTGACATTATATTCCATCTGCCAAACCTTAGCCCATTCGCTTAACCTATCTAAATCTCTTTGCAGCCTCTCTGTGTCCTCTACACAACCCGCTTTCCCACTAATCTTTGCGTCATCTGCAAATTGTGTTACACTACACTCTGTCCCCTCTTCCAAGTCATCTATGTATATTGTAAACATAACCGACAAGGCTACGGACCAAGAGCTGGAAAGTGGGATTAGGCTGGCACAGACATAATGGGCCGAATAGCCTCCTTCTGTGCCTTAAATTTCTATGAATCTATGATTAACCCCCTTCTTGTCATGAGTGGGTGGTTAAAATCGGGGCTATGTGCCTGTATATGATGTGCAGTATAGACTTGTTTCTTGTTGTGCACAGGTACTGAATCAAACCCAGTATGTTACGTATGTGCTACTATTCAACATATCGTGACCTCTACCATAAAACACATCATAAAGATTTAGCATTCAAACTATCATCGTATTCACTCTAAAACATATGCAAAGTTTCACTGCTCAAAATACCTCTGATGGTATCACTGAGCACACTAAAAGACCCAAGGCCCCGAGACCTTGGCAGCTACATGAGGATCTCGCCCATCATAGAATTCCAAAGCTGACCCCCCAAAAAGTTCGAGAGCTTTGGGAAAGATGGTGCAGCAGCAGGCTTTCAATGGTGTGCGGGCAGACCTTAAGCATCCTCCTGACCTGCAAAAGACTCTGTAATTACTAACGGAAGGCATCCTGTCCGAGACCATCCATCAGAAGGCAGCAGTTGGTGCCTTGAGCCTGTCCCCTCTGGAGGGTCCATTTGCACCTTGCTGGAGGCTGGTATGCCTTATCTCACTTGCTATACTCATCTTCAAACATAAGCGTAATCGTTTTGTGGTCAAGGAAGTGCGGGCTCCCAGCATAAGGCATCCTCGCCCCGAACCCTTTCATATTGGGATGGGCAGAGGCTCTGTCCCCAACCGCAGTTGCTGGAAACTCAAGCTTAAGGCAAACCCAGGTCTCAGCAGAGTTTCTGGCTGTTCCAGCAGACCCCCGCTGGAGGCCGAGCAAATTCAGGGCTAGAATATCATCGTTTGAAGCATTTCAAAACATTACTAATCACAAACAATGATTCAATCCCAAATGGTAACCAACTTTTTTGAAGGATAGTCACCGCATTGATGGCCCCGTTTTCTTTGATTACTGAGGTGATGACTGCTCCACATGGTGTACAAACGGTGTATGTCAGTCACACAGACCCCATGCTCAATCTCTCGTCAGTGTTGATTCAGTCAACATCAGATGGGGGAACAATGGCGTAAAATTATTTCTAGTGACCCCCGACAACAAAGGTTACTGTTCCTGAACATGACACAGTGAGTGCCCTGGATGTGCGCATGCTGAAGCTGAGTAAGCATAGGCTTAGGCCTCTGTGAGCAAATATCTATAAACACTCATGCAGGACGAATGGCCAGAATGGTCAAGGTATAGAAGAGCTACAGTGTCCTGTGGATCCAAACCCCAGAATGAGTCATTGTCGTCAGAAGGGGAGAGCAAGAAGTGAAGAAAGCCCTGGCAGAGAAAGCATGTGGTCTTTCAACTGAGCCATGGAGTCCCAGCGTTGCCAATTGGGTAAAGGGAGAAGCAATGATGAAAAAATATTCAATTTTAAAAAAGTATGTATGTGGCACTAAACAGATATCATTCTGAGACTGGTAAATATAGTACTATCCTAACTGGCCCACAGGTTAACACAGCCACCACTATATCGGAGAAGGCAACAGCCTAGAAGAGCTATGCATCATTATGTATCCCAATAGTGAAAATTATGTCAGAACTACAACATTGAAATTGTGCTCTGCATTATTCGCATATGAATAATTGATACATCCATGTTAAATTTTGTAATCTCTAATTCAATGGAGGAATTAACATTTTAAAAATGTAGAGGATACGCCTCTGTTGAAATAGTGAACAAAGACATTTTAAGTAATTATTGAAGTGTTCATATGCTAGTATCACGTGATGTAATTTCAAGACCACTTGAATTGTGCTCCAGGCTGTGCAGTGATAATGTAGGAAGAAAGGTATGATAATGACTTGAGCTGACAAAAATTCCGTTTTAAAACGTTACTTCTCTCACACAGAAACAGCTACAAGAAACTGTCAAACAATTTGTCAAGGGAACTGCAGACACATTTCATGGCAAATGGTTTTTGGTTTGTACTTTATTATGAAGCGTCACGCTGCAGTTTCAGGATTACATAATAGCTTTCATTCCAGTATAATTGCTGCTGCGACACGATCAATTATGGCTCCAATCTGACCCTCTCTGCCTTCCCATTACAGTTAGCCTATACCTTGCTGCAACTGTCACCACCTACTTTCATAAGTGACCAAATTTTAAAACAGAAAGACCTAATGTGGAAACCTAGGAGGTAAAATTCCACTTCTGCACTTGCCAGCTCACCATTTTACATACATCAAATGTACAGGAAGTCGGGGAAAACCAGAATTTTTAGACACAGGGCTTGATTTTCGGCTCCCTTGCGCCTCTGGTAGCACCCCAGAGGGGCAGTAAAGGGTGGTTTAAGGCGTAATGACAGGCGGCCAGCTTTTGCCGCCCGGTCGTCAAATTCGGCTCAGGATTTGCGGCGGCGCAATAACTTACCGCCCCGCCTCCAGTTTCAATGAGATCATGACGTCAATCACCGTGCAATGATCCACTGGCACCCCAGCTGAAAAATTGGGCCCTAACGCCCCATTATACTCCCGTCCCAAAAGACGCCTGAAAAACCAGGTGGTCCCACGGACCAGTAGGTAGTAATTGCCGCGTATTTAAATTGAGGGAGGAGGATTCTACATCGCAGGTCACATTGACTGCAACGTTTGCACACAGCATGTGTGTGAAGCTCTGACTTGAAAATGGCTGTCTTATCTGCCATTACAGTGTCCTTACAACTTCAGTGAGAGAATTTAATGGGGGCATTATTAGTTCGCCAACATATCATGCTCCATGCTATTGTCAGGTGGCGTCAAGATAGAAGAAGGGCTCTTGGCCATGTCGGGCTACGGTAGAGGAGAGGCCAAAGATATCTGGGGAGGAGGGCTGACGCTCATACCTCCAGCTCTCTTAGGAGCAGTGTGGGAGAAGGCTGCGCTTCTAAAAGGAAGTGCTGATAGAGATACGCCATCACCTACAGAGAGACCAACAGCCTTCCAGCAGCAACAGAACTGCGCTGCCTGTCACAGTGAAGGTCACCATGGTGCTGGCCTTCTATGCCTCCGGCTCCTTCCAGTCAGCAGCAGGGGACATATGCAGCATCTCTCAATATGCTGCACATCACTGCATTCGGCATGTCACAAAGGCTCTGTACTGGCAACCTGCGGCGCTTGGTCCGGCAGCATCTCCACGCGGCCTCCCCTGTGAATGGTGTGGCTATCCAATCAGGGCCACGCCAGGTTCCTCTTTGTCATCCTCCTCCTCCTGAAGTGGGCCTGCAATCTCCATTGGCAATGCCTGGTCCTTAATGATGGCCATGTTGTGCAGCATGCAGTAGACCACAATGAATTTGAAGACCTGTTGAGAGGAGTATTGAAGGCTGCCTCCAGAGTGGTCCAGTCATCGGAATAGCTGTTTGAGCACCCCAATTGTCTGTTCGATGATGTTGCGGGTGGCTGCATGGTTCTCATTGTAGTGCTGCTCCACTTCTGTCATGTGGTAGCGTAGGAGGGACCTTTGTCCCGAACAGCCAGCCGCATTATTCCCTTGTTCATTGAAACAATCGTGAAACACTGTTCTCATGCAAGAAGAAAGCATCATGTGCGCTCCCTGGATAGCGGGCATTCACTGCGAGGATGCGCTGTGTGTGATCGCAGACCAGCTGCATGTTTAGGGAGTGGTATTCCTTTCAGTTGCTGAATACCTTTGCATTGTGGCATGGTGTCCCCTGCTACTGCCAGCGCCACAGTTACCTTCACTGCAATGGGCAGTGCAGTCCTGTTGGTGCTGAAAGGCTGTAGGAGATGGCATATCTCTGTCAGCACTTCCTTTCGGAAGCGCAGCCTTCTCACACATTGCTCCTCAGAGGGCTGGAGGTATGAGTGTTGGTGCCTGTAAAGCTCTCCTCCCCATCTATCTTCGGCTTCTCTTCATCCATGTCAAAAGCCCTTCTACTATCTCAACGCTGCCTATCAATAGCATGGCATGATACACTGGCAAACTAGTAATTCTCCAACTGAAGTGAAATTTTGAGCATTTCGCCTGATTTAGCGTTCGCCTGAGAACCCGCCCAGAAAAAACAGATGGACCCAGGGCGCACCAAGCGCTAACGGCGCCATGTTGAAAATGGAGAAAAAAGTCGCAGTTGTGAGTGATTAAAAGGGTTGAGAGAAGAACACTGCGTTACTGCATACTTTTGATTGTGAAGTTTATGTGAGTTTCCAGTTTGTTTTATAAAGGATATTTAAGGACATTTTAAAAGATGGGGGTCTTGCTAGGTCGGGAGCCATTCATTCTGGCTGCTATTGCTATATGGTTTAAAGTTTATTGTTGGTCACTTGCAACATAATCGAATGTAATCAGACGTATGGGGAGGAGGACATACCCCCCACGAGTTTACATGGAACATCGCTAATAACTCCATCTCTCTGAGGCCCAGTGCGTTAGAAGGCTGCCCTTCTGAAAAAAAGTGCTGACAGAGATATGCCAGCTCCTGCAGGCAGACCTATAGCCTACCAGTGGCAACAGGACTGCACTGCCCGTCGAGGTGAAGGTGACAGTGGCACTTGCTTTCCATACCTCTGGCACCTTTCAAGCATCAGCAGGGGACATATGCTCCGCCTCGTAACAAGCTACACATTGCTGCATTTGCCAGGTGACTGCTGCACTGAATGCATGCAGAATGGAATTCATAAACTTCCCAATGACCAATAAACCCAAAATGAGAGGGCTGTAGGTTTTGGAAAATTTACTGGCTTCACCAAGGTTCAGGGTGCCCTTGACTGTACGCACATCGCTCTGCGAGCACCTTTTTAGAATGCAGAGATTTTCCGAAACCAAAAGGAATTATATAGAAACATAGAAACATAGAAAATAGGTGCAGGAGTAGGCCATTCGGCCCTTCGAGCCTGCACCACCATTCAATAAGATCATGGCTGATCATTCCCTCAGTACCCCTTTCCTGCTTTCTCTCCATACCCCTTGATCCCCTTAACCATAAGGGCCATATCTAACTCCCTCTTGAATATATCCAATGAACTGGCATCAACAACTCTCTGCGGCAGGGAATGCCACAGGTGAACAATTCTCTGAGTGAAGAAGTCTCCCCTCATCTCAGTCCTAAATGGCCTACCCCTTATCCTAAGACTGTGTCCCCTGATTCTGGACTTCCCCAACATCGGGAACAATCTACCCGCATCTAACCTATCCAGTCCCGTCAGAAGCTGGTATGTTTCTATGAGATCCCCTCTCATTCTTTTAAACTCCAATGTATAAAGGTCCAGCTGATCCAGTCTCTCCTCATATGTCAATCCAGCCATCCCTGGAATCAGTCTGGTGAACCTTTGCTGCACTCGCTCAATAGCAAGAACATCCTTCCTCAGATTAGGAGACCAAAACTGAACACAATATTCCAGATGAGGCCTCACCAAGGCCCTGTACAACAGCAGTAAAACCTCCCTGCTGCTATACTCAAATCTCCTAGCTATGAAGGCCAACATACCATTTGCCTTCTTTACCGCCTGCTGTACCTGCGTGCCCACTTTCAATGACTCACGAAACATGACACCCAGGTCTCGTTGCACCTCCCCTTTTCCTAATCTGCCGCCATTCAGATAATATTCTGTCTTCACAAGCTCACATTTATCCACATTATACTGCATCTGCCATGCATTTGCCCACTCACCTAACATGTTCAAGTCACCCTGCAGCCTCTTAGCGTTCCCCTCACAGCTCACACCGCCATCCAGTTTAGTGTCATCTGCAAACTTGGAGATATTACACTCAATTCCTTCATCCAAATCGTTAATGTATATTGTAAATAGCTGGGGTCCCAGCACTGAGCTCTGCGGCACTCCACTAGTCACTGCCTGCCATTCTGAAAAGGACCCATTTATCCCGACTCTCTGCTTCCTGTCTGCCAACCAGTTCTCTATCCACGTCAGTATATTACCCCCAATACCATGTGCTTTGATTTTGCACACTTCTCTTGTGCGGGACCTTGTCAAAAGACTTTTGAAAGTCCAAATACACCACATCCACTGGTTCACCCGTGTTTACTCTACTAGTTACATCCTCAAAAAATTCCAGATTTGTCAAGCATGCTTTCCCCTTCATAAATCCATGTTGACTTAGACCGATCCTGTCACTGCTTTCTTAATGCGCTGCTATTTCATCTGTAATAATTGATTCCAACATTTCCCCACTACTGATGTCAGGCTAACCGGTCTATAATTACCCGCTTTCTCTCTCCCTCCCTTTTTAAAAAGTGGTGTTACATTAGCTACCCTCTAGTCCATAGGAACTGATCCAGAGTCGATAGACTGTTGGAAAATGATCACCAATGCATCCATTTTTTCTAGGGCCACTTCCTTAAGTACTCTGGGATGCAGACTATCAGGCCCCGGGGATTTATCGGCCTTCAATCCCATAAATTTCCCTCACACAATTTCCCATCTAATAAGGATATCCTTCAGTTCCTCCTTCTCACTAGACCCTCGGTTCCCTATTACTTCCGGAAGGTTATTTGTGTCTTCCTTAGTGAAGACAGAACCAAAGTATTTATTTCAATTGGTCTGCCATTTCTTTGTTTCCCATTATAAATTCACCTGAATCCAACTGCAAGGGACCTATGTTTGTCTTCACATTACACTCCCTGAAGTTACAGATCATCTGCAACCAAATACAGCGCATCATGGCAGTTAATGCCCACTATCCAGGGAGAATCCATGATGCTTTCATCTTGTGTGAGAGCACCGTCTCAGGCATGTTCAGCTTCAACCACAAGGCCAGAGCTGGATGCTCGGGGACAAAGGTTACGGCCTCGCCATCTGGCTCATGACCCCCCTCCAGAACCCTCAGACAGAAGCTGAGCATCGCTATAATGAGAGCTATGCAGCCACACGCAACATCGTCGAACAGACAATTGGAATGTTCAAGCAGCGCTTCCAATGCTTGGACCACTCTGGAGACTGCCTACAATACTCCACTCAGCAGGTCTCTGAGTTCATTGTGGTGTGCTACACCAGGAGTAATAAATCGTAAGCGTAGGGCATTTCTGAACTGTGGCTAACAAGGGAAATTAGGGATAGTGTTAAAACCAAGGAAGAGGCATATAAATTGGCCAAGAAAAGCAGCAAACCTGAGGACTGGAAGTAATTTAGAGTCCAGCAGAAGAGGACTAAGGGTTTAATTAGGAGGGGGAATATAGAGTATGAGAGTAAGCTTGCAGGGAACATAAAAACTAACTACAAAAGCTTCAATAGATATGTGAAGAGAAAAAGATTAGTGAAGACTAATGTAGGTTCCTTGCAGTCAGAATCAGGTGAATTCATAATGGGGAACAAGGAAATGGCAGACCAATTGAACAAATACTATGGTTCTGTCTTCACTAAGGAAGACACGAATAACCTACCAAAAATAATAGGTGACTGAGGGTCGAGTGAGAAGGAGGAACTGAAAGAAATCCTTACTAGTCAGGAAACTGTGTTAGGGAAATGGATGGGATTGAAGGCCAATAAATCTCCAGGGCCTGGTAATCTGCATCCCAGCGTACTTAAGGAAGTGGCCCTAGAAATAGTGGATGCATTGGTGGTCATTTTCCAACATTCTATGTACTCTGGATCAGTTCCTATGGATTGAGGGTAGTTAATGTAACCCCACTTTTTAAAAAAGGAGGGAGAGAGAAAACGGGAATTATAGACTGATTATCCTAACAAAGGTAGTGGGGAAAATGTTGGAGTCAATTATTAAAGCTGTAATAGCGGCGCATTTAGAAAGCAGTGACAGGATCGGTCCAAGTCAGCATGGATTTATGAAAGGAAAATCATGCTTGACAAATCTTCTAGAATTTTTTGAGGACGTAACTGGTATAGTGGACAAGGGAGAACCAGTGGATGTGGTGTATTTGGACTTTCAAAAGTCTTTTGACAAGGTCCCACACAAGAGATTAGTGTGCAAAATTAAAGCACATGCTATTGGGGGTAATGTATTGATGTGGATAAAGAATTGTTTGGCAGGCAGGAAACAAAGAGTAGGAATAAACGGGTCCTTTTCAGAATGGCAGGCAGTGACTAGTGGGGTACTGCAAGGTTCCGTGCTGGGACCCCAGCTATTTACAATATATATTAATGATTTAGACAAAAGAATTGAGTGCAATATCACCCAGTTTGCAGATAACACTATGCTGGGTGGCAGTGCAAGCTGCGAGGAGGATGCTAGGAAGCTGCAGGGTGACTTGGACAGGTTAGGTGAGTGCGCTGCAGTATAATGTAGAAAAATGTGAGGTTATCAACTTTGGTGCCAAAAACACGCAGGCAGAATATTATCTGAATGGTGACAGATTAGGAAAAGGGGAGGTGCACCGAGACCTGGGTGACATGGTACATCAGTCATTGAAAGTTGGCATGCAGGTACAGCAGGTGGTGAAGAAGGCAAATGGCATGTTGGCCTTCATAGCGAGAGGATTTGAGTACAGGAGAATAGAGGTCTTACTGCAGTTGTACAGGGCCTTGGTGAGGCCACACCTTGATAATTGTGTACAGTTTTGGTCTCCTAATCTGAGGAAGGACATTCTTGCTATTGAGGGAATGCAGCGAAGGTTCACCAGACTGATTCCCAGGATGGCAGGACAGGCATATGAAGAAAGACTGGATCGACTAGGCTTATATTCACTGGAATTTAGAAGAATGAGAGGTGATTATTGTGTTCCTAACACAGATGGGACTGCACACAGGGAGGTTAAAGTAACAGTGACCTCAGTCTTTAATAAGACACTCCAGAGTGAGGAACAGGCCTTAGGGGCCGGCTTATATACCGTGCTCCCAAGGGATGCTGGGATCCCTTGGGACTTCAGGGGATAAGCTCCCTGGTGGCGGAACATGGGAGTGCATGCTTTGCAGATACACAACATCACTCCCCCCGCCGCCCAAAGTCAAAGTGATAACTATTTACAAGGTGAGTCGGTCTGGAGCCTTTCTTTCCCTGGTGGACCGCCTCGGTACAAATGTTTGTTCTGATGTATTGGCTGTGCCCTCACTGGGCTGGCGTGTTGTTGGCCCTGCAGGCCTGCTAGGTGAGCCTGGCCTTGCTGAGCTGTTGGGCGTGATGAGTTCGATTTCCTGGTCCGGCGTGGTGTCGTTGATCCTTTGGTTGTGGGCTCGAAAAAGGTGGTGTCTGCTGTGGGTTGTTCAGGGCAGTCTGTGAACCGCAGCCTCGTTTGGTCCAGGTGCTTTCTGCAAATTTGTCCATTGTCTAGTTTTGACTACAAACACCCTATTCCGTTCTTTAGCTATCACCGTGCCCGTGATCCATGTGGGGCCATGTCCATAATTTAGCACATACACAGGGTCATTCAGATCAATTTCCGGTAACACAGTGGCGCGACCATCGTTTACAGTTTGTTGCTGCCGCCTGCTCTCTACCTGATCATGCAAGTTGGGGTGAACCAGCGAGAGGCTGGTTTTAAGTTTCCTTTTTATGAGTAGCTCAGCCGGGGGCATGCCTGTGAGCGAGTAGGGTCTCGTGCGGTAGCTGAGCAGTACTCGGGACAGGCGGGTTTGGAGTGAGCATTCTGTGACTCATTTAAGGCTCTGTTTGATGGTTTGTACTGCCCGCTCTGCCTGCCCATTGGAGGCTGGTTTAAACGGGGCCGAGGTGACATGTTTGATCCCATTGCAGGTCATGAATTCTTTAAATTCGGCACTGGTGAAACATGGCCCGTTATCACTGATAAGTATGTCAGGCAGGCCGTGGATGGCAAACATGGCCTTCAAGCTTTCAATGGTGGCAGTGGCGGTGCTTCCCGACATTATTTCACATTCAATCCATTTTGAAAAAGCATCCACCACCACCAGGAACATTTTACTGAGAAATGGGCCCGCATAGTCGACATGGATCCTCGATCATGATCTGGATGGCCAGTATCACAAATTTAGTGGTGCCTCTCTGGGCGCGTTGTTCAACTGAGCACATTGCTGTACATAGGGCTCTAAGTCACAGTCGATACCGGGCCACCACACATGGGATCAGGCTATCGCTTTCATCATTACTATACCCGGGTGTGTGCTGTGGAGATCCGAGATGAACGTCTCCCTGCCCTTTTTTTGGTAGCACTATGCAGTTACCCCACAACAGGCTGTTTGCCTGAATGGACAGCTCGTCCTTTCATTGCTGGAATGGCTTGATTGGCTCTTGCATTTCAACGGGGATGCTGGCCCAGCTCCCATGCAGTACACAGTTTTTTACTAGGGACAGCAGAGGATCTTGGCTGTCCAAGTCCTAATCTGGCGGGCAGTGACAGGTGATTTATCATTTTCAAACACTTCCATGACCATCAACAAGTCTGCGGGCTGTGCCACCATCAACAAGTTTACAGGCTGCACCATTTCCACCCCCGTGGTAGGCAATGGTAGCCAACTGAGTGCATCCGCACAATTCTCGGTGCCTGGCCTGTGGCCGATGGTATAGTTATACGCTGATAGCGCGAGTGCCCACCTTTGTATGTGGGCTGAGGCATTAGTATTTATCCACTTGTTTTCAGCGAACAGGGATGTGAGGGGTTTATGATCTGTTTCCAGTTCAAATTTGAGGCCAAACAGGTACTGATGCATTTTCTTTACCCTGAATACACACGCTAATGCCTCTTTCTCAATCATGCTGTAGGCCCTCTCGGCCTTAGACAAGCTCCTGGAAGCATAGGCGACAGGTTGCAATTTCCCCGCAATGTTAGCTTGTTGTAATACACACCCGACTCCATACGGCGACATGTCACATGCTAGCACAAGTCTTTTACACGGGTTATACAATACAAGCAGCTTGTGGAGCATAAAATGTTTCTGGCTTTCTCAAAAGCAATTACTTGTTTTTTTTCCCCATACCCAGTTCTCACCTTTACGCAATAACACATGCCGGGGCTCTTAAAGGGGTGCTTAACCCCGGTAGGAAGTTACCAAAATAGTTAAGGAGTCCCAGGAACGACCGCAGCTCCATGACATTCTGTGACCTAGGCGTGTTCCTGATAGCCTCTGTCTTGGCGTCTGTGGGCCGAATGCCGTCCACCGCGATCTTTCTCCCCAAAAACTCCACTTCTGTTGCCATGAAGACGCATTTCGACCTCTTCAGCCACAGCCCTACGCGATCCAGTCGCTGGAGGACCTCCTCCAGGTTTTATCGGTGCTCGGCGGTGTCCCGATCCGTGACCAATACGTCATCCTGAAAGACCACCATGTGTGGTACCGACTTGAGAAGGCTCTCCATGTTTCTCTGGAAGATCGCTGCAGCCGACCAAATTCCAAACGGGCATCTGTTGGAGATGAACAGTCCCTTATGTGTGTTGATGCAGGTGAGGCCCTTCGAAGACTCCTCCAGCTCCTGCGTCATGTAGCCCAAAGTCAGGTCGAGCTTGGTGAACGTCTTGCCTCCTGCCAGTGTCGCAAATAGGTCGTCTGCCTTAGGTAGCAGGTATTGGTCCTGTAGCGAGAAACGATTAATAGTTACTTTATAATCACCGCAAATCCTGTCCGTGCCATCACTTTTGAGTACTGGAACAATCGGGCTGGCCCACTCGCTGAATTCCACTGGGGAGATGATGCCCTCGCGTTGCAGCCTGTCCAGCTCGATTTCCACTCTCTCCGTCATCATGTGAGGTACTGCTTGCGCCTTGTGGTGAATGGGTCGTGCCTCTGGGACCAAGTGGATCCGCACCTTCGCCCCGAAAAGTTTCCAATGCCTGGCTCAAAAAGGGAAGGAAATTTGTTAAGAACCTGGGTACATGAGGCCTCATCGACATGTGATAGCACTCGGATGTCATTTGAGCGGGTTTTGCCCAGCCAGCTCCTTCCAAGCAGTGTGGGGCCATTGCCCGGAACAATCCAGAGTGGCAGTTCGTGCACCGTGCCCTCGTAGGTGACCTTGACCATGGCGCTGCCCAGGACAGTGATAAGCTCTTTGGTGTACGTTCTCAGTTTCGTGTGGATGGGGCTCAGGGCTGGTCTGAATGCCTTGTTGCACCACAGTCTCTGAAACATCTTTTGACTCATGATGGATTGGCTAGCGCCAGTGTCCAGTTCCATGGCCATGGGTAAGCTTTTCAATTTTATGTTTAGCATTATAGGTGGACATTTTGTCGAAAATGCGTGCACCCCATGTACTTCAGCATCTGCCTCCTCTCTCTGAGGCTCGAAATTGCTTTGATCAATCATTGGCCAATCTTCCTCTGCCACGTAGTGGTTAGCAGGTTTTGCAGAGCTTGCAGCTCGTTTGCAAGCTCGTTGGAGGTGCCCCATTGTTCCACAGCTCTTGCAAACATACACTTTGAAGCGGCATGAATAGACTGACTGGAAGCCTCCACAACACCAACAAGGTGTGAATTGCCTTGCATTCATCCTTTGTTGCGGACTCTGAGTCATCTGGGTCACCTGAGACAAGCTGGCAGTTGCAGACTCGTGGGTTCTGCCCTGTACTTTTCTGCTCGCAAACACAGTTCCAGTTAATTTATGAACATTGCTAGCACTTGTGTGCTGAGAGATTTGTTTGGTGTTATCACTGGTGGACATAAACGCCTGTGCTATCGCAATGGCCTTACTGAGGGTCGGTGTCTCTACAGTCAAAAGTTTTCAAGGATGGTCTCATGGCCTATGCCCAGTACAAAAAAGTCTCTAAGCGTTTGCTCCAGGTAGCCATCAAACTCACATTGTCCTGCAAGTCGCCTTAGCTCGGCGACGTAGCTCACCAATTCCTGACCTTCAGATCACTGGCACGTGTAGAACCGATACCTCGCCATCTGCACGCTCTCCCTCGGGTTAAGATGCTCCTGAACCAGTGTACACAGCTCCTCATACGACTTATCTGTGGGTTTCACCAGAGCCAGAACCTGTAGGTCAATGCCCCGCAGACTGTGAGGAGGACCGCTCTCCTTTTTGCAGCGCTTCCTTCTCCGTCCAGCTCGTTGGCTACAAAGTACTGGTCTAGCCATTCTACATAGGCTTCCCAGTCCTCACCCTCTGAGAACTTCTCCAGGATGCCCACAGTTTGCTGCATCTTTGCGTTGGATTCGTATTCTTGTCACCACAGATGAGGCTGCACACAGGGAGGTTCAAGTAATAGTGACCTCAGTCTTTAATAAGACACTCCAGAGTGAGGAACAGGCCTTAGGGGCCGGCTTATATACAGTGCTCCCAAAGGGTGCTGGGATCCCTTGGGACTTCAGGCGATGAGCTTCCTGGTGGCGGAACATGGGAGTGCATGTTTATTACAGATACACAACAGTGATCTCATAGAAACGTATAAAATTCTGACGGGATTGGACAGGTTAGATGCAGAATGTTCCCAATGTTGGGGAAGTCCAGAACCAGGGGTCACAGTCGAAGGATAAAGGGTAAGCCATTTAGGACCAAAATGAGGAGACACTTCTTCACTTAGAGAACTGTGAACCTGTGGAATTCTCTACCACAGAAAGTTGTTGAGGCCAGTTCGTTAGATATATTCAAAAGGGAGTTAAGTATGGCCCTTGTGGCGAAAGGGATCAAGGGGTATGGAGAGAAAGCAGGAATGCGATACTGAAGTTGTGTGATCAGCCATGATCATATTGAATGGTGGTGCATGCTCGAAGGGCCGAATGGCCTTCTCCTGCACCTATTTTCTATGTTTCTATGTTTCTATATAAAACAACAACCATCTCGGGAGCAGCAAAGCAGCTTTACAGATAACTTAAGGCCGAGGTCCAACAAAAATTGTGACCTAAAGACTAAATGGTAGGTGGAGAAAGGCACAGGAGATTCAGCAGCTGTCCGACAGCCATGATGTGCGAGGATTCTTCACCGCAGTCAAGTCCACCTACGTCCCAAGCACCCAAGGCCCCACCCCACTGCTGGCCAAGAATGGGGAGACAATCATCAAGGATACCGAGGCAGTCAGGACACACTGGAAGGAGCACTTCTAAATCTCCTTAACCGAGACTCTGCCTTTGACATAAGTGTCCTCGACTCCATCCCCCTGCATGCTACCCGCCACCATCTCAGCAGAACCCCAGCCTTGCACGAGGTAGGAAAGGCCATCCGTCAGCTCAAGAACAACAAGGCATTGGGAGCAGATGCAATCCCCGCTGAGGCACCAAAATATGGCGGAGAGGCACTATTGGCACAAATGCATGACCTCATCTCTATCATTTGGAAGGAAGAGAGCATGCTGGGAGTTCACAGAGATGCATTAATCATGACCATTTTTTAAAAAAGGGACAAGTCCGACTGCGGCAACTACAGAGGAATCTCCCTGTTATCAGCCACTGGGACGCTAGAATCCTCCTCAACCGTCCTCTCCCTGTGGCTGATGAGCTCCTCCTGGAGTCACAGTGCAGATTTCGTTCACTACGGCGTACAACAGACATTATCTTTATGGCGCAACAACTGCAAGAGAAATGAAGGGAACAGCACCAACCCTTGTACATGGTCTTCTTTAACCTTACAAACGCCTTTGACACTGTTAACCGCGAGGGACTGTGGAGCATCCTCCTCTGTTTAGGCTGCCCCCAAAAGTTTGTCACCATCTTCTGCCTGTTCCACGACGACATGCAAGCCGTGATCTTGACCAACGGATCCATCACAGACCCAATCCATGTCCAGACCGGGGTCAAGCAGGACTGCGTCATCGCGCTAACTCTCTTCTCGATCTTCCTTGTTGCAATGCTCCACTTCATGCTCAACTCCACTCCAGCGGGGAGCTTGTTGAGCATGAAGTGGAGCTAAACTACAGAACCAGTGGGAATCTGTTCAACCTTCATCATCTCCAGTCTAGATCCAGGACCGTCCCAACCTCTGTCGTTGAACTACAGTACGCGCACAAGGCTCGCGTCTGCGCACATTCAGAGGCTGAACTCCAAGTCATAGTTAGCATCTTCACTGAGGCATACGAAAGCATGGGCCTTAGACAAAAGTCCTTCACCAACCTTACCACACCACACAGCACTGCCACCCAGTCATCAACATCCATGGCGTGGCCTTGGACAACGTGGACAACTTCCCATACCTCAGGAGCCGATTATCAGCAAGGGCAGACATCGACAACGAGGTTCAACACTGCGTCCAGCATGCCAGCGCAGCCTTCGGCTGCCTGAGGAAGAGAGTGCGCGAAGATCAGGCCCTCAAATCTGGCACCAAGCTTATTGTCTACAGGGCTGTAGTGATATCCGCCCTCCTGTATGGCTCAGAGACGTGGACCATGTATAGTAGACACCTCAAATCGCTGGAGAAATACCACCAACGATGACTCCGCAAGATCCTACAAATCCCCTGGGAGGACAGACGCACCAACGTTAGTGTCCTCAATCAGGCCAACATCTCCTGCATCGAAGCAGACGACACTCGACCAGCTCCATTGGGCGGGCCTGACACAAGACTCCCAAAGCAAGCGCTTTACTCGGAACTCCTTCACAGCAAGCGAGCCCCAGGTGGGCAGAAGAAACGTTTCAAGGACACTCTCTGTTATGTATGTAATAACTCGATAGACTGAATATTTTAAATTAACACAGGTACAAACCTGGCTCTGCTTTATTAGGGCCCAAAGTGATTACATTACATGATGGCTTGCCTTTTATACCTGGGCTGCACACACATGCGTACAGCCCAATGACCTCCGATAGTCGCACCACCGAGTGGCTAGTAACTCCAAGCATACATACATGAAAATATCCCCCCTTAAGATATTAGTAACGGTCTTTTTACAAATTGAGACACTCCGGGACTTTCCGCTCCCGAGTTGATCGTCTCAGTTCAACTCCAGCCTTGGGCGAGCGTTCTGAGTCTGTTATAACTGGGGGCTGGTTGCCGATCTGATGGGAGTGGCAATGACCATGTCAGGGATTGAAAGTCCAGATTCATTGATGACAGCGGAGTCCTCTGATGACTGAGGGTAGGTTGGTTGGTCACTGATTGTGTCTTCCTCAGTCTGTTCCGGTTCATCCGTGTGCTGCAGCTTTATCTGATCAACATGTTTCCTGCATGTTCGCCCATTTTTGAGCTTGACGATAAACACTCTGTTACCCTCCTTGGCCATAACAGTACCGGCGATCCACTTGGGACCTTGACCATAATTTAGTATATACACAGGATCGTTAACAGAAATGTCGCGTGATACGGCAGCGCGATCATGATACCACTGCTGACTTTAACGTCTGTATTCAACATGATCGTTCAAGTCAGGGTGGACAAGAGAGAGCCTGGTCTTGAGACCTCTCTTCATCAATAGTTCAGCAGGGGGGACCCTGGTAAGCATGTGGGGTCTTGTCCTATAACTAAGCAATATGCATGACATGCGAGTCTGCAGTGAACCTTGAGTTACACGTTTCATACTCCGCTTGATGGTTTGGACAGCACGCTCTGCTTGACCATTAGATGCAGGTTGACCTCACATGTTTGATACCATTTAGTTTCATGAACTCTTGAAACTCCAGACTAGGGAAGCAAGGTCCGTTGGCGCTTACAATGATGTCGGGCAGACCATGAGTGGCAAACATGACACGAAGGCTCTCAATGGTAGCTGTGGATGTACTGGATGACATAATTATACACTCTATCCACTTGGAATATGCATCAACCACAACAAAAAACATCTTTTCCAGGAAAGGACCTGCAAAGTCAATGTGGATCCTGGACCATGGTTTAGATGGCCACTGTTATGTATGCAAGTCCTTGTAACCAGCGTTCCACCACCACCAGAGGGCACATCTGTTGGAGGAAAAGCAGGCCTCCCGTGGTGTGCCAGCACTCTGGAGTCAGAATAGACTAAGGTCACACTTACTCAAGTCTACAGTACTCAGTCACATTGCTTTATTTGAGACATAACAACTGGCGATGAGTAATAGATAACGAACCATCACGTGAAAATGCAGAGAACTGTTGGTATCCTGGAGAAATTCTCAGAAGCTGATGATTGGGAAGCCTTCATAATAAGAACATAAGAACATAAGAATTAGAAACAGGAGTAGGCCATCTAGCCCCTCGAGCCTGCTCTGCCATTCAATAAGATCATGGCTGATCTGGCCGTGGACTCAGCTCCACTTACCCGCCCTCTCCCCATAACCCTTAATTCCCTTATTGGTTAAAAATCTATCTATCTTCATGCGACTCGACCAATACTTTGTGGCCAACGAGCTGGAAGGGAAAGAGAACGCTGCCAAGCGAAAGGCGATCCTCCTCACCATCTGCAGGGCAACAACCTATGGCCTCATGAAGAATCTTCTTGCTTTGGTGAAACCCACTGCCAAATCGTATGAAGAACTGTGTATGCTGGTCCGGGAGCACCTAAATCCGAAAGAGAGCGTTCTGATGGCAAGGTATCGATTTTATACATGTCAACGGTCTGAAGGCCAGGAAGTTGCGAGCTATGTCGCCGAACTAAGACGCCTTACAGGACATTGCGAATTCGATGGATTCCTGGAGCAAATGCTAAGAAACTTTTTTGTGCTTGGCATTCGCCATGAGGTTATCCTTCGCAAACTACTGACTGTTGAAACATCGAACCTGAGCAAAGTCATAACGATAGCCCAGGCATTTATGTTCACCAGCGATAACACCAAACTAATTTTGCAGCATAAAGATGCATCGGCAAGTACTGTACACAAAGTAACGTCGTTTTCAGGCAGGAATGTATATGGCAGAATGTACACGCCTGCAGCTGCAAGACCTCAGATGACTCAGAGTCCGGCATCAAGTGTGAATGCGAGGCAGTTAACACCTTGTTGGCGCTGCGGAGGTGATCATCGAGCCCATCAATGCCGCTTCAAACACTATGCTTGCAAAGGCTGTGGAACAACGGGACACCTCCAGCGAATGTGCAAACGAGATGCAAACCTTGCAAACCACCACGTTGCAGAGGAAGACCAATCCATGGTGGAGCAAACTGAACTGGAGACTCAAAGCGAGGAGGCAGAAGTGTACAGGGTACACACCTTCACTATGAAATGTCCACTGATCATGTTAAAAGTTGAACTGAACGGAATTCCAGTATCCATGGAATTGGACACAGGTGCGAGTCAGTCTATCATGAGCAAAAAGGCCTTCGAGAGGCTGTGGTGCAACAAGGCACAAAGGCCCAAGCTGAGCTCTATTCATACCAAGCTGAGAACTTACACTAAAGAGCTGATCCCTGTAATTGGCAGTGTAGCATTAAAAGTCTCCTATGATGGAGTGGTGCACGAACTACCACTATGCATTGTACCAGGTGATGGCCCCACACTGTTCGGCAGAAGCTGGCTGAGAAAAATCCACTGGAACTGGGACGACATCCGAGCGCTTTCGTCCGTTGACGACGCCTCGTGTGCCCAGGTTTTGAGCAAGTTCCCGTCGTTGTTTGAGCCAGGCATCGGAAATTTCTCTGGTGCGAAGGTGCAGGTTCACTTGGTTCCTGGTACACGACCCATCCACCACAAGGCACATGCGGTGCCATACAGTGGAGAGAAAGTGCAGATTGAGCTGAACAGGCTGCAATGAGAGGGCACCATCGCGCCGGTTGAGTTCAACAAGTGGGCCAGTCCGATTGTTCCAGTTCTCAAGGGCGATGGCACGTTCAGAATTTGTGGGGACTATAAAGTAACGATTAACCGTTTTTCGCTGCAGGACCAGTACCCGCTACCCAAGGCAGATGACCTATTTGCAACGCTGGCAGGAGGGAAGACATTCACCAAGTTGGACCTGACCTTGGCCCACATGACGCAGGAGCTGGTGGAATCTTCAAAAGGCCTCACCTGCATCAACACACACAAAGGTCTGTTCATTTACAACAGATGCCCGTTTGGGATTCGATCGGCCGCGGCTATTTTTCAAAGGAACATGGAGAGTCTGCTAAAGTCAGTTCCGCGCACCGTGGTTTTCCAGGACGACATATTGATCACAGGTTGGGACACCATCGAACACTTGCAGAACCTGGAAGAGGTTCTAAGTCGGCTAGATCATGTGGGACTCAGGTTGAAATGCTCGAAGTGTGTTTTCCTGGCACCAGAGGTCGAGTTCCTAGGGAGAAGAATCGCGGCAGATGGCATCAGACCCACCGACACCAAGATGGACGTCATCAAGAACGAGCCGAGACCACAGAATGTGACAGAACTGCGGTCGTTCCTGGGACTCCTCAATTATTTTGGTAATTTCCTACCCGGGTTAAGCACCTTGCTAGAACCTCTATATGTGTTGCTACACAAGGGAGATGACTGGGTATGTGGGAAATCACAAGAGACTGCTTTTGAGAAAGCCAGAAATCTGTTATGTTCCAATAAACTGCTTGTTCTGTATGACCCATGTAAACGTTTAGTGCTAGCTTGCAATGCATCTTCGTACAGGGTCAGGTGTGTGTTACAACAATCAAACGAATCGGGAACATTGCAACCGGTCGCTTATGAATCCAGGAGTTTGTCCAAGGCCGAAAGGGCCTACAGCATGATTGAAAAAGAAGCTCTGGCATGCGTTTACTGGGTGAAAAAAATGCACCAGTATCTGTTTGGGCTTAAGTTCAAGTTAGAAACTGTCCATAAGCCACTCATATCGCTATTCTCTGAGAGCATCCAAAGATGGGCGCTCACGTTGTCTGCATATAACTATGTAATTCGCCACAGGCCAGGCACCGAGAACTGCGCTGATGCTCTCAGTCGGCTATCATTGCCCACCACCGGGGTGGAAATGGCATAGCCTGCAGACTTGCTCTTGGTGATGGATGCATTTGAAAATGAAAAGTCACCCGTTACGGCCTGCCAGATCAGGACCTGGACCAGCCAGGATCCTTTACTGTCCCTTGTAAAAAAACTGTGTCTTCCATGGGAGCTGGTCCAGCGTCCCAGCGGAGATGCATGAAGAGATCAAGCCATTCCAGCAGCGCAAAGACGAAATATCCATACAGGCAGACTGTCTTTTGTGGGGTAATCACATGGTTTTGCCGAAGAAAGGCAGGGAAACATTCATACGCGACCTACACAGTACCCACCCAGGCATAGTAATGATGAAAGCTATAGCCAGATCCCATGTGTGGTGGCCCAGCATTGACTCAGATTTGGAGACTTGCATGCGCCAATGCAACACTTGCTCTCAACTGAGCAATGCACCCAGGGAGGCACCGCTGGATTTGTGGTCATGGCCCTCCAAACCACGGTCTAGGATCTATGTTGACTTCGCTGGCCCGTTCCTGGGAAATGTTCTTGGTTGTAGTGGATGTTTATTCAAAATGGATTGTGTTATATAAGTAAACTTGTATATACCTTGTACAGCCACCAGAGGGCTCATCCCCTGGAGTCCCAAACGATTCCACAATCCCTTGGGAGCACAGATACTTAAGGAGGCCTCACAGGCTGGAGAGGCACTCTGGAGATCTGCAATAAAAGAAAAGACTAAGGTCACACTTTACTTTGAGCTCACAGTATCTAGTCAGACTCTTTATTCATACATAACAGCTGGCAACGAGATACAGATGATGAACCCAACGATGCAGAGTACAGTGGGCATCTGGAGAAATTTTCAGAGGGAGATGATTGGGAAACCTTCGTGGAGCGACCCGACCAATACTTCGTGGCCAACGAGCTGGAAGGAGAAGCGAACGCTGCCAAACGAAGGGCGATTCTCCTCATCGTCTGCGGGGCACCAACGTATGGCCTCATGAAAAATCTGTTTGCTCCAGCGAAACCCACAGAGAAATCATACGATGATTTGTGCACACTGGTCCGGGAGCATCTGAACTAGAAGGAAAGCGTTCTGATGGCGAGGTACAGGTTCTACACCTACAAAAGGTCTGAAGGCCAGGAAGTGGCGAGCTATGTCGCCAAGCTGAGACGCCTTGCAGGACATTGCGAACTTGAAAGACATTTGGAGCACATGCTCAAGGACTCCTTCGTACTTGGCATTGGCCAGGAAGTAATACTTCGCAAATTTTTGAATGTAGAGACCCCAACCTTGAGTAAAGCCATGGCGATAGCCCAGGCGTTCACTGCCACCAGTGACAATACTAAGCAAATCTCTCAGCACACGAGTGCTGCTACAAGTACTGTGAACAAAGTGATGTTGTTTTTAAATCGCAACGTACAGGGCAGGCTCAACATGCCTGCAGCTGCATATCCGCAGATGTCTCAGAGTCCACCATCAAGGGTGATGAATGCAAGGCCATTAACACATTGTTGGCGCTGCAGGGGTGATCATCGTTTCCATTCACGCAGCTTCAAAGGGTACGTTTGCAAGGGCTGTGGAACAATGGGACACCTCCAATGTATGTGCAGGCGAACTGCCAATGCTGCTAATCCTGCAAACCACCATGTTGCAGAGGAGGACAGATCCACGGTGGATCATGACGAACCAGAGCCTCAGACCGAGGAGGCAGAGGTATATGGAGTGCACACATTTACCACAAAGTGTCCCCCGATAATGCTGAAGGTTGAATTAAATGGACTCCCGGTGTCAATGGCGCTGGACATGGGCGCGAGCCAATCCATAATGAGCAAAAAGACTTTCGATAAATTGTGGTGCAGCAAGGCCTCAAGGCCAGTCCTGACTCCCATTCGCACTAAACTGAGAACTTACAGAAAGGAACTGATTCCTGTAATCGGCAGTGCTACTGTAAAGGTCTCCTACGATGGAGCGGTGCACAAGCTATCACTCTGGGCGATGATCCCATGCTGCTCGGCAGCAGCTGGCTGGGAAAGATACCCTGGAACGCTGATGACATCCGAGCGCTCTCGTCCGTTGACGACAATTCGTGTGCCCAGGACGAAAAACAAGTTCCCCTCGCTGTTGGAACCAGGCGTCGGGAAGTTCCAAGGAGCTAAAGTGCAGATCCATTTGATTCCGGGGGGGGCGACCCACCCATCACAACGCGAGAACGGTACCATACATGATGAGAGAGAGGGTGGAGATCGAGCTGGACCAGCTGCAATGAGAGGGCATTATTTCGCCGATCGAATTCAACGAGTGGGCCAGTCCGATTGTTCCAGTCCTCAAGGGAGACGGCACCATCAGAATCTGTGGTGATTACAAAGTAACATAGACACATAGAAACATAGAAAATAGGTGCAGGAGCAGGCCATTCAGCCCTTCTAGCCTGCACCGCCATTCAATGAGTTCATGGCTGAACATGAAACTTCAGTACCCCCTTCCTGCTTTCACACCATACCCCTTGATCCCCCGAGTAGTAAGGACTTCATCTAACTCCCTTTTGAATATATTTAGTGAATTGGCCTCAACTACTTTCTGTGGTAGAGAATGCCACAGGTTCACCACTCTCTGGGTGAAGAAGTTTCTCCTTATCTCGGTCCTAAATGGCTTACCCCTTATCCTTAGACTGTGACCCCTGGTTCTGGACTTCCCCAACATTGGGAACATTCTTCCTGCATCCAACCTGTCCAAACCCGTCAGAATTTTAAACGTTTCAATGAGGTCCCCTCTCACTCTTCTGAACTCCAGTGAATACAAGCCCAGTTGATCCAGTCTTTCTTGATAGGTCAGTCCCACCATCCCGGGAATCAGTCTGGTGAATCTTCGCTGCACTCCCTCAATAGCAAGAATGTCCTTCCTCAAGTTAGGAGACCAAAACTGTACACAATACTCCAGGTGTGGCCTCACCAAGGCCCTGTACAACTGTAGCAACACCTCCCTGCCCCTGTAATCAAATCCCCTCACTATGAAGGCCAACATGCCATTTGCTTTCTTAACCGCCTGCTGTACCTGCATGCCAACCTTCAATGACTGATGTACCATGACACCCAGGTCTCGTTGCACCTTCCCTTTTCCTAATCTGTCACCATTCAGATAATAGTCTGTCTCTCTGTTTTTACCACCAAAGTGGATAACCTCACATTTATCCACATTATACTTCATCTGCTACGCATTTGCCCACTCACCTAACTTATCCAAGTCACTCTGCAGCCTCATAGCATCCTCCTCGCAGCTCACACTGCCACCCAACTTAGTGTCATCCGCAAATTTGGAGATACTACATTTAATCCCCTCGTCTAAATCATTAATGTACAATGTAAACAGCTGGGGCCCCAGCACAGAACCCTGCAGTACCCCACTAGTCACTGCCTGCCATTCCGAAAAGTACCCATTTACTCCTACTCTTTGCTTCCTGTCTGACAACCAGTTCTCAATCCACGTCAGCACACTACCCCCAATCCCATGTGCTTTAACTTTGCACATTAATCTCCTGTGTGGGACCTTGTCGAAAGCCTTCTGAAAGTCCAAATATACCACATCAACTGGTACTCCTTTGTCCACTTTATTGGAAACATCCTCAAAAAATTCCAGAAGATTTGTCAAGCATGATCTCCCTTTCACAAATCCATGCTGACTTGGACCTATCATGTCACCATTTTCCAAATGCGCTGCTATGACATCCTTAATAATTGATTCCATCATTTTACCCACTACTGAGGTCAGGCTGACCGGTCTATAATTCCCTGCTTTCTCTCTCCCTCCTTTTTTAAAAAGTGGGGTTACATTGGCTACTCTCCACTCGATAGGAACTGATCCAGAGTCAATGGAATGTTGGAAAATGACTGTCAATGCATCCGCTATTTCCAAGGCCACCTCCTTAAATACTCTGGGATGCAGTCCATCAGGCCCTGGGGATTTATCAGCCTTCAATCCCATCAATTTTCCCAACACAATTTCCCGACTAATAAAGATTTCTCTCAGTTCCTCCTCCTTACTAGACCCTCTGACCCCTTTTATATCCGGAAGGTTGTTTGTGTCCTTCTTAGTGAATACTGAACCAAAGTACTTGTTCAATTGGCCTGCCATTTCTTTGTTCCCCGTTATGACTTCCCCTGATTCTGACAGCAGGGGACCTACGTTTGTCTTTACTAACATTTTTCTCTTTACATACCTATATATACTTTTGCAATCCGCCTTAATGTTCCCTGCAAGCTTCTTCTCGTACTCCATTTTCCATTGTCCTCCTCTGCTGAGTTCTAAATTTCTCCCAGTCCCCAGGTTCGCTGCTATTTCTGGCCAATTTGTATGCCATTTCCTTGGCTTTAATACTATCCCTGATTTCCCTAGATAGCCACGGTTGAGCCACCTTCGCTTTTTTATTTTTACGCCAGACAGGAATGTACAATTGTTGTAATTCATCCATGCGGTCTCTAAATGTCTGCCATTGCCCATCCACAGTCAACCCCTTCAGTATCATTAGCCAATCTATCTTAGCCAATTCATGCCTCATACCTTCAAAGTTACCCTTCTTTAAGTTCTGGACCATGGTCTCTGAATTAACTGTTTCATTCTCCATCCTAATGCAGAATTCCACCATATTATGGTCACTCTTCCCCAAGGGGCCTCGCACAATGAGATTGCTAATTAATCCTCTCTCATTACACAACACCCAGTCTAAGATGGCCTCCCCCCTAGTTGGTTCCTCGACATATTGGTCTAGAAAACCATCCCTTATGCATTCCAGGAAATCCTCCTCCACCGTATTGCTTCCAGTTTGGCTAGCCCAATCTATGTGCATATTAAAGTCACCCATTATAACTGCTGCACCTTTATTGCATGCACTCCTAATTTCCTGTTTGATGCCCTCCCCAACATCACTACTACTGTTTGGAGGTCTGTACACAACTCCCACTAACGATTTTTGCCCTTTAGTGTTCTGCAGCTCTACCCATATAGATTCCACATCATCCAAGCTCATGTCTTTCCTAACTATTGCATTAATCTCCTCTTTAACCAGCAATGCTACCGCACCTCCTTTTCCTTTTATTCTATCCTTCCTGAATGTTGAATACCCCTGGATGTTGAGTTCCCAGTCCTGATCATCCTGGAGCCACGTCTCCGTAATCCCAATCACATCATATTTGTTAACATCTATTTGCACAGTTAATTCATCCACCTTATTGCGGATACTCCTTGCATTAAGACACAAAGCCTTCAGGCTTGCTTTGTTAACACCCTTTTTCCTTCTAGAATTTTGCTGTACAGTGGCCCTTTTTGTTCTTTGCCTTGGGTTTCTCTGCCCTCCACTTTTCCTCATCTCCTTTCTGTCTTTTGCTTTTGCCTCATTTTTGTCTCCCTCTGTCTCCCTGCATAGGTTCCCATCCCCCTGCAATATTAGTTTAACTCCTCCCCAACAGCACTAGCAAACACTCCCCCTAGGACATTGGTTCCGGACCTGCCCAGGTGCAGACCGTCCGGTTTGTACTGGTCCCACCTCCCCCAGAACCGGTTCCAATGCCCCAAGAATTTGAATCCCTCCCTGCTGCACCACTGCTCAAGCCATGTATTCATCTGCGTTATCCTGCGATTCCTACTCTGACTAGCACGTGGCACTGGTAGCAATCCCGAGATTACTACTTTTGAGGTCCTACTTTTTAATTTAGCTCCTAGCTCCTTAAATTCTTTTCGTAGGACCTCATCCCTTTTTTTACCTATGTCATTGGTACCAATGTGCACCACGACAACTGGCTGTTCTCCCTCCCATTTCAGAATGTCCTGCACCCGCTCCGAGACATCCTTGACCCTTGTAACTTTCAATCGTTTCTCTCTGCAGGATCAATACCCACTACCAAAAGCAGATGACCTTTTTACGATGCTGGCGGGAGGAAAGGCGTTCACAAAGCTGGATTTGACCTCGGCCTACATGACGCAGGAGCTGGAGGAATCATCGAAGGGCATCACCTGCATCAATATGCACAAAGGTCTCTTCATTTACAACAGATGCCCATTTGGGATTTGATCAGCCGCGGCGATATTCCAGAGAAACATGGAAACCTAGTGAGGTCGGTCCCGTGCACGGTGGTCTTCCAGGACGACATCTTGGTTACAGGTCGGGACACAGTCGAGCATCTGCAGAACCTGGAGGAGGTTCTTAGTCGACTCAAACGCGTAAGGCTCAGGTTAAAATGCTTGAAGTGCATTTTCCTGGCACCTGAAGTGGAGTTCCTGGGGAGGTGAATCGTGGCAGACGGCATCAGGCCCACCAATTCGAAGATGGAGGCAATCGAGAATGCACCGAGGCCACAGATTGTGACGGAGCTGCGGTTGTTTCTCGAACTCCTGAACTACTTGGTAACTTCTTACTGGGACTCAGCACACTCTTAGAACGATTGCATGCCTTACTGCGTAAAGGAGACGAATGGGTTTGGGGTAAAAGCCAAGAAAATGCCTTTGTAAAAGCTAGAAAATTGTTATGCTCAAACAAACTGCTTGTGCTTTATGATCCATGTCAGCGTTTGGTACTAGCATGTGATGTATCGTCATATGGTGTCGGGTGTGTATTGCAACAAGCTAATGAAGCTGGGAAATTGCTTATGCATCCAGAAGTCTGTCTAAGGCTGAGAGAGCCTACAGCATGATCGAAAAAGAAGCGTTAGCGTGTGTTTATGGGGTAAAGAAAATGCATCAATATCTGTTTGGGCTCAAATTTGAATTGGAAATTGACCATAAGCCACTGATATCCCTTTTTTCAGAAAGTAAGGGGATAAATACGAAAGGATTGGCCCGTATCCAGAGATGGGTACTCACATTGTCCGAATACAACTACAGCATCCGCCACAGGCCAGGCACAGAAAACTGTGCCGATGCTCTCAGTAGGCTGCCATTGCCCACCCCGGGGGTAGAAATGGCACAGCCAGCAGATTGAGTCATGGTAATGAAAGCATTCGAGACTGAGCAATCACCCATCACAGCCCAACAGATTAGAACCTGGACGAGCCAGGACCCCTTACTGTCCCTAATAAAAATTTGTGTGCTTCACGGGAGCTGGTCCAGTGTCCCATTATAGATGCAGGAAGAAATAAAGCTGTACCGGTGGCACAAAGATGAAACGTCTATACAGGCAGACTGCCTTCTGTGGGGCAATCGGGTAGTGGTCTCCAAGAAGGGCAGAGACACTTTCATTAGTGACCTCCACAGTACCCACTAGGTATCGTAATGATGAAAGCAATAGCCAGATCCCACGTGAGGAGGCCTGGTATCGATGCAGACATAGAGTCCTGCATGCACAGATGTAACACATGCTCGCAGTTAAGCAATGCACCCAGGGAGGCGCCACTAAGTTTATGGTCTTGGCTCTCCAAACCATGGTCTCGGGTCCACGTCGACTATGCAGGCCCATTCTTGGGTAAAATGTTCCTTGTGGTTGTAGATGCATACTCCAAGTGGATTGAATGTGAGATAATGTCGGCATGCACGTCCGCTGCCACTACTGAAAGCCTGTGGGCCATGTTTGCCATGCACGGACTACCTGATGTCCTTGTGAGCAACAACGGGCCATGTTTTACCAGTGCCGAGTTCAAAGCGTTCATGACCTGTAACGGGATCAAACATGTTACATCTGCCCCGTTCAAACCAGCATCCAATGGTCAGGTAGAGAGAGCAGTGCAAACGATCAAGCAGGGCTTGAAGAGGGTAACTGAAGGCTCACTGCAGACTCGCCTATCCCAAGTCCTGCTTAGTTACCGCACGAGACCCCACTCACTCACTGGGATTCCACCTGCTGAACTGCTCATGAAAAGGGCACTTAAGACAAAGCTCTCGTTAGTCCACCCTGATCTACATGAACAGGTAGAGAGCATGCGGCTTCAACAAAGTACATATCATGATAGTGCAAATGTGTCACGCGAAATTGAAATCAATGATCCTGTATTTTTATTGAATTATGGACAAGGTCCCAAGTAGCTTCCCAGCACTATTGTGGCCAAAGAGGGGAGCAGGGTGTTTCGGGTCAAACTTTCAAATGGACTCATTCACCGGAAACACTTGGACCAAATCAAACTCAGATTCACGGACTATCCTGAGCAACCCACTTTGGACCCTACCTTCTTTGACCCCCCCAACATACACACAAGTGGCAACCGGCACCGCGGTTGACCACGAAGCAGAACCCATCACCCGCTGCAGCCCAGCAGGACTCACCACACCAGGCAGCCCAGTAAAGCCAGCTGCACAACAGCCCAACGAGTGCCCAACAAACAATTCACCAAAATCAGCATTTGCACCGAGACGATCAACCAGGGAAAGAAAGGCCCCAGATTGACTCACCTTGTAAATAGTTACACTGTTAACTTTGGCGAGGGTGGGGAGGAGTGTTATTTCTGTAAATTTGTATATACCTTGTACAGCCACCAGAGGGCTCATCACCTGGTGTCCCAAGTGATCCCACAATCCCTTGGAAGCACAGGTACTTAAGGAGGCCTCACAGGCTAGAGAGGCACTCTGGAAACTTGCAATAAAAGATTAAGATCATACTTTACTTTCAGCTCACAGTATCTAGTCAGACTCTTTATTCATACATAATAGATTGAGTGTGTAATAATGTCTGTAAGCACATCCACTGCCACCTTCAAAAGCCTACAAGCCATGTTTGCCACGCACGGCCTGACTGATATCCTTGTCAGCGACAATGGGCCGTGCTTCACCAGTGCTGAATTCAAGGAACTCATGACCCGCAATGGGATCAAGCATGTCACATCTGCCCCGTTCAAGCCCGCATCCAATGGCCAGGCAGAACGGGCAGTCCAAACCATGAAGCAAAGCTTGAAAAGTGTGTCTAAAGGCTCCCTGCAGACCTGCCTGTCCCGAGTCCTGCTCAGCTACCGCACAAGTCCCCACTCGCTCACCGGGGATCCCCCTGTCAAACTGCTTATGAAAAGGGCAGTCTAAACAAGGCTCTCTCTAGTCCACCCTGATCTCCATGATCATGTCAAGGGCAGGCGGCATCAACAAAGCATGTACCATGATCGCGCAAATTTGTCACGTGATATTGAAGTCAATGATCCTGTATTTGTACTCAACTATGGACATGGTCCAAAATGGCTTGCTGGCACTGTCATAGCCAAAGAAGGGAGTAGTGTGTTTGAGGTCAAACTTGCAAATGGACTACCTTGCAGAAAGCAATTGAACCAAACCAAACTGCGATTCACAGACAGCCACGAGCAACCTGAAGGGGACACCATCAACTTCGACCCTCCGATACACACACAAGTGGCAATCGACATCACGGTTGACCACGAAGCTGAACTCATCATCCCCAGCAGCCCAGTAAGGCCAGCTGTGCAGCAGCCCAGCGAAGGTCCAACCAACTCACCTGCACCTGTGTTTGTACCGAGTCAATCGACTAGGGAGCGGAAAGCCCCAGATTGTCTCACTCTGTAAATCAGTGTACTATTTAATTTGCGGGGGAGTGATGTTCTGTATGCAATACCTTGTAACCAGCATTCTACCGCCACCAGAGGGCGCATCTGTTGGAGTCCCAAGGGATCCCAACATCCCTTGGGAGCACTGCATATAAGCAGGCCTCCCATGCTGTGCCAGCACTCTGGAGTCAGAAAAGAGACTAAGGTCACACTTACTCAAGTCTACAGTACTCAGTCACATTGCTTTATTTGAGACATAACAGCCACGACCACAGACTCAGCGATGATTCTGCTGGTGCTTTATTTAGTTGCATGCAAGTGTTGCACTGATGCACACATGATTCCAGATCAGAGTCAATTCCAGGACACCATATATGAGACCTGGCAATGGCTTTCATCCTGACAATACCGGGATGAGTGCTATGTAGGTCATGTACAAGTTTCTCTCTGCCTTTCTTAGGCATAACAACATGATTGCCCCACAGTAAACAATCTGACAGAATGGATTGTTCTGTATCTGAATGGTTGTAAGATTTGGTCTCATCACCTGTTTGATCTCATCACCCATTCTCATCGCTACTAAGGACACAACGTTTCACAACCAATAATATCGGCACCTGGTCTTAAATTATTGAACCGTGACAGGGGTTCCTTCACTTTCAAAAGCATCCATGACTAACAGTAGGTCTGCAGGTTGTGATGTCTCCACATCCGGTGTGGGCAACGGCAGATGGCTCAGTGCATCGGCACAATTTTCAGGTCTATGCCGAATGACATAATCATAGGCAGATATTGTCAGCGCCCACCTCTGGATGCAGGACGATGCATTGGTATTGATACCTTTGTTTTCCGAAAACAATGAAATGAGTGGCTTGTGATCTGTTTCCAGTTCAAACCGAAGACCAAACAGGTACTGATGTATCTTTTTAACCCTATACACACAGGCTAATGCTTCTTTTTCTACCATGCTGTAGGCTCGTTCCGCCTTTGACAAACTTTTAGAAGCATACTCAACAGGTTGTAGTTTACCCGATTCATTAGCTTGTTGGAGCACGCAACCAACTCCATATGATGAAGCATCACAGGCCAATACTGACGCTTACACAGATCAGTTCCTATGGACTGGAGGGTAGCTAATATAACACCACTTTTTTAAACAGGAGGGAGAGAGAAAAGGGGAATTATAGACTGGTTAGCCTGACATCAGTAGTGGGAAAAATGTTGGAATCAATTATTAAAGATGAAATAGCAGCGCATTTGGAAAGCAGTGACAGGATCGATCCAAGTCAGCATAGATTTATGAAAGGGAAATCATGCTTGACAAACCTTCTAGAATTTTTTGAGGATGGACCTAGTCGAGTGGACGAGGGAGAACCAGTGGATGCGGTGTATTTGGACTTTCAAAGGGCTTTTGACAAGGTCCCACACAAGAGATTGGAGTGCAAAATTAAAGCACATGGTATCGGGGGTAATGTACTGACGTGGATAGAGAACTGGTTGGCAGACAGGAAGCAGAGAGTAGGGATAACGGGTCCTTTTCAGAATGACAGGCAGTGACTAGTGGGGTACCGCAGGGCTCAGTGCTGGGACCCCAGCTACTTACAATATATATCGATGATTTAGATGAAGGAATTGAGTGTAATATCTCAAAGTTTGCAGCTGACACTAAGCTGGGTGGCAGTGTGAGCTGTGAGGAAAATGCTAAGAGGCTGCAAGGTGACTTGGGCAGGTTAGGTGGGTGGGCAAATGCATGGCAGATGCAGTATAATGTAGATAAATGTGATTACTTTGGTGGCAAAACATGAAGGCAGAATATTATCTGAATGGTGGCAAATTAGGTAAAGGGGAGGTGCAACGAGAGCTTGGTGTCATGGTACATCAGTCATTGAAAGTTGACATGCAGTACAGCAGGCGGTGAAGAAGGCAAATGGCATGTTGGCCTTCATAGCTAGGGGATTTGGAGTATCGGAGCAGGGAGGTCTTACTGCAGTTGTACAGGGCCTTGGTGAGGCCTCACCTGGAATATTGTGTTTAGTTTTGGTCTCCTAATCTGAGGAAGGACATTCTTGGTATTGAGGGAGTGCAACAAAGGTTCACCGGACTGATTCCCGGGATGGCAGGACTGACATATGAGGAGAGATTGGATCGACTGGGTCTGTATCCACTGGAGTTTAGAAGAATGAGAAGGGATTTCATAGAAACATATAAAATTCTGACGGGATTGGACAGGGTAGATGCAGGAAGAATGTTCCCGATGTTAGGGAAGTCCAGAACCAGGGGTCACAGTCTAAGAATAAGGGGTAAGCCATTTAGGACTGAGATGAGGAGAAACTTCTTCACTCAGAGAGTTGTTAACCTGTGGAATTCTCTACGCAGAGAGTTGTAGATGCCAGTTCGTTAGATATATTCAAGAGGGAATGAGATATGGACCTGACTGCTAAAGGGATCAAGGGGTATGGAGAGAAAGCAGGAAAGGGGTACTGAGATGATAGGTCAGCCATGATCTTATTGAATGATGGCGCATGCTCGAAGGGCCGAATGGCTTACTCCTGCACCTATTTTCTATGTTTCTATGTTTCTATGTTTCTATTATAATGTACCAGCAGCTTGTTAGAGCAAAGCAGATTAGTAGCTTTCTCAAAAACTCTGTCTTGAGACACACCCCAACCCAGTTGTCGCCATTTCTTAGCAGCATATGCAGTGGCTCTACTAAAGTGCTCAATCTAGGTAGGAAATTACCGTAGTAGTTGAGTACACCAAGGAACGAACGCAGCTCCATCACATTCTGAGGCTTGGGTGCATTTTTGATGGCCTTGTTTTTCGAGGCCATAGGCCTGATGCCGTCAGCAGCAATTTTTCTCCCCAGGAATTCACCTTCCCGTTCCATGCAGACGCAATTCGAACGTTTTGATCTGAGTCACACTTCATCCATATGATGTAGAATCTCTTCCAGGTTGTTCGGCAGTGGCACGACCTGTGACCAGGATGTCATCTTGGAACACGACGGTTCTAGGGACGGACTCCAGTAGACTCGCCATGTTCCTCTGAAATATGGCTGCAGCCGAGCAAATTCCGAAAGGACACCTGTTGCAGATAAACAGTCCTTTATGAGCGTTGATGCACATAAGTTTCTTCGACGTCTCGACCAGCTCCTGTGTCATGTAGGTCGACATCAGATCCAGTTTAGTGAACGACTTCCCCCTGGCTAGCGTTGCAAACAGGTCATCAGCCTTCGGTAACGGGTATTGATCCTGTTTCGAAACTCGGTTGATCGTAACCTTGTCGTCTCCACAAATCCTGACAGTGCCATCATTCTTCAACACAGGAAAAATGGGGCTGGCCCATTCGTTAAATTCGACCAGTGATATGACCCCTGTCCAGTTCGATTTCGACCTTCTCCCTCATCATGTACAGAACTGCCCGAGCTTTATGATGGACGGGTCTTGCATTCGAGTCCACGTGGATCTGCACCTTGGCTCCCATGAAATTGCCGATACCTAGTTCAAACAGCGAGGGGAACTTGCTCAGCACTTGAGCACATGGAGTATCTGACGACAACGCTTTGATATCGTTCCAATTCCATTTGATTTTTTCTAGCCAATTCCTGCCGAACAGCGTTGGACCATTGCCTGGAACAATCCATAATGGTAAATCATGAACCACACCATCATACGACATCTTGACTACTGCACTGCCATTCACCATTATGAGTTCTTTAGTGTACGTACGCAACTTGGCATTGACTGGACTCAGCTTAGGCCTCACAGCCTTAGTATCCCACAGCTTGTCGAAAGTTCTCGGGCTCTTTATTGGTTTACTCTCACCCATGTCCAATTCAATCGGTACCGGCACACCATTAAGTTTCACATTGATCATTATCGGTTGGCTCTTTCTTAGGAATGAATACAGTCCATACTCTTCCTCCTCTGGTATCTCGGATTGCATATCCGGAATCGCACTAGACTGGTCATCATCCTCCATGAGGTGTGTCGCAGCACACTTGCTCAGTTGCGGACACATGCGCTGGAGATGCTCCCGTCTCAAATGGCCTTTATAAATGTACTGTTTAAACTGACACTGATGAGGCCGATGATTGCCCCCACAACGCCAACATGGTGAAATCGGATTCATTCTCGTTGGCGGACTTTGAGCAGCCACAGGTTTCGCATACGCAGTCGAGTAGGCCCTGCCATATGCAGCTCTGCCGAACGACGATACAATCTTGTTGATAGTAGTTGCCGAGTTCCGATTTTCTGATGATGTCTGCTTTAAGTGCTTGTCCGTCATCATGCATGCCAGGCAATCGTGATGACCTTGCTCAAGTCCGGCGTTTCCGCCGCCAGTAGCTTACGCAGGATTATTTCATGGTTGATGCCAATTACAAAGAGGACCCGCAGCATGTCTCGCAACATGTTTTCGAACTTACATGGTCCAGCTAGACGTCTTAGGTCGGCAACAAATTCCAATATAGCCTGGTCCTCAGAATGAACGTGCTTACATAGAAAAATAGAAACATAGAAAATAGGTGCAGGAGTAAGCCATTTGGCCCTTCGAGCCTGCACCGCCATTCAATAAGATCATGGCTGATCATTCCCTTTCCTGCTTTCTCTCCATACCCCTTGATCCCCTGAGCCGTAAGGGCCATATCTAACTCCCCCTTGAATATATCCAATGAACTGGCATCAATAACTCACTGCGACAGGGAATGCCACAGGTTTACAACTCTCTGAATGTAGAAGTTTCTCCTCATCACAGTCCTAAATGGCCTACCCCTTATCCTAAGACTATGTCCCCTGGTTCTGGACTACTCCAACATCGGGAACATTCTTCCCGCATCTAACCTGTCCAATCCAGTCAGAATCTTATACATTTCTATGTGATCCCCTCTCATCCTTCTAAACTCCAGTGAATAAAGGCCCATTTGATCCAGTCTCCTCATATGATAGTCCAGCGAACCCTGGACTAAGTCTGGTGAACCATCGCTGCACTCCCTCAATAGCAAGAGCATCCTTCCTTAGATTAGGAGACCAAAACTGAACACAATATTCCAGGTAAGGCCTCACTAAGGCCCTGTACAACTGCAGTAAGACCTCCCTGCTCCTATACTCAAATCCCCTAGCTATGAAGGCCAATATACCAATTGCCTTTTTCACTGCCTGCGTACCTGCATGCCAACTTTCAATGGCTGATGAACCATGACACCCAGGTCTCGTTGCACCTCCCCTTTTCCTAATCTGCTGCCATTCAGATAATATTCTGCCTTCGTATCCACATTATACTGCATCTGCCATGCATTTTCCCACTCACCTAACCTGTCCAAGTCACCCTGCAGCCTCTTAGCATCCTCCTCACAGCTCAGACCGCCACCCAGTTTAGTGTCGTCTGCAAACTTGGAGATATTACACTCAATTCCTTCATCTAAATCATTAATATATATTGTAAAGACCTGGGGTCCCAGCACTGAGCCCTGCAGCACTCCACTAGTCACTGCCTGCCATTCTGAAAAGGACCCGTTTATCCTTACTCTCTGCTTCCTGTCTGCCAACCAGTTCTCTATCCACGTCAGTACATTCCCCCAATACCATGCGCTTTGATTTTGCACACCAATCTCTTGGGCGGGACCTTGTTTAAAGCCTTTTGAAAGTCCAAATACACCACATCAACTGGTTCTCCATTGTCCACTCTGCTAGTTACATCCTCAGAAAATTCCAGAAGATTCGTCAAGCATGATTTCCCTTTCATAAATCCATGCTGACTTGGACCAATCCTGTCACTGCTTTCCAAATGCGCTGCTATTTCATCCTTAATGATTGATTCCAACATTTTCCCCACTACTGAGGTCAGGTTAACCAGTCTATAATTACCCGTTTTCTCTCTCCCTCCTTTTTTAAAAAGTGGTGTTACATTAGCTACCCTCCAGTCCATAGGAACTGATCCAGAGTTGGAAAATGATCACCAATGCATCCACTATTTCTAGGGCCACTTCCGTAAGTACTCTGGGATGCAGACAATCAGGCCCCGGGGATTTACCGACCTTCAATCTCATCAATTTCCCTAACACAATTTCCCGCCTAATAAGGATATCCTTCAGTTCTTCCTTCTCACTAGACCCACTATCCCCTAGTACATTCGGAAGGTTATTTGTGTCTTCCTTTGTGAAGACAGAACTAAAGTATTTATTCAATTGGTCTGCCATTTCTTTGTTCCCCATTATAAATTCACCTGAATCCGACTACAAGGGACCTACGTTTGTCTTCACTAATCTTTTTCTCTTCACATATTTATAGAATCTTTTGCAGTCAGTTTTTATGTTCCCTGTAAGCTTCCTCTCATACTCTATTTCCCTCCTCTTAATTAAACCCTTAGTCCTCCTTTGTTGAATTCTAAATTTCTCCCAGTCCTCAGGTTTGTTGCTTTTTCTAGCCAAGTTATATGCCACTTCCTTGGTTTTAACACTATCCTTAATTTCCCGAGTTAGCCACGGTTGAGCCATCTTCCCCGTTTTATTTTTTACTCCTGACAGGGATGTACGATTGTGGAAGTTCATCCATGCGATCTTTAAATGTTTGCCATTGCTTATCCACAGTCAACACTTTAAGTATCCTTTGCCAGTCTATTCTAGCCAATTCACCCCTCATACCGTCAAAGTTACCTTTCCTTAAGTTCAGGAGCCTAGTTTCCAAATTAACTGTGTCACTCTCCACCTTAATAAAGAATTCTACCATATTATGGTCACTCTTCTCCAAGGGGCCTCGCACAACAAGATTGTTAATTAGTCCCTTCTCATTACACATCACCCAGTCTAGTATGGCCAGTTCTCTAGTTGGTTCCTTGACATATTGGTCTCGAAAACCATCCCTAATACACTCCAGGAAATCCTCCCCCACTGCATTGCTACCAGTTTGGTTAGCCCAATCAATATGTAGATTAAAGTCGCCCATGATAACTGCTGTACCCTTATTGCACACATCCCTTATTTCTTGTTTGATGCTGTCCCCAACCTCACTACTACTGTTTGGTGGTCTGCACACAACTTCCACTAGTGTTTTCTGCCCTTTGGTATTCCGCAGCTCCACCCATACCGATTCCAGATCATCCAAGCCAATGTCCTTTCTTACTATTGCATTAATTTCCTCTTTAAACAGCAACGTCACCCCGCCTCCTTTTCCTCTCAGTCTATCCTTCCTAAATGTTGAATACCCCTGGATGTAGAATTCCCAGCCTTGGTCACTCTGGAGCCATATCTCGGTAATCCCAATTACATCATATCCGTTAACAGCTATCTGCGCAGTTAATTCATCCACCTTATTATGAATGCTCCTCACATTAAGACACAGCCTTCAGGTTTGTTTTTTAACATTCTTTGTCCTTTCAGAATTAAGTTGTAATGTGGCCCTTTTTGATTTTTTTCCTGAAGTGCCGTAACCTACAAGGCTACGGACCACGAGCTGGAATGTGGGATTAGGATGGATAGCTCTTTGTCGGCCGGCGCAGATATGATGGGCCAAAATGGCCTCCTCCTGTGCTGTAAATTTCTATGATTCTCGCTTTGTATCCTCAGCAAACTTTGACAAATGGGGAGTTACGTGATCGGAAGCCAATTCCCAGCCTTGGTCACCCTGGGCCATGTCTCCATGATGCCAATTACATCATATATGTTAACTGCTGTCTGCACAGTTAATTCGTCCACCTTATTCCGAATACTCCTCGCATTGAGGCACAGAGCCTTCAGGCTTGTCTTTTTAACACACTTTGCCCCTTCAGAATTTGACTGTAATGTGGCCCTTTTTGTTTTTTGCCTTGGGTTTCTCTGCCCTCCACTTTTACTATTCTCCTTTCTATCTTTTGCTTCTGCCTCCATTTTATTTCCCTCTGTCTCCCTACAAAGGTTCTCATCCCCCTGCCATGTTACATAGAAACATAGACATAGAAAATAGGTGCAAGAGTAGGTCATTCGGCCCTTCGAGCCTGCACTGCCATTCAATGAGTTCATGGCTGAACATGCAACTTCAGTACCCCATTCCTGCTTACTTTAGTTCGTTTAACTCCTCCCCAACAGCACTAGCAAATATTCCCCCTAGGACATTGGTTCCGGTCCTGCCCAGGTGCAGACCGTCCGGTTTGTACTGGTCCCACCTCCCCCAGAACCGGTTCCAATGTCCCAGGAATTTGAATCCCTCCCTTTTGCACCACTCCTCAAGCCACGTAGTCATCTGAGCTATCCAGCGATTCCTACTCTGACTAGCACGTGGCACTGGTAGCAATCCTGAGATTACTACATTTGAGGTGCTACTTTTTAATTTAGCTCATACCTCCCTAAATTAGTCTTGCAGGACCTCATCCCATTTTTTACCTATATCGTTGGTACCTATATGCACCACGACAACTGGCTGTTCACCCTCCCTTTTCAGAATGTCCTGCATCCACTCCGAGACATCCTTGACCCTTGCACCAGGGAGGCAACATACCATCCTGAAGTCTCGGTTGCGGCTGCAGAAATGCCTATCTATTCACCTTACAACCGAATCCCCTATCACTATAGCTCTCCCACTCTTTTTCCTGCCCTCCTGTGCAGCAGAGCCACCCACGGTGCCATGAACTTGGCTGCTGCTGCTGTCCCCTGATGAGTCATCCCCCTGAACAGTACCCAAAGCATTGTATCTGTTTTACAGGGGGATGACCGCAGGGGACCCCTACACTTGCACTGCTCTTCCTGTTGGTCACCCATTTACTGTCTGGCTGTGTACCCTTTACCTGCGGTACGACCAACTTGCTAAACGTGCTATTCACGTCATCCTCAGTATCGTGGATGCTCCAGAGTTCATCCACCCACAGCTCCAGTGCTGCAATGTGGTCCATCAGGAGCTGCAGGCGGATACACTTCCCACACACATAGTCGTCAGGGACACCGGAAGTGTCCCTGACTTCCCACATAATGCAGGAGGAGCATAAAATGTGTCCAAGCTATCATGCCATGACTTAACCCTCAGATAACCTTAATTTGGCAACAACAATGCTAAAGGTTACTTACTGATAAAGAAAAAAGAAGAGCTACTTACCAATCACCAGCCAATCACTTAACCCCTTGGCTGTGACGTCACCTTTCGATTTATTTCTACTTCTTTTTTGCCTTCTCTCCCCGCTGCAGCTGCACCGACTGGGCCTTTATAGGCCTCATCAACACCTGAACTCCCACCTCTCCGACTGCCGCTGCCTCTTCTCTGCCACTGGGCCTTTGTAGGCCTCACCAATGCCCCGAACTCCTGCCTCTCCGACTGCTCGTCCTTGTGAGATGATGATGCCTTCTTCTGGTTTGAGATGGTCATGTACCAGAGCACACAATTCCTCAATGTCTGTTGGACTCAGAAGCAAGAGAAGATTCTTTATGAGTCTATAGATTTTCGGACCGCAAACCCTGAGGAAGACCGCCCTGTGCCTAACTGCGTCAGTGGGTTTCTCCATTTTGTTTGCACAAAGTATTGGTCCAGGCGAGCTACAAAATCTGTCCAGTCCTTTCCCTCCATGAATCTCTCCATAATTCCAATTGTGCTCATTTTTGCATGCAAAGGTTCTTAAGTTACCTCATCGCCAAATGTTATGTACGTAATAACTCGATAGGCTGAATACTGTAAACTAACACAGGTAGAAACCTGGCTCTGCTTTATTAGGGCCCAAAGTGATTACATTACATGATGGCTTACCTTTTATACCTGGGCTGCACACACGTGCATACAGCCCAATGACCTCCGACAGTCGCACCACCTGGTAACTGGGCTAGTAACCCCAAGCATACATACATGACACCCTCAAAACCTCCTTGATAAAATGCAACGACACCTGGGAGTCCCTGGCCAAAGATCGCCCTAAATGGAAGAAGAACATCCGGGAGGGTGCTAAGCACCTCGAGTCTCGTCGCCAAGAGCATGCAGAAAGCAAGCGCAGGCAGCGGAAGGAGCATGCGGCAAACCAGATTTCTCCACACACCCTTTCCTTCAACGACTGTCTGTCCCACCTGTGACAGAGACTGTAATTCCTGTATTGGACTGTTCAGTCACCTAAGAACTCACTTTCAGAGTGGAAGCAAGTCTAGCTTGATTTTGAGGGACTGCCTATGATAATGATGATGATGTGGTGTGCTGCATGCTACACAAATTAGCCATCATGAGGGGAGAGGAATTGCCAATGGGGATTACAGGATCACCTCAGGAGAAAGGGGAGGAGGAGGAGGGGGAGGAGGAAGACTAAAAAGAGGAGCCTGGCGAGGAACCCATGCCACCACCACCACAACAATCACAGGAGAGGCATCGTGGAGATTTCGCCGCTGCAAAAGCCTTATGTCAGCAGTTCATAATTGAATGCTTTGCTTAAAGAGTGAGCGACATGTTTGAGTGGTACCTGCCCACTCTATCCCACCATGTTGATGATTCCCCCCTTATTTTGAAAATGAGACAGTACACAGAAATGGTTAAGGTAAAGAAAACATTGATTGAACATTGTAACATTGTAAACTTTGTAACCTTCATTGTGAGGCTTAAATAAAATTAAATAGAATAATTAGCTGCATCAAGCATTGTGATAATTCAACAATATTATCAGAACATAATCCAGCATCAAGCATCACTAGCAGTGTGATACTGTAACATAATATACGCTGCATCCAGCATCAACAACATAATCCAGTAGTGTGATACTGTAACACGGCTACTGTAACATAATGATACCGTTACATAATATACAATGCATCCAGCATCAACAACATAATCCAGCGACATCAATTCCTGCCCCACTAATTTTTCCCACCGTCTTTTGCACCTTCCCTTGCCTGCTGCTCCTAATCAAAGTGGCACCAAGGTGTGCAGTAAGGCTGCCAGAGCGCTGCTGTGTTGGGGGGAGAGACAATGGAGATGCCGTCTGGGGATGCACTGGACGAGCTCGTGGTGTGAAATGCCCGGCTTCTGACTAGCTAGCCTCTTCATCGGTGTCGCCAGTCACAAGTGGTTTGGGTGACAACCGTCGCTGATGCTTGGTTGATGACTGAGTGGGGGGAGACAGAATGCTGTAATCCAGAGGAGTGACACCACCTTCCCATATCCCTGGAGCCACTCAGTCACCAATGGGGCTGGCCCCTCGCAGCCGGAGCATGAAGTAAACTAACACCTTGCTGGCCTGCTTCGGAACCATCACTTTTCCGTGTGACAGTGGGGAATGCAGAGAGTTTGGAAACAGCGCTTATGCCTGTGATGCACCATATTCTGCTAGGGCTCGCACCACAAGCTCCGGGACTCATAGAAACATAGAAACATGGAAAATAGATGCAGGAGTAGGCCATTCGGCCCTTCGAGCCTGCACCGCCATTCAATGAGTTCATGGCTGAACATGCAGCTTCAGTACCCCATTCCTGCTTTCTCGCCATACCCCTTGATCCCCCTAGTAGTAAGGACTACATCTAACTCCTTTTTGAACATATTTAGCGAATTGGCCTCAACAACTTTCTGTGGTAGAGAATTCCACAGGTTCACCACCCTCTGGGTGAAGAAGTTTCTCCTCATCTCGGTCCTAAATGGCTTACCCCTTATCCTTAGACTGTGACCCCTGGTTCTGGACTTCCCCAACATTGGATACATTCTTCCTGCATCTAACCTGTCTGAATCCATCAGAATTTTAAACGTTTCTATGAGATCCCCTCTCATTCTTCTGAACTCCAGTGAATACAAGCCCAGTTGATCCAGTCTTTCTTGATATGTCAGTCCCGCCATCCCGGGAATCAGTCTGGTTAGCCTTTGCTGCACTCCCTCAATAGCAAGAATGTCCTTCCTCAAGTTAGGAGACCAAAACTGTACACAATACTCCAGGTGTGGCCTCACCAAGGCCCTGTACAACTGTAGTAACACCTCCCTGCCCCTGTACTCAAATCCCCTCGCTATGAAGGCCAACATACCATTTGCTTTTTTAACCGCCTGCTGTACCTGCATGCCAACTTTCAATGACTGATGTACCATGACACCCAGATCTCGTTGCACCTCCCCTTTTCCTAATCTGTCACCATTCAGATAATAGTCTGTCTCTCTATTTTTACCACCAAAGTGGATAACCTCACATTTATCCACATTATACTTCATCTGCCATGCATTTGCCCACTCACCTAACCTATCCAAGTCATTCTGCAGCCACATAGCATCCTCCTCGCAGCTCACACTGCTACCCAACTTAGTGTCATCTGCAAATTTGGAGATATTACATTTAATCCCCTCGTCTAAATCATTAATGCACAATGTAAACAGCTGGGGCCCCAGCACAGAACCTTGCCGTACCCCACTTGTCACTGCCTGCCATTCTGAAAAGTACCCATTTACTCCTACTCTTTGCTTCCTGTCTGACAACCAGTTCTCAATCCATGTCAGCACACTACTCCCAATCCCATGTGCTTTAACTTTGCACATTAATCTCTTGTGTGGGACCTTGTCGAAAGCCTTCTGAAAGTCCAAATACACCACATCAACTGGTTCTTCCATATCCACTCTACTGGAAACATCCTTAAAAAATTCCAGAAGATTTGTCAAGCACGATTTCCCTTTCACAAATCCATGCTGACTTGGACCTATCATGTTACCTCTTTCCAAATGCACTGCTATGACATCCTTAATAATTGATTCCATCATTTTACCCACTACCGATGTCAGGTTGACCGGTCTATAATTCCCTGTTTTCTCTCTCCCTCCTTTTTTAAAAAGTGGGGTTACATTAGCTACCCTCCACTCCATAGGAACTGATCCAGAGTCAATGGAATGTTGGAAAATGACTGTCAATGCATCCGCTATTTCCAAGGCCACCTCCTTAAGTACTCTGGGATGCAGTCCATCAGGCCCTGGGGATTTATCAGCCTTCAATCCCATCAATTTCCCCAACACACTTTCCCGACTAATAAGGATTTCCCTCAGTTCCTCCTTCTTACTAGACCCTCTGGCCCCTTTTATATCCGGAAGGTTGTTTGTGTCCTCCTTAGTGAATACCGAACAAAAGTACTTGTTCAATTGGTCTGCCATTTCTTTGTTCTCCGTTATGACTTCCCCTGATTCTGACTGCAGGGGAGCTACATTTGTCTTTATTAACCTTTTTCTCTTTACATATCGATAGAAGCTTTTGCAGTCCGTCTTAATGTTCCCTGCAAGCTTCCCCTCGTACTATATTTTCCCTGTCCTAATCAAACCCTTTGTCTTCCTCTGCTGAGTTCTAAATTTCTCCCAGTCCCCAGGTTCACTGCTATTTCTGGCTAATTTGTATGCCACTTCCTTGGCTTTTATACTATCCCTGATTTCCCTTGATAGCCACGGTTGAGCCACCTTCCCTTTTTTATTTTTACGCCAGACAGGGATGTACGATTGTTGTAGTTCATCCATGCGGTCTCTAAATGTCTGCCATTGCCCATCCACAGTCAACCCCTTAAGTATCATTAGCCAATCTATCCTAGCCAATTCACGCCTCATACCTTCAAAGTTACCCTTCTTTAAGTTCTGTACCATGGTCTCTGAATTAACTGTTTCATTCTCCATCCTAATATAAAATTCCACCATGTTATGATCACTCTTCCCCAAGGGGCCTCGCACAATAAATTGCTAATTAATCCTCTCTCATTACACAACACCCAGTCTAAGATGCCCCCCCCCCCCCGCCCTAGTTGGTTCCTCGACATATTGGTCTAGAAAACCATCCCTTATGCACTCCAGGAAATCCTCCTCCACCGTATTGCTTCCAGTTTGGTTAGCCCAATCTATATGCATATTAAAGTCACCCATGATAACTGCTGCACCTTTATTGCATGCACCCCTAATTTCCTGTTTGATACCCTCCCCAAATTCACTACTACTGTTTGGAGGTCTGTACACAACTCCCACTAACGTTCCAGTGTCACTGCTGGAGGCCACCAGCCTCGTGTGGGCATTGATGGCCTCACTGGTATTGTGGCTCGCACTGGCAATCTGCGACGCTACCTCTGTAATCGTCACTTTCAGACTGTCAATGCTCGCGGGAATCCTATTCAACACATCAAGGAGCTGATGGTTGATTTGGATGCTCTCCCTGGTCCCACCATGTCCAGTTCCATGTCTGCCTGTCTGTCAGCAGACCGACTTTGCCGACTCTCCCTCTGGAGAAATGGCCTGCGGGATTCAACATCAGCACTGCGTTGCTGCACGCCACTAGTACCAGGAGCTTTGGAGTTCTCGAACTCCAAGAAAGTCCCATTGTCCTCAGAGGAGCTGAGTGCTGATGGCGGAACAGGGGTCAATTCATGCTGCGCCGGAGTCGGCTCATCGGTATCCTCCTCTTCCTCTTCCTCCTCCTCCAGATGATAGCCTGACGTGGAGGGGGTCCCTTGAGGGATGCAGCACCTGTGTCTGGTCATCTGGAAGTAGAAAGTAACAAACGAGTGGTTAGCAGCAGGGGAGGGGGCAGAGTGACATGAGGAAGGTCGCATAGCACAGGCTCATTTGAAGGACCGCAGCTACTCCATTATATCTAGTCCAGAAGCACTGCAGGATATTGCCCCAACCCAGCCCAAGAAGTGTGCAGGACATTGCCCCAACTCTAGTCCAGAGGCACTGCAGTACATTGCCCCAACCCAGTCTAGGGTGTGTGCAGGACCTACCCTCAGTTTCTGAGCGGGGGTCAACGCCCTCAGTGGCAGCTGCCCGACCAGTGATGCCAATGAGGCCTGCCACTCTCTCCTCGATGTCCGTGAGTGACAGGGTCTGAGGCGGCCTACCGCCTGTCCACATTTGTTTGCGGCGATTATGAGATTTCATTGCCTGCAAAGATGAAAATAGTAATGGTTACAAGAGGGTCCATCTGCTCTAGTGGCACAGATAGCCACCAAAACACTTATACCATACTGTCTGAATGTAATAGAGTCCTCTGTTTAATGGCCTTGGAAGTTGCACGTGGTTCATCAGGAGGACATCGAAGTGCGGAGCCATCTTATGAGATCTCAGAAAGCAATCTTAATAATGTGTAAAGATCATTCATGGCGAATAGGATGCCAAACTAAGCCTACTATGTGTCATGATTTTAGGAGGCGGCCCACAGAGTGTTGAGAGGCACCATCAGCATGAGAACAAATAGTGTGTCAGATTTATCCTTGAAGTATGAAGGAGTGCATGAATTAAAATGATACTCACTCTGACGACCCGGGTGAGATCGTTAAACTTCTTTCGACATTGTGTGCCAGTCCTGACCACAGTGTCCAAACCAGAGATCTCCTCAGTTATTTATCTCCAAATCTTCTTGAATATGGAGGGCAGTGGTCTAGAACCACCCCAAAGATGCAACTCCTGCCATCTCCATTCCACAGCCGCCACTAGACCTTCATTAGCCCTGTGGCTGAATCCCCTGGCACGCGGTCTGGAATCGTCCTCCTCCATGATCTAATTCAAAGTCAGAAAGGGTTGATTCAACCTTGGTTGTACTGCGCATGCGCGCGCGCGCATGAAGTGACTGCGCTCTGCATTAGCGTTTGCGACAGGAGACCAGAAGCACGGGAAGAAAATAAATCACTTGCGCAGAACGGCAGATTGCATCAGCGCCGGAACTTTCAGCTCCAGCACACAAAGTCTGTGGTGCAACGCCAGAGTTAACGCTAACGCTCCACGTGAACTTTCATTCAGTGAAAGTTACTCACTGTGGTGCTAACATTATCCCGGCACTAAATGTTTTGCTCCGTCGCGAATTGTGCTCGGAAATGGGCGAAAACGCAAAAAATCAAAAATCCAGCCCTACATTCCATACATACTATCAATGCTATATCAACAGTACATACAAATACTTAACAGACAATGTAAACTAAACGACCAGCTACCCATTGTCCTGAAATCAGGTCTTAATGCCGCAATTGAGTCTTGCCATGAATTACTGTAAACACGCAGGTGACCAGATGGACACATTTGAATGGCTGAATGACTCTCACATCATCTCGCAACTTGTTTTTGTGGTGACATCCTCTGCTTTGGTCCAAACTTCAATACACTCCATGCTCATCGGAAAAGCTGCTTCAACTTTTAACCTAGCATGTGTCATCTCAGACTGCGCCATAAAGTAATGTATTTGGAAAATATGGGCTTTCGCTCCCACACTCTCCACTCTCTCTCCTGTGACAGTTTGAATTGGTGCTCTCCATTCTCTGTCTTGTGAGGCGAGTCGGGTGCAGGGGGGTGGAGGGGGGGGGCGCGTGTAGTGGGTCTGCCTCAAAATCTCTTGGCAGTGCGTTGACCACTTTGTCTTTAATGATGATAATATGGGGGGTTGGACATGAAAATCAGGTTCCAGTTACGGTCACCCATCCTGTACCAAAAATGTGCCCAACATCATTTTTGACCAGGATCCCTCTATAGGTATTCTGGCACCTGTCATGTGGCCTACATCGTGCGCCAATCCTCAATTCCCCCTCTCTCTCACCAGGTCAGCGGCTGGCTACTTGGAGATAAGGGCTATCCCCTTCAGAAATGGCTCAGGATACCTGTCAGCAACCTACACAGATGTCACAATAAGATACAATCAAAGCCATGCCTCCACCAGAGCCCTGATAGAGCAAACAATTCACATCCTCAAACATAAGTTCCACTGCTTTGTAGGTCTGGGGAAGCCCTGCAGTACAGCTCTACGATTGCTGTTGTGTGCTGCAACAACGTTGCCATTCAAAGGGGCCAACCTACTGAGCCACCTATGGAGGAAGACATGGAATGCGCAGTTTCTGAACTGGTACTTCCAAGAGAAAGAATGCTTCTTGAAGAGGGCTGCCCAACTCTTCGTCTATTGCAGATAGAACTTTCAAAGGACCTGGGAAGAATGGAGTTCGACAAAAGTTAGGATTGGTAGTCATTCTGCATGTGTGAGAGTTCAGTCTCAAGAGAAAAGAAGAGGAAGTTGGCCAAGCACCCTGCAGAACACTTCTCCCAGCCTCACTATCTGCCACACTTTGTGCTCTCCCACTGCCCATAACATTAGTTGCAGCCTCCTCCAGTGCGTGAGTTCCTCGACAGATAATGGCCCTCCTCCTGATCTGGGGAGCTCCTTTCTGTTGTGCACTAGATGGCCTGCCAAAAACAGTGAGAACATGTTAGTGTGCAGCCTATTGAAAGGACATGAATATCTCAGTAGCACGTTAACATAGTTTGCATGCTGAGGGAAAGAAGTATTATGTGTGGCGAAGAGGGCCCAGTAATTATGAGGGTATTAATAGGTGCAGAGCATGTAAATGGAATCAGACAATGTATATGGAAGTGTGCTACTGTGATTGGAGGAGAGAGGTAGAGATTGGAAGTCGCAAGGCTTGCTAATGCTGGGGCTATAGAAGAGTGGTGCAGGGTTGAGCCAATTGTAAGAAAGCTGTAAATGGGAATCTTACCTTAGCATGTCTGGTTAGGTAATTGAATTTCTTCCTGCATTGCTGCCAGATCTGTGGTGTCAGACTACTGGCATTCACATGCTCTGCTACTATTGTCCCCTCCCTACTCTGTAATCTCCTGCAGCCCCACAAACCCCCGCCCCCCACCCCCCACCATGATATCTGTACTCCTCTAATTCTGACCTAAAAGAACATAAGAAATAGAAGCAGGAGTAGGCCATACGGCCCCTCGAGCCTGCTCCGCCATTTAATACCATCATGGCTGATCGGATCATAGACTCAGGTCTACTTCCCTGCCCGCTCCCCGTAACCCCTTATTCCCTTATCGGTTAAGAAACTGTCTATTTCTGTCTTAAATTTATTCAATGTCCCAGCTTGTACAGCTCTCTGAGGCAGTAAATTCCACAGATTTACAACCCTCTGAGAGAAAAAATTCCTCCTCATCTCAGTTTTAAATGGGCGGCCCCTTATTCTAAGATTATGCCTCCTAGTTCCAGTCTCCCCTATCAGTGGAAACATCTTCTCTGCATCCACCTTATCAAGCCTCCTTATAATCTTATACATTTTGATAAGCTCACCTCTCATTCTTCTGAATTCCAATGAGTAGAGGCCCAACCTTCTCAACCTTTCCTCATAAGTCAACCCCCTCATCTCCGGAATCAACCTAGTGAACCGTCTCTGAACTGCCTCCAAAGCAAATATATCCTTTCGTAAATATGGAAACTAAAATTGTACGCAGTATTCCAGGTGTGGTCTCACCAATACCCTGTACAACTGTAGCAAGACTTTACTGCTTTTATACGCCTATGGAGCATGCCAGATTTTAATCGCTCAAACATTGGTGGCCATGCCTTCAGCTGACAAAGCCCTAAGCTCTGGAATACCCTCCCTAAACCTCTCTGACTCTCAATCTCTGTCATCCTTTAAGACGATCCTTAAAACCTAACAAAAACAACAACAGATATGCAGTCACTATAATCTGTTTTTTTCTTCTCTCATGCAGAGAAACATCTCTGTTAAAAAAAAACCTCATTATATACTTTAACTGAATAAAGCTTTTGAAATTTGTCCTCCAGCTCTTCTTCAAATAATTTTGAAAAACAACTGAGGAGAAACTATGAGAAGGTGTGAGAAGGTATGAGAAACTACGAGGAGGCGGGAGTCGGCCTATAAAGGCCCAGCAGTTCGGGGAGTTCGTGAGTCGAGGAGGCATGCTTGTGCAGCTGCAGCAGGGGCAAAAGGCAACAAAGAAGTTGAAAGAAATCGAAAGGTGACATCACAGCCAAGGGGGTGAGTGATTAGCTGGTGATTGGTGAGTAGTTTTTCTTTTCTTTATCAGTAAGTAACCTTTTAGCATTGTTGTTGCTAAATTAAGCTAATCAAAGGGTTAAGTCATGGCAGGAGAGCTCGGACACGTGTTATGCTCCTCCTGTAATATGTGAGAAGTCAGGGATGCTTCCGGTGTCCCTGATGACTACATGTGCGGGAAATGAGTCCGCCTGCAGCTCCTGACAGACAGCATTGCAGCACTGGAGCTGCAGGTGGATTCACTCTGGAGCATCCACGATGCTGAGGTTGGCGTGACTAACATGTTTAGCGAGTTGGTCTTACCACAGGTAAAGGGTACACAGCCAGATAGGGAATGGGTGACCAACAGGAACAGCAGTGCAAGGAAGGTAGTGCAGGGGTCCCCTGCGGTAATCCCCCTGCAAAGCAGCTACACCACTTTGGGTACTGATGACTCATCAGGGGAGAACAGCAGCAGCCAAGTTCATGGCACTGTGGGTGGCTCTGCTGCACAGGAGGGCAGGAAAAAGAGTGAGAGAGCTATAGTGATAGAGGATTCAATTGTAAGGGGAATAGATAGACGTTTCTGTGGCCACAACCGAAACTCCAGGATAGTATGTTGCCTCCCTGGTGCAAGGGTCAAGGATGTCTCGGAGTGAGTGCAGGACATTCTGATAAGGGAGGGTGAATAGCCAGTTGTTGTGGTTCTTATAGGTACCAACGATATAGGGAGAGTGTTTGCTAGTGCTGTTAGAGAGGAGTTAAACTAATATGACAGGGGGATGGGAACCTATGCAGGGAGACAGAGGGAAATAAAATGGAGCCAGAAGCAAAAGATAGAAAGAAGAAAAGTAAAAGTGGAGGGCAGAGAAACCTCAGGGAAAAAACAAAAAAAGGGCCACATTACAGCAAAATTCTGAAGGGGCAAAGTGTGTTAGAAAGACAAGCCTGAAGGCTCTGTGCATCAATGCAAGGAGTATTCAGAATAAGGTGGACGAATTAACTGCGCAGATAGCAGTTAACGGTTATGATGTAATTGGCATCATGAAGACATGGCTCCAGGGTGACCAAGGCTGGGAACTCAATATCCAGGGGTATTCAATGTTCAGGAAGGATAGACAGAAATGAAAAGGAGGCGGGATGGTGTTGCTGGTCAAAGAGGAAATTAATGCAATAGTAAGAAATGACATTAGCTTGGATGATGTGGAATCGGTGTAGGTGGAGCTACGGAATACCAAAGGGCAGAAAACGCCAGTGGGGGTTGTGTACAGACCACCAAACAGTAGTAGTGACGTTGGGGACAGCATCAAACAAGAAATAAGGGATGCGTCCAATAAAGGTACAGCAGTTATCATGGGTGACTTTAATCTACATATTGATTGGGCTAACCAAACTGGTAGCAAAGCAGTGGACTAGGATTTCCTGGAGTGTATTAGGGATGGTTTTCTTGATCAATATGTCGAGGAACCAACGAGGGAGCTGGCCATCCTAGACTGGGTGATGTGTAATGAGAAAGGACTAATTAGCAATCTTGTTGTGTGAGGCCCCTTGGGGAAGAGTGACCATAACATGGTAGAATTCTTTATTAAGATGGAGAGTGACACAGTTAATTCAGAAACTAGGGTCCTAAACTTAAGGAAAGGTAACTTCGATGGTTTGAGATGTGAATTGGCTAGAATAGACTGGTGAATGATACTTAAAGGGTGATGGTGGATAGGCAATGGCAAACATTTAAAGATCACATGGATGAACTTCAGCAATTGTACATCCCTGTCTGGAGTAAAAATAAAACAGCGAAGGTGGCTCAAACGTGGCTAACAAGGGAAATTAAGGATAGTGTTAAATCCAAGGAAGAGACATATAAACTGGCCAGAAAAAGCAGCAAACCTGAGGACTAGGAGAAATTTAAAATTCAGCAAAGGAGGACAAAAGGTTTAATTAAGAGGGGCAAAATAGAGTACGAGAAGAAGCTTGCCGGGAACATAAAAATTGACTGCAAAAGTTTCGATACATATGTGAAGAGAAAAAGATTAGAGAAGACAAACGTAGGTCCCTTGCAGTCGAATTCATATGAATTTATAATGGAAAACAAAGAAATGGCAGACCAATTGAACAAATACTTTGGTTCTGTCTTCACGAAGGAAGACACAAATAACCTTCCGGAAATACTAGGGGACCGAGGGTCTAGTGAGAAGGAAGAACAGAAGAATATCCTTATAAAGCGGGAAATTGTGTTAGGGAAATTGATGGGATTGAGGGCCAATAAATTCCCAGGGCCTGATAGACTACATCCCAGAGTACTTAAGGAAGTGGCCCTAGAAATAGTGGATGCATTGGTGATCATTTTCCAACAGTCCATTGACTCTGGATTAGTTGCTATGGACTGGAGGGTAGCTAATGTAACACCACTTTTTAAAATGGAGGGAGAGAGAAAGTGGGTAATTATAGAACAGTTAGCCTGACATCAGTAGTGGGGAAAATGTTGGAATAAATTATTAAGGATGAAATAGCAGCGCATTTGGAAAGCAGTGACAGGATCGGTCCAAGTCAGCATGGATTTATGAAAGGGAAATCATGCTTGACAAATCTTCTGGAATTTTTTGAGGATGTAACTAGTAGAATGGACAAGGGAGAACCAATGGATGTGGTGTATTTGGACTTTCAAAAGGCTTTTGACCAGGTCCTACACAAGAGATTAGTATGCAAAATCAAAGCACATGGTATTGGGGGTAATATACTGACGTGGATAGAGAACTCGTTGGCAGACAGGGAGCAGAGAGTCGGGATAAATGGGTCCTTTTCAGAATGGCCGGCAGTGACTAGTGGAGTGCCGCAGGGCTCAGTGCTGGGACCGCAGTTCCTTACCATGTAAATTAATGATTTAGATGAAGGAATTGAGCGTAACATCTCCAAGTTTGCAGATGACACTAAACTGGGTGGCAGCGTGAGCTGTGAGGGGGATGCTAAGAGGCTGCAGGGTGACTTGGACAGGTTAGGTGAGTGGGCAAATGCATGGCAGATGCAATATAATGTGGATAAATGTGAGGTTGTCCACTTTGGGGGCAAAAACGCAAAGACAGAATATTATCTGAATGGCGGCAGATTAGGAAAACGGGAGTTGCAACAAGACCTGGGTGTCATGGTTCATCAGTCATTGAAAGTTGGCATGCAGGTACAACAGGCGGTGAAGCAGGCAAATGGTATGTTGGCCTTCATAGCTAGGGGATTTGAGTATAGGAGCAGGGAGATTTTACTGCAGTTGTACAGGGCCTTGGTGAGGCCTCACCTGGAATATTGTGTGCAATTTTGGTCTCCTAATCTGAGGAAGGACGTTCTTGCTATTGAGGGAGTGCAGCGAAGGTTCACCAGACTGATTCCCGGGATGGCTGGACTGACATATGAGGAGAGACGGGATCAACTGGGCCTTTATACACTGGAGTTTAGAAGGATGAGAGGGGATCTCATAGAAACGTATAAGATTCTGATGGGAGGGAACAGGTTAGATGCGGGTAGAACGTTCCCGATGTTGGGGAAGTCCAGAACCAGGGGACACAGTCTTAGAATAAGGGGTGGGCCATTTAGGACTGAGATGAGGAGAAACTTCTTCACTCAGAGAGTTGTTAACCTGTGGAATTCCTTGCCACAGAGAGTTGTTGATGCCAGTTCATTAAATATATTCAAGAGGGAGTTAGATATGGCCCTTATAGCTCAGGGGATCAAGGGGTATGGAGAGAAAGCAGGAAAGGGGTACTGAGGGAATGATCAGCCATGATCTTATTGAATGATGGTGCAGGCCCGAAGGTCCGAATGGCCTACTCCTGCACCTATTTTCTATATTTCTATGTGTAGAAAAATATTCAGCAGTTCAGCTGACCAGATGGTACTCATGCATCCTCGAAGACTAGGTACACTGCATAATCTACCTGCAGCAAACAATGTCACAGATCTGGTAAAAAGAAATACACATTCATATGAATTAGGACAGGAAAATCCAACTGGTGCATCAGGCCTGTCTCATCCCAACATGGTGCAACCTATGCACACCCTGCCCAACCTCCGCACCGCCCCCCCTGCCCCCCACTCCCAACCCCGTCCTACCCCCAGAAATCACACCATTTATTGGGAAAGAAAAAAAAATGGCTTAGCCCAATTTAGGAAAAGTTCTGGGAAATGTTTTTCTGACTCCCGTAGGGAATCAAGCAAGCTCCAGGAGACCGTAATGATTGCCATCACTTGTCCCAGTTAAGCCACCTACCTTCTATACCTTGCGATGTCTTCCACTCACAGAAACTTGTCCACTTCCCTTTTGAATCCACACTCACGGTACATATTGGCAACCTAATCCAGAGATTGTTGACTCTCTGTGAAAAGAAGTAGTTCCTAGCGTCTAACTTCACTCTATGTTTTCACACTTTGAAATAATCTAATACCATCATTATATTAAATACCTCAATCACATCTCTTTAAAGGCTACGTTTTTCTAGAATAACAATTCCAGTATCTAGGTCTGTCCTGATAATTAAGTGCCCTTTAACTAGGTTTCAATAGAATAGTATCCTCTGTTCCTTTTCCACTGCCTCAAACTACTCCTCCCCGCACCCTACCAACCATCACCAACACCATATGAGCAGACCAAAAACTAGCCACAGTATTCTGGAAGCAGCTGAACCAAAACCTGTTCAAGGTAAGAACTGCACTTCTGATTTCCTATTTATTATATTAGGTATACATCCAAAACCCTATTCACTTTCATAACAGCCTCACAACACTTATCATGGACTTTCAATGTTTCAAACACTAGAACATTCAAGTCCTTCTCCTTCTCAGCAGCCTTGAGCAGGCAACCTTACATGGTATATACATGCCTGGGATTTCTCCTGTCTGAATGTATCATGCTGCATTTGTCTACATTGAAAGACATCTGCCACACATTGGACTACATCCACCTGTAGACTATTTATTTCATCAAGATCCCAAATATCTTTATGGACAATTCCTTCAATAATATCATCTTGATCATTAATAAATATGGTGAAGAGCAACATTCCTGGCACAGATCACAGCGGGACACCACCATTGACTGACCCCCATGCCGAGCTGCTACCATTAATAATAATCGTCAATGCAATCAATTTGCTATCCAACTTAAGTTCTGCCTTGCAATCTAGAAGACAGAATCTTACTTAGCAACCTTGTTGTGGCTATCATGTATTCAACTATCATTGTAACCCATGTATAAGCTGACCTAAGTTGTACACCTTGAGAACATTGACCACAAGGGGGCGAACTTGTGGGAGACACTCCTAACCTGGACTTTCAGGTATAAAAGGGGAAGCTCCACCCACCTTCATCACTTGAGGTCTTGGTAATAAAGGTAACTGGTCACAGAGTGACCTTCTCTCAAGTATGGGCCTCGTGTGCATTTATACTGTATAGTAAGGACATATCAGTGGCACTTTATCAAAGGCTTTTGAAAATCCAAATATACAGGTGTTGAATTTCCACGGAGGTTCTCCATATCATCCGCCATAGCTTTGGTGGAAGTTCCAGAGATATCTAAAAGAAATGCATAAATATCATTAATAATGCTTGTAGAAATTCAACCACGCAATATCCATCATCCAGCAACTTTGTAACCTCTTCAAAAAACTCAATAAAGTTGGTGAGGCAGAACCATGATGTGATTCCCTAATAGCCTCTGATCTTTCTAGATGATCAAACAATGCATCTCCAGTAATATCTTTTGACTTACTGCCTTTTTAAATATAGGCACCTCAGGGGCCACGTACCAGACCATGGAAGCAATCCCAGACCTCAATGATCTCTTAAACTTACAAATCAGTGGTTTGCATCTCATAGCCCATATTTCTTTAAGCACCCTGGGGTGTAAACCATCAGGGCCAGCTGCCCAATCTGTTTTAAGAGCCCTAATTCTAGTGAGAACTATTTCCATATCCACTTCTACACATTCAATTTCAGTATCACCTCTATGCAACAGAATTGGCAACTTAGTAGTGAAGACTGATGCAAAGTAGTCATTTAAAACTTCAGCATATATCGGGACTCCACCCAAATCTGCCTTACAGAATCCCTAAATATCCCTATACAGTCTTTTTTGGACTTCTGTATCCTAACACATGTAACAAAGACCTTGCTATCACCATCACACATCCACTAGCCTCTTCTCCAATGTCCTTTTGGACAATCTGGTAACAACTATTGTTACTCTCAACTTAGAAAACTATAATATGATTAGGTAGAGTCAACATGGTTTTATGAAAGGGAAATCGTGTTTGACAATTTAATTTGAGTTTTTTGTGGGTGTAACTAGCAAGGGAATCAACGGATATAGTATATTTGGATCTCCAAAAGACATTCGATAAGTTGCCACATAAAAGGTTGTTACGCAAGATAAGGGCTCATAGTATTGGGGTTAATGGACAGAAAACAGATAGTAGGGATAAACAGGTCATTTTTTGGTTGGCAGACTTTAACGAGTGGGGTGCCGCAGTGCTTGGATCTCAGCTATTTACAATCTATATTAATGACTTAGATGAAGGGACGGAGTGCAATGTATCCAAGTTCACTGACGATACAAAGCTCGGTGGGAAAGTAAGCTGTGAGGGGGACACAAAAAGCTTGCAAATGGATATAGACAGGTTAAGTGCGTGCGCAATAAGATGGCAGATGGAGTATAATGTGAGGAAATTATATTACTTTGGTAGGAAGAAGAGAAAAACAGAATATTTTTTAATGGTGAGAAACTATTAAATGTTGGTGTACAGAGAGGTTTAGATGTCCTCGTACAGGAAACACAGAGAATTAGCAAGCAGGTAACATAGAAACATAGAAACATAGAAAATAGATGCAGGTGAAGGCCATTCAGCCCTTCGAGCCTGTACCACCATTCAATAAGATCATGGCTGATCATTCACCTCAGTAACCCTTTCCCGCTTTCTATCCATACCCCTTGATCCATTTAGCTATAAGAGCCATATCTAACTCCCTCTTGAATATATCTAACAAACTGGCGTCAACAACTCTCTGTGGTAGAGAATCCTACAGGTTCACAGTTCTCTAAGTGAAGAAGTTTCCCCTCATCTCGGTCTTGAATGGCTTACCCTTATCCTTAGACTGTGACCCCTGGTTCTGGACTTCCCCAACATCGGGAACATTCTTCCTGCATCTAACCTGTCCAGTCCCGTCAGAATTTTATATGTTTCTATGAGATCCTCTCTCATTCTTCTAAACTCCAGTGAATACAGACCCAGTCGATCCAGTCTCTCCTCATATGTCAGTTGTGCCATCCCGGGAATCAGTCTGGTGAACCTTCGCTGCATTCCCTCAATAACAAGAACGTCCTTCTTCAGATTAGGAGACCAAAACTGAACACAATATTCTAGGTGAGGCCTCACTAAGGCCCTGTACTACTGCAGTAAGACCTCCCTGCTCCTATACTCAAATCCCCTAGCTATGAAGGCCAACATGCCATTTGCCTGCTGCACCTGCATGCCAACTTTCAATGACTGATGTACCATGACACCCAGGTCTCGTTGCACCACCCCTTTTCCTAATCTGCTGCCATTCAGATAATATTCTGCCTTCATGTTTTTGCCACCAAAGTGGATAACCTCACATTTATCCACATTATACTGCATCTGCCATGCATTTGCCCACTCACCTAACTTGTCCAAGTCACCCTTAGCATCCTCCTCACAGCTCACACCGCCACCCAGCTTAGTGTCATCTGCAAACTTGGAGATATTATATTCAATACCTTTATCTAAATCATTGATGTATATTGTAAATAGCTGGGGTCCCAGCACTGAGCCCTGCGGCACCCCACTAGTCACTGACTGCCATTCTGAAAAGGACCCATTTATCCCGACTCTCTGCTTCCTGTCTGCCAACGAGTTCTCTATCCGTGTCAGTACATTACCCCCAATACGATGTGCTTTAATTTTGCACACCAATCTCTTGTGTGGGACCTTGTCAAAAGCCTTTTGAAATGCCAAATACACCACATCCACTGGTTCTCCCTTGTCCACTCTACTAGTTACATCCTCAAAAAATTCTAGAAGATTTGTCAAGCATGATTTCCCTTTCATAAATCCATGCTGACTTGGACCGATCCTGTCACTGCTTTCCAAATGCACTGCTATTTCATCTTTAATAATTGATTCTAACATTTTCCCCACTACTGATGTCAGGCTATAATTCCTCATTTTCTCTCTCCCTCCTTTTTTAAAAAGTGGTGTTACATTAGCCACCCTCCAGTCCATAGGAACTGATCCAGAGTCGATAGACTGTTGGAAAATGATCACCAATGCATCCACTATTTCTCGGGCCACTTCCTTAAATATTCTACGGTGCAGCCTATCAGGCCCTGGGGATTTATTGGCCTTCAATCCCATCAATTTCCCGAACACAATTTCCTGACTAATAAGGATATCCTTCAGTTCCTCCTTCTCGCTGGACCCTCGGTCCCCAAGTATTTCCGGAAGGTTATATGTGTCTTCCTTTGTGAAGACAGAACCAAAGTATTTGTTCAATTGGTCTGCGACTTCTTTGTTCCCCATTATAAATTCACCTGATTCTGACTGCAAGGGACCTATGTTTGTCTTCTCTAATCTTTTTCTCTGCACATATCTATAGAAGCTTTTGCAGTCAATTTTTATGTCCCCAACAAACTTCCTCTCATACTCTATTTTCTCCCTCCTAATTAAACCCTTTGTCCTCCTCTGCTGAATTTTAAATTTTTTCACAGTCCTCAGGTTTGCTGCTTTTTCTGGCCAGTTTATATGCCTCTTCCTTGGATTTAACACTATCCCTAATTTCCCTTGTTAGCCACGGTCGAGCCACCTTCCCCATTTTATTTTTACTCCAGACAGGGATGTACAATTGTTGAAGTTCATCCATGTGATCTTTAAATGTTTGCCATTGCCTATCCACCGTCAAGCCTTTGAGTATCATTCACCAGTCTATTCTAGCCAATTCATGTCTCATACAGCATGCAATTAGGAAGGCAAATGGCATGTTGGCCTTTATTGCAAGGGGGTTGGAGTGCAAGAGTAAGGAAGTCTTACTACAATTGTACAGGGCTTTGATGAAACCACACCTGGAGTATTGTGCACAGTTTCCATCCCCTTATCTGAGGAAGGACATACTTGCCTTAGAAGCGGTGCAACAAAGGTTCACTAGATTGATCCCTGGGATGACAGGATTGTCCGATGAGGAGAGATTGAGTAGATTGAGCCTGGACTCTCTGGAGCTTAGAAGAATGAGAGATGATCTCATTGAAACATATAGGGCTAGAAAATCCATTGTGCCCCGTTTGGGGCGATAAGTTTTGAGAAGTGAGAAGAGTATCGCCATACTCCTTTTTTCATCGCGGGAACTTCAGCTTTAGCGCTCCATAAGGGAAGTGGAGCACTAAATCAAGTGTATGAGTGGGGTGGTAGCAGCAGAGCGCTGAAGAATGTTCAGTGCAGTGCTGCCGGCATCAGAGGCTCCTTCCCTTGCTTAAAGGGAAGGACCAATGATGGGTTGCAAGATTCTTCCTCTTATTTCTGTGGGGCCACTAGACCTGTGTGACTTCCATTACAGCCCCTAGCACTCTAAGAGAGTGGAGGGCTGAGGAATCGGGCAGCAATGCGCCATCAAAAACAATCAGCAGGCACCAGGCTGGTGTGAAGAATAAAGTTTGCCCTACCTGAACTTTACATATCGCTCCCCAAGCGGCCAGCTGAGGCGGCAATGCCTCATGGAGCTGCCATTTCTGATGCCCGGCAATGCAGCAGAGTACGGGAGAGAATATTACATCTGGGGCGGTATTGGGGCACTGTGCACTGGATGACGTCACAATGTACGGAACGCAAGAGAACGAGGCAGTAAGTGTTACCGCCAGCGCAAAACTGCCAGGGAAGTTTGCGGGCATCGGTGAATTTGCTGCACTCGGTCGGTAACCCCTTAGCTCCCCAACCCCCACCTCCACCCCCACCCCCCGGCTGCGCAGACGTTAATGGGAGGGGCAAAGCAGCCGAATTTTTCCCCCATAAGATACTGAGGGGAATTGGCAGGGTAGATGCTGAGAGTTTGCTTCCCTTGTCTGGAGAGTCTAGAACTTAGGGCCATAGTCTCAGGATAAGGGGTTGGTCATTTAGGACTGAGATGAGGAGGAATTTCTTCACTCAGAGGGTTGTGAATCTTTGGAATTCTCAACCCAAAGGGCTGTGGATGCTGAATCGTTGAGTATATTCCAGACTGAGACTGAGAGATTTTTGGACTCAAGGGAAATCACGGGATATGGGGATCCAGCAGGAAAGTGGAGTTGAGCTCGAAAATCAGCCATGATCTTATTAAATGGCAGAGCAGGCTCGAAGGGCTGAATGGCCTTCTCCTGCTCCAATTTCTTATAATATTATGTTCTTATATTCTTAAATCCGTTACCTATCTTATCCTCCTGAGTGTTGTTTGCCTTGTACTTGTTAAAATCTTCCTGCTCTTTTTTAATTTGTCTTTGAACATTATCAGTCAGTCATTTTTTTTTGTTTTATCCATATAGCTTCTTTATGTAACAAGTTGAAGCCCTGACCTTTGGGTGAGACTCAGGCCTTCAAGTAGAAACTTGGATTAAGCATAAAAAATGCAAAAGACAAATCAGTTGATAAATTTAACTAAATTATACAAATATGAATTTTTCAATTTTTTTATTTAATTTCAAATCTTATTTTGCGCATGAGAAATTCCAATTATTGAGGAGATATAAATGATTCCCCCTGGCTCCACATTCAGGTAAGTAAAAAACTTTAAACTTACTTTTCAGGTGGTAGCCTCCAGCAGTGCCTTTATGGACTATTGGTTTGACTGCTGTGTGCCTGAGAAAACTGACTGCAGCATGCATGGCATCTGTTGCTGTCAGAAACAAACCAATTTTGTAGCGATGCCCTAGGCTTCCGACTTGCATCAGCAAGGGCCTAACACCAGTTTCAGGGAGATAGCCTGGATGACTACAGGGGGCCCTGACCAATATGGCATGTGGCGTATTTCCAGTGCAGACTGAGTGCGCGCATACACTACCGTCATATTGAGCCCTGCAGCATTTGTTTTTCACCCGAAAAAAGAGCGCTGCACCATCGAATTTCATTGCCACATATTTAAACATTTAACCAACTGAGGAAGAAAATTTATGGACAGCGTAATCGTCATGGCACTCACAGAAGACTTGACAGACACAAAAAATTTTATTATAAAGGTTTATTTATTTTGACTGGATTATATTTTCCATTGTAATTAACATACATGCAGTCATTTATTAATATCAATCAATTTAGTCACCTTGTTTATCCTAATATATTTGAATCTTGTCATCGGCATTTAAAATGGTATGAGCTTATAAGCTTATAAGCCTATTTCAGTTTGAATATCATACATTTAAATTGGACAATATACTTATTATCCTGTGTGAAGTTAGCTGCAAATAAATCAGGGCTGTACTGTTCAGTAAAACAAACTGAAAATCTGAGCACATCATAAAGGTTGAGGGTGTAAAAGGATGAAGTTGTTACTCTTCATTATGTTCTATTCTGCCAGGTTCATTGTCACTGTAGTGCCAGGATACCAGAAATAACTTCAGATATTTTTACTTGGAGTTTTCAAGCTGTAAAGTGTCACAACTAGAAACATCAAGGCACCTCTCACCATTGTCAATTTAAATATACAGCAATAAGCATCACAATATATTCCACTTATGCAGCAGAAAAAACCAGAGCAAAGCTAACATGCTTATGCAACTGTTTAGAATCTGGAAACTTGGGGATGTTACTTATGCACCAATAAATAGATAATTTGTTGGTCGCTATATGGTGTAAAAGTTGTGACTTACACTGGTGTAGGCAATGTGCTGTTTCTGCAGCATATATATAAGATGCTTAAGGAAGATCTGTGGTGCATGATATTTCTCCATGGAATACAAAAATATATTTAATGGACATGATGCTACCACATGGAATAAAACTGACCTTCCACAATTATCCACGTAAGGGACAGAGATAGTACTGTGCAAAGCGTGAAATTGCACGGTGCCCTGAGCCAGTCGACTGAAAGGATACCTAGGGTATTAGCTGATCCCCGATCAAGCTCTGTCGTCGAGCTACAGTACGCGGACGATGCCTGCATCTGTGCACATTCAGAGGCTGAACTCCAGGATATAGTCGATGTATTTATTGAGGCTTACGAAAGCATGGGTCTTATGCTAAACATCTGTATACAAAGGTCCTCTAACAGCCTGTCCTCGCCGCACAGCACTGCCCCCCAGTCATCAAGATCCATGGGACAGCCCTGGACAACGTGGACCATTTCCCATACCTCGGCAGCCTCTTATCAACAAAAGCAGACATTGATAAGGAGATCCAACACTGCCTCCAGTGCACCAGCGCAGCCTTCGTCCGCCTGAGGAAAAGAGTGTTCGAAGACCAGGCCCTCAAATCTACCACCAAGTTCATGGTCTACAGGGCTGTAGTAATACCTGCCCTCCTGTATGGCTCAGAGACATGGACCATGTACAGTAGATGCCTCAAGTCGCTGGAGAAATACCACCAATGATGCCTCCGCAAGATCCTACCAATTCCGTGGGAGGACAGACGCACCAACATTAGCGTCCTTGACTAGGCCAACAGCCCCATCATTAAAGCACTGACCACACTTGATCAGCTCCGCTGGGCAGGCCACACTGTCTTTTTCTTTTACTTTATCTTTTTTCTTCTTCTTAGCATTAAGAAACCTTGTCATTGTTGCTAAATTAAGTAACTTAAGGGTTAAGTCATGGAAGAAGAGCCCAGACCCGTGTCATGCTCCTCCGGTGCTATGTGGGAACTCAGCGATGCACCCAGTGTCCCTGGCAACTACATGTGCAGGAAGTGCAACCTGCTGCAGCTCCTGACAGACCGCATTGCAGCAATGGACTTGCGCATGGATTCACTTTGGAGCATCCACGATGCTGAGGATGCCGTGAATAGCATGTTTAGTGAGTTGGTCACACCACAGGTAAAGGTTACACAGGCAGTTAAGGAATGGGTGACCATCAGGAAGAGCAGTGAAAGGAAGGTAGTGCAGTGGTCCCCTGCGGTCACCTCCCTCCAAAACAGATACACCGTTTTGGGTACTGTTGGGGGAGATGACTCATCAGGGGAAGGCAGCAGCAGCCAAGTTCATGGCACCATGGGTGGCTCTGCTGCACAGGAGGGCAGGAAAAAGAGTGGGAGAGCTATAGTGATAGGGGATTCGATTGTAAGGGGAATAGATAGGCTTTTCTGCGGCCGCAATCGAGACTCCAGGATGGTATGTTGCCTCCCTGGTGCAAGGGTCAAGGATGTCACGGAGCGGCTGCAGCACATTCTGGAGGGGGAGGGTGAACAGCCAGCTGCAGAGGTACATAAAGATACCAACGATATAGGTAAAATACAGGATGAAGTCCTACAAGCTGAGTTTAGGGAGCTAGGAATTAAATTAAAGAGTAGGACATCAAAGGTAGTAATCTCAGGATTGCTACCAGTGCTACATGCTAGTCAGAGTAGGAATAGCAGAGTAGGATAGCGAAGATGAATAGGTGGCTTGAGGAGTGGTGCAGCAGGGAGGGATTCAAATCTCTGGGACATTGGAACCGGTTCTGGGGGAGGTGGGACCAGTACAAACCGGACGGTCTGCACCTGGGCAGGACCGGAACTAATGTCCTGGGGGGAGTGTTTGCTGGTGCTGTTGAGGAGGGGTTAAACTAATATGGCAGGGAGACAGAGGGAAGTAAAATGGGGGCAGAAGCAAAAGATAGAAAGAAGAAAGGTAAAAGTGGAGGGCAGAGAAACCCAAGGCAAAAATCAAAAAGGACCACATTACAGCAAAATTCTAATGAGACAAAGTGTGTTAAAAAGACAAGCCTGGAGGCACTGTGCCTCAATGCGAGGAGTATTCATAATAAGACGGATGAATTAACTGCGCAGGCAGCTATTAACGAATATGATATAATTGGCATTACGGAGACATGGCTCCAGGGTGACCAAGGCTGGGAACTCAACATCCAGGGGTATTCAATATTCAGGAAGGATCGACAGAAAGGAAAAGGAGGTGGGGTAGCATTGCTGGTTAAAGAGGAAATTAATGCAATAGTAAGGAAGGACATTAGCTTGGATGATGTGGAATCTGTATGGGTAGAGCTGCGGAATACCAAAGGGTCAGAAAACGCTAGTGGGAGTTGTGTACAGACCACCAAACAGTAGTAGGGAGGTTGGGGACAGCATCAAACAAGAAATTAGGGATGTGTGCAATAAAGGCACAGCAGTTATCATGGATGACTTTAATCTACATATAGATTGGGCTAACCAAACAGGTAGCAATACGGTGGAGGAGGATTTCTGGAGTGTATTAGAGATGGTTTTCTAGACCAATATTTCAAGGAACCAACTAGAGGGCTGGCCATCCTAGACTGAGTGATGTCTAATGAGAAAGAACTAATTAGCAATCTTGTTGTGCGAGGCCCCTTGGGGAAGAGGGAACATAATATGGTAGAATTCTTTATTAAGATGAGAGTGACACAATTAATTCAGAGACTAGGGTCCTGAACTTAAGGAAAGGTAACTTCGATGGTATGAGACGTGAATTGACTGAAATAGAATGGTGAATGATACTTAAAGGGTTGACAGTGGGTAGGCAATGGCAAACATTTAAAGATCACATGGATGAACTTCAACAATTGTACATCCCTGTCTGGAGTAAAAATAAAACGGGGACGGTTGCTCAACCGTGGCTAACAAGGGAAATTAGGGATCGTGTTAAATCCAAGAGGCATATAAAATGGCCAGAAAAAGCAGCAAACCTGAGGACTGTGAGAAATTTAAAATTCGGCAGAGGAAGACAAAGGGTCTTCCCTTTGGAGGGGGAAAAATAGAGTATGAGAGGAAGCTTGCAGGGAACATAAAAACTGACTGCAAAAGCTTCTATCAATATGTGAAGAGAAAAAGCTTAGTGAAGACAAACATAGGTCCCTTGCAGTCAGAATCAGGTGAATTTATAATGGGAAACAAAGAAGTGGCAGACCAATTGAACAAATACTGTGGTTCTGTCTTCACAAAGGAAGACACATATAAGCTTCCGGAAATACTAGGGGACTGAGGATCTAGCGAGAAGGAGGAACTAAAGGAAATCCTTATTAGTCAGGAAATTGTGTTCGGGAAATTGATGGGATTGAAGGCCAATAAATCCCCAGGGCTTGATAGGCTGCACCCCAGAATACTTAAGGAAGTGGCCCTAGAAATAGTTGATGCATTGGTGGTCATTTTGCAACAGTCTATCGACTCTGGATCAATTCCTATGGATTCAAGGGTAGCTAATGTAACACTACTTTTTAAAAAAGGAGGGAGAGAGAAAATGAGGAATTATAGTCTGGTTAGCCTGACATCAGTCATGGGGAAAATGTTGGAATCAATTATTAAAGATGAAATAGCAGCGCATTTGGAGAGCAGTGACAGGATCGGTCCAAGTCAGCATGGATTTATGAAAGGGAAATCATGCTTGAAAAATGTTCCAGACTTTTTTGAGGATGTAATTAGTTGAGTGGACAATGGACAACCTACAGTGGATGTGATGTATTTGGACTTTCAAAAGGCTTTTGACAAGGTCCCACACAAGAGATTGGTGTGCAAAATTAAAGCACATGGTATTAGGGTAATGTATTGACTTGGATAGAGAACTGGTTGGCAGACAGGAAGCAGAGAGTTGGGATAAACGGGTCCTTTTCAGAATGGCAGGCAGTGACTAGTGGGGTGCCGCAGGGCTCAGTGCTCGGACTCCAGTTATTTACAATATACATCAATGATTTAGATGAAGGAATTAAGTGTAATATCTCCAAGTTTGCAGATGACACTAAGCTGGATGATGGTATGAGCTGTGAGGAGGATGCTAAGAGGCTGCAGTGTGACTTGGACAGGTTAGGTGAGTGGGTAAATGCATGGCAGATGCAGTATAATCTGGATAAATGTGAGGTTATCCACTTCGGGTGCAAAAACATGAAGGCAGAATATTATCTGAATGCGGCAGATTAGGAAAAGGGGAGGTGCAACGAGACCTGGGTGTCATGGTACATCTGTCATTGAAAGTTGGCATGCAGGTACAGCAGGCGCTAAAGAAGGCAAATGGCATATTGGCCTTCATAGCTAGGGGATTTGAGTATAGGAGCAGGGAGGTCTTACTGCAGTAGTACAGAGCCTTGGTGAGGCCTCACCTGGAATATTGTGTTCAGTTTTGGTCTCCTAATCTGAGGAAGGACATTCTTGCTTTTGGGGTAGTGCAGCGAAGGTTCACCAGACTGATTTCCAGGATGGCAGGACTGACATATGAGGAGAGATTGGATCGACTGGGCCTGTATTTACTGGAGTTTAGAAGAATGAGAGGGGATCTCATATAGGCATATAAAATTCTGATGGGACTGAACAGGTTAGATGCAGGAAAAATGTTCCCGATGTTGGGGCAGTCCAGAACCAGGGGTCACAGTCTAAGGGTAAGGGGTAAGCCATTTAGGACTGAGATGAGAAGAAACTTCTTCACTCAGAGAGTTGTTAACCTGTGGAATTCTCTACCGCAGTGAGTTGTTGAGGCCAGTTCTTTCGATATATTCAAGAGGGAGTTAGCTATGGCCCTAACTGCTAAAGGGATCAAGGGATGCTAAAGGGATGCTGTGGAGAGAAAGCAGGAAAGGGGTACTGATGTGAATGATCAGTCATGATCTTATTGAATGGTGGTGCAGGCTCGAAAGGCCAAATGGCCTTCTCCTGCACCTATTTTCTATGTTTCTTTGTTTCTATTGTCCACATGCCAGACACGAGACTCCCAAAGCAAGCGTTCTACTCGAACTCCTTCATGGCAAACGAGCCAAAGGTGGACACAGGAAACATTACAAGGACACCCTCAAAGCCTCCCTGATAAAGTGCAACATCGCCACCGACACCTGGGAGTCCCTGGCAAGACCGCCCTAAGTGGAGGAAGTGCATCCAGGATGGGCGCTAAGGAGCCGCTAAGTTCTTACCGACTGAGCACTGCGCTGGCAGGGCCTCCCGCTAACTTCGGTGGAGGTTTACCTCTAGCACCACACATTTGCTGATGTCAATGAGTGTACAATGCCCCCGTAGCGCCGAGGTCACAAGATTGACTGCTTTCACCTGCCATAACGCCTGGCTCTAATTCCGACAGGGAAGGCAGGTGGATGGTTAAAATGGAATTTATTTGTATTTTTGATGTCTCTCTCTTAGGTGTTCAACACTGTTGCTAATCTCCCTTGCATTTTCTTTCAGTTTTTGGGTGGTCCAGCTGAGGTCCTCTTCAGGCGCTAGGATGCCGGTTTGCTAGCGCAAGAACTTGAGCAGCGCTCCTGCGATAGCGCCCCAGGAATCAGGGTTAGTGCCCTAAGTCGAGAGGCGGGAGTGCGTGGCGTTGGTGAGGCCTACAAAAGGCCCAGCGGCAGCGAGAGGCGGCGGCAGTCGAGAGGCGGGAGATCGTGGCGTTGGTGAGGCCTATAAAGGCCCAGCGGCAGCGAGAGGCGGCGGCGGTCGAGAGGCGGGAGATCGTGGCGTTGGTGAGGCCTATAAAGGCCCAGCGGCAGCGAGAGGCGGCGGCGGTCGAGAGGCGGGAGATCGTGGCGTTGGTGAGGCCTATAAAGGCCCAGCGGCAGCGAGAGGCGGCGGCGGTCGAGAGGCGGGAGATCGTGGCGTTGGTGAGGCCTATAAAGGCCCAGCGGCAGCGAGAGGCGGCGGCGGTCGAGAGGCGGGAGATCGTGGCGTTGGTGAGGCCTATAAAGGCCCAGCGGCAGCGAGAGGCGGCGGCGGTCGAGAGGCGGGAGATCGTGGCGTTGGTGAGGCCTATAAAGGCCCAGCGGCAGCGAGAGGCGGCGGCGGTCGAGAGGCGGGAGATCGTGGCGTTGGTGAGGCCTATAAAGGCCCAGCGGCAGCGAGAGGCGGCGGCAGTCGAGAGGCGGGAGATCGTGGCGTTGGTGAGGCCTATAAAGGCCCAGCGGCAGCGAGAGGCGGCGGCGGTCGAGAGGCGGGAGATCGTGGCGTTGGTGAGGCCTATAAAGGCCCAGCGGCAGCGAGAGGCGGCGGCGGTCGAGAGGCGGGAGATCGTGGCGTTGGTGAGGCCTATAAAGGCCCAGCGGCAGCGAGAGGCGGCGGCGGTCGAGAGGCGGGAGATCGTGGCGTTGGTGAGGCCTATAAAGGCCCAGCTTGCGCAGCTTCAGCGGGGAGAGAACGCAAAAAAGAGTAGAAAGAAATTGAAAGGTGACGTCACAGCCAAGGGGGTAAGTGATTGGCTGGTGATTGGTGAGTAGCTTTTCTTTTTTCTGTTCTATATCAGTAAGTAACCTTTAGCCTTGTTGTTGCTAGATTAAGTTTATCTAAGGGTTAAGTCAATGTCAGGACAGCTCGGACACGTGTTATGCTCTACCTGTACTATGTGGGAAGTCAGGGACGCTTCCAGTGTCCCTGACGACTACGCGAGCGGGAAGTGCATCTGCCTGCAGCTCCTGACGGAACGCGTTGCGAAACTGGAGCTGTGGGTGGATTTACTCTGGAGCATCTACGATGCTGAGAATGACGTGAATAGCACGTTTAGTGAGTTGGTCTTACCGCAGGAGAAGAGTACACAACCAGTTAGGGAATGGAAGACCAACAGGAAGAGCAGTGCAAGGAAGATAGTGCAGGGGTCCCCTGCGGTCATCCCCCTGCAAAACAGATACACTGCTTTGGGTACTGTTGAGTGGGATGACTCATCAGGGGAAGGCAGCAGCAGCCAAGTTCATGGCACCGTGGGTGGTTCTGCTGCACAGGAGGGCAGGAAAAAGAGTGGGAGAGCTACAGTGATAGGGGATTCAATTGTAAGGGGAATAGATAGGCATTTCTGCGGCCGCAACCGAGACTCCAGGATGGTATGCTGCCTCCCTGGTGCAAGGGTCAAGGATGTCTCGGAGTGGATGCAGGACATTCTGAAAAGGGAGGGTGAACAGCCAGTTGTCGTGGTAGATATAGGTACCAACGATATAGGTAAAAAACAGAATGAGGTCCTACGAGACGAATTTAGGGAGATAGGAGTTAAATTAAAAAGCAGGACCTCAAAGGTAGTAATCACAGGATTGCTACTAGTGCCATGTGCTAGTCAGAGTAGGAATCACAGGATAGCTCAGATGAATACGTGGCTTGAGCATGGTGCAGAAGGGAGGGATTTAAATTCCTGGGGTACTGGAACCGGTTCTGGGGGAGGTGGGACGAGTACAAACCGGACGGTCTGCACCTGGGCAGGATCGGAACCAATGCCCTGGGGGGAGTGTTTGCTAGTGCTGTTTGGGAGGAGTTAAACTAATATGGTAGAGGGATGGGAACCTATCAGGGAGACAGAGGGAAATAAAATGGAGACAGAAGCAAAAGCTAGAAAGGAGAATAGTAAAAGTGGAGGGCAGAGCAACTCAAGGCAAAAAACAAAAAGGGCCAATTTACAGCAAAAATTAAAGGGTCAAAGTGTGTTAAAAAGACAAGCCTGAAGGCTCTGTGCCTCAATGTGAGGAGTATTCGGAATAAGGTGGATGAATTAACTGCGCAGATAGCAGTTAATGGATACGATGTGATTAGCATCACGGAGACATGGCTCCAAGGTGACCAAGGCTGGCAACGCAACATACAAGGGTATTCAGCATTTAGGAAGGACAGACAGAAAGGAAAAGGAGACGGGGTGGCGTTGCTGGTTGAAGAGGAAATTAATGCAATTGTAAGGAAGGACATTAGCAAAAGCTAGAAAGGAGAATAGTAAAAGTGGAGGGCAAAGCAACACAAGGCAAAAAACAATGTGGAATCGGTATGGGTGGAGCTACGGAATACCAAAAGGGCAGAAAACGCTAGTGGGAGTTGTGTGCAGGCCAACAAACAGTAGTAGTGAGGTTGGGGACAGCATCAAACAAGAAATAAGGGTTGTGCAATAAAGGTACAGCAGTAATTATGGGTGACTTTAATCTACAAATTGATTGGGCTAACCTAACTGGTAGCAATGCGATGGAGGAGGATTTCCTGGAGTGTATTCGGGATGGTTTTCTAGACCAATATACGGAGGAACCAACCAGAGAGCTGGCCATTCTAGACTGGGTGATGTGTAATGAGAAAGGACTAATTAGCAATCTTGTTGTGCGAGGCCCCTTGGGGAAGAATGACCATAATATGGTAGAATTCCTTATGAAGATGGAGAGTGACAAAGTTAATTCAGAAACTAGGGTCCTAAACTTAAGGAAAGGTAACTTTGATGGTATGAGGCGCGAATTGGCTAGATTAGACTGGCAAATGATACTTAAAGGATTGATGGTGGATAGGCAATGGCAAACCTTTAAAGAGCATATGGACGAACTTCAGCAATTATACATCCCTGTCGGGAGTAAAAATGAAATGAGGAAGGTGGCTCAACTGTGGCTAACAAAGGAAATTAAGGATGGTATTAATTCCAAGGAAGAGGCATACAAATTAGCTAGAAAGAGCAGCAAACCGGAGGACTGGGAGAATTTTAGAATTCAGCAGAGGAGGACAAAAGGTTTAATTAAGAGGGGGGAAATAGAGTATGAGAGGAAGCTTGCCGGAAACATAAAAACTGACTGCACAAGCTTCTATAGATATGTGAAGAGAAAAAGATTAGTGAAGACAAACGTAGGTCCCTTGCAGTCGGATTCGGGTGAATTTATAATGGGGAACAAAAAAATGGCAGACCAATTGAACACGTACTTTGGTTCTGTCTTCACAAATGAAGACACAAATAACCTTCCGGGTGTACTAGGGGACCAAAGGTCTAGTGAGAAAGAGGAACTGAAGGATATCCTTATTAGGCGGGAAATTGTGTTAGGGAAATTGACGGGATTGAAGGCCGATAAATCCCCAGGGCCTGATAGTCTACATCCCAGAGTACTTAAGGAAGTGGCCCTGGAAATAGTGGATGCATTGGTGATAATTTTCCAACAGTCTATCGACTCTGGATCAATTCCGATGGACTGGAGAGTTGCTAATGTAACACCACTTTTTAAAAAAGGAGGGAGAGAGAAAATGGGTAATTATAGACCGGTTAGCCTGACATCGGTGGTGAGGAAAATGTTGGAATCAATCATTAAGGATGAAATAGCAGCACATTTGGAAAGCAGTGATAGGATTGGTCCAAGTCAGCATGGATTTATGAATGGGAAATCATGTTTGACAAATCTTCTGGAATTTTTTGAGGATGTAACTGGTAGAGTGGACAAGGGAGAACCAGTGGATGTGGTGTATTTAGACTTTCAAAAGGCTTTCGACAAGGTCCCACAGAGGAGATTGATGTGAAAAATCAAAGCACATGGTATTGGGGGTAATGTACTGACATGGATAGAGAACTGGTTGGCAGATAGGAAGCAGAGAGTCTGGATTAACAGTTCCTTTTCAGAATGGGAGGCAGTGACTAGTGGAGTGCCGCAGGGCTCAGTGCTGGGACCCCAGCTCTTTACAATATATATTAATGATTTAGATGATGGAATTGAGAGCAATATCTTCAAGTTTGCAGATGACACTAAACTTGGTCGCGGTGTGAGCTGTGAGGAGGACACTAAGAGGCTGCAGGGTGACTTGGACAGGTTAGATGAGTGGGCAAATACATGGTAGATTCAGTATAATGTGGATAAATGTGAGGTTATCCACTTTGGGGGAAAAAACACGAAGGCAGAATATTATCTGAATGGCGGCAGATTAGGAAAAGGGGAGGTGCAGCGAGACCTGGGTGTCATGGTTCATCAGTCATTGAAAGTTGGCATGCAGGTATAGCAGGCGGTGAAGAAGGCAAATAGTAGGTTGGCCTTCATAGCAAGGGGCTTTGAGTATATGAGCAGGAAAGTCTTGCTGCAGTTGTACAGGGCCTTGTTGAGGCCCCATCTGGAATATTGTGTTCAGTTTTGGTCTGCTAATCTGAGGAAGGACGTTCTTGTTATTGAGGGAGTGCAGCGAAGCTTCACCAGACTGATTCCAGGGATGGCTGGACTGACATATGAGGAGAGACTGGATCAACTCGGCCTTTATACACTGGAGTTTAGAAGGATGAGAGGGGATCTCATAGAAACATATAAGATTCTGACTAGACTGGACAGGCTAGATGAGGGAAGAATGTTCCCGATGTTGGGGAAGTCCAGAACCAGGGAACACAGTCTTAGGATAAGGGGCAAAAAGTTTAGGACTGAGATGAGGAGAAACTTCTTCACTCAGAGAGTTGTTAACCTGTGGAATTGCCTGCCACAGAGAGTTGTTGATACCAGTTCATTGGATATATTCAAGAGGGAGTTAGATATGGCCCCTACGGCTAAGGGGTTCAAGGGGTATGGAGAGAAAGCAGGAAAGGACTACTGAAGGAATGATCAGCCATGATCTTATTGAATGGTGGTGCAGGCTCGAAGGGCCGAATGGCCTACTCTGCACCTATTTTCTATGTTTCTATGTTTCTAAGAGGTTCCCTTAGCATTCTGCTCCCCTCTAAGGGCACTAAAAACCAATATCCCGGCTGGAGGCGGTAAACATCGCCCGGCGCTAAAGTTAGTGACCAGACGGTGTCACCACCTCAAACTGGACTATAACAAATTTTTAGCCCATTGTCTATTAAAATGTAGGAGCCCCAAACCAGCTCCTCATGGTTCCACAAAACTATAACCCAGTAACCTTTCCGGGCAGTGGTCTCTTTAAGGACCACTGGTTAGGTTGCTTAGCGCCAGGACACATGGGCTGAGTATGTGCATCACACACTCCACCCATGTGTCCCTGAAAATGGCAATCGGAGTCCTAGCTACATCATGGGACAGCGATTTGCACCAAGAGGCTTTCTGTCTGAAACAGGTGGGCACCCCAGCCACCGAAGGAGAGGTCATTTAAAAAATGGTGGTGGCCAGTGCACTGGCATTAACGAATGGTAAGTCATACACTTTCTCCTGCCAGCCACAGGGGTAGCATTGACTCTGCTTGTGATGTCGTCCCACACTTTACCTCTTTTGCATGCTACTGGTTGGTTGCCTGGTTGCCCACACCAAAAATGCGCTTGCATCATCACAGGGCAATTTATACCAGTGCTTGCAGAGCCTCGTTGATAAATTTAACTTTGTGCTGTTGTTTTTAAGCACTTTTTAACCAATGTACTCAACACCAAAATTGTTGGACTTTTTGAAATTCATAGGAACTGAGTGTGACTCAATGGCAGTTTTCAAAGTAGCCGCATCGTGATTTCATTGTGGGCACATCATGATCAGCCAATGGGTTTTCATTTCTGCTAACAAAATTAAACACCTCACATATTGCTCTTAGGATTCCCATCATTTTTTGCATTTCAGTGGAAATATTCTTTGGAAAGGATATTGTGATGCAAAATGGTTCCAAATGCATTGAAATTGGGCTTTTTCAAATATCCAAACCTTGACATAGCATTTACCACTTATATCTAATCATTGGATTGAAAAAAATAATCTAAGCTATAAAACACCCCAGACTAATGAATTTTTCAGATTATTCCACTAGTTTATACGGAGAATGTATAACATACTATCTACTGAGGCTTTTCGAATCAGATCAATTCTGGCAAATCTGAATGACACTGAAGTTGAACATTGCCTTCAGCTACATCTTAATTCATTTATTACAGCCTCAACTGCTCGCAAAATCAAACTCTTCCATGCAGTGAATCTTTGATTATTCAATTTAACAAACTACTTCCGTTTTCAAAAATGAACAAGAAAAAATGCAAATGCTGTGAACCTGACATCAAAAATAATGAAATTGCTAACATGGCACAAAAGATTGATGAGGATTTGAAAGAGAAAGGTTAATTCTTCATCAGGTCAGCATTTACAAGTTCCGATGAAGGACGCACCTGAAATATTAACCTTTTTCTTTCAGAATCTCATCAAGCGACTGTACATTTCTGGCATATTTTTATTTTATTTATTTCCATGTCAACTTTGGATCAGCAGTTTCAATGATCAGATGCAGATTCAGTGGTTCAAACTTACCTGGAAATCTGAACTAAGCAAGGATGTCCAGGTTAATAGGTGACACCAGATCACTCTCCAAGCACAAACAACTAACAGTACTATTGGTTTCATCCACGATGAACTCACAAATAAAAACCTTAAGAAGTTCGGTTGCAGTAATATCACTGCCAGTGATGAAATGTTCTTCAAAGGCTGACTTTACACAAGGAATATTAGGAACATCAAATATCAACAGCATGAAAACTGAATATAATAAAAAGAATGACTTTAAATTAGAGCTAGACAATTCAAGGGTGATGTCAGGAAGCACTTCTTCACACAAAGGGTAATGGAAATATGGAACTCTCTCTGCCAAAAAGTTGCTGAGGTTAGGTCAATTGAAAATTTCAAAACTGAGATACCTAGGTCTTTCTTAGCCAGGGGTATTAAAGGTTAGGGAACCAAAGCGGGTAGATGGAATTAAGATATAGATCAGCCATGAGCTAATTGAATGACAGAACATCCACAAGGAGCTGAATGGCCTAATCCTGTACCTATATTTCTATGTTCCTATGTTCCCATTTTATATCAGTTCTTTACTGAAGACAATTCTTACTGCTTGCTGTCATAAGATTATCTTAGCCCAAGTGCTATATGTTAGGAAGTTATTTTTGTTTCAATATTCCCCTCTTTTCTCTCTTCTGTTGCGAGAGTGATGACTCACACGGGGAGACAATTCCATGGGTGCTGGTAGCCCACAGCGTGCAATTGGGCTTTGCGCCCCTCAAACGAGGTGGAGGGTTGTATTGGGTGCTCCCTCTCATTGGAGGGGCGCTCCCAGGGTGACAGCACGGTGCTTTACTGCGACGCGTAGCTGTGACGCGCTTCAACGTCTCTCCCCTTCAGTTAAAGGGAAGGACCGCTGCGCACTTTACAGGTCCTTTGGTGGCCACTGAGTCACCAGGGATGTGCTCAACCGGGCCAGCTTCCCAGCACTCAAAAGGCTGGATGATGACGTTCCGGAATAAGAATTTTGGCTGATATTACCATTCCCCAGCCCAGGGAACGTTGGTGCCAATTGTAGTGACCTCACCGCTCCCCTTTCTGAGATAAGCTAATTCAGCACTGGCCTGTAAGATGAGGCCCCTAGTTTTTGTTCTCTTGTTACCTTCTTCTATCTAGTTGGAAAAGACTAAAACAATTCGGGATTTTGGATATAATACACTGTGAAAAAAGGATTGAGAGCTTGAAAAAGAAGTCCCCAAAATCTCAACTAAAAGCCTTGATGCAGATGACAAATACATAGCTGAATATACTGTTATGCAGAGAAACTGACCTATTTGCTTCTCTTGATGCTTGCTAAAATTATAATTATTACAGTTTATTGTCTATAGCACTTAAGACATGTCTCTAGCTGTGTTTTCTGGAAAACAATAATTGGGCATTTTTACTCGATACCTAATGAACGAGAATGGAAGGTGATGACTCCACACAGCAAATGATTGCACCAGATACATCTGACATTTCTTGTGCAACTATGACTGACAAGAATAGCTATTATGAAATGGACGGGAAAGTATAACCTGAGACAAATTGAAAATGTTAGTTTGGTCACTCAGTTTTAAATGTACATCAAGATGAGTTATAAATAGAGATGTTCATAATCCATACGATTGTCGGTCATATTTCTCAATCAGCAAAGACAAATTTCATGCATTTGGCACAGTTCCTGTGACATTTGCCTTTTTTTAATATTGTATAGTGTTTGGGGAAAACAGTTTGGGGTTTTTGCTCAGCAAAGTTTTTCGATATTGTGCATTAAAATAAGATATTGACACACCCGCCTTGACTATTTTATATATACACCAGTAACTCAAAATCAACTCAGTTGCCAAAGATCATTAAGTGTTACTTCTGAGATTAGTGTTTGTTCTGTTTACTTTAGTTTCACATCTCAACAGGAATGGAGAGAAATCATTATTACAGTTGGACCTCTCTGGTCCGGCACCCTCAGGGATTTTCTGAACTACGGGAGGTACTTGTCGACAGCGCCCGGGCTCCTGAGTGTGTGCATGCATGCTGGCAGCCTGTGGACGGTTCCCACAGCCAATCGCCGAACACACTCACTGACTGACAGTCGCTCCAGCCAATGAAAACTTTTTCAAAATATATCCTCCTCTCCCTCAGGCCCAACTAATGCCGAACCACGATTTTTCCGGATTAGAGAGTCCTGGATTGGAGAGGTACAACCTGCATAAAGTTAACAAATTCCCATAATTATACTTCATTGGTCCTGTTCCAAAATTATGAAAATATGATATGCTTTACAAAACCTACTGTATTTCTAGTACATAGAAACATAGAAACATAGAAAATAGGTGCAGGAGTAGGCCATTCGGCCCTTCGAGCCTGCACCACCATTCAATAAGATCATGGCTGATCATTCCCTCAGTATCCCTTTCCTGCTTTCTCTCCATACCCCTTGATCCCCTTAGCCATCAGGGCCATATCTAACTCCCTCTTGAATATATCCAATGAACGGGCAGGGAATTCCACAGGTTAACAACTCTCTGAGTGAAGAACTTTCTCCTCATAGAAGCATAGAAACATAGAAAATAGGTGCAGGAGTAGGCCATTCGGACCTTCTAGCCTGCACCGCCATTCAATGAGTTCATGGCTGAACATGCAACTTCAGTTCCCCATTCCTGCTTTCTCACCATACCCCTTGATCCCCCTAGTAGTAAGGACTTCATCTAACTCCTTTTTGAATATATTTAGTGAATTGGCCTCAACAACTTTCTGTGGTAGAGAATTCCACAGGTTCACCACTCTCTGGGTGAAGAAATTCCTCCTCATATCGGTCCTAAATGGCTTACCCCTTATCCTTAGACTGTGTCCCCTGGTTCTGGACTTCCCCAACATTGGGAACATTCTTCCTGCATCTAACCTGTCTAACCCTGTCAGAATTTTAAATGTTTCTATGAGGTCCCCTCTCATTCTTCTGAACTCCAGTGAATACAAGCCCAGTTGATCCAGTCTTTCTTGATAGGTCAGTCCTGCCATCCCGGGAATCAGTCTGGTGAACCTTCGCTGCACTCCCTCAATAGCAAGAATGTCCTTCCTCAGGTTAGGAGACCAAAACTGTACACAATACTCCAGGTGTGGCCTCACCAAGGCCCTGTACAACTGTAACAACACCTCCCTGCCCCTGTACTCAAATCCCCTCGCTATGAAGGCCAACATGCCATTTGCTTTCTTAACCGCCTGCTGTACCTGCATGCCAACCTTCAATGACTGATGTACCATGACACCCAGGTCTCGTTGCACCTCCCCTTTTCCTAATCTGTCACCATTCAGATAATAGTCTGTCTCTCTGTTTTTACCACCAAAGTGGATAACCTCACATTTATCCACATTATACTTCATCTGCCATGCATTTGCCCACTCACCTAACCTATCCAAGTCGCTCTGCAGCCTCATAGCATCCTCCTCGCAGCTCACACTGTCACCCAACTTCGTGTCATCCGCAAATTTGGAGATACTACATTTAATCCCCTCGTCTAAATCATTAATATACAGTGTAAACAGCTGGGGCCCAGCACAGAACCTTGTGGTACCCCACTAGTCACTGCTTGCCATTCTGAAAAGTCCCCATTTACTCCTACACTTTGCTTCCTGTCTGACAACCAGTTCTCAATCCATGTCAGCACACTACTCCCAATCCCATGTGCTTTAACTTTACACATTAATCTCTTGTGTGGGAGCTTGTCGAAAGCCTTCTGAAAGTCCAAATATACCACATCAACTGGTTCTCCCTTGTCCACTCTACTGGAAACATCCTCAAAAAATTCCAGAAGATTTGTCAAGCATGATTTCCCTTTCACAAATCCATGCTGACTTGGACCTATCATATCACCTCTTTCCAAATGCGCTGCTATGACATCCTTAATAATTGATTCCATCATTTTACCCACGACCGATGTCAGGCTGACCGGTCTATAATTCCCTGTTATCTCTCTCCCTCCTTTTTTAAAAAGTGGGGTTACATTGGCTACCCTCCACTCCATAGGAACTGATCCAGAGTCAATGGAATGTTGGAAAATGACTGTCAATGCATCCACTATTTCCAAGGCCACCTCCTTAAGTACTCTGGGATGCAGTCCATCAGGCCCTGGGGATTTATCAGCCTTCAATCCCATCAATTTCCCCAACACAATTTTCCGACTAATAAGGATTTCCCTCAGTTCCTCCTCCTTACTAGACCCTCCGACCCCTTTTATATCCGGAAGGTTGTTTGTGTCCTCCTCAGTGAATACCGAACCAAAGTACTTGTTCAATTGGTCCGCCATTTCTTTGTTCCCCGTTATGACTTCCCCTGATTCTGACTGCAGGGGACCTACGTTTGTCTTTACTAACCTTTTTCTCTTTACATATCTATAGAAACTTTTGCAATCCGTCTTAATGTTCCCTGCAAGCTTCTTCTCGTACTTCATTTTCCCTGCCCTAATCAAACCCTTTGTCCTCCTCTGCTGAGTTCTAAATTTCTCCCAGTCCCCGGGTTCGCTGCTATTTCTGGCCAATTTGTATGCTACTTCCTTGGCTTTAATGCTATCCCTAATTTCCCTTGATAGCCACGGTTGAGCCACCTTCCCTTTTTTATTTTTATGACAGACAGGAATGTACAATTATTGTAGTTCATCCATGCGGTCTCTAAATGTCTGCCATTGCCCATCCACAGTCAACCCCTTCAGTATCATTCGCCAATCTATCCTAGCCAATTCATGCCTCATACCTTCAAAGTTACCCTTCTTTAAGTTCTGGACCATGGTCTCTGAATTAACTGTTTCATTCTCCATCCTAATGCAGAATTCCACCATATTATGGTCACTCTTCCCCAAGGGGTCTCACACAACGAGATTGCTAATTAATCCTCTCTCATTACACAACACCCAGTCTAAGATGGCCTCCCACCTAGTTGGTTCCTCGACATATTGGTCTAAAAAACCATCCCTTATGCACTCCAGGAAATCCTCCCCCACCGTATTGCTTCCAGTTTGGTTAACCCAATCTATGTGCATATTAAAGTCACCCATTATAACTGCTGCACCTTTATTGCACGCACCCCTAATTTCATGTTTGATGCCCTCCCCAACATCACTACTACTGTTTGGAGGTCAGTACACAACTCCCACTAACGTTTTTTGCCCTTTGGTATTCTGCAGCTCTACCCATATAGATTCCACATCATCCAAGCTAATGTCCTTCCGAACTATTGCATTAATTTTCTCCTTAACCAGCAATGCTACCCCACCTCCTTTTCCTTTTATTCTATCTTTCCTGAATGTTGAATACCCCTGGATGTTGAGTTCCCAGCCCTGATCATCCTGGAGCCACGTCTCCGTAATCCCAATCACATCATATTTGTTAACATCTATTTGCTCAGTTAATTCATCCACCTTATTGCGGATACTCCTTGCATTAAGACACAAAGCCTTCAGGCTTGTTTTTTTAACACCCTTTGTCCTTTTAGAATTTTGCTGTACAGTGGCCCTTTTTGTTCTTTGCCTTGGGTTTCACTGCCCTCCACTTTTCCTCATCTCCTTTCTGTCTTTTGCTTTTGCCTCCTTTTTGTTTCCCTCTGTCTCCCTGCATTGGTTCCCATCCCCCTGCCATATTAGTTTAAATCCTCCCCAACAGAACTAGCAAACACTCCCCCTAGGACATTGGTTCCGGTCCTGCCCAGGTGCAGACCGTCCGGTTTGTACTGGTCCCACCTCCCCCAGAATCGGTTCCAATGCCCCAGGAATTTGAATCCCTCCCTGTTGCACCACTGCTCAAGCCACGTATTCATCTGCGCTATCCTGCGATTCCTACTCTGACTATCACATGGCACTGGTAGCAATCCCGAGATTACTACTTTTGAGGTCCTACTTTTTAATTTCATCTCAGTCCTAAATGGCCTACCCCTTATCCTAAGACTGTGTCCCCTGCTTCTGGACTTCCCCAACATCGGGAACATTCTCCCTGCATCTAACTTGTCCAGTTGCGTCATAATCCTATATGTTTCTATGAGATCCCCTGTCATCCTTCTAAACTCCAGTGAATACAAGCCCAGTCGATCCAGTCTCTCCTCATATGTCAGTCGTGCCATCCCGGGAATCAGTCTGGTGAACCTTTGCTGCACTCCCTCAATAACTAGAACATCCTTCCTCAGATTAGGAGACCAAAACTGAACACAATATTCCAGGTGAGGCCTCACCAAGGCCCTGTACAACTGCAGTAAGACCTCCCTGCTCCTATATTCAAATCCCCTAGCTATGAAGGCCAATATACCATTTGCCTTCTTCACCACCTGCTGTACCTGCATGCCAACTTTCAATGACTGATGAACCATGACACATAGGTCTCGTTGCACCTCCCCTTTTCCAAATCTGCCGCCATACAGATAATATTCTGCCTTCGTGTTTTTGCCCCCAAAGTGGATAACCTCACATTTATCCACATTATACTGTATCTGCCATATATTTGCCCACTCGCCTAACGTGTCCAAGTAATCCTGCAGCCTCTTAGCATCCTCCTCACAGCTCACAGCCCCAGCCAGTTTAGTGTTATCTGCAAACTTGGAGATATTACACTCAATTCTTTCATCTAAATCATTAATGTATATTGTAAAGAGCTGAGGTCCCAGCACTGAGCCCTGTGGCACTCCACTAGTCACTGTCTGCCATTCTGAAAAGGACCTATTGATCCCGACTCTCTGCTTCCTGTCTGCCAACCAGTTCTCTATCCAAGTCAGTACATTACCCCCAGTACCATGTGCTTTGATTTTGCACAATAATCTCTTGTATGGGATCTTGTCAAAGGCCTTTTGAAAGTCAAATTCACCACATCCACTGGTTCTCCCTTGGTCACTCTACTAGTTATATCCTCAAAAAATTCCAGAAGATTTGTCAAGCATGATTTCCCTTTCATAAATCCATGCTGACTTGGACCGATCCTGTCACTGCTTTCCAAATGCGCTACTATTTCATCTTTAATAATTGATTCCAACATTTTTCCTACTATTGATGTCAGGCTAACTGGTCTATAATTAGTTGTTTTTTCTCTCCTTCCCTTTTTAAAAAGTGGTGTTACATTAGCTACCCTCCAGTCCATAAGAACTGATCCTGAGTCAATAGACTGTTGCAAAATGATCACCAATGCATCCACTATTTCTAGGGCCACTTCCTTAAGTATTCTGGAATGCAGACTATCATGCCCTGGGGATTTATCGGCCTTCAATCCCATTAATTTCCCTAACACAATTTCCCGCTAATAAGGATATCCTTCAGTTCCATCTTCTCACGAGACTCTCGGTCCCCTAGTACTTCCAGAAGGTTATTTGTGTTTTCCTTTGTGAAGACAGAACCAAAGTATTTGTTCAATTACAACCCCTTGATCCCCTTAGCCATCAGGGCCATATCTAACTCCCTCTTGAATATATCCAACTCTCTGCGGCAGGTAATTCCACAGGTTAACAACTCTCTGAGTGAAGAAGTTTCTCCTCATCTCAGTCCTAAATGGCCTACTCCTTATCCTAAGACAGTGTCCCCTGGTTCTGGACTTCCCCAACATCGGGAACAGTCTATCCGCATCTAACCTATCCCGTCTTGTTAGAATCTTGTACGTTTCTATGAGATCCCCTCTCATTCTTCTAAAGTAGGAGGGGGAAAGTAGGAGGGGGGAAATAGAGTAAGAGATTGCTGGGAACATAAACACTGACTGCAAAAGCTTCTACAGATATGTGAAGAGAAAAAGATTAGTGAAGACAAATGTAGGTCCTTTGCAGTCAGAATCGTGAATTTATAATGGGGAACAAAGAAATGGCAGACCAGTTGAACAAATACTTTGGTTTTGTCTTCACGAAGGAAGACACAAATAACCTTCCGGATGTACTAGGGGACCAAGAGTCTAGTGAGAAGAAGGAACTGAAGGATATCCTTATTAGCAGGAAATTGTGTTTGGAAAATTGATGGGATTGAAGGCCGATAAATCCCCAAAGCCCGATAGTCTGCATCCCAGAGTACTTAAGGAAGTGGCCCTAGAAATAGTGGATGCATTGGTGATCATTTTGCAACAGTCTATCGACTCTGGATCAGTTCTTATGGACTGGAGGGTAGCTACTGTAACACCACTTTTTAAAAAGGGAAGGAGAGAAAAAACAACTAATTATAGACCAGTTAGCCTGACATCAATAGTAGGAAAAATGTTGGAATCAATTATTAAAGATGAAATAGTAGCGCATTTGGAAAGCAGTGACAGGATCGGTCCAAGTCAGCATGGATTTATGAAAGGGAAATCATGCTTGACAAATCTTCTGGAATTTTTTGAGGATATAACTAGTAGAGTGGCCAAGTAAGAACCAGTGGATGTGGTGCATTTGGACTTTCAAAAGGCCTTTGACAAGGTCCCACACAAGAGATTGGTGTGCAAAATTAAAGCACATGGTACTGGGGGTAATGTACTGACTTGGATAGAGAACTGGTTGGCAGACAGGAAGTAGAGAGTCGGGACCAATAGGTCCTTTTCAGAATGGCAGACAGTGACTAGTGGAGTGCCGCAGGGCTCAGTGCTGGGACATCAGCTCTTTACAATATACATTAATGATTTAGATGAAGGAATTGAGTGTAATATCTCCAAGTTTGCAGATCACACTAAACTGGGTGGGGATGTGAGCCGTGAGGAGGACGCTGAGAGGCTGCAGGATGACTTGGACAGGTTAGGTGAGTGGGCAAATATATGGCAGATACAGTATAACGTGGATAAATGTGAGGTTATCCACTTTGGTGATAAAAACACAAAGGCAGAATATTATCTGTATGGCGGCAGATTTGGAAAAGGGGAGGTGCAACGAGAACTGGGTGTCATGATTCATCAGGCATTGAAAGTTGGCATACAGGTACAGCAGCCGGTGAAGAAGGCAAATGGTATATTGGCCTTCATAGCTAGGGGATTTGAGTATAAGAGCAGGGAGGTCTTACTGCAGTTGTACAGGGCCTTGGTGAGGCCTCACCTGGAATATTGTGTTCAGTTTTGGTCTCCTAATCTGAGGAAGGACAGTCTAGCTATTGAGGGAGTGCAGCAAAGGTTCACCAGACTGATTCCCGGGATGGCACGACTGACATATGAGGAGAGACTGGATCGACTGGGCCTGTATTCACTGGAGTTTAGAAGGATGAGAGGGGATCTCATAGAAACATATAAGATTCTGACGCGACTGGACAAGTTAGATGTAGGAAGAATGTTCCCGATGTTGGGGAAGTCCAGAAGCAGGGGACACAGTCTTAGGATAAGGTGTCGGCCATTTAGGACTGAGATGAGGAGAAACATTCTTCACTCAGAGAGTTGTTAACCTGTGGATTTCCCTGCCCGTTTATTGGATATATTCAAAAGGGTGTTAGATATGGCCCTGATGGCTAAGGGGATCAAGGGGTATGGAGAGAAAGCAGGAAAGGGATACTGAGGGAATGATCAGCCATGATCTTATTGAATGGTGGTGTAGGCTCAAAGGGCCAAATGGGCTACTCCTGCACCTATTTTCTATGTTTCTATGTTTCTATGTACTAGAAACACAGTAGGTTTTGTAAAGCATATCATATTTTCATAATTTTGGAACTGGACCAACGAAGTATAATTATGGGCATTTGTAAACTTTATACAGGTTGTACCTCTCCAATCCAGGACTCTCCAATCCGGAAACATCCGTGGTTTGGCATTAGTTGGACCTGAGGGAGAGGAGGATATATTTTGAAAAAGTTTTCATTGGCTGGAGCGGCTGTCAGTCAGTGAGTGTGTTTGGCGATTGGCTGTGGGAACCGTCCACAGGCTGCCAGCACGCACGCACACACTCAGGAGCCCGGGTGCTGTCGACAAGTACCTCCCGTAGTTCAGAAAATCCCTGAGGTGCCGGACCAGAGAGGTCCAACTGTAATAATGATTTCTCTCCATTCCTGTTGAGATGTGAAACTAAAGTAAACAGAACAAACACTAATCTCAGAAGTAACACTTAATGATCTTTGGCAACTGAGTTGATTTTGAGTTACTGGTGTATATATAAAATAGTCAAGGCGGGTGTGTCAATATCTTATTTTAATGCACAATATCGAAAAACTTTGCTGAGCAAAAACACCAAACTGTTTTCCCCAAACACTATACAATATTAAAAAAAGGCAAATGTCACAGGAATGCTGCTAAATGCATGAAATTTGCCTTTGCTGATTGAGAAATATGACCGACAATCGTATGGATTATGAACATCTCTATTTATAACTCATCTTGATGTACATTTAAAACTGAGTGACCAAACTAACATTTTTAATTTGTCTCAGGTTATACTTTCCCATTCATTTCATAATAGCTACTCTTGTCAGTCGTAGTTGCACAAGAAATGTCAGATGTATCTGATGCAATCATTTGCTGTGTGGAGTCATCACCTTCCATTCTCGTTCATTAGGTATCGAGTAAAAATGCCCAATTATTGTTTTCCAGAAAACACAGCTAGAGACATGTCTTAAGTGCTATAGAAAATAAACTGTAATAATTATAATTTTAGCAAGCATCAAGAGAAGCAAATAGGTCAGTTTCTCTGCATAACAGTATATTCAGCTGTGTATTTGTCATCTGCATCAAGGCTTTTAGTTGAGATTTTGGGGACTTCTCTTTCAAGCTCTCAATCCTTTTTTCACAGTGTATTATATCCAAAATCCCGAATTGTTTTAGTCTTTTCCAACTAGATAGAAGAAGGTAACAAGAGAAAAAAAACTAGGGGCCTCATCTTACAGGCCAGTGCTGAATTAGCTTATCTCAGACAGGGGAGCGGTGAGGTCACTACAATTGGCACCAACGTTCCCTGGGCTGGGGAATGGTAATATCAGCCAAAATTCTTATTCCGGGACGTCATCATCCAGCCTTGCACACCCTTTTGAGTGCTGGGAAGCTGACCCGGTTGAGCACATCCCTGGTGACTCAGTGGCGGCCACCAAAGGACCTGCAAAGTGCGCAGCGGTCCTTCCCTTTAACTGAAGGGGAGGGACATTGAAGCGCGTCACAGCTACGCGTCGCAGTAAAGCGCTGCGCTGTCACCCTGGGAGCGCCCCTCCAATGAGAGGGAGCATCCTAGACAATGCTCCACCTCGTTTGAGGGGCGCAAAGCCCAATTGCACGCTGTGGGCTACCAGCACCCATGGAATTGTCTCCCCGTGTGAGTCATCACTCTCGCAACAGAAGAGAGAAAAGATGGGAATATTGAAACAAAAATTACTTTCTAATATATAGCACTTGGGCTAAGATAATCTTATGACAGCAAGCAGTAAGAATTGTCTTCAGTAAAGAACTGATATAAAATGGGAACATAGGAACACAGAAATATAGGAACAGGATTAGGCCATTCAGCTCCTTGTGGATGTTCTGTCATTCAATTAGTTCATGGCTGATCTATATCTTTATCACAGAGAGTTGTTGATACTCGTTCATTAGATATATTCAAGAAGGAGTTAGATATGGCTAAAGAGATCAAGGGGTATGGAGGGAAAGCAGGAAAGGGATACAGAGGTGAATGATCAACCATGATCTTATTGAATGGTTGTGCAGGCTCGAAGGGCCAAATGGCCTACTCCTGCACCTATTTTCTATGTTTCTATGTTTCTATGTTTCCTTTTGCCACTGACCGTAAAATCCAGGCCAATATTGTCTATCCACAAAGAGGGGCTAAAGCTGTAGCTTGACAACTATAGGCCAAGACATCTAGTGTTCATTGCAAATCAGTCCACAATCATCAATCGTGATCTCATGATCCGGAAGCTGTTGGATTCTTTCAACATTAAGCATAAAATTATCCTTGACATTTTTAGGGCACTCAATTTAATATGGAGTTATATAGCGTGAAATTGGTCCCAGTTATTTCTGATTTCTTGGTAAAAATAGGAATTGATATGAGCGTAGAGGCCCTGGACCAAGTGGTGGACAACGGGAGGGAAATCCTGTTCTCCACGGGGGGCAGAAAGCGTGCAGGCAATACCGCCTCTACCATTGGGAAGATTTTGCTGCGACAATCAATGCCAAGAGCTTAGTTCTCATCACATACTGCAATGACAAAAAAACTTCAATGACTTCGCCAAAGTTCTCAAGAAAAGAATACTGCACCCCTACTTTCTTCTCACACCTCCACCCTCTCCAGTCTCACGATTCACAATACCCCTCTCCCCACTTCCCATCATTCTCCTTTAATCACTGCACCACACTTCATTCCAACTCCTTTTCCTCATACTCACACACTCACCAAATTTGCAACATTGAACTCATGTCTTACACACTACGTACCGGCTATTATACCATGTGCAATGTAATATCTCCAAATTTGCAGATGACACTAAGTTAGGTGGCAGTGTGAGCTGCGAGGAGGATGCTATGAGGCTGCAGAGTGACTTGGATAGGTTAGGTGAGTGGGCAAATGCATGACAGGTGAAGTATAATGTCGATAAATGTGAGGTTATCCACTTTGGTGGTAAAAACAGAGAGACAGACTATTATCTGAACGGTGACAGATTAGGAAAAGGGGAGGTGCAACGAGACTTGGGTGTCATGGTACATCAGTCATTGAAGGTTGGCATGCAGGTACAGCAGTCGATTAAGAAAGCAAATGGCATGTTGGCCTTCATAGTGAGGGGATTTGAGTACAGGGGCAGGGAGGTGTTACTACATTTGTACAGGGCCTTGGTGAGGCCACACCTGGAGTATTGTGTGCAGTTTTGGTCTCCTAACTTGAGGAAGGACATTCTTGCTTTTGAGGGAGTGCAGCGAAGGTTCACCAGACTGAATCCCGGAATGGCGGGACTGACATATCAAGAAAGACTGGATCAACTGGGCTTGTATTCACTGGAGTTCAGAAGAATGAGAGGGGATCTCATAGAAACGTTTAAAATTCTGATGGGTTCAGACAGGTTAAATGCAGGAAGAATGTTCCCAATGTTGGAGAAGTCCAGAACCAGGGGTCACAGTCTAAGGATAAGGGGTAAGCCATTTAGGACCGAGATGAGGAGAAACTTCTTCACCCAGAGAGTTGTGCACCTGTGGAATTCTCTACCACAGAAAGTTGTTGAGGCCAGTTCACTAAATATATTCAAAAAGGAGTTGGATGTCATCCTTAAAACTAGGGGGATCAAGGGATATGGCGAGAAAGCACGAATGGGGTACTGAAGTTGCATGTTCAGCCATGAACTCATTGAATGGCGGTGCAGGCTCGAAGGTCCGAATGGCCTACTCCTGCACCTATTTTCTATGTTTCTATGTTTCTATGATAGGCAAATTCACTAAACCTGCAGGAAAAGGTCACAAAAAACTCCAGACAAAGGGCTGAGCCCACCTACACACTCTCTCCTGCCTCGAAGAAAGCATGCTGGCAATCATGGACATGGGAGAGTCATGACAATAGTGAGCAGCAACATTGGAGGAGAGGTTTCGCAGGGTGCCCAGACTGCTCACAGCACTCCAGGTGTTGTCTAACCATAGCTTTGTATAGCTGCAGCATTACTTCTATCCCCTTTTATTCTAGTCCTCCAGATATAAATGCCAGCATTCCATTAGCCTTTTTAATTATTTTCTGTACCCGTCCATGACATTTTAATGGTTTATGTACCTGAACCCCCAAGTCTTTTTGGACCTCCATTGCTTCTAGCTTTTCATCATTTAGAAAGTACTCTGTTCTATCCTTTTTAGGTCCAAACTGGATGACCTCACATTTTCCTACATTGAAGTCCATTTACCACAATTTTGCCCACTCACTTGATCTATGAATATCTCTTTGAAATGTTTTGCTTCCATCTACACTGCTTACAATGCCGCAAACCTTTGTGTCATCGTCAGTCTTGGATATCTAGCTTCCTATCCCATTATCTAAGACATTAATGAATACAGTGAATAGCTGAGGACCCAACACAGACCCCTGCGGGACACCACTAGTCACATCGTGCTAATTAGAGTACTGGTCAATTATCCCTACTCTCTGTCTCCTGCCGCTCAGTCAATTTCCTAACCAGATCAATAATTTACCTTCAATTCCACGAGCTTCAACTTTAGCTAACAGCCTCTTATGAGGGACTTTATCAAATGCAAAGTGTTCAATTAGTGGGAATGTGAAAATAGTAATCAATCATGTCAGACCTCCTACCGAGCTAATGAGCCAAATAATCAAGTTGTGAAGCATACAATATTGGTGCTAACTGGCTCAACAAATTCTCAATTTACTTACATAACCCAGCTGTGCTAAAGCCTGTAGTGACAGTCATGACAGTCTCCTCAGAGGTGGCTCATCAGTTGAGGCACAGTTTTGGCTATATTTATTTAACTTTACCCTGTAGTAGTGGATCGACAGCCAGGTTTCCTTTTCCCAATTTAATGTGGCAACGTGAGGGAAGACATCCCACAGGAACATTCTTGTTATATATGCAGACTATGGATGTACTCAGTGTGTAGTCACCATGTGATTGCATAAGATGGAGACTTGTTTACCTGATGTATTATCAATAAGGTTTACACTGTGAACATACATGCTGGCACCACTAGACTGGTGGAGACTGGGGGTTTCCTGCCCTGGTAGCAGGGCCCTGTATAAAAAGGCTGCACACCATGCTTGTAGAGCACTCTGGAGTTTGGAATAAAGGACCAAGGTCACTACAGTTTGAGTGCAACACATTGCCTCGTGGAATCATTCATAAGTACATTGTAGATATAATAATTCTCAAGATGGATTTATTGGTCATTGTATTTCAATCAACAATTACTTTAAACCTCATACAGCTCAGAAGAATGGTGGTCGGATTTCACAAAAGGGCCTGTTGCCATGGTAACATACTGGTTTCGTTAGGCACATGTAGCTGTGTCTTACCTATCAAAAGGTCATTAGCCATCACTGCTTCCCCTCTACCCTAAGGTAGAAAACTGTCTTAACTATTTATGCTTTTCATTGCACAGACCTGGAAGTAACATGAAAGCTGCATTATAGCATATACTCTGCTTTACGCATGTCCTGAGAAAGCATATGCAAAATTTCAAAAAGAATGATTTGAAGTATCAAACAGATAAAGATGTTAATATTTGAAACAGATGAAATGTCCCATCATATACTGAATGTATCTATATTTCCTCATTTAAATAAAACTTCCATCTATACTGTCTGCTGTATGTGTATGTGTGCATGTTTATTTATGTGCAGGGTCAATGGTCAATTTGCTTGTCTAGTGTGGATTGGGTGGGTGGTAGGAAGGATAGCCACGTCACCCACCCAATGGAATTGCCAGGAAGCCAGAGCCAATCTCGTGGTCGGACCTCACTTCAATGTAATCAGTGATCTGCAGGTGCTGGTCGCATTTACTATAGGCTCTTCATCAACTGGGAAACCAGGAATTCAATGTAATTCACTCATCAGTCAATCAAACATTCATTAAATCATTCACTCACCTAATCAACTTTCAATCATTCACCCATTCCATCATTAATTCACAGTCAATCAACTATTTATTCACTGATTCAATCATTGATTCACTCTTTCATTAATTCATTCATTTATTCAATCTTTTATTGAATCATTCAATCTTTTATTAAATCATTAATTTGTCATTTAATTATTAAATCATTAATTTGTTATTGAATCATTCAGTTGTTATTCAATCATTTATTTGCCAGTCAATAATTTATTTATCAATCAATCATTTTCAAATCCCACTCCAGAGACTTGAGCACATAAATCTAGCTGACACTCCAGTGCAGTTCTGAGGGAGTGCTGCATTATCAGAGATGCCGTCTTTCAGATGCGATGTTAAACTGAAGCCCCGGCTGCCCTCTCAGGTGGATGTAAAAGATCCCATAGCACTATTTCAAAAAAGAGCAGGGGAGTTATCCCTGGTGCCCTGGACAATATTTATCCCTCAACCAACATAACAAAAACAGTTTATCTGGTCATTATCTCATTGCTGTTTGTGGGAGTTGCTGTGTGCAAATTGGCCGCCGTGTTTCCTACATTACAACAGTGACTAAACTCCAAAAGTACTTCATTAACTGTACAGCGCTTTGAGATGTCCGGTGGTCATGAAAGGCGCTATAGAAATGTAAGTCTTTCTTTCTTTATTTGTCAATCATTGATTCATTCAAACAGTTGATCATTTATTCATTGCATAATTGATTCCATATTCAATAAATCATTGAGTTATCTTTCAATCATCCATTCAATCCTTCATTCAATTATTCATTCAAACCGTCAGTAATTAATTCAATCATTATCTGTACTTTATTCATTCATTAACTGATTGTTTCATTCAAACTTTTCAAAATTAAGTCAAATGATCATGTTTTCCATCAGTTATTCAGCATTCAATCATTCAGCACTTCAGAACTGATTTGATCATTCATGCATTCATCATACAATTAATCATGCCTCCATTCTTCATTCACCCAATCAATCATTCATTCAATCAGAAACGTGGTTTCAGATTTTCTGGAAAACCAAGCATAAAATGGCTCAAACCATACAAACATATGAAATTGAAGGGCAGGAAAACAGCAGCTGGTCCATGAAGCCTGTCCCACACCTTATGATGGCTAGAGCATCGTGACGAGACACTTCCCACCTCCCACAGCCATGTAATCTCCAGGGAGAGGCAAGAAACAAAGCAAATAAGGGAAAAGCATTATCTGGAAAATTTCTCTCCGACCCCCTCAGGCAATTGAAGTCAATCGAGGAGATCACATTGACCAAGTGTTAACTATAAAGATGTTTACCATCTATATGATGCGATCTCTGCCCCAGTCAAGAACTGGTAAACCAGACATAAACAATTTTTATAAAATCTGGGGGAAAAATTCATGTGGCTTGTGCCAGGAGATGCCACTGAAATGTCATTGACAGCTGTAACGGCAGCTGATGCCGGTTCCAGCACTGCATGCCATATCGTTGGTGCCAGTAGCGCTGCCGGTAAACCCTATTGCCAGGGAGCTCGCCGTGATGGAGATCGTGATGTCAGTGAGTGTGCAACGCTCACTGGACACCCGATCTCCAACGTTGGATTTAGCCACTTACCTTAACAGTAGTACAGAACAACGACAGGGAGAGCTGGGGTCTACAACTATTTTAAGTTGTATCTGTAAAACATAATCATTAAATCAAGTGCCCCCTTGTTTTTTTTTTAGGGCAACAGAAACACAAATTATACAAGTGCCCCCTGGCTAAAAGGGGGAGAGCACTAAAAGAGAAAAACTTAAACAAATTAACTTTTTACATGTGGTTCAAATTAAAATTTGGTTGCCGGGGGTGATGATGAGCTGGGGTCTACAAGCAGAAAGCAGATTGCAACAGTGATATTTAAAGGCACCATTCCTAATCAGCTGTACCTGACAGGGTTTTGCAGTTTCAGTGTCTGTTTGATACTTCCTGCAACTGAACCAGCTTTCTTTAGTTATTTCAAATGTTTTTGGTGACAGGGAGTGTTCATTCAAGTGCCGAAGTCACTAATTTTTTGTTAAGGGCCCTGCTCACAACACTTCCTCATAGTCATGGGGGCTGCAGGATTGCGGGATTACCTTAGGCGGATGATGAGGCAGAGAAAGATGATGAGTAAGAGGACGAGGCCGAGGAGGATGAGAAGGAAGAGGAACAGGAGGAAGAGCAGAGGCAGCGAGACAATCGACCTTCTAGATGGGCTATCTGTGACCGTTTCATCAGACTCCAATTCACATGAATGAAACCCCAGATCCTCGCAGCTCACCCCGTCCCCATATCCATCATACAATCACTGTCTCATAGCGTATCACAGCATCCTCCTGGGCGCAAAAGTGAAATGAAAGAGACCACAAAATATTCCAAACACCATTAATAAATATAACTATAAACATAGCACACATATGGCACGAATTCTAATAACTAATGATCATTGTGCCTGCCATAGTTGAATAGCTGTCATTGTATGCAAGGTGTGAGATGTGGGTCTGAATGTTACTAGGTAGAGATTGTTGGTGGATGAGTGCTGGGGGTGTGGTACATTGAGCAGTGTATGAAAGTTGTGGTACCGACGGTGGTATGTAGCCTTTGTTGAAGCCTTCACTCACCCTGACCATCCATGTGAGCTTGTTAAATGCCCTCCTACACTAAGTGTGGGATCTGGGGATCACAGTGCAGCCCATGACATGGTGTGTCACCTCCCTCCACATAGTCTGGCAGACTTGTGGCGAGGGCCTCCTGCAATTTGGTACAGGACCGCCCGCCTTCTCTCCACAGCTAAAATGCCTCCAAAACTTCCTTGGAAAACCCGCTACTATCAGCACTTGTAAGTAAGTGTTCCTTTTCTTTGTCCTTCTTCTTTTGGTTGTTGTGGCAGCTGCACACCCAACAATGCTGAGAATGAGATGCTGCAGCATCAATGGACCTCCCCTTTAAGCAGTGAAAAAAGCCTTTGGCAATCATTACTTGCGTTTAGACTACACCTAATATTGGTCCATCTTTTCAGTGTAACGTCAATGAGCTTGGATTATTAGACTAGATTTATGACTGCAATCATTTTAATGAGGAGTTAGGATGAATTTAGCGTGCAGTGGAGACGATTTTCACCTGGTGCTACTTAACCATTTTTAGTCGAAACACTGCCCATTCATAGCTACAACAAACTTCTAGCCCTTTGTCCATCTTGTTACTCATCATGCACTCAGAAAACCAGCGTACTAAGCTTAAATAAAGGAGACTATGAAAGTATGAGGGCAGAGTTGGGTAAAGTGGACTGGGAAAATAGATTAAAGTGTAGGACGGTTGATGAACAGTGGTGTACATTTAAGGAGATACTTCACAATTCTCAAGAAAAATATATTCCAGTGAGGAGGAAAGGGTGTAAGAGAAAAGATAGCCATCCGTGACTAACTAAAGAAATAAAGGACGGTATCCAATTAAAAACAAGGGCATACAAAGTGTCCAAAACTAGAAGACTGGGAAGCTTTTAAAAGCCAGCAAATAACGATTAAAAAAATGATTAAGAAAGGGAAGATAGACTTTGAAAATAAACTAGCATAAAATATAAAAACAGATAGCAAGAGTTTCTATAGGTATATAAAAAGAAAAAGAGTGGCTAAAGTAAATGTTGGTCCGTTAGAGGACGAGACCGGAGAATTAGTAATGGGGAACATGGAGATGGCAGAAACTCTGAACAAATATTTTGTATCAGTCTTTACGGTAGAGGACACTAACAATATTCCGACAGTGGATAGTCAAGGGGCTATAAGGGGGGAGGAAGTTAACACAATCACAATCACTAAGGAGGTGGTATTCAGTAAGATAATCGGGCTAAATGCAGATAAATCCCCTGGACCTGATAGCTTGCATCCTAGGGTCTTAAGAGAAGTAGCGTCAGGGATTTAAATTTACCAAAATTCCCTGGATTCTGGGGGGGGTCCCAGCAGATTGGAAAACTGCAAATGTAACACCCCTATTTAAAAAAGGAGGCAGACAAAAATCAGGAAACTATAGACCAGTTAGCCTAACATCTGTGGTTGGGAAAAGGTTGGAGTCCATTATTAAAGAAGCAGTAGTGGGACATTTGGAAAAGCATAATTCGGTCAAACAGATTCAGCATGGATTTATGAAGGGGAAGTCATGTCTGACAAATTTGCTGGAATTCTTTGAGGATGTAACGAACAGGGTGGATAAAGGGGAAACCAGTGGATGTGCTGTATTTGGACTTCCAGAAGCATTTGACGAGGTGCCACATAAAAGGTTACTGCACAAGATAAAAGTTCACGGGGTTGGGGGTTTATATTAGCATGGATAGAGGATTGGCTAACTAACAGAGAACAGAGAATCGGGATAAATGGTTCATTCTTTGGTTGGCAAACAGTAACTAGTGGGTGCCGCAGGGATCAGTGCTGGGACCCCAACTATTTACAATCTATATTAATGACTTGGAAGAAGGAACTGAGTGTAATGTAGCCAAGTTTGCTGATGATACAAAGGTGGGAGGAAAAGCAATGTGTGAGGAGGACACACAAAATCTGCAAAAGGACATAGACATAGTGAGTGGGCAAAAACTTGGCAGATGGAGTATAATGTCGGAAAGTGTGAGGTCATGCAGTTCGGCAGAAAAAATCAAAGAGCAAGTTATTATTTAAATGGAGAAAGATTGCAAAGTGCCGCAGTACAGCGGGACCTGGGAGTACTTGTGCATGAAACACAAAAGGCTAGTATGTAGATACAGCAAGTGATGAATGGTATCTTGGCCTTTATTGCAAAGGGGATGGAGTATAAAAGTAGGGAAGTCTTGCTACAGTTATACAGGTTATTGTGAGGCCACACCTGGAATACTACGTGCAGTTTTGGTTTCCATATTTACGAAAGGATATACTTGCTTTGGATGCAGTTCAGAGAAGGTTCACTAGGTTGATTCTGGGGATGAGGGGATTGACTTATGAGGAAAGGTTAGTAGGCTGGGCCTCTACTCATTGGAATTCAGAAGAATGAGAAGTGATCTTATTGAAACGTATAAGATTATGAGGTGGCTTGACAAGGTGGATGCAGAGAGGATGTTTCCACTGATGGGGGAGACTAGAACTAGAGGGCATGATCTTAGAGTAAGGGGCCACCCATTTAAAACAGAGATGAGGAGAAATTTCTTCTCTCAGAGGGTTGTAAATCTGTGGAATTTTCTGCCTCAGAGAGCTGTGGAAGCTGGGATATTGAATAAATTTAAGACAGAAATAGACAGTTTCTTAAATGATAAGGGAATAGGGGTTTAGGGGGAGCGGGCGGGGAAGTCGAGCTGAGTCCATGATCAGGTCAGCCATGATCTTATTGAATGGCGGAGCAGGCTCGAGGGGCCATATGGCCTACTCCTGTTCTTATTTCTTATGTTCTTATGTTCTTATGTAAAAGAAATTTTATTAAAATGAAATCCAAGTTTGAATTTTTAGCAAAGATCTTAGTAAAATATTCACCCGCACAAATTAAGCTTGTAAAATAGTCTAATCCAACCCTTTCAAATGGATTGATTTTCAGATCGTTGGCAGAAAATATTCCAAATTATGACTTTTCAAAAACAATACACATTAAACACTGCAGCATCAAGCAAAACATATGACTGCACTATCTAAAAATGATCAGATATTCACTAGATACTGTAAATTCCTGGATTCTTTTACCTCAATCTGGTTCAGTAAAATTACAGAGTCGAATACCTCTTGTGCTTTGAACAAAGCAGTCTTTATTACCGGCCAGTAAGACCTATCAGACAGAAGATATACTCTCTGGATAGAGCGTACACACTCCCTACGGATAGGTGAAGTTACATCGTAAAGCGTTAACAGTTATACAGTTTTGAAATCAGATAACAAAATACAAATGGATTGACAGTCTAACTCAGCCACTCATTAGTCAATCTATATGAGATGTTTTTCTTGAAAGCTCAAGCATTGCCTCTAAATGTTCCAATCTAGTGGTGTGACTATTAGCTGAGACCTTGCAATTCTGCAGATTTATTTCATGTTACAATTAGATGTTATTGGCAGGATTAGTGACTTGAAACCTTGAGAAAGACTGTTAGCTATGCTGATGTTGCACTATTTGCAATCTGACATTCTCCCAGCTATTCTTCCATGGCTTATACATTTTCATATATCCCGTTTACTTTACTGTCCTTAATTCCATATATTCCGTTCAGATATCCACAATACTAGCTAAATAAAAATTTTTGCCATTATAATTCCAAATCAAAGGCAGGAATGATGCCACATCAGTATTTAATGTTATGGTATAAAGCTGAAATACACGAGCAGACTAGAGTCATTGGGGATCATTTTAACCTAACTTGGCCAGCCTTAAACTGATGGGATCAGATCAGCCATCCATTTTACACCCTGTCCGATTTAACATTCCATTGACTATTTATTTTCTAAGATTGTCACAATTTTGAATGAGAAGAAATATCCTGCTCTCCTCATTCTACTCCACTGTGATTCACTCTCCCACGGCTGTCTCTTCACTTCTCTCACAACTGGGTATTATTTGGAAATCTTCCCATTCAATAAACTCGCTATTCCAGGTTTGAGCTGGAACAAAATGTTCACTTTACGATTTGTTGGTAGAGCTGCATAGTTCTGCACAACTTCATCACGAATGACTCAAAATACAAAAATTGGCTTTCACCAATGTTTTCTTCATGTACAGTAGACACCTCAAGTCGCTGGAGAAATACCACCAACGATGTCTCCGCAAGATCCTACAAATCCACAGGGAGGACAGACGCACCAACATTCGAGTCCTTGACCAGGCCAACATCCCCAGCATCGAAGCACTGACCACATTTGATCAACTTCGCTGGGCAGGCCACACTGTCCGCATGCCAGACAAGAGACTCCCAATGCAAGCGCTCTACTCGGAACTCCTTCACGGCAAATGAGCCAAAGGTGGGCAGAGGAGATGTTACAAGGACACCCTCAAAGCCTCCCTGATAAAGTGCAACATCCCCACTGACACCTTGGAGTTCCTGGCAAAAGACCGCTCTAAGTGGAGGATGTGCATCCGGGAGGGCTCTGAACACTTCGAGTCTCATCGCCGAGAGCATTCAGAAATCAAGCGCAGGCAGTGGAAAGAAAGTGTGGCAAATCTGTCCCACCCTCCCTTACCCTCAACGACTATCTGTCTCACCTGTGACAGGGACTGTGGCTCTTTTATTGGACTGTTCAGCCACCTACGGACTCATTTTAAGAGTGGAAGCAAGTCTTCCTCGATTCCGAGGGACTGCCTATGATGATGATGATGACTTTAATTCATTCTCTGTATATGGGCATCGTGGGTAATGTTATATATGTGTAAACCTGTATATACTTTGTGTAGCCACCAGAGACCTGCAATAAAAGACTAAGGTTACACTTTACTTTGAGCCCACAGTATCTAGTCAGACTCTTTATTCATAAATAACAACTGGCGACGAGATACAGATGACAAGCCCAATGATGCAGAGAACAGTGGGCATCTTGGAAAAATTTTCAGAGGAAGATGATTGGGAAACCTTCATGGAGCGACTCAACCAATACTTCATGGCCAACGAGCTGGAAGGAGAAGTGAACACTGGCAAAGGAAGGGCGATTCTCCTCACCGTCTGCGGGGCACCAACATATGGCCTCATGAAAAATCTGCTTGCTCCAGCAAAACCCACAGAAGAATCGTACGATGATTTGTGCACACTGGTCCGGGAGCATCTGAACCTGAAGGAAAGCGTTCTGATGGCAAGGTACCGGTTCTACACCTTCAAAAGGTCTGAAGACCAGGAAGTGGCGAGTTATGTCGCCGAACTAAGACACCTTGCAGGACATTGCGAATTTTAAGGACATTTGGAGCATATGCTCAGAGACTTTTTTATACTTGGCATTGGCCATGAAGTGATACTTCGCAAACTTTTGATTGTAGAGACCCCAACCTTGAGTAAAACCATAGCGATAGCTCAGGCGTTCATTGCCACCAGTGACAATACTAAGCAAATCTCTCAGCACACGAGTGCTGCTACAAGTACTGTGAACAAAGTGATGTTGTTTTCAAATCGCAACATATAGGGCAGGCCCCACATGCCTGCAGCTGCACATCCGCAGATGTCTCAGAGTTCACCACCAAGGGTGATGAATGCAAGGCCAGTAACACCTTGTTGGCACTGTGGGGGTGATCATCGTTTCCATTCATGCCGCTACAAAGGGTATGTTTGCAAGGGCTGTGGAACAATGGGACACCTCCAATGTGCAGGCGAGCTGCAAACCCTGTTAATCCTGCAAACCACCATGTTGCAGAGGAGGACAGACCATGGCAGATCACGATGAATCAGAGCCTCAGACCGAGGAGGCAGAGGCATATGGGGTGCACACACATTTACCACAAAGTGTCCCCCGATAATGCTGAAGGTTGAATTAAGTGGACTCCCGGTGTCAATGGAGCTGGAAATGGGCACGAGCCAGTCCATTAATGAGCAAAAAGACTTTCGATAAATTGTGGTGCAGCAAGGCCTCAAAGCCAGTCTTGACTCCCATTCGCACGAAACTGAGAACTTACACAAAGGAACTGATTCCCGTAATCGGCAGTGCTACTGTAAAGGACTACGATGGAACGGTGCACAAGCTACCACTCTGGGTGGTACCAGGCGATAATCCCACGCTGCTCGGCAGGAGCTGGCTGAGAAAGATACGCTGGAACTGGGATGACGTCCGAGCGCTCTCCTCTGTTGACGACACTTCATGTACCCAGGTCTTAAACAAGTTCCCCTCAATGTTCGAACCAGACATCGGGAAGTTCCATGGAGCAAAAGTGCAGATCCACCTAATTCCGGGGGCGCGACCCATCCATCACTAGGCGAGAGCAGTATCGTACATAATGAGAGAAAAGGTAGAGATCGAGCTAGACAGGCTGCAACGAGATGGCATCATTTCGCCGATCGAATTCAACGAGTGGGCCAGTCTGATTGTTCCAGTCCTCAAGGGAGATTGCACCGTCAGAATCTGTGGTGATTACAAAGTAACTATCAATCATTTCTCCCTGCAGGATCAATACCCACTACCAAAGGCTTACGACCTTTTTGCTACGCTGACGGGAGGAAAGACGTTCACGAAGCTGGACTTGACCTCGGCCTACATGACGCAGGAGCTGGAGGAATCATCGAAGGGTCTCACCTGCATCAACACACACAAAGGTCTCTTCATCTACAACAGATGTCTGTTTGGAATTCGATCAGCCACGGCGATATTCCAGAGAAACATGGAAAGCTTACTGAAGTTGCTCCCGCGCACGGTGGTCTTCCAGGACGACATCTTAGTTACAGGTCGGGACACAGTCAAGCATTGGCAGAACCTGGAGGAGGTTCTTCGTTGACTCAACAGCATGGGCCTCAGGTTAAAATGCTCAAAATGTGTTTTCCTGACGCCTGAAGTGGAGTTCCTGGGGAGTAGAATCGCGGCAGACGACATCAGGCCCACCGATTCGAAAACCGAGGCAATAGAGAACGCATTGAGGCCACAGAACGTGACAGAGCTGCGGTTGTTTCTAGCACTCCTGAACTACTTTGGAAACTTCTTACCGGGTTTCAGCACACTGTTAGAACCACTGCACACCTTACTGCATAAAGGAGACGAATGGGTATGGGGCAAAAGCCAAGAAAATTCCTTTGTAAAAGCTAGAAAATTGTTATGCTCAAACAAATTGCTTGTGTTGTATGATCCATGTAAGCGTTTGGTACTAGTTTGTGATGCGTCATCGTACAGCGTCGGGTGTGTATTTCAACAAGCTAATGAATCTGGGAAATTGCAACCGGTTGCTTATGCATCTAGAAGTCTGTCTAAGGCTGAGAGAGCCTGCAGCATGATCGAGAAAGAAGCATTAGTATGTTATGGGGTAAAGAAAATGCATCAATATCTGTTTGGGCTCAAATTTGAATTGAAAACTGACCATAAGTCACTGATATCTCTTTTATCCGAAAGTAAGAGGATAAACACGAATGCATCGGCCTGCATCCAGAGATGGGCGCTCACGTTGTCCGCATACAACTACGTCATCTGCCACAGGCCAGGCATAGAAAACTGTGCCGATGCTCTCAGTAGGCTGCTATTGCCCACCACGGGGGTGGAAATGGCATAGCCAGCAGATTTAATCATGGTTATGGAAGCATTCGAGAGTGAGCAATCACCCATCACAGCCCAACAGATTAGAACCTGGATGAGCCAGGACCCCTTACTGTCCCTCGTAAACAATTGTGTGTTTCACAGGAGCTGGTCCAGTGTCCTAGTGGAAATGCAGGATGAGATAAAGCCGTACCAGCGGCACAAAGATGAAATGTCTATACAGGCAGACTGCCTTCTTTGGGGTAATCAGATCGTGGTCCCCAAGAAGGGCAGGGACACTTTCATCAGTGATCACCACAATACTCACCCAGGCATTGTAATGATGAAAGCGATAGCCAGATCCCACGTGTGGTGGCCCGGTATCGACGTTGACTTAAGAGTCCTGCGTGCACAATTGTAACATATGCTCACAGTTAAGTAATGCACCCAGGGAGGCGCCACTAAGTTTATGGTCTTGGCTCTCCAAACCGTGGTCCAGGGTCCATGTTGACCATGCAGGTCCGATTTTAGGTAAAATGTCCCTAGTGGTTGTAGATGCGTACTCCAAATGGATTGAATGTGAGATAATGTTGGCAAGCACGTCCGCTGCCTCCACTGAAAGCCTGCAGGCCATGTTTGCCACACACAGCCTACCTGATGTGCTTGTGAGCGACAACGGGCCATGTTTCACCAGTGCCGAGTTCAAAGAGTTCATGACCCGTAATGGGATCAAACATGTTACATCTGCCCTGTTCAAACCAGCATCCAATGGTCAGGCAGAGAGAGCAGTGCAAACCATCAATCAGAGCTTGAAGAGGGTAACTGAAGGTTCACTGCAGACTCGCCTATCCCGAGTCCTGCTTTGCTACCACACGAGACCCCACTCACTCACTGGGATTCCACCTGCTGAACTGCTCATGAAAAGGGCACTTAAGACAAAGCTCTCGTTAGTCCACCCTGATCTATATGAACAGGGAGAGAGCAGGCGGCTTCAACAAAGTACATACCATGATAGCGGAAATGTGTCACGCGAGATTGAAATCAATGATCCTGTATTTGTGATGAACTATGGACAAGGTCCCAAGTGGCTTCCCGGCACTGTTGTGGCCAAAGAGCAGGGTGTTTCGGGTCAAATGTTCAAATGGACTCACCCACTGGAAACACTTGGACCAAATCAAACTCAGATTTACGGACTATCCAGAGCAACCCACATTGGACCCTATCTTCTTTGAGCCCCCTGACATACACACTAGTGGCAACTGACACCGCGGTTGACCACAAAGCAGAACCCATCACCCGCAGCAGCCCAGCAGGACTCACCACACCAGGCAGCCCAGCAAGGCCAGCTGCACAGCAGCCCAGCGAGTGCCCAACAAATGATTCACCAAAACCAGCTTTTGCACCGAGACGATCAACCAGGGAAAGAAAGGCTCCAGATTGACTCACCTTGTAAATAGTTACACGATTGACTTTGAGGGGGGGGGACACGGGGAGTGTTGTTATATATGTGTAAACCTGTATATATCTTGTGTAGCCACCAGAGGGCTCATCCCCTCATCACCAATCATAGGCAGTCCCTCGAAGCGAGTATGACTTGCTTCCACGCCAAAAAGGAATGAATTCACAGGTGTTTCAATGAAGGACCTAATATTCCAGATCCCGAACTACATCTTGGAGGGTGGAAGATGCCTGTGTGTGGATTTTTTTAACGTGTGTTTGCCGTTGCACACCAGCCACCACACGGACTTGACAGAGCCAGGTCTTGGTCCAGTGGCAAGGATTACCCAGGACGACTGGAGACCAGCTCTGCTGCACGGACTGAGCACGCACACATAACGCAGTGTGGGCTGGTCCGTGCTGCCACTGGGCCTCGCCTCTCCTGGGCCCCAGACTCATGCCTCTCCTTGGCCCCAGTCACTTCCATCTACAAACTCTTGCGCTCCTTCGCCCCTCCTGCTGTGCCTGCCCGCACTGCAATCAGCGTCCTGACTTCGCAGCCATCGCCCTCCTGCAGTGGTATGCCACCGCACGCTGCTCCCTCTGATGGTCCCGGCCTGCTGATGGTCTTGCAGGCCGGGACCGCGCCGCTGCACGAGCCAAACTATCATTCTGTGATTGAAAGCATTCTGTGATTTATTGATCCCCTTCCCACCTTCTCTGATCCTGCCACTGCATTTCTTTGCCCCCTTTCCTCTCCTCTCACACAATCCGGTCCCCGCTTTAATTGGGCCTGGGCTCAATTATCGGTGCACAACCATAATGTGCAGGGTGTGGGCGGCCTTGCTTAAAGCTCCCTTAAAGCACTTAAAGCGCCCTTAAAGTTCATCCCCTGGAGTCCCAAGGGATCTCACAATCCCTTGGGAGCACTGGTGCTTAAGGAGGCCTCACAGGCTGGAGAGGCACTCTGGAGACCTGCAATAAAAGACTATGGTCACACTTTATTTTGAGCCGACAGTATCTTGTCAGACTCTTTATTCATACTTAACAGGTAAGTCCAGCATTTGTTAATCATCTTTGGAGGAATAGGAATTCTAAGCATAGACAAAGAAAATGCTGAATGTGTTGTTAACCAGGCATGTTTCATACCCCTTCAAAATGATTAAATGCCTAATAGTCTGAAAAGAAGCCCATTGAACCAATGCATTAAAGCACAACTCTGTAATAATCTAAATCTAGCCATCTTAGAATAAGCAGCCGCCCATGTTAAACTGAGATGAGGAGAAATTTCTTCTCTCAAAGGGTTGTAAATCTCTGGAATTCGCTGCCTCAGAAAGCTGTGGAAGCTGGGATAGTGAATAAATTTAAGACAGAAATAGACAGTTTCTTAAACGATAAGGGAATAAGGGGTTATGGGGAGCGGTCAGGGAAGTGGAGCTGAGTCGATGATCAGATCAGCCATGATTGTATTAAATGGTGGAGCAGGCTCGAGGGGCCGTATGTCCTACTCCTCCTATTTCTTATGTTCTTGTGTTCTTATGTTCTTATTTACATTTGATGTCAGATGAAGTAAGAATGTAAAGAATTCAAGTTTGTAACAAATATTTACAGAAACTCACAGATATAGGGCATAACCTTAAAATTAGAGCTAGACCATTCAGGAGTGATGTCAAGAAGCGCTTCTTCACACAAAAGGTAATGGAAACCTGGAACTCTCTCCCCCATAAAACTGTTGCAGCTATGGGTCAATTGAAAATTTCAAAAATGAAATTGGTAGATTATTGTTAGGAAAGAGCAATAAGGGTTACGGAACCAAAGCGGGTAAAAGGAGTTAAAATACGGATCAGCCATAATCTAATTGAATGTCGGAACAGGCTCAAGGGGCTGAATGGCCTATTCCTGTTCCTATGTGCCTAGAAGGTTTTCAACATAGGACTCTGCGGTCAATTTTAGCCCATTCACCTCGGGGGATAGGTTGGGGTTGGTGGGAACGTTAAAATCGATCAATTCGACTGAATAAAAGTTTTAAAATATCTTTGGGCTTTTTAAAAATATCCAGTGGTTTCTTAGGCTGCTCAAAACTGGTAGAAATAGGTGGACCGTCGGTAATGCACACTCCGCCCATTTGTACCTCAAAGTTGCTATGACATACATAGGGATCCTATGTACGTCAAAAGACCCGGTTAGCATATTACAAGTGCTCTCCCACCAGAAACAGGTAGCTTCTCCAACCGCCCTTCTCATGGCACCGTCGGTGCACCAGTGTAAACATAAGAACATAAGAATTAGGAGCAGGAGTAGGCCATTGGGCCCCTTGAGCCTGCTCTGCCATTCAATAAGATCATGGCTGATCTTCTAGCTCAACTCCACCACACCGCAATTTCCCCATATCCCTTGATTCTCTTAATATCCAAAAAGCTATCAACCTGTCTTGAACATACTCAACAACTCCACAGCTCTCTGGAGTAGAGAATTCCAAAGATTCACCATTGAGTAAAGAAGTTTCTCCTCATCTCAATCCTAAATGGCCGACCCCTTATTCTGAGACTGTGGCCACTGATTCTAGACTCCCCAGCCAGGGGAAACATTCTCCCTGCATCTACCCTGTCAAGCCCTGTAAGAATTTTGTATCTTTCAATGAGATCACCTCTCATTCTTCTAAACACTGGAGAAAATAGACCTAGTCTATTCAATCTCCCCTCATAGGACAATCCCCCCATCCCAGGAATCAGTCTGGTAAACCTATGTTATACGCCCTCTATGGCAAGTATATCCTTCCTTTGGTAAGGAGACCAAAACTGTACACAATACTCCAGGTGCGGTCTCACCAGGGCCCTATATAATTGTAGTAAGACATCTTTACTCTTATACTCAAATCTTCTTGTAATAAAGGCCAACAAACCATTTGCTTTCTTAATTGCTTGCTGTACCTGCATGTTAACTTTCAGTGATTCGTGTACAAGGACACCCAGGTCCCTCTGAACAGTAACATTTCCCAGCCTCTCACCATTTAAAAAATGCTTTTCTAGTTTTCTACCAAAGTGGATAACTTCACATTTCTCCACATTATATTCCATTTGCCATGCTCTTGCCCACTCACTTAGCCTGTCTATATCCCCTTGAAGCATCTTTGCAACCTCCTCACAACTTGCATTCCCACCTAGCCGAGGCATAGATTAGAAGAGCAGGGAGGATATGCTTGAACTGTATAAAACACTAGTTAGGCCACAACTAGAGTACCGGGTGCAGTTCTGGTCACCACATTACAGGAAAGATGTGATTGCACTAGAGAGGGTACAGAGGAGATTTACAAGAATGTTGCCTGGACTGGAAAATTTTAGCAACGAGGAAAGATTCGATAGGCTGGGTTTGTTTTCTTTGGAACAAAGGAGGCTGACAGGAGACTTTATTGAGGTGTATAAAATTATGAGAGGCCTAGATACAGTGGATAGGAAGGATCTATTTCTCTTAGCATAGGGGTCAACAACCAGGGGGTATACATTTAATGTAATTGGTAGGAGATTTAGAAAGGATTTGAGGGGAAATTGTTTCACCCAGAGGGTGGTGGGGTCTGGACCTCACTGCCTGAAACTGTGGTAGAGGCAGAAACCCTCACCACATTTAAACTTGTACTTGGATATCGAAACATAGAAACATAGAAAATAGGTGCAGGAGTAGACTATTCGGCCCTTCAAGCCTGCACCATCATTCAATATGATCATGGCTGATCATGCAACTTCAGTACGGCATTCCTGCTTTCTCTCCATACCCTTTGATCCTTTTAGCCGTAAGGGCCACATCTAACTAAATTTTGAATTTATCCAATGAACTGGCCTCAACAACTTTCTGTAGTAGAGAATTCCATAGGTTCACAATTCTCTGAGTGACGAAGTTTCTCCTCATCTCGGTCCTAAATGGCTTACCCCTTATCCTTAGACTGTGATCCCTGGTTCTGGACTTCCCCAAACATCGGGAACATTCTTCCTGAATCTAACCTGTCCAATCCCATCAGAAATGTATATGTTTCTATGGGATCCCCTCTCATTTTTCTAAATTGCAGTGAATATAAGCCTAGTTGATCCAGTCTTTCTTCATGTGTCAGTCCTGCCATCCGGGGAATCAGTCTGGTGAACCTTCGCTGCACTCCCTCAATAGCAAGAATGTCCTTCCTCAGATTAGGAGACCAAAACTGTACACAATACTCAAGGTGTGGCCTCATCAAGGCCCTGTACAACTGCAGTAAGACCTCCCTGCTCCTATATTCAAATCGTCTCGCTATCAAGGCCAACATGCCATTTGCCTTCTTCACCGTCTGCTGTACCTGCTTGCCAACTTTCAATGACTGATGTACCATGATACCCAGGTCTCATTGCACCTACCCTTTTCCTAATCTGTCACCATTCAGATAATATTCTGCCTTCCTGTTTTTGCCACCAAAGTCGATAACGTCACATTTATCTACATTATACTGCATCTGCCACGCATTTGCCCATTCACCTTACCTGTCCAAGTCACCCTGCAGCCTCTTAGCATCCTCCTCACAGCTGACACTGCCATCCAGCTTAGTGTCATCTGCAAACTTGGAGACATTACATTCAATTCCTTCGTCTAAATCATGAATGTATGTTGTAAATAGCTGGGGTCCCAGCACTGAACCTTGTAGCACCCCACTAGTCAGTGCCTGCCATTCTGAAAAGGACCCGTTTATTCCTACTCTTTGCTTCCTGTCTGCCAATCAGTTCTCTATCCACATCAATACATTACCCCCAATACCATGTGCTTTAATTTTGCACACCAATCTCTTGTGTGGGACCTTATCAAAAGCCTTTTGAAAGTCCAAATACACCACATCTACTGATTCTCCCTTGTCCACTCTACTACTTACATCCTCAAAAAATTCTCAAAGATTTGTTAAGCATAATTTCCCTTTCATAAATCCATGCTGACTTGGACCGATCCTGTCACTGCTTTCCAAATGCCCTGCTATTACATCTTTAATAATTGATTCCAACATTTTCCCCACTACCGATGTCAGGCTAACCAGTCTATAATTCCCTGTTTTCTCTCTCCCTCCTTTTTTAAAAAGTGGGGTGACATTAGCTACCCTCCAATCCATAGGAACTGATCCAGAGTCTAAAGAATATTAGAAAATGACCACCATTTCTAGGGCCACTTCCTTAAGTACTCTGGGATGCAGACTATCAGGCCCTGGGGATTTATCGGCCTTCAATCCCATCAATTTCCCTAACACAATTTCTTAACAAATAAGGATTTCCTTCAGTTCCTCCTTCTCGCTAGGCCCTCAGTCTCCTAGTATTTCAGGAAGGTTATTTGTGTCTTCCTGAAGACAGAACCAAAGTATTTGTTCAATTGGTCTGCCACTTCTTTGCTCCCCATAATAAATTCACCTGATTCTGATTGCAAGGGACCTACATTTGTCTTCACTTATCTTTTTCTCTTCACATATCTATAGAAGCTTTTGCAGTCAGTTTTTATGTTCCCAACAAGCTTACTCTCATACTCTATTTCCCCCTCCTAATTAAACCCTTTGTCCTCCTCTGCTGAGTTCTAAATTTCTCCCAGTCCTCAGGTTTGCTGCTTTTTCTGGCCAATTTATATGCCTCTTCCTTAGATTTAACACTATCCCTAATTTCCCTTGTTAGCCACGGTTGTGCTACCTTCCCCGTTTTATTTTTACGCCAGACAGGGATGTACAATTGTTGAAGTTCATCCATGTGGTCTTTAAAGGTTTGCCATTGCCTATCCACCGTCAACCCTTTAAATATCATTCGCCGGTCTATCCTAGCCAATTCACGTCTCATATCTTCGAAGTTACCTTTCTTTAAGTTCAGGACCCGAGTCTCTGAATTAACTGTGTTACGCCCTATCTTAATGAAGAATTCTACCATATTATGGTCACTCTTACCCAAGGGGACTCACACAACAAGATTGCTAATTAATCCTCTCTCATTACACAACACCCAGTCTAGGATGGCCAGCTCTCTAGTTGGTTCCTCGATATATTGGTCTAGAAAACCATACCTTATACACTCGAGGAAACCCTCCTCCACCGTATTGTTACCAGTTTGGTTAGCCCAATCTCTATGTAGATTAAAGTCATCCATGATAACTGCTGTACCTTTATTGCACGCATCCCTAATTTCCTGTTTGATGCCATCCCCAACCTCACGACTACTGCTTGGTGGTTTGTACACAACTCCCACTAGCATTTTCTGCCCTTTGGTGTTCCGCAGTTCTACCCATACAGATTCCACATCATCCAAGCTAATGTCCTTCCTTACTATTGATTTAATATCCTCTTTAACCAGCAACGCTGACCCACCACCTTTTCCTTTCTGTCTATTCTTCCTGAATATTGAATACCCCTGGATGTTGAGTTCCCAGCCATGGTCACCCTGGAGCCATGTCTCCGTAATCCCAATTACAACAGCATATTCCTGCTTTTTCCCCGTACCCCTTGATGCCTTTTGTTTCTAGAAATCTATCGATCTCCTTCTTAAATATATTCAGTGACTTGCTCTCCACAGTCTTCTGTGGTAGAGAATTCCACAGGTTCACCACCCTCTGAGTGAAGAAATTTCTCCTCATCTCAGTCCTAAATTTCCTACCCCGTATCCTTAGACTGTGACCCCTTGTGCTAGACATCCCAGCCAGAGGAAACATCCTCCCCACATCCAGTCTGTCCAACCCCGTCAGAATTTTATACATTTCAATGAGATCCCCTCTCATTCTTCTAAACTCTAGTGAATACAGGCCTAGTCAACCCAATCTCTCCTCATACGACAGTCCTGCCATCACATGAATCAATGTGGTGAACCTTCGCTGCTCTTCCTCTATGGCAAGTATATCCTTTCTTAGATAAGAAGACCAAAACTACACACAATACTCCAGGTGTGGTCTCACCAAAGCTCTGTATAACTGTAGTAAGACATCCTTGCTCCTGTACTCAAATCGTCTTGCAATGAAACATAGAAACATAAAAAATAGTGCAGGAGTAGGCCATTCAATAAGATCATGGTTGGACAGACCATTTGCCTTCCTAACTGCTTGCTGCATCTACATGTTTGCTTTCAATGACTCGTGTACAAGGACACCCAAGTCCCTATGTACCTCGACATTTCATAAAGCTATCATCATTTAAATAATACTTTGTCTTTATGTTTTTCCTACAAAAATGGATAACTTCACATTTATCCACATTATACAGCATCTGCCATGTGTTTGCCCACTCATTCAACCTATCTAAATCTCCTTGCAGCATCTTTGCATCCCCCTCACAACTCACAATCCCAGCTAGTTTTCTATCGTCAGCAAACTTAGAAATATTACATTAGGTTCCCTCATCCAAATCATTTATATATATTGTGAATAGCTGGGGCCCAAGCACTGATCCCTGTGGTATCCCACTAGTCACTGTCCACCACCCCGAAAAAGTCCCGTTTATTCCTACTCTCTGTTTCCTGTCAGTTAATCAATTTTTAATCCATGCCAGTATATTACCCCCAGTCCTATGTGCTTTAATGTTGCACACTAACCTCTTATGTGGGATTTTATCAAAGGCCTTCTGAAAATCCAAATACACTACATCCACTGGTTCTCCCTTATCTATTCTATCAGTTACATCCTCAAAAAACTGCAGTAGGTTTGTCAAACACGATTTTGCTTTCATAAATCCATGTTGACTAATTCCATCGATATTATCTAAGTGTCCCATTATCACATTCTTTATAATAGACTCTAGCATTTTCCCTACAACTGTTGTTAGGCTAACCGGTCTGTTTTCTCTGTCCCTCCTTTTTTAAATAGTGGGGTTACATTTACCATCCTCCAATCTGCAGGAACTGTTCCATAATCTATAGAATTTTAGAAGCTGACAACCAATGCATCTACTATTTCCATGGCTACCTCTTTTAGTACTCTGAGATGCAGATCATCAGGCCCTGGGGATTTATCTGCCTTCAGTCCCATTAGTTTTTCCAGCACTATTTTCTTACTAATAATCATTTCCTTTAATTCTTCTTGCTCACTAGACCCTTGGTTCCCTTGCATTTCTGGGATGTTATTTGTGTCCTCTTCCATGAAGACAGAACCAAAGTATTTATTTAATTGTTCTGTCATTTCCTTGTTCCCCATTTTTTAAATTCTCCCGTTTCTTTCTGTAAAGGACTTACATTTGTTTCACTAATCTTTTTCTTTTTATATATTTTTAGAAACTTTTGCAGTCGGTTTTTATGTTCCTTGCAAGTTTACTCTCATACTCTATTTTTCCCCTCTTAATCAATCTCTTGGTCCTTTGTTGCTGAATTCTAAACTGCTCCCAATCCTCAGGCTTGCTACTTTTTCTGGCAACTTTGTGTAACTCCTCTTTGGATCTAATACTATCCTTAATTTCTTTTGTTAGCCATGGTTGGGCCACTTTTCCTTTTGTGTTTTTGCACCAGAAGGAATGTATAACTGTTGCAATTCATGCATTTGTTCCTTAAGTATTAGCCATTGCCTATCCACCATCATGCCTTTTAACAAATCTTCCCAATCCATCATAGCCAATTAATTCCTCACACCTTCGTAGTTTCCTTTGTTTAGATTTAGGATTCTAGTTTCGGATTGGACTACTTCACTTTCCATCTTAATAAAGAATTCAATCATGTTATGGTCATTCTTGCCTAAAGGACCCCGCACAACAAGACTATTAATTAAACCCTTCTCATTGCACAATACAGGGGATGTGACATCCAAAATCCGAGTTCCGGATTCTGGAATGTTCCGGAATCCGGACACCGGGCCAATCCATGGCGGGGTCATCTGGAAGTCGGAAAATGTTCTGAAATCTGGACTCCCACGCCTCGGCCTCACGACCTCCCCTGACCTTGGTCCGACCTCCCCCGACTCCTGCCGCCCGACCTCCCCCGGCCTCAGCCCAACCTCCCCCAGCCTCTGGCCCGACCTCCCCCAGCCTCAGCCCAACCTCCCCCGGCCTCGCCTGACCACCACCAGACCTCCCACGACCTCCGGCCACACAATCTCCCCCAACCTCCTCCAACCTCCCCCGACCACCTGTGGCCCGACCGAACCCCCCGACCTCGGCCCGACCAACTCCCCCTGATCTCGGCTCAAACGACTCCCTCGACCTCCGGCAGCCTGACCGACACTCGCTGACCTCCAGTGGCCCGATCGACCTGCCCCGGCCTCGGCCCGACCAACACCTCTAAACTCCGGTGGCCCGACCGAAACCCCCGACCTCGGCCGGACTGACCACCCCCTGACCTCGGCTCGAACGACCCCCTCGACTCCCAGTGATCCAACTGATCTCCCCGGCCTCAGCCCGACCAACCCCCCTAACCTCCAGTGGCCTGACCGAAACCCACTCCCCTACCATCCCCCGGCCTCGGTCCGACCGACCCCTTTCGACCTCCGGAGGCCCAACTGTCCCACCCTGTCCCACGACCTCTGGCGGCCCATCCAACACCTACCCCCCGATCTCCAGCTGCCCAACCAAAACCCCCCCCCCCCCCCGTGCCGACCTCTGTTGGCCCAACCGACTCCCCCTTCCCTCCACTATCTACCTCCCTCGACCCAGGCAAAAACATTCTGAAATCCGGAAACACCCGGAATGCGGAACAGCCTCGATCCTGAGGTTTCCGGATTTCGGACGACACACTGTACCCAATGTAGGATAGCCAGTTCCCGAGTAAGCTCCTCAACATACTGGTCGAAAAAAACATCTTGTACACACTGCAGGAATTCATCCTCCACTGTATTATTACTAATTTGGCTTGGCCAGTCTATATGTAGATTAAAGTCACCTATGATTACTGGAGTACCCTTGTAACATGTGTTATATATGAATACTTGTATTTACTCTGTACAGCCACCAGAGGGCTCATCCCCTGGAGTCCCAAGGGATCCCATAATCCCTTGGGAGCACAGGTATTTAAGGAGGCTTCACAGATTGGATGGGCACTATGGAGACCTGCAATAACAGACTAAGGTCACACTTTACTTTGAGATCACAGGGTTCAGTCTGACTTTTTCTCCATACACAACAACTGGTGACGAGATACAGATAGCAAACCCAATGATTCAGAGAACAGTGCGCATCCTGGAGAAATTCTCGGAGGGAGATGATTGGAAAACTTTTGTGGAGCGACTCGACCAATACTTTGTGGCCACGAGCTAGATGGGGAAGAGAGTGCTGCCAAACGAAGGATGATCCTCCTCACCATCTGTGGGGCACCAACGTATGGCCTCATGAAGAATCTGCTCACTCCAGGGAAACCACGGAGAAATCATACGATGATTTGTGCACACTGGTCCGAGAGCATTTGAACCCGAAGGAAAGTATTCTGATGGCGAGGTACCGTTTCTACACCTACAAAAGGTCTGAAGGCCAGGAAGTGGCGAGTTATGTTGCCGAGCTAAGACGCCTTGCAGGACATTGCGAAGTTGAAGGACATTTGGAGCACATGCTCAGAGACTTTTTCATACTTGGCATTGACCTCGAAACCATACTTCGCAAACTTTTGACTGTAGAGACCCCAACCTTGAGTAAAGCCACAGCGATAGCCCAGGCATTCATTGCCACCAGTGACAATACAAAGCAAATCTCTCAGCACAAAGGTGCTGCTACAAGTACTGTGAACAAAGTGATGTTGTTTTCGAATCGTAACGTACAGGGCAGGTCACACATGCCTGCAGCTGCACGTCCGCAGATGACTCAGAGTCCACCATCAAGGGTGATGAATGCAAGGCCAGCAACACCTTGTTGGCGCTGCGGGGGTGATCATCATTTCCATTCATGCCGATTCAAAGAGTACGTTTGCAAGGTCTGTGGAACAATGTGACACCTCCAACGAGTGTGCAGTCGAGCTGCAAAGCCTGTTATACATGGAAACCACCATGTTGCAGAGGAGGACAGATCCACGGAAGATCAAGATGAGCCAGAGCCTCAGATCAAGGAGGCAGAGGTACATGGGGTACACACATTCACCATGAATTATCTCCCGATAATGCTGAATGTTGAACTAAATGGACTCCCGGTGTCAATGGAGTTGGACACGGGCGCAAGCTAATCCATTATGGGCAAAAAGACTTTCGAAAGGTTGTGGTGCAACAAGATCTCAAGGTCAGTCTTAACTCCAGTTCACACAAAACTAAGAATTTACACGAATGAACTGATACCTGTAATCGGCAGTGCTACCGTAAAGGTCTTCCACGATGGAGCAGTGCACAAGCTACCACTCTGGAATGCAATACCCTCAGGGTGCAATGGGCTCAGGGTGCAATGGTACCGGGCGATGGTCCTACGCTGCTCGGCAGGAGCTGGCTGGGAAAGATGCGCTGGAACTGGGACGAAGTCCAAATGCTATCGCCTGCTGACGACACTTCGTGTGCCCAGCGCCCAGCTCTTAATCAAATTTTCTTCGCTGTTCGAACCAGGCATCGGGAAATTCCAAGGAGCAAAAGTGCAAAACCACATAATTCCAGGTGCACGACCCATCCATCACATGGCCAGAGCAGTACCGTACATGATGAGAGAAAGGGGAGAGATCGTGCCAGACCGGCTGCAAAGGGAGGGCATCATTTCCCCGATCGAGTTCAATGAGTGGGCCAGTCCTATTGTCCCAGTCCTCAAGGGAGACGGCACCATCGGAATCTGTGGCAGTCCCTGCAGGACCAATACCCACTACCAAAGGCCAACAACCTCTTTGCAATGCTGGCAGGAGGAAAGACGTTCACGAAGCTGGATCTGACTTCAGCCTACATGGCGCAGGAACTGGAGGAATCATCGAAGGCCATCACCTGCATCAACACGCACAAAGGTCTTTTTGTTTATAACAGATGCCTGTTTGGAATCCGATCGGTGGCGGCGATGTTCCAGAGAAACATGGAAAGCTGACTGAAGTCGGTCCCGCACACCGTGGTCTTCCAGGACAACATCTTGGTCACAAGTCGGAACACTGTCGAGCATCTGCAGAAACTGGAGGAAGTTCTTAGTCGACTTAACTGTGTGGGGCTCAGGTTAAAACGTTCAAAATGCAATTTCCTGGCGACTGAAGTGGAGTTCCTGGGAAGGAGGATTGCGGCGGACACCAACGCGAAGATGGAGGCAATTGAGAACGCACCGAGGCCACAGAACGTGATGGAGCTGCGGTCGTTTCTAGGACTCCTGAACTACTTTGGTAACTTCTTACAGGGTCTCAGCACACTGTTAGAACCACTGCATGTCTTACTACGAAAAAGGGGTGAATGGGTTTGGGGAAAAAGCAAAGAAAATGCCTTTGTAAATGCGAGAAAATTGTTATGCTCAAACAAATTGCTTGTGTTGTATGATCCATGTAAGTGTTTGGTACTAGCATGTGATGCGTCGTCATATGGTGTCGGGTGTGTATTGCAACAAGCTAATGATTTGGGGAAATTGCAAGCAGTTGCTTATGCATCCAGGAGTCTGTCTAAGGTTGAGAGAGCCTACAGCATGATTGAGAAAGAAGTGTTAGCGTGTGTCCATGGGGTAAAGAAAATGCATAAATACCTGTTTGGGCTAAAATTTGAATTGGAAACTGAACATAAGCCACTTATATCTCTGTTCTCCGAGAGTAAAGGGATAAATACCAATGCATCGACCCGCATCAGAGATGGGCGCTCATGTTGTCCGCATACAACTACGCCATCCGCCACAGGCCAAGCACAGAAAACTGCGCCTATGCTCTCAGTAGGCTGCCATTGCCCACCACGGGGGTGGAAATAGCGCCGCCCGCAGATCTAGCCATGGTTATTGAAGCAATTGAGAGTGAGCAATCACCCACCACTGTCCGGCAGATCAAAACCTGGACAAGCCAGGACCCCTTATTATCTCTAGTCAAAAGCTGTGTGCTTCATGGGAGCTGGTCCAGTATCCCAGTGGAAATGCAGGAAGAGATAAAGCCGTTCCAACGGCGCAAAGATGAAATGTCTATACAGGCAGACTGCCTTCTGTGGAGCAGTCGAGTAGTGGTCCCCAAGAAGGGCAGAGACACCTTCATCAATGACCTCCACAGTACCCACCCAGGCATCGTAATGATGAAAGCGATAGCCAGATCCCACGTGTGGTGGCCCGGTATCGATGTGGACTTAGAGTCCTGCATTCACAGATGTAATACATGCTCACAGTTCAGCAATGTACCCAGGGAGGTGCCGCTAGGTTTATGGTCTTGGCCCTCCAAACCGTGGTCGAGGGTACACGTCGACTATGCAGGCCTGTTCTTGGGTAAAATGTTCCTTGTGGTTGTAGACGCGTACTCCAAGTGGATTGAATGTGAGATAATGTCAGCTAGCATGTCCGCTGCCACTACTGAAAGCCTGCGGGCCATGTTTGCCACACACGGCCTACCCGATGTACTGGTGAGCGACAACGGGCCATATTTTACCAGTGCTGAGTTCAAAGAATTCATGAGCCGTAATAGGATCAAACATGTCGCATCTGCCCTGTTTAAACCAGCGTCCAATGGTCAGGCAGAGAGAGCAGTGCAAACCATCAAGCAAGGCTTGAAGAGGGTAACTGAAGGCTCACTGCAGTCATACCTATCCCGAGTCCTGCTTAGCTACCGCTCGAGACCCCACTCATTCACTGGGATCCCAACTGCTGAACTGCTCATGAAAAGAGCACTTAAGTCAAGGCTCTCTTTAGTTCACCCTGATCTACATGAACAGGTAGAGAGCAGGCGGCTTCAACAAAGTGCATACTGATAGCACAAATGTGTCACGCGAGGTTGAAATCAATGATCCTGTATTTGTATTGAATTATGGACAAGGTCCCAAGTGGCTTCCCGGCACTGTCGTGGCCAAAGAGAGGAGCAGGGTGTTTCGGCTCAAACTTTCAAATGGACTCATTCACCGGAAACACTTGGACCAAATCAAACTCAGATTCACGGACTATCCTGAGCAACCCACCTTGGACCCTACCTTTTTGATCCCCCAACATACACACCAGTGGCAACCGGCACCACAGTTGACCACAAAACAGAACCCATCATCCACAGCAGCCCAGCAGGGCCCAACACACCATGCAGCCCAGCAAGGCCAGCTGCACAGCAGCCCAGCGAGGGCCCAACAAATGATTCAACAACACCAGCTTTCACACCGAGACGATCAACCAGGGCAAGAAGGGCCCCAGATCGACTCACATTGTAAATAGTTACACTCTTGACTTTGGTGGGGGGAGTGTTGTTATATATATATATATACTTGTATTTACTCTGTACAGCCACCAGTGGGCTCATCCCCTGGAGTCCCAAGGGATCCCATAATCCCTTGGTAGCACAGGTATTTAAGAAGGCTTCACAGGTTGGAGAGGCACTCTGGGTTCCTGCAATAAAAGAATAAGGTCACACTTTACATTGAGCTCACAGTGTTCAGTCTGACTCTTCCTCCATACACAACAACATGCATCTCTAATTTAATGGTTGATGCCATTCCCTACACTACCACTACTGTTTGGAGGCCTATAGACAATTCCTACCAATGTTTTCTGCCCCTTGGTGCTCCTTAGCTCCACCCAGACTGATTCTACATCTTGATTTTCTGAGCCAATATCCTCTCTCACTATTGCTCTGATTTCATCCTTTACTAACAACGCCACACCATCCCCGCTTCCTTTTTGCCTATCCTTCCTAAATATCAAATATCCTTGGATATTCAGTTCCCAACCCTGGTCACCCTGCAACCATGTCTCCATAATTGCAACTATATTGTATCCGTTTACATCTATTTGCACTGTTAATTCGTCTACGTTATTATGGATGCTTTGTGCATTCAGATACACTGCTTTTAGATTTGACTTTTTAGCATTATTAGACATCTGAGCATTATTAGACATCTTAACATTATTGTGTACTATAGCCCTATTTGTCTTATCACTATTTTTTGTTACCTGGACCCTATTTGTTAGTGCACTCTTTTGTTCGTGTGCTCTGTCCCTTCCTGACATAATCTGGTTATCCTTACCACAATCACTTTCCTGCATTGCTTCCTTTTCTTTTCTCTTTAGCATTCTAGATTTCTCTCCACTGGGATCCTCCTCCCGCCCGCCCACCCCCCCCCCCCCCTTATTTAGCTAAAAGCCCTGTCTAGCTCCCTAGTTAGTCGGTTCACTAGAACTCTGGTCCCAGCATAGTTCAGGTGTAGTCCGTCCCCACAGAACAGCTCTCTCTTTCCCGAGTATTGGTGCCAGTGCCCCACGAATCAAAACCCACTTCTCCCACACCAACCTCTGAGCCACACATTCATCTCCCTGATTCTATTGACCCTATGCCAATTTGCTCGTGGCTCAGGTAATAATGCAGATTATTACCTTTGTGGTTCTGCTTTTCAATTTAGTCCCTAACTGTTCAAACTCTCTCAGCAGAACCTCTTTCTTAGTCCTACCTATGTCATTGGAACCTACGTGTACCACGACAACTGGATCCTCCCCCTCCCACTCCAAGTTCTTCTCCAGCCCAGAGGAGATGTCCTTTACCCTGGCACCGGGTAAGCAATACAGCCTTCTGACCCATGCTCTTGGCTGCAGAGAACCCTATCTATCCCCCTAACTATACTGTCCCCTACTACAACCACCTACCTCTTTACTCCCCCCACTTGAATGGCTTTCTGCACCACGGTGCCTTGGTCAGTCTGCTCGTCCACCCCACAGTCTGCACACTTGTCTACAAGGGTTGCAAGAACTTCAAATCTATTGAACAAGTGTAGGGACTGAGGCTCCTGCAATACTACCTCCTTATCCCCGTACCTGCCTCACTCGCAGTCACACCCTCCTGTCCCTGACCACGTGGCAATTCTAAAGTATTTAATCTAGAGGGTGTGGCTGCCTCCTGGAGCAAAAGTTCCAGATAACTTTCTCCCTCCCTGATATCTCGCAATGTCTGCAGCTCCGACTCCAGCTCCTCAACTCGGAGCTGAAATTCATCGAGCCGCAGGCACTTACCGCAGATGTAGTCGCCCTGGACCCAAACGTCCAGAAGCTCCCACATATTGCAGCAGCAACGCATCTCCTGTTCTCCCATAATTTTATTTAATTAAATAGTTTAGTTTGTTATTTTTTGATTGTTTCTCTTTTACTAACTGTGCCAAGTTTGGTTTTAACAACGAGAACCTGGTTCGTGACTGTTGTTTGAGAAACAACTTTGCTGGTGGTATGAGGAGTCTTCTGATAGGTGATCAGAAAATGTGCCAGTTTGTGGTCCAATGACAAATGATGTTTCTTTGGATTTGGATCCGACATTTGCTTGATGATGGTATGTTTGACAATTTGTAAGATGCGCTCCGCTGCACCATTTGAAGCAAGTTTGTATGGTGAAAGTTTGATATGTTTCACATCGTTTCTGCTCATGAACTGTGCGAACTCTTCTGAACAAAATTGCAGCCCATTATCAGACACAATTTCTTCTGTGAGTCTGTGTGAAGAAAACAATCTTCATAAACTATCTAGTGCTTTACTTGTTGTTATTACCCACAATGGAAACTCCTCTACCTATTTCGAGTGACTATCTATCACTATGAACAATTGCTGTCCTTCTAGCTCAGCAAAATCTACATGGAACCTTTGCAAAAACCCTGGGTGGTCATTTCCATGACTGAAATGGTACTGATGGTGGTTTCCTGCTCACCGATTGACATGTTGTATGATTCTATCTCTTTATCGAAAACTGGCCATCATCAGTAACTGTGTACAAAACTCTTAGTCAAGCATATACCCAGCAGCTTGTCATGAAGATCTCCTAACAATTTGGACCTGAACCTATCTGGGATAACCACTCTTGCTCCCCACATGATACAATTTTTATCCACTGACAATTCATTCCTATGAACGAAGTATGGATGAATATCTTCCTCTAATATGTGGTTTGGCCAGCCATTTGCTATGTAATCATATACCTTTCACAAAACTGGGTCACGTTTGGTTGCTCTACCAATCTCTTCTGCTGTGACTGGCAGCTCATCAATGTATGAGAAATAGAACACTTCTTCCCTATTGGGTGTAACTTGTGATGGGGTTGGCAACCCTGGACATAGCATCAGCATTACTGTGATCAGCTGATCATCTGTATTCAATATGATATGTATATGCTGACAAAGTCAAAGCCCATCTCTGCATTTGGGCTGCAGCTAAGTTTGAAACGGGGGACTTTCAATGGAGGATTGCTGTTGGGAGCTTATGGTCAGTAACTATGGTAAACTTATGACCAAACAAGTATGTGTGAAACTTTTTGACCCCAAAAATCAATGCCAAAGCTTTCCTTTCGATCTGCGCATAATTCCGTTCACTGACACTGAGAGTGCATGAAGCAAAAGTATTGGCCTCTCCTCCCCACTATCTAGTACATGAGAGATCACTGCCCCAATCCCACATGGAGAGACGTCACCCGTAGCTTGATCTCTTTAGATACATCATAGTGAACTAACATGGTACTCGCTACTAACTGACTTTTACACTCTTTGAATGCTTTGGCGCAATCTTTTGACCACTTCCAAGTGATCTGTTTTCTCAGCAGCTCATTCAGTGGATGTAACACTGTAGCCAAGTTTGGGAGGAACTTTCCAGAATAGTTCAAAAGACCCAAAAATGAATTAACTTCACAGACATTCTTGGGAGTGGAGACATTTCTGATTGCGTCCAGCTTTCCCTTGGTTGGATGTAAACCATCTTTGTCTACTCTGTGCTCTATATACTCCCCTAAGTTTTGAAACATCTCACACTTGTGAGCAGTCATTCATACTCTGTGCTTCTCTAGCTGTTTGAGCACTTCATTCAACACCTCATCATGGATTTGCCTGTTTGGTGCTGAAATGTGTATGTCATCCAAATAGCACACTACCCCTTCAATCCCTTGCAAAATTTGGTTCATCACCCCCTGGAATATGTCGGGGGTGGAAGACATTCCAAATGGTAGCCTATTGAACTGATATAGGCCTAGGTGAGTATTTATAGTCAAGCATGATTTGGAATCTTCATCTAACTCAAATTAAGGTTCGTGTTTGTTAAATCCAATCTTGAAAACATCTTGCCACCTGTCAGCATTGTGAACAAATCTTTCACATTTGGCAAAGTATTGAGTAGATTACACTCTAAATAGCAGCGCATTTGGAAAGCAGTGACAGGATTGGTCCAAGTCAGCATGGATTTATGAAGGAGAAATCATGCTTGAAAAATCTTCTGGAATTTTTTGAGGATGTAACTAGTAGAGTGGACAAGGGAGAACCAGTGGTTGTGGTGTATTTGGACTTTCAAAAGGCTTTTGACAAGGTCCCACACAAGAGATTGGTGTGCAAAATCAAAGCACATGGTATTGGGGGCAATATACTGATGTTGATAGAGAACTGGTTGGCAGACAGGAAGCAGAGAGTCGGGATAAACGGGTCTTTTCAGAATGGCAGGCAGTGACTAGTGGAGTGCCGCAGGGTTCACTGCTGGGACCCCAGCTCTTTATAATATACATCAATGATTTGGATAAAAGAATTGAATGTAATGTCTCCAAGTTTGCAGATGACACTAAAGTGCGTGGCAGTGTGAGCTGTGAGGGGGACGCTAAGAGACTTTAGGGTGACTTGGACAGGTTAGGTGAGTGGGCAAATGCATGGCAGATGCAGTATAATGTGGATAAATGTGAGGTTATCCACTTTGGGGGAAAAAATGCGAAGACAGAATATTATCTGAATGGTGGCAGATAAGGAAAAGGGGAGGTACAACGAGACCTGGGTGTCATGGTTCATCAGTCATTGAAAGTTGGCATACAGGTACAACAGGCGGTAAAGAAGGCAAATGGTAATTTGGTCTTCATAGCTAGGGGATTTGAGTATAGGAGCATGGAGGTCTTACTGCAGTTGTACAGGGCCTTGGTGAGGCCTCACCTGGAATATTATGTTCAGTTTTGGTCTCCTAATCTGAGGAAGGACGTTCTTGCTATTGAGGGAGTGCAGCGAAAGTTCACCAGACTGATTCCAGGGCTGGCAGGACTGACATATGAGGAGAGACTGGATCAACTAGGCCTTTATACATTGGAGTTTAGAAGGATGAGAAGGGATCTCATAAAAACGTACAGGATTCTGGGGGGACGGGACAGGTTAGATGCGTGTAGATTGTTCCCGATGTTAGGGAAGTCCAGAACCAGAGGACACAGTCTTAGGATAAGGGGTAGGCCATTTATGACTGAGATGAGGAGAAATTTCTTCACTCAGAGAATTGTTATCCTGTGGAATTCACTGCCGCAGAGAGTTGTTGATGCCAGTTCATTGGATATATTCAAGAGCGAGTTAGATATGGCCCTTACAGCTAAGGGGATCGAGGGGTATGGAGAGAAAGCAGGAAAGGGGTACTGAGGGAATGATCAGCCATGATCTTATTGAATGGTGGTGCAGGCTCGAAGGGCCGAATGGCCTACTCCTGCACCTATATTTCAATGTTTCTATGTAGAACCTGGTTTATGGTTACTTTATAATCCCCACACAATCTTACCTTACTATCTGACTTAGGTACAACAACACTGGGTGTAGCCCAATAACTCAGATCTACTTTAGAGATAATCTTCTCAGTCTTTTGAAATCTTGCTCAACTTTCTCCTTGAGTGCGTATGGTATAGGATGTGGCTTGCATTAAACTGATCTTGCATCCTTCTGTACTCTGACACTCACCTTGAAGTCTTGGATCGGACTGTCTGTTTCATGGGACACCTTTGAATACTGCTTGATGACATCACCTTTCGATACAAATTTCGCTTCCGCACAAAATATCTCATTCCAATCCCGCTTCAGTGATCACAACCAATTTCTACTTATCAAGGTAGGCTTGTCTCCTGCCACTACAATAAGGAGCAAGCTCTGATACTGATGCCTGTATTTCACTGGTATGGTGACACTTCCTACTACAGGGAATTGCTCTCCTGAGTAGCCTCACAACCCTGTCTTTGATTTCACTAGTCGAGAATCATGCAGCCTGGCAAGATATCATGATTCCGGTACGAGGCTTACAGATGCACCAGTGTTGATTTCCATGGGTATCCTGGTTCCTGCGCTGTCTACTTGGATGACGATAAATCTCAAGTCGCTGTTAGATACTTTCATGCTGCTGATGACGTGAATCTTCGGATGACCGAGAGGTGATCTGAGAGGTCTTTAAGATTATGAAAGTGTAGACATAGAAAAGATTTTTCCACTTACTTGTGAAAACATCTTCTCTACGTCTAGGTACCTGTAAAACTAGGGACCATAAAGATAAGATAGTCACTAATAAATCCAATAGGAAATTCAGGAGAAAACTCATTATATCGAGATTGGTTAGAATGTGGAACTCACTGCCACAAAGAGTAGTTGAGGTGAATAACATAGATGCATTTAAGGGCATGCTGGATAAACATGAGGGAGAAAGGAATTGAAGGATATGTTGATGGGGTTAGATGAAGAGAGTGGAAGGAAGCTCGTGTGAACTTCTGCCCTCCATTTTTAAACTGGGATCCAACTGGTACACATAAGGTTGCAAAGTAAACCCCCTAAACGTAAACAACAGTGCTGGGCTTAAAGCCTTCAACAAGCTATAAAAGGAGCAGAAATTCTTGATAAATGAGATGATGCTGGAAACCACAGACAGAAAAGTGGCAAGCGATACGAAAGATGTAAAATGGCTGGAAGTTTGAGGGAGAAATGGTGCAGATACTGCTAGTGAGGGTGAACCAAAGGCTAAAGCTCACAGAGAGAATGAAAAGGGAGAAGGTCAAAGTAAAGAAGGAGCTTAGTTGGAACCAGAAGATAAGCAGCCAACAATAATAACTTGTCCAAAAAATGTTAAAACGTTGACTATCAATAGCACCAATCAGTAAAAAGTCATAACAGTTTCACAATACAACAAATAAAGTGCCATACAAATCAATAGGAAACAACGGCAAATAAAAGTGCTTGGAACCAAAAGAGGAAAAGATCAAATAAATTAGGGTAAAAAAGGAAAAAATAATGCCATGTGATATACTGAAAATAACTATAACAGAAGCTTGGATCTCTACTGCATTGGAAAAGAAGGAAGGATCTTTCAACTCTGAAGGGGAATGAAAAATGTAAAAATAACTTAGATTGTGAAAATATACCTGGAGCAGACAAGCATTAATTTAATGAGCTTTAAGTAAGATTTGAGATTCGAATTCCCCAACACCCACGGAGGAGAGAAGGTGATGGATAGACTCATGCCATTTAACTTCTTTAAGCACAGGCAGAAGTAATGAAGTACTGTGAGATACATGATAGCTCTTGTGCTGCAGGGAATATGGAAATCTCATCTATGAAATATGAGTAATGGATAGCAATCCAACATTACAATTCACAACAGTTTTCACTTACTTAAGGCGATCAGAAAGAACTTCCATAAAACTTGATCTTGAAAGTTTTACTTGTGGTTATTCTCCTTCTGGAGATTGGATAGAGTGCAGAATAGGGACAAATACATGTGGCCTGTGGAGCGAATGAACTTGAGAGGTCGAGTGACTAATTCTCATTGCTTATCTTCTTACTTTTACTGACTGACTGATTTATTTGGGCTATATGGTGTTAGCTTCAGTTTATATAATATGACTATGGAAGACCCAAGCTTCTGTTACAAACTGAGCAGGGTATATTGATGGAGGGGGAGGAGGAGGAGGAGGGGGAGGGGAAGCTGTCATGCTATTATCTATGTACATAATACAAACTGCATTAGAATGGCAGAAGTTTATGACAGCAATAGCTTAACCGATGTAATCCGATCAAACACATTTTTAATAAACCGTTAGTTCATTCCTGACAAGTTATTATTTTACGTAAATTTACGTACTTTTATTTACTCCTTTTCTTAAGGCAAACTGAGCAGCATCAGTCACAGTAGGCTTGACAGCTGAGAAGAACAATAAAAAATAAAGCATTATAGGAGGCTTTATTCAGAGGAGAAAGGACACAGTGGTTACAGTCTGATGGAGGGTAAAATGACAGGAAAATAAGTCACATAGTCTGATGTAGAATTGTTCACATTACAAAAAATAACATTTTCAGACAATGTAAGGTGAGAAACAAACTTGTCACCATTATAATCTAATTTTATGGAGATATTTTCTTTTGTATACAATGTTATATTTGAAAGAACATAGGCAACAAAAATCACTTACTATTTGCGACATGTGCTGTAATCTTACTATCCTGCATCGATCAACGGGCTGGAACTTGTGGGAAACAGACCAACAGCAATTTTGGTTTCTGTTACATTATCCCCATATTATTCCACCTTCTCTATACTAGGTTACATTGTACTTTCATTCTGTTAACTTTTAGCATAGAAAACACTTCATCATATCCCTGAGGCAACCAGCCCTAAAAGTTGTCATGGGAAGCTGCAACTAACTCAGTTCAGTTCTTCAAAGAACATTACCTTGCAACTCAAGGAATCAAATGCACAACCAGTGACCTGAATTTTATCTCACATATATTACTATTTCAAGCTTAAACTTGCCTATTCCTCTAAAGAACAGCAGTTGATATATACAGAAGAATGATCCACAACACCCAAAGTTCAAACACCTATTCCTCTCTGCATTAGTTTTCACCCCTTATAACAAATGGTGAGTGCCTGCCACCTATGGTTGGAGCTTATTTTTATGTCTGAATTGTTTTAGTAGGAGACAGATGGCCAATGACAGCGTACGCTGAACGTACACCGTTGAAAGTCTTCTGAAAGCTTGCTGGTACGCCTTGACAGATCTACTCAACCTAAAGTAAAATCACTTTCGCTGGCAGAGTTGTCCAACTTCTGTCCAGCAAATGCCCACGAAACTCTTACGGCCAGGAAAAGCAGGCATAGGGCCAGCTTTCTCTCCATACCCCTTGATCCCCTTAGCCATAAGGGCCATATCTAACTCCCTCTTGAATATATCCAATGAACTGGCATCAACAACTCTCTGCGGCAGGGAATTCCACAGGTTAACAACTCTCTGAGTGAAGAAATTTCTCCTCATCTCAGTCCTAAATGGTCTACCCCTTATCCTAAGTCTATGTCCCCTGGTTCTGGACTTCCCCAACATCGGGAACATTCTTCCCGCATCTAACCTGTCCAGTCCCGTCAGAATCTTATATATTTCTATTAGATCCCCTCTCACCCTTTTAAACTCCAGTGAGTACAGTCCCAGTTGATCCAGTCTCTCATATGACAGTCCAGCCATGCCTAGAATTAGTCTGGTGAACCTTCGCTGCACTCCCTCAATAGCAACAACGTCCTTCCTCAGATTAGGAGACCAAAACTGAGCACAATATTCCAGGTGAGGCCTCACCAAGGCCCTGTACAACTGCAGTAAGTAAGACCTCCCTGCTCCTATACTCAAATCCCCTAGCTATGAAGGACAACATACCATTTGCCTTCTTCACCACCTGCTGTACCTGCATACCAACCTTCAATGACTGATGAACCATGACATCCAGGTCTCGTTGCACCACCCCTTTTCCTAATCTGCCGCCATTCAGATAATATTCTGCCTTCGTGTTTTAGCCCCCAAAATGGATAACCTCACATTTATCCACATTATACTGCATCTGCCATGCATTTGCCCACTCACCTAACCTGTCCAAGTCACTGTGCAGCCTCTTAGCGTCCCCCTCACAGCCCACACCGCCATCCAGTTTAGTTCCATCTGCAAACTTGGAGATAATACACTCCAATCCTTCATCCAAATCGTTAATGTATATTGTAAAGAGCTGGGGTCCCAGCACTGAGCCCTGCAGCACTCCACTAGTCACTGCCTGCCATTCTGAAAAGGACCCGTTTATCCCGACTCTCTGCTTCCTGTCTGCCAACCAGTTCTCTATCCACGTCAGTATATTGCCCACAATACCATGTGCTTTGATTTAGCACAACAATCTCTTATGCGGGACCTTGTCAAAAGCCTTTTGAAAGTCCAAGTACACCACATCCACTGGTTCTCCCTTGTCCATTCTGCTAGTTACATCCTCAAAAAATTCCAGAAGATTCGTCAAGCATGATTTCCCTTTCATAAATCCATGCTGACTTGGACCAATCCTGTCACTGCTTTCCAAATGCGCTGTTATTTCATTCATAATGATTGATTCCAACATTTTTCCCACTACTGATGTCAGGCTAACCAGTCTATAATTACCCGTTTTCTCTCTCCATCCTTTTTAAAAAAGTGGCATTCCATTAGCTACCCTCCAGTCCATAGGAACTGATCCAGAGTCAATAGATTGTTGGAAAATGATTACCAATACATCCACTATTTCTAGGGCCACTTCCTTAAGCACTCTGGGATGCAGACTATCAGGCCCCGGGGATTTATCGGCCTTCAATCCCATCAATTTCCCTAATGCAATTTCCCGCATAATAAGGATATCCTTCAGTTCCTCCTTCTCACTAGACACACTGTCCCCTTGTACATTCGGAAGGTTATTTGTGTCTTCCTTCGTGAAGACAGACCAAAGCATTTGTTCAATTGGTCTGCCATTTCTTTGTTCCCCATTATAAATTCACCTGAATCCGACTGCAAGGGACCTACTTTTGTCTTCACTAATCTTTTTCTCTTCACATATTTATAGAAGCTTTTGCAGTCAGTTTTTATGTTCCCTGCAAGCTTCCTCGCGTACTCTATTTTCCCCCTCTTAATTAAAGCCTTTGTCCTCCTCTGTTGAATTCTAAATTTCTCCCAGTCCTCAGGTTTGTTACTTTTTCTAGCCAATTTATATGCCTCTTCCTTGGTTTTAACACGATCCTTAATTTTCCGAGTTAGCCACGGTTGAGCCACCTTCCCCATTTTATTTTTACTCCAGACAGGGATGGACAATTGCTGAAGTTCATCCATGTGATCTTTAAATTTTTGCCATTGCTTATCCACCGTCAACCCTTTAAGTATCCTTTGCCAGTCTATTCTAGCCAATTCATGTCTCATACCATCGAAGTTATCTTTCCTTAAGTTCAGGACCCTAGTCTCTGAATTAACTGTGTCACTCTCCATCTTAATAAAGAATTCTACCATATTATGGTCACTCTTCCCCAAGGGGCCTCGCACAACAAGATTGTTAATTAGTCCCTTCTCATTACACATCACCCAGTCTAGGATGGCCAGCTCTCTAGTTGGTTTCTCGAAATATTTGTCGAGAAAACCATCCCTGCTACACTCCAGGAAATCCTCCTCCACCGCATTGCTACCAGTTTGGTTAGCCCAATCAATATGTAGATTAAAGTCGCCCATGATAACTGCTGTACCTTTATTGCACACGTCTCTTATTTCTTGTTTGATGCTGTCCCCAACCTCACTACTACTGTTTGGTGGTCTGTACACAACTCCCACTTGCGTTTTCTGTCCTTTGGTATTCCGCAGCTCCACCCATAACGATTCCACATCATCCAAGCTATTGTCCCTCCTTACTATTCCATTAATTTCCTCTTTAACCAGCAATGCCACCCCGCCTCCTTTTCCTCTCTGCCTATCCTTCCTAAATGTTGAATACCCCTGGATGTTGAGTTCCCAACCTTGGTCACCCTGGAGCCATGTCTCCGTGATGCCAATTACATCATATCCGTTAACTGCTGTCTGCGCATTTAATTCATCCACCTTATTACGAATACTCCTCGCATTGAGGCACAGAGCCTTCAGGCTTGTCTATTTAACACACTTTGCCCCTTTAGAATTTTGCTGTAATGTGGCCCTTTTTGTTTTTTGCATTGGGTTTCTCTGCCCTCCACTTTTACTATTCTCCTTTCTATCTTTTGCTTCTCCCTCCATTTTACTTCCCTCTGTTTCCCTGCATAGGTTCCCATCCCCCTGCCATGTTAGGTTAACTCCTCCCCAACAGCACTAGCAAGCACTCCCCCAGGACATTGGTTCCGGTCCTGCCCAGGTGCAGACCGCCCGCTTTGTACTGGTCCCACCTCCCCCAGAACCGGTTCCAATGTCCCAGGAATTTGAATCCCTCCCTTTTGCACCACTCCTCAAGCCACATATTCATCTGGGCTATCCTGCGATTCCTACTCTGATGAGCACGTGGCTGAGATTACTACTTTTGAGGTGCTACTTTTTAATTAACTCCTCGATCCCTAAATTCGTCTTGCAGGACTTCATCCCGTTTTTTACCTATATCTTTGGCACCTATGTGCACCACGACAACTGGCTGTTCACCCTCACTTTTCAGAATGTCCTGCACGCGCTCCGAGACATCCTTGAGCCTTGCACCAGGGAGGCAACATACCATCCTGGAGTCTCAGTTGCGGCCACAGAAACACCTATCTATTCCCCTTAACATCGAATCCCCTATCACTATAGCTCTCCCACTCTTTTTCCTGCCCTCCTGTGCAGCAGAATCACCCACGGTGCCATGAATTTGGCTGCTGCTGCCCTCCGCTGATGAGTCATCCCCCTCAACAGTACCCAAAGCGGTGTATCTGTTTTGCAGGGGGATATCCGCAGGGGACCTCTGCACTACCTTCCTTGCACTGCTCTTCCTGTTGGTCACCCATTTACTATCTGGCTGTGTATCCTTTACCTGCGGTAAGACCAACTCACTAAACGTGCTATTCACGTCATTCTCAGCATCGTGCATGCTCCAGAGTGAATCCTGCCTCAGCTCCAGTGCCGCAATGTGGTCCGTCAGGAGCTGGAGGCGGATGCACTTCCCGCACACGTAGTTGTCAGGGACACTGGAAGTGTCCGCCCTGTCCTGCCATGACTTAACCCTTGGATAAACTTAATTTGGCAACAACAATGCTAAATGTTACTTACTGATATAGAAAAGAAAAAGAAAAACTACTTACCAATCACCAACCAATCACTTACCCCCTTGGCTGTGACGTCACCTTTCGATTTCTTTCTACTATTTTGTTGTCTTCTCTCCCCGCTGCAGCTGCACAAGCTGGCCTTTATAGGCCGCAAACTCCCATGTCTCCGACTGCCGCCACCTCCCGCTGCCGCTGGGCCTTTATAGACCGCTCCAAACACCTCGAACTCCCGCCTCTCCAACTGCCGCTGCCTCCCATTGCCACTGGGCCTTTATAGGCCTCTCCACGCACCTCGAACTCCCGCCTCTCCTCTGCCGCTGCCTCTCGCTACCACTGGGCCTTTATAGGCCTCTCCACGCATCTCCAATTCCCACCTCTCCTCTGCCACTGCGTCTCGCTGCCACTGGGCCTTTATAGGCCTCTCCACGCACTTCAAACTCGCGCCTCTTCTCTGCCTCCACCTCCCGCTGCTGCTGGGCCTTTATAGGCCTCTCCACGCACCTCGAACTCCCGCCTCTCCTCAGGTTAGCATCACCCCACACCAACACCATTAAGCATCCCTACACTACCCAAGCCATTCCTTTCACACTCATCACCATTGTGTGGGGTACCGTTATGTCTCACCATTCACTGCAACTCACCAAACCACTTCCAAAGGTGCACACAAATCTGCCCACAAAGTGTTGAAAATAAAGGTTTCAATGTTTGACAACACATTAACAGAAACTTTATATGAACATTGTATAAAACACCCAAGTGCCTTCCTTTGTGTGCTGTTAGTTGGTATGATTGGACAAGGGTGAGGGTGAGTGTGAGGTGTGGCTAGTGAGATGGGGAAGTGATAATGTAGATAGAGAGGGATGGGTGGAGGTGCAAGCTAAGTTGGTGTGAGTAAGGATGTGCAGAAATAGGGTAGGGAAGGCAGAGTGATGGGGATGTGATGAGTGTGGCTTTGCAGTAACGTTTTGTGATCTACTGAAATCATTAAAAGGTTTGCCCCACTGCAACCAGGTCCTTCTGACGACATCCCTGCTTGTGTCTTCCTGTGTAATGTGCAACCAGGCTATGTTGCTCTCCTAGGGAGGTGCCCATTGGAAGGGAAGAGAACCTCCCTGCGTGTTGTGACTCCGTCTATAAGCATATGGAGGGAGGAATGGGGGAGTCTGGGTGCAGCCGTGCACCTCTGTGCAGTGCTTGTCAGTATATGCAGCACCCCAACGCTGTAGAATACTGGCAGCACAACTGTCAAAATCAATGTGGACATGGTCCCTTTAAGGAAACCGATGCGTCATCAAATTACGTCATCAGACCCGCTTCCTTCAATGGGCCGGCAAATGTGTTGGGCGGGATTAACAGGCCCAATCAGCGGAAAATAATTTTGAACAGCAGGCTGGAGCCGGCAGCGAGGCCGGGACCCGCCTCCGACGTCGCCCGCCACAGACCCATCAAGCTTGGTAAAATCCAACCCACCAGTGTTTCTTCTCTAGTATTCATCCACAAATAGGAACATTGATCATTTACTAGCCAATTTATATATGTGTCACAACAGTCTGAATTATTCCAAAAATGCATGATTTAAAGAATCGCATATTGGAAGGAAAATCTCATACCCTAGTTATAAAAGTGAAAAAGGACTTGCACTGCTATAGTGCTTGACCATGGGCTAGAACCTCTAGTTTTGTGCTTATCGCCGAAAAGTGGGCGTTATTTCCGGCGTGGGCATTAAAAAAGGGTTTTCAGATCACCGGCTACTCGCCCATTCTCAAAACACCTAGTTTACATTTTTGAAAATGGGCGTTACCGCGAGTGATATGAAATGGGAGGTAGCGCTAAATTTTTTTGACCTTCTGCCGTAAAATGTGGCCGACTTTAGCAACGACATGGCAACGCTCGATTTTCGCGATTCTGGAGGTCAAGGGTCACCATGACATGCGCAGAAGAGGAGACAGAGAGAGAGGGAGCTCAGAGGGACTGAAGGAGTGTCTGTGTGTGGTGTGGCTGCTTTGGGAGGAAGGAGGGAGACTTTAGAGCTTCACAGCAAATAGGCAAACAAAAATTAGCTGTTACCTGCCACATATTTGACCGAATTTGCCCTATAATGGAGAGAGTGGAGGAGGTGGGACAGGAGCACATTGGAGGCCGCAAAAGAGCCAGGAGGTTCTCAGACGAGGCAAATGACTCCCTCCTGCAGGAGGTCGAGTTACACTGGGGTGATTTGACACAGGGAGGGCATGGGAAGTCCATACCAAAAGCCTACTAGAGGATATGGACCGAGATAGCAGAGGTGGTCTCATCGGCAACCAACGAGGTCCGTGAGGGCAACCAATGCCACAAACGTTGGAACGACCTTGTGGGATCCGCAAGAGTAAGTATTACATTGATTTACATATATTTATGTATTTATATAATTTGATTTGTAACAGTCATGAGTGACTATCAGCAGATGTGAAGTCTTGCACTTTTACCAGGAATGTTTTACTCAAAGCCTGTGGTCACGGTGTACGTCTTTAGGTAAAGAATGATAATAATCATAATAATCATGATTACATCTGTCAGTTATGTGTTGTATCAGTGTTATATATGTAAACTTGTATTTACCTTATACAGCCACCAGAGGGCTCATCCCATGGAGTCCCAAGGGATCCCATAATCCCTTTGGAGCACAGGTATTTAAGGAGGCTTCACAGGTTGGTGAGACACTCTGGAGACCTGCAATAAAAGACTACAGTCACACTTTACTTTGAGCTAACAGTGTTCAATCTGACTCTTTCTCCATACACTACAACTGGTGACAAGATACAGATAGTGAACCCAAAGATGCAGAGAACAGTGGGAATCCTGGAGCGAGATGATTGGGAAACTTTTGTGGAGCGACTCGACCAATACTTCATGGCCAACAAGCTAGATGGAGAAGAGAGCACTGCCAAATGAAGGGTGATCCTCCTCACCGTCTGTGGGGCACTAACGTATGGCCTCATGAAGAATCTGCTCACTCCAGGGAAACCCACGGAGAAATTGTCCGATGATTTGTGCACACTGGTCTGAGAGCGTTTGAACCCAAAGGAAAGCGTTCTGATGGTGAGATACCGGTTCTACACCTGCAAAACATCTGAAGGCCAGGAAGTGCCGAGTTATGTCGCCGAGCTAAAATGCCTTGCAGGACATTGTGAATTTGAAGGACATTTGGAGCACATGCTCAGAGATTTTTTCATACTTGGCATTGGCCACAAAACCATACTTCGCAAACTTTTGACTGTAGAGCCCCCAACCTTGAGTAAAGCCATAGCGATAGCCGAGGCGTTCATTGCCACCAGTGACAATACGAAGAAAATCTCTCAGCACACAAGTGCTGCTACTAGTACTGTGAAAAAAGTGATGCTGTTTTCGAATCGTAACGTACAGGGCAGGTCACACATACCTGCAGCTACAAGTCTGCAGATGTCTCAGAGTCCACCATCAAGGGTGATGAATGCTAGGCCATTAACACCTTGTTGGCACTGCGGGGGTGATCATCATTTCCATTCATGCCGATTCAAAGAGTACATTTGCAAGGGCTGTGGAACAATGGGACACTTCCAATGAGTGTGCAGGCGAGCTGCAAAGCCTGTTAAACCTGCAAGCCATCATATTGCAGAGGAGGACAGATCCACAGAGGATCACGACAAACCAGAGCCTCAGATCGAGGAGGCAGAGGTACATGGGGTGCACACATTCACCACAAATTGTCCACGATAATGCTGAATGTTGAACTAAATGGACTCCCAGTGTCAATGGAGCAGGACACGGGCGCGAGCCAGTCCATCATGGGTAAAAAGACTTTCAAAAGGTTGTGGTGCAACAAGGCCTCAAGGCCAGTCTCAACTCCAGTTCATACGAAACTAAGAACTTACACGAAAGAACTGATACCTGTAATCGGCAGTGCTACTGTGAAGATCTCCTACGATGGAGCAGTGCACAAGCTACCACTCTGGGTGGTACCGGGTAATGGTCCCACGCTGCTCGGCAGGAGCTGGCTGGGAAAGATACCCTGGAACTGGCACGATGTCCGAGCACTATAGCCCGCTGACGACACTTCGTGTGCCCAGCTCTTAAACAAATTTCCTTTGCTGTTCGAATCAGGCATCAGGAAATTCCAAGGAGCAAAAGTACAGATCTAATTCCGGGGGCGTGACCCATCCATCACAAGGCGAGAGCAGTACCGTACATGCTGAGAGAAAGGGTAGAGATCGAGCTAGACCGGCTGCAAAGAGAAGGCATCATTTCCCCGAACGAGTTCAACGAGTGGGCCAGTCTTTTCGTCCCAGTCCTCAAGGGAGATGGCACCGTCAGAATCTGTGACGATTACGAAGTAACTATCAATCATTTCTCCCTGCAGACCAATACCCACTACCAAAGGCCGACAACCTCTTTACAACGTTGGCGGGAGGAAAGACATTCACGAAGCTGGAACTGACTTCAGCCTACATGACGCAGGAACTGGAGGAAGCATCAAAGGCCCTCACCTGTATCAACACGCTCAAAGGTCTTTTTGTTTATAACAGATGCCCATTTGGAATCCGATCGGTGGCGCCGATGTTCCAGAGAAACACGGAAAGCTTACTGACGTCGGTCCCGCACACTGTGGTCTTCCAGGACGACATCTTGGTCACAGGTCGGAACACAATCGAGCATCTGCAGAACATGGAGGAGGTTTTTAGTCGACTCAACCACGTGGGACTCAGGTTAAAACGCTCGAAGTGCATTTTCCTGGTGCCTGAAGTGCAGTTCCTGGGAAGCAGAATTGCAGCGGATGGCATCAGGCCCACCAACGCGAAGACAGAGGCAATTGAGAAGGCACCGAGGCCACAGAATGTGACAGAGCTCCAATCGTTTCTGGGACTCCTGAATTACTTTGGTAACTTCTTACTGGGTCTCAGCACATTGTTAGAACCACTGCATGTCTTACTATGAAAAGGAGACGAATGGGTTTGGGTCAAAAGCCAAGAAAATGCCTTTGTAAATGTCATGTATCTCACACTACTGTACATAACTGTATCTTACCATGCTATACATGACTGTAACTAGAGATGACCTGTAACCACAAGCTTACCTTACCACCAGGGGTGCACTTGCAGGAGACTCTGGATACCTGTCCCAGACAGGTATATAAGGACAGGTCTCAGGCAAGTGTGGCATTCGAGAGCTGTGTAATAAAGGTGCAGGTCCTGAGTGACTTTGACTTCAGTATGTGCCTCGTGTGAATCTGTACTGTAGGGACAGGACTTTACAGTGGCGACGAGTTACGGGATTACAGAATCCACAGAATGGCGAACAACGGATCAGATGAAAAATACAAAGCTGGAGATAATTGGGTGGACTGTAGAGAAAAGCTCCAGCAAAGCTTTGTAACCAAAGATTGGTTAGGCGACGACAAGGCAGACAAGAGAAGAGCCCATCTCTTGACCAGCTGTGGCTCGAAAACATACGCCTAATGAAGGACCTGCTGGCACCCGAGAAACCAGCAAGCAAGCCGTTTGAAGAGTTGAGCACAGTGGTAAGAGACCACCTGAAGCCAGCGAGCAGCCAACACATGGCCAGACACAGGTTCTACAACTACAGACGCTGTGTAGGCCAGAGCATACCCGACTTCGTGGCGGAACTTCGGAGGTTGGCTAGCTTATGTGAGTTCTCCGATGAACTAAGGAGAGAAGTACTGAGAGACTTTTTTATTGAAGGAATAGGCCACGCAGGCATATTCCGAAAGCTCATAGAAACTAAGAACTTGACCCTAGAGGCAGCAGCACTGGTTACACAGACATTCTTGGCAGGAGAAGAAGCAACAAGCTTGATCTACACTGCGGGTACGACAACTAACGAAACATCAGAACAAGGGGTTCACAGCGTGTAACAAGCCGCTACCCCTACACACAGACAAAGGCAGGAGAGCAGGCCCTCAACAGCAGGCAGTGGCGCCAGAAGCCACCAAGGGCCACATGAACGGCCGTTCACATCTCATCAACCCACATTGCGAGCAATCAACTACAAACTGAGAGAAGCTCAAGAGAGATCAGACAGACGCAGCTCATTCTTTGGAAACAATGGAAGCGGTCTGTGCTGGAGATGTGGGGGAAGGCACTCATCAAGGGGGTGTCGATTTCAGCATGCTGTTTGCAGAAACTGCGACTATACAGGGCATCTGGCCCGCATGTGCAGAAAAATGGCAGCTCGGCTGGTATATGAATCGGAAGGGTCGGAAAGCGGACCAGAAGACGGTGGGGACAGTACCAGGGACACCGATGTACAGCGGGTCAACACGATCAAAGGCCACTGCTCCTACAACAAGATGCCTCCAATAATGATGAGGGTCCTACTCAACGGGATACCCGTCAACATGGAGCTGGATACGGGAGCGAGTCAATCTCTCATGAGCACTCAACAATTTGAACAGCTGTGGCCGCACAAAAGAGACAGACCAAAACTCACAAGGGTCGACATCAAACTAAGGACTTATACCAAAGAAATCATACCAGTCCTCGGCAGCGCCATGCTCTCAGTCACACACAAAGGGACAGTGAACCGACTTCCCCTGTGGATTGTCCCCGGAGATCTCCCAGCACTGCTGAGAAGAAGCTGGCTGGCAAAACTAAACTAGAAATGGGATGATGTTCACGCCATGTCGTCAGAGGAACGGACCTCCTGCTCAACAGTTCTAAGTCAATTTGAATATCTCTTTCAGCCAGGTGTGGGCACCTTCAAAGGGGCTAAAGTCAAAATCTACATCACACAGGATGCTAGACCAGTCCATCACAAGGCTAGAGCTGTGCCCGATGTGATGAGGGAAAAGATTGAACATGAACTGGATAGGCTTCTGCGGGAAGGCATTATCTCACCCATGGAATTTAGCGACTGGGCAAGTCCCATCGTCCCAGTCATGAAGCCTGATGGATCCGTACGAATCTGTGGGGACTACAAATCTACCATAAGCAGAGTCTCCCTACAGGACCAATACCCGCTGCCCAGAGCGAAGGACTTATTTGACACATTGGCTGGAGGAAAACTTTTCTCAAAACTAGATCTCACATCTGCGTATATGACGCAAGAATTGACCGATGAGTCTAAGCTACTCACCACCATCAACACACATCGAGGCCTTTTCATGTACAATCGATGCCCATTCGGCATCAGGTCGGCAGCTGCCATATTCCAGCGCAACATGGAGAGTCTGCTCAAGTCCATCCGGGGGATGGTTGTATTTCAAGACGACATACTTATCACGGGCAGGGACACCGACTCCCATCCGGTTGGATCGGGTAGGCCTAAGAGTTAAGAAATCCAAGTGCCTGTTTCTCATGCACGAGGTTGAATTTTTGGGCAGAAGGATTGCCGCTGATGGAATCCATCCAACAGAGTCCAAAACCGAAGCAATTTGCCTGGCACCCAGGCCCCGGAATGTCTCAGAACTGCACGCCTTTCTCGGGCTACTCAATTACTTTGGGAACTTTATGCAGAACTTAAGCACGCTGCTGGAGCCTCTCCATGTGCTACACAGAAAGGGGTGCAATTGGTTTTGGGGGGACGCCCAGGAACGCGCCTTCAATAAGGCACGCAACCTTCTGTGTTCCAACAGTGTTTTGGCTTTATTTGATCCAGGTAAAAAGCTAGTTTTTACATGTGATGCATCAGCGTATGGGGTCGGGTGCGTTTTACAACATGTCAATAGTGCGGGTAAATTACAACCCATAGCTTATGCCTTCAGGTCACTTTCGCGGGCGGAGCGCGGGTACGGAATGGTGGAGAAGGAGGCACTCGCCTGTGTGTACGGTGTCAAAAAGATGCGCCAATACCTTTTCGGGGCCAAGTTCGCGTTAGAAACTGACCACAAGCCCCTCACGTCCCTACTATCCGAAAGCAAGACAATAAACGGCAACGCCTCGGCACGCATTCAACGGTGGGCACTCATGCTGGCGACTTACGATTACACCATAAGGCACAGACCAGGCACAGACAACTATGCCGACGCGCTTAGCAGGCTACCCCTGGCAACCACGGAAGGGTCTGAGAGATAGTCATGACAATCAATGCCTTTGAGCCCACAGGTTCGCCCATGATGGCTCGCCAAATCAGAGCCTGGACGACCAGCGACCCCATGTTATCCCTAGTAAAAAGACGTGTCCTAACCGGTCACTGGGCAGAGACTCGCGATGCCTGCCCCGAGGAGATCAAATCTTTCCATAGGCGCATGCAAGAGCTGTCACTTCAAGCAGACTGCCTGATGTGGGGCAGCCGAGTAGTTATGCCTCTGCAAGGCAGAGAGGCATTTGTCCTGGAGCTCCACTGCAAGCACCCAGGGATCGTTCTCATGAAGGCCACAGCCAGATCCCACATTTGGTGACCCGGCATTGACGCAAGCTTGGAGCTCTGCGTCCGACGGTGCATCATTTGTGCCCAACTCAGTAATGCCGCCAGGGAGGCCTCCCTGAGCTCTTGGCCCTGGCCCACCAAACCGTGGTCGAGGGTGCACGTAGACTATGCGGGCCCATTCATGGGCAAAATGTTCCTCGTAGTTGTAGATGCATTTTCTAAGTGGATCGAATGCACCATTTTAAACTCGAGCACAACCTCCATCACTGTGGAGAGCCTTGGAACCATGTTCGCAACACACGGCATTCCTGACATATTGGTCAGTGATAATGGTCCGTGCTTCACCAGTGCAGAATTCCAAGATTTTATAAGTGACCACGGCATAAAGCACGTTAAGACGGCACCGTTCAAGCCGGCCTCCAACGTCCAGGCAGAGCAAGCAGTGCAGATCATTAAACAAGGCATGCTCAAAATCCAAGGTCCGACGCTGCAGGGCCGCCTGTCGCGACAGCTGCTGGCATACAGATCTCGTCCGCATTCATTGACTGAAGTTCCCTCCGCGCAACTATTAATGAAATGGACCTTGAAGACAAGGATCTCATTAATCCTCCCAGACATGCATGAAATCGTTGAGGCAAAGCGCCGTAAGCTAACTGAGTACCATGACCAAAATTCGAGGGAGAGGTGGAATGATTTAGGGGACACAGTGTTTGTGCTAAACTATGGCAGGGGTCCAAAATGGCTTGCAGGGACAGTAACAGGCAAGGAAGGAAACAGACTACTGGTGGTACAAATGGACAATGGCCAAACCTGCCGGAGGCATGTAGACCAAGTCAAAAGCAGATTTACCAACAACACTGCTGAACCAGAGACAGACTACAATGTGGAACTCACACCACACCTGGTGGACAGACAGAGGGAACAACCTGAGGAAAGGGCAATCCCAACAGACAGCCCAGGCGAGACACCAACAATCATACTGAACGAAACAGACAGCCCAGGCGAGATACCAGCAATCACCCCGAAAGAACAACAGGCACCAAGGCAAACAGCTGAACCACAACAAAGACGCTCCATGCGAGAGCGTAGACCACCTGAGAGACTGAACATATAAAGACAATAAGACCTTGGGGGAGGGTGATGTCATGCATCTCACACTGCTGTACATAACTGTAACTTACCATGCTATACATGACTATAACTAGAGGTGACCTGTCACCACAAGATAACCTTACCACCAGGGGTGCACTTGCAGGAGACACTGGATACCTCTCCCAGACAGGTATATAAAGATAGGTCTCAGACAAGTGTGGCATTCAAGAGCTGTGTAATAAAGGTGCAGGTCCTGAGTGACCTTGACTTCAGTATGTGCCTCGTGTGAATCTGTACTGCAGGGACAGGACTTTACAGTAAAAGCGAGAAAATTGCTATGCTCAAACAAATTGCTTGTGTTGTATGATCCATGTAAGCATTTGGTACTAGCATGTGATGCGTCGTCATATGGCGTCGTCATATGGTGTATTGCAACAAGTTAATGATTTTGGGATTTTGCAACCAGTTGCTTATGCATCCAGAAGTCTGTCTAAGGTTGAGAGAGCCTACAGCATAATTGAGAAAGAAGTGTTAGCGTGTGTCTGTGGGGTAAAGAAAATGCATCAATACCTGTTTGGGCTAAAATTCGAATTGGAAACTGACCACAAGCCATTTATATCACTGTTCTCCGAGAGTAAAGGGATAAATACCAACGTATCGGCCCGCATTCCGAGATGGGCGCTCACATTGTCCGCATATAAATACGACATCCACCACAGCCCAGGCACAGAAAACTGCGCCAATGCTCTCAGTAGACTGCCGTTGCCCACCACGGGGGTGGAAATGGCGCAGCCCGCAGATCTAGCCATGGTTATGGAAGCATTTGAGAGTAAGCAATCACCCGTCACTGCCCAGCAGATCAAAACCTGGACAAGCCAGGACCCCCCTTATTATCTCTAGTCAAAAGCTGTGTGCTTCACGGGAGCTGGTCCAGTGTCCCAGTGGAAATGCAGGAAGAGATAAAGCCGTTCCAGCAGTGCAAAGATGAAATGTCTATATAGACAGACTGCCTTCTATGGGGCAATCGAGTAATGGTCTCCATGAAGGGCAGAGACACCTTCATCAGTGACCTCCACAGTACCCACCCAGGGATCGTAATGATCAAAGCGATAGCCAGATCCCACGTGTGGTGGCCCGGTATCGATGCGGTCTTAGAGTCCTGCATTCACAGATCTAATACATGCTCGCAGTTAAGCAATGTACCCAGGGAGGCGCCGCTAAGTTTATGGTCTTGGCCCTCCAAACCGTGGTCTAGGGTACAGTCGACTATGCGGGCCCGTTCTTGGGTAAAATGTTCCTTATGATTGTAGACGCATACTCCAAGTGGATTGAATGTGAAATAATGTCGGCTAGCACGTCCGCTGGCACTACTGAAAGCCTGCGAGCCATGTTTGCCACACACGGCCTACCCGATGTCCTGGTGAGCGACAACGGGCCATGTTTTACCAGTGCTGAGTTCAAAGAATTCATGACCCGTAATGGGATCAAACATGTCACATCTGCCCCGTTTAAACCAGCATCCAATGGTCAGGCAGAGAAAGCAGTGTAAACTATCAAGCAAGGCTTGAAGAGGGTAATTGAAGGCTCACTGCAGACTCGCCTATCCCAAGTCCTGCTTGAGACCCCACTCACTCACTGGAATCCCACCTGCTGAACTGCTCATGAAAAGAGCACTTAAGACAAGGCTATCGTTAGTTCACCCTGATCTACATGAACAGGTAGAGAGCAGGCTGCGTCAACAAAGTGCGAGATTGAAATCAATGATCCTGTATTTGTATTAAATTATGGACAAGGTCCCAAGTGTCTTTCTGGCACTGTCATAGCCAAAGAGGGGAGCAGGGTGTTTCAGGTCAAACTTTCAAATGGACTCATTCACCGGAAACACTTGGACCAAATCAAACTCAGATTCACGGACTATCCTGAGCAACCCACCTTGGACCCTACCTTTTTTGATCCCCCAACATACACACCAGTGGTACATTGTAGCATTAAAAAAGCTATCTATTCACTGTAATTTCAGAACTTTTCAAAACCGAACATTGCACGACCATTTTGTTTGTGGGATGAGAAATGATGCAATCAGAAGAAAGTTATTGACAATGCCTGACTTGACTTTTGAGATTGCTTGTCATACAGCTAGGTCGATGGGTATGGTCGACCAATATTCCCGAGAATTTCATAATAATTACAGTCGGCAGACAACCGAGATGAATTGCCTGCAGGTTCAAAGTAAAAGGCGGTGAGGGCCCAAAGTCTAAAAAACTGGAAATTGTAACAGAGCATTGAAATCGGGCTATCAGTGCCTGGGACAACACATTGCTCAAAGTTGTCCATATGTAAAGGCAGAGTGTTTCTTCTGCAGAAAAACTGGGCATCTTGCGAAGGCATGCCAACTGAAGGGTAAACCAGCTTTAAATGCTATGAGTCCAGCTTTTAAAGCTATGAGTAGAAATCCCCAGAGACTACATTGCATGGAAGAACAACAACAGGACGAGGAAATGTTAGAATTAAATGTAATCAGGAGCACGAGGTTAATGGACAGCGATTCGAAAAGTATCAAAATCCACATAGATGTTGCGGGATTCAAGATACCAATGGAAATCGACACTGGTGCATCCATGAGTGTAGCACTGGAGTCGTTATACCTCAACAAATTGCATGATTTTCCATTGGAGAAATCCAAAATGGAGCTGCGAGGCTACTCGGGAGAGAACATTCCTGTGGTAGGTCATATCACCGTGCCGGTGAAATACAAGGATCAATTTCAGAACTTGCCTCTAATAGTAGTAAAAGGAGATAAGCCTGCCTTACTAGGAAGAATTTGGTTGAGATCACTGAAGCTGGATTGGAGTGAAACTTTCAATGTTGAAACGAGATTTGCATCAACGGATGATATTATCAAGAGTTATTCGAAGGTGTTCTGCGAAATGGGCAGTCCGATTCAAGGCTTCAAGGCAAGTGTCAGGGTACAGAAGGACGCTAGATCGGTTTACTGCAAGCCATGTTCCGTACCATATGCACTCAAGGAGAAAGTTGAGTAAGAACTCAAAAGGCTAGAGACTGAGAATATTATTTCTAAGATAGATCGATGTAATTGGGCTACACCCATTGTTGTTGTACCTAAGTCCGATGGTAAGATAAGATTGTGTGGTGATTATAAAGTAACCGTAAGCGAGGTTCTAGAGGGTAATGTCCCCAATACATTACCAAATATAGAAGATTTGTTCACAACACTGACAGGTGGTCAGATCTTCTCAAAACTGGATCTTACAAATGCCTACTTACAGCTTGAACTAGATGAGGAGTCCAAGTCATGCTTGACTATAAATACTCATCTAGGCCTATATCAATTTAATATGCTACTGTTTGGAGTGTCTTCTGCCCCTGCCATATTCCAAGGGGTGATGAACCAGATTTTGCAAGGTATTGAAGGGGTAGTATGTTATTTAGATGATATATTAATTTCAGCAACAAATAGGCAAATTCATAATAACATATTGAATGCAGTCCTCAAGCACAGAGTACGAGTGTCTGCTCATAAGTGTGAGTTATTTCAAAACTCAGTGGAGTACTTAGAATACAGAATAGACAAAGATAGTTTACATCCAACCATGGGAAAGCTGGATGCAATTAGAAATGCACCCACTCCCAGGAATGTCAACTGAACTTCATTCATTCTTGGGTCTTTTGAACTATTATGGGAAGTTACTACCAAATTTGGCTACAGTATTACATCCACTGAATGAACTATTGAAAAAACAGGTCCATTGGAAGTGCTCAAAAGAATGCGATACAGCATTCAAGGAGTGTAAAAGCAAATTGGTAGAGAGTACCATGTTAGTTCACTATGACATATCTAAGGAGATTAAGCTAGCATGTGATGCCTCTCCATTTGGAATTGGGATAGTGATCTCTCATGTATTATGTAGTGGGGAGGAGAGACCAATTGCTTTTGCTTCACGCACTCTCAGTGCCAGTGAGAGTAATTATGTGCAAATCGAAAGGGAAGCTTTGGCATTAATTTTTGGGGTCAAGACATTCCACAAATACTTGTATGGTTGTAAGTTTATCATCATTATGGACCATAAGCCCCTAACAGCAATCTTCTATCCAAAGGCCCCAGTTCCAACATTAACTGCAGCCCGAATGCAGAAATGGGCTTTGATTTTGTCAGCACATACATATGATATTGAATACAGATGATCAGCTGATCACAGTAATGCTGATGCAATGTCTAGATTGCCTTCCCCATCACAAGTTACACCCGATAGGGAAGAAGTGTTCTATTTTTCATACATTGATGAACTGCCAGTCACAGCTGAAGAGATTGGTAGAGCAACCAAACATGACCCAGTGATGTCAAAGGCGTATGATTATATTGCAAATGGATGACCAAACCAAGTAACAGACAAAGATATTCATCCATTCTTCATTCGTAGGAATGAATTATCAGTCAATAAAGATTGTATCATGTGGGGTGCAAGAGTGGCTATACCAAATAAATTCAGGTCCCAAATTATTAGGAAACCTCCATGACCAGCACCTGGGAATGTGCTTAACCAAGAGTTTTGCACGCAGTTACTTATGGTGGCCAGGTCTTGATAAAGATACAGAGTACATCGTGAGTCAGTGTACGACATGTCAATCGGTAAGCAAGCAACCACCATCAGTACCATTACAGTCATTGAAATGGCATCCCAGGGTGTGGCAAAGGCTACATATCGATTTTGCTGAGTTAGAAGGACAACAATTGTTCATTGTGATTGATAGCCATTCGAAGTGGGTCGAGGTGTTTCCAATGTGGAAAATAACAACAAGTAAAACATTAGACATTTTGCGAAGTTTATTTTCTTCATTTAGCCTCCCAGAAGAAATTGGTTCAGATAATGGACCACAATTTCATTCAGAAGAATTTGCACAGTTCACGAGATAAAATGGTGTGAAACATACCAAGGTTCCGCCATACCATCCTGCTTCGAATGGTGCAGCAGAGCGCACTGTACAAATTGTAAAATGTGCCCTCATAAAACAGATGTTGGATCCAAATCTAAAGAAACGACAGTTGTCATTGGATCACAAATTGACTAATTTTCTAATTACGTATTGTAATACTCCTCATATAACTACTGGTAGAACACCAGCAGAGTTGTTTCTCAAATGACAGTCACGAACCAGATTCTCGTTGTTAAAACCAAATTTGGCACAGTCCGTAGAAGAGACACAATTAAGACAGAAACAGAATCATGAGGTAGAGTAAAAGAGAGAAGTGTGAAATTAAATCAGAAGGTGAGAGTGAAGAACCATCACCATAAATGGGTAAGATGGTTACTAGGAAGAGTGGTGAAGATATGTGGTCCTCGCACATACTCGGTCAGGATGTTTGATAATGGACAGGTTAGGTTTGTTCACATTGGAAACATAGAAACAGGGCTGATCATTCAACCTCAGTACCCCACCCCAGCCTTCTCTCTATACCTCCTGATCCCTTTAGCCGTAAGGGCCACATCTAACTCCCTTTTGAATATGTTCAACGAACTGGACTCAACAACTTTCTGTGGCAGAGAATTCCGCAGGTTCACAACTCTCTGGGTGAAAAAGTTTCTCCTCATCTCGGTCCTATACGGCTTATCCCTTATCCTTAGACTGTGTCCCCTGGTTCTGGACACCCCCAACATTGGGAACATTCTTCCTGCATCTAACCTGTCCAGTCCCGTCAGAATTTTATACGTTTCTATGAGATCCCCTCTAATTCTTCTAAATTTCAGTGAGTATAAGCCTAGCCGATTCAGTCTTTCCTTATATGTTAGTCCTGCCATCCCGGGATTCAGTCTGGTGAACCTTCGCTGCACTCCCTCAATAGCAAGCACGTCCTTCCTCAGATTAGGAAACCAAAACTGCACACAATACTCAAAGTATGGTCTCACCAAGGCTCTGTACAACTGCAGCAAGACCTCCCTGCTCCTATACACAAATCCCCTCGCTATGAAGGCCAGCATGCCATTTGCTTTCTTTACTACTTGCTGTAACTGCATGCCTACCTTCAATGACTGATGTACCATTACACCCAGGTCTCGTTGCACCTCCCCTTTTACTAATCTGTCACCATTCAGCTAATAATCTGCCTTCCTGTTTTTGCCATCAAAGTGGATAACCTCACATTTATCCACATTATACTGCATCTGCCATGTATTTGCCCATTCACCTAACCTGTCCAAGTCCACCTGCAGCCTCTTAGCATCCTCCTCGCAGCTCGCACTGCCACCCAGCTTAGTGTCATCTGCAAACGTGGAGATATTACATTCAATTCCTTCATCTAAATCATTAATGTATGTTGTAAATTGTAAATAGCTGGGGTCCCAGCACTGAACCCTGCGGCACCCCACTAGTCACTGCCTGCCATTCTGAAAAGGACCCGTTTATTCCTACTCTTTGCTTCCTGTCTGCGAACCATTTCTCTATCCACGTCAATACATTACCCCTAATACCATGTGCTTTAATTTTGCACACTAATCTCTTGTGTGGGAGCTTGTCAAAAGCCAAATCCACCACATCTACTGGTTCTCCCTTATCCAGTCTACTATTTACATCCTCAAAAAACTCGAGAAGATTTGTCAAGCATGATTTCCCTTTCATAAATCCATGCTGACTTGGATCGATCCTTTCACTGCTTTCCAAATGCGCTTTTATTACATCTTTAATAATTGACTCCAGCATTTTCCCCACCACCGATGTCAGGCTAACCGGTCTATAATTCCCTGTTTTCTCTCAACCTCCTTTTTTAAAAAGTGGGGTTACATTAGCTACCCTCCAATCCATAGCTAATGGAAAATGACCACCAATGCAACTACTATTTCTAGGGCCACTTCCTTAAGTACTCTGGGAAGCAGACTATCAGGCCCTGGGGATTTATCGGCTTTCAGTCCCTTCAATTTCCCTAACACCATTTCCTGACTAACAAGGATTTCCCTCAGTTCCTCCTTCTTGCTAGACCCTCGGTCCCCCAGTATTTTCAGGAGGTTATTCGTGTCTTCCTTAGTGAAGACAGAACCAAAGTATTTGTTCAATTGGTCTGCCATTTCCTTGTTCCCCATTATGAATTCATCTGATTCTGACTGAAAGGGACCTACATTAGTCTTCACTAATCTTTCTCTCTTCTCATATCTATAGCTTTTGCAGTCAGTTTTTATGTTCCCTGCAAGCTTACTCTCATACTTTATTTTCCCCCTCCTAATTAAACTCTTAGTGCTCCTCTGCTGAATTCTAAATTTCTCCCAGTCCTCAGGTTTGCTGCTTTTTCTGGCCAATTTATATGACTCTTCCTTGGATTTAACACTTTCTCGCATTTCCCTTGGTAGCCACAGTTGAGCCACCTTCTCTTTTTTACTTTTACGCCAGACAGGGATGTACAATTGTTGTAGTTCATCCATGTGATCTGTAAATGTCTGCCATTGTCTATCCACCATCAATCCTTTAAGTATCATTCGCCAGGCTATCCGAGCCAATTCACGTCTCATACCATCGAAGTTTCCTTTCTTTAAGTTCAGAAGCCTAGTCTCTGAATTAACTGTGTCACTCTCAATCTTAATGAAGAATTCTACCATATTATGGTCGCTCTTCCCCAAGGGGCCTCGCACGAACAGATTGCTAATTAATCCTCTCTCGTTACACAAGACTGAGTCTGGGATGGCCAGCTCTCTAGTTGGTTTCTCAACATATTGGTCTAGAAAACCATCCCTTATACACTCCAGGAACTCCTCCTCCACAGTACTGCCACCAGTTTGGTTCGCCCAATCAATATGTAGATTAAAGTCACCCATGATAACTGCTGTACCCTTATTGCACGCGTTCCTAATTTCCTGCTTGATGCCATCCCCAACCTCCCTACTACTGTTTGGTGGTCTATACACAACTCCCACTAACGTTTCCTGCCCTTTGGTGTTTTGCAGTTCTACCCATATAGATTCCACATCATCCACGCTAATGTCCTTCCTTACTATTGCGTTAATCTCCTCCTTAATCAGTAACGTTACCCCACCTCCTTTTCCTTCCTGTCTATCCTTCCTGAATATTGAATACCCCTGGATGTTGAGTTCCCAGCCTTGGTCACCCTGGATGTTGAGTTCCCAGCCTTGGTCACCCTGGAGCCATGTCTACGTAATCCCAATTACATCATATCCGTTAACAGCTATCTGTGCAGTTAATTCATCCACCTTATTACGAATGCTCCTCGCATTGAGTCTCAGAACCTTCAGGCTTTTTTTTTAACACTCTTTGTCCTTTTAGAATTATGTTGTAATGTGGCCCTTTTTGATTTTTGCCCTTGATTTCTCAGCCCTCCACTCTTGTTTTTCTCCTTTCTACCTTTTGCTTCTGCCTCCTTTTTACTTCCCTTTGCCTTCCTGCATTGATTCCCATCCCCCTGCCTTTTTAGTTTAATCATATTTTACCTACAGAAATGGAATTGGTTGAAGGTGGGAATGATTCAATTACTTCTGACTCATCAGATAGTTTTGATACACCAGTAGCATATCCTACATCTAATGTACGGGAAACAATTCCAAGAGAAAATCAGAATTAAGTCTGAGTCCGAGTCAGGAAAACAAACAGTCTGAAGTTATAGAGAGTTCAAATGGAAATCAAGGGCATCCCTTGGAGGAAAACTTCCCTCAGGATCAGCCTCGAATGAGTTTGAATTCGACACCATGTTTGGAAGGGTCTGTTCGAGAGCGAAGGTGTCCTCTTCGAAACAGAAAACAAGTGGTTAAGCTTAACTTGTAAATATGGCAAAATGAGTCCACATCCTTTGTTATGTATAACCATGCAAGTTATGTGTGATGATTGTTGTTATAATAACTTCTTCATTAAGGAGGGAGAAGTGTAATGTCTGTAGCTCCACACTGTAGACGTATTGGGTTACTGCAACTAGAGGGTTTAATAAAACATGGGTCACCTTACAAAAAGCAGGAAGTTCCATAAGTTTCCACAGACTGTTCTGGAAGATCTGCCATTTTAAAGACTTGTGTGCAGTGTGTGCTTCTATGGATTTAGCACAATGGCCACACAGCCTTTACTGTCCATTAAAATTAATGGTGGAAAATCATGGCCTGTGCACCTGTGATGTGAGACCTGTGACCGCTGCTCCATATTGGAAATGTGGAATCAGCACTTTGAGTAATGTCATGGAAGGCAAACACAACAGCCATTTTGCACAAAGCAGGATGACATAAATAACAAAATTACATAATCTGCTTTTGCTGATGCTGATATTGACCTGGACACCAATAAAGCGCTCTGCTGTTCAAGTAGTACGACATCTTTAACATCCAACTACCCCATTAAAACAGGCAAATGGGACCTCAGTTTTACATTTCATCCAAAGGACGGTACCTGAAATAACCCCACAGTACAGCACTGGAATAACTGCCTGGATTATGAGTTGAAGTCTTGCAAAAGTAACCTAAACCAGTGCCTACTGATCCAATGGTACAAGTGCTATTAGCTGAGCTAAGCTGATACCAATATTCCATTTGATGAACAAAAACGTTTCTGATTCTAAAATAAACACTATGGCCTAGAAATTCGTGTCGTTTGCGCCTCCCATTATAGATGCAAACAATTTTTTGGCCCAGGTGCAGCACCGCTAACGAATCCTGCTAACTTCCATGGGAGTTTAGCGGTGACGGTAACCTGTAGCGTCCTGCTCCACTGCACTGGCAATAACGACATCATCACCATGCTCAGCATCCCGTTTGCACCCCAGACCCTAAATTGGGTATCTTCCCCCTGAAGCTGCGCTTGGTGAAGCATGCGACAGCTTCAGGGGCCATGTACAGTATTGTGTTCCTAACACAGATGAGACTGCACACAGGGAGGTTAAAGTAACAGTGACCTCAGTCTTTATCAAGACACTCCAGAATGAGGAACAGGCCTTAGGGGCCGGTTTATATACAGTGCTCCCAAGGGATGCTGGGATCCCTTGGGACTTCAGGGGATGCGCTCCCTGGTGGCGGAACATGGGAGTGCATGCTTTACAGATACACAACATCACTCCCCCGCAAATTCAAAGTGAAAACTATTTACAAGGTGAGGTGGTCGGGAGCCTTTCCTTTCCTGGTGGACCGCCTCGGTACAAATGTCTGTTCTGGTGTGTTGGCTGTGCCCTCGCTGGGCTGGCATGTTGTTGGCCCTGCAGGGCTGCTGGGTGAGACTGGCCTTGCTGGGCTGTTGGGCATGATGGGTTCGATTTCCTGGTCCGGGATGGTGTCGTTAATCCTTTGGGTGTGTGTTGTGGCTCAAAAAAGGTGGTGTCTGCTGTGGGTTGTTCAGGTCAGTCTGTGAACCGCAGCCTCGTTTGGTCCAGGTGCTTTCTGCAAATTTGTCCATTGTCTAGTTTGACGACAAACACCCTACTCCCTTCTTTAGCTATCACCGTGCCCGCGATCCACTTGGGACCATGTCCATAGTTTAGCACATACACAGAGTCATTCAGATCAATTCCCCGTGACACAGTGGCACGACCATCGTTTACATTTTGTTGCTGCCACCTGCTCTCTACCTGATCATGCAGGTTGGGGTGAACCAGCGAGAGTCTGGTTTTAAGTGTCCTTTTCAGGAGTAGCTCAGCCGGGAGCACCTCTGTGAGCGAGTGAGGTCTCGTGCGGTAGCTGAGCAGTACTCGGGACAAGCGGGTTTGGAGTGAGCCTTCTGTGACTTGTTTAAGGCTCTGTTTGATTGTTTGTACTGCCCGCTCTGCCTGCCCACTGGAGGCTGATTTAAACGGGGCCGAGGTGATATGTTTGATCCCATTGCGGGTCATGAATTCTTTAAATTCGGCACTGGTGAAACACGGCCCGTTGTCACTGACCAGTGTGTCAGGCAGGCCGAGAATGGCAAACATGGCCCTCAGGCTTTCAATGGTGGCGGTGGCGGTGCTTCCAGACATTATTTCACATTCAATCCATTTTGAAAAAGCATCCACCACCACCAGGAACATTTTACCGAGAAACAGGCCCGCATAGTCGACATGGCTCCTCGACCATGGTCTGGAGGGCCAGGACCACAAACTTAGTGGTGCCTCTCTGGGCACGTTGCTCAACTGAGCACACACGCGGCATTGCCATACACAGGACTCTAAGTCAGAGTCGATACCGGGCCACCACACGTGGGATCTGGCTATCGCTTTCATCATTACTATACCCGGGTGTGTGCTGTGGAGATCTGAGATGAACGTCTCCCTGCCCTTTTTGGGTAGCACGACACGATTACCCCACAACAGGCAGTCTGCCTGAATGGACAGCTCGTCCTTTCGCCGCTGGAACGGCTTGATTGGCTCTTGCATTTCAACAGGGATGCTGGCCCAGCTCCTATGCAGTGCGCAGTTTTTTACTAGGAACAGTCGAGGATCCTGGCTGGTCGAAGTCCGAATCTGGCGGGCCGTGACAGGTGATTTATCATTTTCAAATGCTTCCATGACCATCAACAAGTCTGCGGGCTGCGCCACCATCAACAAGTTTACAGGCTGCGCCATTTCCACCCCCGTGGTGGGCAATGGAAGCCGACTGAGAGCATCCGCACAAATCTTGGTGCCTGGCTGTGGCGGATGGTATAGTTATATGCTGCTAGCGCGAGTGCCCACCTTTGTATGCGGACTGAGGCATTGGTATTTATCCCCTTGTTTTCAGCGAACAGGGATATGAGGGGCTTGTGATCGGTTTCCAGCTCAAATTTGAGGCCAAACAGGTATTGATGCATTTTCTTTACCCCGAACATATACACTAATGCCTCTTTCTCAATCATGCCTCTCGGCCTTAGACAAGCTCGTGGAGGCATAGGAGACAGGTTGCAACTTCCCCGCAATGTTAGCTTGTTGTAATACGCACTCGACTCCGTACGATGACGCTTCACATGCTAGCACAAGTCTTTTACACGGGTTATATAATACAAGCAGCTTGTTGGAGCATAAAATGTTTCTGGCTTTCTCAAAAGCAATTCCTTGTTTTTTTCCCCCATACCCAGTTCTCACCTTTACGCAATAACACATGCAGGGGCTCTAAGAGGGTGCTTAACCCCGGTAGGAAGTTACCAAAATAGTTGAGGAGTCCCAGGAACAACCGCAGCTCCGTGACGTTCTGTGGCCTGGGCGCATTCCTGATAGCCTCTGTCTTGGCGTCTGTGAGCCGAATGCCTTCCGCCGCGATCTTTCTCCCCAAAAACTCCACTTCTGTTACTATGAAGACGCATTTCGACCTATTCAGCCGCAGCCCTACGCGATCCAGTCGCTGGAGGACCTCCTCCAGGTTTTGTAGGTGCTCAACGGTGTCCTAACCCGTGACCAATATGTCGTCCTGAAAAACCACCGTGCGTGGTACCAACTTGAATAGGCTCTCCATGTTTCTCTGGAAGATCGCTGCAGCCAACCGAATTCCAAACGGGCATCTGTTGTAGATGAACAGTCCCTTGTGCGTGTTGATGCAGGTGAGGCCCTTCGAAGACTCCTCCAGCTCCTGCATCATGTAGGCCGAAGTCAGGTCGAGCTTGGTGAATGTCTTGTCTCCTGGCAGCGTTGCAAATAGGTCGTCTGCCTTAGGTAGCGGGTATTGGTCCTGTAGCGAGAAATGATTAATAGTTACTTTATAATCGCCGCAAATCCTGACCGTGCCATCACTTTTGAGTACTGGAACAATCGGGCTGGCTCACTCGCTGAATTCCACTGGGGAGCTGATGCCCTCGCGTTGCAGCCTCTCCAGCTCGATTTTCACTCTCTCCCTCATCATAGAAACATAGAAACATAGAAAATAGGTGCAGGAGTAGGCCATTCGGCCCTTCTAGCCTGCACCACCATTCAATGAGTTCCTGGCTGAACATGCAACTTCAGTACCCCATTCCTGCTTTCTCGCCATACCCCTTGATCCCCCTAGTAGTAAGGACTTCATCTAACTCCTTTTTGAATATATTTAGTGAATTGGCCTCAACAACTATCTGTGTTAGAGAATTCCACAGGTTCACCACTCTCTGGGTGAAGAAGTTTCTCCTCATCTCGGTCCTAAATGGCTTACCCCTCATCCTTAGACTGTGACCCCTGGTTCTGGACTTCCCAACATTGTGAACATTCTTCCTGCATCTAACCTGTCTGAACCCATCAGAATTTTAAACGTTTCTATGAGATCCCCTCTCATTCTTCTGAACTCCAGTGAATACAAGCCCAGTTGATCCAGTCTTTCTTGATATGTCAGTCCCACCATCCCGGGAATCAGTCTGGTGAACCTTCGCTGCACTCCCTCAATAGCAAGAACGTCCTTCCTCAAGTTAGGAGACCAAAACTCTACACAATACTCCAGGTGTGGCCTCACCAAGGCCCTGTACAACTGTAGCAACACCTCTCTGCCCCTGTACTCAAATCCCCTCACTATGAAGGCCAACATGCCATTTGTTTTCTTAACCGACTGCTGTACCTGCATGCCAACCTTCAATGACTGATGTACCATGACACCCAAGTCTCGTTGCACCTCCCCTTTCCTTAATCTGTCACCATTCAAATAATAGTCTGTCTCTCTGCTTTTACCACCAAAGTGGATAACCTCACATTTATCCACATTATACTTCATCTGCCATGCATTTGCCCACTCATCTAACCTATCCAAGTCACTCTGCAGCCTCATAGCATCCTCCTCGCAGCTCACACTGCCACCCAACTTAGTGTCGTTCGCAAATTTGGAGATACTACATTTAATCCCCTCGTCTAAATCATTAATGTACAGTGTAAACAGCTGGGGCACCAGCACAGAACCCCACTAGTCACTGCCTGCCATTCTGAAAAGTCCCCATTTACTCCTACTCTTTGCTTCCTGTCTGACAACCAGTTCTCAATCCATGTCAGCACACTACCCCCAATCCTATGTGCTTTAACTTTGCACATTAATCTCTTGTGTGGGACCTTGTTGAAAGACTTCTGAAAGTCCAAATATACCACACCAACTGGTTCTCCCTTGTCCACTCTACTGGAAACATCCTCAAAAAATTCCAGAAGATTTGGAAAGCATGATTTCCCTTTCACAAATCCATGCTGATTGGGACCTATCATGTCACCTCTTTCCAAATACGCTGCTATGACATCCTTAATAATTGATTCCATCATTTTACCCACTACCGATGTCAGGCTGACCGGTCTATAATTCCCTGTTTTCACTCTCCCTCCTTTTTTTAAACGTGGGGTTACATTGGCTACCCTCCACTCCATAGGAACTGATCCAGAGTCTATGGAATGTTGGAAAATGACTGTCAATGCATCCGCTATTTCCAAGGCCACCTCCTTAAGTACTCTGGGATGCAGTCCATCAGGCCCTGGGGATTTATCGACCCTCAATCCCATCAATTTCCCCAACACATTTTCGCGACTAATAAGGATTTCCCTCAGTTCCTCCTCCCTACTAGACCCTCTGACCCCTTTTATATCCGGAAGGTTGTTTGTGTCCTCCTTAGTGAATACCGAACCAAAGTACTTGTTCAATTGGTCTGCCATTTATTTGTTCCCAGTTACGACTTCCCCTGATTCTGACTGCAGGGGACCTACATTTGTCTTTACTAACCTTTTTCTCTTTACATATCTATAGAAACTGTTGCAATCCGTCTTAATGTTCCCTGCAAGCTTCCTCTCGTACTCCATTTTCCCTGCCCTAATCAAACCCTTTGTCCTCCTCTGCTGAGTTCTAAATTTCTCCCAGTCCCCGGGTTCACTGCTATTTCTGGCCAATTTGTATGCCACTTCCTTGGCTTTAATACTATCCCTGATTTCCCTTGATAGCCACAGTTGAGCCACCTTCCCTTTTTTATTTTTACGTCAGACAGGAATGTACAATTGTTGTAGTTCATCCATGCGGTCTCTAAATGTCTGCAGTCAACCCCTTAAGTATCATTCGCCAATCTATCCTAGCCAATTCATGCCTCATACCTTCAAAGTTATCCTTCTTTAAGTTCTGGACCATGGTCTCTGAATTAACTGTTTCACTCTCCATCCTAATGCAGAATTCCATCATATTATGGTCACTCTTCCCCAAGGGGCCTCGCACAACGAGATTGCTAATTAATCCTCTCTCATTACACAACACCCAGTCTAAGATGGCCTCCCCCCTAGTTGGTTCCTCGACATATTGGTCTAGAAAACCATCCCTTATGCACTCCAGGAAATCCTCCTCCACCGTATTGCTTCCAGTTTGGTTAGCCCAATCTATGTGCATATTAAAGTCACCCATTATAACTGCTGCACCCTTATTGCATACAGCCCTAATTTCCTGTTTGATGCCCTCCCCAACATTACTACTACTGTTTGGAGGTCTGTACACAACTCCCACTAACGTTTTTTGCCCTTGGTGTTCTGCAGCTCTACCCATATAGATTCCACATCATCCAAGCTAATGTCCCTCCTAACTATTGCATTAATCTCCTCTTTAACCAGCAATGCTACCCCACCTCCTTTTCCTGTTATTCTATCCTTCCTGAATGTTGAATACCCTTGGATGTGGGGTACCGCTCGCGCCTTGTTGTGAATGGGTCGTGCCTCTGGGACCAAGTGGATCTGCACCTTCGCCCTGGAAAAGTTTCCAATGCCTGGCTCAAAAAGGGAAGGAAATTTGTTTAGAACCTGGGTACATGAGGCCTCATCGACATGTGATAGCGCTTGGATGTCATCCCAGTTCCAGCGGATTTTGCCCAGCCAGCTCCTTCCAAGCAGTGTGGGGCCATCGCCCGGGACAATCCAGAGTGGCAGTTCGTGCATCGTGCCCTTGTAGGTAACCTTGACCATGGCACTGCCCAGGACAGTGATGAGTTCTTTGGTGTACGTTCTCAGTTTCGTGTGGATGGGGCTCATGTTTGGTCTGAGTGCCTTGTTGCACCACAGTCTCTCAAATATCTTTTGACTCATGATGGATTGGCTAGTGCCAGTTCCATGGCTACGGGTAAGCCATTCAATTTTACATTTAGCATTATAGGTGCACATTTCATCGCAAATGTGTGCACCTCGTGTACTTCAGCATCTGCCTCCACTCTCTGAGGCTCGAAGTTGCTTTGATCCACCATGGACCAATCTTCCTCTGCCACGTGTTGGTTAGCAGGTATTGCAGACCTTGCAGCTCATCTGCAAGCTCGTTGGATGTGCCCCATTGTTCCACAGCTCTTGCAAACATACCCTTTGAAGCAGCATGAATAGGCTGAATGGAAGTCTCCACAACGCCAACAAGGTGTGAATTGCCTTGCATTCATCCTTTGTTGGGGACTCTGAGTCATCTGTGTCACCTGAGGCCTGCTGCCAGTTGCAGACTCATGGTTTCTGCCCTGTACATTTCTGCTTGCAAACACAGTTCCAATTAATTTATGAACATTGCTAGCACTTGTGTGCTAAGAGATTTGTTTGGTGTTATCACTGGTGGACATAAACGCCTGTGCTGTCGCAAAGGCCTTACTCAGGGTTGGTGTCTCTACAGTCAAAAGTTTTCGTAGGATGGTCTCATGGCCAATGCCCAGCACAAAAAAATCTCTGAGCATCTGCTCCAGGTAGCCATCAAACTCACATTGTCCTGCAAGTCGCCTTAGCTCAGTGACATAGCTCACCACTTCCTGACCTTCAGATCGCTGGCACGTGTAGAACCGATACCTCGCCATCAGCACACTCTCCCTCGGGTTAAGGTGCTCCCAAACCAGTGTACATAGCTCCTCATATGACTTATCTGTGGGTTTCACCAGAGTCAAAAGATTCTTCATGAGGCTGTAGGTCGGTGCCCCGCAGACCATGAGGAGGACCACTCTCCTTTTTGCAGTGATTCCTTCTCCGTCCAGCTCGTTAGCTACAAAGTACTGGTCTAGCCATTCGACATAGGCTTCCCAGTCCTTACCCTCCGACAACTTCTTCAGGATGTCCACAGTTTGCTGCATCTTTGCATTGGATTCGTATTCTCGTCGCCAGTTATTGTGTTCCTAACACAGATGAGACTGCACACCGGGAAGTTAAAGTTACAGTGACCTCAGTCTTTATTAAGACACTCCAGAGTGAGGAACAGGCGATAGGGGCCGGCTTATATACAGTGCTCCCATGGGATGCTGGGATTCCTTGGGACTTCAGGGGATGCGCTCCCTAGTGGCGGAACATGGGCGTGCATGCTTTACAGATACACAACATACAGGGCAACCGGCCCCTCGCAAGGCGAAAGTTAAAGGGGAGGTGTGAGCTTTTACAAAATAAAATGCAGCCGATTTTGTTGAGCGCCCCGTTGACACGTTGAACGTGGGGTCCGTGCCACGATCGGTCAGCCCAGCACTATGCTTGAGTTCCGGGCTGTTGGCACGACACCCCCACTCCCTGGTGGTCCAGGGAGGCCCCTTTCTTACTGCAGTGTTTGCAGCTTGGAACCTTCCCTTTAATTAAGGGAAGAACCCCTCCATTGTTTCGCACTGCCCCTGTCCCAACCTGTCCGCCCCAATACCACCACAGAAAAGAAGTGGAGCATGTTATTTTGCACTCCACTTCCTTCCGGGGGCGGTAACCTGAATTTAGCGAGCAGGCCGGGACTTCTGTGCCTGGCGCAAAATGTCCTGCCTCCCAGACGTTATTGCCCCCAAATGGGACGTAATTGAATTTTTCCCCTTATACTTATTTTCTGGACTGGCCAAGACTGAAATAAAAAAAAACAATCACAACATCTAGTTTGGCCTGATTCAGCTGCAATAAAAGTGCAGGGGTCGGAGGGTCTAGTAAGGAGGAGGAACTGAGGGAAATCCTTATTAGTCGGGAAATTGTGTTGGGGAAATTGATGGGATTGAAGGCCGATAAATCCCCAGGGCCTGATGGACTGCATCCCAGAGTACTTAAGGAGGTAGCCTTGGAAATAGTGGATGCATTGACAGTCATTTTCCAACATTCCATTGACTCTGGATCAGTTCCTATAGAGTGGAGGGTAGCCAATGTAACCCCACTTTTTAAAAAAGGAGGGAGAGAGAAAACAGGGAATTATAGACCGGTCAGCCTGACATCGGTAGTGGGTAAAATGATGGAATCAATTATTAAGGATGTCATAGCAGTGCATTTGGAAAGAGGTAATATGATAGGTCCAAGTCAGCATGGATTTGAGAAAGGGAAATCATGCTTGACAAATCTTCTGGAATTTTTTGAGGATGTTTCCAGTAGAGTGGACAAGGGAGAACCAGTTGATATGGTATATTTGGACTTTCAGAAGGCTTTCGACAAGGTCCCACACAAGAGATTAATGTGCAAAGTTAAAGCACATGGGATTGGGGGTAGTGTGCTGACATGGATTGAGAACTGGTTGTCAGACAGGAAGCAAAGAGTAGGAGTAAATGGGGACTTTTCAGAATGGCAGGCAGTGACTAGTGGGGTACCGCAAGGTTCTGTGCTGGGGCCCCAGCTGTTTACACTGTACATTAATGATTTAGACGAGGGGATTAAATGTAGTATCTCCAAATTTGCGGATGACACTAAGTTGGGTGGCAGTGTGAGCTGCGAGGAGGATGCTATGAGGCTGCAGAGCGACTTGGATAGGTTAGGTGAGTGGGCAAATGCATGGCAGATGAAGTATAATGTGGATAAATGTGAGGTTATCCACTTTGGTGGTAAAAACAGAGAGACAGACTATTATCTGAATGGTGACAGATTAGGAAAAGGGGAGGTGCAAAGAGACCTGGGTATCATGGTACATCAGTCATTGAAGGTTGGCATGCAGGTACAGCAGGCGGTTAAGAAAGCAAATGGCATGCTGGCCTTCATAGCGAGGGGATTTGAGAACAGGGGCAGGGAGGTGTTGCTACAATTGTACAGGGCCTTGGTGAGGCCACACCTGGAGTATTGTGTACAGTTTTGGTCTCCTAACTTGAGGAAGGATATTCTTGCTATTGAGGGAGTGCAGCGAAGGTTCACCAGACTGATTCCCGGGATGGCGGGACTGACCTATCAAGAAAGACTGGATCAACTGGGCTTGTATTCACTGGAGTTCAGAAGAATGAGAGGGGACCTCATAGAAACGTTTAAAATTCTGACGGGGTTAGACAGGTTAGATGCAGGAAGAATGTTCCCAATGTTGGGGAAGTCCAGAAGCAGGGGACACAGTCTAAGGATAAGGGGTAAGCCATTTAGGACCGAGATGAGGAGGAATTTCTTCACCCAGAGAGTGGTGAACCTGTGGAATCCTCTACCACAGAAAGTTGTTGAGGCCAATTCACTAAATATATTCAAAAAGGAGTTAGATGAAGTCCTTACTACTCGGGGAATCAAGGGGTATGGTGAGAAAGCAGGAATGGGGTACTGAAGTTGCATGTTCAGCCATGAACTCATTGAATGGCGGTGCAGGCTAGAAGGGCCGAATGGCCTACTCCTGCGCCTATTTTCTATGTTTCTATGTTTCTATGTTTCTATGTTGCAGAGACTGAAGATTATGTAGAATTAATGTACGGACTAAAACAGAAGAGTATGTCGATTAATGTAATTATGAAGCATAGAGTTGATGCTTTAGCATGCACAACATATTGAAGTAATAGAGGTAATTTGGGCTCAATTTTCCCCAGTGATTTGCGCCATTTTTTTGTCACGCGCCGCTTTTTTTGGCCTAAATTTTAAAATCCAAGTTTACCCAAAGTTTGTGCGCCAGTGTAACTCAGTTTGTTACGATTATTTTTTAGGTTCATTTTTCTTTGCGTCATCGGGGACGTAACCTAGAGTCTGCGCCAGTTTTTCACATTTATGCAAGTTTGGCCAACTTATATTTCTCTTAGGACGGCATATGTGCCACTCCCAAAAAACCTTCTGGGAACTTAAGAAAAACCAACGCACATTAAAAAATCGGCGCAGAAAGACGCCATTGTTTTTATGCAAATATTTGGAGGGAGTCAAGAACATATAAATATCATCAAGCTTAAATTTTTCCAACGGAATACGCAGAAAATGGAACGTTCATGCAATTCTTTAAGTTTGAATTTTTTTTAAAGTGGCACGCCACCACCGAACATCTGCAAACCGGGCAAGAGGATTGGAGCATCGGCCAGCAGCCCGGAAACAGGGGCTCGGGGCTCGGCTTGAAAAGGGGCTCGGGGGGTGGGTGGAAGCTGAACTGAAAGGATGAGAACCCTTACACGATGCCACGATGCATCAAATGAAGCCCGGGGGTGGGAAGGGGATGGGGGGGTGGCCGGGGAGGGTGGAAGCTGAACTGAAGGGATGAGAACCCTTAAGATCACTTACAAACTAAATAATTTAAAAACTTTTAAACTTGAAAATTTACTTAACTTACAAACATTTAATTTGAGAACAGTTAGAACAGTAACAACAAGAATATTATCATCATCATCATAGGAGGTCTCTCGAACGAGGATGACTTGCTTCCACATGTATTCACAGATGTTTCAATGAAGGACCCGATGTTCAGTCCTGAACTCCAATTGAGGGGTTGGAAGATGCCTGTGCATGGATCTTTTTAACGTGTGGTGACCGTTGCACATCAGCCACCACACAGGCTTGACAGAGCTAGGCCTTTATCCGGTGGCAAAGGTTAAACAGGACGACTGGAGACCTTCTCTACTACATGGATCTAGTGCGCACACATATTACAGTGTGGGCAGGCCCGTGCTGCCCCTGGGCTGTGGGCTCTTCTGAGCCATGTACCCTCATTCGGCGCACATCCGCCACGATCCCTCACTGCTCCTCTGCCACAAAAGCACTCGCTGCACCTCCACCATGATCTCCCGCCGCACCTCCGCACCAAACGTTCACAGAACCTCTGCCACGATCACCCAGTAAATCTCAGCCACGATCCCTCATCACTCCTCTGCCCCGATCACTCATCGCATGTCTGCCACGACCTTCCCACTCCTCTGCTGTACCAGCCGATGTTCCTGCCCACAGTCTAAACGGCAACCTGAGCCCTGATGACGTCATCAAGTTGCCCACCTCAAAGCCATTGCACATTTGTGTCCGCTCGCGCTGGAGGCTGCAGTGGCATGCTCCAGCTCGTTTTGAATAATAATAATAACAACAACAGCAACAAAGAAAGGCTACACCCATCTCTCCTCCACCTTACTCAAAGATCGCCGGCTGAGCTTGCTCTTGTTGACTCCACCCCTGCCCATGGAGGCGCAGCATTTTTCGGGTTGGTACCAAGCATATTCTTTCGAAAATCTCGGGTGATGCGCACTTTTGATGGGGAGGCAGCCGGTAATGTGGAAGGCCCGGCTTGGACATTTTCAGAGGCTGGTCTGGGGATTGGAGTGGGAGTGGCAGTTGATTCTGCCAACTGGCGTGGTGTCTGGGCGTGTTCCCTTATTGCAGCAGCTAACTCCGACATTCCCTCCCTCATGTGCCCTGACGGTGTGCCAACTACCTGCAACATTCCCTCCCTCATGTTCACCAACAGTGTGTCAACTACCTGAAACATTCCCTCCCTCATGTTCACCAACAGTGTCTCAGCTACCTGTGACATTCCCTCCCTCATGTTCACCAACAGTGTGTCAACTACCTGCAACATTCCCTCCCTCATGTTCACCAACAGTGTGTCAACTACCTGTGACATTCCCTCCCTCATGTTCACCAACAGTGTGTCAACTACCTGCAACATTCCCTCCCTCATGTACATTGACAGCGCATCAGCTACCTTTCAACCTTCCCTCCCTTATGTGCACCAACATTGTTGAGAGGCGGGAGTTCGGAAGGCGAGCAGCCTACAAGAGGACCTTCAGCGAGCAGTCCGGGGAAACATAGAAACATAGAAAATAGGTGCAGGAGTAGGCCATTCGGCCCTTCGAGCCTGCACCGCCATTCAATGAGTTCATGACTGAACATGCAACTTCAGTACCCCATTCCTGCTTTCTCGCCATACCCCTTGATCCCCCTAGTAGTAAGGACTACATCTAACTCCTTTTTGAATATATTTAGTGAATTGGCCTCAACAACTTTCTGTGATAGAGAATTCCACAGATTCAACACGCTCTGGTTGAAGAAGTTTCTCCTCATCTCGGTCCTAAATGGCTTACCCCTTATCCTTAGACTGTGACCCCTGGTTCTGGACTTCCCCAACATTGGGAACATTCTTCCTGCATTTAACCTGTCTAAAGCCGTCAGAATTTTAAACGTTTCTATGAGATCCCCTCTCATTCTTCTGAACTCCAGTGAATTTAAGCCCAGTTGATCCAGTCTTTCTTGATAGGTCAGTCCCGCCATCCCGGGAATCAGTCTGGTGATCCATCGCTGCACTCCCTCAATAGCAAGAATGTCCTTCCTCAAGTTAGGAGACCAAAACTGTACACAATACTCCAGGTGTGGCCTCACCAAGGCCCTGTACAACTGTAGTAACACCTCCCTGCCCCTGTACTCAAATCCCCTCGCTATGAAGGCCAACATGCCATTTGCTATCTTAACCGCCTGCTGTACCTGCATGCCAACTTTCAATGACTGATGTACCATGACACCCAGGTCTCTTTGCACCTCCCCTTTTCCTAATCTGTCACCATTCAGATAATAGTCTGTCTCTCTGTTTTTACCACCAAAGTGGATAACCTCACATTTATCCACATTATACTTCATCTGCCATGCATTTGCCCACTCACCTAACCTATCCAAGTCGCTCTGCAGCCTCATAGCATCCGCCTCGCAGCTCACACTGTCACCCAACTTCGTGTCATCCGCAAATTTGGAGATACTACATTTAATCCCCTCGTCTAAATCATTAATATACAGTGTAAACAGCTGGGGCCCCAGCACAGAACCTTGTGGTACCCCACTAGTCACTGCTTGCCATTCTGAAAAGTCCCCATTTACTCCTACTCTTTGCTTCCTGTCTGACAACCAGTTCTCAATCCATGTCAGCACACTACCCCCAAACCCATGTGCTTTAACTTTGCACATTAATCTCTTGTGTGGGACCTTGTCAAAAGCCTTCTGAAAGTCCAAATACACCACATCAAATGGTTCCCCCTTGTCCACTCTACTGGAAACATCCTCAAAAAATTCCAGAAGATTTGTCAAGCATGATTTCCCTTTCACAAATCCATGCTGACTTGGACCTATCATGTCACCTCTTTCCAAATGCGCTGCTATGACATCCTTAATAATTGATTCCATCATTTTACCCACTACCGATGTCAGGCTGACCAGTCTAAAATTCCCTGTTTTCTCTCTCCCTCCTTTTTTAAAAAGTGGGGTTACATTGGCTACCCTCCACTCCATAGGAACTGATCCAGAGTCTATGGAATGTTGGAAAATGACTGTCAATGCATCCGCTATTTCCGAGGCCACCTCCTTAAGTACTCTGGTTTGCAGTCCATCAGGCCCTGGGGATTTATCGGCCTTCAATCCCATCAATTTCCCCAACACAATTTCCCGACTAATAAGGATTTCCCTCAGTTCCTCCTTCTTACTAGACTCTCTGACCCCTTTTATATCCGGAAGGTTGTTTGAGTCCTCCTTAGTGAATACCGAACCAAAGTACTTGCTCAATTGGTTTGCCATTTCTTTGTTTCCCGTTATGACGTCCCCTGATTCTGACTGTAGGGGACCTACGTTTGTCTTTACTAACCTTTTTCTCTTTACATATCTATAGAAGTTATTGCAGTCCATCTTAATGTTCCCTGCAAGCTTCCTCTCGTACTCTATTTTCCCTGCCCTAATCAAACCCTTTGTCTTCCTCTGCTGAGTTCTAAATTTCTCCCAGTCCCCGGGTTCGCTGCTATTTCTGGCCAATTTGTATGCCACTTCCTTGGCTTTAATACTATCCTTGATTTCCCTTGATAGTCACGGTTGAGCCACCTTTCCTTTTTTATTTTTACGCCAGACAGGGATGTACAATTGTTGTAGTTCATCCATGCGGTCTCTAAATGTCTGCCATTGTCCATCCACTGTCAAGCCCTTAAGTATCATTCGGCAATCTATCCTAGCCAATTCACGCCTCATATCTTCAAAGTTATCCTTCTTTAAGTTCTGGACCATGGTCTCGGAATTAATTGTTTCATTCTCCATCCTAATGCAGAATTCCACCATATTATGGTCACTCTTCCCCAAGGGGCCTCGCACAACGAGATTGCTAATTAATCCTCTCTCATTACACAACACCCAGTCTAAGATTGCCTCCCCCCTAGTTGGTTCCTCGACATATTGGTCTAGAAAACCATCCCTTATGCACTCCAGGAAATCCTCCTCCACCGTATTGCTTCCAGTTTGGTTAGCCCAATCTATATGCATATTAAAGTCACCCATGATAACTGCTACACCTTCATTGCATGCACCCCTAATTTCCTGTTTGATGCCCTCCCCAACATCACTACTACTGTTTGGAGGTCTGTACACAACACCCACTAACGTTTTTTGTCCTTTGGTGTTCTGCAGCTCTACCCATATAGATTCCACATCATCCAAGCTAATGTCCTTCCTAACTATTGCATTAATCTCCTCTTTAACCAGCAATGCTACCCCACCTCTTTTTCCTTTTATTCTATCCTTCCTGAATGTTGAATAACCTTGGATGTTGAGTTCCCAGCCCTGATCATCCTGGAGCCACATCTCTGTAATCCCAATCATATCATATCTATTAACATCTATTTGCACAGTTAATTCATCCACCTTATTACGGATACTCCTTGCATTAACAAACAAAGCCTTCAGGCTTGTTTTTTTAACACCCTTTGTCCTTTTAGAATTATGATGTAGTGTGGCCCTTTTTGTTTCTTGCCTTTGTTTACTTGGCCTTCCACTATTGCTTTTTACCTTTCCACCATCTGTTTCTGACTCCATATTATTTTGCCCTGTCTCGCTGCATAGGTTCCCATCCCCCTGCCATATTAGTTTAACACTCCCGAACTGCATTAGCAAATGTTACCCGCAGGACATCAGTTCCAGTCCTACCCAAGTGCAGACCATCCATTTTGTACAGGTCCCATTTCCTCCAGAACTGGTTCCAATGTCCCAGCATCAAGAGGCGTGAGTTCGGGAGGTGAACGGCCTACAAAAGACCCATCAGCGAGCAGTCCGGGGAGCGTCGAGAGGCACAAGTTCGGGAGGCAAGCGGCCTGCAAGAGGCCAGCTGATGCAACTGCAGCAGGGAGAGAAGGCAAGAAATAAGTAGAAAGAAATTGAAAGGTGACGTCACAGCCAAGGGGGTAAGTGATTGGCTGATGATTGGTGAGTAGTTTTTCTTTTTCTTTTCTTTATCAGTACGTCACATTTAGCATTGTTGTTGCCAAATTAAGTTAATCTAAGGGTTAAGTCATGGCAGGAGAGCTCGGACATGTATTATGCTCCTCCTGTAATATTTGGGAAGTCAGGGACGCTTCCAGTGTCCCTGATGACTACGTGTGCAGGAAGTGCATCCGCCTGTAGCACCTGACAGACCGCATTCCGGCACTGGAGCTGCGGGTGGATTTACTCTGGAGCATCCACGAAGCAGAGGATGATGTGAATAGCACGTTTAGTGAGTTCGTCTTACCGCCGGTAAAGGGTGCACAGACAGATAGGGGATGGGTGACCAACAGGAAGAGCAGTGCAAGGAAGGTAGTGCAGGGGTCCCGTGCGGTCATCCCCCTGCAAAACAGATACACCGCTTTGGGTACTGTTGAGGGGTCGACTCATCAGGGGAGAGCAGCAGCAGCCAAGTCCATGGCACCGTGGGTGGTTCTGCTGCACAGGAGGGCAGGAAAAAGAGTGGGAGAGCTGTAGTGATAGGGAATTCGATTGTAGGGGAATTGATAGGCGTTTCTGCGGTCGCAACCGAGACTCCAGGATGGTATGTTGCCTCCTTGGTGCAAGGGTCAAGGATGTCTCGGAACGGGTGCAGGACATTCTGAAAAGGGAGGGTGAACAGTCAGTTGTCGTGGTGCATATAGGTACCAACAATATCGGTAAAAAACGTGATGAGGTCCTACGAGACGAATTTAGGGAGCTCGGAGCTCAATTAAAAAGTAGGACCTCAAAAGTAGTAATCTCAGGATTGCTACCAGTGCCACGTGCTAGTCAGAGGAGGAATCGCAGGATAGCTCAGATGAATACGTGGCTTGAGGAGTGGTGCAAAAGGGAGTGATTCAAATTCCTGGGACATTGGAACCGGTTCTGGGGGAGGTGGGACCAGTACAAATCGGACGGTCTGCACTTGGGCAGGACCGGAACCAATGTCCAAGGGGGAGGGCTTGCTAGTGCTGTTGGGGAGGAGTTAAACTAATATGGCAGGGGGATGGGAACCTATGCAGGGAGACAGAGGGAAATAAAATGGAGGCAGAGGCAAAAGATAGAAAGGAGAATAGTAAAAGTGGAGGGCAGAGAAACCCAAGACAAAAAACAAAAAGGGCCACATTACAGCCAAATTCTAAAGGGGCAAAGTTTGTTAAAAAGACAAGCCTGAAGGCCCTGTGCCTCAATTCACAGAGTATTCGGAATATGGTGGACAAATTAACTGCACAGATAGCAGTTAATGGATATGATGTAATTGGCATCACGGAGACATGGCTCCAGGGTGACCAAGGCTGGGAACTCAACATCCAGGGGTATTCAACATATAGGAAGGATAGACAGAGAGGAAAAGGAGGCGGGATGGCATTGCTGGTTAAAGAGGAAATTAATGCAATCGTAAGGAGGGACATTAGCTTGAATGATGTGGAATCAGTATGGGTGGAGCTGCGGAATACCAAAGGGCAGAAAACGCTATTGGGAGTTGTGTACAGACCACCAAACAGTAGTAGTGAGGTTGGGGACAGCATCAAACAAGAAATAAGGGACGTGTGCAATAAAGGTACAGCAGTTATCATGGGCAACTTTAATCTACATATTGATTGGGTTAACCAAACTGGCAGCAATGTGGTGGAGGAGGATTTCCTGCAGTGTATTAGGGATGGTTTTCTTGACAAATATGTCGAGCAACAAACTGGAGAGCTGACCTTCCTCGACTGGGTGATATGTAATGAGAAGCGACTAATTAGCCATCTTGTTGTGCGAGGCCCCTTGGGGAAGAGTGACCATAATATGGTAGAATTCCTTATTAAGATGGAGAGTGACACAGTTAATTCAGAAACTAGGGTCCTGAATTTAAGGAAAGGTAACTCCGACGGTATGAGGCGTGAATTGGCTAGAATAGACTGGCAAAGGATACTTAAAGGGTTGACGGTGGATAGGCAATGGCAAACATTTAAAGATCACATGGATGAACTTCAACAATTGTACATCCCTGCCTGGAGTAAAAGTAAACTGGGGAAGGTGACTCAACCGTGGCTAACAAGGGAAATTAAGAATAGTGTTAAATCCAAGGAAGAGGCATATTAATTGGCCAGAAAAAGCAGCAAACCTGAGGACTGGGAGAAATTTAGAATTCAGCAGAGGAGCACCAAGGGTTTACTTAAGATGGGGAAAATAGACTATGAGGGGAAGCTTGCTGGAAACATAAAAACTGACTGCAACAGCTTCTATAGATATGTGAAGAGAAAAAGATTAGTGAAGACAAAGACAGGTCCCTTGCTGTCGGATTTAGGTGAATTTATAATGGGAAACAAAGAAATGGCAGACCAATTGAACAAATACTTTGGTTCTGTCCTCACGAGTGAAGACACAAATAACCTTCCGGATGTACTTGGGGACTGAGCGTCTAGTGAGAAGGAGGAACTGAAGGATATCCTTATTAGGTGGGAAATTGTGTTAGGGAAATTAATGGGAATGAAGGCAGATAAATCCCCGGGGCCTGATAGTCTGCATCCCAGAGTACTTAAGGAAGTGGCCCTAGAAATAGTGAATGCATTGGTGATCATTTTCCAATAGTCTATCGACTCTGGATCAGTTCCTATGGACTGGAGGGTAGCTACTGTAACACCACTTTTGAAAAAAGGAGGGAGATAGAAACGGGTAATTATAGACCGGTTAGCCTAACATCAGTAGTGGGGAGAATGTTTGAATCAATCATTAAGGATGAAATAGCAGCGCATTTGGAAAGCAGTGACAGGATCGGTCAAAGTCAGCATGGATTTATGAAAGGGAAATCATGCTTGACAAATCTTCTGGAATTCTTTGAGGATGTAACTCGCAGAGTGGACAAGGGAGAAACAGTTGATGTGGTATATTTGGACTTTCAAAAGGCTTTTGATCAGAGATTGGTGTGCAAAGTCAAAGCATATAGTATTGGGGTAATGTACTGACGTGGATAGAGAACTGGTTGGCAGACAAGAAGCAGAGAGTCGGGATAAACGGGTCCTTTTCAGAATGGCAGGCAGTGACTAGTGGAATGCCGCAGGGCTCAGTGCTGGGACCTCAGCTCTTTGCAATATACATTAATTATTTAGATGAAGGAATTGAGTGTAATATCTCCAAGTTTGCAGATTACACTAAACTGGGTGACGGTGTGAGCTGTGAGGAGGACGCTAAGAGGCTGCAGGGTGACTTGGACAGTGGGTGAGTGGGCAAATGCACGGCACGTGCAGTATAATGTGGATAAATGTGAGGTTATCCACTTTGGGGGCAAAAACACGAAGGCAGAGTATTATCTCAATGGCGGCAGATTAGGAAAAGGGGAGGTGTTACGAAACCTGGGTGTCATGGTACATCAGTTATTGAAAGTTGGCATGCAGGTACAGCAGCTGGTGAAGAAGGCAAATAGTATGTTGGCCTTTATAGTTAGGGGATTTGATTATAGGAGCAGGGAGGTTTTATTGCAGTTGTACAGGGCCTTGGTGAGACCTCACCTGGAATATTGTGTTCAGTTTTGGTCTCCTAATCTGAGGAAGGTTCTTGCTATTGAGGGAGTGTGGCGAAGGTTCACCAGACTGATTCCTGGGATGGCTGGACTGACATATGAGATGAGACTGGATCAACTGGGCCTTTATACACTGGAGTTTAGAAGGATGAGAGGAGATCTCATAGAAACGTATAAGATTCTGACGGGACTGTACAGGTTAGATGCGGGAAGAATGTTCCCGATGTTGGGGAAGTCCAGAACCAGAGGACACAGTCTTAGGATAAGGGGTAGGCCATTTAGGACTGAGATGAGGAGAAACTTCTTCACTCAGAGAGTTGTTAACCTGTGGAATTCCCTGCCGCAGAGATTGTTGATGCCAGTTCATTGGATATATTCAAGAGGGAGTTAGATATGGCCCTTACGGCTAAAGGGATCAAGGGGTATGGAGAGAAAGCAGGAAAGGGGTACTGAGGGAATGATTAGCCATGATCTTATTGAATGATGGTGCAGGCTCGAAGGGCCGAATGGCCTACTCCTGCACCTATTTTCTATGTTTCTATTTTTCTCTCTATTGCCTGAGACTTTCCCTTCCTCATGTTCCCGGACAGTGTTCCTATTTCTCATGAGAGTGTTGTTACTTCTCCCGACAGTCCCGATACCTTATCACCCACCTCACTGATGGTGTCCAGGAGTGATCGTGTAAGGGCAATGCTCTCCGCACTCATTGCCATCATCTGAGCCACATCTGTTAGACTCTGCACCTCAGAGAGCGTGGTCGAGCTCTCCTTCCCCTCCTCACCGTGGGTGTGGATCGCTGCATCCCACTGGAACCCGCAGTCTCGGACGGTGGGGCCCTGGATGTACCTTGCTGCATCCCACTGGGACACGCAGCCTCGGACGGTGGGGCCCTGGGTGCGCCTCGCTGCACCCCGATGGAATCCCCAGCCTCGGACTGTGGGAAACCATGGAATGTACCAACAACACTTGTACCGCTCAGCAAAGGGTCTGACACCTCAAAGGGCGGCACCTGCACCTCCTCCAGAGTGAGTACAACAGTGGGGGCCTCATCCATCACCTTCCCCTCCCCCTCACCCCCATGCTCTTGGTCTGGAAGTTAGGATTAGAAGATGTTCTCCTCTTCAGGATCGTCCACGTCTGAATCTTCTTCTGCATCGTCAGGGGTTGGCCTCAAGTTTTGCAAAATATAACAGAACAGACAAATGGTTAGCAGCAGAGGAGGGGGCAGGGTGGCATGAGTAGACTCACACAGCGCAGGCAGCAGGCTGATTTGAAGGACCATGATGAATGATAACATATTGCATCAACTGAAGTGTAGCTGTTGGAGACATCCTCATGAACTGAAGCTGGGCTAGCCCGCGCAGTACTTAACATTTAGCAAAGCCAGACTGTGGAATTTGCAGGACTTACCCTCTCCCTCGAATGTGGGCCCAGCTTGTGCAGTGGTGGTTGCTTTTCTCCAGGCGGGACCCATCAAAGGAGCGACCCTGTCTTCCAAGGGTGTCAGTGGGTGCAGATTTGCCGGGCCTCTTCCTGTTCAAATTCTTTCCCTTTTGTTGTGTGCCACCTTCCTCTGCAAAGATGAGAATATAACTTTATAGAGAAGGTGTCTTTCTGCTGAGTGGAACATATACAGCTGGTCACATTTACAATTGCAATTCCAGTGAAAAAATGAAAATATTACTTACGCTTATTACTTGACCAAGGTCCTGCCATTTCTTTTTGCACTGGCCTCCAGACCTTGGGGTGGTCACCATTGCACAGTAATCTTCTGCAAGTTGGTTCCAGCATTTCTTCATTTCTTTTGGTGAAACATTTATGTGAGCTCTGCTGGTGTCCAGCTCTTGCCATCTTGTCTCAATTACAGTAACTAGTGTCTCCATTTCATCCTGTAAGAAATTCTTGGAGATCAATATTCCCGGGTCATTTGCGGCGTTTTTTTGGCGCGCACCGTTTTTTCTGGCATAATTATTTAATTCAAAGTTTCTCCCTGGAATCTGTGCTGGTGTAACTGCTTTAGTTATGATTTTTCTACGTTAGTTTTTTTTGATGTTCCCTCATGTCTGTGCCAGTTTTCAGCATTTTTTGCAGTTTGCCCCCCAAAATTTTATCCTCGGTCGGCATATCTGGCCACTCCCGAAAAACCTTCTGGTGAGTTAAGAGAAAGCAGCGCACATTGAGAAATCAGAACTGAAAGACGCCATTGTTTTTCATCGAAGTTATTGAAGGGAGCCTCAAACATTTGAAATATCCATAATAAATTTCAACATTTTTTTACCTTTCAACAGAGTACATGGAAGTTTCTTGGATTTCTTAAGTTTTCAATTTTTTTTACTCATACGCCACCACCTAATGCCTTCAAGCAGGGCTGGAGGGTCATAGCATCGGCCGTCAGAATCAGCCCCATGCCTGGACACAGGGACTCGGGGCTTGGCTGGAAAAGAAGCCTGACGGGGCGGGAGAGGTAGCAATCGAAGGCTGCTACATTGAGCCCAGGGGGGAGGTGGCAATCGAAGGCTGCTGCACCAGGCACAAGACTGCAATGAGTTTGGGGGAATGGGGGAAGAAGGGGTGAAGTCACAAGACTGCAATGAGTTATGAAAATAAACTAGCACAAAATATAAAAACAGATAGTAAGAGTAAAATATAAAAACAGATAGTAAGAGTTTCTACATGTGCATAAAAAGGAAGAGTGGCTAAAGTAAATGTTGGTCCCCTGGAGGAATAGACTGGGGAATTAATAATGGAGTACAGGGAAATGACAGAGACGTTGAAGAAATATTTTGTATCGGTCTTCACAGTAGAAGACACTAAAAACATCACAATAGAGGATAATCAAGGGGCTATAGGGAGGGAGGAACTTAATACTAACACTATCACTAATGAAGTAGTACTAGGTAAAATAATGGGACTAAAGGCGGACAAGTCCCCGGAACCCGATGGCTTACATCGTGGGATCTTAAGAAAAGTGGCAGCAGAGATAGTGGACGCATTGGTTGTAATCTACCAAAATTCCCTGGATTCTGGGGCGGTCCCAGTGGATTGGAAAACCGCAAATGTAATGCCCCCATTTAAAAAAAGAGGCAGGCAAAAAGTAGGAAACTATAGACCAGTTAACCTAACATTTGCCATTGGGAAAATGCTGGAGTTCATTATTAAGGAAGCAGTAGCGGGATATTTGGAAAAGCATGATTCAATCAAGCAGAGTCAGCATGGTTTTATGAAAGGGATGTCATGTTTGACAAATTTGCTGGAGTTCTTTGAGGATGTAACGAGCAGGGCGGATAAAGGGGAACCAGTGGATGTGGTGTATTTGGATTTCCAGAAAGCATTCGATAAGGTGCCATATAAGAGGTTACTGCACAAGATAAAAGCTCACGGGGTTGGGGATAATATTTTAGCATGGATAGAGGATTGGCTAATTGACAGAAAACAGAGAGTTGGGATAAATGGGTAATTTTCCGGTTGACAAACAGTGACTAGTGGGGTGCCGCACGGATCGATGCAGGGTCCTCAACTATTTACAATCTATATTAATGACTTGGATGAAGGGGCCTAGTGAAATGTAGCCAAAGTTTGCTGATGATACAAAGATGGGTGGGAAAGCAAATTGTGAGGAGGATACAAAAAATCTGCAAAGGGCTATCGGGCTCAATTTTCCCCAGTCAATTGTGCCGTTGTTTTGGAGCAGGCTGCTTTTTCTGGCCTAACTTAAAAATCCACAGTTTCCCCAAACAATTTAGACCAGTGTAACTCAATTAGTTACATTTTTTTTAGGTAAGTTTTTTTTCATCCGAACAGGGCATAACAGCCACCATTTAGTGAACTTTGGCCAGCTGATAGTTACTCCATTTCTGCTTAGGCCAGCGTGTGCGGCCTCTCGAGAAAACCCATGCGGAGAGTTAAAGAAATCGGCGCAGGTAAGTAAATCGGAGGCCATTCGGCCTGGCCTAGGGCCGGGAAGCGGAGGCCACAGAAATAATAGAAAAGGAAATTATAATTTAAATGGAGAAAAGTTGCAAACTGCTGCAGTACAGAGAGACCTGGGGTCCTTATGCTTGAAACACAAAAGGTTAATATGCAGGTACAGCAAATAATCAGGAAGGCAAATGGAATGTTGGCCTTTATTGCAAGGGGGATAGAGTATAAAAGCTGAGAAGTCCTGCTACAACTGTAAGGCAGAGATAGACAGATTTTTGAGCGATAAGAGAGTAAAGTGTTATGGGGAGCGGGCAGAGAAGTGGAGCTCCGTCCATGATAGAAACATAGAAACATAGAAAATAGGTGCAGGAGTAGGCCACTTGGCCCTTCGAGCCTGCACCACCATTCAATAAGATCATGGCTGATCATTCCCTCAGTACCACTTTCCTGCTTTCTCTCCATACCCCTTGATCCCTTTAGCCATAAGGGCCATATCTAACTCCCTCTTGATTATATCCAATGAACTGGCATCAACAGTTCTCTGCGGTAGGGAATTCCACAGGTTAACAACTCTCTGAGTGAAGAAATTTCTCCTCATCTCAGTCCTAAATGGCCTACCCCTTATCCTAAGACTGTGTCCCCTGGTTCTGGACTTCCCCAACATCGGGAACATTCTTCCTGCATCTAACCTGTCCAGTCCCATCAGAATCTTGTAAGTTTCTATGAGATTGCCTCTCATCCTTCTAAACACGAGTGTATAAAGGCCCAGTTGATCCAGTATCTCTTCACATGTCAGTCCTGCCATCCCGGGAATCAGTTTGGTGAACCTTCGCTACACTCCCTCAATAGCCAGAACGCCCTTCCTCAGATTAGGAGACCAAAACTGAACACAATATTCCAGGTGAGGCCTCACCAAGGCCCTGTACAACTGCAGTAAGATCTCCCTGCTCTTATACTCAAACCCACTAGCTCTGAAGACCAACATACCATTGCCTCCTTCACCAGTTGCTGTACCTGTATGCCAACTTTCAATGACTGATGAATCATGACACCCAGGTCTCGTTGCACCTCCCCCTTTCCTAATCTGCCGCCATTCAGATAATATTCTACCTTCGTGTTTTTTCCACCAAAGTGGATAACCTCACATTTATCCACATTATAGTGCATCTGCCATGCATTTGCCTACTCACCTAACCTGTCCAAGTCACCTCACCCTGCAGCCTTTTGCCTCCTTCTCACAGCTCACACTGCCACCCAGTTTAGAGTCATCTGCAAACTTGGAGATATTACACTCAATTCCTTCATCGAAATCATTAATGTATATTGTAAAGAGCTGGGGTCCCAGCACTGAGCCCTGCAGCACTCCCTAATCACTGCCTGCAATTCTGAAAAGGACCCGTTTATCCCGACTCTCTGCTTCCTATCTGCCAACCAGTTCTCTATCCACGTCAGTACATTACCCCCAATATCTTGTGCTTTGATTTTGCACACTAATCTCTTGTGTGGGACCTTGTCAAAAGCATTTTGAAAGTCCAAATACATCACATCCACTGGTTCTCCCTTGTCCACTCTACTAGTTACATCCTCAAAAAATTCCAGAAAATTTGTCAAGCATGATTTCCCTTTCATAAATCCATGCTGACTTGGACAGATCCTGTCACTGCTTTCCAAATGCGCTGCTATTTCATCTTTAATAATTAATTCCAGTATTTTCACCACTACTGATGTCAGGCTAACCAGTCTATAATTACCCGTTTTCTCTCCCCCTCCTTTTTTAAATGGTGCTGTTACATTAGTTACCCTCCAGTCCATAGGAACTGATCCAGATTCGATAGACGGTTGGAAAATGATCAGCAATGCATTGACTATTTCTCGGGCCACTTCCTTAAGTACTCTGGTTTGCAGACTATCAGGCCTCAGGGATTTATCGGCCTTCAATCCCATCAATTTCCCTAATGCAATTTCCCACATAATAAGGATATCCTTCAGTTCCTCCTTCTCGCTAGACCCTCGGTCCCCTAGTATTTCCGGAAGGTTATTTGTGTCTTCCTTCGTGAAAACAGAACCTAAGTATTTGTTAAACTGGTTTGCCATTTCTTTGTTCCCCATTATAAATTCATCTGAATCTGACTGCAAGGGACCTACCTTTATTTTCACTAATCTTTTTCTCTTCACATATCTATAGAAGTTTTTGCAGTCAGTTTTTATGTTCCCAGCAAGCTTCCTCTCATACTGTATTTCCCCGCTCCTAATTAAACCCTTTATCCTCCTCTGCTGTATTACAACATTTTCCCAGTCCTCAGGTTTGCTGCTTTTTCTGGCCAATTTATATGTCTCTTCCTTGAATTTAACACTATCCTTAATTTCCCTTGTTAGGCACGGTTGAGCCACCTTCCCGATTTTATTTTTACTCCAGACAGGGATGTACAATTGTTGACATTCATCCATGTGATCTTTAAATGCTTGCCATTGCCTATCCACTGTCAACCCTTTAAGTATCACTCGCCAGTCTATTCTATCCAATTCACATCTCATACCATCGAAGTTACCTTTTCCCAAGTTCAGGATCCTAGTCTCTGAATTAACTGTGTCACTCTCCATCTTACTAAAGAATTCTACCATATTATGGTCAGTCTTCCCCAAAGGGCCTCGCACAACAAGATTGTTAATTAGTCCTTTCTCATTACGCATCACACAGTCTAGGATGGCCAGCCCTCTAGTTGGTTACTTGACATATTGGTCTAGAAAACCATCCCTAATACACTCCAGGAAATCCTCCTCCACCGCATTGCTACCAGTTTGGTTAGCCCAGACAATATGTAGATTAAAGTTGCCCATGATAACTGCGGTACCTTTATTGCACGCATCCCTAATTTCTTATTTGATGCTGTCCCCATCCTCATTACTACTGTTTGGTGGTCTATACACAACTCCCACTAGCGTTTTCTGCCCTATGATATTCCATAGCTCCACCCATACAGATTCCACATCATCCAAGCTAATGTCCTTCCTTGCTATTGCATTAATTTCCTCTTTAACCAGCAACACCACCCCCCTCCTTTTCCTTTCTGTCTATCCTTCCTAAATGTTGAATACCTCTGGATGTTGAGTTCCCAGCCTTGGTCACCCTGGAGCCATGTCTCTGTGATGCCAATAACATCATATCCGTTAACTGCTATCTGCACAATTAATTCGTCCACCTTATTCCGAATACTCCTCACATTGAGGCACAGAACCTTCAGGCTTGTCTTTTTAACACCCTTTGCCTCTTTACGATTTTGCTGTAATGTGGCCCTTTTTGATTTTTGCCTTGGGTTCCTCTGCCCTCCACTTTTACTTTTCTTTTTCCTGTCTTTTACTTCTGGCCCCATTCTACTTCCCTCTGTCTCCCTGCATAGGTTCCCATCCCCCTGCCATATTAGTTTAACACCTCCCCAACAGCACTAGCAATCAATCCCCCTAGGACATTGGTTCCGGTCCTGCCCAGGTGCAGACTGTCCGGTTTGTACTGGTCTCACCTCCCCCAGAACTGGTTCCAATGTCCCAGGAATTTGAATTCCTCCTTTCTGCACCACTCCTCAAGCCACGTATTCATCTGAGCTACCCTGCAATTCCTACTCTGACTAGCACATGACACTGGTAGCAATCCTGAGATTACTACTTTTGAGGTCCTACTTTTTAATTTAGCTCCTAGCTCCCTAAATTCGTCTTGTAGGACCTCACCTCATTTTTTTCCTATATCTCTGGTACCTATATGCACCACGGCAATTGGCTGTTTACCCTCCCTCTTCAAAATGTCCTGCTCCTGATCAGATCAGCCATGATCTTACTGAATAGTGGAGCTGGCTCGAGGGACCAAATGGCCTACTCCTGCTCCTATTTCTTATGTTCTTATGAGTTGGGGGAGGAGGGAGAAGGGAAGAAGTCACTAGACTGCAATGCATTGGAGGGGGGCGGGCGCGGAGGGGAGGAGAGGTAACAAGACCTGGGTGTGGTCCATCCATACTGAGCTTGGGGACAGAGAACAAAGAATCTGTCTTGCCTGCCTTCCTGCCGTTTTGAGATTCTTGCAAAGGTAAAATTTAACTATGGGGGCAATACTGACAATGCCATACCTTATGCGATCCTTCTGCATCATGGTGCTACGTAGGTTACACTATGTAACCAGCATTCTACCGCCACCTGAGAGCATATCTGTTGGAGTCCCACGGGATCCCAGCATCCCTTGGGAGCACTGTATATAAGCAGACCTCTCATGCTGTACCAGTACTCTGGAGTTACAATAAAGAGACTAAGGTCACACTTACTCACGTCCACAGTACTCAGCCACGTTGCTTTATTCAAGACATAACAACTGGCGACGAGATAATGAACCATGCAGAGAATGGAAAAAACCTTTTGTATCATGAGGATATTCTCAGAAAGGGACGATTGGGAGGCCGTCGTGGAGCGACTTGACCAATACTTCGTGGCCAACGAGCTGGAAGGGAGTGTGAACGCTGCCAAATGAAGGGCGATCCTCCTCACCATCTGCGGGGCAACAACCTATGGCCTCATGAAGAATCTTCTTGCTCCGATGAAACCAACAACCAAATGTATGCTGGTCTGGGAGCACCTAAATCTGAAGGAGAGCGTTCTGATGACAAGGTATCGATTTTACACATGTCAACGATCTGAAGGCCAGGAAGTGGCAAGCAACGTCGCAGAACTAAGGTGCCTTGCAGGACATTGCGAATTCGATGGATTCCTGGAGCAAGTGCTAATAGACTTCTTTGTGCTTGGCATTGGCCATGAGGTTATAAGAACATAAGAACATAAAATATAGGAACAGGAGTAGGTCATCTAGCCCCTCGAGCCTGCTCCGCCATTCAACAAGATCATGGCTGATCTGGCCGTGGACTCAGCTTCACTTACCCGCCTGCTCCCCATAACCCTTAATTCCCTTATTGGTTAAAAATCTATCTATCTGTGATTTGAATACATTCAATGAGCTAGCCTCAACTGCTTCCTTGGGCAGAGAATTCCACAGATTCACAACCCTCTGAGAGAAGAAATTCCTTCTCAACTCGGTTTTAAATTGCCTCCACCGTATTTTGAGGCTGTGCCCCCTAGTTTTAGTTTCCCCGACCAGTGGAAACAACCTCTCTGCCTCTATCTTGTCGATCCCTTTCATTATCTTAAATGTTTCTATAAGATCACCCCTCATCCTTCTGAACTCCAACGAGTAAAGACCCAGTCTACTCAATCTATCATCATAAGGTAACCCCCTCATCTCCGGAATCAGCCCAGTGAATCGTCTCTGTACCCCCTCCAAAGGTAGTATATCCTTCCTTAAGTAAGGTGACCAAAACTGCACGCAGTACTCCAGGTGCGGCCTTACCAATACCTTATACAGTTGCAGCAGGACCTCCCTGCTTTTGTACTCCATCCCTCTCGCAATGAAGGCCAACATTCCATTCACCTTCCTGATTACCTGCTGCACCTGCAAACTAACTTTTTGGGATTCATGCACAAGGACCCCCAGGTCCCTCTGCACCGCAGCATGTTGTAATTTCTCCCCATTCAAATAATATTCCTTTTACTGTGTTTTTTTCCAAGGTGGATGACCTCACATTTTCTGACATTGTATTCCATCTGCCAAACCTTAGCCCATTCGCTTAACCTATCTAAATCTCTTTGCAGCCTCTCTGTGTCCTCTACACAACCTGCTTTCCCACTAACCTTTGTGTCATCTGCAAATTTTGTTACACTACACTCTGTCCCCTCTTCCAGGTCATCTATGTATATTGTAAACAGTTGTGGTCCCAGCACCGATCCCTGTGGCACACCGCTAACCACCGATTTCCAACCCGAAAAGGACCCATTTATCCCGACTCTCTGCTTTCTGTTAGCCAGCCAATTCTCTATCCATGCTAATACATTTCCTCTGACTCCGCGTACCTTTATCTTCTGCAGTAACCTTTTGTGTGGCACCTTATCGAATGCTTTTTGGAAATCTAAATACACCACATCCATCGGTACACCTCTATCCACCATGCTCGTTATATCCTCAAAGAATTCCAGTAAATTAGTTAAACATGATTTCCCCTTCGTGAATCCATGTTGCGTCTGCTTGATTGCACTATTCCTATCTAGATGTCCCGCTATTTCTTCCTCAATGATAGCTTCAAGCATTTTCCCCATTACAGATGTTAAACTAACTGGCCTATAGTTACCTGCCTTTTGCCTGCCCCCTTTTTTAAACAGAGGCGTTACATTAGCTGCTTTCCAATCCGCTGGTACCTCCCCAGAGTCCAGAGAATTTTGGTAGATTATAACGAATGCATCTGCTATAACTTCCGCCATCTCTTTTAATACCCTGGAATGCATTTCATCAGGACCAGAGGACTTGTCTTCCTTGAGTCCCATTAGCCTGTCCAGCACTACCCCCCTAGTGATAGTGATTGTCTCAAGGTCCTCCCTTCCCACATTCCCGTGACCAGCAATTTTTGGCATGGTTTTTGTGTCTTCCACTGTGAAGACCGAAGCAAAATAATTGTTTAAGGTCTCAGCCATTTCCACATTTCCCATTATTCAATCCCCCTTCTCATCTTCTCAGGGACCAACATTTACTTTTGTCACTCTCTTCCGTTTTATAGATCAGTAAAAGCTTTTACTATCTGTTTTTATGTTTTGCGTAAGTTTACTTTCGTAATCTATCTTTCCTTTCTTTATTGCTTTCTTAGTCATTCTTTGCTGTCGTTTAAAATTTTCCCAATCTTCTAGTTTCCCACTAACCTTGGCCACCTTATACGCATTGGTTTTTAATTTGATACTCTCCTTTATTTCCTTGGTTATCCACGGCTGGTTATCGCTTCTCTTACCGCCCTTCTTTTTCACTGGAATATATTTTTGTTGAGCACTATGAAAGAGCTCCTTAAAAGTCCTCCACTGTTCCTCAATTGTGCCACCGTTTATTCTGTGTTCCCAGTCTACTTTAGCCATCTCTGCCCTCATCCCACTGTAGTCTCCTTTGTTTAAGCATAGTACGCTCGTTTGAGACACTACTTCCTCACCCTCAATCTGTATTACAAATTCAACCATACTGTGATCACTCATTCCGAGAGAATCTTTTACTCGGAGATCATTTATTATTCCTGACTCATTACACAGGACCAGATCTAAGATAGCTTGCTCCCTTGTAGGTTCTGTAACATACTGTTCTAAGAAACAATCCCGTATGCATTCTATGAAATCCTCCTCCAGGCTACCCCATGCGATTTGATTTGACCAATCGATATGTAGGTTAAAATCCCCCATGATTACTGCCGTTCCTTTTTCACATGCCTCTATTATTCCCTTGATTATTGTCCGCCCCACCATGAAGTTATTATTTGGGGGCCTATAAACTACGCCCACCAGTGACTTTTTCTCCTTACTACCTCTAATCTCCACCCACAATTATTCAATATTTTGTTCATTAGAGCCAATATCATCTCTCACAACTGCCCTGATATCATCCTTTATTAACAGAGCTACCCCACCTCCTTTCCCTTCTTGTCTATCCTTCCGAATTGTCAGATACCCCTGTATGTTTAATTCCCGCCTCCTCGACTGCTCAACTCTCGCTGGCCTTTATAGGCCTCTCGCCGACCCCGGACTCACGCTACTCCGAGTTCCTGCCTCCTCGACCAACTGCTCGAACTGCTCGACTCCCGCTGGCCTTTATAGGCCTGTCGCCGACCCCGGACTCGCGCTGCTCCGAGCTCCCGCCTCCTCGACCGACTGTTCGAACTGCTCGACTCCCGCTGGCCTTTATAGACCTCTCGCCGACCCCGCACTCGCGCTGCTCCGAGTTCCCGACTCCTCAACCGACTGCTCCTTCACAAACTATTGACTGTTGAAACACTGAACCTGAGCAAAGCCATAACGATAGCCCAGGCATTTATGTCCACCAGCGATAACACCAAACAAATTTCGCAGCATAAAGATGTTTCAGCAAGTACTGTACACAAAGTAACATCGTTTTCAGGCAGAAATGCATATGGCAGAATGTACACGCCTGCAGCTGCATGACCTCAGATGACTCAGAGTCTGCCATCAAGCATTAATGCGAGGCTATTGATACCTTGTTGGCGCTGCGGAGGTGATCATCGAGCCCATCAATGCTGCTTCAAACACTATGCGTGCAAAGGCTGTGGAACAATGGGATGCCTCCAGCGAATGTGCAGACGAGCTGCAAACCCTGCAAATCACCATGTTGCAGAGGAAGACTAATCGATGGCAGATCAAACTGAACTAGAGACTCAAACCGAGGAGGCAGAAGTGTACGGGGTACACGCCTTCACCACGAGATGTCCACCGATCATGTTAAAAGTTGAACTGAACGGAATTCCAGTATCCATGGAATTGGACACATGTGCAAATCAGACCATCATGAGCAAAAAGGCCTTCGAGAGGCTGTGGAGCAACAAGGCACACAGGCCCAAGCTGAGCCCTATTCATACCAAGCTGAGAACTTACACTAAAGAGCTGATCCCTGTAATTGGCAGTGCAGCAGTAAAAGTCTCCTATGATGGAGCGGTGCACGAACTCCCACTATGGATTGTACCAGGAGATGGCCCCACACTGTTTGGCAGAAGCTGGCTAGGAAAAATCCGCTGGAACTGGGACAACATCCGAGCGCTTTCGTCCGTCGACGACGCCTCATGTGCCCAGGTTCTGAGCAAGTTTCGGTCGTTGTTTGAGCCAGGCATCGGAAGTTTCTCGGGGGCGAAGGTGTAGATGCACTTGGTTCCTGGTACACGACCCATCCACCACAATGCATGGGCGGTGCCATATATGATGTTAGAGAAAGTGGAGATTGAGCTGGACAGGCTGCAACAAGAAGGCATCATCGCGCCGGTGGAGTTCAACAAGTGGGCCAGTCCGATTGTTCCAATTCTCAAGGGTGATGGCACGATCAGAATTTGTGGGGACTAAAAAGTAACGATTAAACATTTTTCGCTGCAGACCAGTACCCGCTACCCAAGGCAGACGACCTATTTGCGACGATGGCAGGAGGAAAGACGTTCACCAAGTTGGACCTGACCTCGGCCTACATGACGCAGGAGCTGGCGGAATCTTCGAAAGGCCTCACCTGCATTAACACGCACAAAGGTCTGTTCAACTACAATAGATGCCCATTTAGGATTCAATCGGCCGTGGCTATCTTTCAAAGGAACATGGAGAGTCTGTTAAAGTCGGTTCGGCGCACCGTGGTTTTCCAGGACGACATATTGATCACAGGTCGGAACAACATCAAACACTTGAAAAACCTGGAAGAGGTCCAAAGTCGGCTAGATCGTGAGGGACTCAAGTTGAAATGGTCGAAGTTTGTTTTCCTGGTGCCAGAGGTCGAGTCCTCAGGGAGAAGAATCACGGCAGACGGCATCAGACCCACCGACGCCAAGACAGAGGCCATCAAGAACGGCCGAGCCACAGAACATGACAGAGTTGCGGTCGTTCCTGGGACTCCTCAATTATTTTAGTAATTTCCTGTCATGTATTCAACTGTCATTGTAACCCATATATAAGCTGACCTAAGTTGTACACCTTGAGAACACTGACCACAGGGGGCGAACTTGTGGGAGACACTCCAAACCTGGACTTTCTGGTATAAAAGGGGAAGCTCCATCCACCGTCTTTCTCTTGAGGTCTTGGTAATAAAAGGTAACTGATCACAGAGTGACCTTCTCTCAAGTATGGGCCTCATGAGCATTTATACTGTATAGTAAGGACATATCATTTGTGACGAGAAACTAGGATTTAAACCATGCGAGCATGGCCACTAGCAGCACAGAAAAGAGGCACTGTGTTGGTGATGATTGGGAAGACTTTATTGAGAGACTACAGCAAAGTTTTGTCACTAAGGAATGGTTGGGACAGGATTCGGCCGACAAACGCAGGGCTCATCTCCTAACGGCTTGTGGATCCAGAATGTACTCCCTGATGAAGGACCTTCTAGCACCAGAGAAGCCGGCGGACAAGACGTTCGAAGAGCTCAGTAAGTTGATTGGGGAACACCTTAAACCGGTGAGCAGCATGCACATGGCGAGACACCGGTTTTACACACACTGGCGGCGAGAAGGGCAAAGCGTTCCAGACTTCGTGGCAGATCTCCGGCAACTGGCGAGCCGATGTAAGTTCCCAGATGCATGCAGAGCGGAGATGCTGCGAGACTATTTTATTGAGGGCATCGGGCACGCTGGGGTTTTCAGGAAACTGATTGAGACCAAAGACTTGACCTTGGAAGCGGCGGTTCTGATAGCCCAGATAATTACCTCAGGGGAGGAAGAGACCAGAATGATTTATGGCAAAAATCTTGACTCAAATGCGGCAAACGGCCAGGGAGTCAACATTTTTAATGTGGCACACAGTTCTCTAGGCAGACAAGGGCAATCGGACATACCCCAGCATGCAGTCGAACCCAAAGGGGGAATTCAACAGAGGCAATGGCTAGCTGAACAGTGATTCATGCCATTGCAATGGACAATGCGGCCAGTAATGGGACCATCAACACCTGTTAATTGTGCGTTTAAGGACAGTTACAGAGATAGTCAGAGATGATCGACTGGTAATGGATCTTTTGTTTCCAACAATAGGGCCTCTAGCTCATGCTGGAGGTGTGGAGGCAAACACGCAGCCAGAGCTTGCAGGTATCAGCAATATACCTGCAGCAACTGCAACGTGAGCGGTCAATTGGCGCATATGTGCAGGAAGCCTGCAGCCAGGTTGATGTACGAGGAGGACGGGCCCGATGTAAGCCCTACGAGGCCAAATGAATACTGAGGGAAATCGCTGGAAGCTGAAGTTCAACGAGTTCATGTGGAGCACATATACAGTTCATATACCAGGACGCCACAGATAATGATGAAAGTGTTCCTCAATGGCAGTCCCTGATGTGTATCAAACAGTTCAAAAGGTTGTGGGTGTCCAAGGCCAGGAGGCCAAAATTGTTGCCGATTGACGCACTGCTACGGACATATACAAAGGAGATCATTCCAGTGTTAGGCAGCGCCACGGTAGTCGTGACCCACAAAGATTTGGAGAACAGGTTGCCATGCTGGATTGTCCCGGGGGACAGTCCCGCACTACTGGGGAGGAGTTGGCTTGCTGTCATGAACTGGAAATGGGGCGATGTCAATGCAATTTCTTCTGTGGAGCGAGTATCATGCTCACAGGTCCTGGACAAATTTGACTCCTTATTTCAACCCGGCATCGGCACTTTCATGGGGACCAAGATAATGATTCACATAAACCTGGACGCCAGGCCAGTACACCACAAGGCCAGAGTGGTGCCGTACGTGATGCGGGAAAAGATAGAATGCGAATTGGACCGCCTGCTGAGCGAAGGCATCATCTCGCCAGCCGAATTCAGTGACTGGGCGAGCCCGATCGTGCCGGTGCTCAAGGCGGATGCGTCAGTCAGGATATGTGGCGATTACAAGGCCACCATCAATCGAGTGTCACTCCAAGACCAGTACCCGCTACCGAGAGCGGTGAACCTCTTTGCGACGCTATCCGGTGGCAAACTTTTTTCAAAATTGGAGCTGACCTCAGCTTACATGACCCAGGAGCTGGCAAGTGAGTTGAAGAAGCTGACCACCATTACGACACACAAGGGGTTGTTTGAGTATAGCAGATGTCCGTTCGGGATTCGTTCGGCCGCCGCGATCTTTCAGCGAAATATGGAAAGCCTCCTCAAGTCGATTCCAAGGACGGCGGTTTTTCAAGACGACATCCTCATCATGGGTCATGATACTGAAGAACACCTCCACAACCTGGAGGAGGTGCTATGCAGACTGGACTGGGTAGGGCTGCAACTGAAAAAGACGAAGTGCGTCTTCTTAGCTCCAGAGGTAGAATTTCTGGGGAGGTGGGTAGCAGCAGACGGGATCAGACCTACTGCGTCCAAAATGGAAGCGATCCAGAGAGCACCCAGACCCCGTAACGCGACGGAGCTGCGTTCGCTCCTGGGGCTCCTGAATTATTTTGGCAACTTTCTTCCCAAATTGAGCACGCTGTTAGAGCTGCTACACGTGCTCCTATGCAAAGGTCGTGATTGGGTCTGGTGAGACAGCCAGGAAAGGGCTTTTGATAGAGCACGCAATTTGTTGTGCTCCAACAAACTGTTAACGTTATATGACCCGTGTAAGAAACAGTTTTAACATGTGATGCGTCGTCCTATGCGGTCAGGTGTGTGTTGCAGCATGTGAATGCCAATGGTCAGTTACAGCCGGTAGCTTATGCCTCCAGAAGTCTGTCCCGGGCAGAAAGGGGCTACGGGATTTGTAGAAAAGGAAGCGCTAGCATGTGTATATGCAGTAAAAAAATGCACCAGTACCTGTTTGGCAGGAAATTTGAGCTGGAGACAGATCACAAACTCCTAACGTCCCTTTTGGCCGACAACAAGGCCATAAATGTGAATGCATCGGCCCGCATACAGAGGTGGGCACTTACGTTAGCCGCCTATGACTACACAATTGGGCACAGACCTGGCACTGAAAACTGCGCCGATGCACTCAGCAGGCTCCCACTAGCCACCACTGAGGGGGCAACTGAGCATAATGCTGAGATGGTCATGGCTGTTGAAGCTTTCGAAAGCGGAGGCTCACCTGTGACAGTCCGTCACATTAAAGTCTGGACAAATAAAGACCCGCTACTGTCTTTAGTTAAGAAATGTGTCCTGAATGGGGACTGGGCAGCCACGTACGGGGCATGCCCTGAGGAGTTTAAACCGTTTCATAGGCGCAAGGATGAACTCTCGATTCAGGCCGATTGCTTACTGTGGGGAAACCGAGTAGTCATGCCCCAGAAGGGCAGAGAGGTGTTTATCAGAGAACTTCACAATGAGCACCCGGGCATTGTCATGATGAAGGCAATTGCCAGGTCACACGTTTGGTGGCCAGGGATAGATGCAGACCTGGAAATTTGTGTTCGCAGGTGCAACACGTGTGCTCAGCTGGTCAACGCACCCAGGGAAGCCCCCCTTAGCCCCTGGTCCTGGTCCATCAAGCCATGGTCACGCATCCATGTGGACTACGCAGATCTTTTCATGCAAAAAATGTTTTTGGTTGTAGTAGATGCCTACTCCAAATAGATTGAGTGTGCCATTTTAAATTCAAGCACATCCTCTGCCACGGTAGAAAGTCTACGGGCAATGTTCGCCGCCCATGGTCTACCGGATGTCTTGGTCAACGACAATGGCCCGTGCTTCACAAGCACTGAATTCCAGGACTTCATGGCAGGCAATGGAATCAACCATGTCAGAACGGCACCGTTCAAGCCGGCCTCAAACGGCCAGGCGGAACAAGCAGTGCAGATAATCAAACAGGGGATGCTCAGAATCCAAGGGGGGTCCCTACAAAGCCACTTATCATGCCTCCTGTTGGCCAATAGATCCTGACCACACTTGCTCACAGGGGTTCCACCCGCAGAGCTGCTAATGAAAAGAATGCTCAAAACCAGGTTATCCCTTATACACCCTACTATGAAAGAAATTGTTGAGAGCAGGCGTCAGTCACAATGTGACTACCATGACAGGAATGCGAGGGCGCGATGTATTGATGTCAATGATCCTGTTTTTGTCCTTAATTACGCTGCAGGGCCCAAATGGCTTGCAGGCACTGTGATTGCCAAAGAGGGGAATAGGGTTTTGGTAGTTAAACTTACCAATGGACAAATCTGCCGCAAACACGTGGATCAAACTAAAAGGAGGTTCAGCAACCCCATAGAAGAAGCAGAGGAAGAACACGACGTAGAGTTTACTCCACCAGAGGTGACCGAACACCGGAACCAAGTGGAGGAGAGCCCAGTCACTGTGGGCAGTCCGGACAGGCCTGAGGCACCGCAAACAGCAGACACTCAGGCCAGCGCCCAACAACCGGAGCCCCAACTCAGGCGCTCCACAAGAGAGCGTAAACCACCAGAGAGACTTAACCTGTGATCCCAATAAGACTTTGGGAGGGAGGTGATGTCATGTATTCAACTGTCATTGTAACCCATGTATAAGCTGACCTAAGTTGTACACCTTGAGAATACTGATCACAAGGGGTGAACTTGTGGGAGACACTCCTAACCTGGACTTTCCGGTATAAAAGGGGAAGCTCCGCCCACTGTCTGTCTCTTGAGGTCTTGGTAATAAAGGTAACTGGTCACAGAGTGACTTTCTCTCAAGTATGGGCCTCGTGTGCATTTATACTGTATAGTAAGGACATATCATTTCCTACCCAGGTTAAGCTCCTTGCTAGAACCTCTACACAGGTTGCTACGCAAGGAAGATGACTGGTTTTGGGGGGAAATCACAAGAGACAGCTTTTGAGAAAGCCCAAAATCTGTTATGTTCCAACAAACTGCTTGTCTTGAATGATCCATGTAAACGTTTAGTGCTAGCTTGCGATGCGTCTTCGTACGAGGTCGGGTGTGTGGTACAACAAGCAAACGAATCGGGAACATTGCAACCGGTCGCTTATGCATCCAGGAGCTTGTCCAAAGCTGAAAGGGCCTACAATATGATTGAAAAAGAAGCTCTGCCATGCGTTTACAGGGTAAAAGAAAATGTATCAGTATCTGTTTGGGCTTAAGTTCGAGTTAAAAACTGACCATAAGCCACTCATATCGCTATTCTCAGAGAGCAAAGGTATCAATACCAATGCTTCTGCTCACATCCAAAGATGGGCGCTCACGCTGTCTGCATATAACTATGTAATCCGCCACAGGCCAGGCACAAAGAACTGTGCTGATGCCCTCAGTCAGCTACCTTTGCCCACCACTGGGCTGGAAATGGCACAGCCTACAGACTTGCTCTTGGTGATAGATGCATTTGAAAAGAACAAGTCACCCATTACGGCTTGCCAGATCAGCACCTGGATCAGCCAGGATCCTTTACTGTCCCTTGTAAAAAAAACTGTGTCCTCCATGGGAGCTGATCCAGCATCCCAGCAGAGATGCATGAAGAGATCAAACCATTCAGTGGCGTAAAGACGAAATGTCCATACAGGTGGACTGTCTTTTGTGGGGTAATCGCGTGGTTTTGCCCAAAAAAGGCAGGGAAATGTTCATACGCGGCCTACACAGTACCCACCTAGGCATAGCAATGATGAAAGCTATAGCCAGATCCCATGTTTGGTGGCCCGGCATCGACTCAGATTTGGGCTCTTGCGTACGCCAATGCAACACTTGCTCTCAACTGAGCAATGCACCCAGGGAGGCACCTCTATGTTTGTGGTCATGGCCCTCCAAACCGTGGTCCAGGATCCACATTGACTTTGCTGGCCCGTTTCTAGGCAAAATGTTCCTGGTTGTTGTGGATGCTTATTCAAAATGGATTGAGTGTGTTATAATGTCTGTAAGCACGTCCACTGCCACCATCGAAAGCCTACGAGCCATGTTTTCCACACACAGCCTACCAGATGTCCTTGTCAGCGACAATGGGCCATACTTCACTAGTGCTGAATTCAAGGAATTCATGACCCGCAATGGGATCAAGCATGTCACATCTGTCCCGTTCAAGCCCGCATCCAACGGCCAGGCAGAACGGGCAGTTCAAACCATAAAGTAAAGCTTGAAACGCGTGTCGGAAGGTTCCCTGCAGCCCCGCCTGTCCCGAGTCCTGCTCAGCTACCTTACTAGACCCCACAAGCTCACTGGGGTTCCCCCAGCCGAGCTGCTCATGAAAAGGGTGCTCAAAACAAGACTCTCTCTAGTCCACCCTGATCTCCATGATCACGTCGAGGGCAGGCGGCATCAACAAAGCATGTACCATGATCGCGCAAACTTGTCATGCGATTTTGAAGTCAATGACCCTGTATTTGTACTCAACTATGGACATGGTCCCAAATGGCTTGCTGGCACTGTCATAGCCAAAGAAGGGCGTAGGGTATTTCAGGTCAAACTCACAAATGGACTAACTTGCAGAAAGCATTAGGACCAAACCAAACTGCGATTCACAGACAACCATGAGCAACCTGAAGAGGACACCACCAACTTCGACCCTCCGATACAAGTGGCAACTGACATCACGGTTGACCACGAAGCTGAGCTCATCATCCCCAGCAGCCCAGTAAGGCCAGCTGTGCAGCAACCCAGCGAAGGCCCAACCAACTCACCTGCACCGGTGTTTGTACCGAGACGATCGACTAGGGAGCGGAAAGGCCCAGATCGTCTTACCCTTTAAATAAGTGTACTATTGACTTTGGGAGGGAGTGATGTTATGTATGCAACATTATGTAACCAGCATTCTACCACCACCAGAGAGCGTATCTGTTGGAGTTCAAAGGGATCCCAGCATCCCTTGGATGCACTGTATATAAGCAGGCCTCCCATGCTGTACCAGTATTCTGGAGTTAGAATAAAAAGACTAAGGTCACACATACTCATGTCTACAGTACTCAGTCACGTTGTTTTATTCAAGACATAACAGAGACAATTGATTCGATGTCATCACATGATGAATATCAGAGCATGTAGGATGCTGGGCAGGAGGCCTTACACACCTCAGGTATATTGAGACAGGCGTTCGTACCTGCACCTGAGTGATGCAGACTGTGTCAAAAGGCTGCGTTTCCGCAAAGAAGTTGTAACTGAGATTTGAGAGTTTGTGAAAGCAGACCTGCAACCTAGAAGCGTCAGTTGAAGTGAAGGATACAGCTGCACTTTCTATGCCTCCTGTTGCGTCCTTAGATGCTCTAGTAATGACTCCACGAGGCAATGTGTTGTACTTGAACTGTAGCGACCTTAGTCCTTTATTCGTTAACTCCAGAGTGAGGATCACACCTGGTGGCCTGCCTTTTACACTAGACCAGGCACACCTGTACAGGTAACCTACAAGTCTCCCACTGCTGTGTCCTCTGGTGGCACACCTTGTGATAGTACCAACAGTAGCCATGTAGGATACATTACATCACTCTCCCCTGAGCCTTTAGTGTAAATCGCCTCTGCATTGATTGTGTTCTGGGCTTAGCTCGATCTGAGCTCTGTCTGATTGACCCTTGGCAGGTCGTTTCAATCTTGGGTGGGGTGGTTGGTGACGTAGAGTGCTGGTGGTTGCTGTTTGTGTGCGACCCTGACCACTCCATTCTCCCCCGCCCCACCACATATGGATTATGCCGAAGGTTCATTGCATTTATATACATTCAAGTTCAGAAAAACAAAGTTGCATTAAATTTGTGGTTCCGTTGTGAGACAAGTATGTTAGACTGGTGAGATACATTATCGATGCGGTGACCGGTGCATAAGAACAAACTAGTTTCAGAACTGCAGTCTGGTGGCGGCGCGGTGCCCAGTGCTGGCAGTGGGAACCCAGTTGGCTCAAGTTTCCTGCTCTTGGGACTGTTGCCGTGGTTCCTAGCATCAGGCAGGGTCACAGATGCCTGTGACCTCCCTGTCCTTTCTTTGTGCCCTGGGTCGCTGCTGCTCCCTGAGGAGCTGTTGTCTAGCAGTGCACAGGGAACTGCTGACTCGCTGGCCTGGGCATTGTTTGGTTTGGGATCCCGGCTGGTCCCGGTCCCTTTTGCGGGAACTGTGGCGGGTGACCCTTCATTTACGGGTATGGCCTTGGTGGCGATGGGGTCTGGGGGCTGCGCCTTAGCACAGTTTGCTCTTTCAGGCTCATGGCGGTTGGTGCCATCGGGTGCCTGAGCGGTTGAGCCGATCAGGGGCAGGGTATCGCTATCGGTGCTGTTGCCCTCCTGAGATCGCTTGCTCTGCAGCTCGTGTGTGTTGGCTGCTTGTGGCCACACTCTATGGTGCATAACTCTGGTCCCAGGGACGCAGGCTACAACATTGGGTAGCTCGCTGGACCTGTGTGCTCCCGATGGGTGTCTGCCCGCTGCATTGGCTGCGTGCAGTTGAAATCCTACATCGCACAACTTTTCATTACTTATGATGGATACTCTGTAGTTCCGATCACAATCGTGCGACTTTTTCTCGCTGGTTGCATGTACACAATTCAGATCATCAATTACACATTTTACATGATCGCGTGACTTTTCCTTGCTTATTGCATGCATACAACTCTGATTGTCAGTTACACATTTTGTCTCTAACTTACAGTTGCTATTACATTGCTTGAGTGTGTGGAACTGTCCCTTAAATTGTAGTGCGTTGCAGGCCTCCTTTCAGAGAGCCTTGCTTTCTTTACCCCAATCCTCTTCTCCGTTTGGTGCCACGTGTTGCTCCATCAGTGCTGCACCTCGTGGTCTGGTCGCCGCCATCTTTTTCTTCAGCGCATCACCTCGTGGTTTGGGCGCCATCTTTCCTCCATCCACAATGTCGACTGCTGTGATCCTCTTCTCCCCGGGTTCTGCCACCAAAACTGGGAAGTTGCCTCTGGATCCGATTTTCTTCCTCCGGAGTCCTGCCACTGGAGCCTGGAAGGTATGCTCGGGTCATCCCAGTTGGATCATCTCCACGCAGTCGTGCTGAGCGGTCTCTGCCTCAGGTGCTGTGCTGGTCTGCTCTCTGGTGCCAGGTCCACCTTCAAGTGAGGGTTTGCTGTGCCTCCGAACGCGGAGGGCGTTGATCGCTGGAGGGGTGAAGTCTTCCCACTTCCAATGGATCTTCTCCATCCACTTTCTGCCGAGTAGCATTGGTCCATCACCTGCAACAATCCACAGAGGTAACTTGTGCACCGCGCCATCATAGAGTACCTTTACATTCGCATTACCGACGACTGGGATAATTTCATCGGTGTAGGTGCGCAGCTTTGCCTGAACCGGGACCAATTTGGGTCGTTCAGCTTGATTGTCCCATAGCCTCTCAAAGGCTTCTTGATTCATTAGTGACTGGCTCACCCCCGTGTCCACTTCCATGAAGACTGGGATGCCACCTATCTCGACTTCCATCTTCAGCGGGGAACATTCGGTGGTACAGGTAAACATGCTATATACCTCATCATGGGGCTGAGCTGCCTCTCTACCTATCGTTTCATAATCCGCGCTGGATTCATGGCCATCTGCAGGCTTTTCATCGACACAGTGAGTCATATTTCTCTTACACATTCGCTGGAGGTGATCCTTTGTGCTGCAGCCTTTACATATATAGTCTTTAAAGCGGCACGGGTGAGCTCTGGGATTCCCTCCACAACACCAGCATGGTGCTACTCAATTAGCCCCCCTCGGCAGACTCTGAGTTAAGGGACTCGGGGGCATGTTCTCTCTTCCATGAGAGGGTTCGTGCTCTACAGTCCAGCCTCTAAACGGTGCCACTCTGTGCACAGTACCTGCCGTGCTTGAGTCCTGGGGGTGAGTCATCTGCCTAGAACCGCAGGTCGAAGTCACGAATGACTGGCTCACGGAGATGGCCTTCTGCAGTGTGACTGTGGTATCCGCAGACAGTAGTTTATGAAGAAGGCCCTCATGGCCAATTCCAATGACAAAAATGTCCCGCAGCGCTTCACTGAGGTGGTTGCCGAACTCGCACGGTGCCGCCAGCCTCCTGAGGTCTGCGGCGTACTTCGCAATTTCCTGGCCTTCGGGCCGTCAGTGGGTATAGAACCGGTGTCTGGCTGTGAGGATGCTCTCCTTGGGCTTGAGTTGCTCCTGGATCAGGGATACGAGCTTCTTGTACGTCTTGGTCGTTGTCTTCGCTGGTGCCAGCAGGTCCCTGACGAGGCCATAGACGATGGGCCCACAACTGGTTAGCAGGACAGCTCTTCGCTTATTAGCCAGTGTGGCCGGGTTATCTCCTGCCAGGTCGTTTGCTGTGAAGAAATGGTCGAGCCTCTCCACAAAGGTGTCCCAATCATCACCATCGGCGAACTGCTGCAACATACCAAGGGTAGCCATTTTTGCGTGAAAGTTCGTAATCTCATCGCTAATTGTTGTGTCCTTAGATGCTCTAATAATGACTCCACGAGGCAATGTGTTGTACTTGAACTGTAGTGACTTTAGTCCTTTATTAGTTAACTCCAGAGTGAGGATCACACCTGGTGGCCTGCCTTTTATACTAGGCCAGGCACACCTATACAGGTAACCTACAAGTCGCCCACTGCTATGCCCTCTGGTGGTACACCTTGTGATAATACCAACAGTAGCCATGTAGCAGCCAAGTTCATGGCACCGTAGGTGGCTCTGCTGCAAAGGAGGGCAGGAAAAAGATTGGGAGCACGATGGTGAGGGGAATAGATAGGCGTTTCTGCGGTATGTTGCCTCCCTGGTGCAAGGGTCAAGGATGTCTCGGAGCGGGTGCAGGACATTCTGAAATGGGAGGGAGAACAGCCAGTTGTCGTGGTGCACATTGGTACCAACGACATAGGTAAAAAAAAGGGATGAGGTCCTACGAAAAGAATTTAAGGAGCAAGGAGCTAAATTAAAAAGTAGGACCTCAAAAGTAGTAATCTCGGGATTGCTACCAGTGCCACGTGCTAGTCAGAGTAGGAATCGCAGGATAGCACAGATGAATACATGGCTTGAGCAGTGGTGCAGCAGGGAGGGATTCAAATTCTTGGGGCATTGGAACCGGTTCTGGGGGAGGTGGGACCAGTACAAACCGGACGGTCTACACCTGGGCAGGACCGGAACCAATGTCCTAGGGGGAGTGTTTGCTAGTGCTGTTGGGGAGGAGTTAAACTAATATTGCAGGGGGATGGGAACCTATGCAGGGAGACAGAGGGAGACAAAAATGAGGCAAAAGCAAAAGACAGAAAGGAGATGAGGAAAAGTGGAGGGCAGAGAAACCCAAGGCAAAGAACAAAAAGGGCCACTGTACAGCAAAATTCTAAAAGGAGAAAGGGTGTTAAAAAAGCAAGCCTGAAGGCTTTGTGTCTTAATGCAAGGAGTATCCGCAATAAGGTGGATGAATTAACTGTGCAAATAGATGTTAACAAATATGATGTGATTGGGATTACGGAGACGTGGCTCCAGGATGATCAGGGCTGGGAACTCAACATCCAGGGGTATTCAACATTCAGGAAGGATAGAATAAAAGGAAAAGGAGGTGGGGTAGCATTGCTGGTTAAAGAGGAGATTAATGCAATAGTTAGGAAAGACATTAGCTTGGATGATGTGGAATCTATATGGGTAGAGCTGCAGAACACTAAAGGGCAAAAATCGTTAGTGGGAGTTGTGTACAGACCTCCAAACAGTAGTAGTGATGTTGGGGAGGGCATCAAACAGGAAATTAGGAGTGCATGCAATAAAGGTGCAGCAGTTATAATGGGTGACTTTAATATGCACATAGATTGGGCTAGCCAAACTGGAAGCAATACGGTGGAGGAGGATTTCCTGGAGTGCATAAGGGATGGTTTTCTAGACCAATATGTCGAGGAACCAACTAGGGGGGAGGCCATCTTAGACTGGGTGTTGTGTAATGAGAGAGGATTAATTAGCAATCTCGTTGTGCGAGGCCCCTTGGGGAAGAGTGACCATAATATGGTGGAATTCTGCATTAGGATGGAGAATGAAACAGTTAATTCAGAGACCATGGTCCAGAACTTAAAGAAGGGTAACTTTGAAGGTATGAGGCATGAATTGGCTAAGATAGATTGGCTAATGATACTTAAGGGGTTGACTGTGGATGGGCAATGGCAGACATTTAGAGACCGCATGGATGAACTTCAACAATTGTACATTCCTGTCTGACGTAAAAATAAAAAAGCGAAGGTGGCTCAAACATGGCTATCTAGGGAAATCAGGGATAGTATTAAAGCCAAGGAAATGGCATACAAATTGGCCAGAAATAGCAGCGAACCTGGGGACTGGGAGAAATTTAGAACTCAGCAGAGGAGGACAAAGGGTTTGATTAGGGCAGGGAAAATGGAGTACGAGAAGAAGCTTGCAGGGAACATTAAGGCGGATTGCAAAAGTTTCTATAGGTATGTAAAGAGAAAAAGGTTAGTAAAGACAAACGTAGGTCCCCTGCAGTCAGAATCAGGGGAAGTCATAACGGGGAACAAAGAAATGGCAGACCAATTGAACAAGTACTTTGGTTCAGTATTCACTAAGGAGGACACAAACAACCTTCCGGATATAAAAGTGGTCAGAGGGTCTAGTAAGGAGGAGGAACTGAGGGAAATCTTTATTAGTCAGGAAATTGTGTAGGGGAAATTGATGGGATTGAAGGCCGATAAATCCCCAGGGCCTGATGGACTGCATCCCAGAGTACTTAAGGAGGTGGCCTTGGAAATAGCGGATTTATTGACAGTCATTTTCCAACATTCCATTGACTCTGGATCAGTTCCTATCGAGTGGAGGGTAGCCAATGTAACCCCACTTTTTAAAAAAGGAGGGAGAGAGAAAGCAGGGAATTATAGACCAGTCAGCCTGACCTCAGTAGTGGGTAAAATGATGGAATCAATTATTAAGGATGTCATAGCAGCGCATTTGGAAAATGGTGACATGATAGGTCCAAGTCAGCATGGATTTGTGAAAGGGAGATCATGCTTGACAAATCTTCTGGAATTTTTTGAGGATGTTTCCAATAAAGTGGACAAAGGAGTACCAGTTGATGTGGTATATTTGGACTTTCAGAAGGCTTTCGACAAGGTCCCACACAGGAGATTAATGTGCAAAGTTAAAGCACATGGGATTGGGGGTAGTGTGCTGACGTGGATTGAGAACTGGTTGTCAGACAGGAAGCAAAGAGTAGGAGTAAATGGGTACTTTTCGGAATGGCAGGCAGTGACTAGTGGGGTACCGCAGGGTTCTGTGCTGGGGCCCCAGCTGTTTACATTGTACATTAATGATTTAGACGAGGGGATTAAATGTAGTATCTCCAAATTTGCGGATGACACTAAGTTGGGTGGCAGTGTGAGCTGCGAGGAGGATGGTATGAGGCTGCAGAGTGACTTGGATAGGTTAGGTGAGTGGGCAAATGCGTGGCAGATGAAGTATAATGTGGATAAATGTGAGGTTATCCACTTTGGTGGTAAAAACAGAGAGACAGACTATTATCTGAATGGTGACAGATTAGGAAAAGGGAAGGTGCAACGAGACCTGGGTGTCATGGTACATCAGTCATTGAAGGTTGGCATGCAGGTACAGCAGTCGGTTAAGAAAGCAAATGGCATGTTGGCCTTCATAGCGAGGGGATTTGAGTACAGGGGCAGGGAGGTGTTGCTATAGTTGTACAGGGCCTTGGTGAGGCCACACCTGGAGTATTGTGTACAGTTTTGGTCTCCTAACTTGAGGAAGGACATTCTTGCTATTGAGGGAGTGCAGCGAAGATTCACCAGACTGATTCCTGGGATGGTGGGACTGACCTATCAAGAAAGACTGGATCAACTGGGCTTGTATTCACTGGATTTCAGAAGCGTGAGAGGGGACCTCATAGAAACGTTTAAAATTCTGACGGGTTTGGACAGGTTGGATGCAGGAAGAATGTTCCCAATGTTGGGGAAGTCCAGAACCAGGGGTCACAGTGTAAGGATAAGGGCTAAGCCATTTAGGACCGAGATAAGGAGAAACTTCTTCACCCAGAGAGTGGTGAACCTGTGGAATTCTCTACCACAGAAAGTAGTTGAGGCCAATTCACTAACTATATTCAAAAGGGAGTTAGATGAAGTCCTTACTACTCGGGGGATCAAGGGGTATGGTGTGAAAGCAGGAATGGGGTACTGAAGTTTCATGTTCAGCCATGAACTCATTGAATGGCGGTGCAGGCTAGAAGGGCTGAATGGCCTGCTCCTGCACCTATTTTCTATGTTTCTATGTTTCTATGAATACATGACATCTCCGGCTCGTTTCAAGCTACAACTGGGGATTTATCAACATGCAACACATGTCTGCATTTGGCAGGTGACAGCTGCACTATATACCTGGAGGAATGACAATATAAAGTTCCCCATGACAATGCGTGGCAGGGAAGTGGGCTGCTCCAGAATTGCTGGTTTCCCAAAGGTACAGTGCTGCATTGATTGTACCCACATCGCCTTGCGAGCACCTTTGGAGGATTCCGAGATGTACAGGAACAGAAAAGGCTTCCACTCCATTAATGTACAACTCGTGTGTGACAACATGCATTGCATCATGTCAATCAATGCAAGATACGCTGGCAGCACCCATGATGCGTTCATCCTACGTGAGAGCGTTATATCTGCCATGTTTCAGTAGCAGCCAGAAGTACAGAGCTGGCGACTGAGAGACAAAGGGTACGGCCTCGCCACCTGGCTCATGACACCCCTACGCGTAACCCGGACGGAAGCTGACCGGGAATATAACATGTCACATATTGCAATGCGCAGCATCATAGAGAGGAACATTGGTATCTTGAAACAGCGTTTCCAATGCCTGGACCATTCTGGAGGCTACTTGCTGTACTCCCCTGAGATTGTCCGTCAGTTCACTGTTGTGTGCTGCATGCTGCATAACTTAGCCATCATGAGGCAGCAGCAGCTGATAGCAAAAGACCCGGTGAGAGTGACTGATGATAATGATGAGGAAGATGCAGATGACAAGCAGGAGGATGAGGACGAGGACGAGGAAGCCATGCAAGTACCTGAACCCGAAGCACGACGGCGGAGGAGGGCAGGCCATTGTGCCCCTTTAACGATTGCTCGAGCCTTGCGCCAGTAGCTCATCGGTGAACACTTTTCTGACTGAAGGCTCAGCGGCAACTACTCCACATGGACCATGTTTACTGTTTGGACCCGTTCTGTAATGTTGTGCTGTGTTAATGGAACAATTGATGGAAATGATTCTTGTTTACTTCAAAAGTTGTGTTAATAATGGAACAAATAATGAAAATGATTCAGATGTAATGTAAAATATAATTTATTCAAAAGTTTAACAAACAGTTCTTTGTACTTAACTTAATTTTAATAAAATGACTCTTGTATCAAACTTTAACATTTTCAGTTACGATCATTTACAAACTTTAAGATCGCTTACTAACTTTTAAACTTGTAAATTTACATAACTTACAAAAATGTTTTAATTTGAGAACAGTTACAACAGTAACAATAATAATAAAACAACAACAACAACAGCAGCAACAAAGAAAGGCTGCACCCATCTCTCCTCCACCTTATTCTAAGTCCACCCGTCGCGCTTGTTCTTGGTGACTCCACCACCCCTGCCCGCAGGCGGTGGCGCAATGTTGCTAGGGTTGGGACCAAGCTTATTCTTTCTAAGATCTTGGGTAGTACGCACCTGTTAAAGTGGGGGCGGGGTGGTGGGGGCTGCAAGTGGCAATGTGGAGGGCCCGGCTTGGGTCTCTTGAGAGGCTGGTGTGGGGATTGGAGTGAGAGTGCCAGTTGATTCTGTCAATGGGCGCGGAGTCTGGGCATATTCCCTTATTGCAGCAGCTAACTCCAACATGTCATCCCTCATGGTGCCTTGACAATGTCTCAACGACCTACAACATTCACTCCCTCATGTTCAGCAATAGTGTTTGCACCATCTCTGACATTCCCTCCCTGATGTTCACTGGCAGTGCACCAGCTATCTATGACATTCCCTCCCTCATGGTCACTGACATGGTAACAGGTCACTGAGATATTCCCTCACTCATGGTCCCGGACATAGTTCCCATTTCTAGTGAGATTGCTGTTACTTTTCCCGACAGTCCAGATACCTCATCACCCAACCCACTGATGGTGTCCAGGAGTGACCGCGTAAGGTCAATGCTCACCCTACTCATTGCCATCATCTGAACCACATCTGTTAGATTCTGCACCTCAGGAGAGCACAATCAGGCTCTCCTTCCCCTCTTCCCCACGGGTGTGGCTCGCACCCCACCACTGGGACCCACAGCCTCGGAAGCTGATGCCCTGGGTGTGCCTCATTGCACCACACCATTGGAACCCACAGCCTCGGACATTAGGAAACCATGGAATGTCCCACCAATACTCAAACCACGAGTCACGGAAGGGGCTGGCACCTCAATGGGCGGCACCTGCACCTCCACCAAAGTCAGTAAAACAGTGGGGGCTTCATCCATCTCCATCCCCTCCTCCTTCCCCTCCCCCTCACCCCCATGCTCTTGGTCTGGAGGGTGGAATTGGAAAATGTTCTCCTCTTCAGTCTCGTCCTCGTCTGAATCTTCTGCATCATCAGGGTTGGCATCAAGTTCTGCAAAATATAACAGAACACAGACAAATGGTTAGCAGCAGAGGAGGGGGCAGGGTGGGTAGCATGAGTAGGCTCACACAGCACAGGCAGCAGGCTGATTTGAAGGACCACGATGAATGATAGCACAATGAAGCATAGCTGATGGAGACATCCCCATGAACTGAAGCATGGCTAGCTCGTGCAGTACTTAACATTTAGCAAAGCCAGACTGTGGAATTTGCAGGATTTACTCCCTCCCTCGAGTGTGGGCCCATCTTGTGCAGTGGTGGTTGCTTTTCTCCAGGCAGGACCTATCAAAACAGCGACCCTCTCTTCCAATGGTGTCAGTGACTGCTGATTTGCTGGGCCTCCTCCTGTTCGAGTTCTTTCCCTTTTAATATGTGCCCCCTTCCTCTGCAAAGATGAAAATGCAACTTTTTAGAGAGGGTATCTTTCTGCTGAGTGGGACATATACAGCTGGTCACATTTACAATTGCAATTCCAGTGAATAAATGAAAATATTATTTACACTAACTACTTGACCAAGGTCCTGCCACTTCTTTTTACACTGGCCTCCAGATCTCATGGTGGTCACCACTGCGCAGTAATCTTCTGCAACTTGGTTTCTTCATTTCTTTGGGTGAACTTTTATGTGACCTCTGCTGGTGTCCAGCTCCTGCCATCTGGTCTCAATCACAGTAACTAGTGCCTCCACTTCATCCTGTAAGAAATTCTTGCTCCTTGCACCACGTTGTACGTTGCATCTTGTATTGCTGCAGATCGGATTTTTGCAATGCTCTCACACAGCACTCCTTCTCACACAACTGTCTCTTTAAAAATGGCCTATTGCCAATCTGGAGCTGTACTGCGCATGTGCGTCCATTGAAATAACGTCAAAGACGTAACTTTTTTTGTTGCGGATGCGCAGAAGGTGCAGCATCATTTTTTCGGTGCAGACAGCAGCTTCAACGCCCCTCCCCCCACCCCTCTCTCTCTGAGGCAACTGGACACGTTGCGCGGCACCAAATTTGAATTATACATCAGGGAAACTTTGGCAAAATATTTCGACCGCATTTCTGGCCTAGAAAAATGGGCGTAACTCTGGCAATACACCAGAAAACAGGCTTGGGCAAAATTGAACCGCGTTGCATCTTGTATTGCAGCTCTAATTTTTGCAGTGAGAATGAAAGTTCCCACACACAACTGGCTCTTCAAAAATGGATGAATGCAGACAGGGAGCTGAACTGGGCATGCGCCCACAGCAATCACGTCAAAAACGTCTGTTTTTTCGCGCATGCGAAGGGGGGGGGCATCGTTTTTTTAGCGTAGACATTAGGCTCCATCCCCCAAAGCTAAAGGACAGGCTGCGCGGTGCCAATGGGGAAACTTGCTAGTTATTTTTTTGGAGTAGTCGGGACCCCCAAAAAAATGGGTGTAACTCTTGCAGTATGCCAAAAAACGGCATTTGGGTACTAGGAGACTTTAAGTATCCTAATAGAGACTGGGAAAAACATATTGCGAAGGGTAGGGAATGAAAGGAATTTCTGATATGTGTGCAGGAGAACTTTCTTGATTACTATGTCTCCAGTTCAACAAGGAAGGAAGCAGTGTTGGATCTGGTTCTGGGAAATAAAGTAGGGCAAATGAAGTGTGTTACAGTAAGAGGTCATCGAGCTAACAGTGACAACTACATAATTGGTTTAAAGTAATTATGGAAAGAGACCAAAAAACAGGTAGTTACTTACAGATATCAGTGAATTGGGCGTGCCTGCTTCTCACTGCAGAGTCGTTCTATCCTTGGTGTGATATTTGACAATGACACTCCCCTCTCTTGGACAAGGCTGAACTTTCCTAGCATCCACCACCAACCTTGGTAACTGCGGGTCAACCTGGCAATCTTCATACCACTCTCAGTTCCCCTCCGTGCGTGCTTCCCTCTTAGATGAGACAGCCAGCCCACTCTGCGCTGCACAAATGGCAACTGCACTCTGCTTCCGCCTCCCGGCTCAAAGCAAGCCTGCCTCCGGCCGCCGCTCATTTGCTTTCTCTTGACTACAGTGCCCCTTCGTTACTATTTTTCCAGCCAATTGAAACAATCATTCACTATTTACCCTGTCAAAACATTTCATAATTTTCAAAACCTCTGTTCGATTCCCCTCCCCTTAACTTTCTCTGTTCCAGTAAAAATGTCCTAATATTTTAATACTTTCTTCATAACTAGAATCATGCTAGTTAATCTTAGCTACAGCATTCCTAGGGCTCTAATATATTTCCTATAATGGGGTGCCCTGAACTGCATGCAATCCTCGATTCAGATTGGTTGTGTATGGGATGGCGCTGAGATAAAAAAGGAGAAAATGAGAGCTGCAAATAAGTAAAACCGAGCAGCAGAAAGAAATAAATACAGAAACAGCAGAGAAAAATAAGAAACACAGAAACAAGAGAGATTAAGTGAACCACAAACTCTGCAAGGATACCTATTTTACAAGTGACATTTGGTATAATTACTAAACCGGCAAAAACGCATTTTTTTCAAAACGGTACTGGCTATGCAAATTCTGGTGCGTGCTTACTCACTTTGATTTCACAGTAAATGTTTGCATCAATACTGTTAAGGAGATGGCGCCTAACTGGTGCCCTTTGTTTCACTGTTTTTGGAAGTGATGTATGATCACTGTTATATTGCACATTTCAATGAACTTGTGAGGTATCAGAGATCGTTACAGGTTATCAAGGCCATAAAAAAGCAAACCAAGCATTAGGGTTTATTTCTAGGGGTATAGAATTGAAAAGTAGAGAAGTTATGCTAAACCTGTATCGAACCTTGGTTAGACCACACTTAGCGATGGATTTTCAGCAACTTTCCGCCAGGTTTTTCGGCGATATTTCGCCATTTTGGGCAGAAAACAGTGCGGCGGGAAATTCCCTGAAGTCTTGCGCCGGCAATTTTGAAATACCGCTGAGGAGCGGACCGCCAGTGTGCAAGACTGGAAAAAGCGCTTTCGTCTGATATTTGGCTCAGTGGTCACCCATAGATAGGACCAAAAAAAACATAGAGGAAAAATCTGTCGGTGCAGCCCTTGGAATGGCGGTAGGCATGAAACCCTGCAAAAAAGGTAAGTAAAAGTTTTTATTTTTAATTTCTTTTGCAGCGATTCGGGAGAATAGGGTCTTGTGAATGTTTTGTGATTTTTTACTTTTTGTTTATTGGAAAAAAAAATTGTGTTTTCCCCCCTCCCTGGGCCCAACTCGCAGCAGTATTAGCCTCAGAGAAAAGTTGCAGAAAATTCACGGTTTGCACCGCGAATCTTCGTGCGATGCTGATTTTTCCCACCGGGCGCTATTTTTCCCCTTTTTTCCTGAATGTTCAACTCGAAATCATAGCAGATTTACAGCATTTTTTTTCGCAGAAAAAAAATGCTGTGGCCCAAAAACGAATTTCTAACCTGAGTACTGTATACAGTTCTGGTCGCCACGATGGGCCAAAAATGGCCTCCTTACATGCTGTAAATTTCTATGATTCTATATTATAAAAAGGGTATAGAGGCACTGGAAGGGTGCAAGAAGATTTACAAAGATGATTCCAGAAATGTGAGCATACATATCAGATGAGGATGAACAGGCTGGGGGGCTAGAAATTCAGGTATTAGCAATTACGCTCGTTTTTGGGCGATAATCGTGGAGTTATTTTTTTTTAGTGCCGGCTTAGCGTTATCGTTGGAAGTTGCAAAATTGACCAAACAATAACCAGCGATAGCGATAGCGCTAAATCTGGTCTTGTACGATGGAATTTGTGCGCGGAGCCAAAGTTTGCAGAGGAAAAAAATGGACCTTCTGCGCAAGCGCAAATTTTTTTTTCTTTTTTTTTTCTCCAATTTTTTTCTTCTTCCCGTGATTCTGGTCAGCTGTCAGGGTACGCCCGCGCATGCGCAGTACATCCAGGGCTGAAGCAGGTATTTTTCACAGACCAAGCCGAAAACGATGGAAGGGGGCTCAAGCAGACAGAGAGCCAAAAAGATTAGCTATGAAGCAAACAAGGCCTTCATTGCAGCTGTGCAAACCAGATGGGGATAATTTAATAGGAAGGGTGCTGGTAAATCTGTCCCAGCTGTGCAAGGTGTCTGTGGACCTACGTGACTGAGGAGGTTTGCTCAGTCAATAGTACGAAGAGGAACCATCAACAATGTAGGAAAAAGTTCAATAACCATTGCAGGGTCGTGAGAGTAAGTAACATTTTTATTCATGTACTCGTTCATTACTTAAATTGTAAATCTGACACATGTTGGTATAGGTAGGCTTAGTGTTGCACCTTATTTGCCATGAATGATCGTTATACATTATTAAGGCTGCTTTTTGACATCTTGAAAGATGTTTCTGCACTTTGATGTTTTCCTGATGAACCACGTGCAACTACCAGGGCCATTAAAAAGAGCACTGTATTAAATGCACACAGTATGGTATGAGTGCTTTGATGGCTATCTGGATGTGCCCTCTGATAACCATTCCAATTGTCATCTTTGCAGGGAAAAATGTCCCACAACCGCCGGGAGCAGAGGCACACGTGTGGCGGTCCAGCCCAGACACTGCCGCTAATGGACCTGGAGGAGCACATGGCAGCTCTAATCGGTGCCTCAGGGAGGTCAACTACCCGTGGGGGTGCTGATCCTCTGTTCGAAACTGAGGGTAAGTCCTGCAAAATCCCCGGGCTGCGTTGGGGCAATGTGATATAATGTCTGTTGACTAGGTTTGGGGCAATGTGATATAATGTCTGTTGACTAGGTTTGGGGCAATGTGATGCAGTGTCTGTGGGCTACATATAATGCAGTAGCGCCAGACTTTCAAGTGAGCCTCTGTTATGTGACCTTCCTCATGTCACCCTGTCCCTTCCCCTGCTGCTAACCACTCATATGTTGCTTTCTATTTCAAGATGAGGAGGCGCCTGTTCCGCCAATGGAAGCTTCCACCTCAGCCCATCGTGTGGGGGTGCAGGAGGGGGACCACGAAGACACCGAGGATGAGGAACCTCCACGGGAGGAGGAGGCTATTCCGGGGTGGGGGGGTCGTGCAATCGACACCTCTTTTAGCTGTGGCCAATAGCTCTGACCAGGAAGACACATTCTCTGGCTTTGCCCAATCCGAGGCCCCGGGTCCAAGTGACATGCAACCACGCACTCCCAAGTTGAATGTCGAATCCTGTATGCCATCTCCACAGAGGGTGAGTCGGCAAAGTCGGCCTGCTGACAGACAGGCAGACACACACCTGGACATGGTGAGACTGTCTAGAGAGAGCATCCAGCTCAGCCGACAGCTCCTGGAGGTATTGGTTGCTTTTCCCGCAAGCAGTACGGTCGCACTATCAGCGGACACAAGGGAGGGCATGTCTCAGATTGTCATGGCTGTCAATGACCATTGGCTGAAAATGGTCTCGACATTTGGCACTGCAGTCCCCAGTGTCACAGCACCCAGACCCACATCACTTGTGAGTAGTGAGGCCGAGCAAGAGGCTCACCACCCAGAAGCCGGGCCTTCCATGCCCCGAGGTTCTCCAGGGGATCCACACATGCCTTTGTCTATCCTCCTTTTAGAGTAGGACACGTTGCTTCATGACGTGTTGGTACCATCTTGGGAATGTCATGGCATGAGGAAGGGGTTTAGGACAAGGGGGGGAGGAGGGGCCGCAAGCAAAAGTCGTTCGTTGAAGGGGTTGCTGTTTCAGTGTTCTTTCATTGTTTTGTTGTTGTTTTGTTGTTGCTATTTTATAAAAGTTTTCAAAGTTTCCCAATTCTGTTAAGTTATTAAAAGTTCATAATAATGTTTAATAAATATTATTGCAGTTTCCAAATTACATTTACAATGTTTAATCCTTAACCATTCCTGTATAGTGTCTCATTTGCAGAAAAAGAGGGGTAATAGTCAACATGGTGGGATCGAGTGGGCAGGCAAAGGTGAAACGTGCCATTCACTGTTCAAGCAAAGCGATGAATTATGAGCTGCTGACGTAAGGCTTTTGCAGTGGGGAAATCTGCCGAGGTCTCCCCTGTGGGGGTGATGGTGGTGGTGGGATAGGTTCATAGCCAGGCTTCTCATCCTCATCGTCCTCGTCCTCCTCGTGGTCCTCCTCCTCCTCCCCTCACATAGAAACATAGAAACAGAGAAAATAGGTGCAGGAGCAGGCCATTCGGCACTTCGAGCCTGCACCACCATTCAATAAGATCATGGCTGATCATTCACCTCAGTACCCCTTTCCTGCTTTCTCTCCATACTCCTTGATCCCTTTAGCCGCAAGGGCCATATCTAACTCCCTCTTGAATATATCCAATGAACTGGCATCAACAACTCTCTGTGGCAGGGAATTTCACAAGTTAACAACTCTCTGAGTGAAGAGGTTTCTCCTTATCTCAGTCCTAAATGGCCTGCCCCTTATCCTAAGGCTCTGTCCCCTGGTTCTGGACTTCCCCAACATCAGGAACATTCTTCCCGCATCTAACCTGTCCAGTCCAGTCAGAATCTTATATGTTTCTATGAGATTCCCTCTCATCCTTCTAAACTCCAGTGTATAAAGGCCCAGTTGATCCATTCTCTCTCCTCATATATCAGTCCAGCCATCCCTGGAATCAGTCTGGTGAACCTTTGCTGCACTCCATCAATAGCAAGAACGTCCTTCCTCAGATTAGGAGACCAAAACTGAACACAATATTCCAGGTGGGGCCTCACTAAGGCCCTGTACAACTGCAGTAAGACTTCTCTGCTACTATACTCAAATCCCCTAGCTATGAAGGCCAACATACCATTTGCCTTCTTCACCACGCCTGCTGTACCTACATGCCAACCTTCAATGACTGATGAACCATGACACCCAAGTCTCGCTGCACCTCCCCCTTTCCTAATCTGCCGGCATTCAGATAATATTTTGCGCTCGTGTTTTTGCCCCCAAAATGGATAACCTCACATTTATCCACATTATACTGCATCTGCCATGTATTTGCCCATTCGCCTAACCTGTCCAAATCACCCTGCAGTCTCTTAGCATTCTCCTCACAGCTCACACTGCCACCCAGTTTAGAGTCATCTGCAAACTTGGAGATATTACACTCAATTCCATCATCTAAATCATTAATATATATTGTAAAGAGCGGGGGTCCCAGCACTGAGCCCTGCGGCACTCCACTAGTCACTGCCTGCCATTCTGAAAATTGATCCCGACTCTCTGCTCCCTGTCTGCCAACCAGTTCTCTATCCACGTCAGTACATTACCCCCAAAACCACGTGCTTTGATTTTGCACACCAATCTCTTGTGTGGGACCTTGTCAAAAGCCTTTTGCAAGTCCAAATATACCACATCCACTGGTTCTCCCTTGTCCACTCTACTAGTTACATCCTCGAAAAATTCCGGAAGATTTGTCAAGCATGATTTCCCCTTCATCAATCCATGCTGACTTGACCAATCTTATCACTGCTTTCCAAATGCGCTGCTATTTCATCCTTAATGATTGATTCCAAAATTTTCCTCACCACCGATGTCAGGCTAACCGGTCTATAATTACCCATTTTCTCTCTCCCTCCTTTTTTAAAAAGTGGTGTTACATTAGCAACCCTCCAGTCCATAGGAACAGATCCAGAGTCGATAGACTGTTGGAAACATATCACCAATGCATCCACTATTTTTAGGGCCACTTCCTTAAGTACTCTGGGATGTAGACTATCAGGCCATGGGGATTTATCGGCCTTCAATCCCGTCAATTTCCCTAACACAATTTCCCGCCTAATAAGGATATCCTTCAGTTCCTCCTTCTCACTAGACCTTCGGTCCCCTAGTACATCCGGAAGGTTATTTGTGTCTTCCTTTGTGAAGACAGAACCAAAGTATTTGTTCAATTGGTCTGCCATTTTTTTGATCCCCATTATAAATTCACCCAAATCCGACTGCAAGGGACCTACGTTTGTCTTCACTAATCTTTTTCTCTTCACATATCTATAGAAGCTTTTGCAGTCATTTTTTATGTTTCCGGCAAGCTTCCTCTCATACTCTATTTTCCCCCTCTTAATTAAACCCTTTGTCCTCCTCAGCTGTATTATAAATTTCTCCCAGTCCTCCGGTTTGCTGCTTTTTCTGACTAATTTGTATACCTCTTCCTTGGATTTAACACTATCCTTAATGTCCCTTGTTAGCCACGGTTGAGCCACCTTCCCCGTTTTATTTTTACTCCAGATAGGAATGTACAATTGTTAGAGTTCATCCATATGATCTTTAAAGGTTTGCCATTGCCTATCCATGTGTCAACCCTTTCAGTATTATTTGCCAGTCTAATCTAGCCAATTCGTGCCTCATACCATCAAAGTTACGTTTCCTTAAGTTCAGGACCCTAGTTTCTGAATTAACTTTGTCACTCTCCATCTTAATAAAGAATTCTACCATATTATGGTCACTCTTCCCCAAGGGGCCTCGCACAACAAGATGGCTAATTAGTCCCTTCTCATTACACATCACCCAGTCTAGGATGGCCAGCTCTCTGGTTGGTTCCTCGACATATTGGTCGAGAAAACCATCCCTAATACACTCCAGGAAATCCTCCTCCACCGCATTGCTACCAGTTAGGTTAGCCCAATCAATATGCAGATTAAAGTCACCCATGATTACTGCTGTATCTTTATTGCACACATCCCTTATTTCTTGCTTGATGCTGTCCCCAACCTCACTACTACTGTTTGGTGGCCTGTACACAACTCCCACTAGCGTTTTCTGCCTTTGGCATTCCGTAGCTCCACCCATACCAATTCCACATCATCCAAGCTAATTTCCTTCCTTACAATTGCATTAATTTCCTCTTTAACCAGCAACGCCACCCCGCCTCCTTTTGCTTTCTGTCTATTCTTCCTAAATGCTGAATACCCCTGGATGTTGAGTTCCCAGCCTTGGTCACCCTGGAGCCATGTCTCTGTGATGCCAATCACATCGTATCCATTAACTGCTATCTGCGCAGTTAATTTGTCCACCTTATTCCGAATATTCCTCGCATTGAGGCACAGAGCCTTCAGGCTTGTCTTTTTAACACACTTTACCCCTTTAGAATTTTGCTGTAATGTGGCCCTTTTTGTTCTTTACCTTGGGTTTCTCTGCCCTCCACTTTTACTATGCTCCTTTCTATCTTTTGTTTCTGTCTCCATTTTATTCCCCTCTGTCTCCCTGCATAGGTTCCCATCCCTCTGCCATATTAGTTTAACTCCTCCCAAACAGTACTAGCAAACACTCCTGCTAGGATATTGGTTCCGGTCCTACCCAGGTGTAGACCGTCCGGTTTGTACTGGTCCCACCTCCCCCAGAACCAGTTCCAATGTCCCAGGGATTTGAATCCCTCCCTTCTGCACCACCTCTCAAGCCACATATTCATCTGAGCTATCCTGCGATTCCTACTCTGACTAGCACGTGGCACTGGTAGCAATCCTGAGATTACTACTTTTGAGGTCCTACTTTTTAATTTAACTCCTAGCTTCCTAAATTCATCTCGTAGGACCTCATCCCGTTTTTTACCTATATCGCTTGTACCTATATGTACCACAGCAACTGACTGTTCACCCTCCCTTATCAGAATGTCCTGCACCCGCTCCGAGACATCCTTGACCCCTGCACAGGGAGGCAACATACCATCCTGGAGTCTCGGTTGCGGCCGCAGAAACGTCTATCTATTCCCCTTACAATTGAATCCCCTATCACTATCGCTCTCCCACTCTTTTTCCTGCCCTCCTGTGCAGCAGAGCCACCCACGGTGCCATGAACTTAGCTGCTGCTGCCCTCCCCTGATGAGTCATCTCCCTCAACAGTACCCAGAGTGGTGTATCTGTTTTGCAGGGGGATGACCGCAGGGGACTTCTGCACTACCTTCCTTGCAATGCTCTTCCTGTTGGTCTTCTATTTCCTATCTGGCTGTGTACCCTTTTCCTGCGATAAGACCACCTCGCTAAAAGTGCTATTCACGTCATTCTCAGCATCGTGGATACTCCAGAGTGAATCCACCCGCAGCTCCAGTGCCGCAATGTGGTCGGTTAGGATCTGCAGGCAGATATACTTCCCGCACAAGTAGTCGTCAGGGACACCGGAAGCATCCCTGACTTCCCACATAGTGCAGGAGGAGCATAACATGTGTCTGAGCTCTCCTGCCATGATTTAACCCTTAGATTAACTTACTTTTGCAGCAAGCGCTGCTTGAGCATCCAATTGCCTTTTTGAAGATGTTGCTTATGGTTATATTGCTGTCATTATAGCAATGCTCGGCTTGTGTCTGAGGGTCTGAGCCAGGTGGCGAGGCTGTAACCTTTGTCCCCCAGCATCCAGCTCTGACATTGTGGCTGACACTCAAACAGGTATGAGACATTACTCTCACGCAAGATAAAAGCATCATGGATGCTCCCTGGAAACTGGGGATTTCCTGCCATGATGCGCTGCGTATGGTCGTAGACGATCTGTACATTCAAGGAGTGGAATCCCTTTCGGTTTCGGTAAAACTCTGCATCCTCCAAAGGTGCTCACAGGGCGATGTGCGTACAGTCAATGGCAGCCTGAACCTTGGGGGAGCCAACAATTTGTGCAAAACCTACAGCCCGTTTTACTCCTTGGTCATTGGGAACTTACTCCTTGGTCATTGGGAACTTTATAAAGTTCATCCTCCGTGCGTACTGTGCAGTAGTCACCTGGCGAATGCGGCAATGTGTAGCATGCTGCGAGATCGAGCAGATGTCCCCTGCTGATGCCTGAAAGGAGCCAGAGGCATAGAAGGAAAGTGCCGCAGTCACCTTCACCTCGATATGCAGTGCAGTCCTGTTCTCACTGGTAGGCTATCAGTCTGCCTGTATGAGCTGGCATATCTCTGTGACCACCTCTTTTCGGAAGCGCAACCTTCGAAAGCACTGTCCCTCAGACAGCTGCAGGTATGAGCGCTGTTCCCTGTAAACTCGTAGTGGGTAAGGCCTCCTCCCCCAAAAGTCTGCAAGCTCTTCGATTACGCTCAAAATACTCTTGAATAAGTTTTCTTCCAGCATGATGCTGCATAAAAAAAGGTGCCAAGAATAATGGCAGAGATATTATAACTCCCATTCTTTTAAATGTCCTTAAATATCCTTAAAAACGAACTATGAACTCATATAAAGCTCACTGTGTAAATGCAGCCTTCCCTCCAAATACGTTTATGCAATGAACTTCTGCTCCATTTTCCAAGATGGCGCCGTTAGCGCTGAGTGCTCTATGGATCCGAGCTGGTAAGACTCGATTTTTTCAGGCATGTATTTGGGCGGCCATAAAAATGACGATATCGGTGAATTTTCCACCCCCGGCGATAGCGCAGCGTTACATAGAAACATAGAAATTTACAGCGCAGAAGGAGACCATTTCAGCCCATCGTGTCCGCGCCAGACAATAAAGAGACACACAGCCCTCGGTCAGCAGTCCTGGAGGTTACATATAAACCTACAAACAATGAACAATAGCGGAAAAGTAAAGAGCACCCAGCCCAACCAGTCCGCCCCACACAACTGCGACACCACTTGCACCGACATATTCTACACACCACCCCAACCGGAGCCATGCATTCTCCTGGGAGAGGCAAAAACCAGATAAAAACCCAGGCCAATTGGGGGGGAAAAAAAGGGGAAAATTCCTCTCCAACCCATCCAGGCGATCGAAACTAGTCCAGGAGATAACCTTGGCCGTGTTCGATTCCGTGCAGTACTTGCGATCGTATCTGCGCCAACAAATAAGAGGTTATCCAGTCTAATCCCAATTACCAGCTCTAGGTCCGTAACCCTGCAGGCTACAAAACTTTAAGTGCCCAGCCAAGCACCTTTTAAATGAGGTAAGGGTTTCTGCATCCACCACCCTTCCAGGCAGTGACTTCCAGACCCCCACAACCCTCTGCGTGATGAAGCCTCCCCTCAAATCCCCTCTGAATCTTCCACCAACCACCTTAAAACTATGGCCCCTCGTAGTTGACCCCTCCACTATATCCAGGCCCCTCAAAATGTTATACACCTCAATGAGGTCTCCTCTCAACCTCCTCTGTTCCAATGAGAACAAACCCAACCTAACCAATCTGTCCTCATAGCTAAGATTCTCCATTCCAGGGAGCATCCTAGTAAATCTCCTCTGCACCCTCTCCAGTGCAATCAGATCCTTCCTATAATACGGTGACCAGAACTGCACACAGTATTCCAGCTGTGGCCTAATCAGAGTATTATACAATTTAAGCATAACCTCTCTGCTCTTGTATTCTATGTCTCGGCCAATAAAGGCAAGCATTCCGTATGCCTTCTTAACCACTTTATCCACTTGGCCTGCTACTTTCAGGGATCTGTGGACAAGCACTCCAAGGTCCCTTTGTTCATCTACACTTTTAAGTGGCCTACCACTTAATGTGTATACCCTTTCCTTATTAGCCCTCCCAAAGTGCATTACCTCACACTTCTCCGAATTAAATTCCATTTGCCACTGCTCTGCCCACCTGACCAGTAGATTGATATCCTCCTGCAGTCCATAACTTTCCTCTACATTATCAACCACACAGCCAATTTTAGTGTCATCTGCAAACTTCTTAATCATACTCCCTATATTCAAATCTAGATCATGGATATATACCACCAAAAGCAAGGGAACCAGTACTGAGCCCTACGGAAACATCCTTCCAGTCACAAAAACGTCCATCAACCATTACCCTTTGCTTCCTATTTTGGACTTCCAACTAGCCACTTTGCCCTGGATCCCATGGGCTTTAACCTTCATGACCAGTCTACCATGTGGGACATTATCAAAAGCTTTGCTGGCCATATACACTACATCATATGCACTACCCTCATCGACCCTCCTGGTTACCTCCTCAAAAAATTAAATCAGGTTAGTCAAACACGATCTTCCCTTAACAAATCCGTGCTGAATGTCCCTAATTAATCCTTGCCTTTCCAAATGTAGATTTATCCTGTCTTTCAGGATTTTTTCCAATAATTTTCCCACCACTGGATTTAGGCTGACAGGCCTTTAATTACTCAGCCTATCCCTTTCTCCCTTCTTAAACAAGGGTACCACATTAGCAGTCCACCGGCACAATGCCAAAATCCAAAGAGGACTGGAAAATGATGGTCAAGGCCTCTGCAATTTCCTCTTTAACTTCGCTCAACAGCCTGAGATGCATTTCATCCGGGCCTGGGGTCCTATCTACTTTCAAAGCTGCTAAGCCCCTTACTATCTCCTCTCTTACAATGTTTATTTCATCCAGAATTTCACACTCTTCCTTGATAGCAGTATCTGCATTGCCCCTTTCCTTTGTGAAACAGACACAAAGTATTCATTAAGAACCCTACCAACATCTTCCGCCTCCACACAAACTGCGATTGATGTTATAAAAGTGGCCAAAAAAATGGGCTGGCGCTAATTTTTAGTGCCGGCATAAAACTGTTGCTGAATTTTTCGCCCCGGCGCTAAATTTTGTGCACTCATTTAGCGCCCAAAAAAATTACTTTTTCAGCTTCACCATGGCGCTAAACGGGTGCAAACCTGCCGAATTTCTGGTCCTGGGTCTCTTTTCTCTTGAAAAAAGAAGGCTGAAGGGTCTTTAGAGATCTTTAAAATTATGAAAGGTTTTAATAAAGTGGATACAGAGTGAATGTTTCCACCTGCAGGGAAGAACATAACTAGAGGCCATCAATATAAGATAGTCAGCAAGAAATCTAATAGGGAATTCAGAATAAACTTCTTTACCCAAAGAGTGGTGAGAATGTGAAACTTGCTACCACATGGAGTGGCTGAAGCGAATAGTATAGATGCAGTTAAGGGGAGGCTAGACAAGCATATGAGGGAGAAAGGAATAGAGGGTTATGCTGATAGATTTAGATGAGGAAAGATGGAATGAGACTCGAGTGGAGCATAAACACATGGAGTAGTTGGGCCAAATGGCCTGTTTCTGTGCCGTATATCCTATGTGATCCTATGTAATCTATGTTATTGCTCACCTTTCGCCTCACGGAGTCAGGGATTTTCTTACTGAGTACCAGTGACATGAAGTAGTTTGACATCACACATCTGAAGCAACCTCAGCACGTAGTTCGCTTTTGTCCAGTATCTGCTATCAGCAAACCATTCCCATGTCCTGAATATATATTTGCACAGAGCCACCTTTTTTAAAGTAGATCAGATCTCTGTGTACTTAGATCCTTGGGTAGGCTGGGATTAGTACACGAGCGGAAATGGGTGCAATCTTTACTTAACGTTGTTTGTAGCCGTCTGTCAACCTGCTGCAGGAGATCCACGCTGCCAATCCTCCGGATCAACCCTATTAAAAATTGCTGTTTGGATAAATCCCCTGCTCGGTAAGCACTTTCACTTTATTTCTCAGACCCCATGGAAAGTCTCTACGGACCCTCAAGGGTCCGTGAACCCCAGTTTGAGAATCACTGTGATATTAAAAGGGACCTAGCACAGGTAGATTGGAGAAGGTGATTGCAGGATAAAGCAATAATGGAGTAATGGAGGACATTCAGGGACGATATTGTTCAGGTTCAAATTAGGCATATTCCTTTGAAGGAAAAAGGTAGAGCATCCAAAACTAATGTGCCCTAGATGCTAAAGGAAATAAAAGTTAGAATAACTTGATTGAATTCTTTGATGAGTAACAGAGAAGGTTGATCAAGGTAGTGCAGTAGATGTTGTATATATGGACTTTCAGGAGGCGTTCGACAAAGTGCCACACAGAAAACTTATTTAGAAGATGGAAGCTCATGGAACTAAGAGGAAAGTGGTGTTGTGGATACAAAATTGGCTCAGTGGCAGCAAGGTGGATGTTTTTCAGACTGGGAGGTAGTTTGCAGTGGTGTTCCTCAAGGGTCAGTTTTGGGTCCATTACTCTTTGCAATTTTTATAAATGACATAGACTTGGGTATAAGAAGCAGCATTATAAAGTTTGCAAATGATATAAAACTTAGCAAAGTAATAGATAGTGATGAGGATAGTTGTAGGCTTCAGGATGACATAGACAGAATGACGAAATGGGCAGAAGCATGGCAGATAGAGTTCGATGCTAAGAAGTGTGAAGTGATGCACTTTGGGGGACTAATATGGAAAGACGGTATACTATAAATGGCACAATTTTGAGAGACCTTGACGTTCATATGCACAAATCCTTAAAGGTGGCAGGGCAAGTTGATAAGGTGGTTAATAAAGCATATGGGTTACTTGGGTTTATAAATAGAGGAATAGACTGTAAAAGCAAAGATATGCTAGAACTTTATAAATCACTGATTAGGCCTCAGCTGGAGTATCGTGGACAATTCTGAGCACCACACTTGATGTAAAGGCCTTAAGTAAGGGTACAGAGGAGGTTTACTAGGGCTGAAAGACTTCAGTTATGAAGAGAGGTTGGAAAAAATAGGACTATTCTCCTTGGAACAGAGAAGGTTAATGGTAATGTAATAGAGGTTTTCAAGATAATAAGAGGTTCTGATAGAGTAGATAGAGAAAAATTATTACCTCTGTCAAGTGAGTCAATAACTAAAGGTCATAGATTCAAAATCATTGGTAAAAGATCTAGAGGGGAGATGAGGAGAATTTTTTTTATTCAGAGAGTTGTCGGGATCTGGAACGCTCTACCTGAAAAGGTAACGGATGCTGATTCCATAAATAATTTTAAAAGGGAGTTGGACAGGTATTTGAGGACGAGGAATTTACAGGGTTACGGACAAAAAGCGGGGATGTGGGACGAAGCATGACTGCTCTTTCAAAGACCCAGCACAGGTATAATGGTCTGAGTGACCTCCTTCTATGCTGTAAGTTTCTATGAACTCCAAACCAGTTGGATTGAGGATTGACTTTGCTGTAAGATGTCACAAAGCAGGAAACTATAGACCAGTTAGCCTAACATCTGTGGTTGGGAAAATGTTGGTGTCGATTATTAAAGAAGCAGTAGCAGGATATTTGGAAAAGCAAAATTTGGTCAGGCAGAGTCAGCATGGATTTATGAAGAGGAAGTCATGTTTGACAAATTTGCTGGAGTTCTTCGAGGATGTAACGAACAGGGTGGATAAAGGGGAACCAGTGGATGTGGTGTATTTGGACTTCCAGAAGGCATTTGACAAGGTGCCACATAAAAGGATACTGCACAAGATAAAAGTGCACGGGATTGGGGATAATATATTAGCATGGATAGAGGATTGGCTATCTAACAGAAAACAGAGAGTCGGGATAAATGGTTCATTCTCTGGTTGGCAACCAGTAACTAGGGGTGCTGCAGGGATCAGTGCTGGGAACCCAACTATTTACAATCTATATTAACGATTTGGAAGAAGGGACTGAGTATAACATAGCCAATGCTGATGATACAAAGATGGGAGGAAAAGCATTGTGTGAGGAGGACACAAAAAATCTGAAAAAGGACATAGACAGGCTAAGTGAGTGGGCAAAAATTTGGCAGATGGAGTATAATGGAAAGTGTGAGGTCATGCACTTTGGCAGAAACAATCAAAGAGCAAGTTATTATTTAAATGGAGAAAGATTGTAAAGTGCTGCAATACAGCGGGACCTGGGGGTACTTGTGCATGAAACACAAAAGAATAGTATGCAGGTATAGCAAGTGATCAGGAAGGCCAATGGTATCTTGGCCTTTATTGCAAAGGGAATGGAGTATAAAAGCAGGGAAGTCTTGCTACAGCTATATAAGGTATTGGTGAGGCCACACCTGGAATACTGCGTGCAGTGTTGGTTTCCATATTTACAAAAGGAGATACTTGCTTTGGAGGCAGTTCAGAGAAGGTTCACTAGGTTCATTCCGGAGATGAGGGGGTTGACTTATGAGGAAAGGTTGCGTAGGTTGGACCTCTACTCATTGGAATTCAGAAGAATGAGAGGTGATCTTATCGAAACGTATAAGATTATGAGGGGGCTTGACAAGATGGGTGTAAAGAGGATGTTTCCACTGATGGGGGAGACTAGAACTAGAGGGCAGGATCTTAGAATAAGGGGCTGTCCATTTAAAACAGAGATGAGGAGAAATTTATTCTCTCAGAGGTTTGTAAATCTGTGAAATTCACTGCCTCAGAGAGCTGTGGGAGCTGGGACATTGAATAAATTTAAGACAGTAATAGACAGTTTCTTAAAAGATAAGGGGATAAGGGGTTATGGGGAGCGGGCGGGGAAGTGGAGCTGAGTCCATGATCGGATCAGTCATGATTTTATTGAATGGTGGAGTAGGCTCGAGGGGCCATATGGCTTACACCTGTTCCTATTTCTTCTGTTCTTATGTTCTTATTCAAGGTCAATTTGTATATGGAGCATAAAACTTGGAAATATTTTAGTATCACCAGTATAAATGGCCCGCAAGTTCTGAAATCTGTTCATCCTGGATTCAGTAACTAGATATACTTTTAAATAACACTTCTAAAACTCTAAAACTCTCATTATTTCCAGAGCCATTCAGAAGATGCACTAACTGTTGGCACAGAAGTATTTCTCTGACATTTCTGTAACAAGTGGACTGAATGTCAAAGCTACTTTAATAACTTTGGATTATGCTCCCAACACAGGCAATAATTTGAACATAATGACTGACATAAAAATCATCGAAATGAAGAAACATGAATAGCAGCAAGCTGCCTTCAAGTTGAATATCAAGCCAGAATGTCACTATTTATAAAGTAAGTTTGCTCTTTTGCACATTAAGGGCTAGATTTTCCTCCGATTGGTGGATTAACAGTGGGGGCAAAACTTCTGCCCTCTCACGTGATCCTACTACTCACCCACTTATGTTTTGTGGAATGGCCCTCATTATTTACCCAGGGTGGGATAGCAGTGGTAAAACCATGATTTACTGCCACTGGGAGGAAGGGAAATTGAGTGATGCTGCAGTGTTAAAAATGCTCAGGCGTATTAAAGGGCTTCGCACATTTTTTGGCAGGGAGTAGCAGAACAGTACAACAATGAGTGAGGAACGGGTAACATTGGGGTGGTGTGGGGGGCACTGGTTGTCATCAGCAGGATGAGCTCCCAGATGTACTGATGCTTCTGTGGATATCCTTCTCACAAAAATAAGATCATCGAGAGAAGGTCTCTTGGGGATTGAGAGCAGGAAACCCCACAAGAGAGTGGTCCAGACTTTATGCAGGGCCTTCCCCACCCCACGAACTACCATGCAGTGCAAGAAGAGATTTAATGACCTCACAAGGTTAGCCAAGGCATTGTTCCCCATGCACATCCTGTAGGACGGATTGAGGTATGACACACCTCTCCATCTCATGCTTCTAGGACTCGCTGCCTAGGTGATAGAACACAAAGCTATTCACAGGGAACCTTTGATGTGCACCATTTTAACTAAACCACTGTGAAAACTCACATTACGTGCCACATTGGAGCTTGCTCCTGTAAATCTGATAACAATTGTATGCTAGCAGACATATAGGTGATAAGAAGTTTGTGAGCTAGTCACATTCCTTTAGCTCAGTATTCTGTTATTGGAATGAAAAAGGGAGTGCATTACTAAAGCCAAAGAACTGCTACTGGAGAAGGAACATCAATTGTGAATGTCGACTCCACACAGGAGGCAACTTGCAGGAAGACAGACAGGAGAGGTTGCAGGAGATGGGGAAACAGGCAACTCTTGCTGTACTGGACAGCAGGACTGCTCCAGATTTATCTAAGCATTTAAAAAATATCTGTGGTTTCTTCAATTAACATTTTTGTAGTCCCACAGGCCTCATTATATTCTTCCTTCCCTTGTAAGTGGTTTCCCTTTGGTGTTTTAGAAGCACTTTACAATAGTTCTAACGCTGGGAGTGATTACTGTACTGAACAGATGAATGAGTCAGGGATGGGTACCTTGGTCTGAGTACCGGCAATGCATTTATTAAAGTTAAAACACACACCTGCACCCAGTAAAACAAACAAATGCAGTACAATACACAGTCTAGCCCATCTAAACAGGCCGCTAACGCGAAGTATCCACGTCTAAAATACCCCTGCTCGGATTCAAAATTGCACTACTAAATCTGTCCAACAGAAATGTGGGTACACTTATGATCCTTGCAAAAACCTCCCCTGTAACCCCCTAAGGCTTGGTTGGGACACACAACGTCCTTTCACACTATGCGGTGGTCTTAAATATCCGTGGGCTGGATAAATGCTCACCAATTACCCGTCTGGCTTACTCGCTGCTTCTCCCAATGAGGCGTATCTTCTGGATCCATACCAATCTGTGGTATTCAAGTCCAGTCTCAAGATCAGCCTCCCAGTCGAAGTAGGAAGGCTCTCTTGGCTAGTAGATAGTGGTTTCTTCTCTCCATCCCAAAGGGAGTGCTCGGTCCTTGTGCGTTGCAAACAGGCGTAGAAGAGGGGAGAGAGAGAGATGGCTTCCAACTGTCATTCTCTGATGCCTGCAAGACTGCTTAAAGTCCAAATGTCCTTCCCGCCTGAGGCTGCCCAGCTGAAAAACAAGTCACATCTCCAGCCTGTATCTTTGTTACTGCGGCTGTCCCTTGATGGGTGGCTCCGATGAGTCTGTGGTCAAAATAGCTTTCCTTTGTCTTTCAATGGCCTGAAACACCAGCCACCTTACTTAATGTGTCACTGATGGGTTCCAATTCCAGGACAAAAGGCGCTCATCAACCATGATGTTACTGCATTCAGACATTCTCATTCCTGCCCAGTTGATGTGTATTCAAGATAAAAATGTTTGGGCCTGCTCCAGGTCAGCTCTTCTGCTGTACAGTGAATATGTCCAAGCAATTTCCAAAAAGTCCAAAAAGCTTGTTTTCGACAAATCTTACACACTTCTGTCTGCAGATGTGTTGAGTTCATAAGCCATGATGGCAAGGGACAGACCTAGTCACCAATCAACCATCCTGACACATGGCTCTGAGTTATCATGGCTGGTTAGTGGATTGTTGTATGATAAAGGCAACATGACATCTTCCTGGGCTGCAGAAATGAATGTTAGCTGAACGTTTAGTGAATGAAAGTCATCCTTGTTAATGAAATTGAGGGTTAGGATTCGGGTTATCTGGGGCTTTCTGTTGTGCATCTGTAAAGCATGCACTCCCATGTTCCGCCACCAGGGAGCGCATCCCCTGAAGTCCCAAGGGATCCCAGCATCCCTTGGAAGCACTGTATATAAGCCGGGCCCTAAGGCCTGTTCCTCACTCTGGAGTGTCTTAATAAAGACTGAGGTCACTGTTATTTTAACCTCCCTGTGTGCAGTCTCATCTGTGTTAGGAACACAATAACTGCCGACGAGTCGACGAATCCAACGCAAAAATGCAGCAAACTGTGGGCATTCTGGAGAAATTCTCAGAGGGTGAGGACTGGGAAGCCTATGTCGAATGGCTAAACCAGTACTTTGTAGCTAACGAACTGGACGGACAATGAAGCGCTGCAAAAAGGAGAGCGGTCCTCCTCGCGGTCTGCGGAGCACCGACCTACAGCCTCATGAAGAATCTTCTGGCTCCGGTGAAACCCACAGATAAGTCGTATGAGGAGCTGTGTACACTGGTTCTGGAGCATCTTAACCCGAGGGAGAGCGTGCTGATGGCAAGGTATCGGTTCTACACATGCCAGCGATCTGAAGGTCAGGAAGTGGTGAGCTACGTCACCGAGCTAAGGCGACTTGCAGGACAAGTTTGATGGCTACCTGGAGCAAATGCTCAGAGACTTTTTTGTACTGGGCATTGGCCACGAGACCATCCTACGAAAACTTTTGATTGTAGAGACACGGACCCTCAGTAAGGCCATTGCGATAGCACAGGCGTTTATGTCCAACAGTGATAACACCAAACAAATCTCTCGGCAAACAAGTGCTAGCAATGTTTATAAATTAACTGGAACTGTGTTTGTGAGCAGAAAAGTACAGGGCAGAAACCACAAGTCTGCAACTGTCAGCAGGCCTCAGATGACCCAGTTGACAGAGTCCGCAACAAAGGATGAATGCAAAGCAATTCACACCTTGTTGGCGTTGTGGAGGCTTCCATTCAGCCTATTCATGCCGCTTCAAAGGGTATGTTTGCAAGAGCTGTGGAACAATGGGGCACCTCCAACGAGCTTGCAGACAAGCTACAAACTCTGCAAAACCTGCTAACCACCACGTGGCAGAGAAAGATCGGTCCATGGTGGATCAAAGCAATTTCGAGCCTCAGAGAGAGGAGGCAGATGCTGAAGTACACGGGGTGCACACATTTTCGACGAAATGTCCACCTATAATGCTAAATGTAAAATTGAATGGCTTACCCGTAGCCATGGAACTGGACACTGACGCTAGCCAATACATCATGAGTAAAAAGATGTTTCAGAGACTGTGGTGCAACAAGGCACTCAGACCAGCCCTGAGCCCCATCCACACGAAACTGAGAACATACACCAAAGAGCTCATCACTGTCCTGGGCAGCGCCTTGGTCAAGGTTACCTACGAGGGCACGGTGCACAAACTGCCACTCTGGATTGTCCCGGGCGATGACCACACACTGCTTGGGAGGAGCTGGCTGGGGAAAATCCGCTGGAACTGGGATGACATCCGAGCGCTATCACATGTCGATGAGGCCTCATGTACCCAGGTTCTTCACAAATTTCCTTCCCTTTTTGAGCCAGGCATTGGAAACTTTTCCGGACGAAGGTGCGGATCCACTTGGTCCCAGAGGCACGACTCATTCACCACAAGGCGCAAGCGGTACCTCACATGATGAGGGAGAGAGTGGAAATCGAGCTGGACAGGGCATCATCTCCCCAGTGGAATTCAGCGAGTGGGCCAGCCCGATTGTTCCAGAACTCAAAAGTGATGGCACGGTCAGGATTTAAAGTAACTATTCATTGTTTCTCACTAACGGACCAATTACGTTGCCGAAGGCAGATGACCTATTTGCGACGCTGGCAGGAGGCAAGACGTTCACCAAGCTCGACCTGACTTCGGCCTACATGACGCAGGAGCTGGAGGAGTCTTCGAAGGTCCTCACCTGCATCAACACGTACAAGGGACTGTTCTTCTACAACAGATGCCCATTTAGAATTGGTTGGCTGCAGCGATCTTCCAGAGAAACATGGAGAGCCTACTCAAGTCGGTAACACACACGGTGGTTTTCAGGACAACATATTGGTCACGGGTCGGGACACCGTCGAGCACCGACAAAACCTGGAGGAAGTCCTCCAGCGACTGGATCGCGTAGGGCTGCAGCTGAAGAGGTCGAAATGCGTCTTCATGGCAACAGAAGTGGAGTTTTTGGGGAGAAAGATCGCTGCGGACGGCATTCGGCCCACAGACGCCAAGCCAGAGGCTATCAGGAACACGCCCAGGCCACAGAACATCACAGAGCTGCGGTCGTTCCTGGGACTCCTCAACTATTTTGGTAACTACCAACTGGGGTTAAGCACCCTCTTAGAGCCCCTACATGTGTTATTGTGTTAAGGTGAGAACTGGGTATGGGGAAAAAAAACAAGTAATTACTTTTGAGAAAGCCAGAAACATTTTATGCTCCAACAAGCTGCTTGCATTGTATAACCCATGTAAAAGACTTGTGCTAGCATGGAGTTGGGTGTGTATTACAACAAGCTAACGTTGCGGGGAAGTTGCAACCTGTCGCCTATGTCTCCAGGAGCTTGTCTAAGGCCGAGAGGGCCTACAGCATGATTGAGAAAGAGGCATTAGCGTGTGTGTTCGGGGTAAAGAAAATGCATCAGTACCTGTTTGGCCTCAAATTTGAGCTGGAAACCTATCACAAGCCCCTCATATCCCTGTTCGCTGATAACAAGGGGATAAATACTAATGCCTCAGCCCACATAAAAAGGTGGGCACTCGCGCTATCAGCGTACAATTATACCATCTGCCACAGGCCAGGCACCGAGAACTGTGCGGATGCTCTCAGTCGGCTACCATTGCCCACCACGGGGGTGGAAATGGCGCAGCCTGCAAACTTGTTGATGGTGGCGCAGCCCGCAGACTTGGTGATGGTCATGGATGCATTTGAAAATGATAAATCACCTGTCACGGCCCACCAGATTAGGACTTGGACCAGCCAAAATCCTCTGCTGTCCCTAGTAAAAAACTGTGTACTGCATGGGAACTGGGCCAGCATCCCCGTTGAAATGCAAGAGCTAATCAAGCTGTTCCAGCGGCGAAAGGACGAGCTGTCCATTCAGGCAGACTGCCTGTTGTGGGGTAACCGCGTAGTGCTACCCAAAAAGGGCAGGGAGACGTTCATCTCGGATCTCCACAGCACACACCCGGGTATAGTAATGATGAAAGCGATAGCCAGATCCTACATGTGGTGGCCCGGTATTGACTCTGACTTAGAGTCCCGTGTACGGCAATGCAGCGTGTGTGCTCAGTTGAGCAACGAGCCCAGAGAGGCACCACTAAGTTTGTAGTCCTGGCCCTCCAGACCATGGTCGAGGATCCATGTCGACTATGCGGGCCTGTTTCTCGGTAAAATGTTCCTGGTGGTGGTGGATGCTTTTTCAAAATGGATTGAATGTGAAATAATGTCGGAAAGCACTGCCACCGCCACCATTGAAAGCCTGAGGGCCATGTTTGCCTGCCTGACATACTGGTCAGTGACAACGAGCCATGTTTCATCAGTACCGAATTTAAATAATTCATGACCTACAATGGGATCAAACATGTCACCTCGGCCCCGTTTAAACCAGCCTCCAATGGGCAGGCAGAGGGGGCAGTACAAACAATCAAACAGAGCCTTAAACGAGTCACAGAAGGCTCACTCCAAACCCACCTGTCCCGAGTACTGCTCAGCTACCGCACGAGACCCCACTCACTCACAGGCATGCCCCCGACTGAGCTACTCATGAAAAGGACACTTAAAACCAGACTCTCGCTGGTTCACCCCAACCTGCATGATCAGGTAGAGAGCAGGCGGCAGCAACAAAATGTAAACGATGGTCGCGCCACTGTGTCACGGGAAATTGATCTGAATGACCCTGTGTATGTGTTAAACTATGGACATGGTCCCAAGTGGATCGCGGGCACGGTGATAGCTAAAGAAGGGAGTAGGGTGTTTGTTGTCAAACTAGACAATGGACAAATTTGCAGAAAGCACCTGGACCAAACGAGGCTGCGGTTCACAGACTGCCCTGAACAACCCACAGCAGAGACCACCTTTTTCGAGCCCACAACACACACCCAAAGGATCAACGACACCACCCCGGACCAGGAAATCGAACCCATCACTCCCAACAGCCCAGCAAGGCCAGGCTCACCCAGCAGCCCTGCAAGGCCAACAACACGCCAGCCCAGCGAGAGCACAGCCAACACACCAGAACAGACATTTGTACCGAGGCGGTCCACCAGGGAAAGAAAGGCTCCCGACCGCCTCACCTTGTAAATAGTTTTCACTTTGACTTTGCGGGGGGAGTGATGTTGTGTATCTGTAAAGCATCCACTCCCATGTTCCGTCACCAGGGAGCACATCTGCTGAAGTCCCAAGGGATCCCAGCATCCCTTGGGAGCACTGTATATAAACCGGCCCCTAAGGCCTGTTCCTCACTCTGGAGTGTCTTAATAAAGACTGAGGTCACTGTTACTTTAACCTCCCTGTGTGCAGTCTCATCTGTGTTAGGAACACAATACTTTCAATGGCCATTGCTCTCTGCATTTGTGGGAACCCTGCAAATCTACAGATTTGGACTACTCACACTTTTGCAGGTTCCATGGAGAATATAATAAACTGCAAGGCTTGTCCATATAGAGCACGAGTGACTTTCTTTTTATAATGGTGTTCTGTTGTCTGACTAATGTGACAAAGGACACCTGAGTCTGCCTGAACATACCCAGTAGTTAAAAAATTGCAAGACTGTGGTCACTTTCATTGCTACATACAACATTGTTCTCCAGTGCAGTGCTGAGGGAGTCTTTCAGCTGAGACATTAAACCGAGGCCCCGTCTGCTCTGTCAGCTGGACGTAAAGGATCTCATGGCACTATTTCGAAGAAGAGCAGGGGAGTTATCCCCAATGTCCTAGCCAATATTTATCCTTCAATCAACATAACAAAAAAACAGATTATTTGGTCATTATCACATTGCTTTTTGTGAGAGCTTCGCAAATTGGCTGCCGCGTTTCCTACATTGCAATAGTGACTACACTCCAAAAGTACTTCATTGTCTGTAAAGCAATTTGAGATGTGCGGTGGTCATGAGAGGCACTATATAAATTCAAATCTTTCTTTCTGGTGGCAATAGGCTGGTAAGTCTTCACCTTACAAAGGCCTTTGACACTGTCAACTGCGAGAGTCTATGGAGCGTCCTCCTCCGTTTCGGATGCCCCCAAAAATACGTCACCATCCTCCGCCTGCTCCACGACGACATGCAGGCCGTGATCCTTACCAACAGACCCAATCCACGTCTGGACCGTGGTCAAGCAGGGCTGCTTCATCGCCCCAACCCTTTTTTCAATCTTCCTCGCTGCCATGCTCCACCTCACCATTGACAAGCTCCCCGCTGGAGTGGAACTAAACTACAGAACCAGTGGGAAGCTGTTCAACCTTCGCCGTCTCCAGGGCAGGTCCAAGACCACTCCAACCTCTGTCGTCGAGCTACAGTACACGGACGATGCCTGCGTCTGTGCACACACAGAGGCTGAACTCCAGGACATAGTCGACGTATTTACTGAGGCGTATGAAAGCATGGGCCTTACGCTAAACATCAGTAAGACAAAGGTTCTCCACCAACCTGTCCTCGCCGCACAGCATTGCCCCCCAGACATCAAGATCCAAGGCGTGGCCCTGGACAACGTGGACCACTTCCCTTATCTCGGGAGCATCCTATCAACAAGAACAGGCATTGACGATGAGATCCAACACCGCCTCCAGTGCGCCAGTGCAGCCTTCGGCTGCCTGAGGAAAAGAGTGTTTGAAGACCAGGCCCTCAAAACTGCCACCAAGCTCATGGTTTACAGGGCTGTAGTAATACCTGTCCTCCTGCATGGCTCAGAGACGTGGACCATATACAATAGACACCTCAAGTCGCTGGAGAAATACCACCAACGATGTCTCCGCAAGATCCTACAAATCCCCTGGGAAGACAGACGCACCAACATTAGAGTCCTCCTCCAGGCCAACAACCTGCATTGGAGCACTGACCACACTTGATCAGCTCCACTGGGCAGGCCACATAGTTCGCATGCCAGACACGAGTCTCCCTAAGCAAGCGCTCTACTCGGAACTCGTCCATGGCAAACGAGCCAAAGGTGGGCAGAGGAAACATAACAAGGATACCCTCAAGCCTCCCTGATAAAGTGTGACATCCTCAGTGACACCTGGGAGTCCCTGGCCAAAGACCGCCCTAAGTGGAGGAACTGCATCCGGGAGGGCGCTGAGCTCTTCAAGTATCATTGCCAAGAGCATGCAGAAATCAAGTGCGAGCAGCGGAAGGAGCGTGCGGCAAACCAGGCTCCCCGCCCACCCTTTCCTTCAACCACTGTCTGTTCCACCTGTGACAGAGACTGTGGTTCTCGTATTGCCACTGTACAGCCACCTAAGAAATCATGCTAAGAGTGAAAGCAAATCTTCCTCGATTCCAAGGGACTGCCTATGATGATGATGATAAATCCAAATCTTTCTTTCTGGTGACAGTAGGCTGTAAGTCTTCAGCCAGCAGCTGATATAACTGCCCAAATATCGATGTGGAGAAGCATAGCCTTAATGGTCAGCAAGATCTAAATAAGACCTTCTAGATCTGTAAACCCTGTGGAGTCAGCATTGACATGTAGGAAACAAAAGCCTCATCTAAAAGCTTTCAATCTAACCTCAATATCTTCCTCATCTTCACAAAGGGATTCCCAGCAGGAAATCCATTTCCCCAGTGTAGAACATTCTATGTATTCCAAAAAACTACCAGGAGAGGTCTTCAGAGCAGTTCCAGATCAAGAACCAATTAGAAATCACTGTGTGGGCAAAGTTTCTGCAAGCTTGGTCAGGAGATCCAAAATGGCCTCCTGATTGTGCTATCCACCTCAGAGATACTGCTGTGCTGTTCATATTGCCACTTATACAGTGGATTTACATTCAGGGGTCATCTTTGGGATGGAAGTTGGGGGAATTGGCATGAGAATGTTGGCCTTGCCAACCCACCCCCATTTAAGTGAGGTGGTGTTGGCTCCAGGCAGGCCAGGACTGCAGACTGGCAGGTTTTCAGGAGAAGAATCTTGGTGGGATTATTTTGGGGCATCACTGCGGTGGTAGCCCATACCGTGCGAAACCACCTGGAAACAAGCAGGAAAATCCAGCTCAATGTGTTTGCAATGGGGGAAGGAGAGGGGCGGGGGTTGGGGGGGGGCGGTGGGGGAAGGGTGAATCGCACAGTAACTGGTTTGCAGAAATAACAGTTTGTTTTAATAAACAAGAAGATTGACTAATTATAACACGAATAAATGCCATTCAACAGTAATGATGGTTCTCTTTCACCATTGTTCTTCCTTAGAAGGCCCCACTGCTTTCCAACAAAGTAGCAAATGGATTTCCCCAATACCCACAGGTAGTGTGACATAAATGTGTTAAACCTAACAGGCTGAAGCATGCGAGCAAAAGTGCTGATATCTAAGCATGAGAAATTTAAGGCATGATGAGAGGCTGAGGAACGTGTTTTCTTTGGAAAAGAGGAGGCTTCGAGGTGATCTAATAGAATTTTTCAAGATCATGAAGTGAACTTTTAATGCTCATCCGGGGGCTTACAAGATTAATTAGAAAATAGGAATACGAAAGGAAGTCAAATGGAACATTTCTACCTAAACAGTAGTAAGAGTTGTGGAATAAATTACAAGGGAAAGCAACTGAAGTGGACACTATAGTTGTATTTTTGGAGGGAGAAAGATTTGAAGGCTATGAGGAAATGGAAGGTAGACGGGTATATAGCTTTTTCCTGTTAGTAAAGTTTTTTGTGTTACCCAGACTACAGTTTGGAGAGAATCCAGACATTTGGTGAATGAAGACTGGAGCATCAGCGCATACAGCAGATCTGAGAGTTGATCTGAGAAAATGGGAGAAAGTCTCAGGTCCAACTGGAAACCATAGAGCTGATTTTACAAAAGCGCACTATCAGCTGGGAGCCTCATCTGCCAGCTGTACCTATCAAACATTTATAAAATTGGCGATTTGAGTGCATCCAAAAATTGTGAAGGACATGATCCATCTTATATGCTCGAGCTTGCCAAAGTTTATCACTTAATCACACTACAAATTCTGTCTATTATGATCATACATAAAATATCTCTCCTCCATGTCTCCTCCTAAGATACAGATCAGCCACGATCTCATGGAAGGGCAGGACAGGCTTGAGGGGTTGAATGGTCTACTCCTGTTCCTATGTTCGTATGACCACGCTGCTTTCCTGTGGCCTTCCTACACGCCAGCTCAAAAGAGCAGATTAATGTTGGGACCCAGCAGGTAGGCAGCAGGATCATAGGGGTAAGTCACTGCACTTGTTTTAACTGCGCCACCCACTCACCGTCCAGTTTTCACCAGGGGCCAGAGTCTTACATACGAGAACAAACATTGCTGAATCAACAGCATCTACAAACTTTGTGAAGAACTTTCCTCCTTACAGATCTTTGAGTGTCAAGGCCAATGACAGAAGTAATGGGCAATGGAACATAAGAACATAAGAACATAAGAATTAGGAACAGAAGTAGGCCATCTAGCCCCTCGAGCCTGCTCTGCCACTCAACAAGATCATGGCTGAACTGGCCATGGACTCAGCTCCACTTACCCGCCCGTTCCCCATAACCCTTAATTCTCTTATTGGTTAAAAATCTATCTATCTGTGATTTGAATACATTCAATGAGCTAGCCTCAACTGCTTCCCTGGGCAGAGAATTCCACAGATTCACAATCCTCTGGGAGAAGAAATTCCTTCTCAACTCGGTTTTAAATTGGCTCCTCCGTATTTTGAGGCTGTGCCCCCTAGTTCTAGTCTCCCCTACCAGTGGAAACAACCTCTCTGCCTCTATCTTGTCTATCCCTTTCATTATTTTAAATGTTTCTATAAGATCACCCCTCATCCTTCTGAACTCCAACAAGTAAAGACCCAGTCTACTCAATCTATCATCATAAGTTAACCCCCTCATCTCCGGAATCAGCCTAGTGAATCGTCTCTGTACCCCCTCCAAAGCCAGTATATCCTTCCTTAAGTAAGGTGACCAAAACTGCACGCAGTACTCCAGGTGCAGCCTCACCAATACCCTGTACAGTTGCAGCAGTACCTCCCTGCATTATTAAACTGGTGGGCAAAAATTACCTCATAATTTTCCCTTTCTTAAACATTATTACAAAGGAGAAGGATGATGCATTCTAAAAATCACTGCCAATATTACTAAGTCATAACTATTTCGTAGCTATTCACAAGTTGTCACTATCCTCACTCTCCCTGCAAGCATTGCAAAAGACAAACAACTAAAGTGCTTTGAGAAGTAAAAATTACAAGTTCCACCCACACTGATTATGAAATGCATTTGCCCGTGGATATCAAGCTGTGGAGAATGTGACGCACGAGTGATTAATGGATCTATTCCCTGTGATCTAATTCACAGTGGAACATGAAGACGCTTTGAAGATACACATATAAAAATGGATTCAAATGATTCAAAATAGGCGATAAATTAAAATACATAAATAATGAAAGATTGCACTTATGCAGCACCTTATCACGTATCTCAGCAACATCACAAAGTGCTTTACATACAATACATTACTGTGCAGTGAATGTTATGCAGCGATTTTGAGCACAGCAAGTGTTCGTGACAAATTTGAAGGATTGTTTTTCTGGCTTAGATAGCCAATTAGCATGAAACTCATTCAAAGGGTAGAAAATTTTGTGAGAGAGACTCAAATAATCCAAATATTGTCCTTTTCTAAAAAAAAATTCAGAAAATATTAGCCAGTTTTGAAGTTCATTAGTTTTGTCAGATTGTTAACCTTATGAAAATATATTTGCCAGATATTTGCAATGATTGAATTGGTAAGTATTGTCATAGTTATACAGTTAATAGCTGGTTGGTCTTGACATTGAAGTCATTGCCTTTTGTTCATGTCTTTGTAGACAATCCATCATCAAATCTGTGTTGGTGGGCCAGGCTCCTCAAACATGTGAAGCATTGATACACATCAGTGTGCCAGCACAAGAGATCTGCCTTTCGTTATCTCTCAATGTATATCCAATCACTAATAAGCTCACTGTTTGAAAAGTTAGTAAGTCTGCGTTATTATATTCTCGTTGAAAGAAATGTAAATGGTAGTTTAGAACCGAGCTGTTATTATTGCCCTATTAGTGCTAGACATTGCAAAGCCCACCCAGATGATTCGCCTATTCAAGCTTGATCACCGGGTTGTCTAGCGCCTATCCATAAGAGTTATTGTTGTGTGTTTTTGTTAAAACTCTATTTTTGATTGACAGTTTTGAGTAATTGCATCTCCTTTACAACACCCTGGACCAAAGAAAAGAAAGCCTGATAATTAAAGCTGGAATCTTTGCTCACCAGTTCCGTTCTCACTGCATCTCTCTACAGATCAGAGACAAAGGACTCCATGGATTGCTATTATACATAAAAGATTTTCCTCACAAATGTTTGATCCAAATTATAAGAATTACTGCAATTCAGCACTTTTATTGTTTAGAAAGGAATTCCACAGGGTTGACTTTCCACCGCGCTCCTCCCAAAAAAGGGTGTAACGCAGAGGACAAATGTGCACTAATCCTCTGCCTGCATTCTGCTCCTGAATAGCACTGCACTCAAACTTCCTCAATGGCTTTTCTGGTGTCTGCACCGGAAGGGGGCCTAACAATGTAAATTTCATGCAGTTGAATGTCAGAGTGTTTTGCAACCAGATTTTCTCTAACAGTACCTGGTGTAATTCTGGATTTTCGGCTCATTTGCGCCCCATTTAGTGCCTAGGCGCAAAACAATTTTTTTGGCGTGAAACAAGGCGCACAAGATTTTGTGCCCGGGCGGAATTTTCGGCAATGGTTTTGCAGCGGTGCTAAAACTTAGCGCCTGCCAGCTGTTTTCACTGTTTGGATGACGGAAATTGTCGTGCATTGCTGCGCTAGCGCCCCGGGTGGAACTTTCGAGCATATTGCCCAATTTAGCGTCCGCCCGGGAACCCACCCAGAAAAAGCAGCCACACCCCGGGCGCACCAAGCGCTAACAGCGCCATCTTGGAACCGGAGGAGAAAGTTGGAGTGGTGAGTGATTAAAAGCAATTGGGAGAAGAACGCTGCATTACTGCATACTTGTGCTTGTGAAGTTTATGTGAGCTTATAGTTGTTTTAAAGGACATTGAAGGACATTTTAAAAGAACTATGTCAGCCTACCTATGTGTCATGAATTTTATGAGGCAACCCACAGACTGCTGACAGGCACCAAAAACATGAGAACAAAAAGTGTGTCAGATTTATAATTGACGTAATGAAGGAGTGCATCAATAAAAATCATACTCACGCTAACGACCCGGCTAAGATCATTAAACTTTTTTCGGCACTGCTTCCCACTCCTGGCCACGGTGTCTGAGGCAGAGACTTCCTCAGCGATTTCCCTCCTTATTTGATTAAAAATGTCTGGCAGGGGTCTAGATCCAACCCTCCAATATAATTCCTGCCATCTCCTTCCTCTCCACGGACCCCACGAGAACTTTGTTAGCCTCTTGGCTAAATCGTCTGGCACACTGTCTGCTGTCCTCCTCCTCCTCCATAATCAAAATCGAATTTTAAAATGGCTGATTTAGTCCCGGGTGTACTGCGCATGCGCGCATCCGGGCCCTGCATTAGCGTTTGAGATCGGACAGCAGACCAGAAGCACGGGAAGAAATTAATGTAAATTCGCTCATGCATAGAACGGCCAATTTTTTTAAGGCTGGAACTTTCGGCTCCGGTGCGCACATTCTATGGTGCAACGCCGGAGTTAGCCCTAACGCTCGTCATTAACTTTCATGTGGTGAAAGTTGCACGCTCTGGCGCTAACCCGCCGCTAAAATTTTGATTTCGCCGCGATTTGCGCCCTTAAATGGGCGAAATCGCAAAAAGCCGAAAACCCAACCCAAACTATCTCCCATAAAAACCTGCTGCAACTGATTCCTGAGCTGCTGCTTAGGCGCTATCAATCTTCAGGGGCAGGCTGATATTGTCAAGACAGGTCTTCACTATTGAGACTTTAAATAAAATATTGTTTTTCTACTTATATTCTTTGTTGCAGAATGCTGTTAGTGCCTTGTTCAGTACTATGCCAACCTGCTCCTCCTCACCACTTTGGTGATACGGGATGTTTGGAGGCAGATGTGGGGAAACAACCACATGCCCTCTTGACGACTGCTAAAGGGATTTCAGAACTCGGGTACTTGCCTAAAAAGAAGGATGCGTAAGGAGCATCATAATTACATGCAGGCTCCGAGGGCTGCTGAACAGAAGGCAAATGCAACTATCAGCCTGGTAATCGAGAGATCTTCAGGGTGCTGAAGGTATACCTTCACTGCCTCATCAGGTTGGGGTGGGATCTGCCGTATGCTCCAGGTCGGCTGTCCAGAATAGTGATAGCCTGCTGTGCCCTTCACAACTTTGCCATTTAGGCATTGACATGTTTGACGAGGGGACTCTGGTTCAAGTGTATCCAGAACTACAAGGAGAAGATCATCTGGATCAGAGGAATCATCACTGACTACTGCAAGGAACATCCTGGAAACCTTCCCCTCTGTCTAACTCAGTCTACCTTGGTCACCACAGCCTGACCTCCTTCGCCACTACTTTCCAAAGAGACATTCCCACAAATCACTACCCATCCTACCACATGACAACACATCAGCCCTCTTTTCCCCTACGTGATCATCCCAGTAATGAACACCTGAATAAGTCAGCACCAAATGAGCGCACCCTTTCCTGTATGACTGTAATTGCCATGAATAACAAAGCACTATATCAGTGCAGTCCAACTTAGTACAATAATAGCAAAGAGCAAACAAACTATCACCTATCTTTCATAACAACATGCTTCCCCTGGGTGCCATGTGCCTTTCTATCATCTATTTTAGAGCTCCTTCTAAGTGCCACTTGCGGCCTTGGATCGCGGAGGGTATTTGTCTCCTCAGGCTGTGCAGCAGAGGAGGCCCTCGTCTCATGGCAATTGCTTCCTGACATGAAATGGTCACTGGTTGCATCTCTGGGGGTGCTCCTGGGCAGTCTGGTGTCACCTCCCATGATCTACTGTCATGGTGCTCTGAGTGAGAATGCCAGAGGCCTGGCATGTGCTGCTGTCCTGAAATACAGCAGTACCAGGCAGGTGCAGTCCAACCATTGGCCCCAGTAATCAGCAGCATGGCTGGTGTAATGGCAGCTATCTGATATTCAAAGCCCTGAGACAAAGTGGTTACCACAGTCTGAAAGCTGGGATTCACACTATTGCCTCCAGAGCCACAATCTGTGCTGTGGAGGTGTAGGCAGTGACTGGTCCTTGGGTCCTTCTTCATTGGGGATCTGCTGCATATTCCAATGAAGCTGTCATTCTCCATTTGTGCCTGCAATGAAGATAAACATTCCATTATTTTCCTCAAAGGAGAGCTGGGAAGATGGTACATCCTCATTCTCACCCATTCCTCTGCTTCTCTTGTGAGTATCACCTAGTGTCGCATGCTCACTACCGCTGTCTGGGTGAATTAATCCAAACTGGCGCCTGGGAGCAAGGAAATAAGTGCCATAAGTGGGGGTTAGGCTGGTGGGACAGGATGAAGCAGCTACAAGGGGAAGGTATCCTGATTCTGAAACATCTCTTCCTTAACATCAGCATTTTCATATGCGATGAGGGAGAAATATCTTCCTAGCTCCTTCTCCTCATTATCATCATCTTCCTTCTCCTGTGCCCCCTGTTGCTATGATGGATCTTCAGAACAGGAGGATAGAAATTAAGAATGGGTGGGCATTACCCCCTTGAGTTTAAGGAGACAGAAAAAATGGGTAAAAGGCTATGGTGCTTCACAGGTATGCCAGGTCGACAATGTGGACAAGCTGCCACTGACCTCGCCATCACAGCTGAGTGAGTGCCCACAAGCTCCACAGCCTTCTCCTTGAAGGGGTTTAAAGATAGGGTTGACTCCTCCAGTGGCCTGCTTCATTTCAGGGGTGGGTACAACTCATTTTGTTGGAGCAAAACTTTGACAGATCTGGAGCTAACATTTGTATATATATTTTGAAGCTCAGGTTTCCTCATGGCTTGCTCCCACAACCATCACCGGGGACAATAAACATAAGAAAAAACAATCGTTTCTTAAACTTTTTACAACCAACTCCATTCAATCTCTCACTATAATAAAAGATTGATACTGGGATGTCTGAAAAGCTGATCTAGTCTTCCTTTTTGTGTTACCCATCTTTATTCTCCCTTACTTTTCCTCCTGTTTCTCCCTCCACTTTCCTGTTTGTCTCTTGCTTCCCTCCATGTCTCTCACCTCATTCCCTTCTGCATGTCATTCCATCTCTTGTTTCTCTCATTTCCTTCTCAGTCTCTTTCCTCTATTCCTTTTGTGCACAAATACATAAGAACACAAGAAATAGGAGCATGAATAGGCCATTCAGCCCCTCGAGCCTGCTCCGTCATTCAATGAGATCATGACTGATCTTCTACCTCAACTCCACTTTCCTGCACTATCCCCATTTCCCTTGATTCCCTTAATATCCAACAATCTATTGACCCCTGTCTTAAATGCACTCAAAGACTGAGTCTCGACAGTTATCTGAGGTAGAGAATTCCAAAGATTCACCACCCTCTGAGTGAAGAAGTTTCTCATCATAGTCCTAAATGGCCAACCCCTTATTCTGAGACTGTGACACGTGGTTCTAGACTCCCCAGCCAGAGGAAACATCCTCACTGCATCTACCCTGTCAAGCCCTGTAAGAATTTTGTATCTTTCAATGAGATCACCTCTCATTCTTCTAAACTCTCGAGATTATAGGCCTAGTCTACTCACTCTCTTCTCATAGGACAATGCCCCCATCCCAGGAATCAGTCTGGTGAACCTTCGTTGCACTCCCTCAATGGCAAGTATATCCTTCCTTAGATAAGGAGACCAAAACTGTAAACAATACACCAGGTGCAGTCTCACCAGGGCCCTATACAATTGCAGTATGACATTTTGACTCTTATATTCAAATCTTTTTATAATAAAGTCCAACATACCATTTGCTTTCTTAATTGCTTGCTGTACCTGCATGTTAACTTTCAGTGATTTGTGTACAAGGACGCACAGGTCCCTCTGAACACCAGCATTTCCCAATCTCTCACCAGTTAAAAAATACTCTTCCTTTCTATTTTTCCTACCAAAGTGGATAATTTCACATTTCTCCACAGTATATTCCGTTTGCCATGTTCTTGCCCACTCACTTAACCTGTCTATATCTCCTTGATATCTCACAACTTACATTCCCACCTAGCTTTGTATCATCAGCAAACTTGGATATATTGGTCCCCTAATCTAAATCATTGCTATAGATTGTGAATAGCTGGGACCCAAACACCGATCCTTGCGGCACCCCACTAGTTATAGCCTGCCAAACCAAAAATGACCTGTTTATTCCTACTCTCTGTTTTCTGTCCGCTAACCAATCCTCAATCCATGCCAATATTTTACCCCCAATCCCATGAGCCCTAATTTTATTTAATAATCTCTTGTGTGGCACCTGATCGAATGCCTTCTGAAAATCCAAATACACCACATCCACTGGTCCCCGCTCACCTATTCTGCTCGTTACAACCTCAAAAAACTCTTAACAGATTTGTCAAACATGATTTTCATTTCATAGATCCATGTTGACTCTGCTCAATCCTATTATTATTTTCTAAGTGCCCTGTAACCACATCCTTAATAATAGATTCTAGCATTTTCCCTACTACTGATGTCAGGCTAACAGGTCTGTAGTTCCCCGTTTTCTCTCTCCCTCCTTTATTAAATAGAGAGGTTACATTAGCTACCTCCAATCTGCGGGAACCATTCTAGAATCTATGGAATTTTGGAAGATGACAACCAATGCATCCACTATCTCTCTAGCCACCTCTTTCTAAACCCTAGGATGTAGGTCATCAGGTCCAGGGGATTTATCGGCTTTCAATCCCATTAATTTCTCCAGTACTATTGTTTTACTAATACTAATTTCTTTCAGTTCCTCATTCTCACTAGACCCTTGGTACTCCACTATTTCCGGGAGGTTTTTTGTGTCTTCTTCCATAAAGACAGACACCATGGGCTAGATTTTACACCTTTGTGCTTATCGCCCAAAAATGGGCGTTATTTCGGCGTGTGCGGTAAAAATGGGTTTTCAGATCGCCGGCTTCTCACCCATTCTCAAAGCACCTAGTCTCCACTTTTGAAATTGGGCGTTACCGCGAGCGATATGACATGGGCAGTAGTGTTAAATCTCACTGACCTTCTGCCGTAAAGTGTCGCAGTCCTTAGCAGCAGCATGGCAATGCTGGATTCCCGCGATTCAGGAGGTCAAGGTTCATCATGACATGCGCAAAAGAGGAGACAGAGTGAGAGGGAGCTGAGAGGGACTGAAGGTGTGTGTGGGTGTGGTGTGGCTGCTTTGGGAGGAAGGAGGGAGAGTTTAGAGCTTTAGAGCAAATAGGGAAACAAATAGTAGCTGTCACCAGCCACATATTTGCCCGAATTTGGCCTATAATGGAGCGAGAGGAGGAGGCATCACAGCACACTGTGGAGACTGACACTGGCGAGAGCAGTGAGGTGGGAGAGGAGCACATTGGGAGAGGCGCAAAAGAGCGAGGAGGTTCGCGGACGAGGCAAATGCCATCCTCCTGCAGGAGGTCGAGTTATACCGGGGTGATTTGACACAGGGAGGATGTGGGAAGCCCATCCCAAAGGCCTACCAGAGGATATGGACCGAGATAGCAGAGGTGGTCTCGTCGGCGACCAACGAGGTGCATGAGGGCAACCAATGCCGCAAACGATGGAACGACCTTATGGGATCTACAAGAGTTAGTATTACATTGATTTACATGGACTTATGTTTTTATATAATTTAATTTGTAACAGTCAGGAGTGACTATCAACAAATGTGAGATCTTTCACTTTTACCGGGAACTTTTTACTCAAAGCCTGCCGTCACGGTGCACGTCTTTAGGTAAAGAATGATAATTATCATAATAATCATGATTACATCTGTCGGTTATGTGTTGTAGTAGTCTCTGTGACAGTACCTAGCAATGATATCACGCAATGATCTTATGCCATGTTGTCCTGTCACTTTTTACAGAAGAAGCTATCAACGATGAGGTCCGTGCAGAGGCGAACAGGTGGGGGGCCACCAGTCCACAGCGACATCACTGAGATGGAGGAGCGGGTGCTCGCACTCGTGGGGAAGCATACCCAGACAGCCATGGAAGTTTCTGCAGACACTGAAGTGATGCCACGTGAGTAAAGATTACATCATTGCATGATGTAAAGTCAATAGATGCCACACCCACTCATATCCGAACAATCATATATGATAGGTGATTTCTAAAATTGGCCTAGAAATAATGCTGGCCGAATAAGAATCATTGCAATGCAAATATGTTTATGGTCATGAAATGTGATGTCTGTGATGATTTTGATAGCAGTGGTGCTTTTGTCGTGCATATGCTATGTGTAGCGCTGGACTCACCTTGTACCCTAATAACCTCATTCGTGTTTTGCAGTTCAGCCAGCAGTGCAGCCCCAGGCAAGACCACAGAGGCCAGAAGGTAGGAGCGCGGGGCCCGACTCTTCGGACGATCCTACACCTGGTGCTGAGGAGTTCCAATTCTCACCCGTCAATCTGCTGGGTCTGTTCTCTACGGATGAGAGCGCGGACTTCGAGGAACCTGCATCGCCACGCTCCAGAAGCCATTCTACTCAAAGGCCATCTGGTGGTCCTACGGTCATTCACGCCTCCACTCTGGAGGTACCGGACCCAAGCACCTCATCACAGGGCATCCCATTTGTCCCCAGGATGGCGCCGACCCTGCAGAGGCCTCGTGGATGCGGCAGGTCTGGTCATGAAGTGTCCTCAATGGACGAGAGCGCTCGGACGTCGTCCCAGTTCCAGCGTATCTTTCCCAGCCAGCTCCTGCTGAACAGCGTGGGGCCATCGGCCGGTACCACCCAGAGTGGTAATTTTTGCACCACTCCAGGAGACCTTTACGGTAGCACTGCCAATTACGGGAATCAGTTCCTTTGTATACGTTCTCAGTTTAGTACGAATTGGAGTCAGGACTAGCCTTGAGGCCTTGCTACACCACAGTTTATCGAAAGTTTTTTTGCTCATAATGGACTGGCTCGCACCCGTATCCAGCTCCATTGACACCGGGGGTCCATTTAATTTAACCTTCAGCATTATCGGGGGACACTTTGTGGTAAATGTGTGCACCCCATATACCTCTGCCTCCTCAGCCTGAGGCTCTGGTTCATCGTGATCCACCGTGGATCTGTCCTCCTCTGCAGGTGGTTTTCAGGATTAGCAGGGTTTGCAGCTCGCCTGCACATACTTTTGAGGTGTCCCATTGTTCCACAGCCCTTGCAAACGTATCCTTTGAAGCGGCATGAATGGAAGCGATGATCACCTCTGCAGCACCAAGAGGGTGTTAATGGCCTTGCATTCACCACCCTTGATGCTGGACTCTGAGACATCTGCGGACGCACAGCTGCAGGCATGTGAGTCCTGCCCTGTATGTTATGATTTGAAAACAACACTACTTTGTTCACAGTACTTGCAACAGCACTCGTGTGCTGAGAGATTTGTTTGGTATTGTCACTGGTGGCGATGAATGCCTGGGCTATCGCTATGGCTTTACTCAAGGTTGGTGTCTCTACAGTCAAAAGTTTGCGAAGTATTACTTCATGGCCAATGCCAATACAAAGAAGTCCCTGAGCATGTGCTCCAAGTGCCCTTCAAATTTGCAATGTCCTGCAAGGCGCCTTAGCTCGGCGACGTAGCTCGCCACTTCCTGGCCTTCAGACCTCTTGTACGTATAGAACCGGTACCTCGCCATCAGAACACTTTCCTTCGGGTTAGATGCTCCCGGACCAGTGTGCACAAATCATCGTATGACTTTTCTGTGGGTTTTGCTGGAGCAAAATGAGGCCATACATTGGTGCCCCGCAAATGGTGAGGAGAATCGCCCTTCGTTTGGCAACATTCGCTTCTCCTTCCAGCTCGTTGGCCACGAAGTATTGGTCGAGTCACTCCATGAAGGTTTCCCAATCATCTCCCTCCGAAAATTTCTCCAGGATGCCACGGTTCTCAGAATTGTTGTCTTGGGGTTCGACATCTGTATCTCGTCGCCAGTAGTTATGTATTGAATAAAGTGTCTGACCAGATACTGTAAGCTCAAAGTAATGTGTGACCATAGTCCTTTATTACAGATCTCCAGAGTGCCTCTCCAGCCTGTGAGGCCTCCTTATGTACCTGTGCTCCCAAGTGATTGTGGGATCCTTTGGGACTTCAGGGGATGAGCCCGCTGGTGGTTAAACATCGTATTTACAGGTTTACATATATAAAATTGGGGAAACTGATAAAGTCCATCATTCTCACGTACAGGGCCTCCGTGACCTGTCTAATGCAGTGATGGGTTGCATCGTGAGACAGAGGGCAAATCTCAACCGCGGAGGCCCGAAAGGAACCGGATGTGTAGAAAGACAATGCAGCGGTGACCATGACCTCGACCGATACTGATGTCCTGATGGCAGGCTGCATATGTGGCCAGATGAGCTCACATATTTCATTGATTATCACCTTGTGGAAGCGCAGTCTCCGATGGCAGGTGTGGTCGGACACATCGAGGTAAGACCTCTTTTTCCTGTATGTGCGAGGTGTGTATGGTCTGGCCCTCCTCCTCATTCTTGCACGTCTTAAATTGGGGACAGAATGATGTGCATCATACATTGAGCCATCTGCATCCTGCAACATTTGCGTATTAATCGATGCAGGTTGAGAAATGGCTGGCCCCATTGCAATGAAATTATAATAGCGATTGATCAGAAGCAATCATTTCCTCACTAAAATACACCTAGAGTAAACCCCCAATAGTCCAGAGTCTGAAAATATGTCTGTTGAGATGGTCACTTCACCTGAGAAGAACTCCAGAGCCAATGCAAACTCCCCTGAAGTTGAAGCAGCTTTTTGAATGAAACGACCTGCGATTTAAAAAATGGCAGCCACACCGCTGGCTTTAGTTCAGAACATTTCCACTTTTTCTGGGCGTTTTTTTGGGCGAGCGATATTGTGGGAGATATGTGTGCGAGATGGTGAAAGTGACGCTGGCCGATCTCCTTGCCGTTAGTTTCGCAAAATGTGCTCTTTACGACAAAAAAAAATGGGCAGGCGGTATTATTGAATCTCAGCTTTAATTCCGTGCAGAAAGTAATGCTGGGCGATATTATGGGCATTGATTCCTCCCATTCTGATGATTCCGCCCAAAAAAAGTGGGCAGGCGGTATTATTTTTTCCCAGCATTACGCACATGGGCAAAGTAACACTTGCCGATAAGTTTCCCAAGAATGACCGTCAGTTTCTATTTTGTGGCTAAATGGGCGATATATGGGCGTTATACGTCATTTCAGCGGTAAAAATGGGTGTTAAGTGGGCGTTAAGCATGTAAAAAACGAGGAAACTCTAGCCCAATGTCTTTGTTTAATTTCTCTGCCATTTCCTTATTCCCCATTATAATTTCTCCTGTCTCATAGAAACATAGAAAATAGGTGCAGGAGTAGGTCATTCAGCCCTTCGAGCCTGCACCACCATTCAATAAGATCATGGCTGATCAGTCACCTCAGTACCCCTTTCCTGCTTTCTCTCCATACTCCTTGATCCCTTTAGCTGTAAGGGCCATATCTAACTCCCTCTTGAATATATCCAATGAACTGGCATCAACAACTCTCTGCGGTAGGGAATTCCACAGGTTAACAACTCTCTGAGTGAAGAAGTTTCTCCTCATCTCAGTCCTAAATGGCTTACCCCTTATCTTTAGACTGTGTCCCCTGGTTCTGGACTTCCCCAACATCGGGAACATTCTTCCTGCATCTAACTTGTCCAGTCACATCAGAATCTTATATGTTTCTATGAGATCCTCTCTCATCCTTCTAAACTCCAGTGAGTACAGTCCCAGTCGATCCAGTATCTCTTCATATGTCAGTCCTGCCATCCCGGGAATCAGCCTGGTGTATCTTTGCTGCACTCCCTCAATAGCCAGAACATCCTTCCTCAGATTAGGAGACCAAAACTGAACACAATATTCCAGGTGAGGCCTCACCCAGGCCCTGTACAACTGCAGTAAGACCACCCTGCTCCTATACTCAACTCCCCTAGTTATGAAGGCCATCATACCATTTGCCTTCTTCACCGCCTGCTGTACCTGCATGCCAACTTTCAATGACTGATGTACCATGACACCCAGATCTCGTTGCACCTCCCCTTTTCCTAATCTGCTGCCATTCAGATAATATTCTGCCTTTGTGTTTTTGCCACCAAAATGGATAACCTCACATTTATCCACATTATACTGCATCTGCCATGCATTTGCCCACTCACCTAACCTGTCCAAGTCACCCTGCAGCCTCATAGCATCCTCCTCACAGCTCACACCGCCACCCAGCTTAGTGTCATCTGCAAACTTGGAGATATTACACTCAATTCCTTCATCTAAATCATTAATGTATAGTGCAAATAGCTGGGGCCCCAGCACTGAGCCCTGCGGCACCCCACTAGTCACTGCCCTCCATTCTGAAAAGGACCCGTTTATCCCGACTCTCTGCTTCCTGTCTGCCAACCAGTTCTCTATCCATGTCAAGAGCTTACCCCCAATACCATATGCTTTAATTTTGCACACCAATCTCTTGTGTGGGGCCTTGTCAAAAGCATTTTGAAAGTCCAAATACACCACATCCACTGGTTCTCCCTTGTCCATTCTAATGGTTACATCCTCAAAAAATTTTAGAAGATTTGTCAAGCATGATTTCCTTTCATAAATCCATGCTGACTTGGACCGATCCTGTCACTGCTTTCCAAATGCGCTGCTATTTCATCTTTAATAATTGATTCCAACATTTTCCCCACTACTGATGTTAGGCTAACTGGTCTATAATTACCCGTTATCTCTCTCCCTCCTTTTTTTTAAATGTAGTTTTACATTAGCTACCTTCCAGTCGATAGGAACTGATCCGCAGTCGATAGACTGTTGAAAAATGATCACCAATGCATCTACTATTTCTAGGACCACTTCCTTAAGTACTCCAGGATGCAGACTATCAGGCCCTGGGGATTTATCGGCCTTCGATCCCATCAATTTCCTTAACACAATTTCCCGCCTAATAAGGATTTCCTTCAGTTCCTCCTTCTCACTGGAACCTCGGTTCCCCAATATTTCCAGAAGGTTATTTGTGTGTTCCTTCGTGAAGACAGAACCAAAGTATTTGTTCAACTGGTCTGCCATTTCTTTGTTCCCCATTATAAATTGACCTGAATCTGACTACAAGGGACCTAGGTTTGTCTTCACTAATCTTTTTCTCTTCACATATCTATAGAAGCTTTTGCAGTCAGTTTTCATGTTCCAAGCAAGCTTCCTTTCATACTCTATTTTCCCCCTCATAATTAAACCCTTTATCCTCCTCTGCTGAATTTTAAATTTCTCCCAGTCCTCAGGTTTGCTGCTTTTTCTGGCCATCTTATATGCCTCTTCCTTGGATTTAACACTATCCTTAATTTTGCTTGTTAGCCACAATTGAGCCACCTTCCCCGTTTTATATTTACTCCAGACAGCAATGCGCAATTATTGAAGTTCATCCATATGATCTTTAAATGTTTGCCATTGCCTATCCACCATCAACCGAGAGACGTGAGTCCGGGGTCGGCGAGAGGCCGACAAAAGGCCGCGAGAGGTGTCGGGAGGTGCGTGGAGAGACGTGAGTTCCGGGGTTGGCGAGAGGCCTACAAAAGGCCCAGTGCAGCAACAAGAAGAGGGCAAAAAAGAAGTAGAAAGAAACAGAAAGGAGACGTCACAGCCAAGGGGGTAAGTGATTGGCTGTTGATTGGTGAGTAGCTTTTCTTTTTTCTCTTCTATAATAGTGAGTAAACTTTAGCATTGTTGTTGCCAATTTAAGTTAATCTAAGGGTTAAGTCATGACAGAAGAGCTCAGTCATGTGTTATGCTCCTCCTGTACCATGTGGGAACTCAGGGACACTTCCGGTGTCCCTGACGACTACGTGTGCAGGAAGTGTATCCGCCTCCAGCTCCTGACAGACCGTGTTGCAAAGTTGGAGCTGAGGGTGGATTTACTCTGGAGCATCCACGATGCTGAGAATGACGTGAGTAGCACGTGTAGCGAGTTGGTCTTACTGCAGGAGAAGGATCCACAGCCAGCTAGGGAATGGAAGACCAGCAGGAAGAGCAGTGCAAGGAAGGTAGTGCAGGGGTCCCCCACTGCAAAACAGATACACTGCTTTGGGTACTGTTGAGGAGGATGACTCATCAGGGGAGGGCAGCAGCAGCCAAGTTCATGGCACCGTGGCTGGCTCTGCTGCACAGAAGGGTGGGAAAAAGAGTGGGAGAGCTATAGTGATAGGGGACTCTATTGTAAGGGGAATAGATAGGAGTTTCTGCGGCCGCAGCCGAGACTCCAGGATGGTATGTTGCCTCCCTGGTGCAAGGGTCAAGGATGTCTCGGATCGGCTGCAGAGCATTCTGGAGAGGGAGGGTGAACAGCCAGTTGTCGTGGTACATGCAGGTACCAACGATATAGGTAAGAAGCGGGAAGAGGTCCTACAAGCTGAATTTAGGGAGCGAGGAGTTAAATTAAAAAGTAGGACCTCAAAGGTAGTAATCTCTGGATTGCTACCAGTGCCACATGCTAATCAGAGTAGAGGGAGCAGGATAGTTAGAATAAATATGTGGCTTGAGCAGTGGTGCAAGAGGGAGGGATTCAAATTCCTGGGACATTGGAACCAGTTCTGGGGGAAGTGGGACCTGTACAAAAGGGACGGTCTGCACTTGGGCAGGACTGGAACTGATGTCCTATGCATAACATTTGCAAATGCAGTTCGGGAGTGTTTAAACTAATATGGCAGGAGGATGGGAACCTATGCAGCGAGATAGGGCGAAGTAATATGGAGTCAGAAACAGATGGTAGAAAGGTAAAAAGCAATAGTGGAAGGCTGAGTATACAAAGGCAAGAAACAAAAAGGGCCACACTACATTATAATTCTAAAAGGACAAAGGATGTTATAAAAACAAGCCTGAAGGTTTTGTGTCTTAATGCAACGAGTATCCGTAATAAGGTGAATGAATTAACTGTGCAAATAGATGTTAACGGATATGATGTGATTGGGATTACGGAGACGTGGCTCCAGGATGATCAGGGCTGGGAACTTAACATCCATGAGTATTCAACATTCAGGAAGGATAGAATAAAAGGAAAAGGAGGTGGGGTAGCATTGCTAGTTAAAGAGGAGATTAATGCAATAGTTAGGAAGGACATTAGCTTGGATGATGTGGAATCTATATGGGTAGAGCTGCAGAACACCAAAGGGCAAAAAACATGAGTGGGAGTTGTGTACAGACCTCCAAATAGTAGTAGTGATGTTGGGGAGGGCATCAAACAGGAAATTAGGGGTGCATGCAATAAAGGTGCAGCAGTTATCATGGGTCACTTTAATATGCATATAGATTGGGCTAGCCAAACTGGAAGCAATACGGTGGAGGAGGATTTCCTGGAGTGCATAAGGGATGGTTTTCTAGACCAATATGTCGAGGAACCAACTAGGGGGGAGGCCATCTTAGACTGGGTGCCATGTAATGAGAGAGGATTAATTAGTAATCTCGTTGTGCGAGGCCCCTTGGGGCAGAGTGACCATAACATGGTGGAATTCTACATTAGGATGGAGAATGAAACAGTTAATTCAGAGACCATGGTCCAGAACTTAAAGAAGGGTAACTTTGAAGGTATGAGGCGTGAATTGGCTAGGATAGATTGGCTAATGATACTTAAGGGGTTGACAGTGGATGGGCAATGGCAGACATTTAGAGACCGCATGGATGAACTACAATCCTGTCTGGCATAAAAATAAAAAAGGGAAAATGGCTCAACCGTGGCTATCAAGGGAAATCAGGGATAGTATTAAAGCCAAGGAAGTGGCATACAAATTGGCCAGAAATAGCAGTGAACCTGGGGACTGGGAGAAATTTAGAACTCAGTAAAGGGGGACAAAGGGTTTGATTAGGGCAGGGAAAATCGAGTACGAGAGGAAGCTTGCAGGTAACATTAAGACGGACTGCAAAAGTTTCTATAGATATGTAAAGAGAAAAAGGTTAGTAAAGACAAACATAGGTCCCCTGCAGTCAGAATCAGGGGAAGTCATAATGGGGAAAAAAGAAATGGCAGACCAATTGAGCAAGTACTTTGGTTCGGTATTCACTAAGGAGGACACAAACAACCTTTGGGTCAGAGGGTCTAGTAAGAAGGAGGAACTGAGGGAAATCCTTATTAGTCGGGAAATTATGTTGGGGAAATTGATGGGATTGAAGGCCGATAAATCCCCAGGGCCTGATGGACTGTATCCCAGAGTACTTAAGGAAGTGGCCTTCGAAATAGCGGATGCATTGACAGTCATTTTCCAACATTCCATTGACTCTGGATCCGTTCCTATCGAGTGGAGGGTAGCCAATGTAACCCCACTTTTTAAAAAAGGAGGGAGAGAGAAAACAGGGAATTATAGACCGGTCAGCCTGACATCGGTAGTGGGTAAAATGATGGAATCAATTATTAAGGATGTCATAGCAGCGCATTTGGAAAGAGGTGATATGATAGGTCCAAGTCAGCATGGATTTGTGAAAGGGAAATCATGCTTGACAAATCTTCTGGAATTTTTTGAGGATGTTTCCAGTAGAGTGGACAAGGGAGAACCAGTTGATGTGGTATATTTGGACTTTCAGAAGGCTTTCGACAAGGTCCCACACAAGAGTTTAATGTGCAAAGTTAAAGCACATGGGATTGGGGGTAGTGTGCTGACATGGATTGAGAACTGGTTGTCAGACAGGAAGCAAAGAGCAGGAGTAAATGGGTACTATTCAGAATGGCAGGCAGTGACTAGTGGGGTACCGCAAGGTTCTGTGCTGGGGCCCCAGTTGTTTACATTGTACATTAATGATTTGGACGAGGGGATTAAATGTAGTATCTCCTAATTTGCGGATGACACTAAGTTGGGTGGCAGTGTGAGCTGCGAGGAGGATTCTATGAGGCTGCAGAGTGACTTGGATAGGTTAGGTGAGTGGGCAAATGCATGGCAGATGAAGTATAATGTGGATAAATGTGAGGTTATCCACTTTGGTGGTAAAAACAGAGAGACAGACTATTATCTGAATGGTGACAGATTAGGAAAAGGGGAGGTGCAACGAGACCTGGGTGTCATGGTACATCAGTCATTGAAGGTTGGCATGCAGGTATAGCAGGCGGTTAAGAAAGCAAATGGCATATTGGCCTTCATAGCGAGGAGATTTGAGTACAGGGACAGGGAGGTGTTACTACAGTTGTACAGGGCCTTGGTGAGGCCACACCTGGAGTATTGTGTACAGTTTTGGTCTCCTAACTTGAGGAAGGACATTCTTGCTATTGAGGGAGTGCAGCGAAGGTTCACCAGACTGATTCCCGGGATGGCGGAACTGACATATCAAGAAAAACTGGATCAACTGGGCTTGTATTCACTGGAGTTCAGAAGAATGAGAGGGGATCTCATAGAAACGTTTAAAATTCTGACGGGTTTCGACAGGTCAGATGCAGGAAGAATGTTCCCAATGTTGGGGAAGTCCAGAACCAGGGGTCACAGTCTAAGGATAAGCGGTAAGCCATTTAGGATTGAGATGAGAAGAAACTTCTTCACCCAGAGAGTGGTAAACCTGTGGAATTCTCTACCACAGAAAGTTGTTGAGGCCAATTCACTAAATGTATTCAAAAAGAAGTTAGATAAAGTCCTTACTACTAGGGGGATCAAGGGGTATGGTGAGAAAGGAATGGGGAACTGAGGTTGCATGTTCAGCCATGAACTCATTGAATGGCAGTGCAGGCTCGAAGGGCCGAATGGCCTACTCCTGCACCTATTTTCTATGCTTCTATGTTTCTATGTTAACCCTTTAAGTATCATTCGCCAGTCTATTCTAGCCAATTCACTTCTCATACCATCGAAGTTACCTTTCCTTAAGTTCACGACCCGTCCCTGAATTAACTGTGTCACTCTCCATTTTAATAAAGAATTCTACCATATTATGGTCACTCGTCCCGAAGGGGCCTCGCACAACAAGATTGCTAATTAGTCCTTTCTCATTACACATCACCCAGTCTAGGATGGCCAGCCCTCTAGTTGGTTCCTCGACATATTGGTCTAGAAAACCATCCCTAATACAATCCAGGAAATCCTCCTCCACCGTATTGCTACCAGTTTGGTTAGCCCAATCTATATGTAGATTAAAGTCGTCCATGATAACTGCTGAACCTTTATTGCACGCATCCCTAATTTCTTGTTTGATACTGTACCCAACCTCACTACTACTGTTTGGTGGTCTATACACAACTCCCACTAGCGTTTTCTGCCCTTTGGTATTCCGCAGCTCCACCCATACAGATTCCACATCATCCAAGCTAATGTCCTTCCTTACTATTGCGTTAATTTCCTCTTTAACCAGCAACGCTACCCCACCTCCTTCTCCTTTCTGTCTATCCTTCCTGAATGTTGAATACCCTTGGATGTTAAGTTCCCAGCCTTGGTCACCCTGGAGCCATGTCTCCGTGATGCCAATTATATCATATTCGTTAATTGCTGTCTGCGCAGTTAATTCGTCCACCTTATTACAAATACTCCTTGCATTGAGGCACAGAGCCTTCAGGCTTGTCTTTTTAACACACTTTGCCCCTTTCGAATTTTGCTGTAATGTGGCCCTTTTTGATTTTTGCCTTGGGTTTCTCTGCCCTCCACTTTTACCTTTCTTCTTTCTATCTTTTGCTTCTGCCCCCATTTTACTTCCCTCTGTCTCCCTGCATAGGTTCCCATCCCACTGCCATATTAGTTTAACCCCTCCCCAACAGCACTAGCAAACACTCCCCCTAGGACATTGGTTCCGGTCCTGCCCAGGTGCAGACCGTTTGGTTTGTACTGGTCCCACCTCCCCCAGAACCGGTTCCAATGTCCCAGGAATTTGAATCCCTCCCTCTTGCACCATTCCTCAAGCCACGTATTCATCTTAGCTATCCTGCAATTCCTACTCTGACTGTGGCATTGGTAGCAATCCTGAGATTACTACCTTTGAGGTCCTACTTTTTAATTTATCTCCTAGCTCCCTAAATTCAGTTTGTACGACCTCATCCCATTTTTTAACTATATTGTTGGTACCTATATGCACCACGACAACTGGCTGTTCACCCTCCCCGTCCAAAATGTCCTGCAGCCAGGGAGGCAACATACCATCCTGAAGTCCTGATTGCGGCCACAGAAACATCTATCTATTCCCCTTACAGTCGAATCCCCTACCACTATAGCTCTCCCATTCTTTTTCCTGCCTTCCTGTGCAACAGAGCCACCCATGGTGTCATGAACTTGGCTGTTGCTGCCCTCCCCCAATGAGCCATCTCCCCCAACAGTACCCAAAACGGTGTATCTGTTTTGGAGAGGGATGACTGCAGGGGACCCCTGCACTACCTTCCTTCTACTGCTCTTCCTGCTGGTCACCCATTCCCTATCTGTCTGTGTAACCTTTATCTGCGGTATGACCAACTCATTAAACGTGCTATTCATGGCATCCTCAGCATCGCGGATGCTCCAGAGTGAATCCACTCGCAGCTCCAGTGCTGCAATGCTGTCTGTAAGGAGCTGCGGAAGGATGCACTTCCCGCACATGTAGTCGTCAGGGACAATGGAAGCGTCCGTGTGTTCCCACATAGTGCAGGAGGAGCATGACACATGTCCGAGCTCTCCTGCCATGACTTAACCCCTTGATTAACTTAATTTGGCAACAACAATGATAAAGGTTACCTACTGATAAAGGAAAAGAAAAAGAAAAACTACTCACCAATCACCAGCCAATCACTTACCCCCTTGGCTGTGACGTCACCCTTCAATTTCTTTCTACTTCTTTTTTGCCTTTTCTCCCTGCTGCAGCTGCACCAGCTGGCCTCTCCGACTGTCACGCCACCTCCTCAACGTCCCACTGGCTGCTCCCCGCCTGTTGGGCCTTTTCTCGGCCTCCTCGACTGTCGCTCCACCTCCTCAACGTCCCACTGGCTGCTCCCCGCCTGTTGGGCCTTTTATAGGCCTCCTCAACTGCCGCGCCACCTGCTCGACGTCCTGCTGGCTGCTCCCCACCTGTTGGGCTGCTGTTGCACACCCTCCATTTTGCCATCCTCGTCTGCCGTCCGGACATGCCATGGCGCATCATATTGTTGTCCAGAGGAGGCGGGGGTACCCAATGGAGGGCTCTCTATGCGGGAGTCCTCCCTTTATCTATTGGGGATTTGGCCTGGAGGGTCTGCACGAGGCAGTGTCGTGCAATAAGTTTTTAAGTTGTTTCACGGACTTCCAGGCCACCTGCATTTCCTGCGGTGTGGAGGAATCCGTGTCCCATGTTTTTCTACAGTGTGTGAGGTTGCAGCCCCACTTCCATTATTTGAAGGGGCTGCTCCTCGATTTCTGGCTGCATTCTGATCTTTAGGCACCCGGTGCGGAGCGGAGCGGACAGGTCGGAGGACCTCCTCATAGGACTGTTCCTGAGCCTGGCCAAGATGGCCACTAACAGGTCATAGAGGCCACAAAGTGGCTGGTGTGGGTAGTGTAAAAATGTTACATTGGTGTTGCAGCAGAGATATTTTTATAAGCCTGAAGCTTGAAGTTGAGGAACATTATTGGGGCAGTGCAGAAGGAGTTTTACTCTATCTGACTATATTGTGCTTGACCTGTTGGTATTATGTATGTAACTATGTAATACTTGCCATCAGAGGGCATGACTGTTGGAGTCCTAATGGTCACCTGCACACATGTGCAGGGTCAGTATAAAAGGTTGGCTGCCATGTTGTTTAGGCAGTTGTAATAAAGAAAACTAAGGTCACACAAAGTTTAGCTCACAGTACTCAGCCTCATGGAGTTCTTCTATACACAACAATTGGCGGCGAGGATGGGATCCGAACATAAGTTTAGCTCACAGTACTCAGCCTCGTGGAGTTCTTCTGTACACAACAATTGGCGACGAGTAACAGAATACGAACCTTCACGCAACCATGGCTGCCGTTGGAATATTAGAGAGATTAGTAGAGAGTGATGATTGGGAAGCCTTCGTCGAGCATCTCGACCAGTACTTGGTGGCCATCGAGCTGGAAGGAGACACTAATGAGCCAAGTGCAGGGTGGTTCTCCTCACCGTCTGTGGGCCTAAAATATACGGCCTCATCAAGAATCTGCTCGCACCGACAAAACCAACGGAGAAGGTATATACAGAGTTGTGCACGCTGGTTCGGGACCACCTCAAGCCGAAGGAGAGTATCCTCATGGCCAGATATCGTTTTTACACGCACCATCGCTCCGGGGCCCAGGACATGGCGGATTATGTCGCCAACCTGAGATGCCTCGCGGGACCTTGCGATTTTGGAGCTGCGTTGGGGCAAATGCTGCGGGACTTTTCATGCTGGGCATCAGCCATGAGGTCATTCTTCGAAAGCTGCTGACTGCCGAAACCCTAGACCTGAGCAGGGCATTCATGGCCACGGACGATAACACCAAACAGATATCTTCTCAACATCGAAGCTCACTGGAAAGTACTGTGCATAAAATGACGTCGCTAGCAGGCCAAACTGCAGATGGCAGGGCCTATACGTCTGCGGCTGCAAGACCTGTGATGACTCAGAGTCCGCCATCGGGGGTGAATGTGAATCCATTAGCACCGTGTTGGCGCTGCGGGTGTAATCATCGGACCCATCAATGTCGATTCAAGTACTACATGTGCAAAGGCTGCGCAACGATGGGGCACCTCCAGCGAATGTGCAAACGTGCGACACACCACGTGGCAGAGGATGATCGATCCGACGTGGATCACGCAGCACAGGCAACTCAACCCGAGGAAGAAGTGTATGGGGTACATACCTTCACCACCAAGAACTCTCCTATAATGCTGAAAGTCAAATTAAATGGAGTTCCAGTATCCATGGAGTTGGATACGGGTGCGAGTCAGTCAATAATGAGCCAGAAGGCTTTTGAGAAACTGTGGGGCAACAGGCACAAAGGCCCAAACTGAGCCTGATTAATGCAAAACTGCGAACCTACACCAAAGAGCTCATACCAGTCATTGGAAGTACGGCAGTGAAGGTATCGTATGATGGAGCTGTGCATGACCTATCACTGTGGATTGTTCCAGGCAATGGCCCAATACTGTTTGGCAGAAGCTGGCTAGAAAAGATTAGATGGAATTGGAACGACATCAAAGCACTATCTTCAGTGGATGGCACCTTGTGTGCTCAAGTGCTGAGCAAGTTTCGCTCGCTATTCTAACCAGGCATTGGCAACTTCACAGGCGCCGAGGTACAGATCCATCTCGGCCCCGATGCACGGCCCGTCCATCACAAGGCTCAGGCAGTTCCGTACATGATGAGGGAGAAAGTCAAGATCGAACTGGACAGACTCCAACGCGAAGGAAACATATTGCCAGTCGAGTTGAACGAGTGGAAGCATTTAGATCAGATCAGGAACAACTTGAAGAGGACATCACCATCGACGATCCACCAACACACACCCAACCAGCAATCGACCTCGCTGTCAATCACGAGGATGAACCCACCATTCCTGACAGTCCAGTCAGACCAGCCGCTGTGCAGTGCAGCAATGGTCCGACCAACTCACACACGAGGATTTGAACTCAGACGATCAACTAGGGAGTGAAGGGCTCCGGATCGCCTCAACTTGTAAATAACTTGTACCGAAGAATTTGGTGGGGGGGGGGGGGAGTAATGTTATGTATGTAACTATGTAATACTTGCCACCAGAGGGCGAGACTGTTGGAGTCCTAATGGTCACCTGCACACACATGGCAGGGCCAGTATAAAAGGTTGGCTACCATGTTGTTTAGGCACTCTGGAGTTGTAATATAGAAGACTAAGGTCACACTAAGTTTACCTCACAGTACTCAGCCTCGTGGAGTTCTTCTAAACACAACAGTTGGGAGTCCCTGAAGCTAACAAGGGGTTACATTTCCCCAGCGCACAACCCTCGCCTTGCTGGGCATAAAATTAAGTGAAATTTTGATTGTCCACAGTGTGTATCTTCAGATGTCAAGCAGGTTGCTGAAGCACCCAGCATTTCAGCAATTAAACATGTCATCTCTAATGAGGTAAAAATAGGAACTCCTGCATTTGTTTATCAAAACATAAAATGCTGGAAATACTCAGCAGGTCAGGAAGCATCTGTGGAGAGAGAAAGAGAGTTAACGTTTGAGGTCGATGCCACTTCATCAGTACCGCAGTATTTTGTTTTTGTTTACCTGCATTAAAAACTACGTGGTCCTGTGAAACTTTTACCATTTCAGTGTGAGAAGAAACTCAGCACTTCGGTACAGGCATTTGTTTTTAAAGGAGGAGCAAGATCCTGTTTCCATTGTCCAGGAGAAATGTCAATAAATCTTTGAGCAGTTAGGATTGGCTATCAATGCAGTCACTGTCGTATGGTTTCAATGCTGTGGTAAGTTGAACAATCTGACCAAAAGAGCAAGGTAGGAGTGGATCTTTAATCTTCTGAAACTATGCAGAGAAAAGCATTTGTTGACTCTTAAACCAAGCACCATCATAGGCACAGGAACCTCATATGAAAAACCGTTACAATCTATGGGCTCAATTTTCCCCAGTATTTGCACATTTTTTTTTGGAGCAGGCTGCTTTTTCTGGCCTAACTTAAAAATCCCCAGATTCCCCAATCAATTTGCACCAGCGAAACTCAGTTAGTTACGAATTTTTTAGGTCAGTTTTTTTTTCAGCCAAAGAGGGCGTAACCAGCCACCTACGCCACTTCTGGCCATTTAGGGAAGTTTGGCCAGCTGAGAGTTACTCCAGTTCTGATTAGGCCAGCATATGTGGCCTGTCCTGAAAAACCTTCCCTGGAGATAAGGAAATCGTCGCAGGTAAGGAAAGCGGTGCAGCAGATGCCCGGACACACTGAAAGAATTGAAAAACACATAGCAGCAACTTACCTCCAACCTCGCCCGGTTCCATTCTCAGTCCGCAGTTCACACACACAGGAAGGGTGTCTGGTTCCATTCTCAGTCTAGAGAGAGAGAGAGAGAGAAAGAGAGAGAGAGAGCGAGCGAGAGAAAAAAGCAAAACCAGCGACCGAGACCGGAATGGACAACCAAAATGAAGCGATCCAAAGGGGAAACTTACAACACTTTTTTTTTGGCGTACTGGGGCCCCAAAAAATCGGGCGTAACTCTTCAAGTATGCCAAAAAAATTCTTTGGGGAAAATTGAGCCCTAACTTCCTCCCATCCACTAACGTGTGTCACTGAGAAAATCTTGCACCCACGCCACAGAATGCCCACAACTGCGTGGTTATGACACAGTGTGATTATTTGCCCCACTCACCTTACTTCCATTGCTTGTCTGGGGCTCGGAGAGAATGAGAGAGGAGTTGGGGGAGGATGGAGAATGTTTTCCCCAAGTGTCTGACTATAACTGTCTGTGTTTATGTTATTGTAGCAGAAGGCTACCTACAAAGAAGGGAGGGAGGAAGAGGCAGAGCAGGAAACTCGGACTGATATTTATAACTTTGAAAAAAATAGACTTTATCTAAAAACTATAACATATATATAATAAATTGCTCTGAAGCTCCACCTAGTGGCAGAGCAGGAGCTGCAGTGTGAAGAGGCCGTGGCAGCTATTGCTAAGTTTAGAATGGGCAATCCTACAGGCACGAATATTAATGGTGACAGCCAATTGTCAATATCAACAGATTAGAAAATTCCAGAGGAGATGTTTACCCATCTAATATGGAGTGCACAACACACATAGATTTTATTATATTATAGATTTATCACAACATTAGAAAGAAAGACTTCCATTCATATAGCACCTTTCACGACCACTGGATGTCTCAGCCAATGAAGTATTTTTTGGAGTGTAGTCACTGTTGTAATGTGGGAAACGCAGCAGCCAGTTTGCACACAGCAAGCTCCCACAAACAGCAATGTGATAATTACCAGATAATCTGTTTTTGTTATGTTGATTGAGAGATAAATATTGGCCAGGACACTGGGGATAACTTCCCCTGCTCTTCATCAAAATAGTGCCATGGGATCTTTTACGTCCGCTTGAGAGAGTAGACGGAGCCTCGGTTTTACATTGGCTGTCCACCATTTTAGAGACTTTCTGAAGATCTTTGCAAGGGGCAGAACCTCCATCTGCTTGTTATAAGGACAATGATGGGTTGGACGTAAAGACTGCCTAAGCAGAGGGAGATTGTCCAGTGATATAAGGATAAATGATAAAGTCGGCAATGCCATTATATTCTCAACTGTAGTTCTGTCTGCTCTTGATCCCAGATTAAAAGCAATAAACTTTTGACTTTGCCACATGACCTTTTATTGTTAATACATCAGTAGTTGCATTACATCATTAGTCCACTAGGTGGAGCACTATAACACTTCTTCCTCCTTATTGAAGAAGTAATTGTGATATATTCTTACAACATCACGAACAAACACACTCTACAAGATGGATCCAACTGTCATCATGACCTTTCTTCTGCCATAAAATGTCGGCGTCCTTAGCAACACCATAGCAATGGTCTTTTCCCGCATTTCAAAAGAGGAGAGACAGAGAGAGAGAGAGAGTAGAGAGGAACAGAAATTGTGTGTGTGTTTCTTGTCTGGTTCTTTGTCGTTTGTTTGGCTGTTGTGGGAGGTAGGAAAGATATTTTGGAGGAGTAAGAAGAATTGAGAGCACTATTTAGTTTGTTTACACTGAAATTTTGGGGAAAAAAATAATTTACATGGAAGGTATGGACAAGGCAAGACAGCACAATGTGAAACATAGAAACCATAGAAAATATGTGCAGGAGCAGGCCATTCAGTCCTTCGAGCCTGCACCGCCATTCAATATGATCATTCAATATGATCACATCTAACTCCCTTTTGAATATATCTAACAAACTGGACTCAACAACTTTCTGTGGCAGAGAATTCCACAGGTTCACAATTCTGTGGGTGAAAACGTTTCTCCTCATCTCAGTCCTATATGGCTTACTCCTTATCCTTAGACTGTGTCCTCTGATTCTGGACTTCCCCAACATCGGGAATATTCTTCCTGCATCTAACCTGTCCAATCCCGTCAGAATTTTATACGTTTCTATGAGATCCCCTCTCATTCTTCTAAATTCCAGTGAGTATAAGCCTAGCCGATCCAATCTTTCCTCATATGTCAGTCCTGCCATCCCGGGAATCGGTCTGGTGAACCTTTGCTGCACTCCCTCAATAGCAAAAATGTCCTTCCTCAGATTAGGAGAACAAAACTGTACACAATACTCAAGGTGTGGTCTCACCAAGGCTCTGTACAACTGTAGTAAGACCTCCCTGCTCCTATACTCAAATTCCCTCGCTATGAAGGCCAACATGCCACTTGCTTTCTTTACTGCCTGCTGTACCTGCATGCCTACCTTCAATGGCTGATGTACCATGACACCCAGGTCTCGTTGCACCTCCCCTTTTACTAATCTGTCACCATTCAGATAATAATCTGCCTTCCTATTTTTGCCACCAAAGTGGATAACCTTACATTTATCCACATTATACTGCATCTGCCATGCATTTGCCCATTCACCTAACCTGTCCAAGTCTCCCTGCAGCCTCTTAGCATCCTCCTCACAGCTCACACTGCCACCCAGCTTAGTGTCCTCTGCAAACTTGGAGATATTACATTCAATTCCTTCGTCTAAATCATTAATGTGTATTGTAAAAAGGGGGAGGAGGCTGGTGACAGCAGTGAAGTAGGAGAGGAAGTCGAAAAGGGAGGACGAAAACGAGCTTGAAGATTCTCCAATGAGGCAAATGCCACCTTCCTGCAGGAGGTGGAACCTCATTGGGGTCAATTGACCCAGGGTGGGCATGGGAAGCCTACCCCAAAGGTCTACCAGAAAATTTGGACCAAGGTAGCCGAGGTGATCTCGTCGGTGACACACAAGGTACATGAGGGCAACCAGTGCCCCAAGCACTGGAACGACCTTGTCGGATCCGGCAGAGTATTACATTTATTTACATTTACTTATATATTTATATAATTGGAATTGTAAGTGTAATGAGTAAATAAATTCAGATCTGATGTATTGCAGTTGGACTGGAATGTTTAACTCAAAGTGTACATCTTTAGGTTAATAATGATAATAATAATAATAATAATTACAACAACTGTCGGTTAGGTGTTGTCTCAGTATCTATGACCTAGCAATGATCTGAGGAACGATGTTCTTGCTATTGAGGGAGTGCAACGAAGGTTCGCCAGACTGATTCCAGGCATGGCTGGACTGACATATGAGGAGAGACTGGGTCAACTGGGCCTTTATACACTGGAGTTTAGAAGGATGAGAGGGAATCTCATAGAAACATATAAGATTCTGACGGGTCTGGACAGGCTAGATGCGGGAAGAATGTTCCCGATGTTGGGGAAGTCCAGAACCAGGGGACACAGTCTTAGGATAAGGGGCAGGCCATTTAGAAACATAGAAACATAGAAACATAAAAAATAGGTGCAGGAGTAGGCCATTCGGCCCTTCAAGCCTGCACCGCCATTCAATGAGTTCATGGCTGAACATGCAACTTCAGTACCCCATTCCTGCTTTCTCGCCATACCCCTTGATCCCCCTAGTAGTAAGGACTACATCTAACTCCTTTTTGAATATATTTAGTGAATTGGCCTCAACAACTTTCTGTGGTAGAGAATTCCACAGGTTCACCACTCTCTGGGTGAAGAAGTTTCTCCTCATCTCGGTCTTAAATGGCTTACCCCTTATCCTTAGACTGTGACCCCCTAGTTCTGGACTTCCCCAACATTAATAAGAACATAAGAACATAAGAATTCTAATAATCTCATTTATGTTTTGTAGCTCATCCAACATCGCAGTCACTGGCAACAGCACTGAGGCAAGGTGCGGATCCATAAGTGACGTCGGCGGGGGATCATCATTCTGGTGGTGAGGAGCCCCGAATTCTCGTCCGTGGAGCTGCAGGCTGCCTTCTCCACTGACGAAAGTGCGGAATGTGAGGAGCCTGCAGCAACAAGCTCCATCATGTCAAGCACACCTATTACTCCTGCGGCCATGTCCTCCACTATGGAGGTAGCTGGCCCAAGCACCTTGCCGCAGGGCACTCCAGGTGTCTCCATGCCGGCGCCGACCCCGTGGAGGTTGGTTCGGCGCAGCAGGACTGCTCCATGAGCGGCAGATCTAAGCGGGGACATGGTTCATTTGTCCAGGAGGAGTGTTGACATAGGTCACCAGATCCTCCGGACAATGGGGGGCATATCCTAACAGCTGGCTACCATATCCGCAAACATGACCAAGTATGTGTCACGGATAGCGGTGGCCCTGGAGGTGATAGTCAGGAACACTGGTGCCACAGGGCTACCAGTGTTCCCGAAATGCAGCACTGAGCCCCAAGGTGCTGCACCCCCATTGCTAATGAGACGTGAGCCAGTAGGAAGCTCTTGCTTCTGGCTTGGAGGGTGTTCCCTCCTCGGGACTGTCCTCTCCAGCATCCGGCCAACCAGCCGACCTGCCGACATTCCCCCCAATGAGGCAGTGCCTGAGGAGCAGTGCGGCAAGGCAGCTTGGAGTCGGGAGGGGAAGAGGTAGACGTGGGGAGAAGTGGGGGGAAAAGGAAAGTGAAGTGCATGGCCGCAGGAGTTGTAGTTGTGAGAGTATTGATGTTGCTGTTGCTACTGAATAAATGTTGGTAGGTTTGGGGAAGAGTGGGAGGGGGATACCTTGTTTCTTTGCATTTGTGTTGTTTGAAGTCTTGTTGGAAATTTTAAAAATGTAATAAATTATATAAATGTTATAAATTTGTTGTGGGGTGGGGTGGTGTTTTTTTTTACAGTTATAATTATGATTTTATACACATGTTCTCATTAAATGTTTTTTATTTCACATAACATTGTTGCTCATTTTCTCAGCTAGCTGTACCATTAATCACTGGTGATTCCTTAACATGAAAGGGGATAATTCAACATAACTTGAGCGATATTTTCGGCGATATGTGGGTGAGGTGCCAAAAGTAATGCTCGGCGATATTATGGGCGTTAGTTTCAGTTATTCTGATCTTTACGGCATAAAAAATGGCGGGTGGTATTATTCATTCTCGGCGTTAAATAAATGCCGAAAGTGACGCTGAGTGATAAGTGAGCGATAAATGGGCGTTAGTTTCCATTTTGTTGCTAAATGGGCGATATTTGGGCAGTGTACCTCATCTCAGCATTAAATAGGATGTTAAGTGAGCGATCGCGATGCAAAACTAATGGAAAGTCTAGCCCATGAAATTAATTTGCCATATTTACAAATCAAACTAAAACAATGGTTTTCTATTTTGAAGAGGATACCTTCGCCCTTGAACATAACTTTCCAAACTTGTTGTAGTACTTAGATTCATTCTAGACTGAGCCTGAGGAGAGTTTTCCTCAAGGGATGCCCTTGATCTACATTTGAACTCTTTACAACTTCAGACTGTTTGTCTGCCTGACTCGGACACAGACTTAAATTTTGACATTCTCTTGGACTTGTTTCTAGTACATCTGTAAGGGGGTAAAAGTATATTTTAAAAAATAAGGGTATGGAAAGAATCAGGTTAAAGGGCGTAGTTCATGCTTGTGTGCTTATCTAAAAACTGCAGAACAAGGTAAAAACTGCCGAGCAACAAAATTCCAATAGACTGAGGTAAGCACCTCATGAGCTGAACAGATAAGATGCTTTGGAACAAACCATTCAGCAGCCCTTCTGATAAGGGTCAATGAATCAATATAGCTCCGCTGATAAACTGTAGGCCAACTGTTGGTCATAGAAGGCTGTGACAAGGGTCGCATGACTCAGAAAATGTATAACTGTGTGTACAACCATTACTCAGTGAAGATCCTTTCTTAGGTGGCTAAGACTGAGATGCTTCCCCTGCATATGCTTGAATAAAGATTGTAAAAGTGAATCCAAGTTGTTCGTCTGTTTGTTTCAGTGGTTGTTATAATGGCAGGTGTCAATTCCTTATTTCAGGGAATCCACCTTGAAGAAGAGAAGCCTTCTTTTTACCCCAACAATTGGTGCTGCGAGCAGTTTGCAGACTCTCCGACCCGGACTATGTGGCAGCTATTGGAGTGAGCACCTTTTAAACACCACCTACAAGTTAGAGCTGAAACATTATGAAGGAGGTAATCTGTATAAAAAACTAAGTTATAGCAAACCACAGAAGCACGGAAACCGAGGGATAAGAACGATTTAGGTTATAAGTAGGTCCTGAAGCACTGCAGGTGAAACGGAGGTAATACTAATGAATCAGTATTAACCGTGCACAGCGCAAACAAGAGGGAGTAGAAGAGTAACCTACTGGGGCAGCGTGACGACCCCAGCAATCTTAGTAAAATGGCCAACAGGAAAGAATGGGGACCAGAGGGGTCTCTGGTATATATGCTCACAGAGAAGAATATGAAACTAATAGAGGCAATGAAAAAGAAAGGGTGGTGACCAGAAGACCCACCAGAGAGACAGAGGAAGTGGTGGGACAGTCAGACAAAGAACAAAATGGAGCAGGCCTATATAATAATACTAGCCTGTTACCGGGGACAAGTAAAGGAGATAGATACTCAAACAAAACAAATTCAAAGGCTAGAAGCTAAGATAAACAAGCTGGAGGAACCGGACGGGTAGTGCGCAGTCGTGAAAGGGCCACCTATAGCACCAGCAATAGTACCGCTATAACCGTCGGTGGACGAGATTAGCCCACAAATCCAGCCTGACAGTAAACCAGACTGGGATGAACTGGCCAATAACAATGACGGGGAAGATTGGCCCTGGCGTATGATAATAGTTGCGTATCAGTGGCGCCCATATGCACCACTACGATTCTCGCAACCAGACAGAGACCAGCCCAAACTACCATACAGGAGGTACCATGTCCACGAGAGACAAATACTATGAAACGAATTGTCAACTCCTAAGCCAAACAGCAGAAATACAGAATTTTGGCAAAGGGTTGAAGAGATGCTACACGCCCATAACCTAACACTAGTTGATGTTCACAGCCTGGTGAAAGCCAAAACGGGTCCGGTAAATTGGCAAAAGGCGATGCAATTGGTGCAAGGCGGACGCTGGCAGAATAGGGGAGAGGCCCAAATGTCAAAACAGCGAACACTGGGATACCTCAAACACGGGATGGATGGGTGCTGGGGACCAGTTAGGGATAATTGGAGTAGGATACTGAAAGTAACTAAAAAAACAGGCGAAAGTGTAGGGGAATATGGGGAACGAGTACAAAGACACTCCGGCGCCAATAACCCTGACAAAGATGACGCGGCATTTTGGAAAATGTTTAAGGATGGAATGAGGGAAGCCCACCTAAAGACAATTAAATTGGGATTCAAAGTGGGGGACGATTACGACGAAACTCTAGAATGGGCAGAGAACATAGAGGAGTTAAAGGCAGAACAAAAGGAAAAGATAGCTAAAATGGCGGCAGTGACCGTATTAGCAGAGACGGGGTGGGGGGAACCCTCACGCAGCTCCCCTGACGTGTTTGAACTGCAGCCAGGAAGGTCACTTCAGTAAAGAGTGCCTGCAGAAGAGGAAAGGACATGGAAATTCTAGATTGAAATGTCAAAATTGTGATAGAACGGGGGACACATCCAAAAATTGCTGGGCAAAGGGAGGAGGCGTGGAAGGACAGGGCCCCCAGCAGGCGAAAACGGGAACACCAGTAATCTGTGAAGAGCTGATGGGCATGCTCAGACATGTACCACCAGCACTGCCAACACCGCCCCCACCCGAGGCGCCCTCTAACGAGGACATTATCAACATGCTCCAACTAGCTAACACACGCGAGGGGTTACCGGCCCCCGGCAGTGGTATGGGACGGCAAATAGGGGATCCAAGAATGTTTATTAGTGCAGTGTTAGGGGGCTGGCACTGCGATATGTTTGTAGACACAGGAGCGTCTGTATCCATAACCAACTTAGACTTGCCTCTTACCAAAAGAACATAATATGTCTCTACTTATCTGTAGAATAATTCCACAAGGCCTAGTGCTGTGCTTGAACTGCTGTGACTTTAGTCTCTTTATTCAAACTGCAGAGTTCCTTCATTGCGTGGTGACCAGCCTTTTATACAGTTCCTGCCTGGGCCTCTCATGGTTGCACCCTCTAGTGGTCATCATCATAGGCAGTCCCTCGAACCGAGGATGACTTGCTTCCACGTCAAAAAGTTCACAGGTGTTTCAATGATGGACCTAAAATTCCAGGTCTGAACTAAATTTTGAAGGGTGGAAGATGTTTGTGCTTGGATTTTTTTAACATGTGGTGACCGTTGCACACCAGCCACCACACGGGTTTGACAGAGCTAGGTTTTGGTCCAGTAGCAAGGATTAACCAAGACGACTGGAGACCGACTCTGCTGCACGGACATAGTGCGCACACATATCGCAGTGTGGGCTGGCCCGTGCTGCCCCAGGGCCCTCGCCTCTTCTGGGCCCCGAACTCGCGCCTCTCCTGGGCCCCGATCACATCCCTGTACAGTCTCTCACCGCTCCTTCGCCCCGACCTTGCGGTTCCTGCTGTACCTGCCCACGCTCCAATCATCGACCTGGACCTTGGTACCTCTAGTGGTACCAGCATAGTATATACATAGAGTATACATATATGACAACATTCCCCCCCAAAGTCTTTGATGAGAGTTAGTTACAGGTTGAGGCAATCCGGAACTCTGCGCTCCCTGGTTGATCGTCTAAGTGTCACTTCTGGCATGGGTGAGTTGGTCGGACCACTGCTGTCTTGCAGCACTGTTAGTCTGACTGGACTGTTGGAGATGGTGGGATCATGCTTGTGGTTGGCAGCTAGGTCTGTTGCTGATTGGGTGTGTGTAGGTGGATCGCGTAGGTGGTCCTCTCCCGGTAGTTCCTGGTTACCTGTAAATCGTAATTTGGTCTGGTCCAAATGCTTTCTGCATGTTTGTCCGTTAAGTAGTTTGACAACAAGCACTCTATTCCCCTCCTTGGCTAAAACAGTGCCAGCAACCCATTTGGGACCATGACCGTGATTCAGCACAAACACCGGGTCATTTACAGTGATGTTGCGTGATACAGCCGTGCGATCATGGTACATGTTTTGCCGATAACGCCTGGTTTCCACCTGATCTTTGAGGTCAGAGTCTGGTTTTGAGTGCACATTTCATTAGTAACTCTGCAGGGGGTAAGCGAGTAGGGTCGTGTCCTGTAGTTGATCAGCACCCGGATAGGCGAGTTTGTAAGGAGCCTTCCGTGACGCGTTTCAAGCTCTGCCCGTTTGGACTGCCCGCTCAGCTTGGCCATTGGATGCGGGCTTGAACAGGGCAGACCTGACATGCTTGATGCCACTGCGTGTCATGAATTCATTGAATTCCGAGCTGGTGAAGCACAGACCATTGTCGCTGACCAGAATGTCAGGTGGCGAACTTGGCCCTGAGGCTTTCAATGGTGGCGGTGGACGTGCTGGATGACATTATTACACATTCGATCCACTTAGAGTAGGTGTCCACCACAACGAAGAACATTTTTCCTAGAAAGGGGCTCGCATAATCTACGTGGATCCTGGACCATGTTTTTGAGGGCCAGGACCACAGACTAAGTGGAGCCTCCCTGGGGGCATTGCTTAATTGTGAGCAAGTGCTACACTGGCGCACGCACGACTCCAAGTCCGAGTCAATGCCAGGCCACCAGACATAGGACCTGGCGATAGCCTTCATCATGACTATGCCTGGTTGGGCACTGTGTAGGTCGTGTATGAAGGTTGCCCCGCCTTTTTTTGGCAGGACGACGCGGTTGCCCCATAAGAGGCAATCCGATTTGATGGACATTGCGTCTTTACGATGGTGAAACAGCTTTATCTCATCTTGCATTTCTCTTAAGACCACTGACCAGCCCCCATTGAGGATGCAACTTTTTACAAGAGATAACACAGGGTCCTGGTTGGTCCAGGTTCTGATCTGGCGCTTTCGAAGATGTCCATGACCAGGCACAGGTCTGCGGGCTGCGCCATTTCCACCCCGGGTGGACAACAGTAGCCGGCTGAGGGTATCAGCACAGTTCTCAGTGCCTGGCCTGTGCCAGATTGGTATAATCGTAGGCCGACAGTGTTAGTGCCCATCTTTGGATTCGCGACGAAGCTTTCGTGTTTTTGCCTTTGCTTTTCGAAAACAGTGAGATTAGAGGCTTGAGGTTGGTTTCTAACTCAAACCTGAGTCCGAACAAACACTGGTGCATTTTTTTTACCCCATAGACACAGGCCAAAGCCTCCTTCTCAAACATACTGTAGGCTCTTTCGGCCTAATTGGATAGACTTCGAGACGCATATGCAACCGGTTGGAGTTTGCCTGTTACATTTGCTTGCTGTAAAACACACCCGACACCGTACAACAGCGCATCACATGCTAAAACTAGACATTTACCTGGGTCATACAATACAAGCAGCCTGTTCGAACACAGTAATTTTCTGGCCTTTTTGAAGGCGGCCTCTTGATTTTGACCCCAAACCCAGTCGTCACCCTTGCATAGCAACTTATGCAACGGTTCGAGCAAGGTGCTCAACCCTGGAAGAAAGTTACCGAAATAATTGAGGAGTCCCAGGAACGAGCGCAGCTCCGTTACATTTCGTGGTCTGGGTGCATTCTTGATGGCCTCGGTCTTCGAGTCCATGGACCTGATGCCGCCTGCCGCAATCTTCCTCCCCAGGAATTCTACACCTGGCACCAGGAAGACACACTTGGATCATTTCAACCGGAGTCCGACTCTGTTTAGTCGACTTAAAACCTCTTGCAGGTTGTGCAGGTGTTCGGTGGTGTCGCGACCAGTGATTAGGATGTCACCCTGAAATACAACGGTGCATGGAACCGATTTCAACAGACTCTCCATGTTCCTTTGGAAGATGGCTGCAGCCGAGCAGATCCCGAACAGGCACCTGTGATACAAAAACAGTCCCTTGTGTGTGTTAATGCACGTTCATTTTTGAAATGACTCAGCCAGCTCCTGGGACATGTAAGCGGAGGTTAGATCCAGCTTTGTGAACGCCATTCCCCCTGCTAAAGTTGCAAAAAGATCATCGGCTTTGGGTAGCGGGTACTGGTCCTGTAATGAAACTCGGTTGATCGTTATCTTGTAGTTGCCGCAGATTCTGACCGTGCCATCGCTCTTTAGTATTGGAACAATCGGGCTGGCTCACTCGTTGAATTCGACTGGTGATATGATTCCCTTGCGTTGAAGTCGATCCAATTCGATCTCCACTTTCTCCCTCATCATGTAAGGGACCGCTCGAGCCTTGTGATGAATAGGCCGTGGCTCGGGGACCAAGTGGATCTGCACTTTAGCGCCTGTGAAGTTGCTGATACCTGGTTCAAATAAGGATGGGAACTTGTTCAGCACTTGAGCACAGGGAGCATCGTCCACTGAAGATAGTGCTTTGGCATCTTCCCAGTTCCACCGAATCTTCCCCATCCAGCTTCTGCCAAGCAGCGTTGGCCCGTCACCTGGTACAACCCACAGTGGCAATTCGTGTATCTCTCCATCATAGGATACTTTTACATTCGCACTACCGATAACTGGGATCAGTTCCTTGGTGTAAGTGCGCAGCTTTGTCTGAATCAGGCTCAGCTTGGGTCTTTGTTCTTTGTTGCCCCACAGCCTCTCAAATGCCTTCTGGCTCAAACATAGAAACATAAAAATTAGGTGCAGGAGCAGGCCATTCGGTCCTTCGAACCTGCACCGCCATTCAATAAGATCATGGCTGATCATTCACCTCAGTACGCCTTTCCAGCTTTCTCTCCATACCCCTTGATCCCTTTGGCCATAAGGGCCATATCTTACTCCCTTTTGAATATATCCAACAAACTGGCATCAACAACTCTCTGCGGTAGAGAATTCCACAGGTTAACCACTCTCTGAGTGAAGAAATTTCTCCTCATTTCAGTCCTAAATGGCTTACCCCTTATCCTAAGACTGTGTCCCCTGGTTCTGGAACTCCCCAGCAACAGGAACATTCTTCCCGCATCTAACCTGTCCAGTCCCGTCAGAATTTTATATGTGTTAAGTCCTGACTCTAATGTACTGACTTACACGAGACACATGCTGAAGTCAAGGTCACTCAGGACCTGCACCTTTAATTCACAGCTCTCCAGTGCTGCACTTGCCTGAGACCTCCCTTTATATACCTCAGTGGGACAGGTATGGAGTGTCTCCTGCAGGTGCACCCCTGGTGGTAAGGTATGCTTATTGTTACAGGTCATATCCAGTTATAGTCATGTATAGCATGGTAAGATACAGTTATATACAGTAATGTGAGATACATGACATCACCCTCCCCCAAGGTCTTATTGCCTTTATAGATTCAGTCTCTCAGTTGGTCTGCGCTCTCGCGTGGAGCATCTTAGTTGTGGTTCAGTTATTTGCCTTGGTGCCTGTGTTTCGTTCGGTGTGATTGCTGGTATCTCGCCTGGGCTGTCTGTTTCGTTCGGTGTGATTGCTGGTATCTCGCCTGGGCTGTCTGTTGAGACTGCCCTTTCCTCAGGTTGTTCCACCTGTCTGTCCACAGGTGTGGTGTGAGTTCCACATTGTAGTCTGCCTCTGGTTCTTCAGTTTTATCAGTGAATCTACTTTTTACTTGGTCTACATGCCTCCGGCAGGTTTGGCCATTGTCCATTTGTATAACCAGTAGCCTGTTTCCCTCTTTTTCTGTTACTGTCCCTGCAAGCCATTTGGGACCCCGGCCATAGTTTAGCACATTCCACCTATCTCATTCCACCTCCCCCTCGAATTTCGGTCATGGTACTCAGTTAGCTTTTGACGCTTAGCCTCAACAATTTCATGCATGTCTGGGAGGATTAACGAGAGCCTGGTCTTTAAGGTTTGTTTCATCAATAGTTGCGCGGGGGGAACCCCAGTCAACGAATGCGGACGAGATCTGTATGCCAGCAGCAGTCGCGACAGGCGGTTCTGCAGCGTAGGACCTTGGATTCTGAGCATGCCTTGTTTAATGATCTGCATTGCTTGCTCTGCCTGGCCATTGGAGGCCAGCTTGAAAGGTGCCGTTTTAACATGATTTATACTGTGGTCAACTATAAAATTGTGAAATTCTGCGTGGTGAAGCACGGACCATTATCACTGACCAATATGTCAGAAATGCTGTGCGTTGCAAACATGGTTCTAAGGCTCTCTACAGTGGTGGAGGTGGTGCTCGAGTTTAAAATGGTGCACTCGATCCATTTTGAAAATGCATCAACGGCTACGAGGAACATTTTGCCCATGAATGGGCCCGCATCGTCTAAATGCACCCGCGACCACGGTTTGGTGGGCCAGGGCCAGGGGCTTAGGCGGGCCTCCCAGGGGGCATTACTGAGTTGGGCACAAATGGTGCACCGATGGATGCAGAGCTCCAAGTCTGCGTCATTGCCAGGCCACCAGACATGAGATCTGGCTATGGCCTTCATAAGGACGATCCCCGGGTGCTCGCGATGGAGCTCCCGGACAAACGCCTCCCTGCCTCGTAAGGGCATAACTACTCGGCTGCCCCACATCAGGCAGTCTGCCTGTAGTGAGAGTTCATGCATGCGCCTATGGAAGGGTTTGACCTCCTCGGGGCAGGCATCGTCAGCCTCTGCCCAGTCACTGGTTAAAACGCATCTTTTAACTAGAGATAACGTGGGGTCACTGGTCGTCCAGGCTCTGATTGGCGAGCCGTCATGGGCGAACCTGTGGATTCAAAGGCATTGATTACCATGACCATCTCACAATCCTGTTCGTCGGACCTTTCTGTGGTCGCCAGGGGTAGCCTGCTAAGCGCGTCGGCACAGTTGTCTGTGCCTGGTCTGTGCCTTATCGTGTAGTTGTAAGCCGCCAGCATGAGTGCCCACCACTGAATGCGCGCCAAGACGTTGGCGTTGATTGCCTTGCACTCAAATAGTAGGGACGTGAGGGGTTTGGGGTCGGTTTCTAATGCAAACTTAGCCCCGAAAAGGTATTGGTGCATCTTTTTGACACCGTACACGCACGCGAGCACATACTGTAACCGCGTTCCGCCCACGAAAGTGACCTGGAGGCATAAGCAATTTACCCGCATCATTGACGTGCTGTAAAACGCACCCGACCCCGTACGCTGATGCATCACACGTAAGGACTAACATTTTACCTGGGTCAAAAAAGGCTAAAACACTCTTGGAGCATAGAAGGTTGCGTGCCTTATTGAAGGTGCATTCTTGGGCGTCCCCCCAAAACAATCGCACCCCTTTCTGAGTAGCACGTGGAGAGGCTCCAGCAGCGTGCTCAAGTTCTGCATAAAGTTCCCAAAGTAATTGAGTAGCCCAAGAAAGGCGCGCAGTTCGAGACATTTCGGGGCCTGGGTGCCAGGTGAATCGCTTCGGTTTTGGATTCGGTTGGGCGGATTCCATCAGCGGCAATCCTTCTGCCCAAAAATTCAACCTCAGGCGCGAGAAACAGACACTTGGATTTCTTAACTCTTAGGCCTACCCGATCCAATCGACTTAGTACTTCCTCAATATTGCGGAGATGAGAGTCGGTGTCCCTGCCCGTGATGAGTATGTCAAGTTGAAACACAACCGTCCCCGGGATGGACTTGAGCAGACTCTCCATGTTGCGCTGGAATATAGCAGCTGCCGACCTGATGCCGAATGGGCATCGATTGTACACAAAAAGGCCTCGATGTGTGTTGAGGATGGTGAGTAGCTTAGACTCTTCGGTCAGTTCTTGCGTCATATACGCAGATGTGAGGTCAAGTTTCGAGAAAAGTTTTCCTCCAGCCAATGTGGCAAATAGGTCCTCCGCTCTGGGCAGCGGGTTTTGGTCCTGTAGGGAGACTCTGTTTATAGAAACATAGAAACATAGAAAATAGGTGCAGGAGCAGGCCATTCAGCCCTTCTAGCCTGCACCGCCATTCAATGAGTTCATGGCTGAACATGAAACTTCAGTACCCCCTTCCTGCTTTCTCGCCATAACCCTTGATCCCCCGAGTAGTAAGGACTTCATCTAACTCCCTTTTGAATATATTTAGTGAATTGGCCTCAACTACTTTCTGTGGTAGAGAATTCCACAGGTTCACCACTCTCTGGGTGAAGAAGTTTCTCCTCATCTCGGTCCTAAATGGCTTACCCCTTATCCTCAGACTGTGACCCCTGGTTCTGGACTTCCCCAACATTGGGAACATTCTTTCTGCATCTAACCTGTCTAAACCCGTCAGAATTTTAAACGTTTCTATGAGGTCCCCTCTCATTCTTCTGAACTCCAGTGAATACAAGCCCAATTGATCCAATCTTTCTTGATAGGTCAGTCCCGCCATCCCGGGAATCAGTCTGGTGAACCTTCGCTGCACTCCCTCAATAGCAAGAATGTCCTTCCTCAAGTTAGGAGACCAAAACTGTACACAATACTCCAGGTGTGGCCTCACCAAGGCCCTGTACAACTGTAGCAACACCTCCCTGCCCCTGTATTCAAATCCCCTCGCTATGAAGGCCAACATGCCATTTGCTTTCTTAACCGCCTGCTGTACCTGCATGCCAACCTTCAATGACTGATGTACCATGACACCCAGGTCTCGTTGCACCTTCCCTTTTCCTAATCTGTCACCATTCAGATAATAGTCTGTCTCTCTGTTTTTACCACCAAAGTGGATAACCTCACATTTATCCACATTATACTTCATCTGCCATGCATTTGCCCACTCACCTAACCTATCCAAGTCACTCTGCAGCCTAATAGCATCCTCCTCGCAGCTCACACTGCCACCCAACTTAGTATCATCCGCAAATTTGGAGATACTGCATTTAATCCCCTCGTCTAAATCATTAATGTACAATGTAAACAGCTGGGGCCCCAGCACAGAACCTTGCGGCACTCCACTAGTCACTGCCTGCCATTCTGAAAAGTACCCGTTTACTCCTACTCTTTGCTTCCTGTCTGACAACCAGTTCTCAATCCACGTCAGCACACTACCCCCAATCCCATGTGCTTTAACTTTGCACATTAATCTCTTGTGTGGGACCTTGTCGAAAGCCTTCTGAAAGTCCAAATATACCACATCAACTGGTTCTCCTTTGTCCACTTTACTGGAAACATCCTCAAAAAATTCCAGAAGATTTGTCAAGCATGATTTCCCTTTCACAAATCCATGCTGACTTGGACCTATCATGTCACCATTTTCCAGATGCACTGCTATGACATCCTTAATAATTGATTCCATCATTTTACCCACTACTGAGGTCAGGCTGACCGGTCTATAATTCCCTGTTTTCTCTCTCCCTCCTTTTTTAAAAAGTGGGGTTACATTGGCTACCCTCCACTCCATAGGAACTGATCCAGAGTCAATGGAATGTTGGAAAATGATTGTCAATGCATCCGCTATTTCCAAGGCCACCTCCTTAAGTACTCTAGGATGCAGGCCATCAGGCCCTGGGGATTTATCTGCCTTCAATCCCATCAATTTCCCCAACACAATTTCCCGACTAATAAAGATTTCCCTCAGTTCCTCTTCCTTACTAGACCCTCTGACCCCTTTTATATCCGGAAGGTTGTTTGTATCCTCCTTAGTGAATACCGAACCAAAGTACTTGTTCAATTGATCCGCCATTTCTTTGTTCCCCGTTATGACTTCCCCTGATTCTGACTGCAGGGGACCTACGTTTGTCTTCACCAACCTTTTTCTCTTTACATACCTATAGAAACTTTTGCAATCCGCCTTAATGTTCCCTGCAAGCTTCTTCTCGTACTCCATTTTCCCTGTCCTAATCAAACCCTTTGTCCTCCTCTGCTGAGTTCTAAATTTCTCCCAGTCCCCAGGTTCGCTGCTATTTCTGGCCAATTTGTATGCCACTTCCTTGGCTTTAATACTATCCCTGATTTCCCTAGATAGCCACGGTTGAGCCACCTTCCCCTTTTTATTTTTACGCCAGACAGGAATGTACAATTGTTGTACTTCATCCATGCGGTCTCTAAATGTCTGCCATTGCCCATCCACAGTCAACCCCCTAAGTATCATTCGCCAATCTATCCTAGCCAATTCTCGCCTCATACCTTCAAAGTTACCCTTCTTTAAGTTCTGGACCATGGTCTCTGAATTTACTGTTTCATTCTCCATCCTAATGCAGAATTCCACCATATTATGGTCACTCTTCCCCAAGGGGCCTCGCACAATGAGATTGCTAATTAATCCTCTCTCATTACACAACACCCAGTCTAAGATGGCCTCCCCCCTAGTTGGTTCCTCAACATATTGGTCTAGAAAACCATCCCTTATGCACTCCAGGAAATCCTCCTCCACCGTATTGCTTCCAGTTTGGCTAGCCCAATCTATGTGCATATTAAAGTCACCCATTATAACTGCTACACCTTTATTGCATGCACCCCTAATGGTAGACTAGTAATCCCCACAGATTTGCATGGATCCATCAGGCTTCATGACGGGGACGATGGGGCTTGCCCAGTCGCTGAATTCCACGGGAGAAATTATGCCTTCCCGCAGAAGCCGGTCCAGTTTGTTTTCAATCTTTTCCCTCATCACATAAGGCACAGCTCTAGCCTTGTGATGGACCGGTCTGGCATTCTGTGTGATGTAGATTCTAACTTTAGCCCATTTGAAGGTGCCCACACCTGGCTGAAAGAGATGTTCAAAACGGCTTAGAACTGTTGAGCAGGAGGTCCGTTCCTCTGACGACATGACGTGAACATCATCCCATTTCCAATTAAGTTCTGCTAGCCAGTTTCTCCCCAACAGGGCTGGGAGATCCCCGGGGACAATCCACAGGGAAAGTCGGTGTACCATCCCTTTGTGTGTGACTGAGAGCATGGCGCTGCCAAGGACTGGGACGATTTCTTTAGTATAGGTCCTTAGTTTGGTGTCGATCTTTGTGAGTTTTGTTCTGTTGCTTTTGTGCGGCCACAGCTATTCAAATTGTTGAGCGCTCATGAGGGATTGACTGGCCCCGCGTCTAGTTCCATGTTGACCGGTATCCCATTGAATAGAACCCTCATCATAATTGGAGGCCTCTTGGTGTAAGAACAGTGGACATTGATCGTGTTAACGCGCTGTACCTCGGCATCCCGTGCACTGTTCCAACCGTCTTCTGGTCCGCTTTCCGACCCTTCCGATTCGTATACCAGCCGAGCTGCTGTTTTTCTGCACATGCGAGCCAGATGCCCTGTGTAGTTGCAGTTTCTGCAAACGGCATGCTGAAATCGACACATCCTGGTTGAGTGCCTTCCCCCACGTCTAGCTGATCTTCCTTGAGCTTCTCTCAATCTGTTGTTGATTGCTCGCATTGTGGGTTGATGAGGTGTGATCGGCCGTTCATTTGGCCCTTGATTTTGGCGCCATTATCTGCTGTTGAAGGCCTGCTCTCCTGCCTTTGTCTGTGTGTGGGGGTAGCAGTTTGTTTCACAATGTGAACCCCTTGTTCCGATGCCTCGTTGGTTGTCGTACCTGAAGTATAGATCAGCCTCGTTTCTTCTTCGCCTGCCAAGAGCATCTGTGCGACCAGTGCTGCTGCCTCTAGAGTCAAGTTCTTAGTCTCTATAAGCTTTCGGAATATGCCTGCATGGCCTATTCCTTCAATGAAAAAGTCTCTCAGCATTTCTCTCCTCAGTTCATCGGGGAACTCATATGAACTAGCCAGCCTCCGAAGTTCCACCACGAAGTCGGGTATGCTTTGGCCCACACAGCGTCTGTAGTTGTAGAACCTGTGTCTGGCCATGTGTAGACTGCTCGCTGGCTTCAGGTGGTCTCTCACCAGTGTGCTCAACTCCTCAAATGACTTGCTTGCTGGTTTCTTGGGTGCCAGCAGGTCTTTCATTAAAGCGTATGTTTTCGAGCCACAGCTGGTCAAGAGATGGGCTCTTCTCTTGTCTGCCTTATCGTCGCCCAGCCAGTCTTTGGTCACATAGCTTTGCTGGAGCCTTTCTATAAAGTCATCCCAATTGTCTCCAGCATTGTATTTCTCATCTGAGCTGTTGGTAGCCATTCTGTGGATTCTGTGATCCCGTAACTCGTTGCCACTGTTAAGTCCTGACTCTAATGTTCTGACTTACACGAGACACATGCTGAAGTCAAGGTCACTCAGGACCTGCACCTTTAATTCACAGCTCTCCAGTGCTGCACTTGCCTGAGACCTCCCTTTATATACCTCAGTGGGACAGGTATGGAGTGTCTCCTGCAAGTGCACCCCTGGTGGTAAGGTATGCTTATTGTTACAGGTCATATCCAGTCACAGTCATGTATAGCATGGTAAGATACAGTTATATACAGTAATGTGAGATACATGACAATATGTTTCTATGAGATCCCCTCTCATTCTTCTGAACTTCAGTGGATACAAACCCAATTGATCCAGTCTCTCCTCATATGTCAGTCCTGCCATCCCGGGAATCAGTCTGGTGAACCTTCGCTGCACTCCCTCAATAGCAAGAATGTCCTTCCTCAGATTAGGAGACCAAAACTGAACACAATATTCCAGGTGTGGCCTCACCAAGGCTCTGTACAACTGCAGTAAGACCTCCCTGCTCCTATACTCAAATCCTCTAGCTATGAAGGCCAACATGCCATTTGCCTTCTTCACCGTCTGCTGTACCTGCATGCCAAACTTCAATGACTGATGTACCATGACACCCAGGTCTCATTGCGCATCCCCTTTTCCTAATCTGTCACCATTCAGATAATATTCTGTCTTCCTGTTTTTGCCACCAAAGTGGATAACCTCACATTTATCCACATTATACTGCATCTACCATGCATTTGCCCACTCACCTAACCTGTCCAAGTTATCCTGCAGCCTCTTAGCATCCTCCTCACAGCTCACACCACAACCCAGCTTAGTGTCCTCTGCAAACTTGGAGATATTACATTCAATTCCTTCATCTAAATCATTAATGTATATTGTAAATAGCAGGGGTACCAGCACTGAACCCTGCAGCACCCCACTGGTCACTGCCTGCCATTCTGAAAAGGACCCGTTTATTCCAACTCTCTGCTTCCTGTCTGCCAACCAGCTCATAAGTGACTGACTCGCCCCTGTGTCCAACTCCATGGAAACAGGAATGCCATTTATCTTGACTTTCATCATCATGGGGGGACTTTTGGCAGTGAAGGTGTGCACCCCGTGCACTGCTTCCTTGGGCTGAGTCGCCTCTTTAGCTTGTACTTTATGATCCTCGCTGGATCGTAAACCTCCTGCCGACGCCTCTGCCACATTTTGAGTTGCAGTTCTTGTGCACTTTTGCTGTGGGTGGCCCTTTAAGGCCGCAGCCTTTGCACGCATAGTGTCTGAATCGACACAGGGCCTGATGGTTATCCCTGCAACGCCAGCATGTTAAACGATTCACATTTACACACCTTGGCAGATTCTGAGTCGAACTAATTGTTTGATCAACAGTTATTTTCTGCACAGTACTTGCCAGTGAGTTTTGATTCTAGGAGAATCTCAACGTTGAGGTCGTGAACGCCTGGCTTAAGGTCCGCTTCACATCCCGTCCCGTCACGAAAATGTCCCGCGACACATTGTTGAGGAGTTCCCCAAATTCGAACGGTTCTGCGAGCCTTCGTAGGTCTGCGACATGTTCCGCTAAATCCTAGCCCTCGGTGCGGTGCTGTGTGCAAAAGCAATACCTGGCCAGCAAAACCCGAATAAAGGTTTCACCCTCTGTAAACTTTCCTAAACTACCAACGGCAGCCATCTCTGCGTGTAAGTCCGTGATCTGTACTCGGCGGCAGTTAATATGTCTCTACTTATCTGTAGAATAATTCCACGAAGACTAGTGCTATGCTTGAACTGCTGTGACCTTAGTCTCTTTATTCAAACTGCAGAATGCCTTCACCGCGTGATGACCAGCCTTTTATACAGCTCCTGCCTGGGCCTCCCACAGTTGCACTCTCTAGAGGTACCAGCATAGTATAGACACAGAGTTTACATATATGACAGAACAGTTAACATACAAGGAGTAGGAGTGGGATATAGAAAAGCAATCTTAAGTGAGATTGTGTTACTAGAAATACAAAGAGTAATGCTAGCTACTCAGTTTTGGTGCTGCCACAATCCAGAGGGCACCATATTGGGCATCGACACCTTCAGAGAGATAGGGGTACTGATAGATCGCCAGATAAACACCAAAATCAAATTAAGTTTGATCATCAGGGACACCAGCAGCGAGTGGCCGGGATAACCCCAATACAGCCTGAGTGGGAAATAAAAGGTGCATGGGGTAGCGTGTGCCAATAATACCCATTTCTGTGAGCACGATACAAGCAGGACTGTGGGCTAGCAGGGGTACCACCCATCAAAATTCCCGGACCAGAACACAAAGCTCACCGACAGTACCCACTGAGGCCCGAAGCCAAGACAGCGGTCTTTCGGATAGTGCAGAATTAGAAGAACAAGGGGTAGTGAAACAAATAATAGCCTCCACTAATTATCCACAAGTTATCCTACATACCCAGCATACCTTAGTAGAATTGCTTAATACGGGAAGGCTAAGAACAGTATCTGACGCATGTAAGGTTACGTGGGAGGCAATGCTCTTACCACCCAATGATATAGTAACAATAATAAAAGACAACTGTAACAATCCCGCAGGGTAGATTATTATGGAAGGAGCAGAGCATCAGTGTAACCCAACAGGAGACGAAGAGGGAAGTAGTCAGGCTGGCGAAACCCCACTTGAGTAAGCGGACATGGATCTCAATGTAGATGGGTCCTGGCATTATATCAACGGGACACCACGAATGGGATGGGCAGTGGTAGATAGCAGTGGACAGGTTAAAAGGGAAGGATGGCTAGAAGGGGGCCTATTGGCCCAAGTGACTCTCAATGAGGCTCTGAAGATGGCCAAACGGAAAAGAGTAAACATTTATACAGTCGGTATGCTTTTGGAGTGATGCATGATTACATGATAGCCTGTAGTAGGTGAGAATATATGACATCAGGAGGAGGACCAATAGAACACAAGGATATTGTTAAAAAATTAGTGGAAGCCTCTCTCCTACCCCAAGAGTGTGCAATAATAAAAATCAAAGCACACATAAAAATTACTGATCAGCACCAACAGGGAAATGCATGGGCAGATGAAGCAGCCAAGCGGGTGGCTGAGACAGGTAATCTGGCCGGGGAAGCCCAGGTCAGAGCATGTACAATTGGGCCCAAGGAAGTAAACATGCTTAAGGTACAGGGCGAAACCACTCTACAAGAAAAGAGGTGGAAGCAGAGGGGAGCCCAACAAGGGTCAGTCTGGATATGGAGGAAAGATGGGAATGTGATAGCCCCAGAGTGCATCCAGGAGAGCCTATTGAGCATATACCACGGGTATGTCCATACAGGTAGAACTAACATGATAAATTCGATGTCCCAATATTGGTAGTAGAAGGGAATGGGTAGAGATATAGAAAACCATTGTAGAAAGTGCGTGACATGCACGAAGTACAACCCAGGGGGGAAAATAAAGGTCAGGATGGTACATCAACTCCGACTAAAGGGACCCTGGGAAAACTTACAGATAGAATTTAGTGGATCGCTACCCAGCCACAAAAAGACATACTGCCTAGTTATAATAGATCAATTTACTAAGTGGGTAGAAGCTTTCGCAACTGGGAATTGCTCAGCCGAAACTGTAGCCAGAATCTTAGCGGAGGAAATAATACCCCGATGGGAAATGCCACTACAGTTGGACTCAGATCAAGGTACACACTTTACAGGGAAGGTGATGAAACAGGCCTGCACTTGACTAGGAATTAGACAGAAAATCCATATCCCATACCATCCGGAGTCATCCGGATTAGTGGAACGAATGAATAGGACCTTAAAGACAGCACTAGCCAAGGCAATCAAGGAGACAGGAAAGGGGTGGGTAGACATGTTACCCCGAGTACTGATGAAACTCAGGGCAATCCCTAGTCGGGCTACAGGATTGATGCCCTTTGAACTGATGACAGGAAGAGCTATGAGACTGCCAGCAGTCTCGGTTACAGGAAGCAAGGACGTAGGGCCATATAAAGACATGATACGAAGGTTTGTGATGGAACTCTCGAAGCAGTTACATGACCTAAAAGCACAGGCTAGAGATCAACAAATAATCAAGGACTTAGAGAACAACACTAAAGAACAGAAGGTCCAAAAACCTCAAGTAGGCAGTCAGGTAATGGTGAAGATAAACCCAGAGAAACCAGGGTTCTCACCAAAATGGACTGGCCCCCATCAGGTAATAATGATAAGTGCACATGTGTAGTTATAGGGGGTATTGGCAAATGCAAACACTGGACCCAGTTGAAAAGACATAGGGCCCGACTTTTGATCGATGTCCCGCCCGCAGCTGCCGAGGTTCCGCCGGAAATGTCCATTTATTGGGCGATTCCTCTGGAACCGGCCATCTCCCGTTGAGGATCCGCCTGGTGGAAGATTTGTGGGGAAGGATTCCGCCCATGTCGCAGTGTCCCGCCAACCCATGCCGGAAGTCAGATAATTGCCATTTTGAGCACTTTTGCTGCATTCCCGCTGACCTGCCGCTCGCCAGAAGATATGCTCTGGAAAAGCAGGTCTGAGCTGGCAGTGGGCCAGCAATCACACATCGGCCGGGAGGCAGCATTGTGAGCGACTTGAATCAGGAGATTGGGAAGAAGGGATGGCGGGAGCAGTATGAGCGGCGTCAATCGGGAGATTGGGAAGAAGGCAGCACTATTTCGGCACCAATCGGGAGGGTGGGCGCAGTGTGAGCGGCGTCAATTGGGAGGGAGGGAGGCAGCAGTGTGAGCGGGCAGCTCTGGCACATCGGCTAGGAGGGAGGGAGGGAGAGATGGAGTGCATTGGGGCAGCTCTGGCACATCGGCTGGGTGGGAGTGCTGGTGGCCATCACATCACGGCAGCCAGTCAGATTCTGCACCATATCAGTGGGACTGCTTGAAAGAAGTTAGGTCAATGTTGCATTACTTTCTTTCTGATGGTGATGTTTAAATTGGACGTGATAAAACCGACTGAAATGTGTGTAAGCTAATGGAGGCTTTTTTTTTGCACCTTGTTGAAAGTCCTTCATTGAGCAGGCCAATGGCAAAGGGAAAATTATTATGAGTGACTGACAAGTGTTCAGCATCTCACATGTTGCACATCCAAGCTGGTTCATTAATTGTCTCACACAATATACTGCAATGTAACTGATGACCATGTCATCTCAGGGGTGGCACTCCTCCATCTTTGGCCTCGCAAAAAGAGGGTTGAAGTGCAAGCCTTAAGGTCTGCCCTGCAACTTGGTAAACTAGAGTAATTGAATGGCAGCCTTCCTGCATTCATTGTCGTCTTGCGATGACCTGATGACAGGACCCATTATACACTGCAGTCAGATGTGGATGGGAAGATATTCCTGATGAAGCAGATTGTAAAGTTCTGTCCCCTCAGTACAGATTCACACGAGGTATGTAGTGAAGTCAAGGTCACTCTGGACCTGCACCTTTATTTCACAGCTCTGGAATGCTGCACTTGCCTGAGACCTGTCCTTATATACCTGTCTCTTGCAAGTGCACCCCTGATGGTAAGGTATGCTGGTGGTTACAGGTCATATCTTATTACAGTCATGTATAGCATGTTAGGATACAGTTATATATAATAATGTAAGATACATGACATCACCCTCCCCAAAGGTCTTATTGTCTTTATAGGTTCAGTCTCTCAGGTGGTCTACGCTCTCGCGTGGAGCGTCTGAGTTGTGGTTCAGTTGTTTGCCTTGGTGTCTGTTTTTCTTCGGGTGTGGTTGCTGGTATCTCGCCTGGGCTGTCTGTTTCGATTGGTGTGATTGTTGTTGACTCGCCTGGGCTGTCTGTTGGGATTGCCCTTTCCTCAGGTTGTTCCCTCTGTCTGTCCACCAGGTGTAGTGCGAGTTCCACATTGTAGTCTGCCTCTCGTTCCGCAGTGTTGTTGGTAAATCTGCTTTTGACTTGGTCTACATGCCTCCGGCAGGTTTTGCCATTGTCCATTTGTACTACCAGTAGCCTGTTTCCTTCCTTGCCCGTTACTGTCCCTGCAAGCCATTTGGGACCCCTGCCATAGTTTAGTACAAACACTTTGTCCCCTATCTCATTCCATCTCCCCCTCGAATTTCTGTCATGGTACTCAGTCAGCTTACGGCGCTTTGCCTCAACGATTTCGTGCATGTCTGGGAGGATTAATGAGAGCCTTGGTTTTAAAGTCCTTTTCATCAACAGTTGCGCGGGGGGATCCCAGTCAGTGAGTGCGGACGAGATCTGTATGCCAGCAGCAGTCGCAACAGGCGACCCTGCAGTGTGGGACCTTGGATTTTAAGCATGCCTTGTTTAATGATTTGCACTGCTCTCTCCGCCTGGCCGTTGGAGGCCGGCTTGAACGGTGCCGTCTTGACGTGATTTATGCCATGGTCAATTATAAAGTCTTGGAATTCTGCGCTGGTGAAGCACGGACCATTGTCACTGACCAATATGTCAGGGATTCCGCGCGTTGCAAACATGGTTGCGAGGCTCTCCACAGTGGTGGAGGTTGTGCTCGAGTTTAAAATGGTGCATTCGATCCACTTTGAAAATGCATCTACAACTACGAGGAACATTTTGCCCATGAATGGGCCCGCATTGTCTACGTGCACCCGCGACCACGGTTTGGTAGGCCAGGGCCAGGGGCTCAGTGGAGCCTCCCTGGGGGCATTGCTGAGTTGGGCACAAATGGTGCACCTTCAGACGCAGAGCTCCAAGTCCGTGTCAATACCAGGCCACCAGACGTGGGATCTGGCTATGGCCTTCATGAAAACGATCCCCGGGTGCTCGCGGGGGAGCTCCCGGACAAATGCCTCTGCCTTGCAGAGGCATGACTACTCGGCTGCCCCACATCAGGCAGTCTGCTTGTAGTGATAGCTCATGCATGCACCTGTGAAAGGGTTATTATTCCTCGGGGCAGGCATCGCGAGCCTCTGCCCAGTCATCAGTTAGGACACATCTTTTTATGAAGGATAACGTGGGATCGCTGGCCGTCCAGGCTCTGATTTGACGAGCTGTCATGGGCGAACCTGTGGACTCAAAGGCATTGATTGCCATGACTATCTCACAGTCCTGTTCGTCAGACCCTTCCGTGGTCGCCAGGGGTAGCCTGCTGAGCACATCGGCACAGTTGTCTGTGCCTTATGGTATAGTCGTAGGACGCCAGCATGAGTGCCCACCGTTGAATTCGCGCCGAGGCGTTGGTGTTTATTGCCTTGCTCTCGGATAGGAGGGACGTGAGGGCTTGTGGTCAGTTTCTAACGCGAACTTGACACCATACACGCACGCGAGCGCCTCCTTCTCTACCATTCCATACCCGCGCTCCGCCCGCGAAAGTGACCTGGAGGCATAAGCTATGGGTTGTAATTTGCCCACACTATTGACATGTTGCAAAACGCACCCGACCCCATACGCTGACGCATCGCATGTGAGAACTAGCTTTTTACCTGGGTCAAAGAAAGTCAAAACACTGTTGGAACACAGAAGGTTGCGTGCCTTATTGAAGGCGCGTTCCTGGGCGTCCCCCCAAAACCAATCGCACCCCTTCCTGAGTAGCACATGGAGAGACTCCAGCAGCATGCTTAAGTTCTGCATAAAGTTCCCAAAGTAATTGAGTAGCCCGAGAAAGGCGCGCAGTTCTGAGACATTCCGGGGCCTGGGTGCCAGGCGAATTGCTTCTGTTTTAGACTCTGTTGGGCGGATTCCATCAGCGGCAATCCTTCTGCCCAAAAATTCAACCTCAGGTGCGAGAAACAGGCACTTGGATTTCTTGACTCGTAGGCCTACCCGATCCAACCGCTTTCGTACTTCCTCCAAATTACGGAGATGGGAGTCAGTGTCCCTGCCTGTGATAAGTATGTCGTCTTGAAATACAACCGTCCCCGGGATGGACCTGAACAGACTCTCCATGTTGCGCTGGAATATGGCAGCTGCCGACTTGATGACGAATGGGCATCGATTGTACATGAAAAGGCCTCGATGTGTGTTGATGGTGGTGAGTAGCTTGGATTCCTCGGTCAATTCTTGCGTCATATACGTAGATGTGAGGTCTAATTTTGAGAAAAGTTTACCTCCAGCCAATGTGGCAAATAAGTCCTCCACTCTGGGCAGTGGGTACTGGTCAGTAGGGAGACTCTGTTTATGGTAGATTTGTAGTCCCCACAGATTCGTACAGATCCATCAGGCTTCATGACTGGGACGATGGGACTTGCCCAGTCGCTAAATTCCACAGGTGATATAATGCCTTCCCGCAGAAGCCTGTCTAGTTCGTGTTTAATCTTTTCCCTCATCACATAAGGTACAGCTCTGGCCTTGTGATGGACCGGTCTAGCATCCTGTGTGATGTTGATTTTGACTTTGGCCCCTTTGAAAGTGCCCACACCTGCCTGAAAGAGATGTTCAAATCGCTTTATAACTGTTGAGCAGGAGGTCCGTTCCTCTAATGACATGGCATGACATCATCCCATTTCCAGTTTAGTTTTGCCAGCCAGCTTCTCCCCAGCAGAGCTGGGGCGTCTCCGGGGACAATCCACAGGGGAAGTCGGTTCACTGTCCCTTTGTGTGTGACAGAGAGCATGGCGCTGCTGAGGACTGGTACAATTTCTTTGGTATAGGTCCTTAGTTTGATCCTTGTGTATTTTGGTCTGTCTCTTTTATGCGGCCACAGTTGTTCAAATTGTTGAGCGCCCATGAGAGATTGACTCGCTCCCGTATCCAGCTCCATGTTGACAGATATCCCGTGAGTAGGACCCTCATCATTATAGGAGGCGTCCTGTTGTAGGAGCAGCGGCCATTGATCGTGTTGACCCGCTGTACATCGGTGTCCCGGGTACTGTCCCCACCATCTTCTGGTCCGCTTTCCGACCCATCCGATTTGTATACCAGCCGAGCTGCCGTTTTTTTGCACATGCGGGCCAAATGCCCTGTATATTCACAATTTCTGCAAACAGCCTGCTGAAATCGACATCCCCTTGACGAGTGCCCACCCCCACACCTCCAGCACAGACCTGTTCCATTGTTCAAAGTGTTCCCAAAGAATGAGCTGCATCTGGCTGATCTCTCTTGAGCTTCTCTCAGTTTGTAGTTGATTGCTCGCATTGTGGGTTGATGAGGTGTGAACGGCCGTTCCTGTGGCCCTTGATGGCTTCTGCCTGCTGTCGAGAGCCTGTTCTCCTGGTTTTGCCTGTGTGTGGGGGTAGCAGCTTGCTTAGTGCTGTGAACTTCTTGTTCCAATATTTCGTTAGTTGTCGTACCTGCATTGCAAATCAACCTCGTTTCTTCTTCCCCTACCAAGAATGTCTGTTCAACCAATGCTGCTGCCTCTAAGGTCAGGTTCTTGGTCTCTATGAGCTTTCGGAATATGCCTGCGTGGCCTATTCCTTCAATGAAAAAGTCTCTCAGCATTTCTCTCCTCAGTTCATCAGAGAACTCACATAAACTAGCCAACCTCCGAAGTTCCGTCACGAAGTCGGGTATGCTCTGGCCCACACAGCGTCTGTAGTTGTAGAACCTGTGTCTGGCCATGTGTAGGCTGCTCGCTGGCTTCAGGTGGTCTCTTACCAGTGTGCTCAATTCTTCAAACGACTTGCTTGCTGGTTTCTCGGGTGCCAACAGATCCTTCGTATGTTTTCGAGCCTGGTCAAGAGATGGACTTTTCTCTTGTCTGCCTTATCGTCGCCTAACCAGTCTTTGGTTACAAAGCTTTGCTGGAGCCTTTCTATAAAGTCCTCCCAATTGTCTCCCGCATTGTACTTTTCATCTGATCCGTTGTTCGCCATTCTGTGGATTCTGTAATCCCATCCTCGTCGCCACTGTAAAGTTCTGTCCCCTCAGTACAGATTCACACGAGGCATGTAGTGAAGTCAAGGTCACTCTGGATCTGCACCTTTATTTCACAGCTCTGGAATGCTGCACTTGCCTGAGATCTGTCCTTATATACCTGTGTCTTGCAAATGCACCGCTGGTGGTAAGGTATGCTGGTGGTTACAGGTCATATCTTATTACAGTCATGTATAGCATGTTCGGATACAGTTATATATAATAATGTAAGATACATGACACAGATGACCTGAGGGACAGATGTGTGGTTGGCGCAACGCACCACAAATATGACGTTAAAATGACACACGCACAAACAGAGGGTCAACAATGTGAGTATATTTACAAGTGCACAATGACAAACGTTACATAATATTATCACATATACAGACATTTACACAAGGAAGCAACACCACCTCTCTCCCCCCCACCCCCCGCCCTTGCAGCCATGCTTGCTTTCCTCTTCCTCCCCACGCCTACACGACAGAGTAGCCGTCCCCTGCCCCTCACTGCCTCTGGCTCAGGAGGTTGTGTTGGAGGGCAGTGGGATGTGTGCAGACGTGTGCGTCTCGGTGAGAACGTAGGGTGCGTGACCAAAGGCGCAGGGATCTCCTGCTCCTCTGTATCTGTGTGTCTTGAGGGTGTGGAGTCGAGGGCTTGCACCACGCGTGCAGAAGCCATCCCCTGCCTTATGGCCTCGACACTTTCTGATGTGCGCTCGAACACTGTGAGGAGGCGCTCCATCCTTTCATCGTGCTGCTGGGTGATTGTGGCCATGATGGCAGCTATCCCAGCCTTGGTCTGCTGCATCTCGTGACCTAGCTCCATGCTGGTGGTTGAGAGTTGGATTATCTGGTTCAATAGAGCGAGCTGTCCTACATCCGCAGGTGGTTGTTTGATGCTGCTAGGTGCTGGGGCCTTGCTTCCCTTTGCACCACGGACTCTGTGCTTGCTTGACCTTGCTTGAGTGGAGTCTGTTGGAAACCCCAGGAAATCTGAGCCCCGACGCCAAGATTCTGCGGACACTTGGCTGACTTGGCAGGGGGCTGATGTCAGGTGCTTCCGGATCCTCCAGGTGAAGGGCCACAAATATGGGCCCTTCTCCCTCCTCTCTCTCATCTTCTTCCTGGCCATGGGTGGCAGAGATAGGAGCAGTGGACATGGGTGATGTGGGCTGGGGGTGCAGGAAGGATCCGATGTCCTCGGGTCTGGAGAATGTCGGGGCGGGTGATGCTGGGATGTGATGGGATCTGTGAAGGCCAGAGGTCGATGGTCTGTCCAGATCCGTGGTGTCCGAGTCAGCATCTGCAACTAGAGGACAACATTTCAGTCTGTAGTGAGGGGTGGGGGAGGGGTGGAGGTGAAAGTAAGTTGTGAGCCATTCCATCTCACATTATACCAGCAAGGAGTCCCTTTCCTACATGTCCATAGCAATAATGGGCGACAAAGTCTGCGTTCAACCGTGAGTGCATTAACATTGCAAGTACTTTCATGCCATGGCCGTCACTAACACCAGAGATGAGTGCAGCCTTACCCTGCGGTAGCACCGGATCTGCAGAAACGTTTGTGCTTGGAATGTGGCGATGTCCCACCAATACCAACACACGCTCCTCCAGCCCGGTCAATTCCATCACATCTTGTGGGCCCCTCTGGTTGCACTCAGGCTTGCCTGTTTGGCTGCTTGTTTTCTCTGCACAAAGAAACAGTGCAGCCTTTACCACCTTTGCTCATGCCCCCCCACACACACACACACACATCGCGCGCACAACCTTTTTAGCCTTGGACAGGAGGGGGTGAATAAACTTGTGCTCACTTTAGCTGCCGCCACCAAATCGTTCCACCGTTGGCGGCATTGGTCCCCATCCTGCTCCACGTTTCCTGTTGCACTGACCATCTGACCTATGTCCATCCAAAGACATCGGTATTGGGCTGGTGGAGGCTTGCCATGCCCCCAACCCCGGGTGAGTTTGCTGTATCTGCGCTCCACCTCTGTCACTAGCTCCTCCAACTCCTGCTCATTGAACCGTGGAGCTCTGGGCCTGGTTCTGCCAGTCTTCATTGATGCTTTCTACCCACTCATCCTCTATGATGAGAGGAATGGCTCCTCGAGTCTGGGTATAAATCTGTCGCACTGCCCCCTCTGCAACTCAGACTGGCCCCTCTCCAGTGCCACCTCTGCTCTCTAAAGTCCAACTCTCTCCTCTCTCTCACTCCTCTCCTCTCTCCTCTCTCCTTCTTCTCTGTCTCCTCTCTCCTCTATATTCTCTCTCTCTCCTCACCTCTCCTCTTCTCTTCTCTGTATCCTCTGCTCTCTTCTCTTCTCTGTCTCGTGTCTCTCTCTCCTGGCTCTCTCCTCTCTCTCTCCTCTCCCCTCACAGGTGAAATTAAGTGGTGTCCTTTTATGGCCCTGAGCACTTACTCAATTAAAGTGCAAGGGCCACAAAAGGATGACAACAGGCTACACACAACTACAATTTAAAAAACCACCTAAATCCCGCGCATACGCAGTGGAGACGCTCCGAAAAAACCGAGGTGGAGAGGCCTGACGCATTCTGATGATGCTTGCCGCCGATTCCCGCTCCCGCCCGCCGACTGCCCCTCCTGCTACCGCCCACACAACGGCGACCAAAGTGGCTCCCAACGGGACCTGGCGGCAACGGGCGGCAAAAACGAACGACCCGCCCGGTAGCCACCAAGAAATGAGCGGCTACCAAGGTCAGCCCCACATTCTCTAACTAACCGGTGACGACCAGGAAATATTATATTTTACAGCATTTTGGTACTCGTGGGAACAATGTGGGGTAACTCCTCCTCATACCGAGAAGAACCGGCTGAGGGACAGCAAGGCCTGAATTACAGGGACTCGAGCGACACTAATTGTGATAAAGAACCAGGAACGCTGATGGTGCCGGTCGGAGCAACAGTGGACTTAAATTGCAGCGTCGGACTAATGGCCATAAGACAACATAGCGAAGGGTCAGATCGACAATGGGGATGGACCAATAATAAGGGAATAATGCTTAGGGTGAATAAGACCGCGGTGTGTTTTGTACTAAAGAGGGGACATGGAGCCTGCAACCAGGAAAGAGGGGTGCAGATAAAGTGCATGCCAATTTTCACTCAATTCTCCGGAGTACCCCAGCAAGGAGAGGGTGAGTGGAAAATGTGCCAGCCCTCCCAGTGTGCAGATGCCTATGAATGGTGTTGGAGGGTTAGTCCCCGAGATAAACCCATCACCACTGCCCCATCAACCACTCTAGCAACAGTGAGCATTACCAGGGCCCAGACCACCACACCCTCAGTAACATCAACGTGTCCAACTATGAACGCTGGAGCAAAAGGAAGATTGGTAATAAAGCAAACCAAGGATAAGATACACTTTGGAGTAAGTCAGCGAATAATTAAGGTGTTCCTAAACCTAACGGACATAACCATCCCCAGCTTCTGTGGACCGGAGACCTAAGCCTGTATAAAAACCTGACCCTGCGAGCACTTGAAGGCCCTGAATCAAACACCACGAATTCTAACGTGGAATGAGGGATGGTTAAAAAAGGGGTCTGGGCGAAAATGGGATTCTAGAAATGGTAGGCACGGGATACGTGGCAGGGGTTGCAATGGTAAACCCGATAGACCTGCACATGATAGATGATCGGGTCGATGCCCAAACCCGAACCTTGCAGAGATTATTGGATAGGGATGAGGATAATGAAAGGTTACGGGCACAACTGGGTAGCGGCGCGGAGAGGGAATTGTTACAAGTGCCCACACGTTACAGGACCATGCCAGAACCATAAATTTGATAAACAAAGCGGGGAAAAACAAAAACATGAGCAGGAGAATACAGATGGAAATAGTTTGCGCAGGGTACGGAGCATGGTTACTCAGTGGAATATAACATAACCTGGAGCAACTCCAAAATGGAGGAGAAGTGCCAGACTGGATACCAATTGATGCATTTACCAGCCGGACCTTGGACACAGTGGAAGACACAAAAACCATGCCAAAAATTGCTAGTCACGGGAATGTGGGAAGGGAGGACCTTGAGACAATCACTATCACTAGGGGGGTAGTGCTGAAGAGACTAATGGAACTCAAGGTAGACAAGTCCCCTGGTCCTGATGAAATGCATCCCAGGGTATTAAAAGAGATGGCGGAAGTTATAGCAGATGCATTCGTTATAATCTACCAAAATTCTCTGGACTCTGGGGAGGTACCAGCGGATTGGAAAGCAGCTAATGTAACGCCTCTGTTTAAAAAAGGGGGCAGACAAAAGGCAGGTAACTATCGGCCGGTTAGTTTAGCATCTGTAGTGGGGAAAATGCTTGAAACTATCATTAAGGAAGAAATAGCGGGACATCTAGATAGGAATAGTGCAATCAAGCAGACGCAGCATGGATTCATGAAGGGGAAATCGTGTTCAACTAATTTACTAGAATTCTTTGAGGATATAACAAGCATGGTGGATAGAGGTGTACCGATGGATGTGGTGTATTTAGATTTCCAAAAGGCATTCAATAAGGTGCCACACAAAAGGTTACTGCAGAAGATAGAGGTACGCGGAGTCAGAGGAAATATATTAGCATGGATAGAGAATTGGCTGGTGAACAGAAAGCAGAGAGTCGGAATAAATGGGTCCTTTTCGGGTTGGAAATCGGTGGTTAGTGGTGTGCCACAGGGATTGGTGCTGGGACCACAACTGTTTACAATACACATAGATGACCTGAAAGAGGGGACAGAGTGTAGTGTAACAAAATTTGCAGATGACACTCAGATTAGTGGGAAAGCGGGTTATGTAGAGGACACAGAGAGGCTGCAAAGAGATTTGGATAGGTTAAGCTAATGGGCTAAGGTTTGGCAGATGGAATACAATGTCGGAAAGTGTGAGGTCATCCACCTTGGGAAAATAAAACAGTAAAAGGGAATATTATTTGAATGGGGAGAAATTACAACATGCTGAGGTGCAGAGGGACCTGGGGGTCCTTGTGCATGAATCCCAAAAAGTTAGTTTGCAGGTGCAGCAGGTAATCAGGAAGGTGAATGGAATGTTGGCCTTCATTGCGAGAGGGATGGAGTACAAAAGCAGGGAGGTCCTGCTGCAACTGTATAGGATATTGGCAAGGCCGCACCTGGAGTACTGCGTGCAGTTTTGGTCACCTTACTTAAGGAAGGATATACTGGCTTTGGAGGGGGTACAGAGACGATTCACTAGGCTGATTCCGGAGATGACGGGGTTACCTTATGATGATAGATTGAGTAGACTGGGTCTTTATTCATTGGAGTTCAGAAGGATGAGGGGTGATCTTATAGAAACATTTAAAATCATGAAAGGGATAGACAAGATAGAGGCAGAAAGGTTGTTTCCACTGGTAGGAGAGACTAGAACTAGGGGGCACAGCCTCAAAATATGGGGGGGCCAATTTAAAACCGAGTTGAGAAGGAATTTCTTCTCCCAGAGGGTGGTGAATCTGTGGAATTCTCTGCCCAAGGAAGCAGTTGAGGCTAGCTCATTGAATGTATTCAAGTCACAGATAGATAGATTTTTAACCAATAAGGGAATTAAGGGTTACGGGGAGAGGGTGGGTAAGTGGAGCTGAGTCCACGGCCAGATCAGCCATGATCTTATTGAATGGCGGAGCAGGCTCGAGGGGCTAGATGGCCTACTCCTGTTCCTAATTCTTATGTTCTTATATTAAAAACATGACTCATATGTGTGAGGTGCGGAGGAACATTCATGCTTGGGTTCCAAAGGTCAGATGTGTCACCGGACATTTAAATATAATAGGTTTTATACTACCAATACTACAGTATGATGTAACAAAGGAAGATTCCTTATTCCAAACAGACAATATAGGGGAAATAAGAAATCAAACTCACGTGCGTTACCATGGCCTATCCAGATAGGTGATTAAAGAGAACAACAGTACGAAGGGTTTTAACATAGATGATTGCTATAAAAATAACCAAGTTGTTTTATGTCGAGATCCACCATGAATGACCAAGGACAACTGTGGATATAGTCGAATTGACGGGTGCATATTGAGTATCACACCACTGGCACGGGATTATGAAACAACCACTGTTCCACAAGGAAATGGGGAATGGTGTGTAAGCATCATGGCAACTAACATGACGGTTACGAATAAGGAAAGGGTTACCTCCTGTGCCATCACAGATACTAACTTGTGCTGCATTCCACTTGACGAAACACATATAAATGGGTATATTATATACCCTGAACTGGAAGAAGAAACCATCAATGCGACAATGATAGACGCTATCCAAGAAGGGTTGGTCAAAGCATAAACCAGGAAATAGTGAGGGCTTGTAAAAAGGGAACAGCAATAATCATGGGTGATTTTAACCTCCATACTGATTGGACAAATTAAATTGGTCAAGGTATCCTTGAGGAGGAGTTTATAATGGACGGGTTCCTTGAGCAGTATGTAACGGAACCAACCAGGGGGCAGGCTATCTTAGATCTGGTCCTGTGTAATGAGACAGGATTAATAAACAATCTCCGAGTAAAGGATCCCCTCTGAATGAGTGATCATAGCATGGTGGAATTTCAAATTCAGATGGAGGGTGAGAAGGTTGGATCTCTAACCAGCATACTAAGCTTAAATAAAGGAGACTATGAAGGTACAAGGGCAGAGTTGGGTAAAGTGGACGAGGAAAATAGATTAAAGGGTAGGGCAGTTGATGAACAGTGGTGTACATTTAAGGAGATATTTTACAACTCTCAAGAAAAATATATTCCAGTCAGGAGGAAAGGGTGTAAGAGAAAAGATAGCCATCTGTGGCTAACTAAAGAAATAACAACAAGGGCATACAAAGTGGCCAAAACTACTGGGAGGACAGAAGACTGGGAAGCTTTTAAAAGCCAGCAAAGAACGACTAAAAAAATGATTAAGAAAGGGAAGATAGACTATGGGCCCAATTTTGGCCATGACTTGCATCAATTTTTTTGAGTAAGTTGGTTTTTCTGACGTAAGTTTAAAAAAAAACATTTTCCCCAATAAACTTTGACGTAAGGTACGATTTTTTTTAGTTCAGTTTTTTTTCAAAGGGGGGCATTCCCAGACACTTACGCCAGTTTTGGTCATTTATGCCACTTTGGCCAGCTAACACTTACACCAAATCGACTTAGGTCAGAGTATGTGGCCAGCTCTGAAAAGGTTGCGGGAAGTTAAAAAATCGGCACAGGTAAGTAAGTAAGGACCTGCACCCAAGCACCAATCAGCAAACATTCCAAATAAAAGTTAAATAACTAAATAAAAATAAAGAACTCAGGTAAACAATTGGTTATCAATTAAATATTTGAAGTAAATCCTACCTTGGGCCAGGGAAGGCAGCGGGCCGACCTGTATGGGAGGCTATTCGGCGTGGGATAGGGGCGGCTGGCAAAGACGCATCGGGAGGGAGGGGGAGGGGGTGGGGGAGGGGAAGGGAGGGAGGGAGAGGAAAGGCTGGGCTCGACAGCATTGGGAGGGAGGGAGAGGAATGGCTGGGCTTGCCGGCATCCGGCATCTCGGGTATGGATCTGGCAGCCTGTGCTGCACTCAGACGCGGACGACCATTCGGCGATGACTAGGGGCGGTGAACATCGGGTCCTGCTGACAGCTTGCAGGACATGCTGGGAGGGCGAGGAGCATGCGCGCAGACTCCACTGTGCATGTGGACAGCTGCCGGCAGTGTTTTCAGCGCAGGGCTGCAGCTCTGCCCCCCACCCTCCCCCACACCACCATAGACACTTCGCCAGCAGAGGGGCCAGGATACTAAGAATGTTTTTTGGCGCCCTTTCCAGCACACAAAGTCGGCGCATAAAGGGTCAGTGCGGCAAAAAACAGGTTGGCCAAAATTGGGCCCTATGAAAGTAAACTAGCACAAAATATAAAAACAGATAGCAAGAGTTTCTATAGGTATATAAAAAGGAAAAGGGTGGCTAAAGTAAATATTGGTTCCTTAGAGGACGAGACCGGGGAACTAGTAATGGGGAAGATGGAGATGGCAGAAACTCTGAACAAATATTTTGTATCAGTCTTTACAGTAGAAGACACTAACAATATTCCAACAGTGGATAGTCAAGGGGCTATAGTGGGGGAGGAACTTAACACAATCACAATCACTAAGAAGATGGTACTCAGTAAGATAACAGGACTAAAGGCAGATAAATCCCCGGGACCTGATGGCTTGCATCCTAGGGTCTTAAGAGAAGTAGCGGCAGGGATTGTGGCTGCATTGGTTGTAATTTACGAAAATTCCCTGGGTTCTGGGGAGGTCCCAGCAGATTGGAAAACAGCAAATGTAACGCCCTTATTTAAAAAAGGAGGCAGACAAAAAGCAGGAAACTATAGACCAGTTAGTCTAACATCTGTGGTTGGGAAAATGTTGGAGTTCATTATTAAAGAAGCAGTGGCAGGACATTTGGATAAGCAAAATTCGGTCAGGCAGAGTCAGCATAGATTCATGAAGGGGAAGTCATGTTTAACAATTTTGCTGGAGATCTTTGAGGATGTAACGAACAGGGTGGATAAAGGGGAACCAGTGGATGTGGTGTATTTGGACTTCCAGAAGACATTTGACAAGGTGCCACATAAAAGGTTACTGCACAAGATAAAAGTTCACGGGGTTGGGGATAATATGTTAGCATGGATAGAGGATTGGCTAACTAACAGATAACAGAGAGTCAGGATAAATGGTTCATTCTCTGGTTGGCAACCAGTAACTAGTGGGGTGCCGCAGGGATCAGTGCTGGAACCCCAAATATTTACAATCTATATTAACAACTTGGAAGAAGAGACTGAGTGTAACGTAGCCAAGTTTGCTGATGATAGAAAGATGAAAGGAAAAGCAATGTGTGAGGAGGACACTAAAAATCTGCAAAAAGGCATAGACAGGCTAAGTGAGTGGGCAAAAATTTGGCAGATGGAGTATAATGTTGGAAAGTGTGAGGTCATGCACTTTGGCAGAAAAAATCAAAGAGCAAGTTCTTATTCAAATGGAGAAAGATTGCAAAGTGCCACAGTACAGCGGGATCTGGGGGTACTTGTGCATGAAACACAAAAGGATAGTATGCAGGTACAGCAAGTGATCAGGAAGGCCAATGGTATCTTGGCCTTTATTGCAAAGGGGATGGAGTATAAAAGCAGGGAAGTCTTGCTACAGCTATACAGGGTATTGGTGAGGCCACACCTGCATGCAGTTTTAGTTTCCATATTTAAGAAAGGATATATTTGCTTTGGAGGCAGTTCAGAGAAGGTTCAGTAGGTTGATTCCAGGGATGAGGGGGTTGACTTATGAGGAAAGGTTGAGTAGGTTCGGCCTCTACATTGAAATTTAGAAGAATGAGAGGTGATCTCATCGAAACATATAAGATTATGAGGGGACTTGACAAGGTGGATGCAGAAAGAATATTTCCACGGATGGGGGAGACTAGAACTAGAGGGCATGATCTTAGAATAAGGGGCCGCCCATTTAAAACAGAGATGAGGAGGAATTTCTTCTCTCAGAGGGTTGTAAATTTGTGGAATTTGCTGCCTCAGAGAGCTGTGGAAGCTGGGACATTGAATAAATTTAAGACAGAAATAGGCAGTTTCTTGAGCGATAAGGGAGTCAAAGGTGATGGGGAGCGGACGGGGAAGTGGAGCTGAGTCCATGATCAGATCAGCCATGATCTTATTGAATGGTGGAGCAGGCTCAAGGGGCTGTATGGCCGACTCCTGTTCCTATTTCTTATATTCTTATATTCTAAGGGTATGAGAAGGCATAAGACCGCAAGGAAAACCAATACCCAAACTAAATAAAGAACAAACTCAAACTCGAGCAGGATATTCGGAGGCAAAGGCGGAAGTATGTAGTTCTGATGGAAGAAATAGACAAACTGCAAAAGGACACTGAGGAGATGTTGGCTAGTCAGCCTTGGTATACAAAGTTCTGGAATGCTGGACTCAATGTGCAAGTACATCCGTGGATACAGATAATATCACACGTACTGGTTGTTGGGCAAGGCGTAGCATTGGTAATCTTGCTGTTGTTAACCTGTCAGAAATATAACCGACATAAGAGGCATGCCATAGCACAAGCAATAGCCAAAACATTGGATAAAGAGAATATAGACAGTCCGACAGAAAGGACTTATCTTGTATAACCTTGATGGGAAAGCCAACAGGTGGGTCCTGCAGTTTGGGAAGTAGTGCTACCCAAACGAAGGGACAAATCTGGGGCTCATCCATGAGGAATTAACTGGGAAATGGCCTGGCTTGGGCATATAGCCAAGGGCTATAAGGGGGAATTGTAATGGGGTAAAAGTATATTTAAAGAAATAAGGGTACAGAAAGAATCAGATTAAAGCGCATAGTTCGTGCTTGTGTGCTTATCTTTAAAAACTGCAGAACAAGCTTAAAACCACAGAACAAGGTTAAAAACTGCAGAGCAACAAAATTCCAATAGACTGAGGTAAGCACCTCATGAGCTGAACAGATAAGATGAAGATGCTGTGGAACAAATCATTCAGCAGCCCTTCTGATTAGGGTCAACGAATCAATGTAGCTCTGCTGATAAGCTGTAGGCCAACCGGTGGTCATAGAAGGATGTGCACGAGGGTCGCACGCCTCGGAAAATGTATAACTGTGTGTAGAACCATTACTCGGTGAAGATCCTTTCTTAGGCGGTTAAGACTGAGATGCTTCTCCTGCATATGCTTGAACAAAGATCGTAAAAGTGAATCCAAGGTGTGCGTCTGTTTGATGCCATGGTCATTATAAGGGCAGGGGTCGATTCCTTATTTCAGGGAATCCACCTTGAAGAAGAGAAGCCTTCTTTTTACCCCAACAATCTGATGTAGGATTTGATACTGGTATTCTACTTGTAACAAAACTATCTGACTCATCAGAAATAATCGAATCATTCCAACTTTAAAATATGATGAATGCGAACAAACCTAACCTTTCCATGATCAAACATCTTGACCAAATATGTGCCACATATCTTCACTACTTTTCCTGGTAACCAATTTAACCATTTATGGTGTTGGTTCTTCACTCTCAAACTTCTGATTCAATTTCACACCTCTCTCTCTTACTCTACCTCTATCATGATTCTCCTTCTATCTTAATTGTTTCTCTTCTACTGACTGTGCCAAGTTTGGGTTTAACAACAAGAACCTGGTTCGGGGCTATTGTTTGAGAAACTACTCTGTTGGTGTTCTACAAGTAGTTGTATGAGGAGTATTACAATAAGTAATCAGAAAATTTGCCAGTTTGTGGTCCAATGACAACTGCCATTTCTTTGGATTTGAATCCAACATTTGCTTGATGAGAGCAAGTTTTACAAGTTGTACTATGCGCTCTGCTGCACCATTTGAAGCAGGGTGGTATGGTGAAACTTTGGTATGTTTCACACCGTTTCAGCTCATGAACTGTGCAAATTCTTCTGAACAAAATTGCAGCCCATTATCAGATACAATTTCTTCTGGGAGACCATATGAAGAAAAAAATCTTTGCAAATTGTCTAGTATTATGCTTATTGTTATTTTCCGCATCGAAACACCTCGACCCATTTCAAATGACTATCAATCACAATAAACAATTGTTGTCCTACTAGCTCAGCAACATCAACATGTAACCTTTGCCACAGCCTGGGAGGCCATTTCCATGGCTGTAATGGTATTGATAGTGGTTCCTTGCTTACCGATTGACATGTTGTACACTGACTAACGATGTACTCTATATCTTTATCTAAACCTGGCGACCATAAGTAACTGCGTGCAAAACTCTTGATCAAGCACATTCCCAGGTGCTGGTCATGAAGATCTCCTAACAATTTGGACCTGAACATATTTGGAATAATTACTCTTGCAGCCCACATGATACCATCTCTAGCCACTGAAAATGAATTCCTACAAACGAAGTATGGATGAATATCTTCCTCTGATACCTGGTTTGTAATCATTTTTATGTAATCATATACTTTTGACATAACATTTGGTTGCTCTACCAATCTCTTCAGCTGTGACAGGCAGCTCATCAATATATGAAAAATAGAAAACTTCTTCATTATTGGGTGTAACTTAGAACATAAAAACATAAGAAATAGGAGCAGGAGTAGGCCATACAGCCCCTCGAACCTGCTCTGCCGTTTTAACCATGGCTGATCTGATCATGGACTCAGATCCACTTCCCTGCCCGCCTCCCGTAACCCCTTATCGTTAAGAAACTGTCTATCTCTGTCTTAAATTTCTTTAATGACCCAGCTTCCACAGCTCCCTGATGCAGCAAATTCCATAGATTTGCAACCCTCTGAGAGAAGAAATTCCTCCTCATCTCAATTTTAAATGGGTGGCCCCTCATTCTAAGATTATGCCCCCTAGTCCTAGTCTCCCCTATCAGTGGAAACATCCTCTCTGCATCCACCTTGTCAAGCCCCCTCATAATCTTATACGTTTCGATAAGATTACCTCTCATTCTTCTGAATTCCAATGAGTAGAGGCCCAACCTATTCAACCTTTTCCCACAAGTCAACCCCCTCATCTCCAGAATCAACCTAGTGAACCTCCTCTGAACTGCCTCCAAAGCAAGTATATCCTTTCTTAAATATAGAAACCAAAACTGTATGCAGCATTCTAGATGTGACCTCACCAATACCCTTTATAACTGTAGCAAGACTTCCCTGCTTTTATACTCCATCCCCTTTGCAATAAAGGCCAAAATTCCATTGGTCTTCCTGATCACTTGCTGTACCTGCATACTAACCTTTTGCGTTTCATGCACCAGGACCCCCAGGTCCCATTGTACTGCAGCATTTTGCAATTTTTCTCCATTTAAGTAATAACTTACTCTTCGATTTTTTTCTGTCAAAGTGCATGACCTCACACTTTCCAACACTATACTCCATCTGCCAATTTTTTTCCCACTATGTCCTTTCGCATTTTTTTTGTGTCCTCCTCACACATTGATTTTCCTCCCATCTTTGTATCATCAGCAAACTTGGCTACATTATACTCAGTCCCTTCATCCAAGTCGTTAATATAGATTGTAAATAGTTGGGGCCCCAGCACTGATCTTTGCGGCACCCTCTAGTTACTGATTGCCAACCCGAGAATGAACCATTTATCTCAACTTTTGTTTTCTGTTATTTAGCCAATCCTCTAACCATGCTAATATATTATCCCCAACCCCGTGAACTTTTATCTTGTGCAGTAACTTTTTATGTGGTACCTTGTCAAATGCTTTCTGAAAGTCCAAATACACCACATCCACTGGTTCCCCTTTATCCACCCTGTTCGTTACATCCTCAAAGAATTCCAGAAAATTTGTCAAACATGACTTCCCCTTCATTAATCCATGCTGACTCTGCTTGACTGAATTATGTTTTCCAAATGTCCTGCTACTGCTTCTTTAATAATGAACTCCAATATCTTCCCAACCACAGATGTCAGGCTAACTGGTCTATAGTTTCCTGCTTTTTGTCTGCCTCCTTTTTTAAATAGGGGCATTATATTTGCAGTTTTCTAATGTGCTGGGACCTCCCCAGAATCCAGGGAATTTTGGTAAATTACAACCAATGCATCCACTATCCTTGCCATTACATCTCTTAAGACTTATGATGGGGATGGCAACCTGGACATAGCATAGGCATTACTGTGATCAGCTGATCATCTGTATTCAATGTCATATATTATGCTGACAGAATCAAAGCCCATCTCTGCATACGGGCTGCAGCTAAGGGTGGAACTGCAGAGTTTGGATGGAGGATTGCTGTTAGGAGCATATGGTCAGTAACGATGGTAAACTTATGACCATATAAGTTTTTGTGGAACTTCTTTCACCCCAAAAATCAATGGCAAAGCTTCCCTTTCGATTTGTGCATAATTATGCTCATTGGCACTGAGAGTGCATGAAGCAAAAGCAATTGGTCTCTCCTCCCCACTAGTTAGTACATGAGAGATCACTGCCCCAACTCCATACGGAGAGGCGTCACATGCTAGCTTGATCTCCTTAGATACCTTATAGTGAACTAACATGGTACTCTCTATGAACTTGCTTTTACACTCCTTGAATGCTGCGTCGCATTCTTCTGATCAATTCCAATGGACCTGTTTTTTCAACAGCTCATTCAGTGGATGTAACACTGTAGCCAAATTTGGTAGGGACTTCTCATAGTTCAAAAAAAAAACCAAATAATCGAAGTTCAGTGACATTCTTGGGAATGGGTGCGTTTCTGATTGCATCCAGCTTTCTCTTGGTTGGATGCAAACCATCTGTATCTACTCTGTGCCCGAAGTACTCCACTGAGTTTTGAAATATCGCACACTTGTGAGCAGATACTCATACTCTGTGCTTCTCTAGCCATTTGAGCACTTCATTCATTATGGATTCGACTGTTTGTTGCTGAAATGAGTATGTCATCTAATTAACATACTACCCCTTCAATGCCTTGCAGAATCTGGTTCATCACCCCTTGGAATGTGGAATATGGCGGGGGCGGAAGACACTCCAAATGGTAGCCTATTAAACTAATATAGGCCTAGATGATTATTTATGGTCAGGCATGACTCGGATTCCTCATCTTGCTCAAGCTGTAAGTAGGCATTTGTAAGATCCAACTTTGAGAAAATCTGGCCAACTGTCAGCATGGTGAACAAATCTTCTACATTTGGCAATGTATTGGGTAGATTATCCTCTAGAACCTGGTTTAAGGTTACTTTATAATCATCACATAACCTGACATCTTACTTAGGTACAACAACAATGGATATAGTCCAATTACTTAGATCTTCCTTAGATATAATGTTCTGTTTCTAGGCTTCTGAGTTCTTGCTCAACTTTCTCCTTGCATGCGTATGTTACGGGACATGGCTTGCAGTAAACTGGTCTTGCATCCTTCTGCACTCTGACACTCGCCTTGACGTCTTGGATCAGACTGCATGTTTCATGGAACACCTTCAGATACTGCTTGATGACATCATCTTTTGATGCAAATTCTATTTCCACGTGAAAAATCTCATTCCAATCCAGCTTCAGTGATCCAAACCAATTTCTACGTATCAAGACAGGCTTGTCTCCAGCCACTACTATGAGAGGCGAGCTCTGAAAATGATCCTTGTATTTCACCGGTACGGTGAAACATCCTAGCATAGGGATTTGCTCTCCTGAGTAGCCTTGCAACTCTATCTTCAATTTCTCCAGTGAAAAATCACACAACTTGTCAAGATATAGCGATTCCAGTACTACGCTCACGGGTGCACCAGTGTCGATTTCCATGGGTATCCTGGTTCCTGCAACGTCTACTTTGATGACGATACTTTGTGAATCACTCTTAGGTACCCTCGTGCTCCTGATGATGTGTATCTCCAGAACATCCTCGTCCTGTTGCTTCTCTTCAATGCTATGTAGTCTCTGGTGGTTTCTACTTGTAGCCTTGAAAGTTGGTTTACTCTTCAGTCGGCACACCTTCGCAAGATGCCCAGTTTTCTTGCAGTAGAAACACTCTGCCTTCACATATGGACAACTTTGAGCAATGTGTTGGCCCAGGCACCGATAGCATGACTTCAATGCACTGTTACCATAGCCAGTTGCTGAGGCCTTGGGGTGCAACTGCCTTTTACTTTAACCTGCAGGTGATTCACCTCGGTTGTCTGACAACTGGAAATGGTGCAAAATTCTCGGGAATATTGGTTGGCCATTTCCATTGACATAGCTGTCTGACAAGCTAAATCAAAAGTTAAGTTAGGGGTTGTCAACAACTTTTTTCTGATTACTTCATTTTTCATCCCACAAACAAAGCGGTCACACAATGCTCGGTCCTGAAAGTTTCCGAAATGACAGCTTTTTTAAAGTTACAATATATTCACTGATGCCCTCATCATTCAATTGATCTCATATTCCTAAATGATAACTTTCAGCAATTTCCAGGGGCTCAGGACTATAGTGCTTTTCTAACTTGGTTAGGATCTCCATCAGTGGCATGTCCATTGGCTTGATGGCAACAAGTAAATTTTACAGGCTTTCATACACCTCGAGGCAAGAAAATAGCCGATTTTCTTTCTAAAAACACCCGGTTACAGTTTTCATCATTGTGGACTTCGACGATACTATCCGCAGTGAAAAACATTTCTAGCCGCTCAACATACGCTCCTAAAGTCTCTCGGTCATGATGGAACTCACCCAAGCGCGCTACTATTTGCATAGGTGCAGCCATCTGGACACAGAGTTCACCCAAGTGTGCTTGTAATTGCCCTTCAATTTTTAGCTGTGCTGCAAAACAAGGAACCTCTCAAAGTCTCTCTGTTGTTTGTCAGGATGATCCACAAAAAAAAGTCAGCTGGGAATCTGACTATCCTATCCTCTTTCGCCAATGTGATATATTCTAACGTCGAATTATAAACACATTCTACCAGATGGCTCCAACTGTCGTAATGTGACTTTTCCACATGACCCTTTTATTTTACTTACATCAGTAGTTGCATTACCACAGTAGTCCACTAGGTGGTGTCCCTCTATTACAGTAATCATAACAAAATAATTATATATAAGTTGCATCGTATACACAACAAAAGATATGGGGGAAGAGACTTTTGCCTTCATTTTTGGCGGTTTTCTTGGCGGTACATCTGTTTTTGGACGAGAAACCGCCCAGCGAAGGTTTCTCCCTTACATTTTAAATAGAACCGTTTACATTTAGAAAAGGCTGCCGGGGAGCAAACCACCCACGTGCACCTGCATGCACCGCCGAGAAAAGCGCCAGGATTGAAGTTTCGCCTCAACAGAGGCCTGTACAAATCGCGAGGGTACTGCCCACGAGAAGCAGCCTGAAACAGGGCGGTAGGTGAGTACCCTGCAAAGAAAGGTAAGCTAAAGGTTTTTTATTATTATTTTTTTAATTCTAAAATAGCGATTTCCTTTAAAATTATTTTGAGAATATTTTTAAACTTTTTTTTAAGTGAAAAAATATTTTTTGAGTTTTTCCCCCTCTCTGGGCCCAACCTCAGCCTCGGACTAAATTTTAAATACTTACCGTCCATTTAGTTCCGTTTTCCCTAGTTTCAGCTTTAAGCGCCGAGAATCTTGGTGCAAAATCCATTTTCTCGCCGGGCGGTATTTCTTAGCTTATTAATGGAAATTTTCGTTAGTGTTAATTGCAGAACCTTAGCGGTGTTTCTGGGTGGTGAAGTCCAGCCCATGAACTGTCCAGTCTTTGCAACTTTAGACTGCTTGTCTGCCTGACTCGGACTCAGACTTAAATTCTGACTTTTTCTTGGACTTGTTTTTAGTATATCTGATATAGGATTTGCTACTAGTACTCTACTTGTAACAAGAGTATCTGACTCAACAGAATAAATTGAATCATCCCAACTTTCAACTCCTTTCATGTCTGTAGGTAAGATATGATCAATGTGAACAAATCTAACCTTTCCATGATCAAACATCTTGACAAATATGTGCGAGGCCCATATATCTTCACTACTCTTCCTGGTAACCACTTTAATCATTTATGGTCATGGTTCTTCACTCTAACCTTCTGATTCAATTTCACACTTATCTCTCTTACTCTATCTCAGTCATGACTCTCTTTCTATCTTGATTGTTTCTCTTCTACTCACTGTGACAAATTTGGCTTTTACAACGAGAACTTGGCTTGGGCTGTCATTTGAAAAACTCTGCTGGTGTTCTGCCAGTAGCTGTATGAGGAGTATTACGATAAGTAATCAGAAAATGTGCTAGTTTGTGGTCCAATCACAACTGCCGTTTCTTTGGATTTGTAGAAAATATTTGCTTGATGAGAGCACATTTTACAATTTGTACCGTGCCCTCTGCTGCACCATTTGATGCAGGGTGGTACGGTAGAAATTTGGTATGTTTCACACCGTTTCTACTCATGAACTTTGCAAATTCTTCTGAAAAAATTGTAGCCCATTATCAGACACAATTTCTTCTGGGAGGCCATATGAAGAAAACAATCTTCACAAATTGTCTAATGCTTTATTTGTTGTTATTTTCCATATCGGAAACACCTCTAACTACTTCAAATGACTATCAATCACAATGAACAATTGCTGTCCTTCTAGCTCAGCAAAATCTACATGTAACCTATGCCACACCCTGGGAGGCCATTTCCATGGTTGGTGGTTTCCTGCTTATTGATTGACATGCTGTATGCTGACTGACGATGTACTTTATATCTTTATCTAAACCTGGCCACCATAAGTAACTGCGTGCAAAACTCTTGTTCAAGCACATTCCCAGATGCTGGCCATGAAGATATCTGAAAAATTTGGACCTAAACGTATTTGGGATAACCACTCTTGCACCCCACATGATACAATATTTACCCACTGACAATTCATTCCTATGAACGAAGTATGGATGAATATCTTCCTCTGACACCTGGTTTGGCCATCCATTTGTAATATAATCATACAACTTTGACATAACTGGGTCATGTTTGGTTGCTCTACCAATCTCTTCAGCTGTGACTGGCAGTTCATCAATGTATGAAAAATAGAACACTTCTTCCATATTGGTATAACTTGTGATGGGGATTGCAACCTTGACATTGCATCAGCATTACTGTGATCTGCTGATCGTCTGCATTCAATATCATATGTATATGTTGACAAAATCAAAGCCCATCTCTGCATTCGGGCTGCAGCTAAGTTTGGAACTGGGGACTTTCATGAAGGATTGCTGTCAGGGGCTTATGGTCAGTAACGATGGTAAACTTATGACCAAACAAGTATTTGTGGAACTTCTTGAACCCAATAATCAATGCCAAAGCTTCCCTTTCAATCCGTGCATTATTCCACTCACTGGCACTGAGAGTGGGTGAAGCAAAAGCAATTGGTCTCTCTTCCCACTATCTACTACATGAGAGATCACTGCCCCAACTTCATACCGAAAGGCATCATATGCTAGCTTGATCTCCCTTAGATACATCATAGTGAACTAACATGGTACTCTCTGCCAACTGGCTTTTACACTCTTTGAGTGCTGCGTCGCATTCTTTTGACCACTTCCAATGGACCTGTTTTTTCAACGGCTCATTCAGTGGATGTAACACTGTAGCCAAATTTGGTTGGGACTTCTCATATTAGTTCAAAAGACCCAAAAATAATCGAAGTTCAGAGACATTCTTGGGAGTGGGTGCATTTCTAATTGCATCCAGATTTCCCTTGGTTGGATGTAAACCATCTGTCTGCTCTATGCCCTAAGTACTCCATGGAGTTTTGAAATAACTCACACTTCTCTGTGCTTCTCTAGCCGTTTCAGCATTCAACACGTTATTATGGATTTGCCTGTTTGGTGCTGAAATGAGTAGGTCATCTAAATAACATACTACCCCTTCAATGCATTGCAGAATCTGCTTCATCACCCCTTGGAATATGACGGAGCAGAAGACACTCCAAATGGTAGCCTATTAAATTAATATAGGCCTAGATGAATATTTATAGTCAAGTATGACTTCGACTCCTCATCTAGTTCAAGTTGTAAGTAAGCATTTGTGAGATCAAACTTCGAGAAGATCTGGCCACTTGACAGCGTTGTGAACAAATCTTTTACATTTGGCAATGTATTGGGGAGATTATCCTCTAGAACTTGCTGTTAGATACCTTTGTGCTTCTGATGACATGTATCTCCGGAACCGGCTTGTCCTGTTGCTTCTCTTCAATGTTACGTAGTGGCTGGTAGTGGCGGGAGTCCGGGGATCGGCAGTAGTCGGAGAGGCGGAGCAGCAGCGTTGTTGAGGCCTATAAAGGCCCAGCGGGGGTCCGGGGATCGACGACAATCGGAGAGGCCGAGCAGCAGCGTTGGTGAGGCCTATAAAGGCCCAGAGGGGGTCCGGGGATCGACGACAGTTGGAGAGGCGGAGCAGCAGCGTTGGTGAGGCCTATAAAAGCCCAGAGGGAGTCCGGGGATCGACGACAGTCGGAGAGGCTGAGCAGCAGCGTTGGTGAGGCCTATAAAGGCCCAGAGGGGGTCCGGGGATCGACGACAGTCGGAGAGGCGGAGCAGCAGCGTTGGTGAGGCCTATAAAAGCCCAGAGGGAGTCCGGGGATCGGCGACAGTCGGAGAGGCCAAGCAGCAGCGTTGGTGAGGCCTATAAAAGCCCAGAGGGAGTCCGGGGATCGGCGACAGTCGGAGAGGCCAAGCAGCAGCATTGGTGAGGCCTATAAAGGCCCAGAGGGAGTCCGGGGATCGGCGACAGTCGGAGAGGCCGAGCAGCAGCGTTGGTGAGGCCTATAAAGGCCCAGAGGGAGTCCGGGGATCAGCGACAGTCGGAGAGGCCGAGCAGCAGCGTTGGTGAGGCCTATAAAGGTCCAGCCGGAGTCCGGGGATCAGCGACAGTCGGAGAGGCGGAGCAGCAGTGTTGGAGAGGCCTATAAAGACAAGCCAGTGCAGCTGCAGCAGGGGCAGAAGGTACACAAAGAAGTCAAAAGAAATCAAAAGGTGACGTCACAGCCAAGGGGGTAAGTGGTTGGCTGGTGAATGGTGAGTAGTTTTTCTTTTTCTTTTCCCTATCAATAGGTAACTTTTATCACTGTTGTTGCCAAACTAAGTTAATCTAGGGGTTAAGTCATGGCAGGAGAGCTTGGACATGTGTTATGCTCCTCCTGTGCTATGTGAAGCGTCCCTGGCGACTACATGTGCGGGAAGTGTATCCGCCTGTAGCATCTGACAGACCACATTGCGGCACTGGAGCTGCGGGTGGATTTACCCTGGAGCATCCACGATGCTGAGAATGACGTGAATAGCACGTTTAGTGAGTTGGCCACACCGCAGGTAAAGGCTACACAGCCAGATAGGGGATGGGTGACCAACAGAAAGAGCAGTGGAAGGAAGGTAGTGCAGGGGTCCCCTGTAGTCATCCCCCTGCAAAACAGATACACCACTTTGGGTACTGTTGGGGGAGGTGACTCATCAGGGGAGAGCAGCAGCAGCCAAGTTCATGGCACCGTGGATGGCTCTGCTGCACAGGAGGGCAGGAAAAAGAGTGGGAGAGCTAGAGTGATAGGGGATTCTATTGTAAGGGGAATAGATAGACATTTATGCGGCCGCAATCCACTCTCCAGGAAGTTATGTACCTCCCTGGTGCAAGGGTCAAGGATGTCTCAGAGCGGGTGCAGGACATTTTGAAAATGGAGGGTGAACAACCAGTTCTCGTGGTGCATATAGGTACCAACGATACAGGTAAAAAAACGGGATGAGATCCTCCAAGCTGAATTTAGGGAGCTAGGAGTTAAATTAAAGAGTAGGACCTCAAAGGTAGTAATCTCAGGATTGCTACCAGTGCCACGTGCTAGTCAGAGTAGGAATCGCAGGATAGCTCAGATGAATATGTGGCTTTAGGAGTGGTGCAGAAGGGAGGGATTCAAATTCCTGGGACAATGGAACCAGTTCTGGGGGAGATGGGACCAGTACAAACCGGACAGTCTGCACCTGGGCAGGACCGGAACCAATGTCCTAAGGGGAGTTTTTGCTAATGCTGTTGGGGAGGGGTTAAACTAATATGGCAGGGGGATGGGAACCTATGCAGGGAGACAGAGGGAAGTAAAATAGGGGCAGAAGCAAAAGATAGAAAGAAGAAAAGTAAAAGTGGAGGCCAGAGAAACCCAAAGCAAAAATCAAAAAGGGCCACATTGCAGCAAAATTCTAAAAGGGCAAAGTGTGTTAAAAAGACAAGCCTGAAGGCTCTGTGCCTCAATGCGAGGAGTATTCGGAATAAGGTGGATGAATTAACTGTGCAGATAGCAGTTAACGGATATGATGTACTTGGCATCACGGAGACGTGGCTCCAGGGTGACCAAGGCTGGGAACTCAACATCCAGGGGTATTCAACATTTAGGAAGGATAGACAGAAAGGAAAAGGAGGTAGGGTGGCATGCTGGTTAAAGAGGAAATTAATGCAATAGTAAGGAGGGACATTAGCTTGGACGATGTGGAATCGGTATGGATGGAGCTGCGGAATACCAAAGGGCAGAAATGCTAGTAGGAGTTGTGTACAGACCACCAAACAATAGTAGTGAGTTTGGGGACAGCATCAAACAAGAAATAAGGGATGTGTGCAATAAAGGTACAGCAGTTATCATGGGCGACTTTAATCTATATATTGATTGGGCTAACCAAACTGGTAGCAATGCGATAGAGGAGGATTTTCTGGAGTGTATTAGGGATGGTTTTCTGGACCAATATGTCGAGGAACCAACTAGAGAACTGGCCATCCTAGACTGGGTGATGTGTAATGAGAAGGGACTAATTAGCAATCTTGTTCTGCGAGGTCCCTTGGGGAAGAGTGATCATAATATGGTAGAATTCTTTATTAAGATGGAGAGTGACACAGTTAATTCAGAAACTAGGGTCCTGAACTTAAGGAAAGGTAGCTTCGACGTTATGAGGCGTGAATTAGCTAGAATAGACTGGCAAATGATACTTAGCGGGTTGACGGTGGATAGGCAATGGCAAACATTTAAAGATCACATGGGTGAACTTCAACAATTGTACATCCCTGTCTGGAGTAAAAATAAAACAGGGAAGGTGACTCAACCATGGCTAACAAGGGAAATTAAGGATAGTGTTAAATCCAAGGAAGATGCATATAAATTAGCCAGAAAAAGCAGCAAACCTGGGAGGACTGGGAGAAATTTAGAATTCAACAGAGGAGGACTTAGGGGTTAATTAAGAGGGGAGAAATAGAGTACGAGAGGAAGTTTGCTGGGAACATAAAAACTGACTGCAAAAGCTTCTATAGATATGTGAAGAGAAAAAGATTAGTGAAGACAAACATAGGTCCCTTGCAGTTGGATTCAGGTGAATTTATAATGGAGAACAAAGAAATGGCAGACCAATTGAACAAATACTTTGGTTCTGTCTTCACGAAGGAAGACACATAAAACCTTTCGGAGGTACTAGGGGACCGAGGGTCGAGTGAGAAGGAGGAACTGAAGGATATCCTTATTAGGCGGGAAATTGTGTTAGGGAAATTGATGGGATTGAAGGCTGATAAATCACCGGGGGCTGAGAGTTTGCATCGCAGAGTACTTAAGGAAGTGGCCCTAGAAATAGTGGATGCATTGGTGATCATTTTCCAACAGTCTTATCGACTCTGGATCAGTTCCTATGGACTGGAGGGTAGCTAATGTAACACCACTTTTTAAAAAAGGAGGGAGAGAGAAAATGGGTAATTATAGACTGGTTAGCCTGACATCAATAGTGGGGAAATTGTTGGAATCAATTATTAAGGATGAAATAGCAACGCATTTGGAAAGCAGTGACAGGATCGGTCCAAGTCAGCATGGATTTGTGAAAGGGAAATCATGCTTGATGAATTGTCGGAGTTTTTTGAGGATGTAACTAGCAGAGCGAACAAAGGAGAACCAGTGGATGTGGTGTATTTGGATTTTCAAAAGGTTTTTGACAAGGTCCCACACAAGAGATTGGTGTGCAAAATCAAAGCACATGGTATTGGAGGTAATGTACTGACATGGATAGAGAACTGGTTGGCAGATAGGAGGCAAAGAGTCGGGATAAACGGGTCCTTTTCAGAATGGCAGACAGTGACTAGTGGAGTGCCGCAGGGCTCAGTGATGGGACCCCAGCTCTTTACAATATACATTAATATTTAGATGAAGGAAGTGAGTGTAATATCTCCAAGTTTGCAGATGACACTAAACTGGGTGGAGGTGTAAGCTGTGAAGAGGACGCTAAGAGGCTGCAGGGTGACTTGGACAGGTTAGGTGAGTGGGCAAATGCATGGATAAATGTGAGGTTATCCACTTTGGGGACAAAAACACGAAGGCAGAACATTATCTGAATGGCGACAGATTAGGAAAAGGGGAGGTGCAACGAGACCTGGGTGTCATGGTACATCAGTCATTGAAAGTTGGCATGCAGGTACAGCAGGCGATGAAGAAAGCAAATGGTATGTTGGTCTTCATAGCTAGGTGATTTGAGTATAGGAGTCTTACTACAGTTGTACAGGGCCTTGGTGAGGCCTCGCCTGGAATATTGTGTTCAGTTTTGGTCTCCTAATCTGAGGAAGGATGTTCTTGCTATTGAGGGAGTGCAGCGAAGGTTCACCAGACTGATTCCCGGGATGGCAGGACTGACATATGAGGAGATCAACTGCGCCTTTATACACTGGAGTTTAGAAGGATGAGAGGTGATCTCATAGAAATGCCATCTGGATTCTGGCAACGTTGACAGTTCTAGTGTGCTTGAAATTTACCTTGGATTTTTAGCTGTTCTGCAAAACAAAGAACCTCTCAAAATCTCTGTCAGTTGGCAGAGTTATCCACCAACAGAAATATCAGCTAGGGAATCCAAATATCCCATCAAACTCACCATCTGTGATATCTTTACAGAGACGACTAACACAAGCACACTCTACAAGATGGCTCCTTAACAGAAATTGTCATCATGTGACTTGGCCACTGTTGTGTATCTGTAAAGCATGCACTCCCATGTTCCGCCACCAGGGAGCACATCCACTAAAGTCCAAAGGTATCCCAGCATCCCTTGGGAGCACTGTATATAAGCCGGCCCCTAAGGCCTGTTACGCACTCTGGAGTGTCTTAATAAAGACTGAGGTCACTGTTACTTTAACCTCCCTGTGCGCAGTCTCATCTGTGTTAGGTACACAACAACTGGCGACGAGTACACGAATCCAATGCAAAGATGCAGCAAACTGTGGGCATCCTGGAGAAGTTCTTGAAGGGTGAGGACTGGGAAGCCAATGTAGAACGGCTAGACAAGTACTTTGTAGCCAAAGAGCTGGACGGAGAAGGAAGCGCTGCAAAAAGGAAAGCGGTTCTCCTCACGATTTGCGGGGCACCGACCTACAGCTTCATGAAGAATCTTCTGGCTCCGGTGAAACCCACAGATAAGTCTTATGAGGAGCTGCGTACACTGGGTCGGGAGCATCTTAACCCGAGGGAGAAAGTGCTGATGGCGAGGTATCGGTTCTGTACGTCCCAGCGATCTGAAGGTCAGGAAGTGGCAAGCTACGTCGCCGAGCTAAGGCAACGTGCAGGACAATGTGAGCTTGATGGCTACCTGGAGCAAATGCTCAGAGACTTTTTTGTACTTGGCAATGGCCACGAGACCATCCTACGAAAACTTTTGACTGTAGAGACACCAACCCTCAGTAAGGCCATTGCGATAGCACAGGCGTTTATGTCCACCAGTGATAATACCAAACAAATCTCTCAGCACACAAGTGCTAGCAATGTTCATAAATTAACTGGAATTGTGTTTGCGAGCAGAAATATACAGGGCAGAAACCACGAGTCTGCAACTGCCAGCAGGCCCCAGGTGACCCAGATGACTCAGAGTCCGCAACAAAGGATGAATGTAAGGCAATTCACACTTTATTGGCGTTGTGGATGCTTCCATTCAGCCTATTCATGCCACTTCAAAGGGTATGTTTGCAAGAGCTGTGAAACAATGGGGCACCTCCAACGAGCTTGCAGACGAGCTGCAAGCTCTGCAAAACCTGCTAACCACCACGTGGCAGAGGAAGATCGGTCCATGGTGGATCAAAGCAATTTCGAGCCTGAGAGAGAGGAGGCAGATGCTGAAGTACTTGGGGTGCACACATTTGTGACGAAATGTCCACCTATAATTCTAAACATAAAATTGAATGGCTTACCCATAGCCATGGAACTGGACACTGGTGCGAGCCAATCCATCATGAGTAAAAAGAGGTTTGAGAGACTGTGGTGCAACAAGCTACTCAGACCAGCCCTAAGCCCCATCCACACAAAACTGAGAACGTACACCAAAGAGGTTATCACTGTACTGGGCAGTGCCATGGTCAAGGTCACCTATGAGGGCATGGTGCACGAACTGCCACTCTGGATTGTCCTGGGCGATGGCCCCACACTGCTTGGAAGGAGCTGGCTGGGCAAATTCCGCTGGAACTGGGATGACATCCGAGTGCCATCACATGTCGATGAGGCCTCATGTACCCAGGTTCTTAACAAATTTCCTTCCCTTTTTGAGCCAGGCATTGGAAACTTTTCCGGGGTGAAGGTGCGGATCCACTTGGTCCCAGAGGCATGACCCATTCACCACAAGGCGCGAGCGGTACCTCACATGATGAGGGAGAGAATGGAAATCAAGCTGGACAGGCTGCAACGCGACGGCATCATCTCCCCAGTGGAATTCAGCGAGTGGGCCAGCCCGATTGTTCCAGTACTCAAAGGTGATGGCACGGTCAGGATTTGTGGCGATTATAAAGTAACTATTAATCATTTCTCGCGACAGGGCCAATACCCGCTACCTAAGGCAGACGACCGATTTGTGATGCTGGCAAGAGGCAAGGCATTTACCAAGCTTCACCTGACTTCGGCCTACATGACGCAGGAGCTGGAGGAGTCTTTGAAGGGCCTCACCTGCATCAACACGCACAAGGGATTGTTCATCTACAACAGATGCCCATTTGGAATTCATTCGGCTGCAGCAATCTTCCAGAGAAACATGGAGAGCCGACTCAAGTCGGTACCATGCACGGTGGTTTTTCAGGACGACATATCGGTCACGGGTCAGGAAAACCGCTGAGCACCTATGAAACCTGGAGGAGGTCCTCCAGTAACTGGATCGCATAGGGCTGCAGCTGAAGAGGTCAAAATGCATTTTCATGGCAACAGAAGTGGAGTTTTTTGGGAGAAAGATCGTGGCGGAAGGCATTCGGCCCACAGACGCCAAGGCAGAGGTTATCAGGAACGCACCCAGGCCTCAGAATGTCACGGAGCTGCGGTCGTTCCTGGGACTCCTCAACTACTTTGGTAACTTCCTACCGGAGTTAAGCACCCTCTTAGAGCCCCTAACCCGTGTAAAAGACTTGTGCTAGCATGAGATGCGTCGTCGTATGGAGTCACAACAAGCTAACATTGCAGGGAAGTTGCAACCTGTCGCCTATGCTTCCAGGAGCTTGTCTACGGCCGAGAGGGCCTACAGCATGATTGAGAAAGAGGCATTAGCGTGTGTGTTCGGGGTAACGAAAATGCATCAGTACCTGTTTGGCCTCAAATTTGAGCTGGAAACCGATCACAAGCCCCTCATATCCCTGTTCGCTGAAAACAAGGGGATAAATACTAATGCCGCAGCCCGCATACAAAGGTGGGCACTCGCACTATCAGCGTATAACTATACCATCCGTCACAGGCCAGGCACTGAGAACTGTGCGGATGCTCTTAGTCAGCTACCATTGCCTACCACGGGGGTGGAAATGGCGTAGCCTGCAAACTTGTTAATGGTGGCGCAGCCCGCCGACTTGTTGTTGGTCATGGAAGCGTTTGAAAATGATAAATCACAAGTCACGGCCCGCTAGATTAGGACTTGGACCAGCCAAGATCCTCTGCTGTCCCTAGTAAAAAACGGGGTACTGCATGGGAGCTGGGCCAGCATCCCCATTGAAATGCAAGAGCTAATCAAGCTGTTCCAGCGGCAAAAGGGCAAGCTGTCCATTCAGGCAGACTGCCTGTTGTGGGGTAACCGCGTTGTGCTACCCAAAAAGGGCAGGGAGACGTTCATCTCGGATCTCCACAGCACACACCCATATAGTAATGATGAAAGCGATAGCCAGATCCCACGTGTGGTGGCCCGGTATCGACTCTGACTTAGACTCCTGTGTACGGCAATGCAGCATATGTGCTCAGTTGAGCAACGCGCCCAGAGAGGCACCACTAAGTTTGTGGTCCTGGCCCTCCAGACCATGGTCGAGGATCCATGTCGACTATGCGGGCCCATTTCTCAGTAAAATGTTCCTGGTGGTGGTGGATGCTTTTTCAAAATGGATTGAACGTGAAATAATGTCGGGAAGCAACGCTGCTGCCACCATTGAAAGCCTGAGGGCCATGTTTGCCACCCACGGCCAGCCTGATATACTGGTCAGTGACAACGAGCCATGTTTCACCAGTGCCGAATTTAAAGAATTCATGACCCGCAATGGGATCAAACATGTCACCTCGGCTCCATTTAAACCAACCTCCAATGGGCAGGCAGAGGGGGCAGTACAAACAATCAAACAGAGCCTTAAACGAGTCACAGAAGCCTCACTCCAAAGCCCCCTGTCCCGAGTACTGCTCAGCTACCGCACGAGACCTCACTCGCTCACATGGGTGCCCCTGGCTGAGCTACTCATGAAAAGGACACTTAAAAACAGACTCTCGCTGGTTCACCCCAACCTGCATGATCAGGTAGAGAGCAGGCGGCAGCAACAAAATGTAAACGATGGTCGCTCCACTGTGTCACGGGAAATTGATCTGGATGACCTTGTGTATGTGCTAAACTATGGACATGGTCCCAAGTAGATCGCGAGCATGGTGATAGCTAAAGAAGGGAATAGGGTGTTTGTCGTCAACAATGGACAAATTTGCAGAAAGCACCTGGACCAAACGAGGCTGCGGTTCACAGACTGCCCTGAACAACCCACAGCAGACACCACCTTTTTCGAGCCCACAACACATACCCAAAGGATCAACGACACCACCCCGGACCAGAAAATCGAACCCATCACGCCCAACAGCCCAGCAAGGCCAGGTTCGCCCAGCAGCCCTGCAGGGCCAACAACACGCCAGCCCAACGAGGGCACAGCCAACACACCAGAACATTTGTTCCAAGGCGGTCCATCAGGAAAAGAAAGGCTCCAACCGCCTCACCTTGTAAATAGTTTTCACTTTAACTTTGGGGGGGAGTGAAGTTGTGTATCTGTAAAGCATGCACTCCCATGTTCGCCACCAGGGAGCACATCCCCTGAAGTCCCAAGGGATCCCAGCATCCCTTGGGAGCACTGTATATAAGCCGGCCCCTAAGGCCTGTTACGCACTCTGGAGGGTCTTAATAAAGACTGAGGTCACTGTTACTTTAACCTCCCTGTGTGCCGTCTCTTCTGTGTTAGCAACACAACAGCCACGACCTTTTATTATTCATAAATCAGTAGTTGCATTATGTCAGTAGTTCACTAGGTGAAGCTCTATAACACATAACTAAGATATATACTTATAGACGAGAATATATGGGAGGCATCAAGTTTGATACTTAATCACTAACAATGATTGGACTTATAAGGCAGTATTGCAGTCTGCTAGCTATTTTATTTAGTGGAGGCCCATTTTACTTTGTTTCAGGTGGATAGTTAAGCAGTATGCACCAATACCTGTGATACCATATAGCCACTTTAGACCAATTCAGGGGGTGGCATCATAGAAACATAGAAACATAGAAAATAGGTGCAGGAGTAGGCCATTCGGCCCTTCGAGCCTGCACCACCATTCAATGAGTTCATGGCTGAACATGCAACTTCAGTACCCCATTCCTGCTTTCTCGCCATACCCCTTGATCCCCCCAGTAGTAAGGACTACATCTAACTCCTTTTTAAATATATTTAGTGAATTGGCCTCAACAACTTTCTGTGGTAGAGAATTCCACAGGTTCACCACTCTCTGGGTGAAGAAGTTTCTCCTCATCTCGGTCCTAAATGGCTTACCCCTTATCCTTAGACTGTGACCCCTGGTTCTGGACTTCCCCAACATTAGGAACATTCTTCCTGCATCTAACCTGTCTAAACCCATCAGAATTTTAAACGTTTCTATGAGATCCCCTCTCATTCTTCTAAACTCCAATGAATACAAGCCCAGTTGATCCAGTCTTTCTTGATAGGTCAGTCCTGCCATCCCGGGAATCAGTCTGGTGAACCTTCGCTGCACCCCCTCAATAGCAAGAATGTCCTTCCTCAAGTTAGGAGACCAGTCTAGAGGAGGCTTTCCACAAGGGCATGCAGACTATGTGGAACCTGTGGCTGAAGGAAAATTGCTGTTTCAAGAATGCGAATTGTAAAAGTTGATAAAAGGAACTATCAGTGAGGAAGACTTCAACAAGAAGAGAAATTGGTTGGTGAAAAGTAATGTTGTCATTCTATTTTCTGCGTTTAACATGTCATAGTTTTATATCATTATTTTGTTGGTGAATAGTTGCAGCTGAAGAAATGTTGAAAATTTAAGGTGGATGATTCAGAGGAAGCTTTAACTTTATACAGGAGACAGAGATAGATTGCAGCTGTTTCAACCCATTCAGCTGTTGAAAACCCTCATAAATGCTAGAATTAAGGACATGGTAACAAGACAATTGGAAAATAATAATAAGATTGGACAGAGTCAACATGGATTTATGAAAAGGAAATCGTGTTTGAGGTTGTAATTAGCAGAATAGATAAGCGGGAACCAATGGATGTACTGTATTCAGATTTTCAAAAGCATTCGATAAGGTGCCACACAAGAAGTTATTAAACAAAATTAGGGCTCATGGGATTGGGGGTAATATACTAGCATGGATTGAGAATTGGTTAAGGGACAGAAAATAGAGAGTAGGAATAACAGGTCATTTTTGGGTTGGCAGGCTGTAACTAGTGGCATATCGCAAGGATCAATGCTTGGGCCTCAGCTATTTACAATCTATATCAATGATTTAGATGAGGGAACCAAATGTAATATTTCGAAGTTTACTGATGGCACAAAGTTAGGTGAGATTCTAAGTTGTGAGGAGGATGAATGGGGAAGAAGATGGCAAATGGAATATAATGTGGAGAAATGTGAAGTTATCCACTTTGGTAGGAAAAATAGAAAAATAGTATTTTTTTTAAATGGTGAGAGATTGGGAAATGTTGGTGTTCAGAGGGACCTGAGTGTCCTTGGACATGAATCACTGAAAGTTAACATGCAGGTACAGCAAGCAATTGGGAAAGCAGGTGGTATATTGGACTTTATTACAAGAGGATTTGAGTACAAGAGTAAAGACATCTTACTGCAATTATATAGGGCACTGGTGAGACCACACCTGGAGCATTGTGTACAGTTTTGGTCTCCTTACATAAGGAAGGATAAACTTGTCATAGAGGGAGTGCAACGAAGGTTCACCAGACTGATTCCTGGGATGGGGGGATTGTCCTATGAGGAGAGATTGAATAGATCGGCCTTAACAGCAGGGCCGGATTTGCATGTGAGGCCACGGATTAGCGGCTACAGCCAGCCAGATTGAGAGGCTGCCTGACTGCGGGCAGGTCGGCCTTCAGACGTGGAGAGAGAACGAAGGATTGGTCCAGGGGTGGATCGCAGGGTGGAGGGGAGTGTCGTGGATCATCTGGCTCAGTTGGGGACTGGCAGGGGAGGTTGGGTTGAAGATCAGTTGGCCCAATTGGCGATCAGCAGGGGGAGGTTGAAGGATCGTTGGGGGGTCGAGGATCAGCATGGGCTAAGTCGGGGATCGGGAGGGGGCCAGGGAATGGGGGACAGGGGAGGGGTCAGCCGGGGATCAGGGATTGGAGTCGGCCAGGGATTGGGGCAGGGAGCTGGAGGATCGGGGGCTCAACGGTTGGGGGGGTGGAGGACTCAGCTGGATTATCAGCTGGGGGGGGGGGGTGGGGGAGGTGGGGAAGAGAGGATCGGGACCGGCCACTGGAGGATTGTGGCCAGCCTCAGCATCATGATAGTGGGGGGGTCAGGGGTGGTGGAGGATACATGGTGGGGATCAAAGGCCTTTGGGGGAGGCCCGGGAAGGTGATTGGAGGCCTCGTAGGGGGGTTTCCGATTGTGGGGGTTGGATTAAGCAGGGACCCTGGATCCAGGAGGTCGGTATAAAGCCACTTACTTCATGGATGCAGCAGTCCCCGTCTCTGTTTAACTGCCGGGTTTCATGAATTGTGTGAAACCCGCCCACATGCAGTAAAATAAAAAATGGAGGTGAAAAATATAATATTTAAATTGAACATTCCGCTCGCTCGGAGCGGGTTGGTCACCTGCCCCTATCCTGCCTCCGTTAATACTACAAGTAAATGGGTTGGGAACAGGTTGGAAATCCCATTTTTTACACTAGCTACACCCACGCTCCAAACTCACCCCCTTTTTTTTAGGGGAAAATTGCAGCCCCAGTTTGTACTTCAAGTTTAGCATCTGTTCAAAGCTGTTTTGGCTTTGCATCAATGCTATACGTCTGAAGTGTTAAAGCACTCTAAGTGACAGTTGTGAGGCATTTCAGCTCTTCCCAGAGGAAACAAAACATTTGGTGTTGCATTAATGAATAATAAAAATGTAATTTCAGCTTATTAAACCAGTTTTCTCCATGTGTGCATGTATAGATAATTTTATTATTAAATGGGGATCATTGAATCCTTTTCTTTGTAAACAGTAAATTATGATATAATGACATTTATTTCACCCTATTTTAAATTTGCACTTTAATTTTAAGAAGTTTCAGAGGAGATTACAGTACAGAGTGTGGCCATCTTTGGCCGAGGTGATCACATCCACCTGAGAACTCAAAGGAAAGCCTGGAACAAAGTTCCTTGACTTCAATGCAAAGTTCAAAAACAGGAGGGCTTGGAATGAAGGCAGAAAAAGACACTCAATGTTCAAAACACAAAAACAAAAAAGAGTTAGCATGAGCCAACATATTCGTATTCTTCAAGCAGGTTAATTAACATTTGAACAATTATTTTGCATATTTGTGCTGCTGTGTTATTAACTGATACTTTGACCACAAAAAGAGCTTAATAGAATAGATTGCTCGAGTCCAGGTACTTGACATGAATAATATTCTTAGTGGCTTACAAAGTTTAGTCACTAACACAATAGTGCATCAAAAGATTAAAATTACTAATTTATTAGCTAATTTCATGGCTCAGAATTTAGTTCAATTTGAACATGATACTTAGACAAGAAGGGACAGCAGTATTCTGTTTATAAAATTATTAAATCCTATTGGAGCAGAGTTGGACATTGATGTAAAGAGATAGATTTGTATTCTTAGAGCAAGAATTTGAATACCTGGTTGGTTAATTAAACCTGGGAAGGAAAAGCTCTTCAAACATTTGAAACCATATTGTACTTTCAGCAGAATTTTAATTAGTATATGGATTAGGAAACAATTACATAAAATTAGTTAAAGTATTTCAATATTTAAAGCACATAGTACTGCAGCTACAACAGCAAATAAAGCATTCATGAGAAGTTCAGGAAATATAAACTGTTCGATGATCTACACAAAGGTGTATGCCAGAGTTTATACTCCACATGTGTCTCCTCCCACCTTATTTACTCTCACCTTATCAACATATCCTTCTAATCCTTTCTCCCTCATGTACTCATCTAGCTACCCTTTAAATGCATCAGGTCTGTCGAGAACTGACAGCTGAACCTCAGGTGTTGTAGCAGATGGGCTTGTTGTTATGTATGGAGAAAGAGTCAGACTGAATACTGTGAGCTCAAAGTAAAGTGTGACCTTAGTCTTTTATTGCCGGTCTCCAGAGTGCCTTTCCAACCTGTGAGGCCTCCTTAAATACCTGTGCTCCCAAGCAATTATGGGATCCCTTGGGACTCCAGGGGATGAGCCCTCTGGTGGCTGTACAAAGTAAATACAAGTTTACATATATAACAACACTCCCCGCCCCTCCCCCCCAAAGTCAATAGTGTAACTATTTACAATGTGAGTCGATCTGGGGCCCTTCTTGCCCTGGTTGATCGACTCGGTGTGAAAGCTGGTATTGTTGAATCATTTATTGGGCCCTCACTGGGCTGCTGTGCAGCTGGCCTTGCTGGATTGCCTGGTGTGTTGGGTCCTGCTGGGCTGCTGCGCTTGATGGGTTCTGCTTCATGGTCAACCGTGGTGTCAGTTGCCACTGGTGTGTGTGTTGGGGGACCAAAAAAGGTAGGGTCCAAGGTGGGTTGCTCAGGATACTCCGTGAATCTGAGTTTGATTTGGTCCAAGTGTTTCCAATGAATTACTCCATTTGAAAGTTTGACCCGAAACACCCTGCTCCCCTCTTTGGCCACGACAGTGCCAGGAAGCCACTTGGGATCTTGTCCATAATTCAATACAAATACAGGATCATTGATTTCAATCTCGCGTGACAAATTTGCGCTATCATGGTATGCACTTTGTTGAAGCCGCCTGCTCTCTACCTGTTCATGTAGGTCAGGGTGAACTAACGAGAGCCTTGTCTTAAGTGCTCTTTTCATGAGCAGTTCAGCAGGTGGGATCCCAGTGAGTGAGTGGGTTTTCGTGCGGTAGCTAAGCAGGACTCGGAATAGGCGAGTCTGCAGTGAGCCTTCAGTTACCTCTTCAAGCCTTGCTTGATGGTTTGCACTGCTCTCTCTGCCTGACCATGGGACGCTGGTTTAAACGGGGCAGGTGTGACATGTTTGATCCCGTTATGGGTCATGAATTCTTTGAACTCTGCACTGGTGAAACATGGCCCGTTGTCGCTCACCAGGACATCGGGTAGGCCATGTGTGGCAAACATGGCCCGCAGGCTTTCAGTAGTGGCAGCGGACATGCTAGCCGACATTATCTCACATTCAATCCACTTGGAGTACGCAGCTACAACCACAGAGAACATTTTACCAAAGAATGGGCCTGCATAGTCGACGTGTACCCTAGACCACGGGTTGGAGGGCCAAGACCATAAACTTAGCAGCACCTCCCTGTGTGCATTCCTTAATTGCGAGCATGTATTACATCTGTGATCGCAGGACTCTAAGTCCGCATCGATACCGGGCCACCACATGTGGGATCTGGCTATTGCTTTCATCATTACAATGCCTGGGTGGGTACTGTGGAGATTATTGATGAAGGTGTTTCTATCCTTCTTGGGAACCACTACACGATTGCCCCACAGAAGGCAGTCTGCCTGTATAGACATTTCATCTTTGCGCTGCTGGAACGCCTTTATCTCTTCCTGCATTTCCACTGGGACACTGGACCAGCTCCCGTGAAGCACACAGCTTTTGACAAGGGATAATAAGGGGTCCTGGCTCGTCCAGGTTTTGATCTGCCGGACAATGATGGGTGATTGCTCACTCTCAAATGCTTCCATAACCATGGCTAAATCTGCGGGTTGTGCCATTTCCACCCCCGTGGTGAGCAATGGCAGTCTACTGAGAGCATCGGCGCAGTTTTCTGTGCCTGGCCTGTGGCGAATAGCGTAGTTGTATGTGGACAACGTGAGCGCCCATCTCTGGATGTGGGCCGATGTGTTGGTATTTATCCCTTTACTCTCAGAAAACAGAGATATGAGTAGCTTATGGTCAGTTTCCAATTCGAATTTTATCCCAAACAGGTATTGATGCATTTTCTTTACCCCACAGACACAGGCTAACGTTTCTTTCTCAATCATGCTGTGGGCTCTCTCAGCTGTAGACAGACTCCTGGATGCATAAGCAACTGGTTGCAGTTTCCCGAAATCATTAGCTTGTTGCAATACACACCCAACGCCATATGACGACGTATCACATGCTAGTACCAAACGCTTATATGGATCATACAACACAAGCAATTTGTTTGAGCATAACAATTTTCTCGCTTTTACAAAGGCATTTTCTTGGCTTTTGACCCAAACCCATTCATCCTCTTTTCATAGTAAGACATGCAGTGGTTCTAGCAGGGTGCTGAGACCAGGTAAGAAGTTACCAAAGTAGTTCAGAAGTCCCAGAAACGACCACAGTTCTGTCACGTTCTGTGGCCTCGGTGCCTTCTCGATTGCCTCCATCTTCGCGTTGTAGGCCTGATGCCGTCCGCCGCAATCCTCCTTCCCAAGAACTCCACTTCAGGCAGCAGGAAAACACACTTCGAGCGTTTTAACCTGAGGCCCACGCGGTTGAGTCGACTAAGAACCTCCTCCAGGTTCTGCAGATGCTCGGCTGTGTTCCGACCTGTGACCAAGATGTCGTCCTGGAAGACCACCATGTGCGGGACCGACTTCAGTAAACTTTCCATGTTTCTCTGGAATATCGCCGCCACTGATCGAATTCCAAACGGGCATCTGTTATAAATAAAAAGACCTTTGTGCGTGTTGATGCAGGCGATGATTCCTCCAGTTCCTGCATCATGTAGGCTGAAGTCAGATCCATCTTCATGAACATCTTTCCTCCCGCCAGCGTTGCAAAGAGGTTGTCTGCCTTTGGTAGTGCGCATTGGTACTGCAGGGAGAAACGATTGATAGTTACTTTATAATCGCCACAGATTCTGATGGTGCCGTCTTCCTTGAGGACAGGAATGATCGGGCTGGCCCACTCGTTGTACTCAATTGGTGAAATGATGCCTTCTCGTTGCAGCCAGTCTAGCTCGATCTCTACCCTTTCTCTCATCATGTATGGTACTGCTCTCGCCTTGTGATAGATGGGTCACGCCCCGGAATTAGGTGGATCTTCACTTTTGCTCCTTGGAATTTCCCAATGCCTGGTTCGAACAGCGAAGGGAACTTGTTTAAGACCTGGGCACACGAAGTGTTGTCAGCGGACGATAGTGCTCGGACGTCGTCCCAGTTCCAGCATATCTTTCCCAGCCAGCTCCTGCTGAGCAGCGTGGGACCATCGCCCGGTACCACCCAGAATGGTAGCTTGTGCACCGCTCCATCGTAAGAGACCTTTACGATAGCACAACCAATTAAGGGATTCCTTTTTTTGTGTAAGTTCTTAGTTTCGTACGAATTGGAGTTAAGACTGGCCTTGAGGCCTTGTTACACCAGTCTTTCGAAAGTCTTTTTGCCTATGATGGACTGGCTCACGCCCGTGTCCAGTTCCATTGACACCGGGAGTCCATTTAGTTTAACATTCAGCATTATCGTGGACAATTTGTGGTGAATGTGTGCACCCCATGTACCTCTGCCTCCTCGATCTGAGGCTCTGGTTTGTTGTGATCCTCCGTGGATCTGTCCTCCTCTGCAATATGATGGCTTGCAGGTTTAACAGGCTTTGCAGCTCGCCTGCACACTCATTGGAAGTGTCCCATTGTTCCACAGCCCTTGCAAACGTACTCTTTGAGTCGGCATGAATAGAAACAACGATCACCCCCGCAGCGCCAACAAGGTGTTAATGGCCTTATAGTCATCACCCTTGATGGTGGACTCTGAGGCATATGCAGACGTTCAGCTGCAGGCATGTGTGATCTGCCCTGTACGTTGCGATTCGAAAACAACATCACTTTGTTCACAGTACTTGTAGCAGCACTTGTGTGCTGAGAAATTTGCTTAGTATTGTCACTGGTGGCAATGAATGTCTGGGCTAGGTTGGAGTCTCTACAGTCAAAAGTTTGCCAAGTATGGTTTCGTGGCCAATGCCAAGTATGAAAAAGTCTCTGAGCATGTGCTCCAATTGTCTTCAAATTCGCAATCTCCTGCAAGGCATCTTAGCTTGGCGACATAACTCAGCACTTCCTGGCCTTCAGACCTTTTGTAGGTGTAGAACCGGTACCTTGCCATCAGAACATTTTCCTTCGGGTTCAAATGCTCTCAGACCAGTGTACACAAATCATCGTACGATTTCTCCGTGGGTTTCGCTGGAGTGAGCAGATTCTTCATGAGCCCATACGTTGGTGCCCCACAGACGGTGAGGAGGATCACTTTTCGTTTGGCAGCGTTCTGCTGCACAGGAGGGCAGGAAAAAGAGTGGGAGAGCAATAGTGATTGGGGATTCAATGGTGAGGGGAATAGATAGGCGTTTCTGCGGCCGCAACCGAGACTCCAGGATGGTATGTTGCCTCCCTGGTGCAAGGGTCAAGGATGTCTCGGAGCGGGTGCAGGACATTCTAAAAAGGGAGGGAGAACAGCCAGTTGTCGTGGTGCACATTGGTACCAACGACATAGGTAAAAAGAGGGATGAGGTCCTACGAAACGAATTTAAGGAGCTAGGAGCTAAATTAAAAAGTAGGACCTCAAAAGTAGTAATCTCGGGATTGCTACCAGTGCCACGTGATAGTCAGAGTAGGAATCGCAGGATAGCGCAGATGAATACGTGGCTTGAGCAGTGGTGCAACAGGGAGGGATTCAAATTCCTGGGGCATTGGAACCGGTTCTGGGGGAGGTGGGACCAGTACAAACCGGACGGTCTGCACCTGGGCAGGACCGGAACCAATGTCCTAGGGGGAGTGTTTGCTAGTGCTGTTGGGGAGGATTTAAACTGATATGGCAGGGGGATGGGAACCAATGCAGGGAGACAGAGGAAAACAAAAAGGAGGCAAAAGCAAAAGACAGAAAGGAGATGAGGAAAAGTGGAGGGCAGAGAAACCCAAGGCAAAGAACAAAAAGGGCCACTGTACAGCAAAATTCTAAAAGGACAAAGGGTGTTAAAAGAACAAGCCTGAAGGCTTTGTGTCTTAATGCAAGGAGTATCCGCAATAAAGTGGATGAATTAACTGTGCAAATAGATGTTAACAAATATGATGTGATTGGGATTACGGAGACGTGGCTCCAGGATGATCAGGGCTGGGAACTCAACATCCAGGGGTATTCAACATTCAGGAAAGATAGAATAAAAGGAAAAGGAGGTGGGGTAGCATTGCTGGTTAAGGAGCAAATTAAGGCAATAGTTCGGAAGGACATTAGCTTGGATGATGTGGAATCCAAATGGGTAGAGCTGCAGAATACCAAACGACAAAAAACGTTAGTGGGAGTTGTGTACAGACCTCCAAACAGTAGTAGTGATGTTGGGGAGGGCATCAAACATGAAATTAGGGGTGCGTGCAATAAAGGTGCAGCAGTTATAATGGGTGACTTTAATATGCACATAGATTGGGTTAACCAAACTGGAAGCAATACGGTAGAGGAGGATTTCCTGGAGTGCATAAGGGATGGTTTTTTAGACCAATATGTCGAGGAACCAACTAGGGGGGAGGCCATCTTAGACTGGGTGTTGTGTAATGAGAGAGGATTAATTAGCAATCTCGTTGTGCGAGGCCCCTTGGGGAAGAGTGACCATAATATGGTGGAATTCTGCATTAGGATGGAGAATGAAACAGTTAATTCAGAGACCATGGTCCAGAACTTAAAGAAGGGTAACTTTGAAGGTATGAGGCGTGAATTGGCTAGGATAGATTGGCGAATGATACTGAAGGGGTTGACTGTGGATGGGCAATGGCAGACATTTAGAGACTGCATGGATGAACTACAACAATTGTACATTCCTGTCTGTCGTAAAAATAAAAAAGGGAAGGTGGCTCAACCGTGGCTATCAAGGGAAATCAGGGATAGCATTAAAGCCAAGGAAGTGGCATACAAATTGGCCAGAAATAGCAGAGAACCCGGGGACTGGGAGAAATTTAGAACTCAGCAGAGGAGGACAAAGGGTTTGATTAGGGCAGGGAAAATGGAGTACGAGAAGAAGCTTGCAGGGAACATTAAGACGGATTGCAAAAGTTTCCATAGATATGTAAAGAGAAAAAGGTTAGTAAAGACAAACGTAGGTCCCCTGCAGTCAGAATCAGGGGAAGTCATAACGGGGAACAAAGAAATGGCGGACCAATTGAACAAGTACTTTGGTTCGGTATTCACTGAGGAGGACACAAACAACCTTCCGGATATAAAAGGGGTCGGAGGGTCTAGTAAGGAGGAGGAACTGAGGGAAATCCTTATTAGTCGGGAAATTGTGTTGGGGAAATTGATGGGATTGAAGGCCGATAAATCCCCAGGGCCTGATGGACTGCATCCCAGAGTACTTAAGGAGGTGGCCTTGGAAATAGTGGATGCATTGACAGTCATTTTCCAACATTCCATTGACTCTGGATCAGTTCCTATGGAGTGGAGGGTAGCCAATGTAACCCCACTTTTTAAAAAAGGAGGGAGAGAGAAAACAGGGAATTACAGACCGGTCAGCCTGACATCGGTAGTGGGTAAAATGATGGAATCAATTATTAAGGATGTCATCGCATTGCATTTGGAAAGAGGTAATATGATAGGTCCAAGTCAGCATGGATTTGTGAAAGGGAAATCATGCTTGATAAATCTTCTGGAATTTTTTGAGGATGTTTCCAGTGGACAAGGGAGAACCAGTCGATGTGGTATATTTGGACTTTCAGAAGGCTTTCGACAAGGTTCCACACAAGAGATTAATGTGCAAAGTTAAAGCACATGGGATTGGGGGTAGTGTGCTGACATGGATTGAGAACTGGTTGTCAGACAGGAAGCAAAGAGTAGGAGTAAATGGGGACTTTTCAGAATGGCAGGCAGTGACTAGTGGGGTACCGCAAGGTTCTGTGCTGGGGCCCCAGCTGTTTACACTGTACATTAATGATTTAGACGAGGGGATTAAATGTAGTATCACCAAATTTGCGGATGACACTAAGTTGGGTGGCAGTGTGAGCTGCAAGGAGGATTCTATGAGGCTGCAGAGCGACTTGGATAGGTTAGGTGAGTGGGCAAATGCATGGCAGATGAAGTATAATGTGGATAAATGTGAGGTTATCCACTTTGGTGGTAAAAACAGAGAGACAGACTATTATCTGAATGGTGACAGATTAGGAAAAGGAGAGGTGCAACGAGACCTGGGTGTCATGGTACATCAGTCATTGAAGGTGGGCATGCAGGTACAGCAGGCGGTTAAGAAAGCAAATGGCATGTGGGCCTTCATAGCGAGGGGATTTGAGTACAGGGGCAGGGAGGTGTTGCTACAATTGTACAGGGCCTTGGTGAGGCCACACCTGGAGTATTGTGTACAGTTTTGGTCTCCTAACCTGAGGAAGGACATTCTTGCTATTGAGGGAGTGCAGCGAAGGTTCACCAGACTGATTCCCGGGATGGCGGGACTGACCTATCAAGAAAGACTGGATCAACTGGGCTTGTATTCACTGGAGTTCAGAAGAATGAGAGGGGACCTCATAGAAACGTTTAAAATTCTGACGGGGTTAGACAGGTTAGATGCAGGAAGAATGTTCCCAATGTTGGGGAAGTCCAGAAACAGGGGACACAGACTAAGGATAAGGGGTAAGCCATTTAGGACTGAGATGAGGAGGAATTTCTTCACCCAGAGAATGGTGAACCTGTGGAATTCTCTACCACAGAAAGTTGTTGAGGCCAATTCACTAAATATATTCAAAAAGGAGTTGGATGAAGTCCTTACTACTAGGGGAATCAAGGGGTATGGTGAGAAAGCAGGAATGGGGTACTGAAGTTGCATGTTCAGCCATGAACTCATTGAATGGCGGTGCAGGCTAGAAGGGCCGAATGGCCTACTCCTGCACCTATTTTCTATGTTTCTATGTTTCTATGTTCTCTTCTCCATCTACCTTGTCGGTTACGAAGTATTGGTCGAGTCGCTCCACAAAAGTTTCCTAATCATCTCCCTCCGAGAATTTCTCTAGGATGCCAACTGTTCTCTGCATCTTTGGGTTTGCTATCTGTATCTCATCGCCAGTTGTTATGTATGGAAAAAGAGTCAGACTGAACACTGTGAGCTCAAAGTAAAGTCTTTTATTGCAGGTCTCCAGAGTGCCTCTCCAACCTGTGAGGTCTCCTTAAATACCTGTGTTCTCAAGGGATTATGGGATCCCTTGGGACTCCAGGGGATGAACCCTCTGGTGGCTGTACAGAGTATATACAAGTTTACATATATAACACTTGTACACTCTGATCCACTGGTCTGCATGTCTTTAGACTATACTGGGTCTAGGAAATGAGTTTTCTCTCATTAACTAAGCAAGTTAACTGGGCACAGACTTTGGACAAAAAAGATTTACCTACTACTTGGTATCAGGAAGAAGTGCCATGGCTCATTTTCATCATTACATCATGCTGAAGTGGCACAATGATATCTTTTGATGTAATTTACCATTGTGTCATGTGTTTCTGAACAAATTAAAAAAGGTTTACTAAATACCTTCATGAAGAAAGTACGTCAACATTTTGATCAAAATCGCTAGGTATTTCATTTAATTCTGTAAGGAACTACACTGAATTTTCTTCGCTGTCACATTGAATTACACCAGTTCAAAAACTGGAAGACCATCATCAATGGTGCAGTGAAAACTATAAACCAAATTTACTGTTGGATATGAATCTCATTTTTAAAGTAAATTAAAATAATTTATACCTGATGATCACAAAGATAATGCATAGCTGTCAATCCCAGGGATCCTAAGCTGAATGTGTATCTCCATGGATCTTTGCAAATAGAGGCATTGGACTCATCAGTCACTTGAGAACTCAGATTAGTGTGGAAGCAAGTCATCCTCGACTCCGAGCAACTGCCTAAGAAGAAGATTGAATTGTCATGGGGACATGCAGATTGATAGTGTTTCCATGCACCTGTTGCCCTTGTCCTTCTGGGTGGTAGAGATCGTAGGCTTGGCGAGTTGCTGCAGTGCATCTTGTAAATGATACGCACTACAGCTGCAGTGCGCCGGTGGTGGATGGAGTGAATGTTTTTTAAGAGGGTGGATGGGGTGCCAATCATGCAGGCTGCTTTGTCCTGGATGGTATTGAGTTTCTCAAGTGTTATTGGAGCTGCACTCATCCACCAAGTGGAGAATATTCCATTACACTCCTGACTTGTGTCTTGTAGATAGTAGAAAGGCTTTGGGGAGTCAGGGGGTGAGACACTCATCACAAAATACCCAGCCTCTGACCTGCTCTTGTAGCCACAATATTTATGTGGCTGGTCCAGTTAAGTTTCTGGTCAATGGTGAACCCCAGGATGTTGATGTTGGGGGATTTGGCAATAGTAATGCTATTGAATGTCAAAGGGCACTGGTTAGACTCTCGCTTGTTGGAGATAGTCATTGCCTGGCACTTGTGTGGTGTGGATGTTACTTGCCACTAATCAACCCAAGCCTGAATGTGATCCAGGTCTTGCTGCATGTGGGCATGGACTGCTTCATTATCTGAGGAGTTGTGAATGGTACTGAACACTGTGCAATCATCAGCGAACATCCCCACTTCTGACTGTATGATGGAGGGAAGATCATTGAAGAAGCAGCTGAAGATGCTTAGGCCTAGGACACTTCCCTGAGGAACTCCTGCAGTGACATCTGGGGCTGAGATGATTGTTCTCCAACAACTACAACCATCTTCGTTTTTTGCTAGGTATGACTCTAGCCAGTGGAGAGTTTTACCCCTGATTCCCATTGACTTCAAGTTTACTGGGGCTCCTTGATGCCACACTCGGTTAAATGCTGCCTTGGCAGGCGATAAAAATGATGATATAAAAAGAAAAGGTTTTACCATCATTATGGATTACTTAATCAACTTTCGCATCATAACAGCCAAACTTGAAGGATGTTTTTCAAACACATGCATTAAGAAAAAAGGCTTATTTTTATATAGTACATTATTGCAACCCTTTCTCAAGGCAGTTCACCTTTATTATTTTAAAATAATAATGCATATAAATCCATAGCTTACTTAAAGCAAAAACGCATGGCATAAGATTATCTGAGTATACTTATTTTTATTTGGCTTAATTCTCTGCAAAACTGTATGACTAATTTGGAAACACTAGCCTACATGATAGTAGGATGATCTCAATACATCCCCAGTGACATAACCGGGTCAAAGAATTTCCAACACCCCCCCCCACTCCCAAAGTCTTCGGCTCCAGTTAGAGAAAGTAATTGTTCCACTCCAGGATCGATTACCTTATTCTAATAAAGGGTTTGCGCCTTTAAAATACATCAAAGAGATTCATGCCAGTTCTTAGCTTGTGTGAGTTCTGTTGAGGCCTTTCAAGTACATAAAGAGCAAAATTCCAAGGGGAGCCCAGGAACTTCCTACAATTGGTGCAGGCGGGATGGGTGGAAGAACCTCTTACCACCTCCCTTACTGTAATTTAAGTGGCCGGGACAAATGGGGCAGAATCCTGAAATTGTTGAGTTCCGCCCCACACAGGATGACTACTTACCCTCTCCGGCTCCGGGAATTATAGAACCTAAATCTTGATGGTGCAAAGATTCCTCATAATTAATAGATAATTGCATCAGCTCGAATGCACTAAAAAGATGGCTCCACTGTTCAACTTTTTGACAGAAGTCATGTAGATGCCAGTATATTGGTAATGCAGTTGAAAAGCCTGAACAAAAGTATTCAGATTTTAAAATATCCATCTAAACTGATAACAAAAACAATTTAAGGCATGCTCTGGAGACAACTGGTTACTGGCTATTACACTACATAGCACTCTACTACTCCGAGTTGGGCTGAAGTCAAGCCTAGAGTTGATAAAGACATGATTAGGATTTTGGGAGCAATGGGGTAAAGATAGAGTTGAAGGTAGGCAATGTTTGAAAGATGGATTAAGCGGTCTTGGTAACAATTGGATGCAAATAAGGAAGTTAAGCTTGTATACAAGCATCATGCAGAAGTTACACGAATCTGTAACTTAGCCTGAGGTGGCAACTTGAGAGGTTGATGAAATCAAGGCTAGAGGCACATCGCTGATGGAGAGAGCAGAAAAGTATAGCTTTGGATTTTTAATATGTAGCTGGAGGAAATTCAACTCATTTATATTGTAATGATGTACAGTTGCCGAGTGTAATAACAGCCTTGGGATAGATGGAAGAGACAAAAAGATAAAGTCAGGCATCATTGGCATGTGTGTGGAAGCAACATTGTGTTTTCCAATTATGTTGTCAAAGTGTAGTATAGTATTGTTGGATAGGAAGGGAGCACTGAGGATGTAACGAGCAGAGTGGATACGGGGGAAACCAGTGGATGTGGTGTATTTGAATTTCCAGAAGGCATTCGATAAAGTGCCACATAAAAGGTTACTGCACAAGATAAAAGTTCACGGGGTTGGAGGTAATATATTAATATGGATAGAGGATTGGCTAAATAACAGAAAACAGAAAGTCGGGATAAACGAATTATTTTCCTGTTGGCAAACAGTAACTAGTGGGGTGCCACAGGGATCAGTGCTGAGGCCTCAACTATTTACAATCTATATTAATGACTTGGATGAAGGGACCGAGGGTAATGTAGCCAAGTTTGCTGATGATACAAAGCTGGGTGGGAAAGAAAATTGTGAGGACACAAAAAATCTGCAAAGTGATATAGACAGGCTAAGTGAGCGGGCAAACATTTGGCAGATGGCGTACAATGTGGGAAAATGTGAGGTTATCCACTTTGGCAGAAAAAATTAAAAAGCAAATTATAATTTAAATGGAGAAAAATTGCAAAGTGCTGTAGTACAGAGGGACCTGGGGTACTTGTGCATGAAACACGAAAAGTTAGTATGCAGGTACAGCAAGTAATCAGGAAGGCCAATGGAATCTTGGCCTTTATTGCAAGGGGGATGGAGTATAAAAGCAGAGAAGTCCTGCTATAACTGTACAGGGTAGTGGTGAGGCCACACCTGGAGTACTGTGTACAGTTTTGGTCTCCGTATTTAAGGAAGGATATACTTGCATTAGCAGCTGTTTAGAGAAGATTCACTAGGTTGATTCCAGAAATGAGGGGGTTAACTTATGAAGATAGATTGAGTAGGTGGACCGAAAGTCATTGGAGTTCAGAAGAATGAGTAGTGGTCTTATCAAAACATATAAGATAATGAGGGGGCTCTACAAGGTGGATGCAGAGAGGATCTTTCCACTGATAGGGGAAACTAAAACTAGGGGGCATAGTTTCAGAATCAGGGGCCACCCATTTAAAATTGTGATGAGGAGGAATTTCTTCTCTCAGAGGGTTGTAAATCTGTGAAATTCTCTGCCCCAGAGAGCTATGGAGGCTGGGTCACTGAATATATTTAAGGTAGAGATAGACTGTTTTTTGAGCAAAAAGGGAATAAAGGGTTATGGGGAGCAGGCAGGGAAGTGGAGCTGAGTCCATGATCAGATCAGCCATGATCTTGTTAAATGGCGGAGCAGGCTTGTGGGGTCAAATGGCCTACTCCTGCTCTTATTTCTTATGTTTTTATTATGGCACACCAGAGGTGACCAAGTAAGTACAGGAGATGCAAGGGGTAAGTTTACAAATTTACACTCCCTGTGCAGAACATTGTCCGGTGGGAGTGCAGAATTTGTAAGATTATCCTTATTACAAGTGCAATGCAACAAATATGAATGGAAATATAAGAAGGCAGAATAACATAAGTGGACTGCAGAGGAGAGACATTGGAGGATGGAGGGCGTCACAGTGTTGGAGGCAGTAGATAGGCTGAGGTGAATGTGCCACTCTGATTTTGATGAGGTAGAAAGGGTGTATTAACTGGCAGCAGAAGGCTGGCTGATACCAAAGGAGTGCTTGCTAGCAGGAAGTTATTGTGGGGAAGGGTCTCATGAGAAGGCTAGGGTGGAGGGGGAGGGAGGGATGGAGTGTCTTGGGTGGAGGAGGTCTCAACTTTCCCTCAGGGCCCCAGAGGCATACTCCTGCACCTCCTGGGCCCAAAAGTTTTAAAAGTTCCTTAAATGGCCTCTTCTGGTCCTTGATGCTCTTCACATTGTCTTCACCTGGCTAGTTGGGACCTGATTATGTCATCAGACCCTGATCTGCAAAGTTAAAGAAGGACATTACCAGCTTCTGGCAGGTGCCTTTGCCTCGTGCTCAGAAGAACAGGTTAAAATTAAAGACAGTAGAATCCGTAAACGACATCCATAAAGGGTAAGTCACCGTGCTAATTTTAACTGCCCACCTGCCTAGTTTCTGCGTAAGTGATTAGGGTTAAAATCGCCCCTGTAGAGCAGTTGGGTTGGGAGCTTTGATTTTGAAAATTACGTTTGAGAAGATTTGGTATTTGTGGTTTGTAGGCGAGGATTTGGGAGAGGAAGGGGTTAAAATGGAGGCAGTTTATGCATCCTAAAGCTCTCAGAATTTCAATTGTCATTCCAGTTGTAAAGCTAATTTCAAAGGCTTGTTTTCTCCCAGTCTACATTTCCATTCAGGTGGCCTATTAGTAAGGGTTTGAATACTTTAGTGGATTATGCTGGGACTCAAGCATAATGTCAGTTCTCAAAGTGGCTCCAAATTATTTAAACAGCAGCAGAGACTTGAGGACAAAGTAGAATTAATTAAAAAGTGGGTGCACTGAAAATTAATCATTTTTTTCATTGAAAGAGCTATCCAATTAGTCCCACTCCCCTGCTCTTTCCCCATAGCACTGCAAAGTTTTGCTTTTCAATTTATACAGTTCCCTTTTGAAAGTTACTATTGAATTTGCTTCCATCACCCTTTCAAACAGTGCATTCCAGATCATTCTAACTCGCTGCGTAAAAAAAACTCTCATCTTGCCTGTTTTTATTTGCCAATTACCTTAAATCTGTATCCTCTGGTTACTAACCCCTCTGCCACTGACAACACTTTCTCCTTCTTTACTCTACCAAAAAACCCTCAAAATTCTGAATACTTGTATTGGGCCAACATTTGCCCAGAGTTGCTCAGTTTTTTTTTGGAGCAACTTGATTTTTCTGGAATATCTTAAAAATCCCCTTCTGCACATTTATTTTGCACCAGTTAGTTAGTTAGAATTTTTTTTAAGTTTAATTTTTTTTTCAAAAGAGGGCATTACCAGCCATCTACGTCGATTTTGGCTATTTAAGCCAGTTTGGACAGCTAATAGTTGCTCCAAATTAACAGGCCAGCGTATGTGGCCACTTGTGGCTGCACAGAAAACCTTTGCGGAGAGTTAAGAAATCAGCGCAGGTAGCCAGAGATGGGGGGGTGGAAGTGGAGAGTATTGTGTTCCTAACACAGATGAGACTGCACACAGGGTGGTTAAAGTAACAGTTATCTCAGTCTTTATTAAGACACTCCAGAGTGAGGAACAGGCCTTAATGACGGCTTATATACAGTGTTCCCAAGGGATGCTGGGATCCCTTGGGACTTCAGGGGGTGCATGGGAGTGCACGCTTTACAGATACACAACAACTCTTCTCCCCAAATTCAAAGTGAAAACTATTTACAAGGTGAGGCGGTCGGGAGCCTTTCTTTCCCTGATGGACTGCCTCGGTACAAATGTCTGTTCTGGTGTGTTGGCTGTGCCCTCGCTGGGCTGACGTGTTGTTGGCCTTGCAGGGCTGCTGTGTGAGCCTGGCCTTGCTGGGCTGTTGGGCGTGATGGGTTCGATTTCCTGGTCCGGGGTGGTGTCGTTGATCCTTTGGGTGTGTGTTGTGGGCTCGAAAAAGGTGGTGTCTGCTGTGGGTTGTTCAGGGCAGTCTGTGAACCGCAGCCTCGTTTGGTCCAGGTGCTTTCTGCAAATTTGTCCATTGTCTAGTTTGACTACAAACACCCAACTCCCTTTTTTAGCTATCACCGTGTCAGCGATCCACTTGGGATAATGTTCACAGTTTAGCACATACACAGGGTCATTCAGATCAATTTCCCGTGACACAGTGGCGCGACCATCGTTTACATTTTGTTGCTGCCGCCTGCTCTCTACCTGATCATACAGGTTGGGGTGAACCAGCGAGAGTCTGGTTTTAAGTGTCTTTTTCATGAGTAGCTCAGCCAGGGGCACTCCTGTGAGCGAGTGGGGTCTCGTGTGGTAGCTGAGCAGTACTCGGGACAGGCGGATTTGGAGTGAGCCTTCTGTGACTCGTTTAAGGCTCTGTTTGATTGTTTGTACTGCCCCCTCTGCCTGCCCATTGGAGGCTGGTTTAAACGGGGCCGAGGTGACATGTTTGATCCCATTGCGGGTCATGAATTCTTTAAATTCGGCACTGGTGAAACATGGCTCGTTGTCACTGACCAGTATGTCAGACAGGCCGTGGGTGGCAAACATGGCCCTAAGGCATTCAATGGTGGCGGTGGCGGTGCTTAACGACATTATTTCACATTCAATCCATTTTGAAAAAGCATCCACCACCACCAAGAACATTTTACCGAGAAACGGGCCCGCATAGTCGACATGGATCCTTGACCATGGTCTGGAGGGCCAGGACCACAAACTTAGTGGTGCCTCTCTGGGCGCGATGCTCAACTGAGCACACACGCTGCATTGCCGTACACAGGACTCTAAGTCAGAGTCGATACCGGGCCACCACACGTGGGATCTGGCTATCGCTTTGATCATTACTATACCCAGGTGTGTGCTGTGGAGATCTGAGATGAACGTCTCCCTGCCCTTTTTGGGTAGCACTACACGGTTGCCCCACAACAGGCAGTCTGCCTGAATGGACAGCTCGTCCTTTCGCCGCTGGAACGGCTTGATTGGCTCTTGCATTTCAACGGGGATGCTGGCCCAGCTCCCATGAAGTACACAGTTTTTTACTAGGCACAGCAGAGGATCTTAACTGGTCCAAGTCCTAATCTGGCGGGCCGTGACAGGTGATTTATTATTTTCAAATGCATCCATGACCATCAACAAGTCTGCGGGCTGCGCCACCATCAACAAGTTTGCAGGCTGCGCCATTTCCACCCCCGTGGTGGGCAATGGTAGCCGACCGAGAGCATCGCACAGTTCTCGGTGCCTGGCCTGTGGCGGATGGTATAGTTATATGCTGATAGCGCGAGTGCCCACCTTTGTATGTGGGCAGAGGCATTGGTATTTATCACCTTGTTTTCAGCGAACAGGGATATGAGGAACTTGTGATCGGTTTCCATCTCAAATTTGAGGCCAAACAGGTACTGATGCATTTTCTTTACCCCGAACACACACGCTAATGCCTCTTTCTCAATCATGCTGTAGGCCCTCTCGGCCTTAGACAAGCTCCTGGAGGCATAGGCGACAGGTTGCAACTTCCCCGCAACGTTAGCTTGTTGTAATACACACCCGACTCCGTACGACGACGCATCACATGCTAGCACAAGTCTTTTACACGGGTTAAAAAATACAAGCAGCTTGCTGGAGCATAAAATGTTTCTGGCTTTCTCAAAAGCAATTACTTGTTTTTTTCCCCATACCCAGTTCTCACCTTTACGCAATAACACATGTAGGGGCTCTGAGAGGGTGCTTAACCCTGGTAGGAAGTTACCAAAATAGTTGAGGAGTCCCAGGAACGACCGCAGCTCTGTGACGTTCTGTGGCCTGGGCGCATTCCTGATAGTCTTTGTCTTGGCGTCTGTGGGCCGAATGCCGTCCGCCGCGATCTTTCTCCTCAAAAACTCCACTTCTGTTGCGATGAAGACACATTCCGACCTCTTCACCCACAGCCCTACGCGACCCAGTTGCTGGAGGACCTCCTCCAGGTTTTGTAGGTGCTCGACGGTGTCCCGACCCGTGACCAATATGTCGTCCTGAAAAACCACCGTGCGTGGTACCGACTTGAGTAGGCTCTCCATGTTTCTCTGGAAGATCGCTGCAGCCGACCAAATTCCAAACGGGCATCTGTTGGCGATGAACAGTCCCTTGATGCAGGTGAGGCCCTTCGAAGACTCCTCCAGCTCCTGCGTCATGTAGGCCGAAGTCAGGTCGAGCTTGGTGAACATCTTGCCTCCTGCCAGCGTCGCAAATAGTTCGTCTGCTTTAGGTAGCGGGTATTGATCCTGTAGCGAGAAATGATTTAGTTACTTTATAATCACCGCAAATCCTGACCGTGCCATCACTTTTGAGTACTGGAACAATCGGGCTGGCCCACTCGCTGAATTCCACTCGGGAGATGATGCCCTCGCGTTGCAGCCTGTCCAGTTCAATTTCCACTCTCTCCCTCATCACGTGAGGTACCGCTCGCGCCTTGTGGTGAATGGGATGTGCCTCTGGGACCAAGTGGATCTGCACCTTCGCCCCGGAAAAGTTTCCAATGCCTAGCTCAAAAAGGGAAGGAAATTTGTGAAGAACCTGGGGTACATGAGGCCTCATCGACATGTGATAGCGCTTGGATGTCATCCCAGTTCCAGCGGATTTTGCCCAGCCAACTCCTTCCAAGCAGTGTGGGGCCATCGCCAGGGACAATACAGAGTGGCAGTTCATGCACCGTGCTCTCGTAGGTGACCTGGACACTGCCCAGGACAGTGATAAGCTCTTTGGTGTACGTTCTCAGTTTTGTGTGGATGGGGCTCAGGGCTGGTCTGAGTGGCTTGTTGCACCATAGTCTCTCAAATATCTTTTTACTCATGATGGATTGGCTAGCGCCAGTGTCCAGTTCCATGGCTACGGGTGAGCCATTCAATTTTACATTTTGCATTATAGGTGGACATTTTGTCGCAAATGTGTGCACCCCGTGTACTTCAGCATCTGCCTCCTCTCTCTGAGGCTCGAAATTGCTTTGATCTACCATGGACCGGTCTTCCTCTGCCACGTGGTGGTTAGCAGGTTTTGCAGAGCTTACAGCTCGTTTGCAAGCTCGTTGGACCCATTGTTCCATAGCTCTTACAAACATACCCTTTGAAGCGACATGAATAGGCTGAATGGAAGCCTCCACAACGCCAACAAGGTGTGAATTGCTTGCATTCATCCTTTGTTGCGGACTCTGAGTCATCTGGGACAGCTGAGGCAGACTCATGGTTTCTGCCCTGTACATTTCTGCTCGCAAACACAGTTCCAGTTAATTTATGAACATTGCTAGCACTTGTGTGCTGAGAGATTTGTTTGGTGTTATCACTGGTGGACATAAACGCCTGTGCTATCGCAATGGCCTTACTGAGGGTCGGTGTCTCTACAGTCAAAAGTTTTCGTAGGATGGTCTCGTGGCCAATGCCTAGTACAAAAAAGTCTCTGAGCATTTGCTCCAGGTAGCGATCAAACTCACATTGTCCTGCAAGTTGCCTGAGCTCGGCGACGTTGCTCACCACTTCCTGACCTTCAGATTGCTGATTCATGTAGAACCCATACCTCGCCATCAGCACGCTCTCCCTCGGGTTAAGATGCTCCTGAACCAGTGTACACAGCTCCTCATACGACTTATCTGTGGGTTTCACCGGAGCCAGAAGATTCTTCATGAGGCTGTAGGTCGGTGCCCTGCAGACCGTGAGGAGGACCGCTCTCCTTTTTGCAGCACTTCCTTCTCCGTCCGGCTCGTTGGCTACAAAGTACTGGCCTTACCATTCGACATCGGCTTCCCAGTCCTCACACTCCGAGAACTTCTCCAGGATGACCACAGTTTGCTGCATCTTTATGTTGGATTCATATACTCGTCGCCAGTTATTGTGTTCCTAACACAGATGAGACTTCACACAGGGAGGTTAAAGTAACAGTGACCTCAGTCTTTATTAAGACACTCCAGAGTGAGGAACAGGCCTTAGGGGCCGGTGTATAAACAGTGCTCCCAAGGGATGCTGGGATCCCTTGGGACTTCAGGGGATGCACTCCCTGGTGGTGGAACACAACAGAGAGGACCTTGCAATGCACTAAACACCTTCACAACAACATTCAAGAAGCATAATAAATAAAAAATAAAACTTAAGTCCTATCTTCCTAACTCGGCCCGGGAATTCAGCGGGCCAACTCAGACTCCTCTCTGACTCTCTCCGACTCCCTCTCCGACTTCACATCACCCATATATCACCCAAAAGGGCCTTTTATCGCCCATTTTGACCAAAAAGTGGAAATTCAGGCTGGAACATCGGCGGAAAATTATCCTCCCCCACCCCCCCACTTTCGGCTCACATCGCCGAACTGAATGTCCGCACTTCGCCCAGTCTAACTTTTGGCACATCGCCAAGCTGATCGCTCGCCGATAACATCGCTGGAGAATAGTTGCTTTTCCCGGGCTTTTCTCACAGAACTGGGCACTACGGACGCCATTTTGATGCCATTTTGAATATCAAAGGGAGAAGGCTGCTAAAACAAGAGTGCTTACTAATTTGTGAGTTATTAAGTGTATTTTACAGATATATCCACTCAAATTTAAACTTATATTTATTATTATAATTATATTTTCATTTATTTTAGTAGAAAGGTCAGTTTTAGTAGGAGAAAGGGCATTTATATCATCGCTGAAAGTATTAGCAATAGTAATGGGGGCTGCAGCTTCTCTGCCATTACTTGTAAGTGCACAACTGCTGGCGTCTGAGCTTGAGTTAAGTGAAGGGTTTAGTGAAGGGGTCAATCGTAGATGTCGCAGACTAACGCGTGAACGTAGGAGGAGACCTTACAACCGAAGAACATACAAAAGAAAGCAATCTTACCTGAACTTGTCTGATAACGCGTGCCTTCGGAGGTTGCATTTCCAAAAGGAGGTCATCGATGAGATTTGTCAGCTCATCAAGTGGGATCTGCAGCCTGCCAGCACCATCAGGACCGCACTGTCCATTGAGATAAAGGTTACCGCGGCACTATCCTTCTACACATTGGGCTCCTTTCAGGCTTCAGCTGGCAACATCTGCCGTATCTCTCAGCACGCCACACACTGCTTCATTCGACAGGTGACTCAAGCCCTTTACGCTCGCAGGATGAACTTTATAAACTTCCCTATGACCAGGGAGGCACAAACCGGGAGGGCTTTGGGGTTCTCGAGAATAGCAAATGTCCCCAAGGTGCAGGGAGCAATAGATTGCACGCACATCGCCCAGAAATCACCTTTATAGAATGCGGAGATATTTTATAACTGAAAGAGATTTCACTCGCTGAATGTGCAGCTCGTTGTCGACCACAACCAGATTATCATGGCAGGTAATGCTAATTTTCCAGGCAGCATCCATGATGCACCCATCCTGTGTGAGAGTGCTGTCTCTGACCTGTTTGACAGTCAGCCACAAGGTCATAGTTGGATGCTGGAAAATAAAGAATATGGCCTTGCCAATTGGCTCATGACCCCCCTGAGTAATCCCGTTACTGATGCCGAGAAGCATTACAATGAAAGCCACATTGTCGAAAAGACAATTGGAGTCCTAAAGCAGCACTTCAGAAGCTTGGACCATTCAGGAGGCAGCCTACAATACTACCCTGACCAGGTTGCTGAGTTTTTTGTGGTGTGTTGCATGTTACATTACACAGCTATAAGGAGAGGACAACATTTGCCAGATGGGGCTGCCGGTCCACCTTAAGAAGGATTGGAGGCGGAAGAGGTGGATGACGAGGAGCAGGAGGAGGCTGATGAGCACTATTGGGAGGACAATCAACCTGGCAATGAACGCGTGCCCCCACGCCCACCCGCAAGACTGAAAATACCCCATGGGAGTTACGGCGGCTGCAAAACTGTTGTGTGAGCAGCTCATAAATGAATGCTTTGCATGAACTTACATTGTGGACAGTCATAGTTACAGTTACAGTTACGGTTATCGCAAAACAATGGTTGCGTTTGCATTAACGTTGAGTTATGTTATATCTTTGCCCGATCTGGTCGGACATTGTTTATGTTAATATGTTATTACGTTATTATAAGAAAATGCACAATTGTAAATTGTAAAATGTAATAAAAACTTTTTACTCAAACAAAATTTATTTTTTAATATCAAAAACAACCCAACCACCCACTCACCTTCCCACCCAACCTCCCCAAACCACACCCCAACAGTAAACCATTAACAGCAAGAATAATAAACGTTAACAATTAACACATCACCTGCGGCCACGTTTCCCTCCCCGTACACCGGCCCGTGCAACTGCCAACGACAAGACTTCATGCCATGGTGGGGGAGATGGTGGAGCGATCGCCTGCTGGGGGGTGTAGGAGGGGAAGGCGAAGCATGGGGATCGCCTTCCGAGTCAGAAGGAATTGCTTCCTCCTGACCCACTTGTGTGCTGGTGTTTGCGGTCTGCGGCATCACGTCACGTTCAGGTGCAGTGCCGTGTCCCGACAACAATGCATGCTGCAAGGCATTGGTGGCGGCAGTCTGCTGACGCATCTCCTCGAACGTCTGCTGTGACACCCAGGAGTAGGCCTCCATGAAGGCCACAAACGCCTGGAGATGGTCACGACTTATTGCGACGGTCTCCTCGCACAGTTGAGCCAAGCCATCCATGTGATTGGCCAGGGTAGGCTGACGTGACCTCCGTGGGGTCTGCGAGGACACTAATGCTTACGTTGGCGTCACTAGCTGCACGCCGCTTGGTCCCGCCGCTTCTTCCGTCGAAGATGCCGACGTAATGGCCGCAGGTTGCACGGGTGTTTCGTGCAGGGGCAGAGGGATGCTAGGGGCATCCTCCTCACTTTCCACTTCCTCCTCCTCCTCCTCAGGCTCGGTGGTATCATCCTCCTCCTCCCTAACCGTGGTGAGGACCACCTGCAATGGTGCAGGTTCAGGTTCAGGTCTGCACATTGGTGTTGTGGGATCTGCAAAACACAATTGAGCTTATTAAAACAGAAGGGTACACATTCTTATGCTTCGCTGGCATACGAAGGAGGAGCATCACTACTACAATAAATGAGACCAAGAAACGTTACTTAACAATACATCTTATGTTAGTACATATGGTAGTACATCTATGCGGAATTGAGTAACACAGAGGAGGCAGGATTAGTCTGAGATAGACAGATTAATAAAGAGGAGCGTACATTCGTATATTGTAATTAAATGACATTACATTACTTTAACACTGCTGGACACATTACTCACATGACACATCAGAGGGCTCTGCAGTACCACGGGAGGTGGCCGCTCGACTGTGGCTCCCAACCAGAGCCGCAGCACGCTCCTCGATGTCACTTAAAGGCTGTAAGGCAGCAGGGCCCCCTCCCGTGCGCCTCTGCTGGGCCCGGTTGTTCGATATCTTCCTCTACAAAAGTTGCAAAGTGTATGGCATAAGCTCTATGGTGTAGGTACTATCATGGAAAGACATTTTAACAGTTATAATAAATATCGGAGATAGGAGCTAATGATTGACACAAACATATCTCTCTCTAATACAATCTCCATTGAAGTCGGCAATGTCAGGAGCTAATGTACAAAAGTGTCCCACTGTTTACAAAATACATTTCAATCCAGGAGATAAAAATTATAATTACAATGTTCATCAATACAATGTAAAATCTGTACTTACTTTTGCTGAGGCAACCAGGCTGTTCCAACGCTTGCGGCATCGGTTGGACCCCCTCGCCTCATTGGACACCACAAAGACGATGTCTGAGATCTCGCTTCATATTTTATGGTACACCCGGGGTGGGGGTTTCCCACTGCCACCCCGGGTTAACTCGCCCCACCTTGCATAAACCTCCTGAACGAGGGCCTCGTTCGCCTCGTCTGAAAAAGGCTTGGCCCTTTTGCGAGCCCCCTCCACACCCTCACATGAGGAGGACATAATGGTGGAATATTGTAGAATATGATTTCTTTAGTATTGACTTTTTAAAATTTTATCTACTTTGGCTTTTAATTCTCTTCTCAATATTAACGTTTTTTTTTAAATTTCAAGTCACTTTTCTCTCTTTCTACTCTTTTACTCACTCCACAGCTCTCTCTCTCTCCCCCCACCACAAACGGCCTTCTGCGCATGTGTGGATGACCCCTGACCTCCCGAAACGCGGGAAAGGCTGTCAATCGGGAAAAAAAAATCGCACGCGTAGAAGGCTGTTGCTAGAGAAGCTTTTGACTTCCAAATTGCTGGCCGTTCGCTGGGCGCACGTAACATCGCTGACCTTTTGCATCGCCCATTTCACATCGCTGGCCTATCGCTGAGTGGAAAATCGCGATCCAAAAAATGGGCGATATTCCAGCGATCGGTAAGGCCGGGACATCAACCATCACTGGACCATCGCCCATTTTTTGGGCAATAGACAGCAAAGTGGAAAGTCTAGCCCTTTGACTTTTCATTAGGTAGTTATTTTTGACCTACACATTTTAATGGCCAGCCAAGTGCAAACTCCAACTGAGTGTGTAGGCAGACAGTGAAAGGTTATAAATGACTGCTGACAGCATTCGTTTTTATCCAGCTGAACTAGTCTCTGGGTACAGGATCTGGGAAAAGTTTCTAATCTGATTGTTATTATCGTGCCATTGAGGTGACAATGCCATTGATGGCACGAGTTCCTGTTACCAATATAAAATACAGCTATATACAACTCTGATAAGTATGCTGCTTACACAAGAAAACATTCACCATATTCAGTTTAAATAATATAACTAGATGTCTAATCCAGACAAGTTTTCAATTGTGCTCTCTTATTTTCTGTTCATCCCTACTTTGTAGAGCATGAGTCACTTCCCAAAGATGGTGCCGGGATGCAATGTTATCGCTGACCCCACCAATGTTTGCAGAGTCAGGGGGCACGGACGGGTGAAGTAGGCCTTTGGTGCTTGTGGGGCTCGTCTCTCAGTGAGATGAATCAAGATCTGTCTTGTTTCAATCAGGTCCACCTCTGTTGATGGATGGATATTCTCACTCTGCACATCCAATACAACCAGATGACCTGGTTAGACAGGGCATCAGTGCAGATTTGACATCAATTTCAGAGCCTAATATCCATTTAGATTATAAATGTGGCCGAGGCAGGTTTCTTGCACTGTAAACTCTGGCAAATTGTATGCTCAAGTGTTTTAGTCAACCAGCATTAATATATACTTTTTTATATTCATTCCTGGGATGTGGGTGTCGCTGGCAAGACCAGAATTTATTGCCCATCCCTAATTGTCCTTGAGAAGGTGGTGGTGAGCCGCCTTCTTGAACCGCTGCAGTTTGACTGATGAAGGTACTCCCACAATACCGTTAGGGAGGGAGTCCAGGATTTTGACCCAGCGACGATGAAGGAACGGCGATATGTTTCTAAGACTGGATGGTGTGCAATTTGAAGGGGAACTTGCAGCTGATGGTGTTTCCATGCACCTGTTGCCCTTGTCCTTCTAGGTGGTAGATGTCGCGGGGTTTGGGAGGTACTATCAAAGAAGCATTGCCCAATTGCTGCAGTGCATCTTGTAGATATTATACACTGCAGCCACGGAGCGCCAGCGGTGGAGGGAGTGAGTACTTAAGGTAGCAGATGGGGTGTCGATCAAGAGGACTGCTTTGTCCTGGATGGTGTCGAGCTTCTTGAGTATTGTTGGAATTGCACTCATCCAGGCAAGTGGAGAATATTCCATCACACTCCTGACTTGTTCCTTATAGATGGTGGAAAGGCTTTGGGGAGTCAAGAGGTGAGACACTCGACACAGAATATGCAGTCCCTGACCTGCGCTTGTTGCCACAGTATTTATTCCATTTAAGTTTCTGGTCCATGGTGAGCCCCAAGAAGTTGACAGTGAAGGATGCGGCGAATTTCATGGAGAGGAGACTCTCGCTTGTTGGAGATAGTCATTGCCTGGCACTTGTGTAGCGCGAATGTTACTTGTCATTTATCTGCTCAAGCCTGAATGCTGTCCACGTCTTGCTGCATTCGGGCATGGACTGCTTCATTATCTGAGGAGTTACAAATGGAACTGAACACTGCAATCATCAGCGAACATTCCCACTTCTGACCTTATAAGAACCTGAGAACATAAAAAATAGGAACAGGAGTAGGCCATACAGCCTCTCGAGCCTGCTCCGCCATTCAATACGATCATGGTTGATCTGATCATGGACTCAGCTCCACTTCCCTGTCTGCTCCCCATAACCCCTTATCGTTTAAGAAACTGTCTATTAAATTTATTCAATGGTCCAGCTTCCACAGCTCTCTGAGGCAGCAAATGCCACAGATTTACAACCCTCAGAGAAGAAATTTCTCCTCATCTCAATTTTAAATGGGTGGCCCCTTATTCTAAGATCATACCCTCTAGTTCTAGTCTCCCCCATCAGTGGAAACATGATGAAGGGAAGGTCAATGCTGACACAGCTGAAGATGGTTGGGCCTCGGACATTGCCCTGAGGAACTCTTGCAGTGATGTCCTGGGGCTGAGATGATTGACCTCCAACAACCACAACCATCTTCCTTTGTGCTAAGTATGACTCCAGCCAATGGAGAGTTTTTCCCAATTCTCATTTACTTCAATTTTACTAGGGCTCCTTGATGCCACATTTGGTTAAATGCTGCCTTGATGTCAAAAGCAGTCACACTCACCGCACCGTTGGAATTCAGCTCTCTTGTCCATGTTTGGATCAAGGCTATAATAAAGGCTAGAGCCGAGTGGTCTTGGCAGAACCCAAACTGAAAAGTCCTTACCCTACAGTATGAAACCACACGAGGCACATTCTGGGGACAAGGTCACTCTGTGACCTGAACTCTTTATTCACAGGACTCCAAAGACAATGACCCTGGGTGGGACCTCCCTTTATATACCTGAGTGATCAGGTAAGGAGTGTCTCCCACAAGTTCACCCCTTGTGGTCAAGGTATGCATCTAGGTTGAGTGCATACAGTAATACAGTGGTGTTATATTGTGGTTACATACATGACATCACCTCCCTCCACAAAGTCTTATTGGAATCATAGGTTTAGTCTTTCCGGTGGTCTACGCTCCCTTGTGGAGCGCCGCAGTTGAGGCTCTGATTGTTGGACACTGGCATGAGTGTCTGTAACCTGTGGTGATTCCGGCCTGTCCGGGCTGACCGCAGGGACTGTGCATTCTTCTGATTACTCTTGTTGCTCGTTCATTGGCGGTGTGGTGAGCTCCATCTCATGCTCTTCTTCAGGTTCCTCCGTGTCGATGCTGAACCTTTTTTTTTTACTTGGTCCAGATGCTTACGGCATATCTGACCATTGTTGAGTTTTACCACGATGACCCTATTCCCCTCTTTGTCAATTACAGTGCCCTCAAGCCATTTGGGCCCCATGGCGTGATTGAGGACAAGTACAGGATCATTTATTTCTATACATCTCCCCCTCGCTTTACGGTCATGGTACTCATTTTGTGACTTGCGCTTGCCCTCAACTATGTCGGCCAGGACTGGGTGAATGAGGGACAACCGAGTTTTGAGTGTCTGTTTCATTAGTAGCTCTGCGGGCGGGACCCCCGTAAGCAAGTACGGTCGGGATCTATAGGCCAGCAGGAGGCGCGATAGGCGGCATTGTAGGGAGGGTCCTTGAATCCTGAGCATACCTTGCTTAATGATTTGGACCGCACGTTCCGCCTGGCCGTTGGAGGCCGGCTTGAACGGCGCAGTTCTGACGTCGTTGATGCCATTGCCCAACATAAACTCTCGGAATTCGTAGCTTGTGAAACATGGGCCATTATCACTAACCAGCATGTCCGGCAAGCCATGGATTGCAAAGATCGCACGTAGGCTTTCCACGGTGGTGGATGACGTGCATGAATTCAGAATGATGCACTCGACCCATTTCGAGTACGCATCTATCACAATAAGGAACATCTTACCCACGAACGGGCCCGCATAGTCAACATGAATGCGTGACCATGGCCTGGTGGGCCAGGGCCACGGGCTGAGCGGGGCCTCCCTGGGGGCATTACCCAGCTGGGCACACGTCGTGCACCTGCGAACACAGTGATCTAGGTCTGAATCAATTCCAGGCCAACAAACGTGTGACCAGGCAATGGCCTTCATCAGCACAATGCCTGGGTGCTCGCTGTGGAGTTCCCTGATGAATGCCTCCCTGCTCTTCTGGGGCATAACTACCCAGCTGCCCCATAGTAGGCAGTCGGCTTGGATAAAGAGCTCATCCATCCGTCTGTGGAACAGTCTGACCTCCTCAGGGCATGCTCCGTGTGCGGGCGCCCAATCCCCAGTCAGGACACATTTCTTAATCAGGGATAGGAGGGGATCTCTGTTTGTCCAGATTTTGATCTGGCGGGCTGTGATGGGGGAGTCTGCGCTGTCAAAGGCATCAACAGCCATGACCATCTCGGCGCTTTGCTCCGCTGCCCCCTCAGTGGTGGCGAGTGGAAGCCTGCTGAGCGCGTCAGCGCAATTTTCAGTGCCGGGCCGGTGCCGGATGGAGTAGTCATAAGCAGCCAGCGTGAGAGCCCATCGCTGTACGCGAGCTGATGCGTTGGCATTAACAGCCTTGCTGTCTGACAACAGGGATGTTAATGGCTTGTGGTCCGTCTCTAATTCAAACTTCCTACCAAATAGGTACTGATGCATTTTTTTTACACCATTGACACATGCAAGCGCTTCCTTCTCGAGCATCCCATATCCCCGTTCTGCTTGAGAGAGTGACGTGGAGGCATAAGCCACAGGTTGTAGTTGACCCACAGCTTTGCCCTGCTGCAACACGCACCCAACCCCATAGGACGATGCATCACATGTCAGAACCAATTTTTTACAGGGGTCGTACAGAGTCAACAACTTGTTTGAACAAAGTAGGTTTCACGCCCGATCAAAAGCCCGTTCCTGACAGTTCCCCCAAAACCAATCGCAACCCTTACGCAGGAGCACGTGTAGTGGCTCCAACAACATGCTCAAGTTCGGCAGAAAGTTCCTGAAATAGTTCAACAGTCCCAGGAATGAACGCAATTCCAATGTGCTGCAGGGCCTGGGTGCTCGTCGAATCGCCTCTGTTTTGGATTCGGTGGGCCGAATCCCATCTGCAGCAACCCTCCTGCCCAGAAACTCAACCTCAGGAGCTAAGAACAAACATTTAGACTTTTTGAGTCGCAGGCCAACCGGTCCAGTCGGCGTAGCACCTCCTCCAGGTTGTAGAGGTGTTCCTCGGTGTCTCGACCCATGATGAGGATGTCGTCCTGGAATACGATCGTTCCAGGAATGGATTTAAGCAGGCTTTCCATGTTTCATTGAAAAATCACGGCCACTGAGCGAATGCCAAACGGACACCTGTTATAAACGAACAGTCCCTTGTGTATGGTGATGGTGGTCAGTAGTTTAGATTCGTCGGCCAGTTCTGGGTCATATAGGCTGAAGTGAGGTCCAACTTGGTGAACAGCCTGCCGCCTGCCAGCGTGGCGAATAGGTCCTCCACTCTCGGGATCGGGTATTGATCTTGTAGGGACATCCGATTGATAGTGGCCTTGTAGTCGGCACAGATCCTGAGAGAGCTATCAGCTTTTAGTACGGCAACGATGGGGCTCACCCAGTCACTGAAGTCGACAGGCGAGATGATGCCCTCTCTCAACAGCCGGCCCAGTTCGCTCTCGATCTTTTCCCGCATCACATACGGGACTGCTCTGGCTTTGTGGTGCACTGGCCTGGCATCCGGGGTGATGTGTATCACTACTTTAGTGCCTTTGAAAGTCCCGACGCCAGTTTGGAATAGTGAATCGAATTGTTGTAGGACTTGTGAGCACGAACTTCGCTCCACAGATGACATTGCGTGAACATCCCCCTATTTCCAGTTTATCTCAGCTAACCAGCTCCTCCCCAACAGTGCGGGACATTGCCCGGGACAATCCAAAGCGGTAGCCAATTCACTAACCTATTGTGTGTGACAGCCAACATTGCACTGCTTAGCACCGGAATGATTTCTTTCGTGTAAGTCCGTAATTGTGTGTCAATACGTGCTAATTTGGGTCTACTGGCTTTAAGTGGCCATAGCTTCTCAAATTGCTGAACGCCCATGAGTGTCTGGCTGGCCCCAGTGTCCAGCTACATGCATACAGGGATACCGTTTAATAAAACCCTCATTGTCATTGGTGGCGTTTTGGTGTATGAACTGTGAATACTCGCCACATGGACCCGTTGCACCTCGGCGTCCATCGATTTGTCCCGAGGTCATCCTGCCTCAAAGAACCCTCTTCTGGTCCATCCGCCTCATATATTAGTCTGGTTGCAGGCTTCCTGCACATTCGAGCTAAGTGGCCACTGAGATTGCAGTTCCTGCAGACAAACTGTTGAAATCTGCAAGATCTAGCTGAGTGTTTTCCCCCACACCTCCAGCATGAGTTAAAATTTCCATTGTTGGGAACAAAAGGGCTATGGCCAGGCATTCCGCGCTGACTGTCCCTTTGACTGCTCTTAAGTACGCTATTAGTGGGTGTCAATGGCCCCCATCCCGGGCCACATTGTCCACTGTGATGGCGTGAATGTCCGTTCAGCCTGCCATTGTCTCTGTTGAAGTCCTGCTCTAGGGTCTATTGCTTCGGACTGCCCCTGCCTGCGGGGCTCTGAGTCGCATTGATGATGTTGACTCCCTGATCCATCGCCACGTTAGCAGAATTGCGCACGTATATTATTTTCGTCTCTTCCTCCCCCGCCATGAAAGTTTGAGCCATCAACGCCGCCGCTTCCAAGGTCAAATCCTTGGTCTCAATTAATTTGCGTAAAATTCCCGCATGACCGATGCCCTCGATAAAGAAGTCCCTTAGCATCTCCCCGCTGCAGGCATCTGTGAACTTACAGAGGCTGGCCAAATGCCGGAGGTCCGCTACGAAGTCCGGTATGCTCTGTCCTTCATGACATCGGTGGGTGTAGAATCTGTGTCGGACCATATGTATGCTACTCGCCGGTTTGAGGTGTTCCCCGCTCAATTTGCTAAGTTCTTCAAAGGTTTTGTCAGCCGGCTTTTCAGGTGCTAGTAAGTCCTTCATGAGCATGTAAGTCTTTGGTCCGCAGCTGGTCAAGAGATGAGCCCTTCGCTTGTCGGCCGCTGCATCCACCAGCCATTCTTTTGTAACGAAGCTTTGCTGAAGCCTCTCGACAAAATCATCCCAGTCTTCCCCAACACAGCACCATTCCTCTGTGCTATTGGTGGCCACTCTCGTGGGTCGTGAATTCCCGTTTCTCGTCGCCAATGTAAAGTCCTTACCCTACAGTATGAAACCACACGAGGCACATTCTGGGGACAAGGTCACTCTGTAACCTGAACTCTTTATTCACAGGACTCCAAAGACAATGACCCTGCGTGGGACCTCCCTTTTTATACCTGAGTGATCAGGTAAGGATTGTCTCCCACAAGTTCACCCCTTGTGGTCAAGGTGTGCATCTAGGTTGAGTGTATACAGTAATACAGTGGTGTTACATTGTGGTTACATACATGACACAAACTGAGTATTTTTGTGATGTTGATTAAGGGATAAATATTGGCCAGGACCCCTGTTCTTTTTTGAAATACTGTCATGGGATCTTTTACGTCCATCTGAGAGGGGAAATGGGGCCTCGGTTTAAAGTCTCATCCAAAAGACGGCACCTCCGACAGTGCGGCAATCTTTCAGTACTGCACTGGAGTATGAGCCTAAATTTTGGGCTCAAGTCTCTGGAACTAGAACCCACAGACTTAGGCAAGAGTGCTACCCACTGAGTCACAGCTGATACTAGTAAACACAAGTTCCCTGGTCCTCCCTAATCTGTTAAACTGAAATAATCTATCAATAGGCACACTATCCAGCCCTTTAATTATATCATAGACCTCTAGCAGTCTAAGTCTACATTGCTGTAAAGTAAATAGACCAAGGACACAAAAAACGTGCAAAAGGACATAGACAGGCTAAGTGAGTGGGTAAAAATTTGGCAGATCGAGCATAATGTTGGAAAGTGTGAGGTCATGCACTTTGGCAGAAAAAAATTAAAGTGCAAGTTATTATTTAAATGGAGAAAAATTGCAAAGTGCTGCAATACAGTGGGACCTGGGGTACTTGTGCATGAAACACAAAAGATTAGTATGCAGGTACAGCAAGTGATCAGGAAGGCCAATGGAATCTTGGCCTTTATTGCAAAGGGGATGGAGTATAAAAGCAGGGAAGTCTTGTTACAGTTATACAGGGTATTGGTGAGGCTACACCTAGAATATTGCGTACAGTTTTGGTTTCCATATTTAAGAAAGGATATACTTGCTTTGGAGGCAGTTCAGAGAAGGTTCACTGGGTTGATTCCAGAGATGAGGGGGTTGACTTATGAGGAAAGGTTGAGTAGGTTGGGCCTCTACTCATTGGAATTCAGAAGAATGAAAGGTGATCTTATCGAAATGTATAAGATTATGAGGGGGCTTGACAAGGTGGATGCAGAGAGGATGTTTCCACTGATAGGGGAGACTAGGACTAGGGGGCATAATCTTAGAATGAGGGGCCACCCATTTAAAATTGAGATGAGGAGGAATTTCTTCTCTCAGAGGGTTGTAAATCCGTGGAATTCACTGCCTCAGAGAGCTGTGGAAGCTGGGTCATTGAATAAAATTAGACAGAGATAGACAGTTTCTTAATCGATAAGGGAATAAAGGGTTATGGGGAGCGGGCAGGGAAGTGGGCCTGAGTCCATGATCGGATCAGCCATGATTGTATTAAATGGCGGAGCAGGCTCGAGGGGCCGTATGGCCAACTCCTGCTCCTATTTCTTATGTTCTTATGTTCTTCAGCCTGTCTGAAGTGCTGAAGTTCTTTAATGATGTTAAACTTGTTGTAGTCTGAAATAAAGTGGAATAAACTATATAGGGATGAATAGGAAATGTTATGATTTATTATTCTGTAATTTGTTGTGCATTATAATTTACGATAATAAGTGGTTTCATTTTAATACCAAGATCTGCAATAGTGTAGTGTGCTTGCTTCTTTTAAGACATGCAAATGAATTCTAAGTGTCTTAATTCCCAGCTCTTTGGTATCAAAGTATTGAAAGGGATTAAATACTAACAGTCTTCATATGGTTAGTATTATAATCCACAAAAGATTACTGCAATACACATGACTCATTTCATGATCACTTAGATCTTGGGCACAGGTGAATGAAAATGTTCCAAAACAGTTCTATGGCAACTAAAAATTTGTTCAAGAGGAGCAAACTATATAAAACACTTTAGGAAAATGTTATATTAATTTGTACAGATAAACATTCTGAATATTAAATCAGTTTGCAAAACTGCTAAGTGCACTTTATTTCAGAAATGTCATAAAACACTCAGCCAGGTTAAGCAATAAACTGCACTTAGAAATCACAGGTGACTGAATGAAAAGATGTAAACAGCACATCTTTTTAAAAAACCAACCTCCAGGTGTTTGCATTCCTAGCAGCTGGGGAGGCTGGTGCAATGTTGCACCTTTTAGTGACTAGGCTAAGTACTGATTGTCCATCTGTCTTTTCTCATTCTTTTATTCATATGTTCGTACATATTTAGGTGCAAACATATTCCGCAGTTCCTATTAAAGACGGAGCAAGCTTGGCACAAATCTGGGCAGTTAATACCAGACTGCATGCACACTTCAAAAAAACAGTACCAGGTAATAGGATGAAGCAGAGAGCACCAATAATGGGGTAGATTTTCAATAAATCTGTTAACACAGCTTTAAGCTTCCTATCTAAAATGTGAATGAAGGACAAATAATGACAAGGCTACATCAATCCTCACAAAACTGAAGTAAAGCATCCATTCTGAAGCTCAAGAAATTAAAAGGTAATATTTTGTACCTCACAAATATATCTGAATTCTCGGAGGATGTATGTAACTTGGTTAATAGAGAATCCACTTGAATTTTCCAAAAGCAATTTAAGTTCCACTTTGACAAGCTTAAAGCTTCCTTGCTCTAATTTGCCTCCACTTTTGGCGACTTCCACCAAAGGAGGTAGTTTCTTTATATCTACTCTAATGAATCACGTTGATCATTTTAACTCCAATTAGATTGCAGCTTATGAAAGACAGCAACCAGAATGATGGATTGGATTACGAGAAGCATTGTTACTTGAGCATGTACTCACTTAAAAATAGACGGTCAGGAGGTGATATGATTGATTCTAATGTTGACTAGATAATGTAGACCATGACAAGCTATTACACCTTGTCCTGAACAATAGAACCAGGACACAATCTGTGCTTGAAGGGAGGTAAATTCAAAACTAATTTGCAGAAACAATATTTCAGTGAGCAAGTGATCAATCGAGGGAACGGACTCCCTAGGGGGACTGCAGAAGCAGTTAGATTCTGCAAACATTTTGCGATATAGTGCAAGTAATTTGTGACAAGACTTCCAAGTGTAGCAAACTTGGAAGGAACAGGTGACTTCAGACATTATCGGCTGGATTTTTGGCTTTTGAGATTTTGGGACGGTAATGGAATCGGGGCAGTCCTGATGCCGCGGGGATAAAGTTTGCGCCCTCGTCTGCAAAATTCAAAAAAAAATTATGTTCCATGATCGGGGGCGCAAAATCATGCATTACACAAAGAAGTTTTGCGGCCTTAAAAAAGTTTAGTTGATTTAAGGAAATTAATTGTTGCTCAGTGACCTGGAACATAACATTGTGTGTTTTATTTTGTGGGGGGGGTTTGTTACTTTGTTGCAGTAATATTTATGATTCATTCTTTGTCATTGGTGTCTTGTGTATTATTTCAATGTTCACCGGATATGTGCCTTTATAGAGCCACATAGCATAGAAACATAGAAAATAGGTGCAGGAGTAGGCCATTCAACCTATTGAGCCTGCACCACCATTCAATAGGATCATGGCTAATCATGCAACTTTAGTACCCCATTCCTGCTTTCTCTCCATACCTCTTGATCCCTTTAGCCGTAAGGGCCACATCTAACTCCCTTTTGAATATATCTAACGAACAACTTTCTGTGGTAGAGAATTCCACACGTTCATAGTTCTCTGAATGAAGACGTTTCTCCTCATCTCGGTCCTAAGTGGCTTACCCTTTATCCTTAGACTGCGACTCCTGGTTCTGGACTTCCCCAACATCGGGAACATTCTTCCTGCATCTAACCTGTCCAATCCCGCCAGAATGTTATATGTTTCTATGAGATCCCCTCTCATTCTTCTAAATTCCAGTGAATATAAGCCTAGCCGATCCAGTCTTTCTTCATATGTCATTCCTGCCATCCTGGGAATCAGTCTGGTGAACCTTCGCTGCACTCCCTCAATAGCAAGAATGTCCTTCCTCAGAATAGGAGACCAAAACCATACATAATATTCAAGGTGTGGCCTCACCAAGGCCCTGTACAACTGCAGTAAGACCTCCCTGCTCCTATACTCAAATCCTCTCGCTATGAAGGCCAACATGCCATTTGCCTTCTTCACCGCCTGCTGTACCTGCATGCCAACTTTCAATGACTGATGTACCATGACACCCAGGTCTTGTTGCACCTCCCCTTTTCCTAATCTGTCACCATTCAGATAATATTCCGCCTTCCTGTTTCTGTCACCAAAGTGGATAACCTTACATTTATCCATATTATACTGCATCTGCCAAGCATTTTCCCACTCACCTAACCTGTCCAAGTCACCCTGCAGCCTCTTAGCATCCTCCTCACAGCTCACACTGCCACCCAGCTTAGTGTCATCTGCAAACTTGGAGATAGTACATTCAATTCCTTCGTCTAAATCATTAATGTATATTGTAAATAGCTGGAGTCCCAGCACCGAACCTTGCGGTACCTCACTAGTCACTGCCTGCCATTCTGAAATGGATCCGTTTATTCCTACTCTTTGCTTCCTGTCTGCCAACCAGTTCTCTATCCACTTCAATACATTACCCCCAATACCATGTGCTTTAATTTTGCACACGGATCTCTTGTGTGGGACCTTGTCAAAAGCCTTTTGAAAGTCCAAATGCACCACATCCACTAGTTCTCCCTTGTCCACTCTACTAGTTACATCCTCAAAAAATTCTAGATTTGTCAAGCATAATTTCCTTTCATAAATCCATGCTGACTTGGACCGATGCTGTCACTGCTTTCCAAATGTGCTGCTATTACATCTTTAATAATTGATTCCAACATTTTGCCCACCACCGATGTCAGGCTATAATTCCGTGTTTTCTCTCTCCCTCCTTTTTTAAAAAGTGGGGTTACATTAGCTACCCTCCAATCCATAGGAACTGATCCAGAGTCTATAGAATGTTGGAAAATGACCACCAATGCATCCACTATTTCTAGAGCCGCTTCCTTAAGTACTCTGGGATTCAGACTATCAGGCCCTGGGGATTTATCGGCCTTCAATCCCATCAATTTCCCAAACACAATTTCTTGACCAATAAGGATTTCCTTCAGTTCCTCCTTGCTCGACCCTCGGTCCCCTAGTATTTCCGGAAGGTTATTTGTGTCCAGTATTAAGCTCCATCCTTCAGTTTCCTCCACTTAGGCATAATCCCAGCCCGGCATGAGGTTGAAAAGGCCATTCGACAACTGAAAAACAAGGCCTCAGGAGCAGATGGAATCCTGGCGATGTGAGACTCTTGGGCCGGCAGCGCCTCCACGTTGCCTCCACCGTGGATGGTGTGGCTATCCAATGGGGGCCTCGCCAGACTCCTCTTCGTCGTCCTTCTCCTCTTGAGGTGGTAATACCAAGCCCCTCATGTATGACCAAGTTGTGCGAGATGCAGCACACCACAATTAATTCAGATACATTTTGATGGGAGGATTGAAAGTTGCCTCCGGAGCGGTCCAGCATCAGTCTACCTGCAGGAGATGCATATCTGTCAGCATTTCCTTTCGGAGGCGCAGCCTTCTTACACACTGCTCCTCAGAGAGCAGGAGGTATGAGTATTGGTGCCTATAAAACCTTGGGGGAGGGGCAGGGAGCGGTAAGCCCTCCTCCCCAGACGTCTTCGGCCTCTCGTGGACCGACATGGCCAAGAGCCCTTCTTCTAACTTGACGCCACCTGGCAATAGCATGGAGCATGATACGTTGTCGAACTAGTAATGCCCCATTAAATTCTCTCACTGAAGTTGTAAGGGCACTGTAATGGCAGATAAAAGTGTTGTTTGCAAGTCAGGGCTTCACGCAGTATGCTGTACGCAACCGGCGCGGTCAATGTGACCTGCTATGTAGGAGCCTCATATCTCTATTTAAATATGCTGCCAATATTGCCTGCTTCACCCTGGGAGCGCTTGGTTTTTCAGAAGTTTCCCTGGGGCGGGCGCTAAGTGAGATGTTAGGGCCGAATTTTGCATGCGGAACGGTAGTGGTGCATTGCACAATGATTGATGTTGTATCAGTGAAACTAGAGTGCGGTAAGGTTTTGTGCAACTGCAAACCATAAGCCACATTTGCCAGCGGGGCGATAAAAGCTGCGTTACACCTAAAAACACTATGCACTCCGGAGGAGCGATAAAAACGGGGCAAAAATCCAGCCCATGCTTTCCAAATCTTCAACATGTGTTTTCCCCAGTGTCATGTCTAGGTCTGTTATAGACGAATGGAGATTGATTGCTATAATCTGTCAACATAAGAAATAGGAGCAGGAGTAGGCCATACGGCCCCTCGAGCCTGTTCCACCATTTAATACGATCATGGCTGATCCGATCATGGACTCGGGTCCACTTCCCGGCCTGCTTCCCATGACCTTTTATTCCCTTCTCAGTTAAGAAACTGTCTATTCAATGTCCCAGCTTCTACAGCTCTCTGAGGCAGCGAATTCCAGAGATTTACAATCCTCAGAAAAAATTTCTCCTCATCTCAGTTTTAAATGGGTGGCCCCTTATTCTAAGATCATGCCCTCTAGTTCTAGTCTCCCCCATCAGTGGAAACATCCTCTGCATCCACCTTGTCAAGCCCCCTCATAATCTTATATGTTTCGATAAGATCACCTCTCATTCTTCTGAATTCCAATGAGTAGAGGCCCAACCTGCTCAACCTTTTCTCATAAGTCAACCCCCTCATCTCCAGAAACAACCTAGTGAACCTTCTCTGAACTGCCTTCAAAGCAAATATATCCTTTCGTAAATAAAGAAACCAAAACTGTACACAGTATTCCAGATGTGACCTCACCAATACCCTGTATAACTGTAGCAAAACTTCCTTGTTTTTATACTCCATCCCCTTTGCAATAAAGTCCAAGATTCCATTGGCCTTCCTGATCACTTGCTGTATCTGCATACTAACCTTTTGTCTTTCATGCACCAGGACCCCCAGTTCCCGCTGTACTGCAGCACTTTGCAATTTTTCTCCAGTTAAATAATAACTTGCTCTTTGATTTTTTCTGCCAAAGTGCATGACCTCACACTTTCCAACATTATACTCCATCTGCCAAATTTGTGCCCACTCACTTAGCCTGTCTATGTCCTTTTGCAAATTTTGTGTGTCCTCCTCACACATTGCTTTTCCTCCCATCTTTGTATCATCAGCAAACTTGGCTACGTTACACTCGGTCCTTTCTTCCAAGTCGTTAATATAGATTGTAAATAGTTGGAGCCCCAGCACTGATCCCTGCGGCATCCCACTAGTCACTGATTCTTGGGTTGGCAATGAACCATTTATCCCGACTCTCTATTTTCTGTTAGTTAGCCAATCCTCTCTCCATGCTAATATATTATCCCCAACCCCGTGAACTTTTATCATGTGCAGTAACCTTTTATATGGCACCTTATCAAATGCCTTCTGGAAATCCAAATACACCACATCCACTGGTTCCCCTTTATCCACCCTGTTCGTTACATCCTCAAAGAATTCCAGCAAATTTGTCAAACATGACTTCCCCTTCATAAATTCATGCTGACTCTGCCTGACTGAATTATGTTTTTCCAAATGTCCTGCTATTGCTTCTTTAATAATGGACTCCAACATTTTCCCAACCACAGATGTTAGGCTAACTGGTCTATAGTTTCCTGCTTTTTGTCTGCCTCCTTTTTAAAATAGAGGAGTTGCATTTGCAGTTTTCCAATCTGCTGGGACCTCCCCAGAATCCAGGGAATTTTGGTAAATTACAACCACTATCCCTGCCGCTATTTCTCTTAAGACCCTAGGAGGCAAGCTATTAGGTGCAGTGAATTTATCCGCCTTTAGTCCCATTATCTTACTGAGTACCGCCTCCTTAGTGATTGTGTTAAGTTCCTTCCCCCCTTGACTATCCACTGTTGGGATATTGTTAGTGTCCTCTACTGTAAAGACTGATACAAAATATTTGTTCAGAGTTTCTGCCATCTTCATGTTCCCTATTACCAATTCCACGGCCTTGTCCTCTAAAGGACCAATACTTACTTTAGCCATTCTTTTCCTTTTTATATATGTGTAGAAACTCTTGCTATCTGTTTTTATATTTCGTGCTGGATTACTTTCATAGTCTATCTTCCCTTTCTTAATCATTTTTTGAGTCATTTTTTGCTGGCTTTTAAAAGCTTCCCAATGTTCTGTCCTCCCACTAGTTTTGGCCACTTTGTTTGCCTATGTTTTTAATTGGATACCATCCTTTATTTCTTTAGTTAGCCACGGATGGATATCTTTTCTTTTACATCCTTTCTTCCTCACTGGAATATATTTTTCTTGACTGTTGTGGAATATCTCCTTAAATCTACACCACTGTTCATCAACTGTCCTACAATTTAATCTATTTTCCCAGTCCACTTTAGCCAACTCTGCCCTCATACCTTCATAGTCTCCTTTATTTAAGCTTAGTACATTGGTTTGAGATCCAACTTTCTCACCCTCCATCTGAATTTGAAATTCAACTATGCTATGATCACTCATTCCAAGGGGATCCTTTACTAGGAGATTGTTTATTAATCCTGTCTCATTACACAGGACCAGATCGAAGATAGCCTCCCCTCTGGTTGGTTCCCTTACATATTGCTCAAGGAATCCATCCCTTATGCACTCTATGAACTCTTCCTCAGGGCTCCCCTGACCAATTTGATTTGTCCAATCAATATGGAGGTTAAAATCACCCATGATTTCCCTTTTTACAAGCCCCCACTATTTCCTGTTTCATACTCCGATCAACAAAGTTGCTACTGTTAGGGGGCCTATAGACTACGCCCATCAATGACTTTTTCCCCCTTATCTCCATCCAAACTGTTTCAACATCCTGATCATTTGAGCCAATATATTTTCTCACTATTGCAGTGATTCCATCCTTTATCAATAGAGCTACCCCACCTCTTCCTTTCTGTCTGTCCTTCCGGATTGTCAAATACCCCATAATATTTAATTCCCAGTCCTTGTCACCTGGCTATCAGATCATACCCATTTGTATCTATTTTGTTCCGAATGCTACGTGCATTCAGACAACGAGCCTTTACATTTTTTTTTTACCTTTTTTTCCTGCTTGTTTCCTCTCTCCTTCAAACTCACTTTCTTTCTTTTTGCTTTCCAATTCCAGCTTTACTCCCTTCCCTACTGAATCTATTTTCAGGCTCCCTTTCCCCTGGTTTAAACCCTCCCCAACAGCACGAGCAAAACCCCCCGCGAGGATATTGATCCCAGCTCTGTTGAGGTGCAACCCATCTGGCTTGTACAGGTCCCATCACCCCCAGAAGCAGTCCCAATGCCTCAGGAAACTAAAGCCCTCTCGCCTGCACCATCTCTTCAGCCATGTATTCATCTGCTCTATCCTCCTATTTCTGCACTCACTAGCTTGTGGCACCGGCAGTAATCCGGAGCTTACTACCTTTGAGTCAATAACTCTATTATCGTCACATCACACAACTAACTACCAGAATGGATCTTGGTCCTACTCCTGCTTATTATTGAGCAACTCTTGTTGCAAGTGCACAAACACCAGGCACATAAAACTGACAGTGGCTGATATCCTAACATAATTGATACCCTAGAATGAGTCAGCACCTTCTGGAGGGGACGAGATTAACGCAACTTTAGAAACACTAAAAATGGACTAAAACCTATTATACACATAGCAGTTGTACAGCTCCACCTGCTGGATAACTGGTGGTGTCCATTTTATTGGAACAGATAATCATGATGCCAAAAGTCTGAATGAACATTCTTCACATTAAAATATTATAAAACTCATGAGCGTGCTTTCTTGATGGTTCAGCAAGTTTATCCAAGTTGCGGTTATGCAGACCAGGAAATTCATAGAATTATAAAAACATAGAAAATAGGTGCAGGAGTAGGCCATTCGGCCCTTCGAGCCTGCACCACCATTCAGTAAGATCATGGCTGATCATTCCCTCAGTACCCCTTTCCTGCTTTCTCTCCATACCCCTTGATCTCTTTAGCCATAAGGGTCACATCTAACTCCCTCTTGAATATATCCAATAAACTGGCATCAACAACTCTGCGGCAGGGAATTCTACAGGTTAACAACTCTGAGTGAAGATGTTTCTCCTCATTTCAGTCCTAAATGGCCTGCCCCTTATCCCAAGACTGTGTCCCCTGGTTCTGGACTTCCCCAACATTGGGAACATTCTTCCCGCATCTAAACTGTCCAGTCTCGTCAGAATCTTATAAGTTTTTATGAGATCCCCTCATCTTTCTAAACTCCAATGAATAAAGACCCAGTCTCTCCTCATATGTCAGATCTGCCATCCCTGGAATCAGTCTGGTGAACCTTCGCTGCACTCCCTCAATAGCAAGAATGTCCTTCCTCAGATTAGGAGACCAAAACTGAACACAATATACAAGGTGTGGCCTCACCAAGGCCCTGTACAACTGCAGTAAGACCTCCCTGCTCCTATACTCAAATCCCCTAGCTATGAAGGCCAACATACCATTTGCCTTCTTCACCGCCTGCTGTACCTGCACGCCAACTTTCAATGACTGATGACCCATGACACCCAGGTCTTGTTGCACCTCCCCTTTTCCTAATCTGCCGCCATTTGGATAATATTCTGCCTTGGTGTTTTTGCCCCCAAAGTGGATAACCTCACATTTATCTACATTATACTGCCTCTGCCCTGCATTTGCCCACTCACCTAACCTGTCCAAGTCACCCTGCAGCCTTTTAGCGTCCTCCTCACAGCTCACACCGCCACCCAGTTTAGTGTCATCTGCAAACTTGGAGATATTGCACTCAATTCCTTCATCTAAATCATTAATGTATATTGTAAAGAGCTGGGGTCTCAGCACTGAGCCCTGCGGCACTTCACTAGTCACTGCCTGCCATTCGGAAAAGAACGCATTTATTCTTACTCTTTGCTTCCTGTCTGCTAACCAGTTCTCTACCCACATCAGTACATTATCCCCAATGCAATGTGCTCTTGTGTAGGACCATGTCAAAAGCCTTTTGAAAGTCCAAATACACCACATCCATTGGTTCTCCCTTGTCCACTCTACTAGTTACATCCTCAAAAACTTCCAGAAGATTTGTCAAGCATGATTTCCCTTTCATAAATCCATGCTGCTATTTCATCTTCAATAATTGATTCCAACATTTTCCCCACTACTGATGTCAGGCTAACCAGTCTATAATTACCCGTTTTCTCTCCCTTTTTTAAAAAGTGGTGTTACATTAGCTACCCTCCAGTCCATAGGAACTGATCCAGAGTCGATAGAGTATTGGAAAATGATCACCAATGCATCCACTATTACTATGGCCACTTACTTAAGTACTCTGGGATGCAGACTATCGGGTCCTGGGGATTTGTCGGCCGTCAATCCCATCAATTTCCCTAACACAATGTCCCGCTTTATAAGGATATCCTTCAGTTCCTCCTCCTCACTAGACCCTCGGACCCCTAGTATTTCCAGGTGGTTATTTATGTCTTCCTTCGTGAAAACAGAACCAAAGTATTTTTTTAACTGGTCCGCCATTTCTTTGTTCCCCATTATAAATTCACCTGAATCTGACTGCAAGGGACCTACGTTTGTTTTCACTAATCTTTTTCTCTTCACATATCTATAGCAGCTTTTGCAGTCAGTTTTTATGTTCCCAGAAAGCTTCCTCTCATACTCTTTTCCCCCTTCTAATTAAACCCTTTGACCTCCTCTGCTGTATTACAAAATTCTCCCAGTCCTCAGGTTTGCTGCTTTTTCTGGCCAATTTATATGCCTGTTCCTTGGATTTAACACTAACCTTAATTTCCCTTGATAGCCACGGTTGAGCCACCTTCCCAATTTTATTATTTTTTTTGGGTGTAGAATTGTTGAAGTTCATCCATGTGATCTTTAAAAGTTTGCCATTGCCTATCCACTGTCAACACTTTTAAGTATCACTCGCCAGTCTATTCTAGCCAATTCACTTCTCATACCATCGAAGTTACCTTTCCTTAAGTTCACGACCCGTCCCTGAATTAACTGTGTCACTCTCCATCTTAATAAAGAATTCTACCACATTATGGTCATTCTTCCCCAAGGGGCCTCGCACAAGATTGTTAATTAGTCCTTTCTCATTACACATCACCCAGTCTAGAATGACCAGCCCTCTAGTTTGATTCCTCGACATAGTGGTCTAGAAAATCATCTCTAATGCACTCCAGGAAATCCTCCTCCACCGCATTGCTACCAGTTTGGTTAGCCCAGTCAATATGTAGATTAAAGTCGCCCATAACTGCTGTACCTTTATTGCACGCATCCCTAATTTCTTGTTTGATGCTGTCCCCATCCCCATTACTACTGTTCGGTGGTCTGTATACAACTCCCACTAGAGTTTTCTGCCCTTTGGTATTCTGTAGCTCCACCCATACAAATTCCACATCATCCAAGCTAATGTCCTTTCTTACTATTGCATTAATTTCCTTTTTAACCAGCATTAATATTATTGCATTAATTTCTGTCTATCGTTCCTAAATGTTGAATACCCCTGGATGTTGAGTTCCCAGCCTTGGTCACCCTGGAGCCATGTCTCCGTGATGCCAATTACATCATATCCATTAACTGCTATCTGCGCAGTTAATTCGTCAACCTTATTCCGAATACTCCTTGCATTGAGAACAAAGCCTTCAGGCTTGTCTTTTTAACACCCTTTGCCCCTTTAGGATTTTGTTGTAATGTGGCCCTTTTTGCTTTTTGCCTTGGGTTTCTCTGCCCTCCACTTTTACTTTTCTTTCTATCCTTTGCTTCTGCCCCCATTCTACTTCCCGCTGTCTCCCTGCATAGGTTCCCATCCCCGCCATATTAGTTTAACCCCCCCCCACCCCCCTCCCAGGACATTGGTTCCGGTCCTGCCCAGGTGCAGACCGTCCGGTTTGTACTGGTCCCACCTCGCCCAGAACCGGTTCCAATGTCCCAGGAATTTGAATCCCTCCCTTCTGCACCACTCCTGAAGCCATGTATTCATCTGAGCTATCCTGCGATTCCTACTCTGACTAGCACGTGGCACTGGTGGCAATCCTGAGATTACTACTTTTGAGGTCCTACTTTTTAAATTTAGCTCCTAGCTCCCTAAATTCGTCGTGTAGAACCTCATCCCGGTTTTTACCTATATTGTTGGTACCTATATGCACGACAACTGGCTGTTTACCCTCCCCCTTCAAAATGTCCTACACCGCTCCGAGACATCCTTGACCCTTGCACCAGGGAGGCAATATACCATCCTGGCGTCTCGGTTGCGGCCGCAGTAACGTCTATCTATTCCCCTTCTAATAGAATCCCCTATCACTATAGCTCTCCCACTTTTTCCTGCCTCCTGTGCAGCAGAGCCAACCACAGTGCCATGGACTTGGCTGCTGCGTCATCCCCCTCAACAGTACCCAAAGCAGTGTATCTGTTTTGCAGGGGGATGACCGCAGGGGACCCCTGCACTACCTTCCTCCAACTGCTCTTCCTGTTGGTCACCCTTCCCCTATCTGGCTGTGTAACCTTTACTTGTGGTAAGACCAACTCACTAAACGTGCTATTCATGTCTTTCGCAGCATCGTGGATAATCCGGAGTGAATCCACCCGCAGCTCCAGTGTCGCAATGCGGTCTGTCAGGAGCTGCAGCCAGACACACTTCCCCCATATATAGTCGTCAGGGACACTGGAAGCATCCGACTTCCCATATAGTATAGGAGTGTCCAAGCTCTCTTGCCATGACTTAACCCCTAGATTAACTTAATTTGGCAACAATAATGCTAAAGGTTACTTACTGATAAAGGTTTCTTCCCCAGTGCATTGACTCTCAGCAAGTGCCCATCAATGAACTAAAACGTATCAAAGCCCTTCATCTTTGCCCACTAGATGTGCACTTGTTGACATTATGGGAGCAGGAGCTAAGCTTGGCTGCAACAGGTCAAATATGCCACTTCAAGGTTTATGTATTAACAATGGCTATGTATATAAGATGCTAGAGGAAAGTCAGCATCAACATTACTGTACTCCAGCAAGAAGTGAATCCATCAGAGGGGAAGGGAAAAAAATAAACTTAGTAAATGATTCATTTGTATGGGGAATGAGATGATCCAACACTCATTCATTCCATTGATATGTGCAAGTAATGTGCATCATCGTGACACGAATTATACCACTGCAGTGCCTTAAAAAAATGAAGGTTAAACACTTGAAGGTTTAAATACAAATTGTAATTCACAGGACCAAGTTCCTTCTTGGTAAACTTTAGTTCAGTGAATGGACTAAAGTTACATTCAAGGCTACTGATCTACATCTTTCACAGAAAAACAGAATTATACAACTCTATTCTCAACACCAACAGAATCAAATGCGAAAAAAATGAAACTTGGCAGACACTAGAACATGCACTTAACAGTAACAAAATCCCAGAAAATATGTCATACTTTCCAGCAAGATCCATTGTTTCCCATTAAAAATCATCACTTGTATGAAATGATCCTGCCATGTTTGCACTGTAGTAAATGGGATAAAGCTACTGGAGACAAATAGTACAGAGAGAAGACAAAAGTAGAAACAGAAGATGGAGAAACAAATTAGAACTGCAGAAATGGAAACCAAATTAGAGAAAAAAGTGCGAATGGTCCAAGAAATGCCAAGATCAGGAGTTGGCTGTTATTCCATGACTTTACACGACTCAAAGGCAATTAAATCATGTGGTCCAGTTCCATCAAGGGTTAATATATCAAAGACCTCATGGAAGAACCTTTAACAGCACCAGCAAACATCACATCCATGTAAAATTAAAGCTACAGTATCCAAAAGGTTTACAGGCGATAGGGTAAACCCAACCTTCATTGAGATGAAAATCATTCTCCTGTTTTCAGTAACTGGTAGAAGCACAAAAAAGAATGAGTAAAATCAGGCATTTGACCTAGATCCCATGACTGAATTGGAAGGGTGTTCCTTCACAATATAATGGCATATTCCTGCACACATTATGCTGACTTTTTCTTCAGTTGAAAACGGTTACAATTTCTTTTGCATAATTTTTCTCCTTAGTAACTACTTATTTCACTGAAGGACCACCATACCGATTCCACAGGTGAACCACTTGTCCAACAGAAATTGCTAACTGGCCACAGGCACAAATTTTAGTACAAAACACCTTGCATGCACGCGATAAAAGGCACCGTATATTAACAACCTATATTCAACAAGGAACTAAAGTACCCAATCAAAAAACACTTCATCTTACTATTTTACCAAACATACAAAGTTAAAGGTACGGATCAAGAGCTGGGATTAGGCTGAATAGAACTAGGAGCAGGAGTAGGGCATACAGCCACTCGAACCTGCTCTGCCATTCAATAAGATCATGGCTGATCTTATCATGGACTCAGCTCCACTTCCCCATAACCACCTATCTCCATAACTCCTTATCGTTTAAGAAACTGTCTCTTGTCTGTCTTAAATTTATTAATGTCCCAGCTTCCACAGTTCTGAGGCAGCAAATTGCAGAGATTCACAATCCTCAGAAGAAATTTACCATCTCAGTTCTAAATGGGCAGCCCCTTATTCTAATATCATGCCCTCTAGTTCTAGTCTCCCCCACCAGTGGAAACATCCTCTCTGCATCCACCTGGTCAAGCCCCTCATAATCTTAGACATTTCAGTAAGATCACCGCTCATTCTTCTGAATTCCAATGAGAATAGGCCCAACCTTTGCTCATAAGTCAGCCCCTCCTCTCTGGAATCAACCTAGTGAACCTTCTCTGAACTGCCTCCAAAGCAAGTATATCCTTTCATAAATATGGAAACCAAAACTGCACAGTATTCCAGGTGTGGTCTCACCAATACCCTGTACAACTGTAACAAGACTTCCCTGCTTTTATACTCCATCCCCTTTGCAATAAAGGCCAAGATTCCATTGACCTTCCTGATCACTTGCTGTACCTGCATACTATCCTTGTATTTCATGCACAAGTACCCCCAAGTCCCGCTGTACTGCAGCACTTTGGGGCAATCTTTCTCCATTTAAATAGCACGCTCTTGATTTTTTTCTGCCAAAGTGCAAGACTGCACTTTCCAACATTATACTCCATCTGCCAAATTTTTGCCCACTTAGTCGGTATGTCCTTTTGCAGATTTTTTGTCCCCTCACACATTGCTTTTCCTCCCATCTTTGTATTATCAGCAAACTTGGCTACATTACTCAGTCCCTTCTTCTAAATCATTAATATAGATTGTAGATAGTTGGGGTTCCAGCACTGATCCCTGTGGCACCCCACTCGTTACTGATTGCCAACCAGAGAATGAACCATTTATCCAGATTGTTTTGTTTCTTGGCCAATCTTCTGTCCATGCCAATATATTACCTCCAACCTCGTGAACTTTTATCTTGTGCAGTAACCTTGTGTGGCACCTTGTCAAATGCCTTCTGGAAGTCCAAATACACCACATCCACCCTGTTCGTTACATCCTCAAAGAATTCCAGCAAATTTGTCAAACATAACTTCCCCTTCATAAATCCATGCTGACTCTGCCTGACCAAATAGCTCTTGGTCGGCCAGACACAATGGGTCAAAATGACCTCCTTCCGTGCTGTAAATTTCTATGATTCAATGAAAGTACCATGCAAATATGAGTATTGATCACATGCCTAATACAACACAATTAGCCACAAGCGACCAATTTATTGAACACTGGGATATTTACCAGGTTCTCAACATGCATGCCAGGGGTGCATATTTCCCAGTTGCTTGGATGCCAATAAAGCAAGATACAAAATGAGTTTTCACATTTTTATTTTATAACTGCTATACATCAAAGCACAGTACTACAACAGACCAATGTTCAAGATCTTCTCATAACCAGCATCTGAGGTGCCTCTAAATTGTTGGTCTTGGCAGCACATGTATAAACAGAAGTGTCCAGAGTCCATTTGCCATGTAAGATTCAACAAAGCCTGATCAGTACTGCATCTCCAACAGTAGTTCACCTGGACCTCTGCCTCATCTTTCGTCTTTTACGCTTCAGCCTGCAAAAGGAGTAAGAACATTAGTTGGGTGAGGACAGAGATTGGTTGCCTGAACTGGAGAATTTTAGCCATGAGGAAAGATTAGATAGACTGGGGCTGTTTTCTTTGGAACAAAGGAGGCAGAGAGACGACCTTATTGATGCATATAAAATTATGAGGGGCCTAGATAGAGTGGATAGGAAGGACCCATTTCCCTAAGTAGAAGGGTAACACCCAGGGGGCATAAATTTAGGAGATTGGAGGGGAGGGGGAAGATTTAAATTTTTTTTTTTTTAATAATAAAGAGGATGGTGGGGGTCCTCACCACATTTAAAAAGTACTTGGATATGCACATGAAGTGCCATATCCTACATGGCTATGGACCAAGAGCTGGAAAGTGGACCTAGGCCAGGTAGCTCTTTGTCAGCTGGCACTGACACGATTGGCTAAAATGACCTCCTTCCGTGCTGTAAATTTCTATGATTCTTGGTTGTGGATCACCAATGTTGGTGCAATTTAAGTGAATGTTCTTTATCATCCACTCCTTTGGGCCACAAATGCAAGTTCATCACAACAGATCAGAAGGTAAATAAAGAGGAACTTGTCTGGATTGATGGACTGCAATAAGTGCATTCAAACTGCAAAATTGTGACATATATATTGAAAGGTGACCAGTGGCTAGAAAAGAACAATTTTAACTATGAAAAAGTAAAGATGTATACAAAATTAATTCCTTTAACTACATCATTCCATAGAATAGGAATTCCCATACTTTTAAAATCAATTCAACAGGACATACCTGCGCATACGCTTCTTCCGCCACTGAAAAAACAAGAGGAATGATTCAAATTAACAAAATATTGGGAGGTACAATTGTAACTTGCTGGGTGATAGCTATAACACTTAAATCTTCAGAACACAACTATAGACAATGCACACGTTGGCAATCTCACTCAGCAGTATTCTGGACAACTGGTAAGGAATTATGGGGAAAACCATGATGATGCAGTGGGAAGATCTTGCTGGCGCCCTTGTTATTATACCATTGAACCTTTGCTCACCCAATCACTTTTTGCAAAAGGCTTATGTATAATGAACATTTCCTGCAGCATATAATTGGTACAAATTCCAACAACAGATTGGAAGAAGCAATGGCGGTTTATACTACAAGTATTCCACCAGCATATTATCCTTCGTTCGAAATACCAGCAGTTGCATCCATTCACAACACATGGCCACCAGAACGGGAGCAGTAGATAACAAAATGCATTCATATTAAAACAGCAAAACCGGACTTTAAACAGCACGTCGCAGAACGCCGCCAGATTTTTTAAAAAAAGGCTCAATTCAGAAACTCCTGCAGCAGTTTTTGCTTTGAGGGTGGTCACTAAACCTGCCGAATATTACGTGAACTGCATGGAGTTAACACCGGCAGAGTAAAACGAAACGCCTTCAAAAAGAAAATTGCAAAGCAACATCTGCGCCATGTCGGATGGACCCTGGCGCCCCACCTGGGCGCGGGCCCGCACCCCGCCTCTCCGTTTAACTAGGCCCCAAAAGCCACCGCTCTTATTTTTCTTACAAAAAAGGCTAAAATAAAAAGGTTCAAAATCGCTTACCTTAGCTCTCATGTCGACAAGGATCTGTAAAAGAGATTGCAAAGGTTAGTGTAACCAGATGGCAACTTTAAACTGCTGATACAAACCGGATTGTACCGGAGCTCAAGCAGCTCACAACTACCCACCTTAGAATCCCACAACCGAAAGAAGGAAGTGCGCGCCGCTCACCCGGATCTACGCGCCTAGCGCATGCGCATCGCAGCAGGTCTGCCCCTGATTGAGCGAAGTGCTGCGATAGAGCGCGCATGCAAACACAACCTGGCGTATACCGTCAGAGGGGGCTGGTGGGCACCTGTCCCGGTCTTCGGTTACATTGCTTCTGCTCTCTACCCATGGAAAGATCCAGATTTTGCTGCAGTGGGGAATCTGGTGGGTGGCGTGCCCCATTCGATTTTTTTTTCATAAAATCAGAAATTTATAGCACATGAAGGTGGCCCATCGTGTCGGTGCTGGCCGACAGAGAGTCTGGAACTTGTAGTGGCATGCCGCTCCAGCTCTGTTGTAGCTATTCTCTCGCAGGTGGGCGACTGGGTGATATCATCAGGACCCAGGTCGCTGGTTGGAACATGAGCAGGAGTATCGACAGGACCAAGGTAAAGCAGAGGAGTGGGAAGGTCGCGGCGGATGTGCAGAGATTGATCGAGACGGAGGAGTGTTGAGGGATTGTGGCGGAGGTGCGGTGAATGTTTGGTGGGGAGGTGCGGTGGGAGAGCGTGGTGGAGGTGTGGCAAGTGTTTGGTGGCAGAGGAGCAGGGAGAGATCGTGGCAGAGGTGCAGCAAATGAGGGTATGGGGCCCAAAAGAGCCAAGCGTCTAGGGGCAGCACGGGCCAGCCCACACTACGATGTGTGTGCGCACTAGGTTTGTGCAGCAGAGCTGGTCTCCAGTCGTCCTAGTTAACCCTTGCCACTGGATAAAGGCCTAGTTCTGTCAAGCCCGTATAGTGGCGGATGTGCAACGGTCACCACACGTTAAAAAAATCCACGCCCAGCTATCTTCCACTTATGGAGTTCAGGACTAGAATATCAGGTCCTTCATTAAAACATCTGTGAACTCATGTGGAAGCAAGTCAACCTCATTCAAGAGACCGCCTATGATGATCCAGCCTAATCTCACTTTCCAGCTCTTGGTTTGTAGCCTTGTAAGTTACGGCATTTCAAGTCCATATCCAAGTACTTTTTAAATGCTATGTGGGTTTTTGCCTCTACCATCCTTTAAAGCAGTGAGTTTCAGAGCCCCACCACCATCTGGATGGAAAAAATTCTCCACATATCCCCTCCAAGTCTCCTACCAATTTCTTTAAATCTGTGGCCCTGGATATTGACCCCTATGCCAAGGGCCTCACGCTTCAGCTCGAAAAAGTTTTGCGTTTCAATTTGCTAGAAGTACGAGTTGATAACGGCGTGGCTAGGGTAACGGGGCATTTGGAACCTTGACTAGGTGTCTCCTTAACCCATGAGATTTACGGACTGAGAAAGAGACAGAAACAACAGAATAGGAAATAGGGTGAATTAGAGTCAAATTATGTAGAGAGAGAGAAATAAACAGCAGGAAAGATTAGATTAAAAGACAAAAAAGAGACGAAGAAAAATGTTTTAAAAATTAAATTTTAAGTATCTCCAAGAACAATGAGACTCCACAGTTTCTGGGTGGAGAGGTTGAGTGGCATTGTAGAAAAATAAACCTCCATTAAAATGGTACTTATGCTATTATGCTCTCATCTCTCCTTTATGGATGTAAGATCTGGACAGCCCACAGGCAAACACACCAAAAAGCTGGAAGCCTTCCACATGCGTAGTCTCAGATCTATACTCCACATACACTGGCAAGACCGGGTGTCAAATCTTGAGGTTCTGGAGAGAGCACAATCAACTAGCATGGAGGTGGTAATCACACGAGCCCAGTTCCGGTGGGCTGGACACGCCATCCGCATGGATGAGTCAAGGATCCCTCGTCAGCTTCTTCACGGCGAGCTCTATGAAGGCCGAAGACACCAGGGGCACCCCTGCAAGCGCTATAAAGATTGCATCAAGGCTAACCTCCAGTACTATGGCATCCGACCAAAGGACCTCGAGAATACAGCAGCTAATAAAATCCAGTGGCGATCCCTCACGAGGACTGCTTGCCAGACCTTTGAAGAAAGCCGGTCAACTCCTGCGGGACACTAGAGATAGACGACATCAGGTGGCAGTACTGTCAGCATCAGGCACACTAAACTTCCCTTGTCCGGTGTGCAAGAGACTATGTGCATCCAGAATTGGCCTATACAGCCACTTGAAGACACATGCCATTGATGATTAGCACAACGTCTTTGTTGGGTACGACAGACTACCAAGACCAGCCCTAACTTTCTGCAGCAAATTTAATTGGCAATTAATGCACAAATGCAGCAATTTTTTGAAACGCACGGGGAGGTTGATGACGAGCTGCCGTTTTCATGAGGCTAAGGCCGGAGTGGCACAAATCATCAGCAACTGGTGGAGATTCGCAATTCTCAGCCATCTCTTCCTTTCCACAAGATGATTTTTCAATGCTAGGCACAGGCTCAGAGATACTAATGGCCAGTATTATCACAGACCAAATTATCACAATGAGGTCTTCGAAGCCCTGTACAAGTGTAATATTCAGGCTGACCCTAAAAGTGCAGTGGTCACCACACGTTTAAAAAAATCCATGCACAGGCATCTTCCATCCCTGGAGTTCAGGACTGGAATATCGGGTCCTTCATTGAAACATCTGTGAACTCATGTGAAAGCAAGTCATCCTCGTTTGAGGGACCGCCTATGATGAGGATAGTAACACTGATAGCTGCCACTACAGAAATGACTAATGTCTTTAGAAATTATTCATGGTGCAAAGGGATAAAATACAGTCAAGTAGACAGGTCACTAAAGTGGATACTGAGGGTAGTGAATTGATCTGACACATGGTCCAGATTGAAGGGCTCATCAGTATTCGGAGGTTCTGAGGAACCGGGAGTTCCTCTAACTTACGATAATTGTAATATATCATAAATTGACCGATTATACGCAAAACTCACTTACACTGGGTTTTAAGAAGGGAATGCTTCAAAGCTTGCTACACAGCAAAGCTTGATGGTTAATGAACCATCTGTTGTGTTAACCTTAATACAGACTGAGGGGAACGTACATTCAGTACTGAATAACACATTCACCAAGGACAGGAGGGAGTCAACAGTCTATTGTAGCAACATCTGAAGGGATGTTTGGGAAGATAGCAAACCCTGGGAAACAAGGTTAATCAATAAGTCATGAGGAACTGAGGCAAAGTTGATATCACTGAACCACACATTCCATAAGACGGACAGGTGATGGAAGACGGAACGGTTGGGGGAACCACTCAGAGCCAGTCTGATGTAACTTCACTGATAGCAGTAGGCCATTTGGTGGTTTTATAGGAGGGTCGCACACCTCGGAAACTATAACTGTAGATGTAAAACCTTTGTTCTTAGAAGGTTCATCTGTGAACACTTCCCCTGCATGCTTGAATAAAAACCGGTTGAACCGAGGTTTCGTCTGAGTGTTTCTGTGGTCGCTATACAGGCGGGTGTCAATTCCTTTTATCAGGGAGTCCACCATGAAGAGAAGTCTTTTTATCTCAACAATGGCATCTTGACACTGCAGAAATCTGGGCTGTCACTGCCCCTAGGTTGTTCTTCAGGGCAAAAGAAAATTTCTGCAATGTGCTGCAGATCCAGCTCGGTGATTCCTACTACTTACCCATCATCTCGCCCATATCTCTGAAGCCCATCTCTGATGCTACCACGGTCACCTGACATTAGATTAATGCTCCCGCATCATTGGTCTTTTGAAGACGGGGCCCCCCCGAGATACAAGTCCCTAGACTCCTCAGCTGAAGACAGTCATTTCTCTCCCCTCTTTTCAAGCACAGGTCCTTGTTCTCATTAAAGACTTGAGAAAGACTTAATTTATATAGCGCCTTTCATGACCACATTTTAAAATGCTAAACAACTAATGAAAGTACTTTTGAAGTGTAGTCACTGTTGTAATGTGGGAAACGCAGCAGCCAATTTGTGCCAAGCAGGCTCCCACAAACATCAGTGATAAAAACCAGATAATATTTTTTTTGTTATGTTGATTGAGGGATAAATATTGGCCAGGACACCAGGAATAACTCCCCTGCTCTTCTTTGAAATAATGCCATGGGATCTTTTACGTCCACCCAAAAGAGGAGACGGGGCCTTGGTGTAACATCTCAACCGAAAGACGGCACCTCCAACAGTGCAGCACTCCCTCAGCACTACACAATCAGCCTAGATTTTTGTACACAAGTCTCTGGGTGGGACTTGAGTGTACTACCCACTGAGCCACAGCTGACACATGTACTACCCACTGAGCCACAGCTGACACAATTAGTGCTCAGTGACGCACTCTGACAACACATTAACTTCAAAATTCCTCGTGAGTAGGTGCCTCTGTGCTGGTGCTTGCGCAAATAACAATCAACTGGCGGTTATATAGCACCTTTAATATAGAAAAATGTTCAAAAGCACTGCATAGATGCATAAGCAGACGCAAGTAGATGCTGAGTCAAAGGAGGAGAGATAACCAAAAACTCAGTCAGAGGTTTTGAAGATGGGTCTTAGATGGATCTAGGGAGGGAATTCCAGAGCAGGGGACTTAAGTGTGTGAAGCTAGGTAACAGACAGCTCAGTTGATTGCTGATGCCCATATCCCACCATGCAGCACTGGCCGCTGCGACAACAGTCATGGTCCCCAAGACCTAATACGCGTAGAGTAGTGTTAGTGGTTATGTTACTGAACTAGTAATCCAGAGACTGAATTTTGATGACAAGGGTATTAAGGGTGACCGAACCATGGCGGGTATATGGAGGTAAGACACAGATCAGCCATGATCTAATTGAAGAGGCGTGAGGGGCTGAATGACCTACTCCTGTTTGTATAAGAGACATGCTGCTGGCGGTGGATACACCATTACAATACTTTCACCTTCCTAACACGTAGTGAGGTGGGGGTCCAGCAAGTAATTGCCTTCAGACACCAACTGGCAAAATTGGTAAGAAAAGACTGTCGAAACTGAGTGAATTAGACAAAGAAAACTCTGAGCACAATTTCCAGACTGCTGGAGTGAGGCCTAGCTTTACTGGTCGCTTTGTTGACCTCCCAGGCTGAGTCATGTGATGGCCATAAACCACATCATTATCAGGTCACCCTCTTTATTATTCATTCTAACTGGCTGCGGCATGCAAAAGGGCATAAATACAGCAAATTGCTGATCACGATTAACTGAAATGGTGGAATGAGTGATGAGAAGAAACTTTTACTGGCTTAGGCGATACTATCGGCAGAACTGTGTAAATGTCCCATTAAACTTTGGCACAATGCAACTAATGGCATAACTCAATCCAATACTTCCTGGAACAATTACGTATTAATAATGGTGCACGCTGTTTATGCGTCATCACTGCGGTGCAAGTGTCCAGCAAATTCACACCCAAGGTTTTGTAAACAGGAAGTACACGCAGTCGCAAATCTTTTAAAGATCTGACATTGGAGGCAGCGTGAGCCTGGAGCAGCTGGAGGGAAACATAGAAAAAACATAGAAAAATAGGTGCAGGAGTAGGCCATTCGGCCCTTCTAGCCTGCTCCGCCATTCAATGAGGGAGTTTTAAGCATAAGCGTCTCCCTGACAATGGAGGCAGTGCGAGCCATAACAGATCTGTCAAGGGGACAAAATGAGAAATAAAAAGTAATGAAATTATGACATCACAAGGATGAAGGGCGGTGATTGGTTTTTCCTTATTAATTGAATCACTGGACAGGGAATGAATTTTTTTTAAAAGCTAAAAACTGATTTAATTTGCTTCAATTGCTGATTTTCTAATTTAATTTAAAATTGTATATATTATTTAATTTTGTATAATTATAATTAATCTTTAACTATACTGATTTTACTATTGTATTATTTACCATTTAATTTTAATTTATTTTTCAAAGTTTTTTTTGCCTGCGTCTTATCTGCGTGCGCATTTTGCCTGCCGCTTCAGATCTGAGCCGTTGATCTCTTTTTATTACTTCCTTCTCCCACTTTTTCTCCCTTTCCCTCCCTGGTCAATATCCAACGTGTTGTAAAACTTGTGTATATATATTTTCAAAGGCTTTTAAATGATATTATTTGTGTCTTATTTTATGCCAGTCAATCTAAAGCCAGCAGCGATACGGAGCTAGATTTGGCCTCATGGTAGCTTTCATTATGCAAGATGGAAGTGACTGTGTCTTAAAGATTAATACAGGTATTATGTTATTATCGCAAGAGAAGCACATTAGTTGTTTGATATTGAGAGAATAAATGTGTTAGCTACAGAAAATGCAATTTGTTCTGAATACACTTCACTTACCCATTTAATGTTAAATAAATGTGTTGCATTATAGCCTGAGCCTCAGTATGATTGAACATATTCACTCCATTGAATTTTACAGCACAGAAACAGGCCATTCGGTTCAACAGGTCCATACCGGTGTTTATGCTCCACACAAGCCTCCTCCCACCTTACTTCATCGCACCCTCATCAACTTATCAAACTTGAGGAGCTCACATGTTAGCATATGATATATTCGAGCAAGGCTGGAAAGGCTCTCTGCTCAATCCCTGGGCTTTGCTATATTTCTTGACATTAGACAGATAGACACACTCTGGCTTGTAGGGGCCATGAGGTCCATTTATAGGAATGGTTATTGACACAGAGCCCAAGTAACATATCTAGCATAAAAGCCCAAAAATGTAATAGTGGGTTTGAAATGTTTATATTTTGAATGTTTGAAGAAAATCAACCAAGTTCCAGTAATTTGAATTCTTTATCATCTCCATGAAATATGGCAATTTAATAAAACGACATGTGGCCGAAACAAAATAGCCATGAAAACTTAACAGTAAATGATGCATTGTGAAAAATGTTGAGTGCACTAATATACCATTGTTCTTAATATTTTATTGTAATTCCATTAATAATTTTTTCAAAAGTACCAATATGGTTTCAAATAACTTAACACACATTTTGAGCATTATAAAATACCTTATAGAATTTACTGAAGTTTTATTATACATTCATGCTCCAGATTTCTGGAGATAGTTATGGTGGTATTTATTTTCTCTTAAACCCTTCAAAACAAATTGTGTCCCCTAGTGAATTCAAATCCCAGATGCAGATGTATATCTGTTTCTAAGCATGATCAAAAACATCTTTGCAAAGTGTATCACTAAGTTGTCAAATTAGCCTGAATTATAATTTTTCAAGATACTAGTTATATAAAGACACTTGCATGAATTTGGAATGCAAAAAACCCAAGACAATTTGCCATTTTTAGCATTTTCTATTTACAAATCTATTTCTGTACCCGTGTTAGAAAAAAGATTTTCAAAGTGCACCAATGGGGAAAATACTGCAGTTTGAAACATTCTTTAAAATTCATGGCAACAGATCTGAAATGTGAAAACTTGTTTCTGCCTCTGCTGACCCTGCAGTTACATATTGCAATGGGAGTATTACATCAACACTGAAATTTATCCAATCTTCTACTTACGGGCAGTATACCCTTAATACGAACAGTGAAATAGCAAGTATTATTATAGCTCCCTCACTCAGAGAAACTATGTATAAATACCCCATTTATAACATGCTTTTTCTACAGCTCACAAAAGCATTCTAAAGAGCATCTACTGTGCCTGACCTTGTTATTTGAAAGCAGCACTTTGTGCTTTTGTAAGATAAACCCTCAATGAGTTACACAATTATCTAATAATAATTTATTTTAAACACGTCAAAGTGGAAATAAAGTTCAATTTTTGCAGGTGTCATTCACATCCCTCAAATAGGACCATTTCAAATGCTAAATGCACTGTTTTTTTTGTAACTGTTGGTTTTCATCCACCCAAAATAAACTTAAAATTTACGATTTTTTTTCCCCTCCATTGAAACTGGCAAATTATTTCTCTGTTCTGATGCAATACTGTATGAAACATGTGTGTACAGTGTGTTCTGACTCCATGCTGTCCATGAAATCAGTTTTCTTTCAAATGGACAATCCACATATTCTCCCCTTCCACAGCATATATCCAGTAATGTTGTTGAGTGGTTTAAATCGAACATTATCTTGAGTACTACCTTGTCTTTTCAGCAGCTCACACCCAGGCCTGACCAGTGTTCTGGCACCTTCAGGAAGTACTTGTCCATTGCTTCACAGAACCTTGTTCTATAAAGTTCTGGGGAAACCACAGTTGGCATTTTCCCTGTGCAAAAAAGTAGCAATATTGTAGTGCTTTAAAAACAGATTTCGTAAAAGATTTTCATTCAGGACACTGCTTGAAGTGATAAGAAAACCAGTGGCCGAAGCAAGGCACTGGCTTTAAATTGATCTGAAATTAAGAGTTTTAAAAATAGTCTCGCTGTCTAATCAATTTTAAGCTGGTCTGCACCGTACATTGCATAAGTACAGTAAAAGTTATCAATTTAATAAACTTAGGTGTTTACTATTCATCACTTTTGTACATTACTATACAAATACTGAAAGGCCCTCCACACCTTCTGCAAGCATCACGGAATACTTTGTTATTCTCCTAACTGGAAAAATCATTAAACAGAATAAAGGCATTTCCAGAAATGAACTGGATGGTAATAATAAATGGAACTACAATACCACAAATATATAATGAGAAATTGTCTTTTCAAATCCATTCAATCCAGTGAACGAGGTACAAGCTGGATCATCTTGAACTCCTTAATTTCTAGTTGTAACGAACAATCATAATTATCACTTTCAAGTGAAAGATCTTAAAAATTAATCTGTGCTAGAAGGCAATCGAGCAAAAGGCAATGCCAACACCATGACAAAAATGGAAGCATTTCTGTCTAAGTTTTGGCATGGTATTAACTTCTTTAATTCTGTCACAGTATACAAGGGCCAGCACATCAATAGGATATTATTCAACCTGAACTGTTGCATTCGTCACAGGAAATGATAAGGTACACCAGAAAAGAGAAAAAAGATCTTGGAGGCATAGCATAAATTCCAGTTGCTTAAAATAATTAACAAGGTTTTCTATTTAAAAAGAAAGACTTGCATTTATATAGCCCCTTTCACTACCACGGACGTCCCAAAGTGCTTTTTAGAGGCAATGAAATACTTTTTTGAAGTTTAGTCACTGTTGCAATATAGGAATTTGCACACATCAAGCTCTCACAAACAATGGCCAGACAATCTGTTTTTGTGATGTTGATTGAGGGATAAATATTGGCCAGGACATCAGGGATAACTTCCCTGCTCTTCTTCGAAATAGTGCCATGGGATCTTTTACATCCACCTGAGGGGGCAAACGGGGCATCGATTTAACATCTCATCTGAAAAGACGGCACCTCCGATCAGTGCAGTACTGAGGGAATGCTGTACTGAGTGTCAGCATAGATTTTTGTGCTCAAGTCTCTGGAGTGGGCCTTGAACCCACAACCTTCTGACTCAGAGGTGAGTGTGTTACTAACTGAGCCACTGGCTTAGAATTTATTTTTTGTCAGACATGCTACAAATAGCTTACGCAGATATCAAGGCTAAATAGGCATTCAATGTTATGGGGAGTTGAGGCTCACCAAGATATGAGTGCTGAAATAATTTAAAGGACAAAAAAGACCGAAAACATATTAGACATACTAAAACACTAAAGCACAGATTATTACTGAAGAACACAAAGCTAGGCTGCAGAAAATGGGTTAACAGATTATGCTAATTTACAGTTAAATGCAACGCAAGTGCAACATGAACTAAACTAAACTCAGGTTTCACAGCAGTGAGGACGTTGTCCTTATATTTACAACAGTGACATACGGCTGCAGAAGAGTTTTTTTAAAGACAGCAAGGACAGATGATAGATGGTTCCAAGTGAGCTGTGGAAGCCAGGGTTAAATGTTAGTACATGCTGCTCTGCTGAAAAGTGGGAAGATGTATCGAAAATGTTATGAATTCTGCACATAAAGTTTTGTTTTTGTAAAAATAAGTCAGATAAATATGGAAACAGAGAACTAGGGCAAAACTACTTATTTCCTTGTTGTGTCTCTTATCTACATCTTTATTCAAGACCTGTAATCCTGCAGGGTATTTTAGCATTCTTTTCTTCAATAACAGTTCTCCTATTTGTACAAGGTGCCTATAAACAACCACTTACAGACTTACCTTGTCCACCTAAGATTCCTGTAGACTTTACAACCATTTCAAGTTTTTTATCCCAAGTAAACGTCCTGATATAATCTAAATCAAAAGAAATGAGTCAGGAAGATAATTTGAGGGAAACCACATACATTTTTCTTTGCACTTTTGTTATTGCAACAAGGATAAAAAATTACAAGGACAAACTAGCCACATTTGCAGTGCAGCAGGTTGGTGTACCAATGTACTCCATTATGTGTTCCTATCAATTCTCATGTTGAATTCCTGGTATCAGCTAGAGTTGTTGAGAAAGCATAAGGCATTTATTTCCCCAATGATGGGTGAAGAGTGGTCATCCTGCACCACCGATGTTCACTTCATTCTCCGCACCCCCCATCCCTCAGTAGTGGTAACAATGTTCGCATTGTGTTGAAGTTTGTGGTTAATGCAACAGATTAAAAACGTAAACCGCTTTCAATCCCACTTACCAATAATTCCAACAACCAATTCATTTGTAGTGTCATCTCGGCCTACAAGTAGGGAATAGTCAATGATAAGGTGGCTTGACAGAAAGTATGCATCACTATGAATGGATGCCCGTAGCACAGCCTTGCAGTGTGATCGAATATAAAGAGGGTTATCACGAATCATTTTTAATAGATTTTCATCCAGTAATACCACATCACACGTCTCTTTTCCAGTTTCCGTTTTAACATTTCGATTCCTTAAAGAACCTTTTAAATCGAAAACCTGTTAAGAAAGGGAATAATTATACAAAGATAATCAAAAAATACAGCTGCTTGCATTCAGGAAGAAAGTTTTAAAAACTCAAAGTCGTGTGCTCGAATTGCAACGTTTAAAATGCTACCTGGATTGGTCATCAGCTTATCGCATAAGGCTTGACCAAATAATCCAAAGGAAAGTTCAACTTTTTTGCATTATCGGTACTGTTGTCCCCGTTTTAACTTGATGATGATTAGAAAAATCATGCTAATCCTATTTATTCAGTGGCTCAGAATCAAGTAGAAACTGATGCACCTTTAATTGTAAACCAATACACTGGAGTTCTAAAGGAACCATGTACTGCTGTGTATTGGTAGTGCAAATAATCAGGATATAGGCCAAGATTTTTCTTACCTCACAGGTCCGGTGCGGGGAATGTCAGTAGCGGGTCGCAGCCCCGCTCTGGAAAATGAAGTTACCTTAATGGGACTTGTTAATCCCGCCCAGCACGTTTCCCAGCCCAATTAGATGGAACAGGTCTAGTGACGTCATTCATGACGCGGCTTGAGTCGGTTTCCTTAAAAGGGACCATGGTCACCTTACTTTTGACAGTTGTGTTGTCAGTGTTCTACAGCACTGAAGTGCTGCAAACACTAACAATCACTGCAGAGTGGTGCAGGGCTGCACCCAGGTTCTCCCATGACTCCCTCCATAGCACGCAGACCTCCCCAGGAGACCAACACAGCTTAATTGTACATTGCACGGAAAGTCACAAGCTGGGATGTGGTCAGAAGGACCTAGGTGCAGTGGTACAAACCTTTCAATTATCTCATTAGATCACAAAACGCTTGTACAAAGCCACACTCACTTTCATCCTCCTGTGCCTCTCATCACTCTGCCTTCCCTAACCTTACACAGCTTTACTCACACCAACTTAGCTTGCACTTCTACCCATCCTTCTCTATCTACATTATCACATCCCCATCTCACTAGCCACCCCCATCCTAATGCAATTATACCAACTACAAAAGGTAGCCACTTGACTGTTTTATCTAATGTTTATGTAAAGTTTCTGTTAATGTGCTGTCAAACATTCAAACCTATTTTTTTCAACATTTTCCGTTTTTGAACAGATGTGTGTGCACCTTTGGAAGTGGCTTAGTGAGTTGTAGTGAATGGCGAGATATAACAGCACTCCCCGCAATGGTGACGAGTATCAAGGGAATGGGTTGAACATTGTAGGGATGCTTTATGGAGTTGGTGTGGGGTGATGCCAACCTGACCCATTATGTGGCAGCCAGGATGTACAGTGTCAAGTGAAGTAAATCCAGCTGAAGTAAATTGTGACTGAGGAAAGTGGTGATCTGTCAGGGGAGAGCTTTTACTGTACATTGGAACCGGTCAAGTAATCAGCCACTGAACTCATGCCTCAGGTTGACAGCCATGGTCATGCAATTAAAGTCAAAAGGTAAGTTAAAAAAGCCTGTTAAGCATCTGTCAACTAGATGTTAATGGGCTGAAAATTCCGGCCTCCCCGGTTCCGTCCGAAGTGCGCATGGACCCGGGGAGGCCTCACAAAAGCCCGTTTTTGGGGCGAGATGCGCACGCGCCGAAATTTCTCTCGACATATCCTCCGTATCCCCGCAATAGGGACATTCACGCAGGAGATCTCGGGCCATTTGCCCAACTCATGCCCAGCGAATGTCCTTCAAACTTTTACGCTCGGTAAAAGTAGGTGCATAGCTTACTTTTACGATGGTAAGAATTTTAAAAGATATAAAAATTAAATGTAATGATTCATTTTTATGTTAAAACCCTGTCTATTAAGGTAAGTTTATTTCTACCCTATTAAGACAAACAAAATTCCAAAAAATATATATTTTTTCTAAAACATTTAATTTCCATTAATTTTAAATATGTGAGGTGCTTTTTTTAATTTATTATGTTATGTTTCTCACTTTAGGGAGTTATTCTCATTGATAGTAATGGGAACTTGTAAAAACGGAGTTCCCATTATTATCAATGAGAATATAGGTTGAACCTCCCTTATCCAGAACCACCCCTCGTCCAGAACCATTCTTGACCACCGGGTGGTGCATGTGCAGAACTCCGACATGAACAAATTGAAGTCCTTCCTCTCTGCCGACTCCCGCAGTCGCTGGCCTGACCCCGCGATCCACCACCACCCCCCCCCCCAAAATGATCTCTTTGCCGCAATCCGAGCCCCAAGCCAGTCAGCCCCGATATCCCCTTGCTCAGTACATGTGACCACCCCTCATCCAGAACAGGCCAAGTCCCGAGGGTTCCGGATAAGGAAGGTTCAACCTATACTACCTAGTGATCAGTTGTCCAGGCCCACATGACTCCAGAATTTCCATACGTACGGGGAAGTCATCTCACCGTATGCTGCGCATCAAATGAAGGCCTCCGACCGGAATCTAAGGTGCCTCAGTGACCACCAGGTATTCACGTAAACATTTTTTGGTTCGGAGGCGTTCATCCGAAGGAAGCCTCCAACCGCAATTTCCCCCCCAATGATTTTAATTGGGTCCCCCGTCACTTCGGGTCGAATCTGCTCAGCATTGGCAGACCTGACAATGGGAAAGGTGCGTTGACAGTGGGTTCCTGACCCGCTGTCAAAAAAATAAATTTTCCCACCCGACCCACCACCAATCACACCCACTAACTTTCTGTAAAATCTGCACCACAGTAATTGTCCTCCATTCCCAATTCCTCACCATCATCCAAATTACGTTTTATGAAATAATTTTAAATTAGAAACCAGACGTGAACTATTTGCAATCGCTAGTGCCATGTACCTGAGCCATTTTTCTCCCATAGAAGAGATTCTCCATAACCAAAAGATCAAGTTTCTTCTCTGTATTGTTCTGAGAGTTTTTGTAGCCTATTCGACATACGCCCAGAATTTTGGCCAATGCTGTAGGTCTCTGAATGGTATTTAGGGGGGAGAACAAAGTTAAACATGCAATTTTAAAACAAGTAATTTGATACATTTGCACAAGGTCATAAGAAGTAGGAGCAGAAATAAGCTATACAGACCCTCGAGCCTGCTCTGCCAGTAAGATAATGGCTGATCTTCTACTTCAACTCCACATTCCCATCCTATCCCCATATTCCTCGATTCCCTTATTGTGCAAAATCTATCGATTTCTGTCTCAATATATTCAACAACTGAGCATCCACAGACCTCTGGAATAGAGAATTTTAAAAATTCACCATCCTCCGAGTGAAGACATTTCTCATCTGTCTGAAATGGCCGCCCCCTTATCCTGAGACTACGACCCCCTAGTTCTAGATACTCCAGCCAAAGTAAACAGACGCTGAGTATTTCCCGTGTCAAGCCCTATATATTCCAATGAGATCACCTTTCATTCTTCTAAACTCCAGAGAATATTTGGCCATTCTACTGAATCTCTCCTCACAGGACAAACTTGATCATCCCAGAAATCAATCAAGTGAACCTTCGTTGCACATCCTCAAAGGCAATTATATCCTTCCTTAGGTAAGGAGATCAAAACTGTACACAGTACTTCAGGTGTGGTCTCACCAAAGCCCTATATAATTGCAGCAAGATTTCCTTACTCTTATACTCCAACTCCCTTGCAATAAAAGCTTTTCAAAAAATGTGTTCCTGGCAAACATAAGCGTCACTGGCAAGGACAGCATTTATTGCCCATCCCCAATTGTCCTTGAGAAGGTAGTAATGAGATACGTTCTTGAATTGCTGCAATCTGTGGTGAAGGTACTCCCATAGTGCTATTAGGGAGGGAGTTCCAGGATTTTTACTTAGCAATGATGAAGAAACGGCAAAATATTTCCAAGTCAGGATGGTGTGCAACTTAGAGAGGAACTTGTAGGTGATGGTGTTCCCATGCGCCTGCTGCCCTTGTCCTTCTAGGTGGTAGAGGTCACAGGTTTGGGAGGTAGTGCCGAAGAATCCTTGGTGAGTTGCTGCAGTGCATCTTGCAGATAGTACACACTGCAGTCATGGCACGCCGGTGTTGGAGGGACTAAATCTTTAAGGTGGTGGATGGGTGCCAATCAAGCGGGCTGCTTTTACCTGGATGGTGTCAAGCTTCTTGAGTATTGTTGGAGCTGCACTCATCCTCGCAAGTGGAGTATTCCATCACTCCTGACTTGTGCCTTTAGATGGTGAAAAGGATTTGGGGAGTCAGGAGGTGAGACAACTCGCCACAGAATACCCAGTCTCTGACTTGCTCTTGTTGCCACAATGTGTGTGTGGCTGGTCCAGTTAAGTTTCTGGTCAATGGTGACCCCCAGGATGTTGATGGTGAGGGATTCGGCGATGGTAATTCCATTGAATGTCAAGGGGCAGTGGTTAGACTCTTGTTTGTTGGAGATAGTCATTACCTAGTACTTAAGTGGCAAGTAACATTTGCATCACACATCAGCCCAAACCTGAATGTCATTCTGATCTTGCATGTGGGCATGGACTGCTTCATTATGAGAAGTTGCAAATGGAACTGAACACTGTGCAGTCATCAGCAAATGTCCCCACTTCTGACCTTATGATAGAGGGAAGGTCATTGATGAAGCATGGTTGGGCCTAGGACATGATCCTGAGGAACTCCTGCAGAGATGTCCTGGGGCTGAGATGAGTGACCTCCAGTAATCACAACCATCTTCCTTTGTGTTATGTATGGCTCCAGCCAGTGGAGAATTTCCCCCTTGATTCCCATTGACATCAATTTTACTGGGGCTCCTTGATGCCACAATTGATGCTACAAATGCTGCCTTGATGTCAAGGGCGGGCACTCTCTCCTCACCTCTGGAATTCAGCTCTTTTGTCCATGTTTGGAAGAAGGCTGTAATGAGTTTTGGAGCTGAGTGGTCCTGCCAGAACACTATCTGAGCAATGGTAAGCAGGTTATTGGTGAGTAAGTGCCGCTTGATAGCACTGGCGACGACATCTTCCATCACTTTGCTAATGATTGGAGAGTCGACTGATGGGATGGTAATTGGCCAGATTGGATTTGTCCTGCTTTTTGTGGACAGGAAATGCCTGGGCAGTTTTCCACATTGTCGGGTGGATGCTAGTGTTGTAGCTGTACTGGAACAGCTTGGCTAAAGGCACGGCTAGTTCTGGAGCACAAGTCTTCAGCACGGCAGCCGGGATATTGTTGGGGCCCGTAGCATTTGCTGTATCCAGTGCGCTCAGCCATTTCTTGACATCACGTGGAGTGAATTGAATTGGCTGAAGACTATCTTCTGTGATGGTGGGGACCTCAGGACGAGGCCAATATGGAGCATCCACTCAGCACTTCTGACTAAAGATGGCTGCAAATGTTCCAGCTTTTTCTTTTGCACTCATGTGCTGGGCTCCGCCATCATGGAGGAACATTCCATTTGCCTTCCTAATTGTTTGCTGTGCCTGCACATTAACTTCCTGTGATTCGTGTACAAGGACACCTAAATACCTCTCTGCACACCAACATTTACTAGGCATCGCCTTTTAAAAAATATTCTACTTTTCTTGTCCTCCGACCAAAGTGGATAATTTCACACTTCCTCATATTATACTCAATTTGACACCTCCTTGCCCACTCACTTAACCTGTCTAGATTCTCACTATAAAATAGATTGGAAACAACAGAGGTATGCATCTAGAAGTTAGTCTTTTGTATACATTTTAACCATTTTGGGGGGTTTCATCCATTTCCCCAAATTGCTCTCAGTTCAGGGAGTGGTTCACATATCTTCACCAGGTGGTGCACTTGAGTGGTGATATTATATAGAGATAAATAGTAGAGCCAGCCTGCCTGCCTACCTGACACAAGACTCCCAAAACAAGCGTTCTACTTGGAACTCCTCCACAGCAAGCGAGCCCAAGGTGGGCAGAGAAAACGTTGAGGACACCCTCAAAGCCTCCTTGATAAAATGCAACATCCCCACCGACACATGGGAGTCCCTGGCCAAAGACCGCCCTAAGTGGAGAAAGAGCATCCAGGAGGGTGCTGAGCACCTTGAGTCTCATCGCCAAGAGCATGCAGAAACCAAGTGCAGGCAGAAGGAGCATACGGCAAACCAGTCCCACCCACCCTTTCCTTCAACGACTATCTATCCCATCTGTGACAGACTGTAATTCCCCTATTGGACTGTTCAGTCACCTAAGAACTCATTTTTAGAGTGGAAGCTAGTCTTCCTCAAGTTCGAGGGACTGCCAATGATGATGATGAAATAGTAGAGCTTTGAACAAGTGTAATGTTTCTTCAGTTGAAAATGACAAATCTCCGCTGTCCCCACCAAGTTAAATTTCCACTTGTGTAAAATTCTTGATAATCTGCCCTCAGGCCCACCATTCATCACTAGCTGCTGGGAGGAGCACAGCAGTTTTCCAGAGCGAAGCGTCTATCTCTGCATCGCTCCAAGATGGTCAAGATCATATGCTCACATTTGTGAACAAATATTCAACTACTTCAGCATTATTCTTTTTCTGAAGCACTTGCAGTGCAAGAATCTAAAAGAACATTAGGCCATAAAGCTGTAGCATCCAATAAATGACAGTAGTTTAACGGCTTTGCAGAACTGAATTCTTGAAGGTTTTATTTTTCACAAAAAAATCTAGATTAGAACCAGTGTTATTTGTAAAGTTTACATATACATTTATCTCTATTAATTGCACAAAAGACAATGAGTACAGATTAGCACCACAGCTAAACAAACACTGCCATTCCCAATCTAGTCAAAAGTACAAGAACAATTCCAAGACTTGGTTATGAAGTACCCAGAGGTTGAACACTCATTGACACTTACAGACCATAAGTGGGACAAGGTACTGCAGGAAACTAGACACCCTGAAGTTATGCCACAATAAGAAATCAAAGCTTTTAGTGGCGGAAAGGGAATTGGTTGGAAAAAAAGCACCCCCACAACCCCATTTACCTTTTGCTGAACGGCAGTTGTAATATAATTAAAATAATGAGGAGCAAAGTCCAGGAAAGACTGGACTTCCAGGCGAGGCATCTGCTTCAGAATAAAGCGGTCATCTAGAAAAGAGCACATTTTTTTTTTTAAATTGCACCCAAGATATTTGTCAACACTTTGAAGTCAAGACAAAGCATATCACAACTGAAATAAATTCCGCTTGAAAATGAGCAAGATTTATCAAATACATAACTTCTTAACACAATATTGCAGACTGCATTTTCAATTTAAACTAAACATTAAAAAAATGCAGAGTATTCCACTCTCTATTCCCTTGTTTTGCTTCTATATAGTTAATATAGCCATCAAGTAGGCCTTGCCTAAATAATAACTGTGGCTCAATGGGTAGCACTCTCACCTCTGAATCAGATGGTTGTGGGTTCAAGTCCCACTCCAGGAGCTTGAGCACAAAAATCTCGGCTGACACTCCAGTGCAGTGCTGAGGGAGCGCTGCACCGCTAGAGGTGTTGTCTTTCAGACGAGATGTTAAACTGAGGCCCCGTCTGTTCTCTCAAGTGGACGTAAAAGATCCCATGGCACTATTTTGAAGAGGAGCATGGGAGTTATCCCCGTGTCTTGGCCAATATTTATCCCTCAATCAACACAACGAAAACAGATTATCTGGTCATTAATCACATTGCTGTTTGTGGGAGTGACTTGCGTGCAAATTGGCTGCCGCATTTCCTACATTACAGCAGTGACTACACTCCAAAAGGTACTTCATTGGCTGTAAAGAGCTGAGACATGTCCGGTGGTCATAAAAGGCGCTATATACATCCAAGTCTTTCTTTCTAATAATCACTCAAAATGACTGCAAGGCACGGATATGACTCCCATCAATGATGTGTCACCAGTAGGACAATAAACTTGTTTTACCAATGTAATTTTTTTTCAATTTGGACTGAAAGTGACGTTAACAGCAAATGTACTTTTTTGTGGTGGTGGTGAACAGGAGTGGAAAGTTGTAATTTCTCAGTCCTGGAAGGACCAACTATCATTTTTAGCACTGTGCTACTTATCACATAGAAGCAACAGATGGGAGCAATGGACGGGAGCGAAGGAAGGAAGGGAAAGTAAGAGAAGAAAGGAAGACTTGTATTTATATAGCACCCTTCACCAGCACATGTCCCAAAGCGCTTTACAGCCAATGAAATACTTTTTGAAGTGTAGTCGCTGTTGCAATGTAGGAAACACAGCAGCCAATTTGCGCACAGATAGCTCCCAGAAACACCAATGGGTTAATGATCACATAATCTGTTTTTTTTTAGTGATGTTGATTGAGGGATAAATATTGGCCAGGACACTGGGGATAACTCCCCTGCTCTGCCTCAAAATAGTGCCATAGGATTGTTTACATCCATCTCTGGCAGTGCAGCACTCCTTCAGTACTACAGTGGAGTTGTTTGTGGGACCTTGCTCTGCACAAATTGGCTTCTGTGTTTATCTACATAACACAGTAGCCACTACACTTCACAACGTAGTTAATTAGTTTTAAAACACTTTGGTTTGTCCCAAGGACATGAAACACATTGGGTAAATGCAAATTTGCTCTTGCTTGGATCGTAGTGAGTCGTTGGCAATTAAACTGCTTCTGATTTTTATTAAAAAGTTTTCTCCAATTTTAAAGACTATATAGAAATAATACAAGTTTGAAGCAGGGAATATTCTGAATTTAAAAAGTGCTGTTTATAAGTATTACATTTTTTGCATATTAACTGTGAAATCCCAATGATCTCTAAAATTTAACATGCTTTGATATCATACATTTTGTAAAATCAGCCATAGTTCAACCTATGGGATTAAATACAAACTTGCCATTTGTTGCTGTTTCACATGTATGTTATCTGGAGTACTATGACTACACTCTTCAGATACAAAGTTCAGCACAATGTACTCTGTACAATGTACCAGTATCTGATTTACTATCTACTTGCTATGTTTCAATAAAAAAATGCCTTATTGATTTTTTTTACTCTATGTTAGGAATAAGCAAATTCTTCTTGCCTTCTGTTGCGTAAAAAGCTGCTCCTGATTTGCCTCCTCGGGCTTGCCATGGCACACAGTGAGAGAGAGATCGGATGAAGTCATCTTCATTGCTTGCCAAGATCACTTCTCGCATCTTGTGGAATTCTTCAGCATAATAAATTCGACAGTAAAACTTGGCATTGGCATCTGAAAATTCTGTAAAAAAAAAACATTTTTATAAACATGCCCACAGAATACAAATTTACAGTCGCCTTGACTACTGGCAATTGCTGTCATGGATCTGTAAAGTACCTATTGCTTTTGCTGTGTGTGTGGCCAAAGACCAATTCATTCACCCATCAACAGGGGGAATTAAAGATACTTTTGCAGAGATCTCAGAGCAAGAGCTATGGGTCAGGAAAAGTAGCCCATTTGAAGTATATTTCATGGGACCACAGTGGATCAATTCTAGTAAGATAAAAATCAGATTTAATACAAACTCTCTTCACGAGACAGGTGGTTGGGCATTGAATTACAAGATAGCAATGCAGTTAAAGTTCACAAACTCTTTATGGTTTCAACAGTCCAAAATGTTTTACTCCAAGGTATTTTTAAAATGTTGATCTTTCACTTACAATTTTGGTGTCCACATGGAGAATGCAATAGAGCTAGTGAGATACAGGTGAAAGAGTAATAAAAACATTCATGACACGTGTCCTCATGGCATGTGACAAAGTTAATGGTAGCATAGTACAGTATTAGTCTTTTCTCCCCACTAAATAGTGAGGAGGGAGGATCTGGTGAGCGGAAATTTAAAAAGTCAAAGAGAAAGGAGAAGGCAAACGTGCAGGGTGGCGAAAGAAGTAATAATAACCAGAGTGTGACAGGAAGTGGACAGAGCGTATACACAAGATAAAATTAAAAGCTCTGTATCTGAACACATGAAGCATTCATAACAAGACAGATGAGTTGAGGGCACTAATAGAAATTAATGGGTATGATGTGATTGCCATTACAGAGACGTGCTTGCAAGGTGACGAAGGCCGAGAACTAAATATTCAGGGGTATGTCGTCATTTCGTAAGGATAGGCAGAAAGGAAATGGAGGTGGGGTAGCTCTGTTAATAAAGGATGAGATCAGTGTAGTCGTGAGAAATTATATTCGCTCAGAAGATCAAGATGTAGAATCAGTTTGGGTGAGATAAGAAATAATAAGGGAAATAAGTCACTGGTGCAAGTGGAATCTTGGCCTTTATTGCAAAGGGGATGGAGTATAAAAGCAGGGAAGTCTTGCTACAGTTATACAGGGTATTGGTGAGGCCACACCTGGAATACTGCATGCAGTTTTGGTTTCCATATTTAAAAGAATATAATTGCTTTGGAGGCAGTTCAGAGATTCACTAGGTTGATTCCAGGGATGAGGGGGTTGACATGAGAAAAGGTTGAGGAGGTTGGGCCTCTACTCATTGGAATTCAGAAGAATGAGAGGTGATCTTATCAAAACGTATAAGATTATGAGGGGGCTTGACAAGGTGGATGCAGAGAGGATGTTTCCATTGATAGGGGAGACTAGAACTAGGGGGTATAATTTAAAACTGAGATGAGGAGGAATTTCTTCTCGGAGGGTTGTAAATCTGTGGAATTCGCTGCCTCAGAGAGCTAATGAAGCTGGGACATTGAATACATTTACGACAGAGATAAACAGTTTCTTAACCGATAAGGGAATAAAGGGAGCGGGAAGGGAAGTGGACCCAAGTCCATGATCGGATCAGCCATGATCGTATTAAATGGCGGAGTAGGCTCGATGGGCCGTATGACCTACAGGCCCCCAAACAGTATCCACTCTGTAGCACAGAGTATAAATCAAGAAATAATGGAGACTTGTTAGAAAAATACAGCAAAAATCATGGGCGATTTTAACCTTCATAATGATTGGACAAATCAAATTGGCAAAGGTAGCCTTGAGGAAGAGTTCACAGAGTGTATGCGGGATGGTTTCTTGGAACAATATGTGTGGAACCAACCATGGAGCAGACTATTTTAGATCTGGTAATGTGTAACGAGTCTGGATTAATTAATGATCTTGTAGTGAAGGATCCTCTTGAGAAGAGTGATCATAGCATGGTAGAATTTCAAATTCAATTTGAGGGTGAGAAAGCTAGGTGTCAAACTAGTGTCCTGAACTTAAATAAGGGTAATTACAAAGGTATGAAGGCAGAGTTGGTTAAAGTGGACTGGGAAAATATATTAAAGGGTAAGACTGTAGAAAAGCAGTGGCAAATATTTAAGGAGATATTTCATAATTCTCAGTAAAGATTTCTTCCAGTAAGAAAAAAAGATGCTGAGAAGGATGAACCATCCCTGGCTAACTAAGGAAGAAAAGGATGGTGTCAAATTGAAAATAAATGCATACAATGGTGCAAAGAACAGTGGAAGACCAGAGGATTGGGAAATTTTTAGAAACCAGCAAAGGATTACTGAAAAAATGATAAAGACAGAAGACAGCTCGAGAGTAAACTAGCAATAAATATAAATAGACAGTAAGAGCTTCTACAGGTATATAAAAAGGAAGCAAGTAGCTAAAGTAAACATTGGTCCCTTGGAGGATGAGACTGGAGAATTAATAGATGGGAAACAGGGAAATGGCAGAGACTTTGAACAAATATTTTGTATCGTTCTTCATGGTAGAGGACACTAAAAACATCCCAGTAATTGGTAATCAAGGAGCTATTGGAGGGAGGGGGGGGAACTTAAAACAATCTATCACTAGAGATAAAGTATTAGGCAAACTTATGCGACTAAAGGTTGACAAGTCCCCTGGACCTGATGGCCTACATCCTAGGGTCTGAAAAGAAGTGGCTGCAGAGATAGTGGATGCATTGCTTGTAATCTACCAAAATTCTCTGAATTCAGAAGAGGTCCCAGCGGACTGGAAAACCGCAACTGTAACACCCCTATTTAAGAAAGGGGGGAGACAGAAAGCAGGAAACTAGAGACCAGTTAGCCTAACATCTGTCATTAGGTAATAGCTGGAGTTCATTAAGGAAGTAGTAACAGGACATTTTGAAAATCATAATGCAGTCAAGCAGAGTCAGCATAGTTTTATGAAAAGGAAATCATGTTTGACAAATTTGCTGGAGTTCTTTGAGGATGTAACAAGCAGAGTGGATAAAGGGGAACCAGTAGATGGCGTGTATTTCGATTTCCAGAAAGCATTCGATAAGGTGCCACACAAAGGTTACTGCACAAGATAAGAGCTCAAGGGGTTGGGGGTAATATATTAGCTTGGATAGAGGATTGGTTAACAGAAAACAGAGAGTCAGGATAAATGGATCATTTTCAGGTTGGCAAACTAACTAGTGGGGTGCCACAGGGATCAGTGCTGGGGCCTCAACTATTTACAATTTATATTAATGACTTGGATGAAGGGACCGAGTGTAACAGCCAAATTTGCTGATAATACAAAGGTAGGTGGGAAAGCAAGTTGTGAGGAGGACACAAAGAATCTACAGAGAGATATAGATAGGCTCAATGAGTGGGCAAAAATGTCAGGTCGACTATAATGTGGGAAAATGTGAGGTTATCCACTTTGGTAGGAAAAATAAAAAAGCAAATTATAATTTAAATGGAGAGCGATTACAAAATGCTGTAGTACAGAGGGATCTGGGGGTTCTTGTACATGAAACGCAAAAAGTTAGCATGCAGGTACAGCAAGTAATCAGGAAGGCAAATGGAATGTTGCCCTCTATTGCAAGGGGGATGGAGTATAAAAGTAGGAAGTCCTGCTCCAACTGTACAGGGTGCTGGTAAGACCATACCTGGAATACTGCGTACAGTTTTGGTCTCCTTATTTAAGGAAGGATATTGGAGGCACTTCAGAGAAGGTTCACGAGGTTGATTCCCGAGATGAAGGGGTTGTCATATGAAGAAAAGTTGAGCTGGTTTGGCCTATACTCATTGGAGTTTAGAAGAATGAGAGGTGATCTTATTGAAACATCTGAGATTCGGAGGGGGCTTGACAGGATAGATGCAGAGAGGATGTTTCCCCTCATGGGGGAATCTAGAACTAGGGGCATAGTTTCAGAATAAGGGATCGACCATTTAAAACAGAAATGAGGAGGAATTTCTTCTCAGAGGGTCGTGAATCTTTGGAATTCTCTACCTGAGAGAGCTGTGGAGGCTGGGTCTTTGAATATATTTAAGGTGGAGATAAGACAGATTTTTGAATGATAAGGGAGTCAAGGGTTATAGGGAGCAAGTGTGGAAGTGGAGTTGAGGCCAAGATCAGATCAGCCATGATTTTAATGAATGGCGGAGCAGGCTCGAGGGGCCAAATGGCTTACTGCTGCTCCTATTTCTTATGTTCTTGTCCCCCAGTAGTGAAATACTTGACACTGCTCACTATATACACATTTCTCAATTCGATTAGACCTGGTGGTACATGCTTATGTGTGTGACTTTAAAGAACACTGATCAATTTCAACTTCCTTAAACAAAGGTGTGGAGGTTGTCAAATATTGTCTGATAACATTCCTGTGAAGTATCTTGGGGCATTTTACTACGTTAAAAGGAACTAAATAAATGCAAGTTGTATATAAGCAAGTGATTGCAAGTTCATTTTGTACTAAAATATAGCACCTTTCACAACCTCAGAACGTCCTAAAGTGCTTTGCAGCTAATTAAGTACTTCATGTATAGTCACTGTTGTAATGTGGTAAATGTGGCAGCCAATTTGCGCACAGTAAGGTCCCACAAACAGCTGTCCCTAGATAGTCTATTTAGTGATGTCGGTTAAGGGATAAATTTTGGCCAGAGGAGAACTGCCCCACTTTCTTCAAAATAGTGCCATGGGATCATGAGCGTTTAACGCCTCATCCAAAAGATGGCACCTGACAATCCAGCGTTCTCTCAGTTATACACTGAAGTATCAGTCTGGATTATATGCTCAAGTCTCTGGAGTGGGACTTGAACCCACAACTTTCTGACTCAGGCGAGTGTATTACCAGAGCCAAGGCTGACACCTAAGCCCAAGAACTGGAGGGTAATGTAAAGGAAGACTTGTGTGCTTGCATTAACAAGTACTACAAGCAAGTAGAGTGTAGCTGGGGTAGAATTAGTTCCCCAAAGAGCACTGTGGATGGGTCGGAGGTTATAAACAAAATGGCAAGTCAAGATTTCTCATGAAATTGCTCAATTCAACTCATTAGTCTTAACAGTTGAGTCAAATGTTGTCATCTTTCCAAAAATGTAAATGATCCCTCTTTTCCTTCTCACCACTTATTCTAAATTATCCAACCAGCAGTGTTCAAATGCTTTCTCTCTTTCATAATTTATAGCTGATCAAGTAGATGGTGAAGTGGGAACATTTAAGTAAGTTACTCTAAATTGCAACTTAATGGGAACTTACATACACACATTGCACCACATTGACAAGCCAGGGTAAAACACTAGCTCCTTTATCAAAACAGGCAGTTGCAAAGTTTGTTTTTGCCTCCTTTATCAAAACAGGCAATTGCAAAGTTTGTTTTTGCCTGATATTCCCGGACAACGGAGGCAGCGCGAGCCTGGAGCAGCTGGAGGGAGTTTTGAAAAAAAGCTGCGCCATGACAATGGAGGCCGCTCGATCCTAGAGCAACTGGAGGGAGTTTTGAAAAAAAGCTGCTCCCTGACAACGAAGGCAGCTCGAGCCTGGAGCCATAACAGACCTGTCAAGCGGACAAAATGAGAAATAAAAAGTAATGAAATGATGATGTCACAAGGATGGAGGACAGTGATTGATTCAATTAATATGGAAGAACCAATGGACAGGGAATGAATTTTAAAGAAAGCAAATCCAATTTAATTTCCTTCAATTGCTGATTTTCTAATTTTTAAAAACTTAATTTATAATTTGTATATATTATTTAATTTTGTTTAATTATAATTAATCTTTATTATCCTGATTTCACTATTGTATACTCCTTATTGTATTAGTTTGAATTTCATTTTTTTTTAAGTTTTCTCGCCTGCATCTATCTGCGTGCACATTTTGGCTGCCGCTTCAGACCCAAGCCTTTAACCTCTTTTACACTTCCTTCTCCCACCTTTTCTCACTTTCCCTCCCTGGTCAATATCTAACGTGTTGTAAGATTGTTATGAAGTGCATTGGAAGGTTTTACTATGTTAAAAGATGCTATATAAATAAAAGTTATCATAGGCAGTCCCTCAGAATCGAGGAAGACTTGCTTCCACTCCTGAAGGGAGTTCTTTAGTGGCTGAACAGTCCAATATGAGAGCCACATACTCTGTCACAAGTGGGAGAGATAGTCGTTGATGGAAGGGGTGGGTGGGACTGGTTTGCCGCACGCTCTTTCCGCTGCCTGCGCTTGATTTCTGCATGCTCTCGGCGTTAAGACTCGAGGAGCTCAGCACCCTCTCGATTGCACTTCCTCCACTTAGAGCGGTCTTGGGCCAGGGACTCCCAGGTGTCAGTGGGGATGTCACACTTTATTAGGGAGGCTTTGAGGGTGTCCTGGAAGCATTTCCGCTGCCCACCTTTGGCTCGTTTGCCGTGAAGGAGCTCTGAGTAGAGCACTTGCTTTGGGAGTCTCGTGTCTGGCATGCGGATTATGTGGTCTGCCCAGCGGAGCTGATCGAGTGTGGTCAGTGCTTCAATGCTGGGGATGTTAGCCTGAATGAGGACACTGATGTTGGTGCGCCTGTCCTCCCAGAATCTTGCGGCGACATCGTTGATGGTATTTCTCCAGCAACTTGGTGTCTACTGTACATGGTCCATGTCTCTGAGCCATACAGGAGGGCAGGTACTACTACAAGCCCTGTAGACCATGAGCTTGGTGGCAGTTTTGAGGGCCTGGTCTTCAAACACTCTTTTCCTCAGGCGGCCGAAGGCTGCACTGGCGCACTGGAGGCGGTGTTGGATCTAGTCGTCGATGCCTGCTCTTGTTGATAGGAGGGTCCCGAGATATGGGAAGTGGTCCACGGTGTCCAGGGCTGCGCCGGGATCTTGATGACTGGGGGGGCAGTGCTGTGCGGTGAGGACAGGCTGGTGGAGGACCTTTGTCTTACAGATGTTTAGTGTAAGGCCTATGCTTTCGTAAGCCTCAGTAAATACATTGACTATGTCCTGAAGTTCAGCCTCGATGTGCGCAGGCGCAGGCGTCGTCCATGTGCTGTAGCTCGATGACAGAGGTTGGGGTGATCTTGGATCTGGCCTGGAGATGGCGCAGGTTGATCAGGTTCCCACTGGTTCTGTAGTTTAGTTCCACTCCAGCGGAGAACTTGTTGACTGTGAGGTGTAGCATGGCGGCGAGAAAGATTGAGAAGAGGGGGGGGCGATGACGCAGCCCTGTTTGACCCCTGTCCGGACATGGATTGGGTCTGTGGTGGATCTGTTGGTAAGGATCATGGCCTGCATGTTGTCGTGGAGCAGGCGGAGGATGGTGACATGGTGGTATCCGAAACGGAGGATGACGCTCTATCGACCCTCGCGGTTGACAGTGTCAAAGGTCGTTGTAAGGTCGAAGGCGGCCATGTATAAGGGCTGGCACTGTTCCCTGCATTTTTCTTGTAGCTGTCGCGCTGCAAAAATCATGTCCGTTGTGCCCTGTAGGGGACGAAATCCGCACCGTGATTCTGGGAGAAGCTCCTCGGCCACAGGGAAGAAGACGGTCGAGGAGGACTCTAGCGACGGCTTTCCCAGTGGCTGATAGCAGGGAGATTACGGTGTAGTTGCCGCAGTCAGACTTGTCCCCTTTTTTAAAGATGGTCATGATTACTGCATCTCAGATCCCCCGGCATTCTCTCCTCCCTCCAGATGAGAGAGATGAGGTTGTGTATTCGCGCCAGCAGTGCCTCTCCACCATACTTCAATGCCTCAGCAGGGATTCCATCCGTACCCGTAGCCTTGTTTTTAAGCTGACTTATGGCCTTTTCTACCTCGTGCAGCATTGGGGTCTCTGAGGTGGTGGCAGGTAGCATGCTACGGGACGGAGTAGAGAACACTCAAGTCAAAGACAGAGTCTCGATTGAGGAGATCTTCGAAGTGCTCCTTCCAGCAGGCCCCGACTGCCTTGGTGTCCTTGATGAGTGTTTACCCATTCTTGGCCAGAAGTGGGGTGGGGCCTTCGATGTTTGGCCTTGACTGCGTTGAAGAATCCTCGTACATCATGGTTGTCAGCCAGCTGTTGTATCTTCTGTGCTTTCTCCATCCACCACCTGTTCTTTACATCCCGGGTTTTTTGATGGACCTCAGCCTTGAGCCGTCTGTAATGCTGCTCCCGAGTTAGGTTGTTGTTTAAGGCTCAGAAATGCCCTGCGCTTGCGATCTATTAGCTCTTGGATCTCCTGATCATTCTCATCAAACCAGTCCTGGTGTTTCCTGGTTGAGTAACCAAGGATCTCTTTGCAGGCACTGGTTATGGAGGCCTGGAGGGCATACCAAGCGCTGTGGGGTCGTCAAGGCACGCCAGGTTAGCTGTGAGGCGCTGGCTGTATAGGGCTCGCTTAGCTGGGTCCTTAAGTGCTCTGGCATTGACTTTTTTGCAGCACTGCTTCTACTGCCCCCTCCGCTTTGGGGCTATGTTGATGTCGATGATGGATCAGATTAGGCTGTGGTCCGTCCAGCAGTTGTCGGCTTCTGTCATGGCGTGGGTGATGCACACAGCGTTGTGATCCCTGGCTCGGACGATGACATAGTCGAGCAGATGCGAGTGCTTGGAGCGAGGGTGCTGCCACGATGCCTTGTATTTGTCCCTCTGGCAGAACAAGGTGTTGGTGATGGCAAGTTCGTGCTCTAGACATTTTGTCAGGAGTAGGGTGCTACTGGAGTTGGCTTTCCCTACCCCCTCTTTGCCAATCATGCCTTCCCAGAGTCTGTGTCCTTGCCAACCTTGGCGTTGAAGTCACCGAGGAGGATCAGTTTGTCACCCGCGGGTCACAGAACAGGGATTTTGAGAGGTTGGTGTAAAAACCCTCTTTGGCCTCGTCAGTTGCATCGAGCGTTGGGGCGTACGCACTGATGATTGTGACACACTGGTTCTGGGATTGGGTGAGTCACAGAGTCATGAGGCATTCGTTAGCCCCGCAGGGGAAGTCTTTGAGGCGGTCAACCAGCTCGTTTTTGATGGCAAAACCGACTCAGTGGAGGTGGCGTTCTTCCTCTGGTTTCCCTTTCCAGAAGGAGGTGTAACCTCCGCCTTGTTCCTTGAGCTGGCCTTCTCCTGCCCGCCGGGTTTCGCGTGGGCGGCGATGTGGCGTTCCGGCCTGTTGCTGTTGGGGTGGTCCATGAGGGTTCTGACATTCCAGGTCCCGAACTTCATGTTAACGGAGTGGAATCTGGTCATTGTCACATAGTTGTGTGTGGGAGCTTGCTGTGCATAAATTGGCTGCCATGTTTCCTACATTACAACAGTGATTATACTTCAAAAGTACTTCATTGGCAGTAGAGCGCTTTGGGACATCCTGAGGTCATGAAAAGCTCTATATAAATGCAAGTCTTTCTTTTCTAGATTATGCTGCAATATGTCCGTACTTGTATTAGGGCTGTCCGCAAATGATACGGTTGTGGAGGCCATTATTCATGCTTGACCGTTCTCAGCAGGTTGTTTGAGATAATTCTGGAAAGCGATTGTAAGTGGGAATTTCATTTTATTCTTTTTCACTTGAGGACATTGAAGTCAACTTCCAGCTGAAGTCAGCTAATTGAACACAAACCAGGAACTGAATCTGGGACATACTTGGTCTGTATCGCTCAGTGTCAAATCATGAGGTGCATTTATATAAATATACAATTAGAAGTATAAGCTGAAGCATTTGACAGTGAAATAAGTTCAACAGATCATCAACAATACTTACGTAGTTCCACATGTGGGTTTCCAAGCTGCTTCTTTTGTTTGTCTCCATCACCATCATCTAAAATAAAGCAACACTGAACCACTTAATGTGGGAATTCTGACTAAACAGTTTTAATTATCTTTAGTATATAACTCTATATAGTCTGCATGAACAATGCTAAAGTTACATTTTTATCTGAAGTGAGAAGTTCATAAGAAAAACACTCTTCAATCTCATCTGCATTTACATTGCAAATCTGCAATTTGGTTACGTGTTATTGCAATCTACACTTCCTACATATAATTCTCGTTTGAAGTTATATTTAGGGAAAGAGGCTGAAAAAAGATCATCTGTTCGTTAGACTGAAAAATCTACTGACATGAATCATTCAAGTTAATATAAATGGTTTAGCACCATTAGTGATATATCAAAGATATTGGGCTCAATTTTCCCCAAAGCTTTTTTTTTTGGTGTACTTGCAGTTATGCCCGTTAAGCAACTTAAAAACACATTGCAACAACTTACCTCCAATTATGTTGCGTGCCCCCCTCCCCCCACCTATGCTGATCCCCGTCCCTATCCCAGGCCAAAGGGCCTCCTGATCCTCTCCCCCACCCATCCCTAGCGGCTTGTCTGTCCGCTCCCCTGCCCCTAGCCCTGGCCAAGTGGCCTCCCGGTCTGCTCCCCGGCCCGTCCCTAGCGCCATGCCAGTCCCGCTCCCCTGCCTGCAGCACCTTGCCGGTCTGCTTTCCCACCCCTAGCCCAGAGTGGTCTCCCGATCCGATCCACTACCCGCGCCCCTAGCGCCTTGCCGGTCCCATTCCCCCGCCCCTAGCCCTGGCCGAAAGGCCTCCCGGGCCGCTCCCCGGCCCCTATTCCAGGCCGAGTGGCCTCCCGGTCCGCTCCCCCATTCCTATCCCAGGCTGAGTGGCCTCCTCCCTCACGGTCCTTGTACCTAACTATACCCGAAAGGCTTCCCCCGCCCTCTCTCCCCTCTCCTGCTGCTGCTGTCCGGGGACCTGCTGCACTTACCTGTGCCGATTTCCTTAACTCTCCAGAAGGTTTTTCTGCAGAGGTCACATATGCTGCCCTAAGAAGAACTGGAATAACTCTCAGCTGGTCATCTTCCCTAAATGGCCAGAATTGGTGCGGGTGACAGGTTACGCCCCCTTTGGCTGAAAAAAAAAGTACCTAAAAAAATCGTAACTAACTGAGCTGGTGCAAATTGATCGGGGAAACTATTTAAAAAAAAACCTTAAACCCCAAAAAGCAGCCTGCTCCAAAAATACAGCGCAAATCACTGGGGAAAATTGAGCCCCTTAAAACCACATTTATACATTGATGCATTTTTTTTTGATATACCAGATCAAGAAAGGTTTCCTGTAAAAAATTACAAATCTTAAGCATTCTCGTTCTACTAATTACTGGTTTAATTCCAGTTACTTTCATAAAACAAAAACAAACTGCCGGTGGTTTAGGTACCTAACCTGTTTTAGGAGAAAAGCATCAGTAAATCGGTTACTGCAATAAACCTGATCATGCAATTATAGAGTTACAATAATCACAAATTCAAAGTGATCCACAATTTGTTGCAAATCTAAATTTACAATTAATAGCTGGCAAATATCAAGCCTAAGTATTTTTCATCTAATATATTACAGACTGTGCTCAATACACTTAGAAAATCATGTTCAATAAAATAGGACACATGGAGACCAAACTTTGAAAAAAACTTTGCAATGTAATAAACTTATTCTCAAAGTAAAGTTAATCAGAGCTTCTCTGATTTTCTGACCTTTCTAAACTTTAGACTTAAATAATGTATATTATACAACCTGTGAGACTGAATTTCCCCTCTTCGTGGCAAAAAAAGTATTATTTTTAAGCCTTTTTGGATGCCTCATTCTTCCTTACAATTGGCAAAACTGCTCTGTCCCCTTATGTTGTGGTTGAAGTCAATTAGCATTGCTGTGCTAGATACCAAGTGCGATGAAGGAGTTTGAAGTTTAGAATCTTATGAAAATGCTTCCAATCTCAAATGATAACATTAATATTTTATATACAATTGAAAACTTGCTATGTACACAAACGTGCACCAGTCTGGTTGACAATGTTAATAAGCTATCATGTATCTGCAGAAAAATACACAGTAAACATGAACATTTTAATTTCTCATGCTGATATGACATCAGTCATATAAATTCAATCTTTTGGAAATAAGCTTAATGTTTTTGTGTTGCACTGAGAATAATTGGGTCTTTAGACACCAAAGGAAGTGTCATTATATCTATGCTTTGTGCTGGTACTGTTAGATTTCCTAAGTTTAAGGGCTGCAACAATGTAAATACAAGTTGAACCTTCCTTATCGGGAACCCTCGCGACCTGGCCTGTTCTGGATAAGGGATTTTTGCGGACGAGGGGTGGTCACATTGGGCTCAAGTTTCGGATCCCCGCTAGAACGGCGCACATCGGAGAGGCCCGCCTAATTTGTAGAAGTGAAAAAGCGGCAAATACTTACCTCGCGATTCTCTGCTATCTGTAGACCCGTTTCCAGCTCGGTGTGGTGCAGCAGGAGCTGTTGGAAGCGGAGCTATAGTCCTGTGCCAAAAACAGTGCTGGCAGCTGCGCGCGTAAACAGTGCTGGCAGCTGCGCGCGTGCACAGTGGAGGCTGCGCGCGTGCGCAGTAGCTCATGGCCCTCCCAGCGCGCTGTCTCCGGGCGACAACCCTATCCCTGGTTGAAGGGATGTCACCCCTATCCCAGGCCGAGTGGTCTGACAGTACTTACCTCTTCCATGGCGGCCCGCCCGGCATCTCCTGGGGCAGGCCCTGCCCGAACCTCATTGGCAGCAGGGCCCACTTGCCCGGCATCTCGCTGGGGGGCAGGCCCCGCCTGAAGTCCTCGGCGTCGGCAGCGGAGCCCGCCTGAAGTCCTGGTCGGCGGCGGGGCCCTCCTGAAGTCCTGGGTGGTGGTCTGTCATCTGCTGGGGGCGGGCTCCGCCCAAAGTGCTGGTCAGCGGTGGGGCCCCGCCCGACTGGCATCTCCTGGGGGGACCCATCCCAGCACACTGTTGGAGGGCTCCTGGTGCCGCAGGTGAGTAGAAACTTAATTTTTTCTTTATTGATTGAATTTTTATTTTTAATTTAATTTTTGTTTGATTTTTTAATTATTTTAATTTTTTAATAATTTTTTGATTTATTGGTTGATTTATTTATCATTTATTATTGATGATGGCTCTTTATTTGTAAAAATGGTGTTTAATGCTTGTAAACTTCCCTCCCCCACCCCACCCCCACCGCCCATCTCTCGTTCCCTGTGCCGAATTTCAAAAGTGTAGGCAAGGTTTTTCTGAGCGCACAAATATCTACACTTACTCCATTCTAAGTTAGTTTCGAGTAAGTTTTCACTGCTTAAACTTGCAAAACAGACATAAGTGGCTTGTCACGCCCCCTTTTGGAAAAAAAAACTTCTAAAATGAAATTATTCTAACTCACTAGAACTGGAGCAAACTAAATGCTGAGAATTGCAATTTCTAAGATGCTCCATTCTAAACTAGTTGCTCCAAAAAAAATAGGAGCAACTCAGGCTGAAACTTGAGCCCATTAAATTGGATGGTACAGAGACTGAGCAAGGGGGTATTAGGGCTGGCTGGCTTGGGGCTGGGAGTACGGCAGAGGGATCATGGGGGAGGTTGCGGGGTCAGGTCAGCGACTGCAGGAATCGGCAGCGAGGAAGGACTTCAATTTGTTCATGTCGGAGTTCTGCGCATGCGCCGGGAATGGTTCCAGACGAAGAAGTGTGGTCCTGGATAAGGGAGTTCTGGATAAGGAAGGTTCAACCTATACTACATCCCTTCAACTGGTGTCTAAAGCATCACCAGTAAATTTTCCACAGAAACTAATGAAAATGCACAAAGGACATACTTCATCAATGCACATAATATATTGCAATCAATTTTATGATGTGCAGTTCCCTGTGTCTCATTTCAGGTCTCGGCCCTTCACTATAGGATATTACCTATAGGTTGACATGGCTTAGATCAGGAAGTTGATGTGCAGAGAGCTGCAGGAACAAACACCTGCTACTAAGGATCAATTTACTGGCAGTATGATGGTCAGTCAGCATCATCCCAAAAGAATGAGACTCTTCAATGGAGTCACATCTGCTATGCGCTGATTTCAGAGGGTCAAACAGACATGTCTATCTGTTTAAAAAAAGGCTTTAAATTCTAAGCAAATGGACAAACAACTTCAACATTTCATTTGAAGATTTAACACACAGGAAAGGATTAACAGCTAAAGAATCTCAGCTCGCGCATTCTGCCAATAAATCAATATTTAAACAGGTACTTAAAATGAGTTGCTAATAATATGGGTTATGAAGCATACCAATAAGTGCTATTTACTTGTAACATGGCCCAGACCAGTACTTTTCACACTATAAGGGACAAAATAGCATTCTGCAATAAATATGGAATTGCAGAGCTAAAAAGAGAACAAAGCCTTTTACATCATTAAAGCAACTACTTCATGCACAGCACTCAACTTTTGCAGCCGGGTAGCTTTCGTGATACATAGTTGGTCAACAACAGTATTGCTGAGGGGAGAGAGAGTTGCTTCCAGTAATGGCTCTAAAAAAATAACTTTGCAATGGAGTAAGGAAAAACAAGTATCATCAGCAACGTAGAAGTCCAAAAGGTACACAAATTGTCATTCTATAAGATTTAGTGCATCAGCGACCAGCATTTAACTGTACCTTGCAACTCTGCAGCATGATTCTCTGCCCCTTCTTTCCCTGATTGTGTGACCTGGTAATAAGCACTATCTGCACCTCGTAAAGTCTCTTTTTTCTGTATGGACAGATCAGGGCTTCTATCCCCTGACCCTCGGAAAAATGACAAAACTCCAGATGTCTTTCTTGCTAGAAAAGAGCAAGAACATTTTTTTTTATAATTTCTAACTGAATTCCTGTCAGCTTCTGCTAACAACTAAAAAGTGAGCCAGCGGTAGCAAAGAAAAAAAAATAGCTGTGGGCTGCTGAACCGTTTATGCTATAGTGCACTCCAAAGCTGGTATTGTATCTCCACAAGCCTTTCAAAATAAACTTACATGTTTGTTCGGAGTCGGTGCTGCGATTCCCTTGACTGCTGCTGCTTTCTAAGTGCCTTGCAGGACTATTGGTCTTTGGTCTGTCTACATTACTGAAACATGAAGCGATGAAAAACAAGCAACGTAAGTGGAACATAAAGATTATTTTTAAATATATATAAATTTTAGGTTACATGCATAAAATAACTACATCTAGATCTCTTTTCAGGAATAAAAAGGTTAGATTTAGCACCCTGTACATTGAAAACCACAGAAACCTGTCTCAGGATCTTCCAGCAAACAATCTGTAAAGGGCACATTTCAGAAGCTTTGCTTAGCAGGTTAATATCAAAGACTGTAACTTTCCCATTGCTGGATACCGGAGGTAAAAACAGCGTTTGCCGTCATGTTGTGGAAGACAGGCGTTAACGCAGAAACAATACCACCACAGAAATGGGCAAGGGCTTGAAAATGAGCAATGTAATGCAAATTGGACGGAAATCCACAGCACAGAAACAAGATCTAAAAACAAAATGCTGCTGTGATTCAAGCTGATGGATCACATTAGCAAAGTTCCATTTAAGGAACGACATCTGAACATACTTGAAGAATCCAAGCACTCCTGGGTCTGACCCACAACAGAGCAGTGACATTCAATAAATACCAGAAATTTGTCTCCACACCCTTTCTCTTGCACCTCCCTCCCCATCCAAATTACTTTGCCTGTTGTACTCCTTCATCACTTCCGTTCTTCACAGATTCTCGTCCGAGATCTTCTACAGCAATCTTGTATTCCTTACAACTGCAGAAAATATTTAAAAAAGTTAAAGGCTAGAATTCACACAAGGTACTATATCTGTGAAAAAATAAAGGTTAAAAAACTAAACACAGTACCTGAGCGCAAATGCAATGATTGAACTTGGCTCCTTCTCACACACTGTAATCGGTACACGTTCATGCTCCCACATCAGGTAGTGCTTATCTGGATCACTATTAAAAAAATTTAAATACATGGTCACACTACCATACTAAAATCGGTTAGTTAATAGAATACTTCAATGCAAATTGCTTTGTAAATATCAGAGTTCACAAAGGCCTCATATTTTATTGTACAACTGGCATTTTGGAGGTTAAGTTGATGAGTAATTGGTTATGTTTCATTTCCAGACCTTGGATCAATTCTAATTCTTAATGTTCTTTTCCTTATATGTAACAGTGAATGCTGAATTATACGTTGAGATACATTAGGTCTGGTCTCGACATCAGTGTGATCAACATTCATGATAGTGTATTATACCTACTTGTGGATACTTTTCATAAAATTATACCATGGTTCTGGTCAATGGAGGTATTGCAATAAACAGAAATATTTTAGTATCTTCATAAAAAAAACCTCAACGTTCTTGATATATATCCCAGTTTTTATCTCCATAATTGCAAACAAGGGACTCATTAAAATTTAGGAATGGAATTCAAAATGGCATCAAACACCAGAAAGTGACTTTTTTTTTTTAAATAAAAAAAAACATTCTGGCTCATTTTAAAATGTGTACAGGAGAACAAAACTTACAATGGGAAAGGAATGGGGTTATAGCTGCTTCCAGGAAGTAGATTGGCAAAAATGGCCTTCATAGTTGACTTTTCTTTCACTTGACTGTCACTGGAGCCCAGCAGGTGTCCATCATATACATCTGCAAGTATTAACATAACATTCAAATTCATTGTATTGAAAAACCCAATACGTGTAAACAAGGCGATTGAATGATGCCGAAGTCTCAAATGTACACTTTGGCTATCTTTTTCCCTTCAATGCAATTCTACCAGAATGGACCTGTTTTAAGAAAGAGAACTAAAAATGCAGTATGAATTCTTTGCTTCAACGCTATCACTCGTTGTTCAATAAGTCAAAATTAAACAACAAATAACTTTACTTAAAAACATGGGGGAGAAATTCGGTCACGCCCCATTTGGGGAACTAACTTTTCAAATTTGAGAATTTAACGCCAGGCACTAATGATTCTGAACTTTTACTAAATTGGATGTTACCACCCCAGGAAGCAACTGGAGCGCTGCACCAAGCGCTAATGACCTCAAACAGGGCTCTACAGGGGCGCTACCAGCAGAGTGATAATGAATTTCATGTACAATTCATTCAACAATGATCCTTCACACTGGCTCCTTCCAGCTCTTAAAGGGGAGATTGTATCATTGTGCAGATCTTCATTTTCAACAATGCGGGCTCTGAAGACAACCTGCGAGCAACTGAATTGCCTGATGGCAATGGCTCATCCTACTCCCAGGGAGGGCTCATCGTTTCACAGATATGGCATTGATGGCTGGAGGGAAGCAAAAGAGGGCAGTGCTGTCCCCGGCCACTGGAAGGAGGCCATTGCCACGTGTCTTCAGGGCAATGTGGAGGGAAGTGGCCAAGAGGTCTCGGCCAGTAGCGTGGTGCAACGCAACTTGACACAAAGCCGGAAGAAATTCAATGACCTCAGTTGGATGGTCAGGGTGAGTACATGCTTCAACAGGTCCTACATATCAGCATCGGAATCTCACCACACCCCCACCAAACATCTGCAGCTACTCAAACTCGCATCCACATCTCATGCCTTCGCTACTATCACAGCTATTCAACGACGGCAAGCATATCTCCCAAACACATAGCTGGACTCTGACTCAGACACATTCATTTCTTTTGCAGGCCAAGATGGCCCACAATAGAAGGGAGCAGCAGACAACAGGCAGGGCTGATGCACAGCTCCAGCAGCTTTCAGACCTTGAGTGTTGCAACTCATTGGCAGCAGATGGTGGGCGCTATGGCTGTCAGCAACGTCAACCCCGTTAGGGGCACAAAGGTATCTTCATCCCCTCTCCTTTTCTCATCTTTCAAAGCTCAAGTTTTATAATTTTACAGCTCCTGATAACATCTGCATTCCTTGCTCCATTCCTGCCCCGACCTTAATGCGAGTCTTGTGCCTTTAGCTTTCACATAATCAACAAACAAATGAGCAGCCTGTCCGAGCCACCCACTGAGAATGAGGAAGATGAAGAAGAGTAAAGCACGCGTCACTGCATTTCTCACCCGCAGGCACCACCTCACACATACTGGCACTACACGATCTTTAGAGGAAAGTTAAATAGAGGGCTGCCTGGGTGATGCACAAGGGACCTGCGTGCAGCAGCAAGGCCAAGGGGAAAGGGTACCCTGGGAGCCAGCTCCCCGGAGAGCGAATTCGCGTGGGAGTTCTGCTGCACAGGAATCAGATGAGGACCTCGATGGGGAGGCGTTCACAAGAAGGGTGATGGTCATGCATTGAGAAGATATGTGCAATACAAGGGTGCCCGAGAGCCTCTCGGCAATGGTAAGGAGCGTGGAGGAGTCTGCCTTCAACATTGCAGTGTGCTCTGTGCACACCAGGGTGCCCACCATTTCCACTCTGCAGAGGATTTACGGTAGAGGAGACTAACAATATTCCAACAGTGGATAGTCAAGGGGCTATGGGGGGAGAGGAACTTAACACAATCACAATGGAGGTGGTACTCAGTAAGATAATGGGACTAAAAGGTAGATAAACCCCTGGACCTGATGGCTTGCATCGTAGGGTCTTGAGAAGTAGTGGCAGGGATTATGGATGCATTAGTTGTAATTTACCAAAATTCCCTGGATTCTGGGGAGGTCCCAGCAGATTGGAAAACTGCAAATGTAATGCCCCTCTTTAAAAAAGCAGGCAGACAAAAAACAGGAAACTATAGACCAGTTAGCCTAACATCTGTGGTTGGGAAAATGTTGGTGTCCATTATTAAAGAAGCAGTAGCAGGACATTTGGGAAAGCAAAATTCGGTCAGGCAGAATCAGCATGAATTTATGAAGGGGAAGTCATGTTTGACAAATTTGCTGGAATTCTTTGAGGATGTGACGAACATGGTGGATAAAGGGGAACCAGTGGATGTGGTGTATTTGGACTTCCAGAAGGCATTTGACAAGGTGCCACATAAAAAGGTTACTGCACAAGATAAAAGCCACATAAAAAGGTTACTGCACAAGATAAAAGTTCACAGGATTGATGGTAATATATTAACATGGATAGAGGGATTGGCTAACTTACAAAAAAGAGAGTCGAGATAAATGGTTCATTCTCGGGTTGGCAATCAGTAACTAGTGGGGTGCCGCAGGGATTAATGCTAGGACCCCAACTATTTACAATCTATATGAACGACTTGGAAGAAGTGACTGAGTGTAACGTAGCAAAGTTTGTTGACGATACAAAGATGGGAGGAAAAGCAATGTGTGAGGAGGACATAAAAAATCTGGAAAAGGACATAGACAGGCTAAGTGAGTGGGCAAAAATTTGGCAGATGGAGTATAATGTTGGAAAGTGTGAGGTCATGCTCTTTGGCAGAAAATAATCAAAGAGCAAGTTATTATTTAAATGGAGAAAGATTGTAAAGTGCTGCAGTATAGCGGGACCTGGGGGTACTTGTGCATGAAACACAAAAGGCTAGTATGCAGGTACAGCATGTGATCAGGAAGGCCAATGGAATCTTGGCCTTTATTGTAAAGGGGATGGAGTATAAAAGCAGGGAAGTCTTGCTACAGCTATACAGGCTATAGGTGAGGCTACACCTGGAATACTGCGTGCAGTTTTGGTTTCCATATTTACGAAGAAAGGATATACTTGCATTGGAGGCAGTTCAGAGAAGGTTCACTAGGTTGATTCTGGAGATGAGGGGGTTGACTTATGAGGAAAGGTTGAGTAGGTTGGGCCTCTATTCATTGGAATTCAGAAGAAGGAGGGGTGATCTTATCAAAACATATAAGATTATGAGGGGGCTTGACAAGGTGGATGCAGAGAGAATGTTTCCACTGATAAGGAAGACTAGAACTAGGGGGAATAATCTTAGAATAAGGGTCCGCCCATTTAAATCTGAGATGAGGAGGAATTTCTTTGAGAGTTGTATGTCTGTGGAATTCGCTGCCTCAGAGAGCTGTGGAAGCTGGGTCATTGAATAAATTTAAGACAGAAATAGACAGTTTCTTAAATGATAAGGGAATAAGGGGTTATGGGGAGCGGGCAGGGAAGTGGACCGGAGTCCATGATCGGATCAGCCGTGATCGTATTAAATGGCAGAGCAGGATTGAGGGGCCATGTGACCTACTCCTGCTCCTATTTCTTATGTTCTTATGGTGGACTCCCAGACCTGTGCGGATCCAAACCTCATGACGCTTTTTCATGGGCGATGTGGCAGCTTCCATTGCAGCACAGGCGTAAGTGACGCAACATTTTAGTGCGGTAATGCAGACAATGGTTGGCATTGAATCTCAGACTTAGCTGGATGCCACACAAGCTCTGTCTGCTGCTATTGTCACTCGGTCCACCACAATCCACCGGTAATCTCACGGTATCGCAGTAGGCCACCAATCTGTGCTCCAGTAGATTGGTAGGGATGCAGAGGTGCTGCCTCGGGGAGTGGCAGTGGGTCAGTGGAGCAAGAACCTGCTGTCTTCTCTCAGGATGACAGCATTCCGGATCCCGCCATTACCACTCCGCCATTGCACTTATTGCTGCCCATCATCCAGCCAGCCCATACTGCTGCTTGAGGTGGTAGTGTACAGCCGGGCCTTCCAGGCCCAGAGCTCGTCGAGGGCATCCTGTAAGGCCATCTGTAGTCTCTGGCACCGACACTCAGCAGCCTTCCATCAGCCCTGCTGCAGCCACTAGGGAGAAATTACATTGAAGCAGAAGATTAGGAAAAGGGACTGTAAAGTGGGGAGGTAAGGGTTTGCACAAGGGTGAGAAGTCAATATTGTTGTTGTAAATATGTGGTTAATGGTTTTTGATAAATTCATTACTGGAATGTTGCAGATTTGGTGCTGTCTCGTTTCAGTTTTGGGGTGAGGTATGGAATGACAAGTTGATGGAATGATGGGGACGTGCTCAGCAACCGGAAAAAGGTCTCAAAGTCACTGGAAACAAAGTCTGATGAGGCGGTTATGGCAGTCCATAAGTCCAGCTGAGTGGCTGCCTCCTCAGTCGCTGCTGTTTGTCCTCCTCCTCCTCCTCCCCCTGATGTGGTGGAGCTACGCCTGGTGGCAATGGCTGTGCCCTCATGTTGGCCAAGTTGTGCAGCATGCAGGAGATGACAACGAAAAGTGACACCCTCTCAACCAAGTACTGGAAGGCTCCTCCCGAGTGGTCAAGGCAACGAAACCGTGTTCCAGCACTCCGATGCTCTGCTCAATGATGTTCCTGGTGGCAGCATGGTCTTCACTATGAGTATTGGGGTTGAGGAGGGTAGTCATGAGCCAGGTGGAGAGAGAATAGCCCTGGTCTCCCAGCAGTCAGCTGCAAGCTTCATGTGGTGAGAAGAGCCGTCACTCTGGTCTGACGCAGGATGAAGGCATCATGGCTGCTGTCAGGATAGCGGGCATTGACGTTGAGGATTCGCTGTGTGTGGTTGCACACCAACTGCACGTTAAGTGAGTGGTAGCCTTTGCGGTTACGAAATACCTCAGGATTGTTATGAGGTGCCCATAAAGCGATGTGGCAGTCAATGGCACCCTGCACCATGGGGAAGCCCGCTATCCTGGCAAAGCCACATGCATGCTCCTGCTGCTTCTCTCCGATCATGGGGAACACAATGTAGTCCCTTCTCCTTCTGTACAGAGCATCTGTGATCTGGCGGATGGAGCAATGGACAGCAAACTGGGAGATGTTGGTGATGTCACCTGTTGCACACTGGAAGGATCCACTAATGTAGAAATTGAGCGCGATGGTGAACTTGACTGCCACTGAAAGAGCCGTGGTCACCCTGGTCTGAGGCTCGAGGTGGGGCTGCAGGAGGTGGCAGAGCTCTGTGACTACGTCCTTGCGGAGCATTCAAATACACCGTTCCTCAGGTGAAATTCATGTAGAACTGCTGCCGGAATACCCTGGGTGGGTAGGGCCACTTGTTGAGCCCTGTTGACCTCCTATCTCTGCACCTCAGTTGCCTCCAACGTTGACGCTGGAGGGCGAGGGCCTGTGCCAGCACAGCCCCCATGAAAGCATCCAAATAATTGCAGTTTCAAATCTCCGCTCAAGGAAACTCAAGAATCTTTATGAACCAGAACACTCAAACTCCAAAACGCTCAAATCGGTCATAAGGCCTGTTTGCCCAAGTGAAAGTAACAAGGCAGCATTTTGGCTGATTAAAACTAAACCGGATGTTGACGCCTTTAAATAGCTCTCCTCCAACCAACTGAAAGCTGCCTTCTCTTCCTGTCGTTAACGGTAAGCGCACAAGCAGGGCACAAGAGGGAAATTTTCATACGGGGTGCTACCGGGGTGCTGTGCACGGCAATTACATCCCGATCTCCAGGCACAGGAGATCGGGACGCAATATCTTACCGCCGCCGCAAAATTCCTGCCAAATTTAGCAGAAGTCGCTGATCTCGCTGCACCTGGTTGCAAACCCATTTGCGCCCCATTATGGCCCCCGGAAGCGCTAACGGGAGGCGCAAAGGAGCCCCATTTCTTAAAAAAATATATAAATTATTAAAATCGTTAGTTCTGGTAAAATCAGTAGGACATTGGGGTTTCTGCAACTTGCCAATGTGCCAATGTGCCAATGGTGTAAGTTTTATTGCATCACAAGCTTCTCTAACTATATTACAGGATATACCAGAGAATTTTCATTATACCTCTGGTCAAGAGACAGAACAACACCCTTTAACTTTAGACGAGAGTCACACTGCCAATTTAGACACCACAGCCCAAGGCTGTGAAAACTTAGAAGTACAGGTACAGTGCCTAAAATCCATAACCCTCGGGACTGAGGCCGTTCCGAATTCCGGGCTTTCTGGAATTTCGGTTTGCTTTCTGACATCATGAATCTGGAAACATCCGCGCACAGGATCAGATATTTCCGGATTTTGGAACGTCAGAAAGGGGAGGGTGGGGGGATTACTGATGAGGAGGATGTCGTTGGGCCGGCCACGCCGAGGAGCTGTTAGTGTCGGGAGGGCCCCGACGAGGAGGCCCGGAGGTAAGGGCAGCAGCGGCGGGGCAATGCGAGCGGTGGCGAGGCGAGAGGTCAGGCAGCGACGGGACTCCCGAGGTTGACAGGGTCATCGGGTCCGGATTCTGGACGACCCTACCACCAACCATCCCCGAGTCCGGAACATTCCGTATTCCGGAACTCCGGATTCTCGGCACTGCACCTGTACAAAGATTACCAAATTATATACAACACTGTTTAGTTGCACAGACTTTTACAATTAATCAACTGAAGTCCTCAATTATAACAAATTCCCACCAACTGCTATTCTGTGTACAATTGTTGCTCATTAATGTAAAATATATATTGTGTCTATTGTACACTTTGTCTAAATAATTAAACCGGTTACAATCATTTTGTCCAAATAACGGGCTCAAGTTTCGGGCCCCCGCTAGAACGGCGCACATCGGAGCGGCCCGCCTAATTTGTAGAACAGAAATTGCGCCGAACACTTACCTTGCGATTCTCCGATATCTGTAGGCCCGTTTCCAGCTCGGCGTGGCAGGAGCTGCTGGGAGCGGAGCAACAGCACTGCGCCAAAAACAGTGCAGGCAGCTGCGCGTGTGCGCAGTGGAGGCTGCGCTCATGCGCAGTAGCTCCTGGCCCTCCCAGCGCATCCTGTCTCCGAGCGACGACCCTACCTACCCCTGGCCAAAGGGACGTCGCCCCTATCCTGGGTCGAGTGGCCTGACAGTACTTACCTCTTCCGCGGCGGCGGCCCGTCATCTCCTAGGGGTGGGCCTCGCCTGAAGTCCTCAGCGTCAACGGCGGCAGCAGGGCCCACCCGAAGTCCTGGGTTGCGGTCCGGCGGTGGGCCCCGCCCGAGGTCCTCGGTGGTGGCGGGGCCCGCCGGAAGTCCTGAGTGGCGGTCTGACATCTGCTTGGGGTGGGCCCCGCCCAAAGTGGCATCCTTGTCGTCAGCAGGGCCAACCCGAAGTCTTGGGCGGCGGCCCGGAATCTGCTGGGGGAGGGGGGCCGTCCCAGCAGGCTTTTGGAGGGGTCCGGATACTGCAGTAGGTGAGTAGAAACTTTTAATTTTTTATTTATTGATTGATTTATTGGTTGATTTATTTATCATTTATTATTGATGATGGCTCTTTATTTGTAAAAGTGAAGTGTTTAATGCTTGTCAGCTTCCCTCCGCTGCCCCCCGCACCCCCCCACCAATCTCTCGTTCCCTGCGCCTAATTTATAAAGTGTAGGCAAGGTTTCTCTGAGCGTACAAAAAATCTACACTTACTCCATTCTAAATTAGTTTCGAGTAAGTTTTTGCTGACTAAACTTGCAAAACAGGCCTAAGTGGCTGGTAACGCCCCCTTTTGAAAAAAAACTGTTCTAAAACGAAACTATTCTAACTCACTAGAATTGGAGCAAACTAAATGCCGAGAATTGCAATTTCTAAGATACTCCATTCTAAACTAGTTGCTCCAAAAAAATAGGAGCAATTCGAGCCTAAACTTGAGCCCAACGTGCTGAGATATAATACATACAACTTGCCAGTTTATATAGTCAGTTCATTCCATCAGTACCAGTGCAAGTATGAAACACAGGAATAGAATTCAAAAATAAAAAATATTAAATGAACATTTTTCAAGCTGTTGCCCAGGTTTGCTTTTAACTTTAGAATTTGGAGCTCAAGCCTTTCAGCTCTTGAGAGCTGAAGATATGCCATTTTTAGTTAGTATTAAGAAAAATAAAAGATTTAATTTCACAATAAGTAATTTTAGCGAAGGGAAAGAGAAAATATGCCAAGCCTATTAAGTGTGAACTTAGTACAAGAAAAAAAAAATTGCAAAATAATATCTCAGATCTGACAATCAGAAAAAAACAATATCAGAAGAATAAGTTTTCAAACAATGGCATTTACTTCTTCATACATTAGTGCTTTTTTGAGGGGGCTTGAAGAAAGAACCAAGTATAAAGAAATAAATTGAAGTTTATATACTGCCATACACAATATATGTATTCTCAGGGTATTCCAACCAAAGTGCTTCACAGGCAATGAATTGCTTTCGCAGTGTAGTCACTGTAGGTAAACATGGCAGCCACACACAGCAAGGTTCCACAAAAAGCATCACAGCAAGGGTCCACGTCAGTAGAACTTCTCTGTTCTTCTTCAAACAGTGCAATGGGTTCTTTTGTCTCCACTTGATCAGGTCGACAGGGCCTTGGTTTAATATCTCATCAGAAAGATGACACCTCTGACAATGCACCAATCCTCAGTACTGCAGTGAAGTGTCAACTGAAGTGCCAACCTACATTACGTGTTCAAGTACCTGGAGTGGGCTAGAACCCGCAATTATCTGATTTGGAGACAAGAATGTTACTACTAGGCCAAGTTGACACTGTGGGCCCAAGTTTCCACACGATAAAAAACGGGTGCCCCTCCAAGCTGGGCGCCCGTTTTTCGCGCCGAAAAGGGCGCCGGGAAAAAAACGCGCGATTCTGGAGTGCCCTGCAGCTCAATATCTGCTTGGCACGGCGCCCAGGGGGGGCGGAGCCTACACTCGCGCCGATTTTGTAAGTGGGAGGGGGCGAGTACCATTTAAATTAGTTTTTTTCTTGCCGGCAACGCTGTGCGTGCGCGTTGGAGCATTCGCGCACGCGCAGTGTGAAGGAAACATTGGCACTCGGCCATTTTTGTAGTTCTTTGTAGCTGTTTAATTTTTGAACATTTTTTAATAAAAGCACATTGCCATCAGCACATCAGCACTGAGGCTTCTTGCAGCAGTGAGAAGGCTGCAGGAAGCCTCAGAAAGTTGAGGCAGCTGTTTCCCTCCTCCCCCCCCCCCCCGCGGGAACGAACGGCTTCCTCCTCCCCCCTGCCGTCGGGAACGAACGGCTGCCTCAACTTGAGGCTTCCTGCAGAATTCACCCTGGCACTTTCACACTTTCACACAGGTAGGAAGATGGTTTATTTAATCTTTTCTTTGCTTATAAATGTTTATTCAGGTTGGATTTATTTGTATAATTATTTGTATAAGTATAAATAAGGATTTATTATAGAATTTAATGACTTCCCTTCCCCCCCACCTTGTTCTGGACGCCTAATTTGTAACCTGCGCCTGATTTTTTAATGTGTAGACAAGGTTTTTTCAGTTCGACAAAAATCTTCACTTGCTCCATTCTAAGTTAGTTTGGAGTATGTTTTCACTGTGGAAACTTTCAAATCAGGCGTCAGTGGCTGGACACACCCCCTTTTGAAGAAAAAATTCTGTTCCAAAGTGGAACTGTTCTACCTGACTAGAACTGCAGAAAAAAAAATGTGGAGAATTGCGATTTCTAAGATAGTCCGTTCTCCACCAGTTGCTCCTAAAAATCAGGTGCAAATCATGTGGAAACTTGGGCCCTGTATCTTTTATTTCTAGAACATTTACCAAAATGAACATGTAAACGCATTAATTTATTTCATGAACAATTTGAAAGTGAAAATAACCTCTAGTTTTCACCTCCCTCACTGTGATACCTTGACAGAGTCTACTGATTTCAATCTACTGATTTCAGCGTGCCTGCTGACCCGCTCACCAACTTCTCAATAGGGGCTTTGCTTTCCTGAACTCGGTAAAGGCAGCTGAAAAACTTGTAAAAAGTTTGACTTACCATTCTAATGTGATCATGTCAAAATTTAAAGAACTACCTCCAAATTGATGGAAAGCTGACTCCAAAGGTTTGTTTTTGAAGTGAAAAATGAGACCTAATTTCAGGTTGGCTTAGTCAGTAAAGGTGGATGGGGTTAAAAAAAGGTTTTGCTTAAAAAGGAACTGAATACTTGGACTAGCTGTCAGAGGCATATTCCACTTGTACACTACGTGGCTGCTACGGAGAAGTGCTAAAAGTAGGACAAGCTACACCCTAGAGAAGCAGGTGGGAGAATTGTCTTCAAATCCGTATATTGGTCACCTGCAGAGCAGCTCAAAGTAACTGAGTGAGCAAGCTGTTTCAATCACTTAACCACAAGAGACGAGTAACCAAAGAAGATCGGGGGACAGGACAGGCCAAGACAGAACAGAAAACAAAAATACATGCTTTTAGAAAAATAGATTAAAAGGATCATGACCATGACATAAAAATACATTAAATCTTGCTTTCTCCATTTGTGGACAACTTATGTTGCCACAATTTAAATTAAGTTTGTGGCAGATAAGTAAGTTCAGCAAATAGAATCTGAGCTTTGACTAGATTAAAATATAATACGTCAAAAAATTAAAGATGTATGTGTTTGTAATTTCTTTTCGATCAGTTTGTCCACACGAGGCAAAGCTCCAAGTGCATATTAGGAGCATTAATATGGGATAAAATATTAACGACGAGAGGAAAACAGATTGCAAACCCAAACAAGTCAGCTGTGTTCATTTTTCAGATTGATGTGCATCAAAATCGATCACACTTTGAAAGCAGAAGCAGACAATACTACTTAATAAGCTCTAATGCAAGAATGCCTTGCGTACACATCACTAGTTTTAATTTAACTATTTTTAAGTTCATCTGCATAGAATGGTGTAACATAGAAAATAGGTGCAGGAGTAGGCCATACGGCACTTCGAGCCTGCACAGCCATTCAATAAAATCATGGCTGATCATTCCCTCTGTACCCCTTTCCTGCTTTCTCTCCATACCCCTTGATCCCTTTAGCCGTAAGGGCCATATCTAACTCCCTCTTGAATATATCCAATAAACTGGCATCAACAACTCTCTGCGGCAGGGAATTTCACAGGTTAACAACTCTCAGTGAAGAAGTTCCTCCGCATCTCAGTCCGAAATGGCCGACCCCTTATCCTAAGACTGTGTTCTGGACTTCAACATCAGGAACATTCTTCCCACATCTAACCAGTCCCGTTCCGTCAGAATCTTATACGTTTCTATGAGATCCCCTCTCATCCTTCTAAACTCCACTGTATAAAGGCCCAGTTGATCCAGTCTCTCCTCATACGTCGGTCCAGCCTCTCCTCATACGTCGGTCCAGCCATCCGTGGAATCAATCTGGCGAACCTTCGCTGCACTCCCTCAATAGCAAGAACGTCCTTCCTCAGATTAGAAGACCAAAACTGAACACATTATTCCAGGTGAGGCCTCACCAAGGCCCTGTACAATTGCAGTCAAGACCTCCCTGCTCCTATACTCAAATCGCCTAGCTATGAAGGCCAACATGCCATTTGCCTTCTTCACTGCCTGCTGTACCTGCATGCCAACTTTCAATGACTGATGAACCATGACACCCAGGTCTCGTTGCACCTCCCCTTTTCTTAATCTGCCGCCATTCAGGTAATATTCTGCCTTTGTGTTTTTGCCCCCAAAGCGGATAACCTCACATTTATCCACATTATACTGCATCTGCCATGCATTTGCCCACTCACCTAACCTGTCCAAATCACCCTGCAACCTCTTAGCATCCTCCTCACAGCTCACACCGCCACCCAGTTTAATGTCAACTGCAAACTTGGAGATATTACACTCAATTCCTTCATAGAAACATAGAAAATAGGTGCAGGAGTAGGCCATTCGGCCCTTCTAGCCTGCACCGCCATTCAATGAGTTCATGGCTGAACATGCAACTTCAGTACCCCAATCCAAATCATTAATGTATATTGTAAAGAGCTGGGGTCCCAGCACTCCGTCCTGCGGCACTCCACTAGTCACTGTCTCCCATTCCGAAAAGGACCCGTTTATCCCGACTCTCTGCTTCCTGTCTGCCAACCAATTCTCTATCCACGCCAGTACATTAACCCCAATACCATGTGCTTTGATTTTGCACACCAATCTCTTATGTGGGACCTGGTCAAAGGCCTTTTGAAAGTCCAGATACACCACATCCACTGGTTCTCCCTTGTCCACTCTACTAGTTACATCCTCAAAAAATTCTGGAAGATTTGTCAAGCATGATTTCCCTTTCATAAATCCATGCTGACTTGGACCGATCCGGTCACTGCTTTCCAAATGCGTTGCTATTTCATCTTTAATAATTGATTCCAACATTTTCCCCACTACTGATCTCAGGCTAACCGGTCTATAATTACCTGTTTTCTCTCTCCCTCCTTTGTTAAAAAGTGGTGTTACATTAGCTACCCTCCAGTCCATAGGAACTGATCCAGAGTCGATAGACTGTTGCAAAATGATCACCAATGCATCCACTATTTCTAGGGCCACTTCCTTAAGTACTCTGGGATGCAGACAATCAGGCCCCGGAGATTTATCAGTCTTCAATCCCATCAATTTCCCGCCTAATAAGGATATCCTTCAGTCCTCCTGTTCACTGGACCCTTGGTCCCTTAGTACCTCCAGAAGGTTATTTGTGTCTTCCTTCGTGAAGACAGAACCAAAGTATTTGTTCAATTGGCCTGCCATTTCTTTGTTCACCATTATAAATTCACCCTGAGTCCGACTGCAAGGGATCTACGTTTGTCTTCATTAATCTTTTTCTCTTCACATATCTATAGAAGCTTTTGCAGTCAGTTTTTATGTTCCCGGCAAGCTTCCTCTCGTACTCTATTTTCCCCCTCCTAATTAAACCCTTTGTCCTCCTTTGCTGAATTCGAAATTTCTCCCAGTCCTCAGGTTTGCTGCTTTTTCTGGCCAATTTATATGCCTCTTCCTTGGATCTAACACTATTCTTAATTTCTCTTGTTAGCCACGGTTGAGCCACCTTCCCTGTTTTATTTTTACTCCAGACAGTAATGTACACTTGTTGAAGTTCATCCGTGTGATCTATAAATGCTTGCCATTGCCTATCCACCGTCAACCCTTTAAGTATCATTTGACAGTCTATTCTAGCTAATTCACACCTCATGCCGTCGAAGTTAGCTTTCCTTAAGTTCAGGATCCTAGTTACTGAATTAACTGTGTCAATCTCCATCTTAATAAAGAATTCCACCATATTATGGTCACTCTTCCCCAAGGGGCCTCGCACATGATTGCTAATTGGTCCCTTCTCATTATACATCACCCAGCCTAAGATGGCCAGCTGTCTAGTTGGTTCCTCGACATATTGGTCAAGAAAACCATTCCTAATACACTCCAGGAAATCCTCCTCCACCGCACTGCTACCAGTTTGGTTAGCCCAATCTATATGTAAATTAAAGTCGCCCATGATAATTGCTGTACCTTTATTGCACACATCCCTTATTTCTTGTTTGATGCCATCCCCAACCTCACTACTACTGTTTGGTGGTCTGTAAACAACTCCCACCAGCGTTTTCTGCCCTTTGGTATTCCGCAGCTCCACCCATACCGATTCCACATCATCTAAGCCAATGTCCTTCCTTACTATTGCATTAATTTCCTCTTTAACCAGCAACGCCACCCCGCCTCCTTTTCCTTTCTGTCTATCCTTCCTAAATGTTGAATACCCCTGGATGTTGAGTTCCCAGCCTTGGTCACCCTAGAGCCATGTCTCTGTGATGCCAATTACATCATATCCATTAACTGCTATCTGTGCAGTTAATTCGTCCACCTTATTCCAAATACTCCTCGCATTGAGGCACAGAGCCTTTAAGGCTTGTCTTTTTAAACACACTTTGCCCCTTTAGAATTTTGCTGTAATGTGGCCCTTTTTGTTTTTTGCCTTTGGTTTCTCTGCCTTCCACTTTCACTCTTCTCCTTTCTATCTTTTGCCTCCGTCTCCCTTTTATTTCCCTCTGCCTCCTTGCATAGGTTCCCATCCCCCTGCCATATTAGTTTAACTCCTCCCAACAGCACTAGCAAACACACCCCCTCGGACATTGGTTCCGATTCTGCCCAGGTGCAAACCGTCCAGTTTGTACTGGTCCCAACTCCCCCAGAACCGGTTCCAATGCCCCAGGAATTTGAATCCCTCCCTTCTGCACCACTCCTCAAGCCAAGTATTCATCTGAGCTATCCTGCGATTCCTACTCTGACTAGCACATGGCACTGGTAGCAATCCTGAGATTACTACTTTTGAGGTCCTACTTTTTAAATTTAGCTCCTAGCTCCCTAAATTCGTCTCGTCGGACCTCATCCCGTTTTTTTTACCTATATCGTTGGTACCTATATGCACCACGACAACTGGCTGTTCACCCTCCCTTTTCAGAATGTCCTGCACCGGCTCAGAGACATCATTGACCCTTGCACCAGGGAGGCAACATACCATCCTGGAGTCTCGGTTGCGACCGCAGAAACGCCTATCTATTTCCCTTACAATCGAATCCCCTATCACTATCGCTCTCCCACTCTTTTTCCTTCCCTCCTGTGCAGCAGAGCCACCCACGGTGCCATGAACTTGGCTGCTGTTGCCTTCCCCTGATGAGTCATACCCCTCAACAGTACCCAAAGCGGTTTATCTGTTTTGCAGGGGGATGACCGCAGGGGACCCCTGCACTACATTCCTTGCACGGCTCTTCCTGTTGGTCACCCTTTCCCTATCTGGCTGTGTACCCTTTACCTGCGGTGTGACCAACTCGCTAAACGTGCTATTCACGTCATTCTCAGCATCGTGGATGCTCCAGAGTTCATCCACCCACAGCTCCAGTGCTGCAATGCGGTCCGTCAGGAGCTGTAGGCGGATGCACTTCCTGCACACGTAGTCGTCAGGGACATCGGAAGCGTCCGAGTTCCCACATAGTACAGGAGGAGCATAACACGTGTCCGAGCTCTCCTGCCATGACTTAACCCTTAGATTAACTTAATTGGGCAACAATGTTAAAAGGTTACTTGCTGATATAGAAAAGAAAGAAAAACTACTTACCAATCACCAGCCAATCACTTACCCCCTTGACTGTGATGTCACCTTTCGATTTCTTTCTACTTCTTCTTTGCCTCCCTGCTGCAGCTGCACCAGCTGGCCTTTATAGGCCTCACCAACGCTGCTGCTCCGCCTCTCGAACTGCTGCCGCCGATCCCGGACTCCCGCTGGGCCTTTATAGGCCTCACCCACGCTGCTGCTCCGCCTCTCGAACTGCCGCAGATCCCCGGACTCCTGTTGGGCCTTTATAGGCCTCACCCACGCTGCTGCTCCACCTCTCGAACTGCCGCAGATCCCCAGACTCCCGCTGGGCCTTTATTGGCCTCATCCACGCTGCTGCTCTGCCTCTCGAACTGCCGCAGATCCCCAGACTCCCGCTGGGCCTTTATTGGCCTCATCCACGCTGCTGCTCTGCCTCTCGAACTGCCGCAGATCTCCGGACTCCCGTTGGGCCTTTATAGGCCTCAACCACGCTGCTGCTCCGCCTCTCAAACTGCCGCAGATCCCCGTACTTCCGCTGGGCCTTGAAAGGCCTCACCCACGCTGCTGCTCCGCCTCTCCGATGCTGCCGCCGATCCCCGGACTCCCGCTGGCCTCTATAGGCCTCATGAACTCCTGCTCCGTCTCTCCGACGCTGTAGTTTATCACACACTAACTTTTCACCACAGTCTGAATTCAGCCCAAAATGATAGGACACTTAAAGTTGCCTTTTGTTCTATGTGAAAGTAGTTTCACCAACTGTTGGTGAGTGCAATCCACAGCACAAAAGTGTCCTTATTTTACGATGGGAAAATAAAAATGTATAGTGGATAATCTTCTGAGGATTGTGTTAAGGAACATTGTTGGAGAAAAGCAGAGGAAGCTTTCAAATTTATCCGAATAATTTATCTAATCAACACCCGCTTGACGTGCTCAACCAGGTCAAAACGTTAAAAAAAAACACTAATGCATATTTGGATTTTAAGTTAGAGTCAAACACAAAGCTGCTTTTAGGGAGGAAAAAACTGCTACTCACTCTGGTACATAGTGAGCTGCAGAAACAGGCTGAATAAGATCAACTTAAACTTCCAACTATTGTGGCCTGGATTTACAAGCCCACGAGCAAAACAATATTTATAAGCGCGACAACCTTTTGTTATGAATTTATAAAAAAGAATGAATCCCAGTATCTTTTGGCATTTGTACTAAAACATTTTGCTGCACTACAAAAGTTATTAATACTCAATGTCCTCAAACTTTAATATACAGCAATGTAAATACATCACTGATGCTGCAAAAAACATTGATGAATTACCTACCATCAGCACTGTTGGTATCTTGGTCACTGGTAATCGATACAGTGGGAATGATGGGCCCAGCAGACAGTTGCTCTGTGCATATATCTGGAGAGGAGGGCAACTGAGAATTGGCATTGTTTGTAGAAGCAGCTGCCATATTGGTCAATAAGCGATCCTCTGCAAAAAGAAATTGATTTTCATCAACTATGGCTTCAAAAGTTTAAGACCACAGAACCTGGTGCTAAATTGTTTTATTGCATCTGCAAATTATTTTGAATAAACTTAAAATAAAGATTCACCAAAATAAGATTAAACTTGTGCTTGAAGATTGCTCCCACCTGATAAATGAGTGCATGTTGTATCAATAGTACATATATACAGTGTGTGTCATAGAGGGAGAGAGGGATAAAGAGAGTGGAGATATTCATTCTATAGTGAACACAATACAACTTCAATTTCTGATCATAATGAAGATGTTTTGGGAAGAATCAAAAACAAATTGTCACTCAACCTTTTGGGCATGGTTGTGGTGCTTCATTGTGACACAAAATGAGAATATACATTTACACCCTCAATCCTCAATTGACAGTTAGTACAGACATGTGAGTTATTGCCAAGTGAAGGCCGGGGTTCCCCACAGGAGGGAAAGTAGAGGGAGAGTGACCTTGGCTGGTTGCACAGCAGTGGTAAAGCAGGACGCTGGTCGTCACAGATAGTGGATCACATAGGGATACCGCCCTCTCCCACCCCCCCACACACACATTCTTTCCCCCCCAAAATGAGAAGTGAAGAAACTGGTGATTAAGGTGAGAACGTAACATTTCAGAAGAATTTTACTTCACACACAAACACATGGAGCTTTTGGTAATTTAGTTCACAAGTGTGCACTTCAACCCTCCAAATCCAGGCTTCAGACATTCTTTACCACATTACAGCAGACTGGAAAGTTATGTTTGAAATCTTTTCAGTCTTCTCTTTTGGAAGATTTATTTTGCTCGGTTAGAAGTTTGATGCAGTCTAGCCCTCGAGGGAATCACTGTGGATCAGGTTGTTTTAGTTCTCATGTTTTTTTCCCAGTTGGGTGTCCTGAAACTAAACCCAATCTTTGAGAGTCTCCAAATCGAGCTACTGAGAAATCCAAGTTACTGTCTGCCCAATATAGAGCGTGCACTCTCCTTGTAGGAATGCCCCTGGCTTACCCAAGTCCAGAGAATTGACATGTAGATTGGCAGAGCCAAGGTTGAGAGACTCCCAAGATTGGGAAATTTAATCAGCACAGAGCACTGGTAAGCTTCCTGCAGTTTGAGACCAGCTCCTGTAAAAGGAGCAATAATAGCAATTAAATATTAGATACCTCAAAATTAAACATTAAATTCCTCAAATACCACAGAGGCAATCTACTGGCCAGGGATTGACTTTACTAATTAAGGACATGATTACAGTCATAGTACGGAAAGTCCTTGATAAAAGTGGTGTTTGGTTTAAGTTCAGACATAATAAGGGATCTTTCAAACTGATCAGATTTTTTTTTAAATAGCTAAGTCAAACCTTTGTCGCCATTTTGTAATCCTGAGGAAGAATTTCGTGGCGAAGTATCCAGTACACTGCTCTGTGAAAGACAATAAATATACACTGTTAAACAAATGGAAGTTTAAAAAAAAGTTTGAAAGATCCACAAATGATCAGGGCACAGTAAGTTCATTAAAAGTTAGGTAATTGGCAACACATGTAACATTTTGTTTAGAACCTGCTATACATGTTACTGACCATTAAAATTCTATACATCAAAGATGGAAAATACAGATGGAAACCCTTAAACCCACACAAGACCGCCAACTAAAACACAAAAACAAACAAACAGAGAGCAGGCTGAATTTTCTAGCCAACTTAATCTAGTTTTCAACACTCTACACATAAGCAACATGTTAAAATGATATGCAAGTGGTATGAGCAAACTTAGTAGTACCTAAATTAATCAGCATTTTTTGGGGAGGAAGTTAGGGGTAAGGAGGTTTACAATTTGAGATTTGGGGCTCAATAATGTTCCAAGCAATCAGAGTCATGACTTCAGAAAAAAAAAGATTCCAATTGCCTGATACAAGAAGCAATGCAAATGCCCTCAGCTACTCGAATCATTGGAAAAATTGATGGGAAAATGTGTCTCACATTCAGAAAAATCACTTTTGCTTTGCTGGTAACAACCTTTTGGGAACAGAAAAGAAAGAAGGGTCACCTTAGGACAGCTAGACACTGAAGCAAAGAGGGCCTAAATGCAAACTGTAAACCGAGAAAAAGACCGCTCCAGAAGGCACTCATTGACTTATTGGTATGAACTCAATTAGTCAAGAAGTTGAATACCTTAGTTTCTTCAGTTGACCTCAATCTGCCAGGACTTGGTGGTACTGTTGGTCGTTTCCGTCCTTTTTCTTGTTGAAATAGATCCTGTAGTCTACAATAAAGTGGTTTTTAATATTTACGGTGCTGTGCTATAAATTTAAATAGTACCTACTGCGCTACCTAAACAGAATGAATCCATGTGGCAAATTATGACATACCAAGACTTTAGTAATTGCATCAACTAAATTAGACAATTGGCAATTAAATAATCTCGTCAACCAAACTGCCATGACCACACACTATATAAATACAGAGTCACTACTACTAATGCATAAGCAAAATGCTGCATATGCTGAAAATTTGAAATAAAAACAGAAAATGCTGGAAATACTCAGCAGGTCAGGCAAAATCTGTGAAGCGAGAAACAGAGTTAACATTTCGGGTCGATTACCTTTTGTCAGAACTGGAAAAAGTTTGAGGGCTGGTGTTGGTGTGGGGTGGTGCTAACCTGGCGCATCATATGCAACCAGGATATTCAGTGTCAAGTGAAGTAAATTTGGCCATGGTGAGGCCATTCCTAGCATCCCGGCAAGCAATGTGGTTGAGTGCCGATGCCCTGTGCAGCATCAGTTGATTGCGGAGAAGGTTGGTGTTGTTGGTGTGCCTGGTGCTGCTGGTGGTGGGGCTGATCGTGGTGGAATTCTGAGGACCAAGGTGAGTGTGTTTCAAGGGCACCCAGGGCACTACTGGAATAGATGGCAGGTGAAGTAGAGATGACAGAAGCAATCTGTCAATTGTGGGAGATGTAATGAGGTCAAACTGGATGGAGACTTGTGTAAAGTCTTGCAGCATCCTGAATAGGTAGTGGAAATGCAGTTTAGAGAAGCTTGAGGTTAAGGGAGCTTTGGCTTGACATTTGAAGCGGTCAACTCATCAGCTGATTCAATGGCCACTGATCTCCGGCCTCAGCTTCACAGACGAGGCCTAGGCACAGCGGAAAACCGGTTGGCGACCTGTTAAATCCAAAAAACTGGGGAAAAAAAAACATTGGTTACTGATTTTAACTGCCTTCCCCGCCGCTGCAGGTCAGGTCTGCTCAGCGCTGGCAGATCCAACATTTGGTAAAGGCACATGGTGGCAGGTTCACAGTGGGGTCCTGACCAACTGGGGGAAAATAAACACTTTCCCACCTGACTCACCACCGATCCAGCCCGGAGTATTTCCAGCATTTCTATTTTTAATGTCACTAATACTAATTGATTTCACAATCATTCCTCTCAATTTTTTCCAGTATTACCTGGTGTATACTGATACACAATAATGCAAAGTTAAAAGACAACTACCCTCAGTGGTCACTATGTATTAAAACCCATCACTATGAACTATACCAGTATTTGAACAGTGATTAAAGTAGCCCCAACTCCACCTGTTATTCCAAGCCTGTAATAACTCGCACAAGTTCTGTTTCTTGGTAATTAAGCAATCGTCCACAAGTAGCAACTGTTGGGGGTTGTCGATTGGGGAGGACAGCAACCTTGCCTGAGTTTTCTCAAACCAGTTTCGAAACTCTGCCTCTTCCATCTGCGTCAACAAATAATACACTTCAGCCTCAAGAAGGAATAAGGTTTACTTATAAGGAAGTTGGCATTGTTTCAATCACGATTTTAAACCGGTGTGAAAAAGATAGTTACTTCTTTCTGTGCAAACAAATCTTCAATTTTCTCTTCTCTTGTTTTATTGAAAGTATCAGTTTTCAGGGAAACAAGGCGATCGTCCACTGTTAAATAGATTTGTGATACCCTAAATAACAGATGTTTTTGTTAGCAACCATCTTAATAAAACTATCCTTACACAAGCAGAAGGAATTGTGTTCTCAGTTGAGTTCAAACTTACTTTTGTGAAAAATCCTTCAAGTCCTGGATAATCAATTGCTTTGATGGCATTTGATGTTTGATGCATATTTCTAGTGGTGGAAGGCAAATTTCAAGCATCCTGATGGGGGCAAAGCTGATAGAATAAAAAGTTAACACATTTGTCAATCAATGGCAGCAATAGCAAATTGATTATATAAATTAGTATCTGAGAAATGGTGCAATTATTTGTTTAAAATGGGGTGGGTTCGGATTTCCTGACACACAGGGTTATTCTTTCTGGAACAATGCAGTGACTCTAAGTCCTTCCGATTTCATCATACTCTACAGGCTTCAGCACAATTCTATTCTGTCCACAAGGAGCTTTTACTGCAGTTTTAGAAGTGCAGGATGACCAGTCACGTTCCATTACGTACAGGATATTGAAGTTAGTTAAGATGTTACTATAAGCCACAATATTATAGGGTTGGGTTAATACACAGCCAAGGACATATTTTGGAGGCAATGAACAAATCATACCACTTCAGGCCAGTAAGCACTTAAAAAAAAAAATACTCCAAATAAAAAAGGAGTTGGTGCTTCACAATTAAGGCAAGTGATTGATAAAGCACATCATGTAACAAAAAAACATGGACATACAAGATTATAATTAGATGGATGCATTTTTGTTGCTCAAGTGTTTTTATATCAATGAGAGAGTTAATTTACTATATGTACCATGCCCACAAGATGATTTGCATGAAACTATAATATAGAACTATGTGGATAGGAATATTTCACATCTCCCATTATGAACAATCAACTTCAGTATTGAAGATTTATATACTTTCCTGAACATTAGATTGTTCTAAGATGTTTTATCAAACAAAATTTTTATTTAAAAACATTGATTATGAGCACTGTAGATTGGTCTCTTTTAGTTACCTGAAGGAAGCAACCATCTGATTGTAGGAGAAATACTGGTGATAATCATGATGCATAGAGTGACCACAAGGCTCTGCATTTGCTCTACGGGTATACTGATGGCCATAGAACCTTAACTCCAGATACTTGGCAAAGGACATGGACCAAGAGTCCCTGGAGAGCGGAACCACTGGAGTTACCTACAATAGTACACAATATATTACATATACTGTAAAAACAAAACACATCTGGTAAACACTATTTAAATCCTGCAATATGTTATCCAGTTTTATTCTCATGAAATGGTTATCTTCAGGCAAGTGATTATTCTGGAGTACCTGTTTACATATTCTGCACCAAGAGTAGGTTAGGATTGTGTGCTGGTAGCCAGGAACGGGAGAATCCAACTCTTTTAATACAATCTGTGCACAGCCATTACCATGCACAAAACGGCGTATATGGTGTACCATTGGTGTTTCACAGAACATGCTAGGACACTGATAGGAGGGTCTGCAAAGAAAAAAAATTAGGGAAATGTATCAAAACTTAAATATTTGAAGCCAGAAAGGTTTTGCGGCTCACAATTTGTTTTTAATATATGGGATTTTGGAATTTTTGTTAGTGTTTTGGGATTCTATTTTGTGATTCTGTCCAGCTTTTCATGAAAACCATATAGCAGTGGCTTTGCCCACAATTAAATATTTCCAGTTTTCCACAAAGGTCCAATTGTGTCTATTCTGCAAAATTAAGCACATTATTTTTTGCCAAGAACTTAAGATTGAACTAGAGCAACAAAATAAAATCATCAAATCATACGTATGCAAACCAATAAGGAAATTAGCAGAAAATCCCTTACCCTAATAAGCACGTTCCTTATTCTATTCATCATAAAAGCGTAGAATATAGAATGGTTATAGCACAGAAATAGGTCATTCGGCCAGTCAAGCCCATGCCAGCTCTCTGTAACAGCACTTCAGCTAGTCCCACTCCACCACCCTTTCCATGTAGCCCTGTAATAGTTTTTCCTCAGGTACTTATGCAATCCCCTTTTGAAAGCCACAATTGAATCTGCCTCCACCACCCTTTCAGGCAGTGCATTCCAGATCCTAGCCACTCGCTGCATAAACAAGTTTTTCCTCATGTCGGCTTTGGTTCTTCTGCCAATCACCTTAAATCCGTGCCCTCTGGTTCTCGACCCTTCTGCCAATGGGAACAGTTTCTCTCTAGCTACACCCCTCATGATTTTGAGCACCTCTATCAAATCTCCTCTCAACCTTCTCTGCTCCAAGGAGAACAACCCCAGCTTCTCCACGTAACTGAAGTCCCTCATCCCTGGAACCATTCGAGTAAATCTTTTCTGCACTCTCTTTAAAACCTTCCCATCCTTCCTAAAGTACGGTGCCCAGAATTGGAAAAAATACTCCAGTTGAGGCCAAACCACTGTTTTATGAAGGTTCATGATAACAGATATACTGTTTTGGGTACTGTTGGGGGAGATGACTCATCAGGGAAAGGCAGCAACAGCCAAATTCATGGCACCATGTGTGGCTCTGCTGCACAGCAGGGCAAGAAAATGAGTGGGAGAGCTATAGGGGATTCTATTGTAAGGGGAATAGCTAGGCGTTTCTGCGGCCACAATCGAGACTCCAGGATGGTATGCTGCCTCCCTGAATATCTCGGAGAGGCTGCAGGGCATTCTGGAGGGGGAGGGTGAACAGCCAGTTGTCGTGGTGCATATAGGTACCAACGATATAGGTAAAAAACGGGATGAGGTTCTACAAGCTGAATTTAGGGAGCTAGGAGTTAAATTAAAAGAAAGATCTCAAAAGGTAGTAATTTCAGGATTGCTACCAGTGCCAAGTGCTAGTCAGAGTAAAAATAGCAGGATAGTTAAGATGAATACGTGGCTTGAGGAATGGTGCAAAAGAGAGGGATTCAAATTCCTGGGACATTGGAACCGGTTCTGGGGGAAGGTGGGATCAGTACAAACCGGACGGTCTGCACCTGGGCAATGTTAAGAGGAGTGCTTGCTAGTGCTGTTGGGGAGGGTTTAAACTAATAGAATCTATGCAGGGAGAAAGAGGGAAGTAAAATGGGGGCAGAAACAAAAGGTAGAAAGGAGATAAGAAAAAGTGGAGGGCAGAGAAATAAAAGGCAAAATCAAAAAGGGCCACATTACAACATAATTTTAAAAGGACAAAGAGTGTTAAAAAAAAACAAGCCTGAAGGCTCTGTGTCTTAATGCAAGGATCATTCGTAATAAGGTGGATGAATTAATTGCGCAGATAGCTGTTAACGGATATGATGTAATTGGGATTACGGAGACATGGCTCCAAGGTGACCAAGGCTGGGAACTCAACATCCAGGGGTATTCAATATTCAGGAAGGATAGACAGAAAGGAAAAGGAGGTGAGGTAGCGTTGCTCATTAAAGAAGAGATTAACGCAATAGTAAGGAAGGACATTAGCTTGGATGATGTGGAATCTGTATGGGTAGAGCTGCGGAACACCAAGGGCAGAAAACGCTAGTGGGAGTTGTGTACAGACCACCAAACAGTTGTAGTGAGGTTGGGGATGGCATCAAACAGGAAATTAGGGATGCATGCAATAAAGATATAGCAGTTATCATGGGTGACGTTAATCTACATATAGATTGGGCGAACCAAACTGGTAGCAATACGTTGGAGGAGGATTTCCTGGAGTGTATAAGGGATGGTTTTCTAGACCAATACGCCGAGGAACTAACTAGAGAGCTGGCCATCCTAGACTGGATGTTATGTAGTGAGAGAGGATTAATTAGCATGCCTGTTGTGCAAGGCCCCTTGAGGAAGAGTGACCATAATATGGTAGAATTCTTCATTAAGATGGAGAGTGACACAATTAATTCAGAGACTAGGTCCTGAACTTAAGGAAAGATAACTTCGATGGTATGGCACGCGAATTGGCTAGAGTAGACTGGCAAATGATACTTAAAGGGTTGACGGTGGATAGGCAATGGCAGACATTTAAAGTTCACATGGATGAACTTCACCAATTGTACATCCCTGTCTGGCGTAAAAATAAAACGGGAAGGTGACTCAACCATGGCTAACAAGGGAAATTAGGGATAGTGTTAAATCCAAGGAAGAGGCATATAAATTGGCCATAAAAAGCAGCAAACCTGAGGACTGGGAGAAATTTAGAATTCAGCAGAGGAGGACAAAGGGTTTAATTAGGAGGGGGAAGAGAGAGTATGAGAGTAAGCTTGCAGGGAACATAAAAACTGACTACAAAAGCTTCTATAGATATGGGAAGAGAAAAAGATTAGTGAAGACACATGTAGGTCCCTTGCAGTCAGAATCAGGTGAATTTATAATGGGGAACAAAGAAATGGCAGACCAATTGAACAAATACTTTGGTTCTGTCTTCACTAAGGAAGACACAAATAACCTTCCGGAAATACTAGGGGACCGAGGGTCTAGTGAGAAGGAGGAACTGAAGGAAATCCGTATTAGTCAGGAAATTGTGTTAGGGAAATTGATGGGACTGAAGGCTGATAAATCCCCAGGGCCTGATAGTCTGCATCCCAGAGTACTTAAGGAAGTGGCCCTAGAAATAGTGGATGCATTGGTAGTCATTTTCCAACTTCCATAGACTCTGGGTAAGTTCCTATGGATTGGAGGGTAGCTAATGTAACCCTACTTTTTAAAAAAAGGAGGGAGAGAAAAAAGGGAATTATAGACCGATTAGCCTGACATCAGTAATGGGGAAAATGTTGGAATCAATTATTAAAGATGTAGTAGCAGTGCATTTGGAAAGCAGTGACAGGATCAGTCCAAATCAGCATGGATTTATGAAAAGGTAATCATGCTTGACAAGTCTTCTAGAATTTTTTGAGGATGTAACTAGTAGAGTGGACAAGGGAGAACCAATGGATGTGATGTATTTGGACTTTCAAAAGGCTTTTGACAAGGTCCACACAAGAGATTCATGTGCAACATTAAAGCACATGGTATTGGGGCTAATGCATTAACGTGGATAGAGAACTGGTTGGCAGACAGGAAGCAAAGAGCAGGAATAAACGGATCCTTTTCAGAATGGCAGGCAGCGACTAGTGGGGTACCGCAAGGTTCAGTGCTGGGACCCCAGCTATTTACAATATACATTAATGATTTAGACGAAGGAATTGAATGTAATATCTCCAAGTTTGCAGATGACACTAAGCTGGGTGGCGGTGTGAGCTGTGAGGAGGATGCTAAGAGGCTGTAGAGTGACTTGTGGGACAGGTTAGGTGAGTGGGTAAATGCGTGGCAGATGCAGTATAATGTAGATAAATGTGAGGTTATCCACTTTGGTGGCAAAAACAGGAAGGCAGAGTATTATCTGAATGGTGACAGATTAGGAAAAGGGGAGGTACAACGAGACCTGGGTGTCATGGTACATCAGCCAGTGAAAGTTGGCATGCAGGTACAGCAGGCAGTGAAGGCGGCAAATGGCACGTTGGCCTTCATAGCGATAGGATTTGAGTATAGGAGCAGTGAGGTCTTACTACAGTTGTACAGAGCCTTGGTGAGGCCACACCTTGAATATTGTGTACAGTTTTGGTCTCCTAATCTGAGGAAGGACATTATTGCTATTGAGGGAGTGCAGCAAAGGTTCACCATACTGATTCCCGGGATGGCGGGACTGATTTGAAGAAAGACTGGATCGACTAGGCTTATATTCACTGGAGTTTAGAAGAATGAGAGGGGATCTCATAGAAACATATAAAATGCTGACGGGATTGGACAGGTTAGATGCTGGAAGAATGTTCTCGATGTTGGGGAAGTCCAGAACCAGGGGTCATAGTCTAAGGATAAGAGGTAAGCCATTTAGGACCAAGATAAGGAGAAATTTTTTCACTCAGAGAATTGTGAACCTGTGGAATTCTCTACCACAGAAAGTTGTTGAGGCCAGTTCATTAGATATATTCAAAAGAGAGTTAGATGTGGCCCTTACAGCTAAAGGGATCAAGTGGTATGGAGAGAAAGCAGGAATGGGGTACTGAAGTTGCATGATCAGCCATGATCATATTGAATGGTGGTCCTGGCTTGAAGGGCCGAATGGCCTGCTCCTGCACCTATTTTCTATGTTTCTTACTTGCTTTTGTACTCTATGCCTCTGTTTATAAAGTCCCTGAGCTCGCCTTCGGACACCTGCGTTACAGTGTGACAGGTCAAACTCCCCACCTGCCACTGTCCCCGGAGCGGGTCACACCCGGCCGCTTCGGACCTGAAGAGAGAGCCCCTCAGGGCTCGCCTCCCCGGGTAAGTGAAAAAACGATATATTTTTTTTTAAAAAACAGCTCTCTCAACCTGCCCTGCCATCAACGATTTGTGCACATATACCCCCAGCTCTCTCTGTTCCTGTACCCCCTTTAGAATTTAGTTTATATTGCCTCTCCTTGTTCGTGAAGTAAATTTTAATAATTTGTTTTAAAGAAACAAATCACTTGAGTCATTCTGACCAATTAGCTACAACAACTTCCCACTGTGTTGTAAACAATGCTTTATTAACAGGTAAGAATGTTTCGAGATATTTTGTTCATTTGAGGAAGTCCTGCATGAAAATATAATTCAGAAACTGAACCACTAACAAAGACCACAAAAGAACTTCAACCAAACACTGGTTATCTCTTAAACCATAACTGGTAACTGCAAATATAAAGGTACTGTAAAAAATAATTTTTAAGAATAGGAAAATTAGGCCCAACAACCCAGTCCCTTTACATAAAAAAAACTAATTTAAAAAAAATTTGCATACAAACACAAATAAAATATCTTAAAACAAATCAATTACACCATAATTTAACAGTTAACAGACCATAGTCTAAAAATAGAATGAAGGTATATACCCAGGAATTGCTGAATTTATGAGGCATCAGCTGAACAATGAATAGAGGTCACAGGCAGAATTGTTCATTAATACGCAGTAGTCATTTATAAGACTGTAGAGTTTCGGATATCTATAGCAGCACAAATGGAGCTCATTAAAGAATTGCAAAAATAGCTAAAACTTGGTTGGGTTATGGTTTAAAGTGGATTCGAGAATCCCCTTAATCCCAAGAGTAATTTTGAATCAACAGCAATTTAGGCGACAACTTAACAACAGATCTTAAGTGACTTAACACTAGAATTATGTTGGTAATTGATTTATTTAGGACCATAGTAAGGTATTAAGTAAAATTCATTGTGTATATTGAACCTTGATAAATTGCTTTCCAGTTATCATCTTGATGGTTACAACAACACAGGTTCAGAGCTTATTTGATCATCTGTGGTAAGTGGCGAACAAAAAAGTATGGCTCATTAATGGGACCTGGATGAGTGGGCCTATTACAAAGTCTGGGATTCTTTCCACTTGGCTCCAGATAACACTGCATGCCACTGCGTTAATGCTTTGGGTGGCTAGGCTATACAAATAGCAGGGAACCGGTTACAAATTTGAGTTTGCTATAAATACCGTCTCATCATCAGTGACGATTGCAGCCTTCTGTTTTAGTAACCCAACCGATTGTATTCACCTCTGTTTTGTTTTAAATTTGTGTGTGTTCACAACCAAAGGAAAGACTGAATCAGATACCCAGGACTAGGTACCTCGTCCTTAATATCTGATCTCAAGGCCTGTTAATTTTGTATATGTCTTGTCCCATACTCCAGTCCACATTTTCATGTCTTTCAGCAAAGATGATTAAATTGTACTTGAATTCCAGAAACAAAGGATTTTCTCCGTTTTAATGCCTGTTCTGATCAGACTGCTCTCTTATGATATATCTGTTAAAAGCATTTATCAACTGTCAAGTTATTAAAGTCAAAGTAGTAGTGATAAAACTAATAATCAGTTATACATTGGCGACAAACATATAGATGAGCATTTTGAATGCTGCATAATTAACAGTTTGTTAATTTAAAAAAGGAACCAAGCACATGAACTGGATACTGGGAATATATGGACCAATGAAACTTCAGTTTCAGACACCATTTTAAGCTCTTGTGTTTGGATGCTTGAGGGCAGACTTTACCTAGAATTAAAAAATCCAATCTAAATGGCTGTATTTTTCTGGAATAAAAGTCAAAGGTTTATCTGTAAAATTAGTGGAGAACCACTGCACTCACCTAAAGCAATATCTTTCTAAAAATATTCCCAAAGTCAGATCATTTTTCCCATAAAATTCCATTGTGACGATCCTAAAGGTACAACCATCACAATTAATAATCATAATAAAAACATATTTGACAAAATAAAGTCTGTATTAATCATGCATATAAAATAGTAATCCTTCAAGTGTATACTTAAATCCATATTGAAACCATTCAAAGCACTGTTATTTTTGGCAATGCACAACAGTGTGGCAGTAAATGACTTCTCAGAGAAATCGTGTCTCGACAAAAGGTAGTGTATGACTAATTTGATTGAATATTTTGAGGCGGCAACAAGGAGAGTCGATACGGGTAGTGCGTTTGATGTCGTCTCTATGGATTTTTGCAAGGCATTTGATAAGGTCCCACATGGCAGATTGGTCACAAAAACAAAAGCCCATGGGATCCAAGGAAAAATGGCAATTGGATCCAAAATTGGCTCAGAGGCAGGAAGCAAAGGGTACAAGAACATAAGAAATTGGAACAGGAGTAGGCCAATACAGCCCCTCGAGCCTGCTCCGCCTTTTAATACGATCATGGGTGATCCGATCATGGACTCGGGTCCACTTCCCTGCCCACTCCCCATAACCCCTTAATCCCTTATCGGTTAAGAAACTGTCTATCTATGTCTTAAATTTATTCAATGACCCAACTTCCACAGCTCTCTGAGGCAGCGAATTCCACAGATTTACAACCCTCCGAGAAGAAATTTCTCATCTCAGTTTTAAATGGGCGGCCCCTTATTCTAAAATTATGCCCCGTAGTTCTAATCTACTCTATCCATGGAAACATCCTCTCTGCATCCACCTGGTCAAGCCCCCTGATAATCTTATACGTTTTGGTAAGATCACCTCTCATTCTTCTGAATTCCAATGAGTAGAGGCCCAACCTACTCAACCTTTCCTCATAAGTCACCCCCTCATCTCTGGAATCAACCTAGTGAACCTTTTCTGAACTGCCTCCAAAGCAAGTATATCCTTTCTTAAATATGGTAACCAAAACTGTACACAGTATTCCAGGTGTGGCCTCACCAATACCCTGTACAGCTGTAGCAAGACTTCCCTGCTTTTATACTCCATCCCCTTTGCAATAAAGGCCAAAATTCCATTGGCCTTCCTGATCACTTGTACCTGCATACTAACCTTTTGTGTTTCATGCACAAGTGCCCCCAGGTCCCACTGTACTGCAGCACTTTGCAATTTTTCTCCATTTAAATAACAACTTGCTCTTTGATTTTTTTTCTGCAAAGGTGCATAACCTCAGTTTCCAACATTATACTCCATCTGCCAAATTTTTGCCCACTCACTTAGCCTGTCTATGTCCTTTTGCAGATTTTGTGTGTCCTACTCCCACATTGCTTTTCCTCCCATCTTTGTATAGTCAGCAAACTTGGCTATGTTACACTCGGTCCCTTCTTTCAAGTTGTTAATATAGATTGTAAATAGTTGGGATCCCAGCACTGATCCTTGCGGCACCCCACTAGTTACTGATTGCCAACCCGAGAATGAACCATTTATCCCAACTCTCTGTTTTCTGTTAGTTAGCCAATCCTCTATCTATGCTGATATATTACCCCCAACCCCGTGAACTTTTATGTTGCACAGTAATCTTTTATGTGGCACCTTGTCAAATGCCTTCTGGAAGTCCAAATACACCACATCCACTGGTTCCCCTTTATCCACCCTGTTCGTTACATCCTCAAAGAATTCCAGCAAATTTGTCAAACATGACTTGCCCTTCATAAATCCATGCTGATTCTGCCTGACTTGATTATGTTTTTCCAAATGTCCTGCTACTGCTTCTTTAATAATGGACTCCAACATTTTCCCAACCACAGATGTTAGGCTAACTGGTCCATAGTTTCCTGTTTTTTGTCTGCCTCCTTTTTTTAAAAAATAGGGACGTTACATTTGCAGTTTTCCAATCTGCTGGGACCTCCCCAGAATCCAGGGAATTTTGGTAAATTACAACCAATGCATCCATTATCCCTGCCACGACTTCTCTTAAGACCCTAAAATGCAAGCCATCAGGTCCAGGGGATTTATTCGCCTGTAGTTCCATTATCTTACCGAGTACCACCTCCTTAGTGATCGTGATTGTGTTAAGTTCCTCCCCTGCCCCCCCATAGCCCCTTGACTATCCACTGTTGGGAAATTATTCGTGTCCTCTATCGTAAAGACTTATACAAAATATTTGTTCAGAGTTTCTGCCATCTCCATGTTCCCTATTATTAATTCCCTGTTCTCATCTTCTAAGGGACCAACATTTACTTTAGCCACTCTTTTCCTTTTTCTATACCTATAGAAACTCTTGCTATCTGTTTTTATATTTTGTGCTAGTTTACTTTCAGCGTCTATCTTCCCTTTCTTCAATTTTTTTTAGTCATTCTTTGCTGGCTTTTAAAAGCTTCCCAATCTTCTGTCCTCCCACTTGTTTTGGCCACTTTGTATACCCTTTTTAATTGGATACCGTCCTTTATTTCTTTAATTAGCCACACATTTTTTTAGTTACACCCTTTCCTCCTCACTGGAATATATTTTTCTTGAGAGTTCAATGTATGCCACTGTTCATCAACTGTACTGCACTTTAATCTATTTTCCCAGTCCACTTTAGCCAACTCTGCCCTCATACCTTTGTAGTCTCCTTTATTTAAGCTTAGTACGCTGGTTTGAGATCCAACTTTCTCACCCTCCATCTGAATTTGAAATTCCACCATGCTTTGATCACTCATTCCAAGGGGATCCTTTACTAGGAGATTGTTTATTAATCCTGTCTCATTACACAGGACCGGATTTAAGATAGCCTGCCCCCTGGTTGGTTCCATTACATACTGCTCAAGGAACCCATCCCTTATGCACTCTATGAACTCTTCCTCAGGGCTACCCAAACCTATTTGATTTGTCCAATTGGTGGTTAAAATCACCCATGATTATTGCTGTTCCCTTTTTATAAGCCCTCTATGGTCGATAGGTGTTTTTGTCACTGGAAGGCTGTTCTCAGTGGGGTTCCGCAGGGCTCAGTACTAGGTCCCTTGCTTTTTGTGGTATAAATCAATGATTTGGACTTGAGTGTAGGGGTATGATTAAGATGTTTGCAGATGATACAAAAGTAGGCCTTGTGGTTGTTAAAGAAGAAGAAAGCTGTAGACTGCAGGAAGGTATCAATCAACTGGTCAAGTGGGCAGAACAGTGGCAAATGGAATTCAATCTGGAAATTTATGTGAGGTAATACATTTGAGGAGGGCTAACAAGGCAAGGGAATACACAATAAATGGCAGGACACTGAGAAGTGTAGGGGAAGAGAGGGACCTTGGAGTACATGCCCAGAGATTCCTGAAGGTAGTAGGACAGGTAGATAAGGTGGTTATAAGGCGGCATACAGAATACGTTCCTTTATTAGCCGAGGCATAGAATAAAAGAGGAGGGAGGTTATGCTTGAATTGTATAAAAACACTAGTTCGGCCATAGCTAAAGTACTGTGGCAGTTCTGGTCACCACATTACAGGAAAGATGTGATTGTACTAGAGAAGGTACAGGGGAGATTTATAAGGATGTTGTCTGGACTGGAGAATTTTAGCTAGGAGGAACAATTGGATAGGCTGGAGTTGTTTTCTTTAGAACAGAGGAGGCGGAGGGGACTGGATAGACTGGAGTCAATACCAGAGGGCATAGAATTAAAGGGCCCAAGTTTTTCGCGCCACAAAGTGCGCCTAAAAAAAACTTCCAGATTCTCCGGCTCCCTGCTGGTCCTCTGGCCCTCGGCGCGGCGCAGCAGGAGCTGTAGGGGGCGGAGCTAGGTCCCTGCGCTGAAAACAGTGCCGGGACCTCTGCACATGTGCGCTAGTGGGCGCGCATGTACAGTAGCTCCAGGCGCCCAAAACTGTGTGGGAGGGACCCGAAGCACGCACCCCCTAGCCCTGGCCGAATGGCCTCACTGGGGCTGCGTGCATAAGGCTCCTCCCGACCCGACTTGACTCCCGCTCCCACCCCCCCCCACACCGACCTCCGCTTCCCCCGCCCCGACCGACCTCCGCTCCCGACCGATCTCCCCCCCACCCCGAGCCGCGCTCCAGACCGCCCCGGACCCGACGCCACCTACCTGTCAATCCGGTAAGTCTAAGCTCGAAGTCTTGGGCCCAGCCTGTTCAGCCTCCCTCTCCTTTCTCTCTCTTCCCCCCTTCCCTTCTCTTCACCCCTCCCCCCCCCTCTCACCCCCCCCTTCCCTCCCCCCCACCTCACCCCCCACCCCCATTACACCACCCCTCCTCCCCCTCCCCTTGCTGTCAGAAACACAGACACTGACAGACAGAGTGTGAGACACACACAGACAGACAGAGAGATAGAGACACTGACAGAGACACACTGGGGGGACCGTCCCAGCACGCTGTTGGAGGGCTCCCGGTGCTGCAGTCGGTAAGTAGAAAATGTTTTATTTATTGATTTTTTAAAAAAGTTATTTCTTATTAATTTTTTTTGATTGGTTTATTGGTTGATTTATTGATGTTTTTATCATTTATTATTGATGATGGCTCTTTATTTGTAAAACTGAAGTGTTTAATGTTTGTAAACTTCCCTTTAAACCCCCCTCCCCCATTCCCTACGCCTGATTTTCTAAAGTGTAGACAAGGTTTTTTCCAGCGTACAAAAATCTTCACTTACTCCATTCTAAGTTAGTTTGGAGTAAGTTTTCACTGCCGAAACTTTGAAAACAGGCGTAAGTGGCCGGACACGCCCACTTTTGAAAAAAAATTCTGTTACAAAGTGAAACTGTTCTAACTGACTAGAACTGGAGCAAACTAAATGCCGAAAATTTGAATTTCTAAGATACTCCGTTCTACACCAGTTGTCCAAAAAATCAGGAGCAACCGAGGCCAAAACTTGGGCCCATATAGTCTACTTAAGTCAGTCAATTTTTATGCTAAAAAAAAAATCCAATATTTTGAATTAACAAAATAAGTAACACAAATTGAGAATTTAGTCAGATAATTTGAATTAAGCAACTTTGAAGCTATAAATACTGTGCTATAAATAGATACATCTGAAGTAGGAAGCTGGAAAGTGAATTCAAACTTCTTAACTGCGCTGCAATCTTCAACTGCCGCCTGGGTATTCATTTTGTGGAGTATATGTCAAGTATTGAGCATTACATCACAGGTCGGTGTTTTATACATATCTTTGTAAACACAGAAGATTATAATACATGACTTGTACAAAGGTATTACAAGATTTGTTTTTACCATGTTATTTACTGGACAATACATAGTAAACAGGGTATTTTGCACCAGACAAGAACTTTGTACACTGCATAATGGAATTTTATGCAAAAACAAATAATTTAGTTTTTATGGATTTTCAACCTCAGTTTCCCAACAACAAATTTCTGCATTTTTCTTTATTGGAACGTTATATCCAATATTCAAACTTAATTAAAAACTGGAAAAAATTAAAACATGTCTGCCCTGACAAATGGAGAAAAGAGGAGGGGAACCAATGAGCTTTGGTGTTATGTTAGAGCAGGGAGGGGGACAAAAACGACACAAATAACCAGTGTAGAACCTAAATTTACAGGACCAGTGTTAAAACATATAAACACTTAAAAAAAAAATGAAAGCAAAATGGTAACTCACCACGGACTGACACATGGATTTGGTGCATTACTCGACCGAACAGAGGAACTACTGAAGAGAACACAAAGCTTCTGATGGTTTGCAGGGCTCAAACAGTCCACCTTAAAAACAAAAACAAATCTGACAAACACATTCCTATCATCTGTCAAAAATACTTTATCAGTTCCTACTGTTCACATACATTGTACACACAAATGACAATGCAAAAAGCATCATGCTCACACCCGTGATTAATTCAGTACTCATAGCTTGCCATTCCACATGCTGTTTGTACAAATTTTGGGTCCACTGCGCACAGTGTTTATCCAATGGGTGCCTGGACTGAGTGACAAAGTCATTATTATTTTAGCGTCAGGTCAGTCATTATATAAAACCAATAATTCATTGACATGTTTTATGTATGTAGGTGTAAAGCTTTAGTTTATAGTTGCTTCTCCTAGTAATATCATAAAATACCTTTTCCCAAAGCAGCCTGACTGCAAGGGACATTTTGTTTGGTTAGTTTCTTGATCCCTGTGGTTACTCAGAATATGTATATTTTGGGCACAACTTTTCCTATGCGTGGGTGAAGCGAAGACAGTTGTTAGAATTTAACCACAACTTTGTTACACTTATATTTATATAATGAAAGTTGTTCTGAGAACAAAATCAATAATGCCATCTCAGTCTGAAAAATGCTGCTTGCTGTATGTCAAAAAAATTATGGCATCAGTTTATTTTATAAATATGGCTGCACATTTTTTGGAAGCTACATTTGGTGCACTGAGTCACTGAAGTCAGGAGAAAATAAAAGCCCATGGGATCCATGGCAAAATGGCAAGTTGGATACAAAATTGGCTCAAAAATGTAGGAAGAGGAGGGTAATGGTAAGATGGGTGTTTTTGTGACTGGAAGGCAGTTTCCAGTGGGGTCCCGCAGGGCTCAGTACTAGGTCCCTTGCTTTTTGTGGTATACGTCAATGATCTAGACTTGAACATAGAGGGTATGATTAAGAAGTTTGCAGATGATACCAAAATCGGCTGTGTGGTTGATAATGAAGAAAAAAAACTATAGACTGCAGGAAGATATCAATCAACTGGTCAGGTGGGCAGAACAGTGGCAAATGGGAATTTAATCTGGAGAAGTGTGAAATAATGCATTTGGGGATCGCCAACAAGGAAAGGGAATACACACTAAATGGTAGGACACTGAGAAGTGTAGAGGAACAAAGGGACCTTGGAGTGCATATCCACAGATCCCTCAAAAGTAGGAGGCCAGGTAGATAAGGTGGTTAAGAAGGCATATGGAATGCTTGCCTTTATTAGCCAAGGCATAGAATACAAGAGCAGGAGGGGGGTGGAGGGTTTAGGCCACAGCTAGAGTACTGCGTACAGTTCTGGTCACCATATTACAGAAGGATGTGATTGCACTGGAGAGGCTAGAGGAGATTTACGAGGATGTTGCCGGGAGTGGAGAACGTTAGCTATGAGGACAGATTGGATAGTCTGGATTTGTTTTCCTTGAAACAGAGGAGGCTGAGGGGAGACCTCATTGAGGTGTATAACATTGAGGGGCCTAGATATAGTGGATAGAAAGGGGCTATTTCCCTTAGCAGAGGGGTCAACAACCGGGGGGCATAAATTTAAATAATTGGTAGAAGGTTTAGAGGGGATTTGAGGGGAAATTTATTCACGCAGAGAGTTGTGGGGGTCTGGAACTCGCTGCCTGAAAGCAGAAACCCTCACCACATTTAAAAAGTGCTTGGATGTGCACCTGAAGTGCTGTAACCTGCAGGGCTACAGACCTAGAGCTGGAAAGTGGGATTAGGCTGGATAGCCTCTTATTGGCTGGCACGGACACGATGGGCCGAAATGGCCTCCTTCCGTGCTGTAAATTTCTATTTCTATGAACTCTGAAATTTATTCATGATCATAATATTTTACCTATATTATCAGGCATTGATAAATTGCAACGCCCTCCCAACTATGTAGACTGTGCACCATTGTCACCTCTGAAAAATGGTTAGCCTTGATTACAACTGTGGCGGCCAAATTATAATCTCCTTTATCATGAAAAGAAGAGCTCATCTTTTCCCCTGCCACACTCAGTATCAGCTACTCCCACAACAGCTTTATCATGGGTTAGATTGAGTAATACTCTGTATTGTCCCAATAAAATTACGTTAACTTCAGTCTCAAGAGCAATGCACCAATGAGCTGAGTGACTTGCCTGTTGCCCACATCATCCATCCTTGTGGCCTCTCTGAGTGAGATTGCAGGTTATTAAAATGATGTGTTCAAATCAGAGAACTGAATTGAGATGTAAGGTTTCCTTCATTCAGGGTGATGCTTTAAGCCCGACTACAATTGTTCAATGCCTTCAGTTACATAAAACTAATACAATATAAGCAAGCATGAAAAGCCACAGTCTGTTTAACAGTCACTGGCAAAAGACAAAAATGAATATTTCTCACTGATCCCTGAAGTCAATTGTAGAGAGAAAATGGGAAGGCTTCTCCTCCTACGAGCGGGCCCTCTGATATAGAGGGTCGACGCTCGCCCCAACCCGCGTAGCAGTTCTCGAAGTTAGCAGACAGAGACAGATGGCAAGGTATAATGATCTTTAATTACAGACATCCGGGAACAATTCTCATCACAGCCTCCTGTGAGTGGAGATGCTCCCCGTGTAGCAAAATCACACATCATTTAAACATTTCACAGACGCCTTCGCTCCTCGGTACGACCCTCCCCGATCTCTAATTGGGTTACCTTATCAGTAATACTTTGGATTGACAAACCCCAAGGCAGCCTTAGACCCTACTAAGATGACTTCATCAGGTTCGAATTTGCTGATCCTCCTTGGTGCCTGTGAGACTGCCTCGAGCCTCTTCACAGGGTCTCATCAATGTCTGTTTAGGTTCTTCCATTGTATCCTGCCGGAATGTTATCTAGTGTCCTGGTACATATTGAATTAGTACTTTCTGGAGCCTTGGTACTGGAATGTGCAAGGTCGGAGAGGCGCCTTTTACCTCCTTTCTGGGTCGGTGCAGGAACCGGCACTTTAACCCTTGTCCCGCTGGTACCCTTACATCAACCAACCAAGGGACACTGTTATGTTACTGGACTAATAATCCAGAAAACACGAGTTCAAATCCCAACATGGCAGTTTCAGAATTTGAATTTGGTTTAGAAACTTATGGAAATAAAAAAACTAGTATTAGTAAAAGTGACAATGAAGCAGTCAGACTTTCTTAAAAACCCAACTGGATCACGAATGTCCTTTAGGGAAGGAAATCAGCCTCCTTATCCAATCTGGCCTAGATGTGAATCCAGTCCTACCACAACATGGCCTCTTAAATGGCCTAGTAAAGAATCAATTTAATAATAAGGACTACCAGCACCTTCTTGGGTCAACTGGGTATAGGCCTCGTCAGAGAAACCCACAAGAATTAATAAAAAAAACACAATGATCTATATTTTGTGGTCAGCACCTCGCTGAAAGCTTCCCTAAAAGTTTTTGCGGATTTTAGAGCAGACTTGCTCTAATCCAGCATCTGTTCCAGTGCGGCGCCCTCCACAGGGGATCTGTGAGCAGGACTAGTAATGACTAGGCTCTTCAACCAATAAGATTGAAGAATCCTCAGACACCCAAAGTCTAATACAGGAAATATAAAGCAGGAAGTATAAATTAGATTTAAATCATGCACAGAAAGCAGAATAACGATTGGGAAATACAGATGGGATGAGGAGACACACATAAAAGATACAGACAGAAAAAGTTTTAAAAATATCAGACAAAATCTCCCATGCTAATTAACTTCTGAAGGAAGAAGACTCCGTGCTTGTGAAATTTAAATTTCAGGGCCGCAGAGGTTGTTTGGCAGTAATTATCACTTATCGCACTGTTAAAAATCCACTTACTTCTGAATGCACCAGCCCTAACTTTTTCAACAATTTTTAGTGGGAAACTACTGGGCAAGTACCCCAAATTCATGCTATTGCATTCATTCAGTGTCAAGTCTATCGGCGAGGTTTGTAACAGCGCAGTCTGTTGAGAAGCAGGGTACCTCTGACAGCAACTTCCAGATTTCCAAGTTTAACTGTGGATGTGCAGATGCCAGAAGTTGCTCAATTTATCCAGTTTTAGCGGTGAGCCTCACCGTTATTATCCACGCAAAATCCACACCAAAATTAGTCTATTATAAAACTTGCAATAACCACCTTAATAAAACACACATTATGTTTAACTCTATCTGACAAACAACATTCTATGATCTCAACAGGACATAATATTCCAGGTTACTTCAGCATCTCTGCCCACCCTTAACATTTCAATGCTTGTCTTATTCACTTTCTTTTTCATTTTAATTAAACATGCCTCCTTCATGTTATCTATGAACAATATGAACCATTTCAATATATTGTAGAAAGCCCAATTTCAAAACAGTGAAATTAGTGAAGGTGTTTCCAAAACAAAATAGCATTTGTTTTGCAGGATAAGTTCATGCAAGCTACAAGAAAAAATACCACATACAGCACAGAGTGTTACTATCCATTAGTTTGCAGCAATAAAAATATATGAAACTAAAAGTACCCAAAACCTAATAGTGTTTCAATTAGCTCGTTAGTTTATGATTCATAAATTTAAAAACATATTACCCCCTTGAGTGGTGTGGCGTATTGCTTTATCAGGGATCAAAAAAAGTAATTATCTCAGTGCTTAATGACATGGATCTGGCTGGTGTTCAATGCATATTTTTCAAAACTGGGTAGCTGACTATTAGGAAGTTAAGCCAATGACTTAAAAAAGCTGCTTTTAAAAAAAATGACGCCCTTACCTTTGATGCCCACATTAACTCATTCTGGGTTTGACCTCGCTGGATTTCCTCTTCCCCGTCTTTCATGGTTGTTTTATTGCTGTCCTCTTTGCTCTGCATAAAAGGATCTATTTCTTTGTTCTTTATCCTACCACCTCGAGCTCTGTAATCAGCTAATAGTTTTGACAAACTTTGGTTACTTCCTAAGGAATGAGTTATTCTGGTACTCAGCAAATCATGTGATGGAAGAATCTGAGTAGACTTTGCCAGCACAGTCCCATTCAGTCCCTGAAGGTTTGTCAAGTCCTTCAGAAGTTGTTTCTTTCTCCTGCATTCTATTTCTTTAATATCTTTGTGTAAGAGTGGGGACCAATAGACTTGTTCTGGGAAGTAATCTCTTGTTGGACATTTCATACCTTTCTCAGTCAATAGGAAAGGCTCTCTGAAAGTAATGAAAGGAGATATGCAAAGAATGACATCTTTCAGTTCCTGCTTGAATGCAACAGAATGGGATTTCAGCCTGTCTTCCGAGGAAGTAACATGTTCAGTGATGAACAGATCAGTATCATCCTGAAGGGGATCTCGGAAAAGTTTAGGCCCGTTTCCCACTGACTGATCATGTCCTGAATCAGAGTCATTTAGCGATCTAGGTTGCTCGTGTAAGAACGTATGATAAGTGTCTGGAGGTGTTTGGTCTTTCTTACTTTCAGATATCAGTGAATCTATTATGGATGTATGGACACAAGACGTCATAGGATGGTCAAGAAAAGGGCCATCAAAATCTGGAGGGGCATTATCAGGTGTTGAACCCTCAGGTTTGACAAAAACACTTTCACGAGAAACACTTCTTCTCAGCAATTTTTCTTCCTCACAAAGTGTATTTTCTTTTGAACAGTCAAAACTAGTAGCTAGTGCAAAGTCAGATATCAAGGAGATGCCTTCAATTGGAGCATCAGAGTCTTTAGAAAGGTTGCCAACCTTCTCATCATTAAATAAGTCTTGTCCATAATTATCAGCAGTCTCACCATCAATAATGGAATGGATTGATCCACTTTTAGATAAACTTGGAGGCATTGCAAACTCATCCATAAGGAATGAAAGTTCCAGCTGAGAATGATAAGCTACGCAGATCATGAATATGAGAATTTCTTTCACCCTTGCCAGCTCATATTCTGAAGCACCCCTCAGCTTTACAGTGCAGCCCAAATGTTGGGCACATCCTTCAAAAAACAGGAGTGTCTTTGTGTGACCTAGGTGGGGAAAATGCAGATAAATTAAAGACATTTTCAAACACCATATCTGTTGCAGTCATCCACATATAAAATTGCCACCAGCACTTATCATTCTGACCTGATGCCTTTCCTGTTTACTGTATTTTTTTTTAGTATTGCTTAGGGTCTCAGTGATGCCTTTCGTCAAAATACTAAGTGATCCAGAATGGGGCCTTACACAGTAGAGTGAAAGATCATCTGACTATGCAAGGCATAAATCCTATTTGTATGTGGATTTAAGTTCAGAGTTAGCATGGTGCCACATCCTGTGAATTTCTATATTTGCTGTTTATTGCATGATTTGGATTACAAATACTGAAAATTCTGGTATGCAAGCAGCATCCACTGATCACTAACAAGTAGCTTCCCCCCAACAATTCACTTACTCAAGAAAATTATAAATTGCTAGCTAATTGTGACAATTAATTTTACATGCAAGTACAAACAATGTTTCTGCTATTTGTAAGCAGGGCAATTAAAAAATATTAAGCGTATTGCAATTTTACTACGAACAGAACATGATAATAGAATACAATGAACCACAATAATTCCACAATTGTACTACTAAAATGTAGTGTTTTTTTAAATTAAATTAAACTTATCTAAATTGGGAAATAAAGAAGCAAATAATGGCTCTGTGGGTATTGCCTGAACGGCACCGAGATATGCAGATCAGTAAAACCTTCGGTTCAATATCTGGCCCATGTCTACTAGTTAGCTGATGTCAGCAGTGAAGCCACTAAATTGACAATGTATCTTCCTATCCAGGGTGTTTAAAGAGGCAGGATTTCCATATTCAATCGTTACCCAATAACACCCCACTCCAAATGCAGTAGGTGAGTGTGGGTGAGAGAGGACATGTCAAGTGAGCATACAATAGGGCTCGACTGCCACAACTCCCTGGGGTTGAATAATCTACCAATGTCTAGCTCACGTATGTGTCCAGCCCCCATGGAATTCCAGCACAAGCCCACCTTCAGGAGAGGGGGGAAAATGTGTCGATGCATGATGTGAAGTTACTTACAGTTAGGTAGCTGAAATGGCTGAAGGAAAAATTTATGGCACGTTCCAAGGCGAGGCTTTGTAAGAAGCTGGTCCATCGACATAACCAAATCACCCTGGGTAACGCGGCTCACTCGGTCCAAGACTTGCTATGCACATAAACAAACAGGATATTTGTAGTCATTGATTTGCACAGAAACAAACTTTGAAACTTCAACATCCCTAACCCTCACCAATTTGCAATCTTCTGCACTGGGCACACCCAATTCCCCTCCTAAAAGTCAAGCTAGTAAAACAACTGTCTGTTCAAACTTTCAAAGAATAGTCTTTTTTTTAAACTTGCTGACCTTCCCAGTGGTTCGGTGTGTATGCTCTAATATTCACCTGTGTCCTTGGACTAGGCAGAAGAAATTCAGCCAGGATTCCTCCTCCTGATCATTATGAAACAGTACCAACAGGAATAAGATAGTAATAGATAAACTGCAGTAAAGTTGTTCAAAATATAATTGAAAAAGTATACAAAAAAAGAATCAAGTTTACATAATTTCAAAATCACTGGAAAATTGAACCAGTGACACCAAAATCATGAAATGTATTTTGAGCGACATTAACAACAGTTGGTTTCTCTTCTTATAAACACAAAATTGAAGGTCTTATTAATGTGTGTCTGTAATGTATTGACAGGAAGTCAAGAAACTGAATGCTGAAAGAAAAAAATTGTAGTACTCACTGGCTTTACATTAATAACCAAGGTGATGCCATTTTCCAGAAGCATATCTTGAGCGATGCGAGAAACGGTCTTTTCCACAAGAACCAGATTTGGTCGAACATCCACTATTCGCTGCACATAATTCTTCAGAAATTCTCTTTCCTAATTACCACAGTGAGGGTCACCGTTACTGTACAGTATTTATAAACCATGCTACATGAGAGTGAAGCACTGAACCAAATTGAAACTGTCTTACTCATTAGCTGGGTGCAATATAATCAAATAACTTGCATCCAGATGCAAACTAGTATTTAAAATAGTAGCAAAGTAAATTCATGAATAATATTTAACAATTTGAAACACAAACCTGTAGAACAATGGGATCTATGCATGTAAACTTGGTCTCCTCTCGATAGAGGTATTCAATGGAGCATTTCAACAACAGAATCTTTGGATTTTTTATGTAAGAATTCATCTGTAGAATTTCAGAATCAGTTATATTGAAAGAATGTTACTGAGCGTGAACATAACCGCATAATGAACTGATCATCAATGACTGCTCTCTATTGAAATGTAAATGATAATTAGCGAGAGATTGAAGCTCATTCTCACCTTTTTATGGGCAATGTTTTTTGTACAAACAAACCCATTCACAACTGCAGAATCAAACTTTTTACCACCAGGTATCTGAAAAGGAAAGAGCAAATAAAGTATAATCTTGGGATACATTCCATATTTCGCAAGAAAATGTACTTAATTTATCTGGAATCATAAAAGACTATTTTAATTTTAAAATTAATTCTAACATTACACCCCTGTTTTAAAGGGGCAAGTAGGTTAAGGAATGAGTAAAACAAAAGAAATTAGAAGTTCCAGCAGGTAGATTGTCATTGGGAAAAAAACCCATAGACAATTGTGTTGTCGTGAAGCTTTGTAAATTGAGCACAACTTTTCACATGGATGCTAATGTGTGCGTATAGATGTGAATCAGCTTCAGCAGGTGATACCTTTTTTATATGAACGAATTGACGGATATCCATGTCATCATCATTGTTCTTGACATCTGGACGCACAGTCTGTACAACCTGGCGGACCACAGGAACTATGATGTCTCTCCAGGATAGTGAGAGAGACTCACTGTACAGCAGCTGCTGCAACAAGGCCATCATATGACTATGGTTAGCCGAACTGGGTGAAAAAATTAGAAAACAGAAGTCCATGTATATTTTCTGCTATAACCAACATACATGCTACTTAATAACTGAAGCAATTAATTTTCAAATTGATCACATTCCATTCTTGCTACAAGTGTTAAGTAAATTTGAACTGAAAACTGCACATACAAGATACAAAATATTTGCCAGCAGAACAATTATTGTTCTGTTTCCTGTTTAAAATGTTTGCAATTATTAAAATAGTCATATAACCCAAGTTCTGGTTTTCAAAATACTATATAAATAAAATTTTTCTGAACACCTAAATCTGTCCAAAATAAAAATGACAAAAATAGACAACTGCAAATTAATTATTGTTTTTCACATATACAGGGGCTAATCTTTTATACAAATTACATATTATTGCTCATCTCAACTTTAAATGCAAGTGTGATATCTTGTAGATGTTAAATTTGATTAGTTTTTAAAACATTTTAATGAAATTCAATCTTCCGTTTCTCTCTATAATGAATAGAAAAGTTGCCAAGTATTTTAAACAGTGCTTTGTGCATTTTAAACATAAAAGGTGCATTTTTGTGTAACACATATCTTAAATAACCAATCTATTTCATACTTCTGTCTCAAATTAAGCAAATCAAACTTTTGCTTTGAAAATTTGTAATAGTGCTACAATAGATCACATTGCAGCTTTTATATATGCACTTACAGTAGTCTCTCCATTGCTAGTTTCTCTCCATTTTCCTCCCTGAGGTGTTCCAGGGAGCTGTGATGCCACCCAAGGGGTGTAAAAAGAAGATCTTTGGATTTTTCTTCAACCCGACGATTAAAGAGAGATTCTGGAGGTGAAGTATAGGAACAATTTAGAACATATCTTTCATCAGTTCAGAAGGAAATTGCAGAAATCAAGGTCTTGATTTTTTTTTTCCATTACATTTTAAATAAAGTTTACCCAGTATACCTTATACTATGCTGCTGATTAAGAAATACACAGGATATAGTTAGATACTGCACATCAATATTTTTCAGATACAATGGTTTAAAAATTCAGCTTCTAAGCTCACCAGCCCATGATTTTCTCTCCACTCAAGTGAATTGGCTAAAAATATGGGCTGGCTAGCACAACAGAATTTCCATTCTCATTAAGTTTATTTTGGAATGTGACTGAACTAAAGGCACAATGGATGACCCAGGTTTAGAAATTACTGCTGCTATCAGCAGACAAACATTTAATGTGTTCATATGGCATTACTGTGTTTGCTGTCATATGTATACTTAACTGTTCGTCAACATTCATTTCTAGTTCTACCATTCTAAATGGAGTTAATGGAATTCAACAGTAAACATTATCCTCAATGAAATCTATAATTTGTTTTTTTACGTAAAAGTAATCTGGTTCTGGCATTTGGCTCAACTAATAAGAAAAGCAAGAACTGACATTTATATATCATCTAATCTTCAGGATGCTTTAAAGTGTTTCACAACTAATTAATTACTTTTGAAGTACAGTCGCTGTTAATTAGGCAAATGCAGCAGTCAACTGTGCATAGCGAAGTTCGTCAAACAACAAATGCAATGAATGACCAGATAACCTGCGTTTTTGGTGACATTGGAGGCATGTCCTTTAAGATAATGCGAGAATTTTGTTGAATAGTGCCACAAGATCGATTATATTGATTTGAAAAGCAGACCGAACCTCAATTAAAAAAATGTCACTTCCCTCAGTACAAGCCTAGATTAAGTGCACAGCCCTGATGTGGGCTTAAACCCACGATCCTCTGACTCGGAGATGGGAATGTGACCAATTAAGTTTACATGCAATACTAACAACCAGTATACCTTTCAAACTTTACTTAAATCTTCCAGCCATTTAAGGCAAGTTCAGTGTCATGGTTACAGACCCCTTCAACAAAACATTCTGTAGTTCATATCTTTATGAATTTTATATATAACATTTTACTTACCTTTAATAAAAGCATCACTTATACCAATGATTTGTTGTACTCCATCTTCAGATACCAGGAACTCTGTCAAACAAGTTAGGTAAATTGGTATGGTTTAGCAAGTGGCAACACTAAGCAGCTGTAGATTTGTTATACACAGTAAACATGCCTACAAAATTACGACTAGAATTAAAATCAGCACTTTTATTAATTTAACAGTAGTAAAACTAAGTCAAGTTGTCAACACAAAATCAAAGTTTGCATATCCCATCTTTGAGAACTGTAGCATTCAAAAATGTAAAATACTAAATCATTTAGTCTATGTCCCACAATATCCTCTTCTGAACAAAGGTTTGTGTGAAAAGGTTAGCTACCAACAAGCACCACATACACAAAGCAGACTAGACAAAACTAGGAACAGGATAAGAGAAAACACTCAAATACCAAAATTAAATAGATGCATATTACTCAGCAAATTATGATGTCTTGCAACAACAACATTAGCTTAGGGAGGCTGAGATACAAGGAGATACTTGAACAGCAGCAGCACTGTGAAGTAAATGAATAAGGGGATATGGTTTAAAATCGACAGGCCAAGAAAATATGAAAAAGATCAAGAACAGGGACACAACATAACTTGTAGATATCCAGCATAGCAAAAAGACAACAGCATGGCATCCATAAAGTGCTAGGTCAGTCATAATGCAAAAGCTAGCTGCAAAGCAGGTACAAGAACTGTAATGTTATCATGCAGAAATCTGGGAGAAAATGTTACAGCACTGATGATTTTATATATTTTTTTTAATACAGGGGGCAGTGATGAAGGTTGTGGGGGGGGGGGTGGGAAAAGAAGAGAAAGGGAAAATATAATCAGGACTGTTTCATTGGCAAGCCAAGGTGCAAAGACAGCCCGGTATTCAGAGGCATTCGGGTACTTGTTCAATAAAAAGCACAGCAACTTTTTTTTGTAAAAAAGGGAATTTTCCTCAAAGTAAAACCTACGGTTCAAAACTCTACACTAACTGTGAGGAGTCAGCCATTGCTTAATTTTCCAGTCTTGGGCATTATTTTCATCCAAAACATTGGACTAAAGCACCAAACTTCATTCCTACCACTGGCTTCTTCATTGTGTTTTTTTTTTCCCTTCCATACCTTTCTGATCTGCTGGATGTGTTGGGACATACGGGTACTTGGAATGTTTCTTGATATGAAAGTTGACATTGTCCAGTTCCACATTTAGGCTGATAGAAGCTGCAGAGTCGCTGTCCACGACTGACTGAAAGCTGCTTACTGATGTACGCTTGCTAGGGCTGGAAAAGCCTGTAAAAAATTATGACTGTGTTCGTGGAAATTCAAGCAAAGCACTTTCAGCTTATGACATGCAAATTGTGTACCAATCCAGATTATGGCTTGTATTTGTATTTTTTTTTTTAATTTAATACTAAACCACTTGGTATTCAATTCTAAATCAGTCTGTTGTGACCCAATGGAGCCTATATTACAATGATGGCAAACCTATGGCACAGGTGCTCAAAGTTGCAAACATGGTTAATTCTAGTGGAACGTGAAAACACAACCTACAAATAATTTGAAACCGAATTTGAAAAATCTTAGTTTGCCCAAGGGATTTGGCAGCAATCAAAGATTCTTGCATGCCATGACATTAAGTCATACTCGCATGTGAAGCTTGCATATCAATTGGCTTGTACCGTGGACACATTTCCATTTAGATGACCCCGCATAGCTAATTGGAATGGGAACATTATTGACCTAGAACAGGGAGATATATATATATATATATATATATTTATATATAGAGACCATGAAGCAGGGAGAGAGAAGTCGCACTGATGTTGGCATTTAACAATCTGGTAAGTCTACACTTTTTGTCACTGAATGGCACAATTTCAAAAAGATTTATCATCGCTGTTATGTCATAATACTTTTCTTCTTCAACAGATTATGCACCTGAAAATAAAATGAAAATGTCATCATGTAGTGTGGGTATCCACGTTCTTGTTGCTCTCCTGCTTTACCACAGTTCTGCAGCTCTTTTTTTCCTTCCTCGATACTTCACACTGATAGCGCAATTTTATAATGGGGTCAAGTTTCGGCCACCCGCTGGAACGGCGCACATCGGAGAGGCCCACCTAATTTATAGAACAAAAATTGCGCTGAATACTTACCTCGCGATTCTCCGATAGCTGTAGGCCCAATTCCACCTCGGCACTGCGCAGCTGGAGCTGCTGGGGGCGAAGCTACAGCCCTGCGCCGAAAACAGTGCTGGCAGCTGCGCGCGTGCACAGTGGAGGCTGCGTGCGTGCATAGTAGCTGCCGGCGTCCTGTCTCCGGGGCGACGACCCTATCCCAGGCCGAAGGGTCGTTGCCCCTATCTCCGGCCGAGTGGCCTGCACATCTTACCTTGGGAGCGGGGCCCGCCCGCCCGACCTCTCGCTGGGGCAGGCCCCGCCCGAAGAACTCCTGGCAGTCGGTGTCGTCGTTGTCATCAGCAGGGCCCGTCCGCTCACATCGCGCTGGGGCGGGCCCTGCCCGAAGAGTCGGCGGCGGTGGCAGCGGCTGCATGCGGGGCTTCTTCATCGTCTTTTCTCTTCCCCCCCCCCCCCCCCGCCCCCCAATCTTCTTTTCTTCTCTTCTCTCCACCCCCTCCATCTTCTTCTCTTCTCTCCCCCCCACCCATCTTCTTCTCTTCTCCCCCCCCATCTTCTTCTCTTCTCCCCCCTCATCTTCTTCTCTTCTCCCCCCTCATCTTCTTGCAGAATATCTACACTTTGAAGTATTCAAAACAGCATTTGAGGGGGAAGGGACAGGAACACACAGAACACCTTTTAAAAGTTAAACTTGCAATAATAATTCCTATCGCTTACATAAATGTCCTGGAATGGATATATGAAACAGTACAAATAACAGTTTATGAAAAGTTCTCACCACTATGACCAATAACTACAGAAAGAATATGAATACACCACACAATAAAATACAGCATGCATCATTTCCACCATTCACCAAAAACAATGCTCAAATTGCAAAACTGGTCAGTTAATGAAATAATACTCACTGTATACTAATTTTGCAATACATTCCATGCTGTATTAGAAATAACGCTTGCCTATGAAAAGAAATAATCTTGTGCAAAAAGGACTGATTTGAACTCTTGGCTGCATGGAAAACAGACCCTTACAAGTGTGCTGATTGTGATGGGTGCTTAAAGTAATTTCTGCTGAGGTTGATCTCCAAATTTTAATAAATGGAATGTACTAATCGACACATGGGACAGAGGAATCTTACTGATTGTGCACAATTACACAATAGGAAGTGAAAAAATACACACACAGTAAAGAAAAGCAAGCACCACTCACCAAAGTTAGAATTTAGTGGTGGACAGCAAACATACACACATATATAGTGTTCAAGTACGAGAGAAGCTACATAAGGCAATTTTCCTTTTTTTTTAAATAATATAAACTCCCACTTACAAATGTAAGAAAAACTTTTAAATCATTTATGAAATGGAGCACATAAAATGTAAATATATTACCAACAGAACATTTCAATGGCTATTACTTTACTGCACAAATTCTTACATGTTCGCTCCACTGCATTGATATTTATATAGCGACAGTGGAAGCCTTGCACCCACACAGCAGACCAGTTTTAATATTCTTTAGTGCTCCTTATTTTCTAATTTTCCTGGGCCACAATACCTCTAGCAGTTAATACTAGGAAAGTGACCTGCTCTATAGCCCCTTCTTCATCCCATGTAATTTACAAAGAAATGAACGCAAGAGGCCTGATGACCCCCTCCCCCCAGCCCACTCCACTCCCTTCATGTGGGAAATTGCTTACCCTCTTCTCAGCACCACTCCACAGAAGCAGAGTATGGAATTAAATTGAGTCATGTCTAGCCACGTCGCTGCCCATTGCTGCTATTATTCCAATGCACTGTACAGCCTCTCTGCCCAATTTCTCAAAATCATGTTTCAAAGTTAGCATTGTCATAACGTTACACATTAGCCTGAAGCTTTGTATTACATTGTGATTAACAATATAGGGCCGAATTTGCCCCGCGCTGGGTGTGGTGGTAATTTCATTGAGGAGATTTTGTCACGCTGTTGCGGGATGTACCAGTACCCGGTGCGATTTGGGCTCTGTTCAAAAAAAAAAAGAGACTGTGCTAACCCATCCTTCGCCGTTTGTGTGGCGCTCGCAGGGCGCATCATGGGGACGGATGCTGCATTCTGAGCAGTACATTCAGTGCTGCCCACTGGGCCATCAGGGAAGGTGAAAAGTCAACCGCTGTGGCGGCACCTCCCCTTTAAGGGCGGCCGGGACGCCATAGCCACCACAGTTTCTCGCACCGAGAAGCTATCGGTGGCATCGCTCTGCGCTGACCTTGCTCCTGCGGGGTGCAAAAGGGTCGGCACAGGGCGATAAGATTTCGGCGCATTAGCGCTCCAGTAGCGCCGGCTAACAGCGCTAACTGGCCCTGCGCAAAGGGGCAATTTTGCCCCCTATTTCTTTGTGTTGCAAAAGTCTAATGAAATTAGTTGTCTGCCCCTTTGCTATTCCATGGCAAGTTTTTGTTTTCTTTTTAAATAAAGGAAAAATATAGCTTACGCATGTACCAAATGTTGATCACTGATGTTTCCAGAAATTCTCAAATACGAAAACTCTGATGGGTTTTCCTATTTACATCACCAGAACACAGCATACTTTCCAGTTTGTGTCTCCCATTTAAACCCTACCATCCTAGCGAATCTAAACTGGCTGCAGTTTCAAATCTAATTAATTATTAGTCATACAAAAAGCCAATTGCTGCAACTACTCCAAACTTTTGAATACCTTCCTGTGTCAAGACTGTAGGCTACAGAATGGACTGATAAGGAACTCATTCTGTAAGGTGTGGACCTATTCCAGTAACTGTAGTGAGATATAAAGGACTACAATGGCCAAAACTTTGGGCCCAAGTTTCGGTTTGAGTAGCTCCTGTTTTTTTGGAGCAACTGGTTTAGAATGGAGTATCTTAGAAATTTCAATTCTCGGCATTTAGTTTGCTCCGGGTTCTAGTCGGTTAGAACAGTTTCAGTTTGGAACATTTTTTTTCCAAAAGGGGGCGTGTCCGACCACTTACGCCCGTTTTGAAAGTTTAAGCAGTGAAAACTTACTCCAAACAAACTTAGAATGGAGTGAGTGTACATTTTTGTGCGCTCAGAAAAAATCTTGCCTACACTTAGAAAATCAGGCGTAGGGAATGGTGGGGGGGAGGTTAAAGGGAAGTTTACAAACATTAAACACAGTTTTACAAATAAAGAGCCATCATCAATAATAAATGATAAATACATCAATAAATCAACCAATAAGTCAAAACAAATTTTTTTTTTTAAATCAATAAAAAAACATTTTCCACTCACCGACTGCAGCACCGGGAGTGCTCCAATAGCATGCTGGGACGGGGGCCCCCCAGTGTGTGTCTCGCTCTCTCTCTCACTCTCTGTCAGTGCCTATGTGTTTCTGACAGCGAGGGGAGGAGGGGGAGGAGGGGGGAGAAGAGAGGGAGGGAGGGAGGGAGGGAGGGGGAGAAGAGAGGGAGGGAGGGAGGGAGGGGGGAGAAGAGAGGGAGGGAGGGAGGGAGGGGGGAGAAGAGAGGGAGGGAGGGGGGAGAAGAGAGGGAGGGAGGGGGGAGAAGAGAGGGAGGGAGGGAGGGGGGGGGGAGAAGAGAGAGAGGGAGGGGGGGGAGAAGAGAGGGAGGGAGGGGGGGGAGAAGAGAGGGAGGGAGGGGGGGGAGAAGAGAGGGAGGGAGGGGGGGAGAAGAGAGGGAGGGAGGGGGAAGAAGGGGGGGAGAAGAGAGGGAGGGAGGGGGGAGAAGAGAGGGAGGGAGGGGGGGGGAGAAGAGAGGGAGGGAGGGGGGGGGAGAAGAGAGGGAGGGAGGGGGGAGAAGAGAGAGAGGGAGGGGGGGGAGAAGAGAGGGAGGGAGGGGGGAAGAAGAGAGGGAGGGAGGGGGGAGAAGAGAGGGAGGGAGGGAGGGGGGGGGAGAAGAGAGAGAGGGAGGGGGGGGAAGAAGAGAGGGAGGGAGGGGGGGGAGAAGGGAGGGAGGGGGGGGAGAAGAGAGGGAGGGAGGGGGGGAGAAGAGAGGGAGGGAGGGGGGGAGAAGAGAGGGAGGGAGGGGGGAAGAAGGGGGGGAGGGAGGGGGGGAGAAGAGAGGGAGGGAGGAGGGAGGGGGGAGAAGAGAGGGAGGGAGGGAGGGGGGGGAGAAGAGAGGGAGGGAGGGGGGAGAAGAGAGGGAGGGAGGGGGGGGAGAAGAGAGGGAGGGAGGGGGGGAGAAGAGAGGGAGGGAGGGGGGGAGAGAGAGGGAGGGAGGGGGGGAGAAGAGAGGGAGGGAGGGGGGGAGAAGAGAGGGAGGGAGGGGGGGAGAAGAGAGGGAGGGAGGGGGGGAGAAGAGAGGGAGGGAGGGAGGGAGGGAGGGAGGGAGGGAGGGGGGAGAAGAGAGGGAGGGAGGGGGGGGAGAAGAGAGAGAGGGAGGGGGGGGAGAAGAGAGGGAGGGAGGGGGGGGAGAAGAGAGGGAGGGAGGGGGGGAGAAGAGAGGGAGGGAGGGAGGGGGGGGGGGAGGGAGGGAGGGAGGGGGGGGGGGAGGGAGGGAGGGAGGGAGGGGAGGGAGGGAGGGAGGGAGGGGGGAGAAGAGAGGGAGGGAGGGGGGAGAAGAGAGGGGGGGAGAAGAGAGGGAGGGAGGGGGGGAGAAGAGAGGGAGGGAGGGGGGGAGAAGAGAGGGAGGGAGGGGGGGAGAAGAGAGGGAGGGAGGGGGGGAGAAGAGAGGGAGGGAGGGGGGGAGAAGAGAGGGAGGGAGGGGGGGAGAAGAGAGGGAGGGAGGGGGGGAGAAGAGAGGGAGGGAGGGGGGGAGAAGAGAGGGAGGGGAGGGGGGAGAAGAGAGGGAGGGAGGGGGGGAGAAGAGAGGGAGGGAGGGGGGGGAGAAGAGAGGGGAGGGAGGGGGGGAGAAGAGAGGGAGGGAGGGGGGGAGAAGAGAGGGAGGGAGGGGGGGAGAAGAGAGGGAGGGAGGGGGGGAGAAGAGAGGGAGGGAGGGGGGGGGGAGAAGAGAGGGAGGGAGGGGGGAAGAAGAGAGGGAGGGAGGGGGAAGAAGAGAGGGAGGGAGGGGGGGGGGAAGAAGAGAGGGAGGGAGGGGGGGGGAAGAAGAGAGGGAGGGAGGGGTGGGGGAAAGAAAAGAGAGGGAGGGAGGGGGGGGGGAAGAAGAGAGGGAGGGAGGGGGGGGGGAAGAAGAGAGGGAGGGAGGGAGGGGGGGGAGAAGAAGGGGGTGGAGAGGAGAGGGGGAGAGGGGAAGAGGGGGGCTGAACGGGACTGGCTGTCCTGAAGAAGCCGGGCCCAAGACTCCGGGCGGGGCCCGCCCCCAGCAAGATGCCGGGCGGGCGGGCCCCACCGAAGGAAGAGGGAGCGGAGCGGACCGAAGTTAAAGGTAGGTGGCCGGGGGAAGCCGAAGTTGGGGGGCGGGGGTCGTCGGAACGGGAGCTAGGGGGGTCGTCGGAGCAGAGAGGGGACCAGCTGGAGCCAGAGCAGGAGCTGGACGAGGGAGGTGCAGCCTGTTCTTCGCCGCCCCAGTGAGGCCATTAGTCCAGGGCTAGGGGCTGCGTGCTTCGGGCCCTTCCCACACAGTTTCAGGCGCCTGGAGCCACTGCACATGCGCGCCCACTGTAGCGCGCCTGTGCAGAGGTCCCGGCACTGATTTCAGCGCAGGGACCTGGCTCCGCGCCCCACAGCTCGTGCTGTGCCGAGCTCCAAACGACCTGCAGGGAGCCGGAGAATCTGCAGTTATTTTTTAGGCGCATTTTCGGGCGCAAAAACGGCCGTCCAGGTCGGGGGTGCGCCGTTCTAGGCACGGCCCGAAACTTTGGCCCCATGTCTCAAAAGTTTTATAAATGCTCTTCATGAACTTCACAGTGCAAAACCACATTAAGCGCTCTCAATGTTTACTGAGTAGTACTTTTTTCTAAACACAAGTTCCTCTGGAGTCAGGTTTCTGCTTCTCTCCTTTTTGGAAAAAAGTTAATTTGGCAAGAACTATATATTAACAGCAATTTTTTGTTTGTGTATGCTTAAAATTATTGTTCCTTCACATAAGCAACACAAATACCCAGATACTACTAAAATCTCCATTCCTCAGTATAAAGAATTAACCTCATCTGCTGCATCATTAAAATGTGACTTACTTTGCATGATTTCTTCTCCATCATCCTGCATCTGCTCAGTGTCGCTGTCATCAAACTTTATGTCTTTAAACCATGATGGTTCAGAATTGCCTTCCACTGAATTTACTGAATCGCTGTCAGGAGATGGTGTCTCAGAAAATTCTGTACTCTGGAATGCAGACATTGGCTTTTAAAATCAGTCAAAATTATATGGTAAAGAAAACTCCTCTTCCTATACAAAACCAAAATCCTGCTACTTAGTATGGCAGATAAGAATGTAATTATTTTGAAACAGGCTGGTTGTAAATGTCAACATTAAACTGGGAAAACTCAAATACTAGATACAACAGAGACGAACTTGTTCAGCATGAAATATGAATAATATATAGATTAAAAAATACTTCTCATTGTTCAATAACTTCCTTAGACCTCAATTCCATTTCACTAATTTGTTTATTGTTTAACACCCAGAGAAGTTTGAAATTTAATACCTCAAAGCAAATATTACAGGAACTTGCTAGAAAATCTAATTGTTTTCTCTTTTTCATAGAAATAAAACACTGAGAATAAAATACATACATCATGCAGCAAACCATCTAACAATCAAGAAAAATATATCACCTTCAACATACACGATTTGGCCAGGGTCCCACGTACAACTGAGCAGGATTGAAGTGGGAATGGGGGAAAATTCATGTGGTGAGGCCTACCATCACATCACTGCCCTGATCACAATTTTCCTTCCCCCAATCTGAGGGGATCACCGCTGGCCACTCTTTACCTGCCAATTGCACACAAATGGTGGCTCGTGCACAGGGCCTGGGTCCCAAGAGGATTTCCCATCTGTTTGCATCACTTACTGTCGTTTCTCGGAAACACCATGTGGAAGGAAGTCCCAGGAAGTGGTGGTAAAGGTTCAGAATTCCCCCACTGAAAGGAGAGGTTCTTGTATGGTCTCCTCCCACCATGTCTGGCCCAGTGCTTACCCGCCAAAAGTTTTTGTCTTTGAGTCTTGATACCACCTATGGGGTGCGTCTACCTCTTTAAGGACCTCACTGCAGCTGCTGCAACATCGCTAGGATTTTGTGCCTTTGCGCTGGCAAATTCACTTTTGGGAGCACGAAACACACTGGGAGCTCACCATGCAAACAGGAAGAACCTTAAACTTGGAAAATTGTTTGGAGGGCAGATTTGGTGGGATAGGCAGATGTCCCGCCTCACGAGAACTCCACGCAGAAGAGCAAAAACCCAGTCATGTTTCAGTAGAACCCAACCTTCCCGCTTTCCTGCTCTGCTATTTGAGGCATTGAAAGCAAATTGGTTGCACCTGCTTTTCAAAACCTACATTAATTTTGTGATTAGTAAAATGGTGACAAAGAGGCCATTTCTAATGGAGAATTTGCTTTCTACACTCGCAGTCTATCGATTCTGGACCAGTCCCTATGGACTGGAGGGTAGCTAATGTAACACCACTTTTAAAAAAGAAAGAGAGAGAAAACGGATAATTATGAACCGGTTAGCCTGATATCAGTAGTGGGGAAAATGTTGGAATCAATCATTAAGGATGAAATAGCAGCGCATTTGGAAAGCAGTGACAGGATTGGTCCAAGTCAGCATGGATTTATGAAGGGGAAATCATGCTTGACAAATCTTCGAGAATTTTTTGAGGATGTAACTAGTAGAGTGGACAAGGGAGAACCAGTAGATGTGGTGTATTTGGACTTTCAAAAGGCTTTTGACAAGGTCCCACACAAGAGATTGGTGTGCAAAATCAAAGCACATGGTATTGGGGGTAATGTATTGACATGGATAGAGAACTGGTTGGCAGTCAGGAAGCAAAGAGTAGGAATAAACGGGTCCTTTTCAGAATGGCATGGAGTGACTAGTAGGGTACCGCAAGGTTCAGTGCTGGGACCCCAGCTATTTACAATATACATTAATGATTTAGACGAAGGAATTGAATGTAATATCTCCAAGTTTGCAGATGACACTAAACTGTGTGGCAGTGTGAGCTGTGAGGAGAATGCTAAGAGGCTGCAGGGTGACTTGGACAGATTAGATGAGTGGGCAAATGCATGGCAGATGCAGTATAATGTGGATAAATGTGAGGTTATCCACTTTGGTGGCAAAAACAGGAAGGCAGCATATTATCTGAATGGTGACAGATTAGGAAAAGGCGAGGTACAACGAGCCCTGGCTGTCATGGTGCCTCAGTCATTGAAAGTTGGCATGCAGGTACAGCAGGCGGTAAAGGCGGCAAATGGCATGTTGGCCTTCATAGCGAGAGGATTTGAGTATAGGAGCAGGGTGGTATTACTGCAAGTTGTACAGGGCCTTGGTGAGGCCACAACTTGAATATTGTGTACAGTTTTTGTCTCCTAATCTGAGGAAGGACATACTTGCTATTGAGGGAGTGCAGCGAAGGTTCACCAGACTGATTGCTGAGATGGCACGACTGACATATGAAGAAAGACTGGATCACTGGAATTTAGAAGAATGAGAAGGGATCTCATAGAAAAATATAACATTCTGAAGGGATTGGACAGGTTAGATGCAGGAAGAATGTTCCCGATGTTGGGGAAGTCCAGAACCAGGGGTCACAGTCTAAGGGTACGGGGTAAGCCATTTAGGACCGAGATGAGAGAAACTTCTTCACTCAGAGAATTGTGAACCTGCGGAATTCTCTACCACAGAAAGTTGTTGAGGCCAGTTCGTTAGATGTATTCAAAAGGGAGTTAGATGTGGCCCTTACGGCTAAAGGGGTCAAGGGGTATGGAGAGAAAGCAGGAATGGGGTACTGAAGTTGCATGATCAGCTATGATCATATTGAATGATGGTGCAGACTCGAAGGGCCGAATGGCCTGCTCCTGCACTTATTTTCTATGTTTCTATGCGACCTCTTCGATTACATTGAAAATGCTCAATTAGCCTTCTTCCAGCTCGACACCATACAAATATAGCAGCCAACATTAATGGCTGACATAGTATGGCCCCCATCTTTTAAAATGTCCTTAAATGTACTTTAAAACGAACTATAAACTCACATAAAACTTCACAATTAAAAACACAGCCTTCGTCTCCCAATCCTTTAAGCACATAACTCAGACTCTCTCCTCCGTTTTAAAGATGGCGGCGTTAGCACCGGGTACGCCCAGGGTCCGGCTGCTTTTTGCTGGCGGGTTCCCAGGCGAACGTTAAATCGGGTAATATGTCAAGAATTCTGCCTGGGGCTCTAGCGCGGCGTTGCATACCAATTTACGTCATCCAATCGGTGAAAACAGCGGGCAGGAGCTAAATTTTAGCGCCGCCGCAATACCACTGCCAAAAGTTCTGCCTGGCCGCAAAATCTTCTGCACCTCCTTTGACGCCAATAAAAAAATTGTTTTGCACCCCGCCCAGGCGCTAAACGGGGCGCAAATGAGCCGAAAATCCAGCCCATCGTCTTTAACCAAACTTTTGATCATCTGCCGTAATTTCTTCTTTTGTGGCTCGCTGTTAAATTTATCGGTTTTATTTTGTTACACTGTTGCCTTGGGACGTTTTACTACTTTAAAGGCGCTATATAAATAAAAATTATAACAACACTGGGTTCTTGATTGTAGCAGAGGCTTGTGCTGAAGATGATTTGCTACAGTTTGCTTATCTTTCCCTCCCTGATATGGTTAAATCCTTCAAATTTTTTTCATGTTTTTAATTGGCTCTTCGGTACATTTAGAATAACATTATTACTGTAGAAATAAACCACAAAGATAATTTTCCAATTAATACAAGGCAGATTTTATTGGGATAAAGCACTATATGTAGTTATAAACTATAATGTTTATAACTACAAGATCATTATTACTGTGTAACCATAGCCAGCCAATGCTGAATCAGACAAGTGCTGCTACATTCACTTACTTGCAACGGTCTGTACAAGGCATATTCATCCCTAAAAAGCTGATCATGATGGGTTACACAGTCAAACCATCGTCCATCCATTAATGCCTGACCAATGGCAATTGCCTGAGCTCTGAAAAAGGAAGACACAATGAAATAGGTGCTGTTGTAACACTGAAATACACAAAACTACAACTCAAGATACTGTGTGTTACTTTACAAATTTCCAAAGTACCGCTCAACTCCTAAAAGTGAGAGTAAAGTGTGGAATCATTATTCCGTGATCGGTTCGTACTTACATACATAATCCTTTTGAGACAAAGTATATAGCACATCAGGTACTCTATATATAGCACAAACTCTAATCATCATGCACAAAATATATTATGAAGTTTCAGATTTGGAAGAAAAAGAAGAGGAACCATTCATATTTATTATTTTCATATCGTACAAGCTGACTTAGAGATCAAATAGAACAAAAATGTTGTGCTGTTAAAATCGCATACAAACTTTAGTTAAAATGAAAACTCATTTCAGTTGTGAATTTTATCTTTACAATGAAACAAGTTGAAGTGGAGCAGGAAACAAAAAGAGAAAAGAAAAACTTGGATTTAGACAGCACCAGTAATGTCATATTGTGAACTACTTTGAAATACAGTGACTACATAAAAAGCCAAACATGGCAGCCATTTTAACACAATCAGTCATGAATGTCTAGCTAATCTGTATTGGGAAGTGCAGAATGAGGGAGCAACATTGGCAAGGCATCAGGAGAACTTCCTGCTCTTCTTTAAATAGCACCATTGCATCTTTAACAGCTACTTGAACCACCAGAAGTAGATGGGACCTCGGTTTCACATGAAACCAAAAGCAGGTATGGGACACTGTTTCAAAGTAAAAATAATAGTATTTAAGAAGAATAGTGCGCATTGGAGTTGGGGATATTTAAAAATGAGAAAAATTAAAACACGCTCTTGCATGTCTTTTAATGTTCACACATTAACTTGGCAGTCGACTCAGTGTGCTGAATAGTGTGGCAAAACAAAAAGGGGCCCCTAAAAATGATACTTTGGTTTCAGTAAATTTAATAAAACTTGTTTCAATAGTCAAAGACAACTAAGTCTTAACTCGGAGTAAAAATGTGAGTGTAAAATTGTAATTAACGCTGTTGTTGAGCATGGCATCTCTGAAAAACAAAAGTACTTGGTTATTACAGGAAACAGTTATAAATCTATCCATATTAATTTCTATAATATAAAATCAATCTGTTGGCAAATCCTTGCTCGAGGATATGATCAGTTCATGGTAGATTCATGAGCTTGTCCAGACACAAGGATCAGATGCCAGGCATACACCTGGCTCCCTGCAGCGTCAGGCTCAACTAGCTCCTGACTTGTCTGAGGCTTCCCTTTCTTGATCTCAGTTCCCTCACCTCCAGCTCCCCTTCAATTACCTCAGGCTGGTAGTCCACCCGTCCCCACTTTGAGTTCTACCTACTTTTTCAGACTTACCTTTACACTCACACCTGGAGTTTTGCAGCGACTTTTTCAATGTTACAATTTTTTTTTTTTTTTTTTTTAAATCAAAAATTATTGGTGCAGTACTGTTTGCACATTAGAAAAGGAGGGGTGGGGGGTCGTGGGGGGCAGAAAAACTCAATAGAACATTAAAAAGATTGTGTGAAGAGGAAGAGGCCAGGGACAGCAACAAAGGTGGCCTGAAGCTGGGAAGAAAAAAAAAGGTAAAAGGGAGCAAACAGAAAGTAAAGCAGGCGAGAAGATAAATCTAAAATACAAAAAAATGAAATGTAGGAGAATGAGAGCGTGGGGGAGAGGGGAAAAAAAAATCTTAAAAATAGCAGGAAAAGAGGGCATTTAAAAAAAATGAAGCTTGAAGCTGTGGGTCTGTGAATCATGCTGGATAGCATGCAAGTGCCTGAGAGCAGACATAGTTACATATATTGTGCAACATGCACTATGGAAGCTATGTGACTACCTGCTGTAGCAGGCCAGGAGCAATGGAATACCACAGTGGCAATACCACTTTAGCTGCCCAAATAACTGCTAGTGAGTGAATGGAGGAATGAAGCCAGGCCTCCCTGCCAAGGTGCTGGGTGCACCCTTACTGTGAAGTGGGAGCTGAGGTCTGATACTATTAGTGGCCAGAAATGCAACAATACACACAGGGTGCGTGTCCCAAAGCAACAACATTAGTCAGAACAATCCATGGTTCAAACATCCTACTAATCTCAAACAGATAAGAAACACACCAAGGATTAGCAATACAACCTGGTCGTGGTGTGGCACGATGGAAAAGATGCTCACAAGAGAAATGCAAATAAAGTTACTTCAGTCTCAAGTACTAAACCCTTTCATTTTCCCCCAAATCCATGAGCAATGGTACACAAAAAAAACAGAATAGGGGGCTTCTACTTTGCATTAATTGATTACTTCTTCACTGACTGGTGTGTAAGTGTGTCAGATACATTTTGGACCCCCTCAACTTCAGTTATGCAAATTACCGTGTAGTTATGTGTCCATTTCTAATCAACCAGTTCACCAATTCCTTTCCCACTATGCAATTGGGATAAGTTCGCAACCAATATCGATGATCCTGGAACTCCATGCCAGTGCTGTGATGGCATATTTTCTTCCAAAGGTCTTTCAGTTGTACAGAGTCCTAAAATGAAGAGTAGAAATTCGAGATGGCTTTTAAAACAACAAAAATACTTTGGATCAAAACACCATGTCTCCATTTCACAGTGGACAGTATATCAATGTATTGCAACATAAAGTAAAATAAAAGTTAAGAATCGCAGTTCCCTATAGAGAGCAAGTGCCCAATTATAGCCAGATTATGAGGGTGATGCAGACCAATGTCATTGATAGAGATCACCAAGGAACAGTTGTGCATGTTGGGGGCTAAACAAGCAAAAATAATGAAAGTGAACAAATAGAAAACCAGCAATTTGCATTACAGTAATTTACACAAAAAACATTCTGCCTCCCTTGTCTTCTCGAATTTGCAGAAAACATTAAAACCCAAGTTGCGGCAATACCAGAAGAATTTTTCTTTCATCTTCATTGGGGTCTGTTTTAACATATGCCCGAGAGGCTTGAGGGCTGATAGAGCTGTCATATGAAGGAACCATGGGTGAAGCTGATCGGTCGAGAGAAAGATTAGTGATACTTGCAGACCTGTTATGAAAAGGAAAATAAAATCAAACAAAAGTGGCAAGATGTGTAACTTTTGTAACGTCCTTCACCTAAAACAAGCAGTGAGATCCAATCAATAACATTTGAGAAAAGAAATGGGATTGTTCAAAATAAGTAATTTTATAGATATTTTGTCGATTAACATTTTTGGGACAGGCCCAAGACAAAGCGAGTTTTAATATTTTATAATCACTTTCATCTTAAGTGGCAAGCATATAAAATACATTCCACAAGCCATCTGGCAATTCTCCACTGGGAAAACTGAGCCCAAAGAGTATGCACTCTAGAGTAGAGACAACTTTTTGTTTAGCAAATTGACCGAATCCTTTCAACACAAGTTTAATACAAATTATGGACAGGACATACCTGGGCAGAATTTATACTGTGAGTTTAAAGGAACATTAGTTCTACGGTGAAGCCTATGAACAAGCCCTATTCTCATGTCAGATGGAGGTCCTATTAAATTGATCAATACCACAGGTTCACTCATTCTCCTGGTGAAAATCAAAGCAACTATTTTTTAATGTTAGAATTTGTCACAAGATGCAGTGGCTGAAAGGCTTGTGAAGCACCAAATTCAGATCTCGTATCAGCAGCAAAGGTTGCTTATCAGCATTAACGCACCCCACATGAATCAGCCAATAGAGGAAATCCTTCCTTAAAGAGCCCAACTGTAAAAGAGTGCAGGAGACACTTATGAATGTTGCAGGAACACATAAGGAGCATGTGTTCAATCTTCAATTTAAATGATATGGCAGCTTACTCTAAACTCAGTGGGTTATTACACAATACAAGTGAATGTCATATATGAGGAGATACTGGATGAACTGGGCCTTTATTCACTGGCATTTTAGAAGGATGAGAGGGGATCTCATAGAAACATAAGTTTCTGATGGGACTGGACAGGTTAGATGCGGGAAGAATGTTCTCGATGTTGGGGAAGTCCAGAACCAGGGGACATAGTCTTAGGATAAGGGATAGGCCATTTAGGACTGAGATGAGGAGAAACTTCTTCACTCAGAGAGTTGTTAACCTGTGGAATTCCCTGCTGCAGAGAGTTGTTGATACAAGTTCGTTGGATATATTCAAGAGGGAGTTAGATATGGCCCTTACGGTTAAGGGGATCAAGGGGTATGGAGAGAAAGCAGGAAAGAGGTACTGAAGGAATGATCAGCCATGATCTTATTGAATGGCGGTGCAGGCTCGAAGGGCTGAATGGCCTACTCCTGCACATATTTTCTATGTTTCTATGTTTCTAATGGTCAAACTAAACAAAATACCATGTATATTTTTCCACTGTGAGTTATAAGCCCTGGTCATCTGAAATTATATTAAAAAAATGAAAAGAAAAATCAAAGAGAAAAAAGTTCACTACAAAGAGCTCTCCTTTGTTGAATTCAAAAGGAAAAAATAAATTTATGTAGATTTTCTTTGCAACACGTCATAGCAACGTCAAATGCGACTGAAGACCCAAGAAAACCAAAATAATTAAAAGCTAAGCAGATACAAGATATGATAGTTAAAAAGTTAGAGATGGAAGAGCACTTCATACTGAAGGCATCTCTCCATTCCTTCTCGCTGCACTTTCCTTACTCTTTAAAAATAATCTCTAGAACAGAACTGATAATTCAGTGCTATTTAATACTTAAAGCATCAATATAGGACTTCAATGGTCATACTGATGAATCAAAGTTGACAATAGAACTGCAAGGCCATTGTACTCTTTATGGTCACATTTCCAAAATGCTTTTGAGAGCGGTTATAATACTAAAAACATGCGAAAATTGTATTTTTAAGTTTTGAAAATGAATTAGAGGAATATTAACTTTGCAGCTTCATTTCAATACATGTTCCTCCAATTTGGCCCGTTAGTTTACAGCCAAAATGTTTTGCTTGATGGGAGGAAATCCCGACATTGAGCTTTGAGGCCTACATTGTGTTGTGATTTTTTTTTAAATGAACACTTTTAAATTGTGATTTCCTACAATAAAAAACAGAAAAGGTCACAAATGAGAAAAGTTATAGCAAACAGGAATACAATTTAATTTTTTTCCAACATACCTTTTTCGTGCAGGTGACTTTCCTACATCTTCCTGTACAGTTGTGAGGCGTGTTGTCAAAGTAGTATTCTGTGAATCTTGGTGGCCCAAGCTAATTAAAAGAAAAAGATGATGTAATCAATTCCAAAATTAAATGTTTACTGCCCTATCTTAACTATAAAGTTTAAAATTTAACAAATGAATTACATATGCTGAAAACTGCAGATCAAAAGCAGCAAGGCCCAGATAATCATTCCATGAGTCTGCTCCAAACCCAATTAATGTTATACAAGTTCAATTTACAATATTAAACAGCACATTACCACACAAAGCAGTTCACCATTGTTATCATACATTATGTAAGAGCCATTTAAAAGGTGTATTGTAATGACTGGCACATTATTAGCAACATTAGTAATTGGGAAAGTCTTGGCTGCTTCTTTGTAATTGGAGTTCTTGACTTCCAACCCAATCTTGAAGAATCTTATTAAAAGAATGTTAATATTCTTGGTCTTCTTCCTTGTCCCCTCCTTTCAGAGGAAAATCACCTAAAATATTTTCCCACTAAGAACTCCGAACCATGCCATCTTGATCAAGTAACCTTCCGCTGATCTGCTGTACACAAGAACTTGTTCTATGTAACATTTGAGAGAGAGAAACTTATGATTGCATGAACTCAGGTTCAAGATCTGACCACCAACTTTCTCAAATTCAAATATGGGACCCATCCAAGGAATGATGGGTCATATTTTCAGGACACATTAAGGAAACAGTAGCACAGTGGTTAAGTTACAGAACTAGTAATCCAGAGACAAGAGTTCATATCCCACCAAGATAGCAGTGGAATTTCAATTGAGTAAATACATTTTTTAAAAGCTAGCATCAGTAATGGTGACCATGAAACTATCAGATTGTCGTAAAAACCCATCTGGTTCACTAATGTCCTTTAGAAAAGGAAATCTGCTGTCCTATATGTGACTCCAGACCCCCAGCAATGTGGTTGACTCTTAACTGCCCTCGCAAGCCACTCAGTTGTAAAAAAAAACACTACAAGAAATAATAATAAAACCAGATGGATCACCAGGCATCGACCTCAGCACCGGCCATGACAACTACACATCCAGTCCAGTCAAACCCTCCTCACCAACATCTAAGGATTTGTGACAAAATTGTCCCACAGACTAGTCAAGCAACAACCTGACAGTCATACTCACAGAAAAATACCTTTCAGCAAATGTCCCAGACTACTCCATCACCATCCCTGGGTATGTCCTGTCTCACCGGTAAGACAGACCCAGTCGAGGTGGCAGCACAGTGGTATACAGTCGGGAAGGAGTGGCCCCGAGAGTTATCATCATCATCATCATAGGCAGTCCCTTGAAATCGAGGAAGATTTACTTCCATTATAAAAGTGAGTTCTCAGGTGACTGTACAGTCCAATACGGGAATTAGTCTCTGTCACAGGTGGGACAGTCGTTGAAGGAAAGGGTGGGTGGGGAGTCTGGTTTGCTGCACGCTCCTTCCGCTGCCTGCGCTTGCTTTCTGCATGCTCTCGGCGACAAGTCTCGAGGTGCTCAGCGCCCTCACAGATGCTCTTCCTCCAGTTAGGGCAGTCTTTGGCCAGGGACTCCCAGATGTCAGTGGAAATGTTGCACTTTATCAGGGAGGCTTTGAGGGGGTCCTTGAAACATTTCCTCTGCCCACCTGGGGCTCGCTTGCCATAAAGGAGTTCTGAGTAGAGCGCTTGTTTTGGAAGTCTTGTGTCAGGCATGCAAACAACATGGCCCGCACAACGGAGCTGGTCGAGTGTGGTCAGTACTTCGATGCTGGGGATGTTGGCCTGAACGAGGACGCTAATGTTGGTGCATCTGTCCTCCCAGGGTATTTGCAGGATCTTGCAGAGACAACGCTGGTGGTATTTCGCCAGCGATTTGAGTGTCTATTGTACATGGTCCACATCTGAGCCAATACAGGAGGGCGGGTATCATTCCGGCCTTTAGACCATAAGCTTGGTGCCAGATTTGAGGGCTGATCTTCGAACATTCTCTTCCTTAGGCGGCCGAAGGCTGCGCTGGCGCACTGGAGGCGCTGTTGAACCTCGTCATCTATGTTTGCCCTTGCTGATAATAGGCTCCCGATGTATGGAAAGTGGTCCACGTTGTTCAGGGTTGCGCCGTGAATCTTGATGACTGAGAGTCAGTGCTATGTGGCGGGGTCAGGTTGGAAGAGGACCTTTGTCTTGTTGAGTCTTCAACACTGACTCCAGATCACATGAAATCTCATGGCTTCAGGTCAAGCATTGCCAAGAAAAACTCCTGCTGATTACCACCTCCCACCCTCCCTCAGCTCATGAATCAGTACATGTTGAACACCACTTGGAAGAAGCATTGAGGGTAGCAAGAGCACAGAATGTACTCTGGGTGGGGGACTTCAATATCCATCCAAGACTGGCTCATTAGCACCACTACTGATCGAGCTGGCCGAGTCATGAAGGATACAAGCTGCCAGACTGGGCCTGCTGCGACAGATGACAAGAGAACCAACACGAGGGGAAAAAGCTACTTGACCTCGTCCTCACCAATCTACCTGTCGCAGATGCATCTGTTCATGACAGCATTGGTAGCAGTGACCACCGCACAGTCATTATGGAGACGAAGTCCCGTCTTCACACTGAGGATACTCTCCATTGTGTTGTGTGATACTACCGTGCTAAATGGGGTAGATTCAGCGCAAAACTGGGCATCCATGAGGCGTGTGAGCCATCAGCAGCAGAATTGTATTCCACCACAATCTAATCTCATGGTCTGGGATATCCCACACTCTACCATCACCAGGAAGCCAGGGGATCAACCCTGGTTTAACGAGGAAACATAGAAAGATGGAAAATAGGTGAAGTAGGCCATTCGGCCCTTCGAGCCAGCACCACCATTCAATATGATCATGGCTGATCATGCAACTTCAGTACCCCATTCCTGCTTTCTCTCCGTACCCCTTGATCCCTTTAGCCGCATCTAACTCCCTTTTGAATATATCTAACGAACTGGCCTCAACAACTTTCTGTGGTAGAGAATTCCACATGCTCTCAATTTTCTGAGTGAAGAAGTTTCTCCTCATCTCGGTCCTAAATGGCTTACCTCTTATCCTTAGACTGTGACCCGTGGTTCTGGACTTCCCCAACATCGGGAACAGTTTTCCTGCATCTAACCTGTCCAATCCTGTCAGAATTTTATATGTTTCTATGAGATCCCCTCTCATTCTTCTAAATTCCAGTGAATATAAGCCTAGTCGATCCAGTCTTTCTTCATATGTTAGTCATGCCATCCCGGGAATCAGTCTGGTGAACCTTCACTGCACTCCCTCAATAGCAAGAATGTCCTTCCTCAGATTAGGAAACCAAAACTGCACACAATACTCAAGGTGTGGTGTCACCAAGGCCCTGTACAACTGCAGTAAGACCTCCCTGCTCCTATACTCAAATCCCCTGCTATGAAGGCCAGCATGCCATTTGCTTTCTTTACTACCTGCTGTCCCTGCATGCCTACCTTCAATGACTGAGGTACCATGACACCCAGGTCTCGTTGCACCTCCCCTTTTACAAATTGGTCACCATTCAGATAATCTGTCTTCCTGTTTTTGCCACCAAAGTGGATAACCTCATACTTATCCACATTATACTGCATCTGCTATGCATTTGCCCACTCACCTAACCTGTCCAAGTCCCCCTGCAGCCTCCTAGCAGCTCGCCCTGCCACACAGCTTAGTGTCATCTGCAAACTTGGAGATATTACATTCAATTCCTTCGTCTAAATCATTAATGTACATTGTAAATAGCTGGGGTCCCAGCACTGAACCCTGCGGCACCCCACTAGTCACTGCCTGCCATTCTGAAAAGGACACGTTTAGTTCTACTTTTTGCTTCCTGTCTGCCAACCAGTTCTCTATCCACGTCAATACATTACCCCCAATACCATGTGACTTAATTTTGCACACTAATCTCTTGTGTAGGACCTTGTCAAAAGCCTTTTTAAAGTCCAAATACACCACATCCAATGGTTTTCCCTTGTCCACTCTACTAGTTACATCCTCAAAAAATTCTCGAAGATTTGTCAAGCATGATTTCCCTTTCATAAATCCATGCTGACTCAGACCGATCCTGTCACTGCTTTCCAAATGCGCTGCTATTACATATTTAATAATTGATTCCAACATTTTCCCCACCACCTATGTCAGGCTAACCGGTCTACAATTCCCTGTTTTCTCTCTCCCTCTTTTTTTTTTTAAAAAGTGGGGTTACATTAGCTACCCTCGAATCCATAGGAACTGATCCAGAGTCCATGGAATGTTGGAAAATGACCACCAATGCATCTACTATTTCTAGGGCCACTTCCTTAAGTACTCTGGGATGCAGACTATCAAGCTCTGAGGATTTATCGGCCTTCAGTCCCTTCAATTTCCCGAACACCATTTCCTGACTAATAAGGATTTCCCTCAGTTCCCCCTTCTCGCTAGACCCTCGGTCCCCAAGTATTTTCGGGAAGTTATTCATGTCTTCCTTAGTGAAGACAGAACCAAAGAATTTGTTCAGTTGGTCTGCCATTTCCTTGTTCCCCATTATGAATTCACCTGTTTTTGACTGCAACGGACCTACATTAGTCTTCACTAACCTTTTTCTCTTCACATATCGATTGCAAAAACTTCTATCAGTTTTTATGTTCCCTGCAAGCTTACTCTCATACTCTATTTTACCCTTCCTAATTAAATGCTTAATCCTCTTCTGCTGAATTCTAAATTTCTCCCAGTCCTCAGGTTTGCTGCTTTTTCTGTCCTTTTAGAATTATGTTGTAATGTGGCCCTTTTTGATTTTTGCCCTTGATTTCTCTGTCCTCCTCTCTTGCTTTTCTCCTTCCTACCTTTTGCTTCTGTCCCCTTTTTATTTCCCTCTGTCTCCCTGCATAGATTCCCATCCCTCTGCCTTTTTAGTTTAAACCCTCCCCAACAGCACGAGCAAACACTCCACCTAGGACATCAGTTCCAGTCCTGCCCAGTTGCAGACTGTCCGGTTTGTACTTGTCCCACCTCCCAGAGAACCAGTTCCAATCCCAGGAATTTGAATCCCCCCCCCTTGCACCATTCCTCAAGCCACGTATTCATCTGGGCTATCCTGCAATTCCTACTCTGACTAGAATGTGGCACTGGTAGCAATCCTGAGATTACTACCTTTGAGGAGTGTAGAAGAGCATGCCAGGTGTACCTAAAAATGAGATGCCAACCTGGGGAAGCTGCAACACAGAACTACATGCATGCTAGAAAGTGAAAGCAACATGCTATAGGTAGGCCTAAGCAATCCCACAATCAACAGATCATGTCAAAGCTCTGCAGTCCTGCCACAACCAGTTGTGAATGGTAGTGGACCATGGAACAACTAATGGGAGGAACAGGCTACATGAATATCCTCAATGATGGCGGAGCCCAGCACATGAATGCAAAAGACAAAGATGAAGTGTTTGCAACCATCTTCAGCCAGAAGTGCCAAGTGGATGTTCCATATCGGCGTCTTCTGGAGGTCCCCACCAATACAGAAGCCAGTCTTCAGCCAATTCGATTCACTCCACGTGATATCAAGAAATGGTTGAGCGCACTGGATATAGCAAAAGATTTGGGCTCCGACAACATCCCGGCTTTTGTGCTGAAGACTTGTGCACCAGAACAAGCTGCACCTCTAGCCAAGCTGTTCCAATACAGCTGCAACACTGGCAACTATCCTTCAATGTGGACAACGGCCCAGGTATGTCCTGACCACAAGAAACAGGATAAATCTAATCCGGCCAATTACCGCCCCACCAGTCTACTCTCAATCATCAGCAAAATGATGGAAGATGTTGTTGACAGTGTTATCATATGGCACTTGCTCACCAATAATCTGCTCGCCAATAATCTGTTCCACCAGGACCACTCGGCTCCAGCCCTCATTACAGCCTTTATCCAAAATGGACAAGAGCTGAATACCAGAGGTGAGGTGAGAGTGACTGCCTTTGCCATCAAAGCAGCATCTGATAGAGTATGGCATCAAGGAGCCCTGATAAAACTGAAGTCAGTGGGAATCGGTGGAGGGGGGGGGGGAACTCTCCACTGGCTGGAATCATACCTAGCACAAAGAAAGATGGTTGCGGTGGTTGGAGGTCAATCATCACAGCCCCAGGCCATCGCTGCAAGAGTTCCTCAGGGCAGTGTGCTGGGCCTAATCATCTTCAGTTGTTGCATCAATAAACATCCTTCCATCATTAAGGTCAGAAGTGGGGATGTTCGCTGATGATTGCACAGTGTTCAGTGCCATTCGAAAATCCTCAGATAATGAAGCAGTCCATGCCTGCTGCAGCAAGACCTGGATGACATTCAGGCTTGGGCTGATAAGTGGCAGGTAATACTCATGCCACACAAGTACCAGGTTATGACCGTCTCCAACAAGCGAGAGTCTAACCACCGCTCCTTGACATTGAACAGCATTACCATCGCCCAATCCCCCACCAACATCCTGGGAGTCACCATTGACCAGAAACTTAACTGAACCAACCACATAAATACTTTGGCTACAAGAGCAGTTTAGAGGCTGGGTATTCTGCAGCAAGCGTCTCACCTCCTGACTCCACAAAGCCTTTCCACCATCTACAAAGCACAAGTCAGGAGTGCGATGGGCCACCCCAACCTGCGAGAGGACACCATCACAGGTCGGGAGTATAAGAGCTGGAGCATGCCACTACAACTTCCAGCGCAAGTCGTCCCAAGTGTGTGAGAACTTTGAGGTGGGTGACTGGGTGACGTCATCAAGGCCCAGGTCGCCGGTTAGAGTGTGGGCTGGAACATCGGCAGGGCCCAGTTACAGCATAGGAGCAGGAAGGTCGTAGCAAAGGTGCGGCAAATGAGGGTACGGGGCCCAGAAGCAGCATGGGCCAGCCCACCTGCGATTTGTGTGCACACTAGGTCCATGCAGCAGAGCTGGTCTCCAGTCGTCCTGGTTAACCCTTGCCACTGGATAAAGGCCTAGCTCTGTCAAGCTCATGTGGTGGCTGATGTGCAACGGTCACCAAACGTTAAATAAATCCACGCACAGGCATCTGGGAATATTGGGTCTTTCACTGAAACATCTATGAACTCATCCCTTTTGGTGTGGAAGCAAGTCATCCTTGTTCGAGGGACTGCCTATGATGATGATGATGGAATACTCTCCACTTGCCTGGATGAGTGCAGCTCCAACAACACTCAAGAAGCTCAACACCATCCAAGACAAAGCAGCCTGCTTGATTGTTTAAGGTGGTGGATGGGATGACATTCACTCGCTTCACCACCAGCGTACCGTGGCAGCAGTGTGTACCGTCTAAAAGATGCACTGCAGGATATCGTCAAAACTTCTTCGGCAGCACCTCAAAAACCCTCGACCTCTACCAACTAGAAGGACAAAAGCAGCAGGCACATGGAAACACCACCACCTCCCCTTCCATGTCACACATCACCCTGACTTGGAAGTATATTGCCATTCCTTCATCGTCGCTTGGTCAAAACCCAGGAACTCCTTTCCTAACAGCACTGTGCGAGTACCTTCGCCAGACAGACTGCAGCAGGTCAAGGCAGCGGCTCACACCACCTTCTTAAGGGCAATTAGAGATGGGCAATAAATGCTGGCCTTGCCAACGACACCCACATCCCATGAACGAATAAAAAAAAACTTCCAGGCTGCCACTTTTATGAAAAATGAGTGATAAGAAGAAAGATCAACAACGTGGGCTAGACTTTACATAAGAACATAAGAATTAGGAACAGGAGTAGGCCATCTAGCCCCTCGAGCCTGCTCTGCCATTCAATAAGATCATGGCTGATCTGGCCGTGGACTCAGCTCCACTTATCCGCCCGCTCCCCGTAACCCTCAATTCTCTTATTGGTTAAAAATCTATCTGTGACTTGAATACATTCAATGAGCTAGCCTCAACTGCTTCCTTGGGCAGAGAATTCCACAGATTCACAACCCTCTGGGAGAAGAAATTCCTTCTCAACTCGGTTTTAAATTGGCTCCCCCGTATTTTGAGGCTGTGCCCCCTAGTTCTACTCTCCCTGACCAGTGGAAACAACCTCTCCACCTCTATCTTGTCTATCCCTTTCATTATTTTAAATGTTTCTATAAGATCACCCTCATCCTTCTGAACTCCAACGAGTAAAGACCCAGTCTACTCAATCTATCATGATAAGGTAACCCCCTCATCTCCAGAATCAGCCTAGTGAATCGTCTCTGTACCCCCTCCAAAGCCAGTATATCCTTCCTTAAGTAAGTAAGGACTTCCACTTAGCTGACTATCACCCAAAAAATGGGCGATGTTCCAGCCTTCATGATCACTGGAACATCTCCCATTTTTAGGATCGCGACTTTCGGCTCAGCGTTAGCCCAGCGATGTGAAAAAGATGAAGCAATAGCCCGGTGATGTGATATGGTCCCAGCGATGTAAAAGGCAAAGCTTCCCAAGCAACGGCATTCTGCGCATGCGTTTTTTTGGGGAAACAGGTTTTCCCGCATTTCAGGAGGTCAGGGGTCATCCACACATGCGCAGAAGGCAGAGAGAGGAGAGGAGGAAAGCAGAGTGAGAGAGATATATGAGAGAGATAAAGAGAGAAAATATCATCAGACAGTGATGTGGGTGGGGGGGGGGGGGGGGGGGGGAGGAGGGCAAAGCCCTTTTCGGAAGAGGATAACGAGGCCCTCTTCCAGGAGGTGCACTCCCGGTAGGACCAATTAACCTGGGGCGGGCATGGGAAACCTCCACCCCGGGTCTACAGAAAGATTTGGGCCGAGATTGCGGACGTGGTCTCCTCGGCATTCCATGAGTGCCGGAAGCGTTGGAACAGCCTGGTTGCTTCAGCTCGAGTAAGTATAGATTTTATATTGTAATGATGCAAATTGTAATTATAATAGTAATGGATTGAATTTAAGCTTGTTATTCTTACATATATATATTCCCTGCTAAGATCTGGACAGGGCTATGAACCTGTGCCCTTTTTAAGTCTCTCTGGCTGCTGTCACTTACACACTGACCCAGCATGGACGGGGAAGAGCTGCCCTTGCTCACTGTCTGCCCTGGGACACTTTTGGACATTAGCTCCTGTCATTGCCGAGTTCAATGGAGATTGTCGTCGAGAGAGATGTTTGTGTCAAGCATTAGCTCCTCAACACGATCTTTGTTATAACCGTGCATCAATTGTGGATGCACACTATTAGCATACAACGTTGGAAACTGTTGTCTTTCCATGATATTACCTAGTTTATATGCCATGCTCTTGTCACGTTTGCAGAGGAAGATATCGAACAACCACAGTGAGCAGAGGCAGTGAGCAGAGGCACATCGGAGGGGGCCTTGCTCAGATGCAGCCACTGACCAACCTCAAGGAGCGTGCAGCGGCAGTTGTGGCGACCCACAGTCACTCGGCCACCACCCGTGGTGTTGCAGAGCCCTCCCTTGCGTCACGTGAATAAGTCACGTGAATAATGTGTCAAGCAGTGTTAAAGTAATGTAACATCATTTAACTATAATATACAAATGATGTCATGTTATGCATGCATCCTTTGTGCTACTCTTAGGTTGACAACATGACATAAGAAATAACGGCAGGAACAGGCCATCTGGCCATCTGTCCCCTTCTCTGTCCGCTCCCCATAAACCTTCACTTCCGTATCATTCTATCTCCGACTGATCCAGCCTCCACAGCTCTCTGGGGCAGCGAATTCCACATAGATTCTATATGATGCATTAATATGCAACGTCTCTCGGTCACATTTATTGTAGTAGTGCTGCTCCTCCTACATATACCAGCGCAGCGCAAGAATCCCTTCTGTTCCAATAAGCTCAATTGTGTTTTGCAGGTCTCCCAGCTCCAGAGATGCAAAGGGAGGCCACACCCTCACCTGCTCCATTGCAGGTGTTATTCACCACGGGTGAAGAGGACAAAGGAGGAGGAGACCATCAGCTCAGAGGAGGAAGGAGATGTTACGGAAACAGAGGAGGATGCCCGTTGCATCCCTCTGACAATTGAACCTGCGGCCACTTTGTAGTTTTCGACGGAAGAGGTAGCGGGACCAAGTGGCGTGCAGCCGGCGATGCCAAGATGTTTAATAATGCACACGCTGACCCCACGGAGGTCAGGTCAGCGAGGTCAGCACACGCCTCCTCTGGTCAATCTGATAGAAGGCTTGAGCAGATTAAAAGTGAGCATCTCCAGGCATTCATGATATTCACAAGAGACATGTCCCGGGTCAAGTGGAGGTTTCACAGCAGACGCTCTTGGAGATGCATGCTCTGACCACCTCCTTGCAGAATGCGTTGCTGGTGGGACACGGCACTGAACTCCAAGGTGCCGCCGTCAGACATACCACGAGCACTAGCACACAAGCGACTCAGGAGGAAGCACTTCCTTCTGACTCAGAAGGCAATTCTTCCCCTCCAACACCCCTCCCAACAGGCAATTGCGTCACCATCACCTCCATCATGGCAGGAAGTCTTGCCGGCGCCCGTTAGACTCGTCACGCTGCCCTGGGACCAAAACGGGGTGCGGTTAAGATACAGGGGGGTACAGGATCTGAAGGGAAACGTGGCCGCAGGTAGAGAGGGGGGTGTATTATTGTTATTGTTCTTGTTTTTTATTGTTGTTGGGTGATTGTTGGTGGGGTTGGGGGGGGGGGGGGGTGGGTGAGGGGGAAGTTACAGTTCAAAAAATAGTTACAATGTTGTTAAATTAAAAAATGTATTGAATTTTACAATTGTTGTGCAGTGTCTTCTAATAACATAAGTTAAGGTAAAACATGAATGCAACTGTTGTACAACAATCGCCAGGGAAGGATGAAACGCAATTTAACACAAATGCAACTGTTGTCTAACCGTAACTGTAACTGTCCGCAATGCAAGTTCATGCAAAGCGTTCATTTATGAGCTGCTGGCGCAACAGCTTTGCAGCTGTGTAACTCCCACGGGGTTTCTCCAGTCTTCCGGGGGGGGGGGGGGGGGGCGGGCATGGCTTCATCGCCAGGTTGGTTGTCCTCCCAGAGGTCCTCACCAGCCTCCTCTTCTTCCTCCTTGACGTCTGTCTCTTCCGCCTCCACTCCTTCCTGAGGTGGACCAGCAGCCCCATCTGGCAATTGTTGTCCTCTCCTTATAGCTAGGTTATGCAACATGCAGCACATCACAATAAACTCAGCGACCTGGTCAGGGTGGTACTCTAGGCTGCATCCAGAGTGGTCCAGGCATCTGAAGTGCTGCTTAAGCACTCCAATTGTCTTTGACGATATTGCGTGTAGCTATGTGGCTTTCGTTGCAACGATTCTCAGCTTCCATAAGGGGATTACGCCAGGGGGCGGGGGGGGGGGGGGGGGGGGTCATGAGCCAGCTGGCAAGGCCATATCCTTTATCCCCCAGCATCCAACCATGACCTTGTGGCTGACTGTCAAACAGGTCAGAGACAGCACTCTCACACAGGTTGTGCATATCATGGATGCTGCCTGGAAATTTAACATAACTGCCATGATTATTTGGTTGTGGTTGACAATGAGCTGCACATTCAGGGAGTGGAATCTCTTTCAGTTATGAAATATCTCTGCATTCTGCAAAGGTGCTTTCAGGGCGACGTGCGTACAGTCTATTACTCCCTGCACCTTGGGGAAGTTTGCTATCCTCGAGAAACCCAAAGCTCTCCCGATTTGTGTCTTCCTGGTCATAGGGAAGTTTATAAAGTCCATCTTGTGAGTGTAAAGGGCTTCAGTCACCTGTCGAATGGAGCAATATGTGGCGTGCTGAGAGATCGCAAATGTTGCCAGCTGAGGCATGAAAGGAGCCCGAGGCGTAGAAGGATAGTGCCGCAGTAACCTTTACCTCAACGGCCGGTGCGATCCGGATGGTGTTGGTAGGCTGCAGATTCCCCTTGATGAGTTGGCATATCTCATCGATGAGCTCCTTTCGGAAGTGCAGCCTCCTAAAGCACGCGTTATCAGACAAGTTGAGGCAAGATTGCTTTTCCCTGCAAGTTCGTCGGCTGTATATTCTCCTCCTCCGCATTATTCTGCCACCTCTTCGATTGGCCCCTTCACTAAACCCTTCACTTAACTCAACTTCAGACGCCAGCATGTGAGCATTTACAAGTAATGGTAGAGAAGCTACAGGCCCCATCACTATTGTTATAAATGCCCTTTGTACTGAAAAAAATATATAAATTATAAAATTATAAATATAAGTATAAATGTGAGTGGATCTATCAGTAAAAGGCCCTTAAATAACTCACAAGTTATAAGCTCCTTGTTTAAATAGCCTCCTCACTTCCTCAGACGTTCAAAATGCCATCTGTAGTGCCGAGTTCTGTGAGGAAGGCCAGGTAAAAGCAGCTTTTCTCCAGCGATCTTCTCGGCGAGCAATCAGCCCGGCAATGTGCCGAAAGCTGCGCTGGGTGATGTGTGGGCGATTACCTCAGAGATGTGATACGAAAGTTGGGCCGGAAATTTTCCGGCGAAGTTCTGGCTCAACTTTCCACTTTTGAAGCAAAATGGGCAATAGCCTGCCTTTTTGGGCGAAACATGGGCACTATCCCACGATCTGAAGTGGAAAGTCTAGTCCCATGGATTTTCATTGGCCCGGATTTTGCTCAGCAGCAAAAAACGACTTTTGCCGTTCACCTCGCTGACAACTGCCCACAGATTTTTTTGCAGACTCGTGAGTGGAGATTTCCACTAGTCCAGCTTCTGTTTCAGTGCTGCGCCCTCTACAGGGGATCTGTGGCATCTGTGGTAACAGCGAGGCTTTTCAACCAAACAAATTGAAGAATCTTCAGAGACATGAAGAATAAAGCAGGAAATATAAAATAGATTTGAATCATGTACAGAAAGCAAAATAAATAATGGGAAATACAGATGGGATGATGGGAGAGAAATAAAAGACAGAAAAACTGAAAAATTTGTTGTTTTTATTTAAATCTCCAACATTAGGTCACTTGGCTCAGCTTTGGCTGCTCTTAAAGGCCATACAGCATCTTGCAAAAGCTTTTTCATACAATGCAAATCTTTTGGAGAATCTTTGCTCATTGTAAGGAATACCAGTGCCAGGTTGAATGGAACACTTTTCCACTCTTTACCCAATTATCAGCATCGAATACTCAAATTGTTAAGTGTAACTTAGGCATGGGGGAAAGAAAATATTCTGATCAATGTGCCTTAACCAAATGAGAGTGGCTCCTATTGCGCCAATGGGAGTCTTTATATTCCTCAAATCATTTAGCATTATAGTCAGAGCAAGATTGTCATTTTATTACCAATTTGTACAGTGGACCTGCACATGTTGGGAACTAGACACATTAATTTCATATATAATCTATTGTAGGAAACAGGGTTGAGACTTTCAGCAGTCTCCCTTGCACTCAAATCCATGTCACATATATAAAAAGGACAATGCAAACATGTGCCCCAAAAATATTTTTCATACCTCTGCCAAGCAAGGTCCTCTTCCAAAAATATATTTCTGCTGGCTTTCCGTCCACTTACAGGAGTTCTAGGTTCACTAGGATCCAATATGGATATAGAATACGTTGAGTCAGTCAAAACATTTAGATCTTCACCAATGGAGCTACTGTCTGTGGAATGTGCATAGTTCAATGCTATTTTACGACAGTAAGTACATGCTCGAAGATCTCCTGAAGAGAGAGATGAAATCAATTTAGAATAGTTTCCAGACCTACAATAAATACATACATTGAAAAAGTTAATGGACCTACACATCAGTTCTAATATGAGCTTTAAACAGGTAAGCTACAAGCATTTGTTATGAATGTTTACAAGGCATTTTGTCCTTTACTTTATTAATATACCTTTTTTGAAACGAGCATTAGTATTAGATAGCATTAATGTTAGATATGCCAAACTAGGCACATGAGAAATACTTCACACCACAGGCAAAATTGGTCTACCCACGGTAAAGACTAGTGAATTTAATAAATTGCATTCCTCATATATATGCTTCAGAACACGGATATATACTAGTAGACATTTTCTATCGCCTGCATGCTACAGTAAATTGTACATTAAACAATTTTACCAACTGCACTTGGTACCAATAAAGACTGGAGGATTACAATTCTCAATTGCTCCTCTAACATCTATATATGGCAGCACCTGAATCCACAAACAATGCAGACCATACAATGTCCCCCCAAAAATAGCCCAATAAATTTAAATAATGTTACCTATAGTAAGATATCTCCACTAATTTAACAAATTGTTTCCTGGTTAAATTTTTCCACCAGTTTATTTTATGTTTTTTTAAATGTTTTAATTATATTTGATCATTTCTCTTTCCATCCAATGTATAAATTAAAAGCATGTTGGAAACCTGCTGGTTATATTTATCCAGCTATTTAATGCACCATAAAGTACTCATGACTATCACTTGCCCTATTCAGTTGCGTAAATTGATCAATCCTTGGCACATACATAGAGGATTGAACCTCTTAAATTAGTTTCACTATTTACATACCAGCATAACCCATGAATTTTCCAGGAATTTCTTGATTGCAACAGCGACTACAGAAGATCTGTCCACACAAACGGCAGTGATGTCGACGTCTAAAGGTGGTAAACTTCTCATTGCAATCATAACACTCTTTACACTGACTGTCTGGCATCCAGTACTGCTTCAGATCAGTATCCTGTATTGCAAAACATCGGTAATAATCTAGGATTCAGTGATCCTGAACTATTATAAAGCACAATAGTATCTACATACATGCATAACGAATGAACATGTTCTTGGCACATTCTTGCAATTTTTTTTGCCCAGTTTTCCTTTTCTCTCTTAGCATTTAGGGAAACTTAAAAGGAAATCCAAGGTCTACCATTCTGTTGCCGTGTGTTGATAAAATAAGCCGAGTCATTCGTTTTCTTTTTTGATGGCATTGGATGTTGGATAGAAAGATGTTGGACAGAACACCAGGCGAACATTCTACTTGTTTGAATAGCGCTGTGGGATGTTTCACTTCCACCTGAATCACCGGAACAGGCAGATGGGACCTCAGTTCAGCATCTCATCTGATAGACAGAATCTACAACAATGAAGTGCCCTCAGCATTGCATTGGAATGTCAGCCTACATTACCCTGGGAGTGTAACTCAAACCCACAGCGTTTTCTCAGCAGCAAGTGTACTACCAAGAGTGAGCCAAGTTTACACTAGTTACATTTTTTTTAAAAACACTACCTTTCAGCTAAAAGAGCTGACAACTTTAAGGATTAACTAAACTCAAGAGGAAAGAAAGGGGGAAAAAAATAAGTAAAATAGTTTAATCTAAAATACTAAGAGAAGAAACATGGGAAATATGTGTGTCTTGAATGTCTCCTCTAAAAAGAGATTTTGTTTTGCAAGTAGAAAGGTGGCTTCACTCAGATCCTCCATGGCAGTTCTACTGGCTGGAAAAATGCAAGATCTGGCAGATTCATATCCAGCTGACTACCACCAAGCTGATCAGAGATTGGCAGCTCAAAATTGGCTTTTAAAAAAAAGAGGGGACTGGCAGGGATTCTTGCATAATATTCAAATAAATGGGAGTAGTAGCAACTCTAATATACCTTTCACACAGAGCCAACAAAAACAGTGCTTGTAGTGAGATAAGCTATGCAAAATCACTTTTTTGGTTTAACCATGAGGTACCCCAACCAAGTAGAATGATAGGCAACTAATGAAGCTTGAAACCAATTTGACTGCTCAACTTAAAAGTCAGGCATTGTTGGAACTAAGCTAACTACATACATCGGTTGCATCCATATTTTCCAAAAGATGTGGCATAATATACATACCTATCTTATATGGACCTAATTTACCGTTGGTACTTTGAGTAAGGTCAACTTACTTTAGTAACTAGACAAATACCGTGAAAATTTCAAAATATACTCAATTTATAATGAAACAAATACACAAAAATAGAAACAGTTGCATCTATCCTTCTTGCCACTAAATCAGGATACATCATCAATCTGAAGTGGAAGATGGCAGCTTTCACACAGCCACTCTGTTAAGTGAGAAATCACGACTAATTCTATTGATATAATGCCGGAAATCTCAGCAGGTCATGCAGCATTTGTGGAGAGGACCCTTCGTCAGGACTGGAGAGTGTGTGTTCGGAAAGAACAGATTCTTAAACACTGAAAGGGGGAAGGGAAGAAAAAACAAAAGGGGATATCTGTGATAGGTTAGAAAACAGGAGAGATGAGAGAGACAAAAGGGATGATGGCCCAAATTCAAATGGTAATGCCAGGAGTTAGAAAAACGTCAGTCAAGATTGAACCCTGTGACCAAACATCGATCAACAATCTCCCAGTCTTCAGAGCAACAACTCAAGCTACCATAATGGCCCTCTTCAGAGCCAACATGCCAGATAGGTCCTGGAACAAGGATCTCACGTGCTCACACTCTAGGAAACCCACATTTCCAATGGCCAACAGTTCAACCTCTACCATATTCATGGATACAACCTAATAACTAGCCACTATCACTCGAAATATAGTCTGTCCATGTGTGAAAAACACCAACACTGATTTCAATGTCTTCCACACCACCCCCCTCACCCCAACTAAATAAGCCACCTAACACCACCGCCATCAAGAAAGGGGAGCTGCACAAAGCCCATAACTCAAAATGGCTGAAATCAGCCCTCCCAAATGCACCAATCCTAACCATATATGTTGGTGACTTTAACAGCCATCGCACTTCGTGGGACTATGAAATAAATGAAGCTGGTGGCAAAGAGCTCACGGGCTGGAAATCCACGAAATATCTGCAACTGGTCTTCGATCCCAAACAGCAAGCAACTTTCCACACCGCTCGCTGGCAATACAACTACAATCTGGACCTTACTGTCGTTTAAGTGGAAGCACACTTGATGCATCCCACATAATATTTACTTAGTTAATAGTCAACATAGGCCCATCATCACCTAACTCAGCATCAAAATCCCCATGATTCTGTTGAAACGAATCCCACGGTGGAACCTGGCTAATGGCGACTGGAACTGCTATAGGAAGCCGTCGAGAAAGTTGTGATCCGAATCCCCTTGACACCGGAATGTTATCACCGGTTCATTGGCATCCTTACCGCTGCTGCCACGAAGAGTATCCCCCAGGGCTTCACTCCCCCTGCTGGACAAAAGAAACCCAGGATCTTCTCCATCGGTACAACCAGGCAGGCAGCCTACAGGATGCGAAGTCCCTGGTCTCTAGACTCATCCAGACGCCAGCAGTGGATTGAGTGTGTTGAAGGTCAGGACATCACACACTCTAATTGATGTGCCTGGGCCCTACTACGATGTCTTAGAGCAACTAATCTGACAGAATATCGGATCTCAAAAGTCCAGCCTAACTCCATAGCCTCCAAACTGGTCGAGAGCACAAAAGAACTGCTCAACAAAAACACCAAGCAAGAGATCTATTGTCAACTACACCGGATAATGAAAACACTCCATAAACCCCCACTGCCATCAGCACAGAAGAGAAGGAGGGTTTAAACACAAGAAAGGGAAGGTGGCCGGCCTGCCTTAAAACATTTTGCCTGCGATGGATGATGCTAAGCTGTGTGTCCTTTTGGGCAACAAAGTCAGCACGCCCCGGTTCCTCAACAACAGACTGCCGTATGGCTCATTACTCGCACCAACGCTCTTCAATGTTTACACGAGCAAAATGCGGTCAACGACGTCACACATACTTGCATATGCAGATGACCCTGGCAATGCAAGTGCAACGGAGTCCTAAACACCATGGAGGAATATTTCTGGAAATGGAGGCTTAAAATCAAAACACCCACAAAATGTCACTGCATTCCATCTTGATAACCGGAGTGCTAAGCGCACCCTAAAAGTAACCTTCTGCGGCAATACTGTGCAATATGATCCCACTCCGACCTATCTCGGGGTGAAGATGGACTGCACGCCAATCGTCCATGACCACCTGAAGACGACAACTGATATATATTATATATTTTTTTCTGGATGAGGAATGGTCACATTAAATTGGATGGTACAGGTACTGAGCAAGGGGATATTAGGGTTGGCTGGCTTGGGGTTGGGGGTGCGGCAGAGAGATCATTGAGGGGTGGGGGGGGGGGGGGGTGGATCGCGGAGTCAGGCTAGCGATTGTGGGAGTCGGCAGCAAGCAAGGACTTTAATTTGTTCATGTCGGAGTTCTGCACATGCACCACCCGGTGGCCGGGAATAGTTCTGGACGAGGGGTGGCTTGTTCTTTAAATTTGCTATTGCGGATCTCAGATCGTCTGTTGACTATTTCATGAAAATGCTCTGTCTACTTCCTATTTACATCTTCCAGTTTGGTGACAAACTTAATTTTGATTAAACCTTTCTGCGGTGATTAAAGTTTCTTGCAAGTTTCTATGCAATCCTTTAGAGCTTCTTCATAAAACTCCCCTTACAGCAGCCATTCCGGCCTCTTGAGCTTGCTTTTTCTTTTGCTTTTATGTGGTGCATTACATTCATAACTTAACTCCTTGTTTGCTATATACTATACCTGACTTTTTCCCTCCATTATTTCTTTCAGGCGCTTTAGAACTGTCGTCAGGCTCCTCAGTTGTACTGCTGTTCGAGGATCATGGCTCCCCATAGACACATCTGGTTTTCTGTGACCATCTAATAAATAAACCAAAAACAATATTAAACAACAGTTTATAACAGGAAACAAGGTAATTTTGATTAGATCATTTATTTATAATACCTTTTTATTTTGTAAGCCAAGCTGTTCAGGAGCTGGATGCTTTGTAATTGTTCTTTTTACAACTATTCTGGGATATAGGGCAGTTTGAACGAATACCTTATTTATTGTGGCAGATGGGAGCTAAATCAATACTCCAGTTCACTGTTAATGGCACAACTCCAAAATTAGGTAGTTACCCACATGAAAGAAAACTTGGAAGACGAGTAACATTAGACTATTTTGTTGGACACTTCCTACTACTTTCATTGATCAATATCTCCAATCATTTCACCTCCCCAGGCAATTGGATGAGAGAGACACCCATTTATACTCCCTCACCTCCAACAATGGCTGAAATTTGAAACATCTTGTGGAATACAACAGCTGTGAACAAATAACCCATTAGGAATGAAAATAAGTTGTAACATCACTGGAAGGTATATTACAAAGTATAACATTGCAGGTCTTTCAGCTATGAAAACTGGGTAAACCACAGGAATTTGAAGGCAATCTTTAGTCCTCAATATTTCAAAATACAAAAATCGAGAGAACCACTGTTGAAAACAGAAGATGGAAAGCACACTGATTCAACTCTTTTGGGGGTTTGGGAAGAGTACCCACTATGAAGAGCAATATTTTTGGTTTCAAGAGATATTGGGCCGGCTCACATGCACTAGCTCTGAAAGATATTGCCTCTATTGTAACTGGTTTAGGGGTTGGAAGGAAGATCACCTTAAAACTTAGTCACTACTTCCCCCATTGAAGATGTAGGTATTACAGAAGGCATCCTTAAATCATACGCATTGAGAATCCCCAATATAGGAGAGCGAGAGTGTAAACCTATCATCTAGGAAAATAAGCACTCTTGGCAATAACATGACTGATATGACAACATTTCAGAATTTTTAAATCCATTTTACACAATGTTTCAAAAGAACTAAAGATGAAGTGGAAGGTGTCTAGCCTTACTAAATTTCAAAATGTAGACCAATGCCGAGGTGGTTTTATAGTAGGCGCCAATAAATTTACATGATCAAAGCAGTATTTGATATACAAGGCAAGCATGACAGGAAAACACTTGCCCAATTTTCAATACAACAACTTCCATTTATATAGTGCTTTTAATGTAGTAAAACGTCCCAATGTGCTTCACAGGGACGTTATCAGACAAAATTTGAAACCGAGCCACAGAAGACGACATTAGGACAGTTGGGGTGATGGAAATACAAGATTTTGCATCAGTGTCCTTGATCAGAATTGATGAAACACAGACTTCGAGGCCTTTGAGCTGGGTAAGTCCAACAGACTTTTCTCCTCTTCAGTTCTAACTGGAGATCTGAAGTCCATGGGGGGGCCGGGGGTTGGGAGAAGGGGGAAGCCAGGGATTGTCCGTCGCTTATATGCAATATTGCACCTTTAAGGTAAAACGACTTTCATCTGAAGGTGCTGTTAATTATAAAGTGGAGTAAAAAAATGTTTTAAAAGGGACATTCAACTCAAGGGCTAATTCTTTATTTTCTGAGCATTGTACTTTTTGTAGCTTGCTGTGTCTTACTACTGCTGTGCATTATTCTATCCATTGGCAGGATAAACACACCAACTTCAGTGTTCTCGCTCAGGCCAACATCCCCAGTATCGAAGCATTAACCACGCTCGATCAGCTGCGTTGGATGGGCCACATCGCCCGCATGCCCGACACGAGACTCCCAAAGCAAACGCTCTACGCGGGGCTTCGACACAGCAAGCGAGCCGCAGGTGGGCAGAGGAAATGCTTCAAGAACACCCTCAAAGCCTCCTTGATAAAGTGCAATATCCCCATTGACACCTGGGAATCACTGGCCCACGACCGCCCAAGTGGAGGAAGAGCTTCCGGAAGGGCACTGAGCACCGAGTCCTATCGCCGAGAGCATGCAGAAACATCGAAACAAGGTGCAGGAGTAGGCCATTCGGCTCTTCGAGCCTTCACCACCATTCAATAAGATCATGGCTGATCATTCACCTCAGTACCCCTTTCCTGCTTTCTCTCCATACCTCTTGATCCCTTTAGCCGTAAGGGCCATACCTAACTCCCTCTTGAATATATCCAATGAACTGGCATCAACAACTCTCTGCGGTAGGGAATTCCACAGGTTAACAACTCTCTGAGCGAAGAGGTTTCTCCTCATTTCAGTGCTAAATGGCTTACCCACCTTATCCTAAGAATATGTCCCCTGGTTCTGGACTTCCCCAACATCGGGAACATTCTTCCCGCATCTAACCTGTCCCGTCCCGTCAGAATCTTATAAGTTTCTATGCACTCCCTCAATAGCAAGAACGTCCTTCCTCAGGTTAGGAGACCAAAACTGAACACAAAATTCCAGGTGAGGTCTCACCAAGGCCCCTGTACAACTGCAGTAAGACCTCCCTGCTCCTATACTCAAATCTCCGAGCTATGAAGGCCAACATACCATTTGCCTTCTTCACCACCTGCTGTACCTGCATGCCAACTTTCAATGACTGATGTACCATGACACCCAGGTCTCGTTGCACCTCCCCTTTTCAAATCTGCCACCATTCAAATAATATTCTGCCTTCGTGTTTTTGCCACCGAAGTGGATAACCTCACAATTATCCACATTATACTGCAGCTGGCACTTGTTTGCCCACTCACCTAACCTGTCCAAGTCACCCCGCAGCCTTTTAGCGTCCTCCTCACAGCTCACGCTGCCAATCAGCATAGTGTCATCTGCAAACTTGGAGTTATTACACTCAATTCCCTCATTCAAATCATTAATGTATATATTGTAAAAAGCTGGGGTCCCAGCACTGAGCCCTGCGGCACCCCACTAGTCACTGCCTGCCATTCTGAAAAGGACCCGTTTATCCCGACTCTCTGCTTCCTGTCTGCCAACCAGTTCTCTATCCATGTCAGTACATTACCGCCAATACCATGTGCATTAATTTTGCACACCAATCTCTTGTGTGGGACCTTGTCAAAAGCCTTTTGAAAGTTCAAATACACCACATCCACCGGATTGCCCTTGTCCACTCTACTAGTTACATCCTCAAAAAATTCCAGATTTGTCAAGCATGATTTCCCTTTCATAAATCCATGCTGACTTGGACCGATCCTGTCACTGCTTTCCAAATGCGCTGCTATTTCATTTTCAATAATTGATTCCAACATTTTCCCCACTACTGATGTCAGGCTAACTGATCTATAATTATCCGCCTTCTCTCTCCTTCCCTTCTTAAAAAGTGGTGTTACATTTGCTACCCTCCAGTCCACAGGAACTGATCCAGAGTCGATAGACTGTTGGAAAATGATCTTTCTAGGGCTACTTCCTTAAGTACTCTGGGATGCAGACTATCAGGTCCCGGGGATTTATCGGTCTTCAATCCCATCAATTTCCCTAACAAAATTTTCCGCCAATAAGAATTTCCTTTAGTTCCTCCTTCTCACTCGACCCTCGGTCCCTTAGTATTTCCGGAAGGTTATTTGTGTCTTTCTTAGTGAAGACAGAACCAAAGTATTTGTTGAACTGGTCCGCCATTTCTTTGTTCCCCATTATAAATTCACCTGAATCTGACTGCAAGGGACCTAAATTTGTCTTCACTAATCTTTTTCTCTTCGCATATCTATGGATATATTTTGCAGTCAGTTTTTATGTTCCCAGCAAGCTTCCTCTCATACTCTATTTTCCCCCTCTTAATTAAACCCTTAGCCTTCCTCTGAATTCTAAATTTCTCCCAGTCCTCAGGATTGTTGCTTTTTCTGGCCAATTTATATGCCTCTTCCTTGGATTTAACGCGATCCCTAATTTCCCTTGATAACCATGGTTGAGCCACCTTTATCGTTTTATTGTTACTCCAGACAGGGATGTACAATTGTTGAAGTTCATTCATGTGATTTTTAAATGTTTTCCATTGCCTATCCACTGTCAACCCTTGAAATATCACTCGCTAGTCTATTCTAGTCAATTCACGTCTCATACCATCGAAGTTACCTTTCCTTAAGTTGAGGAACCTAGTGTCTGAATTAACTGTGTCACTCTCCATCTTAAAGAATTCTACCATATTATGGTCACTCTTCTCCAAGGGGCCTCGCACAAGATTGCTAATTAGCCCTTTCTCATTACACATCACCCAGTCGAGGATGGCCAGCCCTCGAGTAGGCTCCTTGACATATTGGTCTAGAAAACCATCCCTAATACACACTAGGAAATCCTCCTCTACCGCATTGCTACCAGTTTGGTTAGCCCAATCAATATGTAGATTAAAGTCGCCCATGATAACTGCTGTACCTTTATTGCACGCATCCCTAATTTCTTGTTTGATGCTGTCCCCAACCTCACTACTACTGTTTAGTGGTCTGTACACAACTCCCACTTGCGTTTTTTGCCCTTTGATATTCTGTAGCTCCACCCATACCGATTCCACACCATCCAAGCTAATGTCCTTCCTTACTATGCGTTAATTTCCTCTTTGACCAGCAACGCCACCCCACCTCCTTTTCCTTTCTGTCTATCCTTCCTAAATGTTGAATATCCCTGGATGTTGAGCTCCCAGCCTTGGTCACCCTGGAGCCATGTCTCCGTGATGCCAATTACATCATATCCATTAATTGCTATCTGCGCAATTAATTCGTCCACCTTATTGCGAATACTCCTCGCAGTGAGACACAGAGCCTTCAGGCTCGTCTTTTTAACACACTTTGCCCCTTTAGAATTTTGCTGTAATGTGGCCCTTTTTGCCTTGGGTTTCTCTGCCCTCCACTTTTACTTTTCCTCTTTCTATCTTTTGCTTCTGCCCCCATTCTACTTTCCTCTGTCTCCCTGCATAGGTTCCCATCCCCCTGCCATATTAGTTTAAGCCCTCCCCAACAGCACTAACAAACACTCCCCCTAGGACATTGGTTCCGGTCATGCCCAGGTGCAAACCGTCTGGTTTGTACTGGTCCCAACTCCCCTAGAACCGGTTCCAATGTCCCAAGAATTTGAATCCCTCCCTTCTGCACCACTCCTCAAGCCACGTATTCATCAGTGTTATCCTGCAACTCCTACTCTGACGAGCACGTGGCACTGGTAGCAATCCTGAGATTACTACTTTTGAGGTCCTACTTTTTAAATTTAGCTCCTAGCTCCCTAAATTCAACTTGTAGGACCTCATCCCATTTTTTTTAAACCTATATTGTTGGTACCTATATGCACCACGACAACTGGCTGTTTACCCTCCCCCTTCAAAATGTCCTGCACCCACTCTGAGACATCCTTGACCTTGCACCAGGGAGGCAACATACCATCCTGGAGTCTCGGTTGCGGCCGCAGAAACGTCTATCTATTCCCCTTACAATAGAATCCCCTATCACTATAGCTCTCCCACTCTTTTTCCTGCCCTCCTGTGCAGCAGAACCACCCACGGTGCCATGAACTTGGCTGCTGCTGCTCTCCCCTGATGAGTCATCCCCCTCAACAGTACCCAAAGCGGTGTATCTGTTTTGCAGGGGGATGATCGCAGGGGACCCCTGCACTACCTTCCTTCCACTACTCTTCCTGTTGGTCACCCATCCCCTATCTGGCTGCGTAAGCTTTACCTGTGGTAAGACCAACTCACTAAACGTGCTATTCACATCATTCTCAGCATCGTGGATGCTCTAGAGTGAATCCACCCGCAGCTCTAGTGCCGCAATGCGGTCCGTCAGGAGCTGCAGCTGGATACACTTCCCGCATATGTAGTTTTCAGGGACACTGGAAGCGTCCCTGACTTCCCACATAGTACAGGAGGAGCATAACACATGTCCGAGCTCTCCTGCCATGACTTAACCCCTAGATTAACTTAATTTGGCAACAATAAATGCTAAAGGTTACTTTCTGATAAAGAAAATGAAAAAAAAACTCACCAATCACCCGCCAATCACTTACCTCCTTGGTTGTGACGTCACCTTTCGATTTCTTTCTACTATTTTACCTTCTCTCCCTGCTGCAGCTGCACCAGCTTGCCTCCGACAACGCTCCTCAAACTCCTGCCGTGCCTCCCGCCTGATGGGCCTTTTGGAGGCCTCCTGGATCTCCCGCTCCGCCTCAGACGATGCTCTTCTAACTCCCGCCGTGCCTCCCGACTGATGGGCCTTTTGTAGGCCTCCTGGATCTCCCGCTCCGGCTCAGCCGACGCTCCTTGAACTCCTGCCGCGCCTCCCGACTGATGGGCCTTTTGTAGGCCACCTGGATCTCCCGCTCCGCCTCAGACGACGCTCCTCGAACTCCCACTGCGCCTCCCGACTGATGGGCCTTTTGTCGGCCTCCTGGATCTCCCACTCCGCCTCTGACGACGCTCTTCGGGAGGCGTGGCGGGAGTTCGAGGAGAGTTGTCGGAGGCCAGCTGGTGCAGCTGCAGCAGGGAGAGAAGGCAAAAAGTCGAAAGAAATCAAGCGTAGACAGTGGAAGGAGCACGCGTCAACCCAGGCTCCCCGATCACCCTTTCCTTCAACCACTTTCTGCTCCACCTGTGACAGAGACTGTAGATCCCGCATTGGACTCTTCAGTCACCTGATAACCCACTTTTAGAGTGGAAGAAAATCTTCGACTCCAAGGGATTCCCTATGATAATGATTCTATCCATAGATAAACCTAAAAATAAGTTTCAAATGACACATATTGGCCTGATGGGATGGATATGTTCTGCCTTTCTAAGGAGTCAGGAGAACACACACTTTGGCATTTCCAGCAATTATTAGCACAATTAGAGGAGGTAACAGGGGGTTGATGAGGTTAATGCGATTGACGTAGTGTACATGGATTTCCAAAAGGTGTTCAACAAAGTGCCACATAATAGGCTTGCTGGCAAAATTGAAGCCCATGGAATAAAAGGGACAGTGGCAGCCTGGATATGAAATTGGCTGAGTGACAGGAAAGAGAGTAGTGGTGAACTGTTGTTTTTTTAGACTGGAGGAAGGTATACAGTGGTCTTCCCCAGGAGTCAGTTCTAGGACCACTGCTTTTCATTATATATGTTAATGACTTGGGCGTGGGTATACAGGGCACAATTTCAAAATCTGCAGATGACACAAAACTTGGAAGTATAGTCAACAGGCAGAACACATGGCAGATGAAGTTTGACACAGAAAGACCTGGTGGTGTATGTGCATAGATCGTTGAAGGTGGCAGGGCAGGTTGAGAAAGCAGTTAAAAAGGCTTATGGGATCCTGGGCTTCATAAACAAAGGTATATAAAAAGAGTACAAAAGTGTTGAAATGATGATAAACCTGTATAAATATACTGGTTCGGCCCCAACTGGAGTATTGCATCCAATTCTGGGCACCACACTTTAGGAAGGATTCAAAACTTGGTAGCATTCTATACCACTCATAGCACATATATAGGCTCAGGTTTCAGTTCAAAATTAACTTGGGTCTGCTTATTTTGGCCGAAGGCACAAACCAAAATGTTGGGAAGAGCAATACATGGTAACACTAGTTCTGGGGAGGCATCCTTGCTGAAGTCTCCTGAAGGCCTTAGAGAAGATGCAGAAAAGATTTATGAGAATGATTTCAGTAATGAGGGACTTCAGTTGTGTTGACTGACTGGAGAAGCTGGGGCTGTTCTCCTCCAAGGGAAGAGTAAGAGATTTGATAGAGGTCATTCAAAATCATGAGGGGTCTGGTCAGGGTACATAGAAACTGTTCCCATTGGCGGAAGGGTCGAGAACCAGAGGACATAGATTTATGATTGGCAAAAGAACCAAAGGCGATGTAAGAAAAAACTTTTTTATGCACAGAGTGGTTAGGATCTGGAATGCACTGCCTGAAAGAGTGGTGGAGGCACACTCAATTTTATCTTTTCAAAGGGAATTGGATAAGTATCTTAAGTAAAAAATTTGCAGGGCTACAGGGAAAGGGCAGTGGAGTCTCGGCACGGGCTTGATGGGCCGAATGGCCATCTTCCGTGCTGTAACCATTCTATGATTCGAAACTTGGTAGCATTCTATACCACTCATAGCACATATTTCAGGTTTCAGTTCAAAATTAACTTGGGTCTGCTTATTTTGGCCAAAGGCACAAACCAAAATGTTGGCAAGAGCAATACATGGTAACACTAGTTCTGGGGAGGCATCCTTGCTGAAGTCTCCTTAATCTGGTTGGGAATTGACATCTTGGATGTGGCCTCCTTCCTCATTAATGGGAACCATCTTCCCTGCACTGGACAATAATCTGCCTCCATATAATTCTCTCTTCGTGACTGAAGGGGTGCACCTACTGAAACGAGCTGATGGCCATCAGTAATTTGTTTACTTTAGACATCACATACAAACATGATACAGGACCCTTCTAATTTTAATAAAAAGTATTAGTTGGCAATGTTCTAATAGTAGTACAGCACACACATTTTGCATCAAAGCCAATTGCCTACTTCAGCTCCGTCATTATTTTCTCTCTAGATTCAGTTAGACTATTGCTAATATTTTACCAAAATAGCATTCATTTTATATATTTACTTCATATTCAATTGTTCATTGCTGAGATTTTTAATTTCAAATTAGAAAAAACAGTGGAACAGTCCTTTATATTGTAGTTTTGAAAAGTATATGCATTTTAACATTTTACCAGTCTAAAAAGTCCAAACTCAATATATTCAGGGAATAATCTGCTTAACTGTAAAAACAAGAATAAAACTAGCTCTGTTCTTTTTCCTCATACTTAATATCTTTATTCTATCAGTGTGCTGGTGCTTGTTTTCAAATCCTTCCATGGCCTCGCTCCTCACTATCTCTAATCTCCTCCAGCCCCACAACCCTTTCCTCCCTCCTCCCCCCACCGCGCACTCCTCCACTCTACTCTCTTTTCTCCCCCCGCCCCACCCGAGATATCTGCACTCCTCTAATTCTGTCCTCGAAAATCCCGGACTATAATCGCTCAACTATTGGTGGCCGTGCTTGCTGTTGCCTAGGCCCCAAAAGCTCTGGAACTCCCTGCCTAAACCTCTCCACATCTCTTTCCTCCTTCAAGATGCTCTATAAAAGCTACCTCTTTGACCAAGCTGTTAATTTCTCCTTATATGGCTCGGTGTCAAATTGTGTCTCTTATAATACTCCTGTGAGGCACCTTGGGACGTTTTACTACATTAAAGGCGCTATATAAATACAAGTTGTTGTTGGTGCTGTCTATGCAGTGGTTATAAATGGGTTTCAAATGTTTTGTTTTTATGTTTTTAATTTTTTTTAAGTTTCATCTTTCACTTCATCTTTCAAGCTTTATCTCGGGTGTCCTTTCTAGTTCCACATTCGATGACAAGAGTATAAAAATGAGGTGCATGTAGGCATAAACTGCAGTCACACTTTAGTTCATCCTTTATGAACTGAAACTTTATTTGAGAAAAAAACGTTTCAAGAAAGGAACTACAGACACTGCTCAAATGCAATAGGAAAGAAACTTGCATCCTGTCAAACAAATTATGTAACAGAGCTTCTTGATATTTTGTCATTAGAAAACTCCACTGCTGTAAGAGTTTTAGGTACTGCAGGTGAATTTGGCTCCAGTGACCATAAGACATGTGAAAGATATCCAAACGGGTTATGCTAACTTTTCAGCACTGAACATGACTTAATATGTGCAGAGCAATTTCCAGAATTAAGTTCTGCCAATAATAGGCCTACACTGTGACACATACTATAACTTGCTTCAAAGGATACCATATCTGAAATATGTATGGAAGAGCTGAACTACATTTTTCAAACTACTCTAAAATATATAAAAAGGAGGTAAACTCACTCTTAAAAGATGAAGCTGGTTCTCTTTTGTGACACACAATGGACCTTGCTTGCAACTATGGGGAAGGCAGGAATTCCCATTAAAAAGTAGCAAAAACATGTCTGCAAACATGCTAAGACATGATGTCAAAAAGACAGCGTTTAAGCTACAAACATTCATCAGTTGTGCTTCTAAAAATCTTTTTCTAAATGCCTTTAATTTATTCTGCAAGTGTAGATACATTTGATTTGTATCTGTTTTTAATGAGCGTTCCCTTGCTCTATATAAACTTTGTGAATTCCTGTTTTCTGCTTATGAGATGTACATGTAGTTAAATCAGTTGTTGGAAAAGTCAATTCCAATTACTGGAAGGCACACGGACAAAATGGGAAAAACTGACAAAAGTGTGACCCAAGGTGCTTAGCGACCTCCCGGATACACTTCCTTCACTTAGGCAAGGGACTCCCAGTGTCAGTGAGGATGTTGCACTTTATCAGGGAGGCTTTGAGGGTGTCCTTGTAATGTTTCCTCTGCCCACCTTTGGCTCGTTTGCCATGGAGGAGTTCAGAATAGAGCGCTTGCTTTGGGAATCTCGTGTCTAGCATGCGGACAATGTGGCCTGCCCAGCGGAGCTGATCAAGCGTGGTCAGTGCTTCTATACTGGAGATGTTGCCCTCGTCGAGGACGCGAATGTTGGTGCGTCTGTCCTCCCAGGGAATTTGTAGGATCTTGCGGAGACATCATTGAAAGTATTTCTCCAGCGACTGGAGGTGCTGCACATGGTCCATGTCTGAGCCATACAGGAGGGCGGGTATTACTACAGCCCTGTAGAGCATGAGCTTGGTGACAGATTTGAGGGCCTGGTATTCAAACACTTTTCCTCAGGCGGCTGAAGGCGGCACTGGCAGCGGTGTTGACTCTTGTCATCAATGTCTGCTCTTGTTGATAAGAGGCTCCCGAGGTATGGGAAATGGTCCACTTTGTCCAGGCCCGTGCTGTGGATCTTGATGACTGGCGGAGCAGTGCTGTGCGGTGAGGACAGGCTGGTGGAGGATCTTTGTCTTACGGATGTTTAGCGTAAGGCCCATGCTTTCGTACGCCTCAGTGAATACTTCGATTATGTCCTGGAGTTCAGCCTCTGTATGTGCGCAGACACAGGCGTCATCCGCGTAGTGTAGCTCGACGAGAGGTTGGGGTGGTCTTGGACCTGGCCTGGAGACGGCGAAGGTTGAACAAGTTCCCACTGGTTCTGTAGTTTAGTTCCACTCCAGCGGGGAGCTTGTTGACTGTGAGGTGGAGCATGGCAGCGAGGAAGATCGAGAAGAGGGTTGGTGCGATGACGCAGCCCTGTTTGACCCCAGTCCAGACGTGGATTGGGTCTGTGGTGGATCCGTTGGTAAGGATCACTGCCTGCATGTCGTCGTGGAGCAGGCAGAGGATTAAGAACAACTTTTGGGGGTATCAGAAACGGAGGACGACGTTCGACAGTGTCAAAGGCCTTTGTAAGGTTGAAGGCGGCCATGTATAAGGGTTGGCGCTGTTCCCTGCATTTTTCCTGCAGCTGTCGCGCTGCAAAAATCATATCCACTGTGCCCCGTAGAGGACGAAATCCGCACTGTGACTCCGGGAGGAGCTCCTCGGCCACAGAAAGAAGACGGTTAAGGAGGACTCTAGCGACAACTTTCCCAGTAGCTGATAGCAAGGAGATCCCTCGGTAGTTGCCATAGTCGGACTTGTCCCTTTTTAAAAAGATGGTCACGATCACTGCATCTCTCAGATCTCCCGACATGCTCTCCTCCCTCCAGATGAGAGAGATGGTCATTTATTCGCGCCAACATTGCCTCTTCGCCATACTTTAGTGCCTCAGCAGGGATTCCATCTACTCCCGTAGCCTTGTTGTTCTTAAGCTGTCTTATGGCTTTTTCTACTCGTGCAGTGTTGGGGTTTTTACTGAGGTGGTGGCGGGATGGAATCGAGAACACTCGAGTCAAAGGCAGAGTGTCGACTGAGGAGATCGTCAAAGTGCTCCTTCCAGCGGGCCCTGACTGCCTCAGTGTCCTTGATGAGTGTTTCCCCATTCTTGGCCAACATTGGGGTGGGGGCCTTGGGAGTTTAGACCATAGGTGGCCTTGACTGCGATGAAGAATCCTCGTACATCATGGCTGTTGGCTAGCTACTGTATCTCCTGTGCTTTCTCCATCCACCAGCTGTTCTTTAGGTCCCGGGTTTTTTGTTGGACCTCAGCCTTGAGCAGTCTGTAATGCTGCTTTGCTACTCCAGAGTTGGGTTGTTACTTGAGGCTCAGAAATGCTCTGCATTTGCGATCTATTAGCTCTTGGATCTCCTGATCATTCTCATCAAACCAGTCCTGATGTTTCCTGGTTGAGTGACAGAGCGTCTTTTTGCAGGCACTGGTTATGGAGGCCTGGAGGGCAGACCAAGCGCTGTGAGCATTCTGCGTCTCAGGGTCATCAAGGCACGCCAGGTTAGCTGTGAGATGCTGGCTGTATAGGGCTCACTTAGCTGGGTCTTTATGTGCCCCGACATTGACTTTTTTGTGGCACTGCTTCTGCCACCACCCCCATCACCCGCCGCTTTGAGGCTATGTTGATGTCGATGATGGATCAGATTAGGCGGTGGTCCGTCCAGCGGTCGTCAGCTCCTGTCATGGCGCAGGTGAGGCACACATCCTTGATCACTGGCTCGGACGATGACATAGTCGAGCAAGTGCCAGTGTTTGGAGCGAGGGTGTTGCCACGATGCTTTGTATTTGTCCCTCTGGTGGAACAAGGTGTTAGAGATGAAAAGTTCATGTTCTAGACACTTGTCAGGAGTAGGGTACCGCTGGAGTCGGCTTTCCCTATCCCCTCTCTGCCAATCACGCCTCCCCAGAGGGCTGTGCCTTTGCCGAACCTGGCGTTGAAGTCACCCAGGAGGATCAGTTTGTCGTCCGCAGGGACAGGGATTTTGAGAGATTGGAATAAAAACCCAGTTTGGTCTCATCTGTTGCATCGAGTGTTGGGGCGTATGCACTGATGACTGTGGCGCATTGATTCCAGGATAGGGTGAGTCGAGAAATGTTACGTACTGCGCAGGTTAGCCATGCTTTGGTTCCTGAGGATGTCTCCGTCAGCTACTTTTCAGTTGGTGCAATGTGCTATCATTCATCGTGGTCCTTCAAATCACAGTCTCCAGCCTGCGCTGTGAGCCTACTCATGCCACCCACCCTGTCCCCTCTGCTGCTAACCATTTGTCTGTGTTCTGTTATATTTTGCAGAATGTGAGGCCAACCCTGAAGATGCAGAAGATTCAGACAAGGATGAGCCTGAAGAGAATAATATCTTCCAATCCCACCTTCCAGACCAAGGGCATGGGGGTGAGGGTGAGGGGGAGGGGGACACGGAGCTGGATGAAGCCCCCACTGTTTTACTGACTTTGGAGATGGTGCAGATGCCACGCATTGAGGTGCTAGCCCCTTCCGTGACTAGTAGTTTGAGTGTTGGTGGGACATTCCATGGTTTCCTAATGTCCGAGGCTGCAGGTCCCAGTGGTGGGATGTGAGCCACACTCATGGGGAGCAGGGGAAAGAGAGCTCGACTGTGCTCTCCTGAGGTGCAGGATCTAACAGATGTGCTTCAGATGATGGCCTTGAGTGGGGAGAGCACTGACCTTACGCGATCACTCCTGGACACCATCAGTGGGGTGGGTGATGAAGTAGTGGGACTGTCGGGAGAACAAGCAATCTCGCGAGAAATGGGAACGATGTCCGGGACTATGAGTGAGGGAATGTCAGAGATAGTGCAAACACCATCAGTGAACATGAGGGAGGGAATGTTGCAGGTCGTTGAGACATTGAAGGCACATGAGGGGCAGCATGTTGGAGTTAGCTGTTGCAAAGGAACACGCCCAAACCCCGCGCCCATTGACTGAATCAACTGGCACTCCGACTCCAATCCCCACACCAGCCTCTGAAGAGCCCCAAACCGGGTCATCCACATTCTAGGAGGCGGGCGGCAAAGAATAAGCTTGGTACTAACCCCAGAAACACTGCGCCACTGCCTTTGGGCAGGGCTGGTGGTGTCACCAAGAACAAGCGCAGCAGGCGGTCTTAAAATAAGGTGGAGGAGAGATGGGTGCAGCCTTTCTTTGCTGCTGTTATTATTGTTACTGCTATAATTGTTGTTCTCAAATTGTTTTTTGTAAGTTATGTAAATTTACAAGTTTAAAAGTTAGTAAGTGATCTTAAAGTTTGTAAGTGATCATAACTTAAAACTTTAAAGTATGATACAAGAATAATTTTATTAAAGAACGGTTTGTTAAATTGATGAATATATTTTACATTAAAACTGAATCATTTACATTATTTGTTCCATTATTAGCACAACTTTTGAAGTAAACAAGAATCATTTCCATCATTTGTTCCATTAACACAACACAACATTACGGAACATGTCCAAACAGTAAACATGGTCCATGTGGAATAGTTGTAGCTGAGCCTTCAGTCAGCAAAACGTTCACGGATGAGCTGCTGGAGCAAGGCTCGAGCAATCATTAAAAGGGCACGATGGCCTGCCCTCCTCCACTGTCGTGCTCCGGGTTCAGGTACTTGCAAGGCTTCCTCGTCATCTGCATCTTCATCATTATCAGTCACCCTCACCGCAGGTGGGTCTTCTCTTACCAGCTGCTGCTGCCTCATGATGGCCACGTTGCGCAGCATGCAGCACACAACAATGACCGACAATCTCAGGGGAGTATAGCAAGTAGCTTCCAGAATGGTCCAGGCATCGGAAATGCTGTTTCAAGATGCCAACGGTCCTCTCTATGATGCTGCGCATTGCAATGTGCGACATGCTGTATTCCCGGTCAGCTTCCGTCCGGGTTACGCGCAAGGGCATCATGAGCCAGGTGGCAAAGCTGTACCCTTCGTCTTCCAATAGTCAGCTCTGCCCTTCTGGCTGCTGCTGCTAAAACATAGCAGATATAATGTTCTTGCGTAGGATGAGCGTATCATGGGTGCTCCCAAGGTTATCTTACATCGACTGACATGATGCGATGCATGTCATGTCACACAAGCTGTACATTAATGGAGTGGAAGTCTTTTCTGTTCCTGTACATCTCGGAATCCTCCAAAAGGTGCTCGCAAGGTGATGTGGGTACAATCAATGCAGCCCTATTTCTTTGGGAAGCCAGTAATCCTAGAGAAGCCCACAGCCCTGTCACGCATTGATGGACGATCACAGGGAACTTTATGTAATCATTCCTCCGGGAATATAGTGCAACAATCACCTGCCGAATGCAGATGTGTGTTGCATGTTGAGAAATGGCGCACATATCCCCAGTTGTAGCTTGAAACGATCCGGAGGCATAGAATGAAAGTGCAGCTGTAACCTTCATTTCAACTGACAAAGCAGTCCTCTTGACGCTTCTAGGTTGCAGGTCTGCTTTCACCAACTCACAGTTACAACTTCTTTGCGGAAACGCAGTCTTCTGACAGTCTGTATAACTCAGGTTCAGGGTATGAATGCCTGTCTCGATATACCCGAGGTGGGTAAGGCCTCCTACCCAGCACCCTGCGGGCTCAGAGATTGGTTTCTCATGCGATGACGTCAAATCATTTGTCTCCTCCGTAGCACCATGATGCAGAGGGCTCGCACAAGGTATAGTATTGTTAGTCTTGCCCCCATGGTTACATTTTACCTTTGCAAGTAGCTCAAAATGGCAGGAAGGCAGGCAGGACTGGTTCTTTGTTGTCTCTCTCCCAAAGGTCTATATGGACCGCACCCAGGTCTCAGCAGTCTTGTGACTTCTCTCTCCTCTTCCCCTTCTCCCTTCTCCTCCCCCCCCACCCCCCGCTCCCCCACCCTTCTCCCAGCTTGCTTTGCAGCTGAGCCCATGTCCGAGCACGGGGCTGATTCTGCCGACCAAATCTGTGACCGTCCAGCCCTGTTTGAAGACGTTCGGTGGTGGCGTGCGAGTAAAAAAAAAATGAAAACTTCAGAATTCCATGAAACTTCCATGTACTCCGTTGAAAGGTTAAAAAAAATGTAATCTTTATTATGGATATTTAAAATGTTCCCAACTCCCTCTAGAAACTATGAGGAGAAATAATGGCGTCTTTCAGCGCCGATTTCTCAATGTGCGCTGTTTTCTGTTAACTCACCAGAAAGCTTTTTTGGGAGTGGCCAGATACGCCGACCTAGCAGAACTTTTTTTTGGCCAAACTGTGAAAAAAAAAAATCAGCAAAACTGGCGCAGACATGAGGGAATGTAAAAAAAAAATCGTAACTCAGTTATGCCGGTGCAGATTCCTGTGAGAAACTTTGATTTAAATACCTATGCCAAAAAAATGCTGCAAATGACCCAGGAAAATTGAGTCCATGGTGTATAAAAGATCATGGTTTTGAACGGTTTGTAAGAGTATACTCAAAACATACAGAAAGCAGTAAAGTCATTCTCTGTATGCAGTTAAAGGTCGCTAAAGTCTGTTCCGTATACTCCATTACGAAGTCTTGTGTTCACTCGAAACATATTGTTGTGAACCAGTGAAGAAAGGATGTTGCTTTTCAAAAGTGCATGTTTTGTTGGACTACTTTTCTCATACTAACAGCCTCTTGCCTCGCTCCAGAAAGAATTCTGTAGTCTTTTTTCAGCCATAACTGAAATCATAAAATAGTGGATGCATTGGTGATCATTTTCCAGCAGTCTATTGACTCTGGATCAGTTCCTATGGACTGGAGGGTAGCTAATGTAACACCACTTTTTAAGAAAGGAGGAAGAGAGAAAACAGGAAATTATAGACTGGTTAGCCCGACATCAGTGGTGGGGAAAATGTTGGAATCAATTATTAAAGATGAAATAACAGCGCATTTCGAAAGCAGTGACAGGTTCGGTCCAAGTTAGCTTGGATTTATGCAAGGGAAGTCATGCTTGACAAATCTTCTGGAATTTTTTGAGGATGTAACTAGTAGGGTGGACAGGGGAAAACCAGTGGATGTGGTGTATTTGGACTTTCACAAGGCTTTTGACAAGGTCCCACACAAGAGATTGGTGTGCAAAATTAAAGCACATGGTACAGGGGGTAATGTATTGACATGGATAGAGAACTGGTTGACAGACACGAAGCAGAGATTCGTGATAAACGGGTCCTTTTCAGAATGGCAGGCAGTGACTAGTGGGGTGCCGCAGGGCTCAGTGCTGGAACCCCAGCTATTTACAATATACATCAATGATTTAGATGAAGGAATTGAGTGTAATATCTCCAAGTTTGCAGATGACACTAAGCTGGGTGGCGGTGTGAGCTGCGAAGAGGATGCTAAGAGGCTGCAGGGTGACTTGGACAGGTTAGGTGAGTGGGCAAATGCATGGTAGATGCAGCATAATGTGGATAAATGTGAGGTTACCCACTTTGGTGGCAAAAACACGAAGGCAGAATATTATCTGAATCGCGGTAGATTATGAAAAGGGGAGGTGCAACAAGACCTGGGTGTCATGGTACATCAATCATTGAAAGTTGGCATGCAGGTACAGCAGGCGGTGAAGGCGGCAAATGGCATGTTGGCCGTCACAGCTAGGGGATTTGAATATAGGAGCAGGGAGGTCTTACTGCAGTTGTACAGGGACTTGGTGAGGCCTCACCTGGAATAGCGTGTTCAGTTTTGGTCTCCTAATCCGAGGAAGGACATTCTTTCTATTGAGGGAGTGCAACGAAGGTTCACTAGACTGATTCCTGGGAGGGCAGGACTGACATATGAGGAGAGACTGGACCGACTGTGCCTGTATTTACTGGAGTTTAGAAGAATGAGAGGGGATCTCATAGAAACATATAAAATACTGACTGGACAGGTTAGATGCAGGAAGAATATTCCCAAACTTGGAGAAGTCCAGAACCAGGGGACACAGTTTAAGGAGAAGGGGTAAGCCATTTAGGACCAAGATGAGGAGAAACTTCTTCACTCAGAGTTGTTAACCTGTGGAATTCTCTGCCGCAGAGTTGTTGATGCCAGTTCGTTGGATATATACAAGAGGGAGTTAGATATGGTCCTTACGGCTAAGGAGATCAAGGGGTATGGAGAGAAAGCAGGAAAGGGATACTGAGGTGATGATCAGCCATGATCTTATTGAATGGTGTTGCAGGCTCGAAGGGCCAAATGGCCTACACCTGCACCTATTTTCCATGTTTCTAAGTCTATGTTTCTATAAGACCTGAATTGTAGGAGTTAAAATTTCACCCAGGGGAACACATCTGACAGCTTTGTAAAAGTACACAACCTTGAAAGTACACGATCGTCTAGATGAGTGGAAAGCACATCACGAAATTCAGTTTTAAGGACATTATTCCTCACAAACTTGATCACACGCTTTGTCACACAAGCCTATTTTTAGGGGGTCTATCATCCTGCTGCAGTTCCTTTCTTTTCCTAATTGCCTCAAAACTAAAGAGCTTTCGCTGCATTAGAACTACATAACTTCTATCACATTATGATGGAAATAGAAACAATGCTGTATCACAGGATAAAAATAACAGTACCAAGCCATTACTCCAAAATCTTCAACTAATTTTGGTTAAAGGTCACAATTCCAAACTTTGGAAACTTCCATGAGGACCACCATCAAGCATGCTCCAAAGTGGGGGGTGGCAAGGAGAGGGACAAAAATCATAAGACCAGTAGTCCCATTTTAAAATACAGCTTCTATTGTTTTAACAGAGTCCATTTCTCCTACTAGTCACATTTCCTTGTAGCATTCTGTTGCTGCTTCTTATTCGATAATAAGAGGAGTAGGAGCACTAACAGTAGGAAGTAGTGTCGAAATCAACGGTCTCAAACACTACAGGAACAGCTGTTAATTATATTGTAGTTTATGGTAGTGAATTAAGATCTATAGTGTAGACCCAGCTACATTATCTTTCAAAGAGACCGTTGTTTAAAAAGGGAGAAAGGGATAGACCAAATAATTACACAGTCAGCCTAACCTCGGTGGTGGAAAAATTATTGGGAAAAATTCTGACGGAAGGGATAAATCTTCAATTAGAAAGACACTGGTTAATCAAGGACAGTCAGCGTGGATTTGTTAAGGGAAGGTTGTGTCTGATTAACTTGATTTAATTTTTGGAGGAGGTAACAAGGAGGGTCAATGAGGATAGTGCTTTTGATGATGTGTATGTGGATTTTAGCAAGGCTTTTGGTAAGGTCCCACATGGCAGACTGGTCACAAAAGTAAAAGCTCATGGGATCCAAGGCAAAGTGGCAAGTTGGATCCAAAATTAGCTCAGATGCAGAAAGTAAAGGTTAATAGTTGACTGGCATTTTTGTGACTGGAAAACTGTTTCCAGGGGGGTCCTGCAGGGCTCAGTACTAGGTCCCTTGCTTTTTGTGGTATATATCAACGATTTAGACTTGAATGTAAGGGCTATGATTAAGAAGTTTGCAGATGATACAAAAATTGGCCATGTGGTGATTGATGAAGAAAGCAAGCTGTAGATTGCAGGAAGGTATCAATGGACTGGTCTGGTGGGCAGAACAGTGGCAAATGGAATTCAATCTGGTAAAGTATGAGGTAATGCATTTGGGGAGGGCTAACAAGACATGGCAATACACAATAAATGGTAGGATACGGAGAAGTGTAGAGGAATAGAAGGACCTTGGAGTGCATTTCCACAGATCCCTGAAGACAGGTAGATAAGGTTAAGGTGGTATACAGCATACTTTATTAGCCGAGGCATAGAATACAAAGCAGGGAGGTCATGCTTGAACTGTATAAAACACTAGTTAGGCCACAACTAGACTACTGGTCACTACATTACAGGAAAGATGTGATTGCACTAGAGAGGGTACAGAGGAGATTTACGAGGATGTTGCCTTCACTGGAGAATTTTAGCTATGAGGAAAGATTGGATAGGCTGGGTTGTTGTCTTTGGAATAGACAAGACTGAGGGGAGACCTAATTGAGGTGCATAAAATTATGAGGGGTCTGGATAGAGTGGATAGGATGGACTTATTTCCCTTAGTAGAGAAAGCAACAAGCAGGGGGCATAGATTTAAAATAATTGGTAGGAGGTTTAAGAGGGGATTTAAGGGAAATTGCTTCACACACAAGGTGGTGGGGGTCTGAAACTTACTGCCTGAAAGGGTAGTAGAGGCAGAAACCTTCACCACATTTAAAAAGGTACTTGGATATGCATTTGAAGTGCCGTAACCTACAAGGCTACAGACCAAGAGCTGGAAAATGGGATTAGGCTGGATAGCTCCGTCAGCCGGCACGGACACATTGGGCCAAATGGCCTCCTTCTGTGCTGTAAATTTCTATAATTCTATGATCAATCATATCAGCATTTAGAATGCAATACTGTTGAATTCATGCTGGATTGTCATAGAAGCAACTGTTTTTTGTTTAAGTATTTCATGCATTTGTGGAACATTAAGTGTTAACAATTTCTAAGATTTCATTCTCACTGTTAAATTAACCTTTAAATTTGAATAATAAATGTGAAACTATATTTACTGAAAATGTTTCAAGCAACTAACAATTATGATTTGAACCAGTCAATTTTTAGGATTGGGACCAGTTCCTTAACTTACTTTTATATTTGAGAGTAGTTTTAAAACTATAGCTCAGTTCTGCCATTTAAAATAATCACTCAAGGGAAATTAATTACAAAAGGCAATTTTTTTTCTCAATTAATATATGAACAAAGATAGAAGTTGTGCACTTTCCACAGAACTGGCCCTGGATTGGAACCACAGAAAAATCACTTCTTTAAAAGCAGCCTTTTGTGGATCAATCTCAAGATATAAAAAACAAAGACTCAACCTATGTCTACACTTCCACCATCAAATGTTCACAATGCTTCAGCTGGAGATGATCAACTAACAAAATTCCAACAAAAATAAGCATATATCTGTTGATCTGCTTGAAATACAGGTTAAACTTCTCTTATCCAGACTCCCTTATCCGGCACCACCCCTCATCCAGGACCATTCCTAGCCGTCGGGTGGCTCATGCGCAGAACGCGACAGTCAAAATCCTACTCACAAATATAATCTTTCTCCTCAATCAGCTGCCTCCTCCTTGTCGCCCTGCTGGAACTCCTGCAGCCACAGTCCTCGGGCCAGCTGCTCCTCCCCACAGCGCTCCCTCCCTAGGGAGAGGGGATGTGGTCGGACCAATTCTTCTCGACCCACCATCTCTTCTGGGCTCGCCGATTCTTCGGGGCCCCCTGCACACTGATTGGCTGGCTGACTGACTGATGGTCCAGCCAATCAGCGTACACACACACACACTTACCCCACTTACAGCACTTAAATGCGCAGTCCACCCAAACATGTGACTTCCCCTCCTCCGGCAAAATCTCTCGTTCAGGACAAGCCAGGTCCCAAAGGTGCCGGATAATGGAGATTCAACCTGTACTTAGAAATGTTGACTTAAGATACTTGGAACAGCATTTTATTTTCTAAATGTCATGTTTGACCCCTCTCCGCACTATAAAAGTACAGTATGATATTAATTTTTTCTGTATTCTGAATGCAATGAAGACCTGGTAAGTATATACATTAAGGAACACTAAAGAAAAATCTCATCATGCTGCCAAGTCTAAACGGTCATTTTCTAAACACACTTATCTAGCATCCTCAAAATCCAGAATTTATATCAATCCCCAGCTACAATTATGAATTTCAGCACTGTTTTGCCTAAATTATATACATTGTTTAAAAATAAAATTATTGCAGTGATTAACTAATTGCTAACTTTTTAAAATATCTGATCCTATTGCAACTAATGCTAACAAGACTATTTAAAAACCATCCGACAGGAAGAAAATTAAGTTATTTCTTCGACTGCTGGACTCAAAACTTCAGTGAGCACGAGTCCTAATCATTCCTATACACAGCAACGAAAAGGAGTTTGTTGTAAGAACATAATTGAAATTTATAGCACATACATACTCTGCAGTAATAAAATACAGAACAGCATGATGCATTGCGCAATGCTATTTTAGTCACGTGGCACGTTGCTACATGTTGTGGTTGTCTGGCAGTAGAAAAGTTAAATTGGTAATAAAATGGTCATAACCCTTTATCAGAAGTTGCAGATCAATATGTTTCAAAACAGTGGCCCGGATTTTGTGGTCAGCAGTGAGTGAACGGCACTAGTCGTTCATTCTACTTACTCACAGACTTTCTATAGGCTTTTGTATTCAAAGTTTCCATTATTGGAAATCAAAAACAGCCCGGCACCTTCTACAGGTGATCTGGGACCTGTGTGAACAGGGAAAGCAATAGTGCATCTCCTTCACCAGTCAGATTGAAGAATCCTTACTGAGGCACAAAAGTTTGAATAGTTCATTCAATGCCAAATCATGCACAGAAAGTGAAATAAAGATGGGAAAAGAAAGATGGGATTAAGGGCTAAATTTTGACTCACCCCTTTTTTCGGTGCACTTACCGGAGATGCGCCGTTTTTCTACGTTCAGAAGTGCGGCGAAAAAAATTCCTCCCCACTTTGGCCGCTGTCCGGCCTCCTCCCTGTGGTCGTGCAGCGTGGCCAGTCGAGTCGGGGGTGGAGCCAGCGTCCTGCGCTGAAAACAGTGCCGAGACGTCGACACATGCGCAGTGGAGTGTCCGCGCATGCGCAGTAGCTCCTCGACCCAGCCTCTCCGTGTCTTGCTGCAGCCGCTGTGTGGGAGGGACCCGATGCCAGCCAAATGTTGCTGTGAGTAGGGGTAGTTGATTTGAAGCTTCAAATCATCTAGAAATCGCACTGGAGGCCACTCGGCCAGGGCTAGGGGTCGGCGGGCAGAACTGATAGTGCTCCTGCCTGGATGATTTCTATCTGTTCTCCTGCCTGCCCACCCCTAGTCTTGGCCGAGTGGCCTCCCAGTGTGATTGATAACGCGTTAAGTGTTGGGTCTCGCCACCAGCAATTAACAAGAGCAATCGGGGCCATGCCACTCAGTCTCAACTCGCCGTGGACCCACAGAACAGCCCCTGCACTCGCTCAACCAGCGAAGATTCTAATAAACTTAAGTCCCCGTCCTCTCTTCACGCCCCGCCCCCCCCCCCACCCCACCTTTTAATCTCTTTAAAACGGTGCCTCTGTTCAGAGCAGCTCTGAACGCCGTTCTATATTCTGGTCCTTGTCTCAGTGTGAGTGAGTGAATTTTTTTTTTTTTTAATTAACACATTCTCCTGTCTCTGGTTGAGTTAGCTGCGGCGTACAGTTTCTGCACTTGAGTTGATGTTCAGTATGTAAATAGCCATATCTCTGCACCCGACACTGCTATAACCAGCTTCTTTTTTTTTCCTGTTCCTGTTGTGTCTCCACCCCCCCCACCCCCCAACCCTTGTTCGGTTGCACCCACCAGACTAGTGGGAACTGAGAAGTGAGATTCCATCTCTTCCAACATGCAACTCTTAGAGAACAAATAGAAATCATCTAGGCAGGATTGGGCTCCTGCCTGCCCCTAGCCCTGGCCGAGTGGCCTCCCGGTGTAATCGATCCAGTATAATCATTGCAAACAAACAGTTGCTTTAAAGTAGTTGTGAGATTAAGGCAATTTAATTCAATGATCTTTTACTTTTATTTTTGTAGTTTAAGTTTCCATGAATGCTTCGGTTGTATAGTAAATTAACTTTGCGATGTTTGTCATATGATATCCTATATAACTGTTTGATCCTATTCACGTTCTTTAGTCATTAAGTTTCTTTATTAATGACCAAATTAAATTTTAGTCTTTTGAAACTCACTCGGCCAGGGCTAGGGGCGGGCAGGCAGGAGAACTGATACTATCAGTTCTGCTGGCCTCCCGCCCCTATCCCAGGCCGAATGGCCTCCGATGTACCTACCTGTACCAAAACTGTACACAGTACTCCAGGTGTGGCCTCATCAATACCCTGTACAGTTTGTAGCAGGACTTCTCTGCTTTTATACTCTACCCCCCTTTCAATAAAGGCCAACATTCCATTTGCCTTCCTGATTACTTGTTGTACCTGCATACTAACTTTGTGCTTCATGCACAAGGACCCCCCAGGTCCCTCTGTACTGCAGCACTTTGCAATTTTTCTCCATTTAAATTATTTGCTTTTCGATTATTTCTGCCAAAGTGGATCACCTCACATTTTCCCACATTATACTCCATCTGCCAAATTTTTGTCCACTTAGCCTGTCTGTATCCCTTTGCAGATTGTTTGTCCTCCTCACAATTTTCTTTCCCACCCATCTCTTTGTATCAGCAAATTTGGCTACATTACATGCAGTGGGATGTAATATTTATACGTGCACATTTTAGATCACAGTGTCACACCTTGCCAGTCAGTCAACATCTCTCATTTCAAGCTTATTGGAACAAAATGCAACTCTTGAGAAGAAACACGGTTGCTTTTATATTATTGAACTCTTTTAATGGATACAAGTCAGTAATTGTCTCAATTTCTATGATCAACTCACTCAACCTTGTAGTGCAAATGAAGCATTAAAAACACAGGTGCACTAGGTCAATATTATTCTATGTTCAGCTATGTAGGTTAGTTTTGCATCACAGGCAGAAAATACATCTGAATCAGCACATCATGCTCAAGAGCCGAGGTGAGGGCTCGCTGCTAAAAGAGCACAGATTAAATCATTTGCAAAATGACTCAAATTTAACAGGTTACATATGTCATATCATTTAACATTTAAATTAATATTGACAGTTACATGCTCTATCAAACAATTTTAATTATAGAACACAGAGTCTGTCATTTTATGTTGATAATGATCACCATTAGAGCTGTACTGATTTAATTCTGAAACTGTAGCATTTTATGACTAACTTAACACACAGATGCATAGCTGCTTTACAACACCTCTTTCCCCCTCCCCCACCACCACCCCGACCCGACACCAAGTCATTAATACAATAATTATTTTAGAGAGATTCATGAAAGGCAGCTCTGGTCGTAGTGCTGAGCAGCAAGTGGAAAAAAAGTGCACATCTGTCACATGATTCAAATTTTAAACAGAATATGATATGGAGATGTACCTTGTATGCAATTTACAACATTTGTTAAAATAAATGAAATTAAATAATTTATCTTTTTTACCTGCGCCTTGAGATTTGATTATTGATGCACTAGATGCTCTTCGTGCGTTTCCTGCTGTGCGTTGCTTTTTGTAGGTCGGTGGTGACCTTAAATATGTTCGGCCATCGTTTTGGTGGTTGGACCAATTTACTCCTGTAGCCTGCGGTTCACTCTGGGGCAACTCTGTTCTGTATGAAGAGTTGGGTCTCCCATCATCTAATGTTTGGGCGGGGGGGGGGGGGGGGGGTGGTGGAAAGCAAGACAACAAAGGAGTCTATTTTACAGACTATACAAATATCAAATATATTTCCAAAGTAACAATTCAGATTTTACAACCAACACAGCTTTATACAAAAACATTTCCAAATTAATGACAAGCATTGCCATTTTTCATCTCCTACAGCATTGAGCGGCTTACTTTTAATTCCCATATTCTGCAATGTCAGAAATAAATTGTTTTTTCACTACTTTCTTCTTGACTCTTGCACTTCGGAAATTTTTCTATCAGGATTGAACAGTGTGTTGTGGCATCAACAACTCACTTCTGGCTGTTACCAAAAGATGCTGAGAATAATGTATGCTAATAATACTACTCCTTACTCCATGCATCTCACCTGCATGAGCTGGCTGACATAAAGGGATTGGGGAGGGGGCGGGGAGAAAAAAAGAGAGAGAAATGAGGAGGAATAACAGATGTCTCGGTGTGATTATTGGCAGAAACTCAATAAACTTCATGTCTTGGGACACTTTATTTACAGCACATTATCATACCACCAGACAGCTGTAAGCACTTCAGTAAGCTCATCAGAAAAATGTATGTCTCTCACCTTTGTTAAAACGGAAAAGGCTTACAAAAGAGCTATAGGCTGATCTGAAGGGGGGTTCATCTTGATCTGGAGTCAGAGGCTTAAAATGGGTGAGATGGGATGGGCTTGTAGAAGAGCGAGACTGTTCATTCCCAAGATCCACGGAAAATTTGATCTTCTCCTCTGCTGCCATCACATGCACCTGGAATAAAAACAGATTAATTTTTCATTTTTGCTGGAATTTAAACACATTTTCAACTGCCATGTCAGTCGGTAGCACTCATCTCCAAGTCAGAAAGTTGTAGATTCATGTCCCAGAAACTTGAGCACAAAAATCTAGGCTGACACTCCAGTGCAGTACTGAGGGAGCGCTGCACTGTCAGAGGTGCCGACTTTCGGATGAGACATGAAACCAAGTCTGCGCTCAGGTGGACGGAAAAGATTCCATGGCACTATTTCAAAGGAGAGCAGGGAGTTATCCCTGGTGTCCTTCTAATATTTATCTCTTGATCAACATCACTGAAAACACACGATAATGATCATTATCACCGTGCTGTTTGCGGGAGCTTGTCGTGTGCAAATTGGCTGCCTCGTTTCCTACATTACAACAGCAAATGTACTTCAAAAGTATTTAATTGGCAGTAAAGTACTTTGGAAGATCCTGAAGTCATAAAACGCACTATATAAATGCAAGTCTTTTTCTCCTTTCTTTCAGTGCACACCCAGAACACCTGTACTTGGTGCAGAAAAAAGTCGTCTTAGCTGATTTGGTAAAATAAAAGCATAAAAATTTGGTGCACATCATAGAATTGCTGCATTCATGCATAATAAACCAAATAAAAACAGAATCCATCATAGAAGGTACTTTAACATTTCAAAACTGTAGCCAATGGCAAACGCATAGTTCGCTGGCCACTAGATAATAAATAATGTAAATCTGCCAACTTCTCTTGTTCTGGCAGTAGCAGAGGCCCATTTTCACAGGAATTAGGAGTTGCTGACAGGTTTATTGGTGCCACTTTTGTCTGGTGCGCAATGAAGAATGCTATCAGGGGGAAGTGTCTAAGGGGGAAAAGTAATTACTTTGAACCACTCTTCCAAGTTCAATGCGCAAAAGACACCAGAAAAAAAAACTTGCATTTATGACCTCAGGATGTCCATAGCACTTCACAGCCAATGAAGTGCAGTCACTGTTGTAATAAGAACATAATAGGAGGAGTAGGCCATACGACTCCTCGATCCTGCTCCGCCATTCAATAAGATCATGGCTGATCTGATCATGGACTCAGCTCCACTTCCCTGCCCGCTCCCCATAACCCCTCATCGTTTAAGAAACTGTCTATTTCTGTCTTAAATTTATTCAATGTCCCAGCTTCCACAGCTTTGAAGCAGCAGATTCCACAGATCCACAACCCTCAAGAAATTTCTCCTGATCTGTTTTCAATGGGCGGCCCCTTATTCTAAAATCATGCCCTCTAGTTCTAGACTCCCCCATCAGTGGAAACATCCTCTCTGCATCCACCTTGTCAAGCCCCCACATAATCTTATATGTTTCGATAAAATCACGTTTCATTCTTCTGAATTCCAATGAGTAGAGGCCCAACCTACTCAACCTTTCCTCATAAGTCAACCACCTCATCTCCGGAATCAACCTAGTGAACCTTCTCTGAACTGCCTCCAAAGCAAGTATTTCCTTTTGTAAATATGGAAACCAAAACTGTACGCAGTATTCCAGATGTGGCCTCACCAATACCCTGTATAGCTGTAGCAAGATTTCCCTGCTTTTATATTCCATCCCCTTTGCAATAAAGGCCAAGATTCCATTGGCCTTCCTGATCACTTGCTGTACCTGCATACTATCCGTTTGCGTTTCATACACAAGTACCCCCAGGTCCCACTGTACTGCAGCACTTTGCAATCTTTCTCCTTTTAAATAATAACTTGCTCTTTGATTTTTTTTCTGCCAAAGGGCATGACCTCACATTTTCCAACATTATGCTCCATCTGCCAAATTTTTGCCCACTCACTTAGCCTGTCTATGTCCTTTTGCAGATTTTGTGTGTCCTCCTCACTCATTGCTTTTCCTCCCATCTTTGTATCGTCAGCAAACTTGGCTACGTTACACTCGGTCCCTTCTTCCAAGTTGTTAATATAGATTGTAAATAGTTGGGGTCCCAGCACTGATCCCTGCAGCACCCCACTAGTTACTGGTTGCCAACCAGAGAATGAACCATTTATCCCAACTCTGTTTTCTGTTAGCCAATCTGCTATCCATGCTTATATATATATTACCCCGAAGCCCGTGAACTTTTATCTTGTGCAGTAATCTTTTATGTGCAACCTTGTCAAAAGCCTTCTGGAAATCCAAATACACCACATCCACTGGTTCCCCTTTATCCACCCTGTTCGTTACATCCTCAAAGAACTCCAGCAAATTTGTCAAACATGACTGCCCCTTCATAAATCCATGCTGACTCTGCCTGACCGAATTTTGCTTTTCCAAATGTCCTGTTACAGCTTCTTTAATAATGGACGGCAACATTTTCCCAACCACAGATGTTAGGCTAACTGGTCTGTAGTTTCCTGCTTTTTCTCTGCCTCCTTTTTTTAAATAATAATGTATGGAAACATTACTATTTAAAACACAGCAAGTTCTCACAAACACCAATGTATTAAATGATCAATTGAACAATTTTACTGATGCTGGTTGGAGGATAAAAATTGACCAGGACAGCAGGCAAATTTTCCTGCGTTTCTTCGAATAGCGGATGGGATCTTTTACATTCACCTGAAAGGGCAGACAAGACTTCCGTTTTACATCTCATCTGAAAGACACCACCTTGGAGAGTACTGCAGTCCCTCAGTACTGCTCCGGGGTACCTGCTAAGATTACGTGCTCAGGTCTCTAGAATAGAATGTAGCTCAAGTCCACGAATTTCTGACTCAGGCAAAAGTGCTACCATTGAGCTAAGGCTTGCTCAATTTTTTTTTTGAGCGCACTTTCTCCTCCCACACCGCCCCCCCACCATTAATTTTCTCTTCTCTATTGAAAACAAGTACTCCTGGGGTACAATCCACAGAGTCAACAGGCCAAGTATTAGGAAAGGGAAATTGGAAAAAAAGAGTAGCAATTTTTTAAATGTATCTCTGGGAAATGGGCATTGCTGGAAATGCCACCATTTATTGGCCATCTCTATTTGCCCTCGAGAAGGTGGTGGTGTGCCACCTTCCTGAACCGCTGTAGTCCATGTGGTAATAATGACATGTCCTATTAAACCAATAAAGGGAGGGAAGGACTCAGATTTAAAAAAGGAATGAGAGCAAAGTCCAGGTCATCATCAACAGTGTTAAAGGTAATATAAGTACTTCAGTTTCAGAAAAAAATATAGGAAACAAAATAACTGATCAAAATACAACAGAAGTGATTAAAAAAAAGCAAGGAGTGTGATAAGTTAAAACATGTGTCAAAACATCAGGGCATAAGGGCAAGACAAGGTCTATTGATCAACTAAAAATTCTATACACTAATGAATGTAGCATAAGAAATGAGAGAACAGGCCATCTTAGATTCAGGAATGAGTAATGAGTCTGAATTAGTCATTAATCCAACAGTAAAGGAACACCTAGCTAACATTGACTATAATATGATAGAATTCGATATTAGATTTGAGGGGGAGAAGGGCAAGTCATAAGACAAGGTTTCAAATTTTAGGTTATGCTGACTTTGGAAGGATGAGGCAGGAATTGACCACAAAGATTGGGCAGAACTTTTAACGGTTAAAGCTACTAAAGAACTTTTAAGGTCTTGAACCAGACATACCAATAGGCAGCAGTCAATATCGTTTATGCAATACATCAGAATTATTAAGCTTACAACAATAGTATACGAGCCAAAAGTGGGCAGCGGAAATGTTACAAGGGCACCCTCAAAGCCTTCCTGATGAAGTGCAACATCCCCACAGACACCTGGGAGTTTCTGGCCAAAGACCATCCTAAGTGGAGGAAGTGCATCCGGGAGGGCGCTAGCACCTCAAGTCTCGTCACCGAGAGCGAGCAGAAATCAAGCTCAGGCAGCTGAAAGAGCATGCGGCAAACCAGTCCCACCCACCCCTTCCCTCAACAACTATTTGTCCCACCTGTTAGAGATTGCGGTTCGCATATTGGACTGTACGGCCACCTAAGAACTCATGCCAAGAGTGAAAGCAAGTCTTCCTCGATTCAGAGGGGCTACCCATGATGACGACGACTTTAAAAGCGATAGTTGTACGACAGCTCGCAGGCCCAGGTCCCCGTTTTACTTCCGGACACAGCTAATGTTGTCCTAAATCTGTCCGTTGCTATCCCAGCAGCTTCTGTGCAAAGGTATTCTTTGAGGATCAATGTCTTAACCAATTACTTAGCAAAGGTTCATTAGGCCAGTGTCCATATAATGGGCCCAATTTTTCCAAGCCCGTTATCTGGCATAATACCAGAGTTACGCCAGTTATTCTAGGCCAGAAATAATTTGCCAAAGTTTCCCCGATGTATAATTCAAATTTGACGCCGTTCATCGTGTCGATTAGCCTCGGCAGGTGGAGCCTGCTGTCTGTGCAAAAAAAACGATGCCGAACCTTCTACACATGCACGGGAAAAAAGTTATGTTTTTGACGTCGTTGCAATGGACGCGCATGCGCACTACATCTCAGAGTTGGCAATCAGCCATTTTTAAAGAGCCAGTTGTGTGCGAAAACATTGACTGTTGAGTGAGAGCATTGGAAAAATCGCAGCTGCAGCAATACAAGACGCAACGGGGTGCAAGGACCAAGAATTTCTTACAGGAAGTAGTGGAGGCACGAGTTACTGTGATTGAGAAGAGATGACAGGAGCTGGACACCAGCAGAGGTCACATAAAAGTTCCACACAAAGAAAAGAAGAAATGCTGGAACCAAGTTGCAGAAGATTATTGTGCAATGGTGACCACCACGAGATCTGGAGGTCAGTGTAAAAAGTGATAGGACCTTAGTTAAGTAGTTAGTTAGTGTAAGTAATATTTTTATTTATTCAATGCAATTGCATTTGTAAATGTGCCCATCTGTATGTCCCACCCAGCAGAAAGACACCCTCTTTAAAAAGTTATTGTTGTGTATCTGTAAAGCATGCACTCCCATGTTCTGCCACCAGGGAGCTCATCCACTGAAGTCCCAAGGGATCCCAGCACCCCTTGGGAGCACTGTATATAAGCCGGCCCCTAAGGCCTGTTCCTCACTCTGGAGTGTCTTATTAAAGACTGAGGTCACTGTTACTTTAACCTCCCTGTGTGCAGCCTCATCGGTGTTAGGAACACAATAACTGGCGACGAGAATACGAATCCAACGCAAAGATGTAGCAAACTGTGGGCATCCTGGAGAAGTTCTCCGAGGGTGAGGATTGGGAAGCCTATGTCGAACGGCTAGACCAGTACTTTGTAGCCAATGAGCTGGACGGAGAAGGAAGCGCTGCAAAAAGTAGAGCGGCCCTCCTCATAGTCTGCGGGGCACCGACCTAACAGCCTCATGAAGAATCTTCTGGCTCCGTGAAACCCACAGATAAGTCGTATGGAGGAGCTGTGTACACTGGTTCGGGAGCATCTTAACCCGAGGAAGAGCTTGCTGATTACGAGGTATCGGTTCTACACGTGCCAGTGATCTGAAGGTCAGGAAGTGGCGAGCTACGTCGCCGAGCTAAGGCGACTTGCAGGGCAATGTGAGTTTGATGGCTACCTGGAGCAGATGCTCAGAGACTTTTTTGTACTGGGCATTGGCCACGAGACCATCCTACGAAAACTTGTGACTGTAGAGACACCGACCCTCAGTAAGGCCATTGCAATAGCACAGGCGTTTATGTCCACCAGTGATAACACCAAACAAATCTCTCAGCACACAACTGCCAGCAGGCCTCAGGTGACCCAGATGACTCAGAGTCCCAACAAAGGATGAATGCAATGCAATTCACACCTTGTTGGCATTGTGGAGGCTTCTATTCAGCCTATTCATGCCGCTTCAAAGGGTATGTTTGCAAGAGCTGCGGAACAATGGGGCACCTCCAAAGAGCTTGCAAACGAGCTGAAAGCTCTGCAAAACCTGCTAACCACCACGTGGCAGAGGAAGATCGGTCCATAGTGGATCAAAGCAATTTCGAGCCCGAGAGGCGCGGCAGATGCTGAAGTACACGGGGTGCACACATTTTCGATGAAATGTCCACCTATAATGCTAAATGTAAAATTGAATGGCTTACCCGTAGCCATGGAACTGGACACTGGCGCTAGCCAATCCATCATGAGTAAAAAGATATTTGAGAGACTGTGGTGCAACAAGGCAGTCAGACCAGCCCTGAGCCCCATCCACACGAAACTGAGAACGTACACCAAAGAGCTCATCACTGTCCTGGGTAGCACCATGGTCAAGGTCATCTACGAGGGCACGGTGCACGAACTGCCACTCTGGATTGTCCCGGGCGATGGCCTCACATTGCTAGGAAGGAGCTGGCTGGGCAAAATCTGCTGGAACTGGGATGACATCCGAGCACTATCACATGTCGATGAGGACTCATGTACCCAGGTTCTGAACAAATTTCCTTCCCTTTTTGAGCCAGGCATTGGAAACTTTTCCGGGGCAAGGGTGCGGATCCATTTGGTCGTAGAGGCACGACCCATTCACCACAATGTGCAAGCGGTATCTCACATGATGAGGCAGAGAGTGGAAATCGAGTTGAACAGGCTGCACACAGGGAGGTTAAAGTAACAGTGACCTGTCTTTAATAAGACACTCCAGAGTGCAGAACAGGCCTTAGGGGCCGGCTTATATATAGTGCTTCCAAGGGATGCTGGGATCCCTTGGGACGTCAGGGGGATGAGCACCCTGGTGGCGGAACATGGGAGTGCATGCTTTACAGATACACATCACTCCTCCTCCCGCCCCCCACCCCCCGCCCAAAGTCCAAGTGAAAACTATTTGCAAGGTGAGGTGGTCGGGAGCCTTTCTTTCCCTGGTGGACCGTCTCAGTACAAATGTCTATTCTGGTGTGTTGGCTGTGCCCTCGCTGGGCTGGCGTGTTTTTGGCCCTGCAGGGCTGCTAGGTGAGCCTGGTATTGCTGGGCTGTTGGGCGTCATGGGTTCGATTTCCTGCTCCGGCGTGGTGTCGTTGATCCTTTGGATGTGTGTTGTGGGCTCGAAAAAGGTGGTGTCTGCTGTGGGTTGTTCAGGGCAGTCTGTGAACCGCAACCTCGTTTGGTCCAGGTGCTTTCTGCAAATTTGTCCATTGTCTAGTTTGACTACAAACACCCCATTCCCTTCTTTAACTATCACCGTGCCCGCGATCCACTTGGGATCATGTCCATAGTTTAGCACATACACAGGGTCATTCAGATCAATTTCCCGTGACACAGTGGCGCAACCATTGTTTACATTTTGTTGCTGCCGCCTGCTCTCTACCTGATCATGCAGGTTGGGGTGAACCAGCGAGAGTCTGGTTTTAAGTGTCCTTTTCATGAGTAGCTCAGCCGGGGGCACGCCTGTGAGTGAGTGGGGTCTCGTGCAGTAGCTGAGCAGTACTCTGGACAGGCGGGTTTGGAGTGAGCCTTCTGTGACTCATTTAAGGCTCTGTTTGATGGTTTGTGCTGCCCGCTCTGCCTACCCATTGGAGGCTGGTTTAAACGGGGCCGAGGTGACATGTTTGATCCCATTGCGGGTCATGAATTCTTTAAATTCGGCATTGGTGAAACATGGCCCGTTGTCACTGACCAGTATGTCAGGCAGGCCATGGGTGGCAAACATGGTCCTCAGGCTTTCAATGGTGGCGGTGGCAGTGCTTCCAGACATTTTTTCACATTCAATCCATTTTGAAAAAGCATCCACCACCACCAGGAACATTTTACCGAGAAACGGGCCGGCATAGTCGACATGGATCCTCAACCATGGTCTGGAGGGCCAGGACCACAAACTTAGTGGTGCCTCTCTGGGCACGTTGCTCAACTGAGCACATACACTGCACTGCAGTACACAGGACTCTAAGTCAGAGTCAATACCAGGCCACCATATGTGCGATCTGGCTAATCGCTTTCATCATTACTATACCTGGGTGTGTGCTGTGGAGATCAGAGATGAACGGCTCCCTGCCCTTTTTTGGCAGCACTAGCGGTTACCCCACAACAGGCAGTCTGCCTGAATGGACAGCTCGTCCTTTCAACGCTGGAACGGCTTGATTGGCTCTTGCATTTCAACGGGGATGCTGGCCCAGCTCCCATGCAATACATAGTTTTTTTTACTCGGGACAGCAGAGGATCTTGGCTGGTCCAAGTCCTAATCTGGCGGGCCGTGTCAGGTGATTTATCATTTTCAAATGCTTCCATGACCATCAACAAGTCTGCGGGCTGCGCCACCATCAACAAGTTTGCAGGATGCGCCATTTCCACCCCCGTGGTGGGTAATGGTAGCCGACAGAGCATCCACACAGTTCTCGATGCCTGGCCTGTGGCGGATGGTATAGTTATATGCCGATAGCGCGAGTGCCCACCTTTGTATGCGGGTTGAGGCATTAGTATTTATCCCCTTGTTTTCAGCGAACAGGGATGTGAGGGGGTTGTGATCGGTTTCCAGCTCAAATTTGAGGCCAAACAGGTACTGATGCATTTTCTTTACCCCGAACACACACGCTAATGCCTCTTTCTCAATCATGCTGTAGGCCCTCTTGGCCTTAAACAAGCTCCTGGAAGCATAGGCGACAGGTTGCAACTTCCCCACAACGTTAGCTTGTTGTAATACACACCCGACTCCGTACAGCGACGCGTCACATTCTAGCACAAGTCTTTTACATGGGTTATACAACATAAGCAGCTTGTTGGAGCATAAAATGTTTCTGGCTTTCTCAAAAGCAATTACTTGGTTTTTTTCCCCATACCCAGTTCTCACCTTTGTGCAGTAACACATGTAGGGCTCTAAAAGGGTGCTTCACCCCGGTAGGAAATTACCAAAATAGTTGAGGAGTCCCAGGAACGACCACAGCTCCGTGATGGTCTGTGGCCTGGGCGCGTTCCTGATAGCCTCTATCTTAGCGTCTGTGGGCCGAATGCCGTCCGCCGCGATCTTTCTCCCCAAAAACTCCACTTCTGTTGCCATGAAGACGCATTTCAACCTCTTCAGCCGCAGCCCTACGCGATCCAGTCGCTAGAGGACCTCCTCCAGGTTTTGTAGGTGCTCGGCAGTGTTCCGACCCGTGACCACTGCCCCCTCCCTCTGCTGCTAATCATTTGACTGTTCTGACACATTTTGCAGAACTTGGTCAATCCTGATGATGTAGATTATTCAGACGCAGACGAGGCTGAAGGAGAACATCTTCCAATCCAACCCTCCAGACCAACATATGGGTGAGGGCAAGGAGATGGAGCTGGATGAAGTTCCCACTGTTGTACTGACTTTGGAGGAGGTGCCGATCCTCGAGGGGACATCCCCTTCCGTGACTAGTGGTTTGAGTGTTGGTGGGACATTCCATGGTTTCACACCTTCCAAGGTTGCGGGTCCCAGTGGTGTGGTGCCACGAGGTACACCCATGGGGAGGAAAGGAAGGAGAGCTCGACCGCAGGTGCAGGATCTAACGGATGTGGTTCAGATGATGCATTGAGTGCAGGGAGCATTGACCTTACCTGATTACTCACCCCATTGATGGCGTCCAGGAGTGATGATGTAGCGGGACTGTCGGGAGAAGTAACAGCAATGATACAAGAAATGGGAACGATATCTGGGACTATCAGTGAGAGAATAATGGTCATGAGAGGGGGAATGTCAGAGATAGTGCAAATCATGTCACGGACCATGAGGGAGGGAATGTTGCAGATAGTTCAGACAGTTTTGCCCAATATGAGGGAGGGAATGTTGCAGGTCGTTGAGACTCTGTCAGGGCGGATGAGGAACGGCATGTTGGAGTTAGCTGCTGCAATAAGGGAACACGCCCAGACCCCGCGTCACTGACAGAATTAACCGTCACTCCCACTCCAATCCCCACATCAGTCTCCGAAGAGGCCAAAACCAGGCCCTCCAACTTGCACCCACCCCCAACCACCCCAAGAGGTGCACAGTACCCGAGGTGTTAGAAAGAATAAGCTTGGTATGAAGCCCAGAAACACTGCGCCACCGCCTGCGGGAAGGGGTGGAGGAGTGTCCAAGACCAAGTGCAGCAGGCGGTCCTACAATAAGGGGGAGGATAGTTGGCTGCGACCTTTCTTTGCTGCTGCTGCTATTATTATTGTTGTTGCTGTTGTAACTTTTCAAATTAAAAGTTTTTTCTAAGTTATGTAAATTTACACGTTTTTAAGTTCAATACAAGAATAATTTTATTAAAGTACATTGTAAACTTTTGAATAAAATATATTTTACATTAAAACTGAATCATGTTCCATTAACATTACAGAACAGCTCCAAGCAGTAAACATATCCATATGGAATAGTTGTCACTGAGCTCTCAGGCATCAGCAAAGTGTTCACGGATGAGCTGCTGGTGCAAGACTCAAGCAATCATTAAAGGGACACGATGGCTCGGCCCTCCTCCGCCGTCGCGCTCTGGCCTCAGGCACTTGCATGGCTTCCATATCCTCATCGTCTTCCTCTTCCTCCACCTCCTCCTGCTCGTCATCTGCATCTTCCACATCATCATCATCAGCCACTCTCACTGCAGGTAGGTCTTCCACTACCAGGTCCAACTGCCTCATGATGGCTGTTATTCAGCAGGCAGCACACAACAGTGAACTGACCGACAATTTCAGTGGAGTACAGCAAGTGGCCTCCGGAATGGTCCAGGCATCGGAAACGCTGTTTCAATATACCAATGGTCCTCTCTATGATGCTGCGCGTCACAATGTGTAACATGTTGTTTCACGGTCAGCTTCCGTCCGGGTTACACGTAGGGGTGTCATGAGCCAGGTGGCGAGGCCGTACCCTTTGTCTCCCAGTAGCCAACTCTGCCCTGCTGGCTGTTGCTGCTGAAACATGGTAGATATAACGCTGTCGCACTGGAGGAACACATCATGGGTCTTGCATCGACTGACAGGATATGATGCATGTCGTCACACACAAGCTGCACATTAATGGAGTGGAAGCCTTTACGTTCCTGTACATTTCGGAATCCTCCAAAAAGGTGCTCGCAAGGTGGTGTGTGTACAACCAATGCAGCCCTGTACCTTTGGGAAGCCAGCAATCCTGGGAGAAGCCCACAGCTCTGTCATGGATTGCTTGGGCGGTAATGGGGAACTTTATGAAGTTATTCCTCCACTCATACAGTGCAGCCGTCACCTGGCTAATGCAGACATGTGTTGCATGTGGAGAAATGGCGCACACATCCCCAGTTGTAGCTTGAAACGATCCGGAGGCATAGAATGAAAGTGCAGCTGTAACCTTCACTTCAACTGACAAAGAAGTCCTCCTGATGTTTCTAGGTTGCAGGTCTGCTTTGACCAACTCACAGATTTCACTTGCAACTTCTTCTGACACAGTCTGCATCACTCAGGTGGAGGTACGAACGCCTGTCTCGATATACCCAGGTGGGTAAGGCCTCCTGCCCAGCACCCTACAGGCTCTGATGTTTCTCATGTGATGAAGTCGAATCAATTGTCTCCTACATAGCACCATGATGCAGAAGGCTCACACAGGGTATGGCATTGTCAGGGTTGCCGCCATATTTAAATTTAACCTTTGAAAGAAGCTCAAAACAGCAAGAAAGCCGGCAGGCAGGGCAGGTTCGCAGTTCCCTCTCTCTCTCTCTCTCCTTCTCTCCCCCCCCCCCCCCCCCCAAGGTCTGGATGGATGGACCACACCCAAAAGGTCTTGTGACTTCTCCTCTCTTCTCCCTCCCCCCCGCCCTTTAACTAATTGCAGTCTTGTGACTTCTCCCCCTTCCCTCCCCCCCCACTCATTGCAGTCTTCAGTGCAGAAGCCTTCTGATCGATCTCTCGCTCTCTCTCTCTCCCCTCCGTAGCTTGTTTTGTAGCCGAGCCCCAAGCCGCTGTGTCCGGGCGCGGGGCCGATTCTGCCTGCCAAAGTTACGACCCTCCAACCCTGCTTCAAGATGTTTGGTGGTGGCCTAAGAAAACTTCTGAAATCCAACAAATTTACACTTCTACTTTGACTGGTTTAAAAAAAAGTTGAACTTTATTGTTGATTTTGACAGTGTTCTCAACTCCCTCCAACATCTTTGATTTAAAAACAATGGCGTCTTCCAGTGCCGATTTCTCAATGTGCGCTGGTTTTCTTGTGCCCAGAGGGTTTTTCGGGAGTGGCCAGATATGCTGACCTGGGGGGAAAAAAATGTTGGCCAAACTGCAGGCATGACATTAAAACAAAACTGGCCCAGAAAAATCTTAAGTCAGTTACACCGTCGCAGATCGCAGGGGGAAACTTGGAAAAAAATAAATATGCCAGAAAAAACACGGCACAAATGACCAGGGAAAATTGAGCCCATGATCTTTAACAAAATCACTTTGTTTCATTGGTTCTAGTCGTCAAAATACCATTGTCACTCAAACCAGAGCTAGGGTCCTGGCCACTCCTGCCTCCAGTAATTTTCCATCAATGTTACTTGTCCATGTTATCTTTTATACAGATACCTTCATCTCCTTGGAATTCACCTTATTTATGGTACTGTATTCTAACTGTTAGGTTTGATTAGACAGACTCCAATTTCTATTTTGTGATAACAATGTGACCTTGGCTAGCAGCTCGTGTTAGTTTGTTATTTTTGACTGTCTTCGTGTATATTTGAGGAGCTTCTAACATTTCCATGCCCACAGAGAATCATGGATAAGATTAGTTTGGTCAAGGACTACAAATTGAATATATATACATATATGAATCTCTAACACTAGTCTTTCTTACACTACAGATGAACAGCGAGAGGTTTTCAAAAAGTATTTGGCAGAATACAAGACCTGTACATACCTCTAAAGGGCAAGACCTGTGTGTGTAATTAAACAACCTTGGTCAACAAGAGAAGTGAGAGATAGAATAAAACTAAAAGGGCGTATACAAAGACAATGAATGGTAGAGATCCCACAGGCTGGGAGAGATATAACAAACAGCAAAGGCATACAAAGAAAGTGGTAAAAGCTGCAAAAATGAAATGCAAGAAAAAACTTGAGGGATATCAAGGACAACATTAATGGTTTTTACAAGTATATCAAGAGAAATGTGGGCCCCTTAAAGACAGACACAGGTGATATTGTAACTGGAAATGGCAGACTTACTAAACAGCTATTTAGTATTGATCTTCACAGTAGAGTATGAGGATAACGTACCAGAGATACAAGAAAAAATTATAATAAATCAACGGACAAACTAACTAGATTCAATACAAGCTAAAAAATGATCAAGACATTAAATGAGATTAAAAGTAGACAAATCTCCAGGACCAAATGGTTTCTTTCCACCACAATATATTAAAAGGTGAGCAAATTGTTGAAGCACGAGTCATGATCTTGCAAAATTTTCTCGATACAGGAATTGTCCCCTTGAATTGGAAAACTACCAATGTCACCCCATTATTTAAGCAGGGATAGGAGAGATAAACTAGGACATTATAGGTCCATTAGTCTAATGTCAGTTCTGGTGAAGTTACTAGAATCTGTTATTAGGGACAGAGTGACTAAGCACTTAGACAAATATGAGCTCATTGGAGAGCCAGCATGGATTTGTAAAGTCATGTCCAACAAACCTAGTTGAATTTTGTGAGGAAGGATAAGGGACTGTCTATGATTGTTATTTATCTGGACATCAAGTAGGCATTTAAGGTGGTTCCACATAAGAGTCTTAAAAATGAGAGCGCATGGAATTGGAGGCCACCAGTTGGCTTGGATAAAAAGACTAGCATTTATATAGCGGCTTTCACGACCACCGGATGCCTCAAAGCACTTTACAGCCAATGAAGTACTTTTGGAGTCTAGTCACTGTTGTAATGTGGGAAACGATATAGGGAATTGGTTAGGAGGCAAGGGACAGAGAGTAGGGATAATGGGTATGTACTCAAATTGGCAGGATGTGACTAGTGGTGTGCAATGTTCTCTCTAATTTTGTTTTGTACTGAGAGGGCCAGAAACTCCTTTGAGTGCGATCTTTTTGTCCAAGGCAAATTTTACAACAATGACTGCAACAGCAACCATTTAAAAGCATACATTCAGTAATGCCCGACTGTTTCAAATCATAAGACAATCAGACAAACTCTTAAAAATCACAAAATCAGTTGCTCTTTTTTTGGTTTATAAACCTCATTAGTTTTATTTAATCTCCAACAAAATCTATATTACATGTGTCACATGTTAGAATCCATCAAGTGTCCCATTAAAGTTTAATCATAACATCTCTGGATCATTGTCCAATTAGTATATGCTAATATTGGAGATTAGTCGGGACAATGGTGGAGTAGGATGAAGCAGACGGGTTGGCAACATCCCACGTGATGTGTTAATAGCATATTGGCCAGAACAATGGAGGCACTGAAGCCAACACATTAGCAGCTATTAGCAAGGCTACATTAGCTATCTGGGATTGTCCAGGTTACACCCTGTTCCTTTGTACATTCAGACAGGAAAAATTAGGTTAAGTTGATTGGCAGTTAAACCATCAAAATGGCCATTATGTCAAAATTTGGAGGTGTGGTGAGAAGGAACCTCGCTTCAATATATACTCTGGGCAAAATCATTCACATCCCATGCTACCTCTATCCTGCTACTATTCTGATCACTATTTACTACTTTGCCAAGTATTGTATCATCTACATATTTCAAATTTGTACTCCATATACCCAAATCCAGGTCATTTATTTACAAGTAAAGCAATGGTCCCAATACCAACCCCTAGGGGACACCACTGCATATTTCTCTCCAGTCTGAAAAACATTCATTCACCACTATTCTCTGCCTCTTATCTCGTAGCCAACATCCCTAGCATCGAAGCACTGACCACGCTCCATCAGCTCCGCTGGACGGGCCACATCGTCCGCATGCCTGACACAAGACTCCCAAAACAAGCGCTCGACTCTGAGCTCCGACACAGCGGGCGAGCCCCAGGTGGGCAGAGGAAACACTTCAAGGACACTCTGAAAGCCTCCTTGAAAAAATTTAACATTCCCACCGACACCTGAGAATCCCTGGCCCAAGGCCGCCCAAAGTGGAAGAAAACCATCCAGGAAGGCGCAGAACACTGAGTATCTTTGCCGAGAGCAAGCTGAAGCCAAGCGGACACCAAAAGCGCGCAGCAACCGAGGCACCCCATCTACCCATTCCTTCAACCACTGTCTGCCCTGCCTGTGATAGAGACTGTAGGTCACGTATCGGACTCTGTCACCTGAGAACTCATTTTTAGTGTGGAAGCAAGTCATCCTCAACCCCGAGAGACTGCCTATGAATGAATGAATTATGTACCCAACTTTTCACCATCCCTTTAATACAGTGTACTTCTATTTTCTGAATAAATCTTATGTGGTACTTCAAATGCCTTTTGAAAGTCCATACATCTACTATGTAAGAGGGGAAAAAAATACATGAGTAAGAAGCATACTAAAGTTTAAAAAAAAACACACTTAAACCATAAGGGAACGAAATGGAATCAGGTTAAAGGGAGTAGCTTTGCTTGTGTGCTTATCTTTAAAAAAAAAAAATGCAGAACTAGCTATGAGACACCAAGGCAAGGTTAACACTGTAGAACAACACATTCTAAAAGGCGGTGATCAGCCCTATATGCTATGGGAGATGGAGGGGTTGAGAAACCACTCAGCAGCCAGTCAGGTAAGGGTTAACGAATCAATGTAGCTCCGTTGATCAGTTGTAAGTGTTCACGAGGCCACCATGCCTTGAAAACTGTATAACTGTGTGTGTAGAATCCTTGATCGTTGAAGGTTAATTCCTAGGTGGCTAGGTCTGGAACAAATCCCCTGCGTATGCTTGAATAAAGATCGGAGTAGTGAACCAATGTTTCGTCTGAGTGATTCCGTGGTCGTTATAAGGGCTGGTGTCGTTTCCTTATTTCAGGGAATCCACGTTGAAGAAGGGAAGTCATCTTTTTTACCCCAACATACGACACTACCTTCATCAACCCTCGCCATTACTTCATCAAATAACTCACTCAGGTTAGTCAGACACGATTTGCCTTTAACAAATCCATGGCAGCTGTCCCTTATCAGCAAATGTAGCTTTTCATCCCCAAAATAAATATACTGGATATTGTTGGTGGAAGGAAAACACTTGAACCAAATCACTTAAGTTTTCTTATTATTACACCAGGCATTAGCAATAACTTTGTTTTCTTCTAAATATGGAAGTTTCTTCTAAACTTGGTGACCACCTTATATTGATGGCCTCGAGTTATGCTCTTACCCACAAGTGGAAACATTCTCTCTGTATCCACTCTATCAAAACATTTCATAATTTTAAAGACTCATCAGCCTTCATTTTACAAAAAAAGAGATCCAGTTTGTTCATCCTCTCCTGATATGTATACCCTCACATTTCTAGTATCATCCTTTTAAATCTTCTCTGCACCCTCTTCAGTGCCTCGATATCCTTTTTATAATATGGCAACCAGAACTGTATGCAGCACTCCAAGTGTGATCTTACCAAGGTTCAATATAGGTTTGGCATAACTTTTCTATTTTCCAATTCCATACCTCTAGAAATAAGCCCCAGTGCTTGGTTTGCTTTTTTTTTTTGTGGCCTTCCTAACCAGTGTTGCAACTTTTAGTAATTTGTGTATTTGTACTCAGAGATCCCTTTGTTCCTCTACCCCACCTAGACTCGCACTCTCCAAGTAATAAGTGACCTCCTATTCTTCCTACCAAAATATAATACCTCACATTTATTTGTGTTGAACTTAATTTGCCAATGTTATGCCCATTCTGCACGTTTATTAATGTCCTCCTCAAATTGGTGCAGTCCTTCTCAGTACTGACTATCCCTCCCAACTTGGAGGCATCGGCAAGTTTAGAAATTGCGTTTTTAATTCCAAAATCTAAATCGTTTATATAAATTGTGAACAGCACTGATGCTTGTGTTTGAGTTGATTAAAGGATTTGATAGGGTAGAGAGAGAGAAATTATTTCCTCTGGTGGCAGAGTTTAGAACAAGGAGCTATAATTTTAAAATTAGAGCTAGGTTGTTCAGGGGTGATGTCAGAAAGTACTTCTTCACACAAAAGAGTAGTGAAAATCTGGAACCCTCTCTCCCAAAAAGCTGTTGAGGCAGGGGGTCAACTAAAAACTTCAAAACTGAGATTGTTAGATTTTTGTTAAGCAAGGTTCTGAAGGGTTATGGAACCAAGGCAGGTAGATGGAATTCAAATTATTTACTTGAGAATAAAAAAAGGTAGAGAAAAATCAAATTACAGCAACAATCAACAGAGTGGTTCAGACTGTGAAACAGGCTTTCTTTCTTCGTGATTAGTACCAAACTGGGCGAGGTACTGTAAGGTGACAGCGACTATACCACAAAGAAAGACAACGGGCTGGATTTTCGTTTTTTTGCGATTGCGCCCATTTCCAGGCACAATTCGTGGCGGATTCAAAAATTTAGTGCCGGGTTAGCATTAGCGCCAGAGCTCGCAACTTGCGCCAAATGAAAGTTCACAAGGAGCGTTCGCGCTAACTCCGACGTTGCACCACACATTGTGCGCTGGAGCCAAAAGTTCCGGCACTAATAAAATCGCCCGTCCTGCGTATGTGCAAATTAATTTTTTCTTCCCACACTTCTGGTCTGCTCTCCATTCGCAAACGCGAATGCAGGGTGCGGCTGCGCGCATGCGCAGTACACCTGGGGCTGAATCAGCCATTTCATAGTTGGATTTTGATGATGGAAGACGATGATTCTAGACAGCGTGCCAGGCGATTCAGCCACGAAGCTAATGATGTTCTAGTAGGGGCTATAGAGAGAAGATGGTAGGAGTTGCATGTTAGGGGTGGATCTAGACCACTGCCATATTTAAGAGGATCAGAAGGCAAATCACTGAGGAGGTCTCTACCACAGACACGGTGGTCAGGACTGGAACACAGTGCAGAAAAAAATGTAATGATCTGACAAGGATGGTCAGAATGAGTACAATTGTAATTCATGTACTCTTTCATTACTCGAATTATAAATCTGACACTATTTGTTCTCAACACTCTGTGGGTTGCCTCCTAAAATGCATGACATATAAATGGACTTAGTTCAGCATCCTATTTGCCATGAATGATCTTTACACATTATTAAGATTGCTTTCTCATAAGATGGCGCCCCACTTCGATATCCTCCTGATGAACCCCGTGCAACTTCCAAGGCCATTAAACAGAGAACTGTATTACATTCAGACAGTATGGTAGAAGTGCTTTGGTGGCTATCTGTGCCACAAGAGCAGATGAACTCTGTTGTAAGCATTCCCATTTTCATCTTTGCAGGCAAAGTCGTCGCATAATCACCGCGAGCAAATGCGGACAGGCGGCGGTCCGCCTCAGACCCTGCCACTCAGTGACATCGAGGAGAGTGGCAAGCCTCATCGGCGTCACTGGTCGGGCAGCTGCCACTGGGGGCACTGGCCCCCGCTCGATACTGAGGGTAAGTATTGCACACCCCTTGGGATAGGTTGGGGCAATATCCTGCACACTCCCTGGGATCGGCTGGAGCAATATCCTGCACACTCCCTGGGATAGGTTGGAGCAATATCCTGCACACTCCCTGGGATAGGTTGGGGCAATATCCTGCACACTCCCTGGGATAGGTTGGGGCAATATCCTGCACACTCCCTGGGATCGGTTGGAGCAATATCCTGCACACTCCCTGGATAGGTTGGGGCAATATCCAGCACACTCCCTGGGATAGGTTGGGGCAATATCCAGCACACTCCCTGGGATAGGTTGGGGCAATATCCAGCACACTCCCTGGGATAGGTTGGGGCACTGTTCTGCAGTGTCTCTGGACTAGATATAATGGAGTAGCAGCGGTCCTTCAAATATGAACCTGTCCTCATGTCACTCTGCCGCTAACCATTCTTCTGTTGTTTTCTACTTCCAGATGACCAGACACAGGCGCCGCATCCCTCAAGGGACAACGTCAGGCCAACATCTGGAAGAGGAGGAAAAGGATACAATGGATGAGCCAACTCCTGCGCAGCATCCGACGTTGCCTCATTCCACCAATGTTCCACCAGCGACACCCGAGGACGACGTGACGTTCTCGGAATCCGAGGCTTCTGGGACTAGTGGCATGCAGCAACGCAGTGTTGGGGTTGAATCCCGTATGCCATCTCTCCGGAGGGGGAGTCGGCAATGTTGGTCTGCTGACAGACAGGCAGACGTGGAACTGGACATGGTGGGAATGTCCAAGGAGAGCATCCAGGTCAGCAGTCAGCTCCTTGATGTCTTGGTTAGGATCCCGGCGAGCATAGACAGTCTGAAAGCGACCATTACAGAGGTAGGGTCGTAGATTGTCAGTGCGAGCCACGATACCTGCGAGGCCATCAATGCCCACACGTCGCTGGTGGCCTCCAGCAGTGACAGTGGAGTCCCGGCGAGTGTGGCGCAAACATATGCAGAATATGGCGCATCACAGGCATAAGCTCTGCTTGAGCTTGGGCACGTGATTCAGTCTATGCCTGCAGTCACATTCTCTGCGTTCTCCACTGTCACACCGAAACCACCTGTGACTGGCGACGCCGATGCCATGCCACAAGCTCTTCCTGTGCGTCCCCAGACGGCGTCTCCATGGCCCCTCTCCCCCACAAAGCAGCGCTCTGGCAGCTTTGCTGCACGCCATCTTGGTGCCACTTTGATTAGGAGCAGCAAGCAAGGGAGGGTGGCATGGGGAAGGGGGCCAAAAAACGGTGGGAAAAAATAGTAGAGCAGGATTGCTGAATTACGTTGTTGATGCTAGATGCATCGTATGTTTTATATATGTTTAACATGAAACTTTAAGTTTCACACTGGATAATGTTGTTGAATGATCACACTGTTGGAAGCAGCTTATTTTATTTAAGTCTCACAATAAAAGTTAAAGTTTACAATGTTACAATTTATAATAAAGGTTACAAAGTTTCAAATGTTACAATGTTTAATAAATTCTTTTGTTCATCTGAACCATTCCTGTATAGTGTCTCATTTGCAGAATAAGAGGGGGAGTAGTCAACCTGGTGGGATAGAGTGGCCAGGCAATGCTCAAACGTGCCGTTCACTCTTCAAGTAAAGCGTTCAATTATGAACTGCCGACGTAAGGCTTTTACAGCGACAAAATCTCCACGAGGCCTCCCCTGCAGTTGTGGTGGTGGTATGGGTTGCTTGCCAGGCTCCTCTTCAACCTCCTCCACCCCCCCCTCCCCATTGGCAATTCCTATCCCCTAATGGTGGCTAAGTTGTGCAGCATGCAGCACATCACAATGAACTCAGAGACCTGCTGAGGGGAGTAATGTATGAGGCCTCCAGAGTGTTGCTTAAGCATTCCAATTGTCTGTTCAACAATGTTGCATGTGGCTGCATGGTTGTCATTATAGTAATGCTCAGCTCCTTCTGAGGGTTCCAGAGTGGGGTCATTAGCCAGGTGGCAAGGCCGTAACCTTTGTCCCCAAGCATCCAGCTCTGGCCTTGTGGAGGGATCAGTGCTGGGACCCCAACTATTTACAATCTATATTAACGACTTGGAAAAGGGGACTGAGTGTAATGTAGCCAAGTTTGCTGACGATACAAAGATCGGAGGAAGGGTAATGTATGAGGAGGACATAAAGAGGCTGCAGGAGGACATAGACTAAGTGAGTAGGCAAGAATTTGGCAGATGGAGTATAATGTTGGAAAGTGTAAGTCATGCACTTTGGCAGAAAAAAAAAATCAAAGAGCAAGTTATTATTTAAAAGGAGAAAGATTGCAAAGTGCTGCAGTATAGCAAGACCTGGGGGTACTTGTGCATGAAACACAAAAGAATAGTATGCAGGTACAGCAAGTGATCAGGAAGGCCAATGGAATCTTGGCCTTTATTGCAAAGAGGATGGAGTATAAAAGCAGGGAAGTCTTGTTACAGCTGTACAGGGTATTGGTGCGGCCACACCTGGAATACATATTTACGAAAGGATATACTTGCTGTGGAGACAGTTCAGAGAAAGTTCACTAGGTTGATCCCGGGGATGAGTGGGTTAATTTATGAGGAAAGGTCGAGTAGGTTGGGCCTCTACTCATTGCAATTCAGAAGAATGAGAGGTGATCTTATCGAAACATATCAGATTATGGGCCCAAGTTTCGTCCTCAGTTGCTCCTGATTTTTTGGAGCAACTGGTGTAGAACGGAGTATCTTAGAAATTCAAATTCTCGGCATTTAGTTTGCTCCAGTTCTAGTCAGTTAGAACAGTTTCACTTTGGAACAGGATTTTCTTTTCAAAAGGGGGCGTGTCCGGCCACTTACGCCTGTTTTCAAAGTTTCGGCAGTGAAAACTTACTCCAAACTAACTTAGAATGGAGTAAGTGAAGATTTTTGTACGCTGGAAAAAACCTTGTCTACACTTTAGAAAATCAGGCGTAGGTTACAAATCAGGCGTAGGGAATGGGGGATGGGGGGGGGGGGTTAAAGGGAAGTTTACAAACATTGAACACTTCAGTTTTACAAATAAAGAGCCATCATCAATAATAAATGATAAAAACATCAATAAATCAACCAATAAAATCAATCAAAAAAAAATTAATAAGAAATAATTTTTTTTTTAAATCAAATTAAAAAAAACATTTTCTACTTACCGACTGCAGCACCGGGAGCCCCCCGCCCCCCACAGTGTGTCTCTGTCAGTGTCTCGTTTCTGACAGGGAGGAGGAGGAGAGGAGGGAAGAGGAAGGAGAAGGTGGGGGGAAGGGAAGAGGAAGGAGAAGGTGGGGGGAAGGGAAGAGGAAGGAGAAGGTGGGGGGAAGGGAAGAGGAAGGAGAAGGTGGGGGGAAGGGAAGAGGAAGGAGAAGGTGGGGGGAAGGGAAGAGGAAGGAGAAGGTGGGGGGAAGGGAAGAGGAAGGAGAAGGTGGGGGGAAGGGAAGAGGAAGGAGAAGGTGGGGGGAAGGGAAGAGGAAGGAGAAGGTGGGGGGAAGGGAAGAGGAAGGAGAAGGTGGGGGGAAGGGAAGAGGAAGGAGAAGGTGGGGGGAAGGGAAGAGGAAGGAGAAGGTGGGGGGAAGGGAAGAGGAAGGAGAAGGTGGGGGGAAGGGAAGAGGAAGGAGAAGGTGGGGGGAAGGGAAGAGGAAGGAGAAGGTGGGGGGAAGGGAAGAGGAAGGAGAAGGTGGGGGGAAGGGAAGAGGAAGGAGAAGGTGGGGGGAAGGGAAGAGGAAGGAGAAGGTGGGGGGAAGGGAAGAGGAAGGAGAAGGTGGGGGGAAGGGAAGAGGAAGGAGAAGGTGGGGGGAAGGGAAGAGGAAGGAGAAGGTGGGGGGAAGGGAAGAGGAAGGAGAAGGTGGGGGGAAGGGAAGAGGAAGGAGAAGGTGGGGGGAAGGGAAGAGGAAGGAGAAGGTGGGGGGAAGGGAAGAGGAAGGAGAAGGTGGGGGGAAGGGAAGAGGAAGGAGAAGGTGGGGGGAAGGGAAGAGGAAGGAGAAGGTGGGGGGAAGGGAAGAGGAAGGAGAAGGTGGGGGGAAGGGAAGAGGAAGGAGAAGGTGGGGGGAAGGGAAGAGGAAGGAGAAGGTGGGGGGAAGGGAAGAGGAAGGAGAAGGTGGGGGGAAGGGAAGAGGAAGGAGAAGGTGGGGGGAAGGGAAGAGGAAGGAGAAGGTGGGGGGAAGGGAAGAGGAAGGAGAAGGTGGGGGGAAGGGAAGAGGAAGGAGAAGGTGGGGGGAAGGGAAGAGGAAGGAGAAGGTGGGGGGAAGGGAAGAGGAAGGAGAAGGTGGGGGGAAGGGAAGAGGAAGGAGAAGGTGGGGGGAAGGGAAGAGGAAGGAGAAGGTGGGGGGAAGGGAAGAGGAAGGAGAAGGTGGGGGGAAGGGAAGAGGAAGGAGAAGGTGGGGGGAAGGGAAGAGGAAGGAGAAGGTGGGGGGAAGGGAAGAGGAAGGAGAAGGTGGGGGGAAGGGAAGAGGAAGGAGAAGGTGGGGGGAAGGGAAGAGGAAGGAGAAGGTGGGGGGAAGGGAAGAGGAAGGAGAAGGTGGGGGGAAGGGAAGAGGAAGGAGAAGGTGGGGGGAAGGGAAGAGGAAGGAGAAGGTGGGGGGAAGGGAAGAGGAAGGAGAAGGTGGGGGGAAGGGAAGAGGAAGGAGAAGGTGGGGGGAAGGGAAGAGGAAGGAGAAGGTGGGGGGAAGGGAAGAGGAAGGAGAAGGTGGGGGGAAGGAAGAGGAAGGAGAAGGTGGGGGGAAGGGAAGAGGAAGGAGAAGGTGGGGGGAAGGGAAGAGGAAGGAGAAGGTGGGGGGAAGGGAGGAAGGAGAAGGTGGGGGAAGGAAGAGGAAGGAGAAGGTGGGGGGAAGGGAAGAGGAAGGAGAAGGTGGGGGGAAGGGAAGAGGAAGGAGAAGGTGGGGGGAAGGGAAGAGGAAGGAGAAGGTGGGGGGAAGGGAAGAGGAAGGAGAAGGTGGGGGGAAGGGAAGAGGAAGGAGAAGGTGGGGGGAAGGGAAGAGGAAGGAGAAGGTGGGGGGAAGGGAAGAGGAAGGAGAAGGTGGGGGGAAGGGAAGAGGAAGGAGAAGGTGGGGGGAAGGGAAGAGGAAGGAGAAGGTGGGGGGAAGGGAAGAGGAAGGAGAAGGTGGGGGGAAGGGAAGAGGAAGGAGAAGGTGGGGGGAAGGGAAGAGGAAGGAGAAGGTGGGGGGAAGGGAAGAGGAAGGAGAAGGTGGGGGGAAGGGAAGAGGAAGGAGAAGGTGGGGGGAAGGGAAGAGGAAGGAGAAGGTGGGGGGAAGGGAAGAGGAAGGAGAAGGTGGGGGGAAGGGAAGAGGAAGGAGAAGGTGGGGGGAAGGGAAGAGGAAGGAGAAGGTGGGGGGAAGGGAAGAGGAAGGAGAAGGTGGGGGGAAGGGAAGAGGAAGGAGAAGGTGGGGGGAAGGGAAGAGGAAGGAGAAGGTGGGGGAAGGGAAGAGGAAGGAGAAGGTGGGGGGAAGGGAAGAGGAAGGAGAAGGGGGGGGAAGGGAAGAGGAAGGAGAAGGTGGGGGGAAGGGAAGAGGAAGGAGAAGGGGGGGGAAGGGAAGAGGAAGGAGAAGGGGGGGGAAGGGAAGAGGAAGGAGAAGGGGGGGGAAGGGAAGAGGAAGGAGAAGGTGGGGGAGGGAAGAGGAAGGAGAAGGTGGGGGAGGGAAGAGGAAGGAGAAGGGGGGGAAGGAGAGGAAGGAGAAGGGGAAGGAAGGAGAAGGGGGGGAGGGAAGAGGAAGAGAAGGGGGGGGAAGGAGGAGAAGGGGAGGAAGGAAGGAGAAGGGGGGGCAGGGAAGGAAGGAGAAGGGGAGGAAGGAAGGAGAAGGCGGGAGGGAAGGAAGGAGAAGGGGGGGAGGATGGAAGGAG